>NC_139409.1:14065000-15265000 GCF_905368555.1 Meleagris gallopavo | reverse complement strand
ATTTTAGTACTAAAATTGTTCTTGAGGGTAGAGAACAGATTCTAAAGCTCTCACCGACTTCGGACTGAATAATTGGTGAGTGATCTGAAGTGTGGATGTAGACAGTAGTGAAGAAGGAAAAGGAATTATTTGTAGCTTTTTAAGTGTAAGGAACCCTGTCCCACTGCTGTTAATACAGTGAAAAATGTACTTTATTCTGTCTGAATGTGGTCTTGTCTAAATTATATCAGTGGACTGGGAGAAGGAGGGAGTCTTAAACAGTTTGAGGGAAGTTGCTGATTTTGAAGGAGCGTCTGTGTTATTCTGTATTAACAACGAAGTGATTTTTCTTGTGTGTGTTCTTAATAAGGTTACTTTGGTGCCAGTTTCAATGTTTTAGCACATACTCAAAACAACTGAAGTTAAATACTGTGTATTACTGAACCAAAGCTGGGCTGATGTGAGCCAGGAGAATGCCAGCTTTGTCTCCCAGAGTAACTCCTTGCAACTTTGAAGCTGTTGCATCTTATTTTCTGTGTCCCGCTAAGGTTTACTGAATCTTTCTGTCAGTGTGAATTAAAGGTAGGTGTTAGAATGTAGGTGAATATGGACTTACACGTTGCTGATACTCAAAAGGCACAATCTAATAGTTTGCAGTGTTCTCTGTCAAATTACTCTGAGGTACTATTTTGTTCTGTAATACTCCCTCAGTTTTGCAGGTACAGATGTACCTTGGGGGAAATAACAAAATTGTTGCTGTGTTTAAATGAGTAGATATCAAGTAAAAAAAAAAAAAAAAAAAAAAAAAAAAAAAAAAAAAAGCTAAAAGTTTTCATCCCAGTTGTCCTGTGACTTGGTTTTGTCAACACTTTGCGGTGACTTCTGGGGGAAAAAAAAATAGGTTTGTTTTCGTAATTGCTGTACGTTTCATTATTTTAAAATGAGTAGTGCTTAATTTGGGGCTATTACAAAGGTATTATTGCCTTCCTGTGATCTAGCTGAACTTAGCAAAACAAACCTCATTGAAAAATCTCCAGTAATGATTTCCCCAGTCTGCACTGAATCCCCGAATAAGCAATCTTTGTTTTTCTTATCCTTTAGAAATCAATTCAGAAATGTGGGGTATTACTGCTGAACATAAATATGAATTAACCTGATCTGCTCCCTTTCAAGTTAGTGTTAAAGAAGGCACTTTTAATATCACCTGTACTAAATTTTGCTCTGGAGTGATACGAAAAGATGCATTCATCCAGCATGCTGATTGATGGGTGCTGGGGACTCATTTAGTCTTGATTGACTTTTCTGTGGTAAGGACAGAAAGGGCTAACCCTTGTTTAAAGGTGTACGTGTACACACAACACGAAAGTGCTGTGATTCAATTGGTTTAAAGTGAATAAATAAAGAAATGGTAGAGCCCTCCCACTGTGAAAAGCTTTGCTGCCTATGTAAAGGTATTTGTTATCGTAGCGTGTACTAGGAATCTTTTTTTATGTGTAGAAATGCATCCATAAGAAATGTTATTATTAGTAACAAATATTGATGATACTATCAATAATAATTATTGATAACTTGATTAGTAATTAAGGTTTTAGAACTTGGGCTAAGAGTAGGCCCTCCATACCGACACAGTGCCAGCAAAGCATTTTTCAGAGTTACCTCCTACGTGGTTTCTGTGGAAAGAGAGCACAGAGAGAGACGTTAGTTACTCTGAAGACAGACTTCCAAGTTTATCTTGTATTAATGGTAAAGTACATGCAAGTTTTTGTCACATCCCTTGTTTTCAGAGAGTGCTTGTAAGGCTGGCATATCAGAGTGCTGGAATAACTTTGCTCTTGCTTTCAGGTCCCTGTGCATGAGGATATTATCTGTATGTGCAAGGGTTTGAAATCTAATGAACAGCCACCCCCTCCTCTGTATCTCTTATTTCTAGGTCAGCTGCTATAGGCAACGATGGAGTTGTAAGGGATTGTGAGTCTTAGGAGACCAACTCAAGTGTGAAGTTCCTGAACAGTAACAAACAGGGAGTTACAGTTGGCATTGTTTACAGGGAGTGGAGCTGTGAAGGGCCTTGTGAATGTGGAATAGTGTTTCCATTAAAGAGAGAAGGGAAGTACAAAGATTTTAACATTATAGTGCCCAGGGATGGTAGATGATCTTTGTAAGTCTTTTCAAAGGTATAAATGAGGTAATGATAATGTTGAAAGAAAAAGGAAAGCACTCAGATATGTAGGGTAGCTTTGGGAATGCTGTGAGGAGGGACGTGTGTGTGTATGTACATATATCACTTAGGAGTGAAAACAAAAAGGTGGCCTTCAGAGTTTTTGTTTTGTTTTTAAAATGATATTTCTTCTGACTTAAAGGTTTATGTGCCAGGATGACTAACAAGTGATAGCAAAGAGGTGTAGCAAAACTTAGTCCAAATAAAAATAATTTAGTTTACTTGATTGATGTACACAGATGTTCCTTACAGTGCGAATACTGAGCATTTCACCACGTTTATCATTAGGAGACTTCAAAACAAATGGGTTCTTCATGTTGAGATCTTAATGGATTCTTTAAAAGAAATGGAGAGAAAAGTATACGCAACGTGATTTTCTTTTTTGCTGGACTGTATGCTATGTATGCTGTTTTCATGAAATTTGATTGTAATTTGTTACTTAAATTCCAAAATATAACCAAAATTGAATGTTTCTTTTGCACGCTTTTTTAATTGGCAATTAAGAATACTCTCAATAATGGCTCACTCTGCTCTGTGCTAAGATTCATAATTGTTCTGCTGTCAGAGCCTGTGTGGAATATTGCATGCATTCCTAGTTCTAAAGAATTGTTGCTGGGAGCTGGTGTCATGATTATCCTGCATTGCTTTTAGTGGTTCCCGAAGGAGTCCAGAGTCCTCACTGCAGAAGGAATGCTCAACAGCTGGATGCAGGAAGTGAACTTTTCTTTCCTGTGTTAGCAACCCTTGTGGCAGAGGAGGGTAAGAAGCGAACCGTTGGTTACATTAGCATCGTTGTTAATTAGCTGACAGAAATGAATGGCATTAGGGCAAGTGGAAGAGAATGGAAGCTGCCTGGGCAGTGTGCATTGCAAAGAGGAAATTAAAGGACTGCTGAGAAGAGGGAAGCCTGAGAACAGCGAAACATAGTGCGGAGCGAAGGGTTGAGGAAGCAGACGGTGTAGATGCCAGCCATTGAGTCAGTGCTAACTGCTAGAAATGGTCTGTTACTATGAAGACCGTTTCTTCACAGACACCACTCACCTGGGATGAGTAAAGTCTGTGATTCAGATGAGGGTGTGGGTCATCCATGAAACAGGCTTTGAAAACTGCATCCCCAGTGTCAGATTCCAGGACCGCTCAAATCTTAAAAGCTTTCTGTTGGATTACAGGAAAAAAAAAAAAAAAAAAAAAGAAATGGAATAAGTAGTTTTCTGTTGTTTTCTTTGGGTCTCTAATTTGGAATAAAAGCTTTCTCATGTATCTCACTAGTAGTAGAACCTTCAATTGGTGATAGTTAATTTTAAGAGTTTGCTATAAAAGTTGGGAAATGATAGGTAATACAGTTGTAGAGAATGGAAAATAGCTTTAGATTTGCTCTGTAAGCTCGACAGTGTTTCTGAAGTGACTTTTTATTGGATCAGTTGTATTAGTTTTTTATTATGATTTGGTGGTTAGGGCTTTGTTGTTTTTACTCTGCTGTGAGAATCTCAGAAAAAAATGGGAAAGTGTAGTAATAGTAGTATCACAAATATACCTTGTGTATGCACTTCTTTAGTTTTGATGTTTATAACGTTGATGTTCAAAATTACTTTTGAAAACTGTCTGCAAAGGTTGCTTTTAAAAAGCACAGGATGGAAGGTGCTTTTAGCTTCTTATACTAATAATAGTTGGAAAGAATTGTGCCGTCAAGATGACAGTATTAAAAGCTGTGACTTTAAAGTGTGCATTTAGATAGGTGCAGTGCTCTGTCTTCTGATGAAATTCAAGTATCTGATGTAGTTTGAAAGAGTAAAGGCAGTGTACTAATGGAGACCATCCAAAGTGGAAGTTCCAGCACATAGCAACAAGTGATGCTGCTCGTTTGCAGGCTGTTGCTGCAGCCAGTTCCCAAAATCCGTTGGTGTTAGGATCATGATGCTGGGAATGTCATTTATCATTCTCATTTACTAGTATGTGAAATACAGATCTGTAAATAGATAAATTCAAGTTTCGCTTTGTGGTTGGTTTGTTTGAAGGAAGATGCATCTCTTAGTATTGTAAGAACTCATAAACATTTTGGATTGTAAGTGTAATTTGTTTAAGCAATTCTAATAGCTCAACCTGATAAGCTTTTATGTGCAAATTTAATATTTGGAGAAAAAAACATTGTCCTTGAACAAGTTTTGTTAAATTTGCATATCCCTGGTACATAAAAAGCACACTCCCTTGTGATTAGTTTACTTAGCATCGTGCTTTCTGAAGGTTTGCTTCCAGACTGAGTTTGCAGAAGTAAAGTTACACAGGTGACTGTCCGAGCTTCTATACTTCTGGATTGCTCTTCTGGAATTGGGAAGCAGCAATGAAAACGGGTAGTTCTGGTGAGTTGTCTGCTTCCAGGCAACAGTGAAGAGAGCAATTTGTAAATGATGTGGCATTATTTACTGGAATTACTCTGGGCTCCCTAATGGCCCCTGATTAAAGTTAGCTCCTTAACTGCTAGTTGGGACATAACTCCTTTTTCTGAAGAGAGATACTGTTTCTTGACAACTCACATTTTTCTTCCCTGCTGTTTCTACCCTCTCCGTATAGACTACCAAATAAACCTGCGTAAGTCACAGCATTATGCAGAACTTGCAGACAAAGCTCTGCCTCTGTTCTGGCTGAGAAAAGAGATTTCATTGAAATGTGATTTGTCTTCTAACTCAGCGTGCTGTAATAACTTTGTGGTGGAAAACAGCAATTCAGGGGCACTGAGCATGCAGCGTTAACTACTTTTGTTTTTGAAGTCCTCTTCTGTACAAATCCCACAGGCACTTCCTGGGAAAATCTTAGTCTCGAAGAAGACCGTGTTCCTTGTTGAAGTTCTTCAGTGAAGGGGAAAAAAGTACTCCTGTTGAAAAGCAGTTCTTAACAGTGATGCTTGTAGTGCTTTTGTTTTGCCAGCGGTTGGTTGCAATGTAAAAATGAATTTCAGGACTTAAATGTAGCACTTGAAGAGGGAAGCATGCTGTTATGTTGAGGAAGATGATGTCCTGTTAGTGTTTTCTCTTGAATTAGGAAGGATACCAAAATGTGGTTGTACTGATCTGCAGGTGCTTCTGCTGCAACTTCAGTATGAGAAGATTGTTTCCTTTCTTGAAGGCCTCTTGCAGATTGCTTGGAGTGTCTCCTTGTGAAGTTCTGTTGAGGAGAGATCACTTAAAAATGAGTTTGGTGAAAGAATACTGGCAAACTCTCACTATGTTCAGGTTAATGGGTCTGAAAGACACACTTCTGTATGCATTCCTTTTCTCTTGGACAGTACTTGATTTTTCTTCAAGCTTGAGAAGTTGAAATGCAAGCTTTAAGATGATTTACACTTTATTTCTGACTAGAAACTGATGAGAAGTGGACTTTTGGAGCAGTATTCAAGAATAATGTCTAGTTGGAATGTCTGAATTCCAAGTTAGTGGAAACGGTGGAAAATTGTTGAGTGGATGACTGACAAGAGACCTCATTATTCATTTTTATGCTGTCTGGTAACTGCATGTGGCTTTGACGTGATTCCATGCATGCAGCCACATTACTTTGTGTTGGAAAAGAATGAAAATAAGGTGCCTTAATACCTGTGTTGACTGGGTCCGTTCAGAATAGTTCCTTTCTGTGGCTGTTGTAAAAGGGAGGAGTTGAACAGCATGTCAAAGTTCAATGCTGTAGTTTTTCTGGTGCATCTTTAAAAACGTTCCTAATTTTGCTTCTGCAGCAGCAATATGGATGAAATGTAACTTAACTGCTTTGTCATCAGTCAGAAAAGGGACGTGGTGTGGTATGACTCCAGGTGACACAGGCAGGTTCTCAGATATGAACTGCTGATTTCCAGAACTAAATTCCTCACCTTAGTGTGTCTCCCATGTGGCTGGAGTCTTGACGATGCTTTTTTTTTTTTTTTTCCCCCCTAAGCTTTTATTATTGGTATTTTGATATTCAGAAGCCAATTTCTCTCTGGTGATTCTTATCAACTGAATTTAAACACACAGATTTTGAATCAAGAAAATATTATTTACTTCATTTTACAGACCGAAAACTGAGAACTTATTTCAAAACTGCTTCCAAAAGTATCATTAAAGAAGTTGTTTGTTTGTTTTTGCTATGTGCGTGGATTTAATCTCGTACCTAAATAGAAACATTCTCATCTCTGAGGAACGAATCATAGGATTGTTCATGACTTACCACTGATCTACTACTGAATGGCAAATAATAAAAACTCTTCAGTAGTACGGAGCTGGCTAAGTTACGCAAAAGGGAAAATGCTGATTTCTCTGCAGCTAAAAGTGGTCTGTTGTGTGAAATGTTACAGGAAGGAGAGTAAGCATTAACAGAAGGAAAACAACTGTGTGCAGCGATGACTCTTAAAACAGATGTGAAACTCCTGACACAATTAAGAGCATAACTGCTGAGTGCAGTGCTAGCCAGAAAGTTACATGATCAGGGGAATATCGAGCAGCACTAGACAGAGATTACCTCTCAATGCTAATGGGACAGCTACTGGAATACAGTCTCTTGGTTTGTTTTTCACAGTTGGAAAAAGATACTGATACGGAGATTTTCAGAAAAGAGGCGAGGAAATGACTGCAACTGATACTTGGGCATTAGAGGGAGAGATATGAAGAACTCGATTTAGTTACAAAGGAAGCATTTAAGGGTTTATTTAATGAATAATTGCAGGAAAAAGAAATGGAATAATCAAGAGTTCTTTAAGGTCACAAGCAGATGCAAGCATCATCCAGTAAATCTAAGTGTTCAGAAAATAGAAAAATAGGCACAGTTTTCAGTCTTTTTAGAACCAATTGGAGTAACTTAACTGTGGCAATTTTTGCAGGGCTGGAAGTTTTAAAACTGAATGACTTAGTTTTCTAAGATTTTTCTACTGCAGAAAGTTGAACTTAGCTGTTCAGAGGTCCATTGGTAAGTAAAACATTAACATGAATATTTGTAGTTTACATCCTCTAGGCTAGCAGCTTGTTCAAATTAGAATGAATTAAAAATTGTTACTTCACCTCCTGAGTATCCTTCCAGTGGTAACCTTTTGTTTTTTTGGAGTGGTTGAACTTGGCTCCTGGAATGTGGGAATTATGAACCTGTGAATATGCTTTGCATTGCACTGTAGGATTTGGTCATAGAGAGTGTGCTCTTTGGAGTGTGGTTCTGAGGTCAAGTGAAACTATGCTAGGTCTGGCAGTGTATGCTCCACTTGCTTCACTGCTTCATACGTTTGCCAGATTGGATTTTAGTTCGAGTTGGCCGTAACCACAAGCTTCATCCCTTTGAACACTGTATGAGTATTGTGAAATGGTTTTCTGTGTTAGACTGCAGAATTTGCGTGTGGCAAAACAAATGTAAGATTCTTAAATTTCTTGTCTTCCTTGCCAGAAGAACTTGTTGTAGAGAGGTTGACATGCTTGTCTCAGCTGCTTTTTGAAGACCTATTTATAAGGCCCTTCGGTTTTCCCCCCATGCCATCAAACATACGAATTCAAAATTAAATTTAGTAATATGGAGGTTAAAGAGTAATTGATACATTCTGTAAAGGTTTCTGTTTGGGTTAGAGATAACAGAGTCATAGAATGGCTTGGGCTGGGAGGGGGCACCAGGGATCATCAAGCTCCAGCCACCCCCATGCTGCAGGCAGGGCCGCCAACCTCCAGGTCTGCTACTGGGGCAGGCTGCCCAGGGCCACATCCAACCTGGTCTTGAATACCTCCTAGAGGTGATGCTGCAGATGTGCTGCACTCCTTAAACTCATCATGTGTACATCATTCTTTTGCAGAATAACATGAATTTAGAGAGTAACTAGAGTTAAATTCATCTTCCCCTCTCATTTAAAAGCTGTTTGAGGCTTATCAAATTCTAGCATTAACAGTTTTCTTTCTTGTTTGCTATGGTTAACTTTTTAAAGCATATTGAGAATTAAAACAATTAAGAATCTCTTTTTTTTCTGAATTCTGCTACAAAAGTTTTCACTTGCTAGAAATGTAACCTGTAAGAAATTCTGTGAGATGGAGTAATCAAGTTACTTCTTGTAACCTGTAAGGAATTTTTAAGTCTTTCCTTTAAATGATCAACAGCTTTCATATGTGTAAGGTGAGGAAGTGAAGATATGCAATCAGTTATGCAAATTAAACTGTTGCTGTTTCTCCTCTCCATATCAAGTGTGCTGGGTTACTTGTTCAGGTACTCGTCAAGGTCTGTGTGACCCTGTAGGAAACAGAAGGCACAGGGTGATGGCTTGGTGCTGACTTCTGGTTCCTCACTGTCCTGTTTTCTGCTTTCTGCCCTCAGCTTTAGCTTTGAATGTGGGACATAGAACTGGGCTTAGAGACTGAGATGGCTACAGGTTGAGATGAGAGACAGCATAAACCAGGCTACTTCTGTTTACCTTAAAATTCATCAGTTTTCTTTAAATATTAAAGAAGGCAATATTGAACATCTTTTTGCATTGATTTTACTAATATTTTAAATTTAAAAAAAAAAAAAAGCCTGATTGTGGTTAAATTAGTACAGATTAGTGCAAAAAATATAAAGGAGTTTTGAAGAAATTTCTTTTTTTATTAATAATGGAGATGTTTTTTGCCCCTTTTCTTAATTAGTATGTGTTAGATGACAATAAGAAATGGCAGTATTCTGATCTTTAAATTGCAGCTGTTAGTGTTTGATCAGTCCGTATCTTCTGTGCTTTTAGGTAGGTAATGCTTGAATCAAGACAGGTGACTTTTGTGCCTCAGGAAACTCCTGCCATAAAATCTGTACGTATGAGTCCACTATGTTTGATAACCTGAAATTCCTTAATGCTTTCCTAACTTGAGCCCATTGGGACAGCCACCAGAAATGCAGACAGAAAGGACTGTGTCTCCTCATGAGCGGGTGACTAAAACCCAAAATGCTGCCTTGTTTACCGGGGGGAAAAAACAGAGCTTGCAGCACATTGCCTGTTACATGTGTGTGAGCTCACTCAGTAGAGGTTCCTACGTGGTAGATCCTGAATGGGAAAGGTAAAATCACATTGGTGATTCAAGAGGAAGAAAATATATTTGTGTGTCATCTTTGTATGTGTTTTTTAATCGTCGGTGCTAACGAGCTGCACTTGTTTCTAAACAAAACAAGTTTGGCCATTGCTGAAGTACAGTAGCACCTTGGATTTCCTATTTCTCTATAAAGAGTGGGTGTCAGAGCTGGCACTGTCCTTGTTCCATACGGCTGTTCTGGCAGAGAAGCTGCCTACCAAAGAAAAGAAAAAACCTTGTGGAAACTGAACATGCTGATGAATTTCTGCAGCAACAAAGCACGATTAGATAATACATACAAATGTTGGCTTAAAAAGTGATTTTTAAGTAAGAAAAGGAACCATTTCTGGCCTGTGTTTTGTGAAGTGAGAGCTTTGTGTTTATTCTGTAACTGTATGCAAGGATTTGTGATTTCAGTGGTTTTGGTTTGGGCTCCTGAGCGCTTTAATCTGCTTACTGCAGGAATCTGAGGATCAGCCTTTTTGCTAAAGGAAAACATGGTTTGAGGAAAAAATATCCGTAGTAATGGGTGTGTTAATATTAGGTTTAGTGGGTAGTGAGTGTGTTCAGTTACTATGGAAGTGATCTCAACGTAGGTAAACTTCTTCAAAAAATCCCTCTTTCCCCTTTTTCAAACCTGTTACATCTGTTGCTTTAAGAAACTCAGTATCTCAAGTAAGACTTAAAAAGTGTATGTTTGCCGAAGATGATATTACTGTAGAAATCTGATGCACCTTGGAAAGCACTGGGCACATCAGTCTTTTTCAGAATCTTTTTAAGAAATGATATTTACAGCTTGTCCCAGTTACACAGATGTGTTGCTTTCCCTTGGTTTCCTATATTAAATACTTTTCTGTTTTACGTCCTTCACAAGCAGTTCTTTTCCACTCCTCTCACTGGGTTTGTTACCGAGTTTGTCAGAGTCGCAGAGTTATCAATTATTCATATCTCTGTCAGTAGCACAAGCAGAGAAAGGAAGTCTGTGATCTGCCTTACTCATCTTGCTTGTATTTCAAACATACCTGCTTACTCACAAATGAAAAGGGCAAAATGTGGTGGTTTTGTTGTTTTTCTTGCCTACATTAAAAAATAGTGCACGTTTGCATAAACACTTCTATCCAGATGAGGTAATGGACTTTGCCTCATTTTTTCCTATTGTGTTTATTCCACATGTTTACATTCCTCTGGATGATGGGAGATTTCATGTCAGGTGTCACCCTTGAGTAACATCAGTGGGTGTGCAGGTTCCTCCTAGTTCAGTATTTTGCTCGCTCCGACGCCTGCTGCTGACAGGTTAACGCGTGTAATTTTCTAATCCTCTCATTTCTTCTGACAGAATACTGTATTTACCTGATTTGATGTGAGAAATAATTTGATCTTTTTCAAATTCAAGCGGTGTCAAGTGCATCTTTCTGGCAAAATGCTGTGTAAACTTAGGGCTGCAGGCTCTCTGTAATCCTTTGGAGTGTTTACTTGGCTGGGGAAATAAATGAGACACTTGGGCAATCAGATAATCCTAACATGCATTTTCAGATTGTGAACGTAACTTGAGCTTTTGTGAAGAGGTTTATTTCTCTAGTAAAGAGACTCTAGGAAAGCTTAGTCGAATTTTAAGTATATATTTAAGAGTTATTTAATTGGAAGGTGAAAGAATTGCAATGTAGTGTGCTTTGTATTTTAGGCAACGTGCCTTTCTTAAGCTGTGCAGAACATCCAGCCTGACACTGTGGCTATGAATCCATCATACTGAAAGCACAAGGCTTATGTATATAAAATGTGTGTGCGTACATATATGTAAAAAAACATTTTTAGGTGGATCCTTGTTATAATTGAATACTGAATGTAACTGTACTGTGTGCTTATGTGTTTTTTTTTTTTTAATACGGTATATATTGAACTAGATTTTACTTGAATTTTGCAGATTAGTTTCTGTGTAGCTGCTGTTTCTGTGTTCTTGGGGATTTTGGAGCAAGTTCTCTTTGTGTATTTTTCTGTCCCAAAGAGTATTTTAGCAATTTTAAGTGGTCTGATCATCTCTGAACTAAAAAATCTGAGGCTTGTGCTAGGGAGGAACATAAGTCTAGCAAGCACTGTGTGACCAGAGTCTGTGTGCCAGCAAGCATGGGTAGTGCAATTTTATGGTAGGAAACAAGAAAATAAGTCTACATGTATGCTGATTTTCTGAAAGTGAGCCCCCTTTGCTTTCTTCTTTCAGAGGAATGCTAGCAACATGTTAACCATAAGAAATAAGAGTGAACAAAAGCTTACAAACTTAAAATATTGTAATGACTTACTTTTAAAAAGTTGCTTTTTGGCAAATTATGGCAAAATGTGTGTGGATTTATTTTTATTCTTTTTTTAAAGAATTTGAGCATTGAAGTGTTACTATCAGTTCAACTCACCCTCTTTTTTCCAGAGTGGAAATGCTCAATAGCTTTAACGTTGTGGCGGTGCACTCAGTGTTGAGGAGTGGTACTTACTATGGCTTCTGAAACAATCACAAACAATCAGAAATTTTGCCTTTTTAGAGTGAAGGTTTAAAAATATAGGCTTTGTGCACCAACCTGAATTAAGTGGTGCTTTTTTTCTTCTTTACTGTTCTCTTTCTTCTATGAAAAGTGTGGTGTTTTCTGTGTGATCTTCATGGATCGTGCACCTGCACTTTAAAACCTTGAACAGATCAATGTTTTTAATGAGATTATTGCAAGTGACCTGGAATCTAACTCTTCCTCAGTTATGTCAGCTTCCCCTGCATGTTAGTGAAGGCGTGGATCGGTCGCAGACTGTCTTCTGTTTACTGAGTCCATCAGGACTGCGAAAATGTCGTTCCCTGACATCGGATAGCACGTGGCTGAGGTGCTGTCAGACTAGTGTTACCAAACTTGAATCTCTTGGGACTGTATTTCAGCACTTTGATGGTGGGAGGGCTGTTTACTTGGGTTTCATGGCAAGGCCTTAGAAGGGGGAAATTGAGTCTCTTCTCCTTAAGCTGTGCTGATCCACATTGGAGTTGAGGTAATGTCATCATTACTTTGTGGTAAGAGTTCAGGCTGTCAGTTGAGCACTTCTCTTGTTTTACATGTCATTATTAAAACCTCTTCCTGTATGAGGTACTTGCTTGAGGACAACAGAACCTCTCTTTTGTGCTCTTTTACTGTAATAGAGGTAGAAAAGTTTACTGAGCTGTAGTTAAGATCAAAAACATGGTTTTGCTTTATGCTCAACTGTGTCTAATTTCTTCTTAGGGATTTGTTCTTCTCTAAGTAATACAAAACGTGATCTGTTAATAAGTGGAGCAGAATTATAAAAAAATGTACTGTCATTGGTGATTCTGTACTGGGGTCTTCTGGTGTTGTCAGAGAGAGCAGGACTCTGAGTTGCTGAAGTTCACAGTCCCTTCTCATACTTCTGTGGGTGAAATGGTCTAACCTGCTTTTTCAACCTGATCGATCTCAAGGTAGCTTAGTGTTAGGATGATGATGTTGCTAGCAGCTGTCTATATTAATAAATACCCTAAACCCAAAGGGAGGGAAAAATAAATGGAAATACGAGGACTTTGGTATCCACTTAGAGTTCTCAATTTCCTTTAAATTCAACCTGTAGTTTTCAAGTCCTTCAGTTGTGTCTCCTTCAGAAACTTTTGGTTAGAACTCCTGAAATTTTTGGGTCTATCCAAGAAGGTGATTGGATGTTGCTGTATTTTAAGAGAAACAGGCACATTTACTCAAAAGTTATTGCTTACTGATATTCAGAAATGAATAATATTTATGTAAATTTTATAGATGACTTTAAAATCCTTTGTACAGTCTTTTGCCTATTCTTGTTTTTGCTATCAGGAAAACTACTGCTATCATTGTTTTCTGTAAAGAAGAAAGCTGGTCAGGGTTTGTGAGGTGAGAGTCTTCTGTGGTGCCTTCACTTACCCTAGATAGAAGTGCACTGCGTTTCTGTGACAGTGCTTATGTAAATTTACTCACCCTCATTACACTGGTGAATTCAGTTGTGATCCGGGTGGATGACAGTGTTAGTCAAGGCAGGGCCACCTGTGGGAACATATCTGTGTGCCCCCAGATAATTGGATGTCTAGCTTTTTTTATTTTTTAAAGGAGTTAAACTATTATGTGAAGCAGTTTGAATTCTGAGTTGTTAGGAATTTCACCTAAGTGAAGCGTTGTCTAATCAGGTACTTACATATATTTACTCAAAATTGTCAGAGAGAAATCATTGAAATACGTTTAACTCACTTGCCAGAAGACTTGAAGATCTGTTGTTTGCACTACTCAGAATTCAGTGTTGGCCACGAGCCTAAAAAAAAATGCCACCACCTCTGGGAAATGGAAATATCACATTATGCAACTGCCTTTTCCAGCTATTCTCTTTCCTTACTTGCTCATGTTCCTTATTCCTGTTTCTTTTCTCTGAACAGTTGTTTATTGTTGCAAGAGGACCTGTAGAAGACCACCTGCAATTTTGTTTTTCTCCCTATGCAGAGGTGGTTGGAGCCCCTAATTTTTGGTAGAGCACCTGAGTAAAACTCTGTTCTACATGTGAACTAACGTATAATTCAAAAGATAAGGGTAGAAAAAAAGACTGTAGTGAGGTGACTTGTCTGCCAGCATGTTTGTAGTAGAGCTACAAATCTTAAAGTTTTCCCCTTTCTTGGTACCCATTTATGCTTTTCAGGAGTGCAGTGGAAATGTTTGTCCCCTTAGCCATTTTGCAAAGAACAGCTTTGGGACATAGGGTCTTTCTGGAGCTCACTGCATTCACTGAACTTTGTTCATTGGACCCGATCATTTTTGAAGTTGCGTACAGGTTGGGAAATGGTTTCTCACTGTTAGCTGTGGGTGGGCTGAGGGGAGGAAGAAAACAACAAAATAATTATAACAAGGAAAACAAATTGGAACAGGATGGTTGGTTTATGTCTCTTCTGCCAGTGAGAAGTACCAGAATTGTTTGGTCTGTTAAGACTAAAGTGCAGCCCTTGGAAAACAGTTCTCCTCTTAGCTTCTAGAGTCACTGAATTACTTGTGAGAAGTCTGAATTTAAGTTGAGCCCTTTTATAATTACCTTCACTTTCATTTTTGATGAGTCAATAACTGATTTTCTTTCTAGAGCAGCTTGAACTCTTCAGCCTAAAATTGAACTTCAGTGTCTGAAATAAAATTAGACGGATCTAATTAAGAATACAAATGTAAACAAAAGATAACAGACTCATTATGTAATGCATAAAAAAATTAGAAGCTTACGTTTCATTTTAATATTGTCTTGAAGTTCTTTGACTTTGAGTGTCAGTTGTAAAGCAGTGTAAATCCTTGGCCTTCAGTTTCCCTCTCTTCCTTTTGGAGATATTGGTATCTTTCTACCATTTTAGAAAGAAAGCCGTATTTTAACCCTTTTTTCTGAAAAAGAACTTGTAGAATCCTTTTCATCCTTTTTAGTAATTTGTCCCACCTTCTATACAATTCTGTTCATAGTGATGTCTTGGACTGGTTTCCATGAAAGCTTGTGTAAATGGTAACCTGGAGAAAAAGATGAGAACTTCCTTCCAATGGGAAGAATGTCCTGAGAAACAGACATTACAGAGCAGCGCAGCTTCACTGTTCCAGATAAGGAGATGGGACAGGAGGGGAAAAGAGGCTTTGTAAGTTATTTTGCTCATAGTATAAAATTTTCAGTTTGAAGGGTATAATGAGTATTTAATTGGACAGCAGAGTGATCAGGCTCACATTTTCTTTTGGCAGAGCACTGTGCCTTCAGTTTTGTGTGTTAAGATTTTCTGGAAGGTGTTACTGACCAGTTGGTATATTCTCTGAGGCTGTTGCTCTGCTAGCAAAATGCAAATTTTTTTTTTTTTTTATAACTTTAATCACTTGTGGAATGCAGCCATATTTTATTTCAATACAGTAGGCCACATAAAAATGCACTGGAAAAAAAAAAATTCTTACGTGCAGCAAATAAAAATGGCTGTGATCGGCTGTTGGGTTACTGCTGAGGCTTGGGTCCCATTATGTTACATTTATTCCATCCCATATGGAAAACTTCATCGAGTGTTTTGCACAAAGACCTCCATCAAACTAACAAAGATGGAGGCTGAAATACACTTCAGACATCTTAGTTCAAGCGTACTTAGATAAGGCTGTTTTCAGTGCTTGAACAAGTTTTAGTTATCTCCATACAATGTCACTACCGCTGACTGTCATGCTGTTACTTTTTTTCTGATGACAAATAATTAATGTCTGTCTGTGCTGTTGAGGAAGTTGCGTCTCTAGCTTAACACATTTGAATACATATTAGCTAAAAGATGGAAAGGAGAGTGGCTGAGCTCTATGTGAGCATAAGTAAGTTTAATGAAGTTCCTTGCTTTTCTGCTGCCCCATATTTCTTTCCAAATGCCCGGTTTCTGAGCACAGAAAGCTCTCAAATCCCTTTCTGAATCCCTGTCAGTATTGGAGACAGTGAAGGGAAAGGATTGGCCTTGAGGTTCAGCTGCAGCACTGGCTTTTGCTAGGGAGCATTTTTAGTGCTTTCTGCCCTGCTGGTAAGCATTTGTAAAATTTTGTTTGTATTATCTACACTGATACTTCTTACTATGGTTACAGTAAGAGTTACAGTATTAAGAGTTACAAAGTAAGTATCTTGAGAACCTAAGTGCTCTGTGTATGTTGGACTGCATGAAGTTAGGAAATGTATAGTCCAATACCATTACAATAGTATGCTGTTGCAGCTACTGCCAGCTTATTCTTTGTGCCTGGTCAAAATCTTGGATGTCTAAGGTGGTAATGACTAGATGTTGCAGTTGCTAGTATGAGGCTTTTTTGGGAAGTTTCAGCTTGTTTTGGAAGACGGTGGGGGGAGGGAGAAAAACTTAGCTGCTTATTAGAGCAGTCTAATCTTCAATTCAAAGTATCGTTGTTTCTTAATTTCCCTGAGTTGAACTGATGTCAGGGGAAACATTAGTTAAATGTGAAAATTATTGACAAAGTTGAAGGTATACTGTGGGATGTGATATTCTTTCTTCACCCTACGTTGTCTGCTTTCCAAGTCCAGCATGGTGCTGAAACCTCATTGCAGCTCAGACTGTATTCGCTTCAGTAATTTGGGTCTGGAGAGCACTTAATAAAAATTGTGCAAATGAATCTTGGCATAGCTGAATTTTCCAATCTGTAGTAGGCATTAAGTCACAGCCTATTTTTTTGAATTGATTCCCAGAATCATGCTTTGTGTACTTGTGCTGATTTTCATGCATGAGTGAGGAAGATGTGATTTTTTTTTTTGTTTGTTTGTTTGAAAGCCTTGAAGAAAATGATGATAATTTAACCTTAACCTGTCTGGATCTAACTGCTTCCAAAATAATGATTGAGCTGAGAAAAGTCACAGTGATGGTGCTATAGACATTTCCATAGAAAGCTCTGTAACTATTGTTAAATCCTAGGGTTTGCTAACAGGTATTTGAAAAACACAAGTCTTTTGATCCTTCTCTTTTTTTTTAATGCAACAAATAGATAAAAACAGTAAGAAATGTTATAAGGGAATATCCCAAGGAGTAGTAGAGTGCTGTCTACCTTAGCAGGCCTCTTTCTGGGGTATGAAGTGATCTCAGCTATCCTACCTTTGTGATTTGGTTCTCAGGAAGAAGCTGCCATGTGTGCACTTGCAGCAGACAGAGCCGTGTAAAACGTATTGGGATTAGATATTGCTAAGGGTATAGCTGATATACCAGTAAGAGGAACCTCCCTTCCTATTTGAAGTAGACTTCCACATAATGATTGCTTTTGGCCAACAATTTTCACATAGTAGACTTTGGAAGCTACTGAGCTGTTTTTCCATGGAATTCTGGGCTAGCAGTGCTTGCTGGGCTGGACTGTCAGAATTCCTTGAGAGGTTAAAAGGTTTTGGTCTGCAGTTAATTTGGTGGATCTTTAAACCATTTATTTGTATGAATTGTCTAAAACTCTTGTTCTTCAGAGCGTTTACTTCACTCTTAGAAGCTTCCTAACAGCACACATCATTTTGGCAGCTCCCTTCATGCTCATTCCCTTTAAGTTCTGGCACTGATCTAGGTGTAGAGCAGTGTTAACCATAAAAATAAATGGAGGTCTGAGAGGAAAACTCACACCTTTAACTGTGCTCTGTAATAGCTCTAGACACCATCAGGTATGGAATTACGTTTTGCTGCTCCAAGGCCTGAGCAGCATGTCCTGGTGACCCAAGGTGGGATCTTGCTGGAGAAGCCATGAGGGGCCCTTGTGAAGAAACAGCAGCAGAGCAGCGCCGCGGCTGCTGTAGGCAGTGTGAGTGCCACAGCAGCTCAGGTACTGCTGAGGGGTTTTGTGACTCACTGCCAGGACTGGGAACAGCCTCGGGAACAGTGGGATGTGCAAAGGAAACTGCGGAGCTGTGAGACTGAGGGGGCCTGGATGTCTGTTTAGTGAGCTTGAGGGGTCTGCTTAGGGATGGGTAGAACAGGCTTTAAGAGATTTTAGTGGTCTAATGCATACGTTGCCATTTTCCTCGCGTTGGGAAAATGTGTAATGGATTATTCAATGTGGCAGTGTATTTAGACCATGATTGTATTTAGAAAGTCACCAACAACATCTCAACTGAGCTGAATGAAGTGTAAAGTAACTGCATCCATTGGATGGGATTACAGTAAATTAACTGTGTGGGTGTTTTCTGAAATTTTGAAATATCAAACTGTTTTAAAAAAACATCTGGTGCTTCTCATTTCTGTTGTTTGTTTTTTTTTTTTTCCTTATAAAAAGGGAGATGATTGTTTTACCTCATAGTAGAATTTAACTAATGAGTCTGCGGTAAGCAGCCTACAGAAATACACAGAGACATTTAGCAATTTTATCTCAGTAGAATTTGTGAGGGGAACAGTAAATAGATGAAGACTGTTAACAGAATAATTTATTTAGAAATATTTAATTACTGTCTCGTTCTGTAAAGGTTAAGCATAGAGTCACAGGATCACTGAAGTTGGAAAAGACTCCTCCCAGTGATAAGTTTTGTTCTGCTGGCCTTGAGTGCACAAGGTGGCATTGGTGTGGGCCTAACTCTTGCTTTTGGAACGTTGTACTTGTGGAGATGTCCTTTTTCCTTTTCTTGCCCCGCACTTTTTAAAGAGAGTGACATACACTTGTTAGCCAAAATAGTGCTGGAAAGGGTTTAGAACTGCTGATGATTCTGGTGGTCAATAACTAGTGTGTGCAAATTTGTCTTTATTCTTTGTAGGGTAGGAACCACGTTGATCACAGCATATTTCTTTGTTTCTGTCACTGACTGCTTTTCTGTCCTGTGTGAGGAGGAGGTGGAGAATTTTGTAGTAATTTTGTCAGCACTTGCATAGTCAGAAGGATCAAAAATCGTTATTTGTATAATAATCTGTCCTATGCTCTGTTTGATACATTGTAATAAGTCATTTTCTGCTTATGAGCTCCCAAGTCCTAGGAAATCTTATTTTAAAGGCTCAGTTCACTCCCACCTATTTATTAGTCCAGTATCAGGCTCCTGATTCTTTGGTGTGGTTACTCATGAGATTCAGATTTTGGTATTTGCAGACCCTTCTGATTTCAAATTTAAACTACGATACAGTATGTGAAGCCAGTAGTTCCTGTTGTTGTAGCAGTTATGTACTTGGAAGGGAAGATAAGATAGGGTCAGTGCAGATGTATTTTGTGTATTTAGTTTCTCCTTGAAATCTGTAAGAAAATGATTTTTTCTTAGCATGATGTGGAAGAAAAATGGGAAGAATGGAGAAATTGAAGAGATTTTTACTTATGTAGAATTTTTCAAGGAATAGGAGTCTGTAGGAGCAGGACATCTATACAAAGTTCACAGGGGGCAAATGGGAAGGCTTATTTAGCTGGAAATCAGAAGAGTTAATGTTGAGTTGGTGATTGAGTGTAGACACAAATGTAAGTGTAAAAAATGCTGAATTATCTCTTTTCTCATTCCTCAACTATTCTTTTGAGTTCAATTGTTACAAGGAAGAAAACCAGGTGACCTCAGTAAACAGTTGTTTGGGGGCCAGAACTGTGTGAACCTCTGGGAAATGCTGCTTTTAATATGGTGTATTGCAGAGTCTGTGCTGCAGGAAAACTTAATTTATTCTGTTTTCATAAATAGAAATAGTTACCTAGGGCCAGCCACAAAGAAACTCAAGGGTTAAGAAAACAGCCTTGCTTCAGTGAACTTGAAAAATTCTCATTCACAGTGGTTGAATGAGAAAATCTTTTAAACTTTCTGACTTAACGTTTAGAATAAAATGGTTTCTAATTTCTGAATTAACATGTTAGGATGCTGTCAGCATACTGATAAAATAATAGTGAAGGCTACATATTTTGTTTGTGGGATGAGGTTTGAGAGTAAGAATAGTGCAAGCTACATTATTGTAACTGGAGAGTCAAAGGGAGCTTTACCTTATATGCAACAGAAGAAATATGCATATGTGTCTTCTGAAACCCTTCACATTTGATTGATGTTGTGATACAGGTGAGTGATATGCCTTCCCTGCTTTTTGCCTGCTCAGAATTCAGATGTGTAATTTCTTTGAAAACACATGTGGTAAACTATTATCTTTTTTTTTTTTTTTTTTTTCTTCTAGGGACCAGTTACTCTCCACAAGAAAATTCACATAACCACAGTGCTCTTCATAGTTCAAATTCGCATTCTTCTAATCCGAGCAATAATCCAAGCAAAACTTCTGATGGAGTGAGTATTTGTGATTGGTATTTATCTCCATTTGTGTATATATATGGTATTTTCAGCATTATCTGAAAGGAGAGACGTGTACTTCCTCTTTCATTGAGATCTCCAACATCAGTTTTTCTTTTATAAACACTTTAAACATCCAAGCTGCAGTTGTTAAATGTTGTAAAACTGTTCTAATTGATCATCATTAGAGGTTTGAGTTACATGTTTTGAATTTAAAATGTGAGATTGTTTAATAAAGTAGATATATACTTTCCTTGAGCTTTATTGGTAAAATCATATTTTCTTGCCTAGGTTTACTTCAGATGCACTGTAGTGAGTTTTTATCACCTTATTATCTAAGTTTTAGTGGTTAGAGTGGTGGTTGTTCAAAAATTGCACTGAAAGCAGAACAGAAAGCATAGAAAAAGATTGAAAATATAATTGCAATGATTTTTATGAGAAATGAGAAATTTTAAGCTGCAGAGAACTAATGTTATCAATTGTGATATTACTGTGTCCCAGTAAGTATATTGTTATTTTCTTTTATTTTTTCATGGTTAGTGAGAATAAAAAACAGAAGAAACTGTTGTAGAATGCAGCAGGAATGTAGGGGTCACGTCTTAACGCTTACAGCAATGGAACAGGCATTTAAATGTGATCTAAATGGAAAGCAGTGATATGGATACGGATGAGGACATGACATAGTTCTCAGTGTGTGTATTAAAACTCTGGGTAGTCTTTTGTCCAACGCTGTTTGTATTTTACAGGCTTATGATTCTGCGGATGATTGGTCTGAACACATCAGCTCTTCGGGCAAAAAGTACTACTACAACTGCAGAACAGAAGTTTCACAGTGGGAAAAACCAAAAGAGTGGCTGGAAAGGTATATACATATATATACACATACATATATATATATATATATGTCTGTTTTCAACTTACAAGGAAAAGCGTTCTTAATATCATTTATAGAGCAGTTGAGTTTATCTAGTACTGCTGTAAAAGACTGTGGTCCAAGTTTGTGTTTTCACCACCTGTATGTGGCCTCTAGCTCCTATTTTATCCCTGCCTGGGTGATCCCAGAACAGAGGGAGGGGAAGTGTGTGTTTTTCTTTGCTATGTTAGTGAGCTGAACTGGTCTGATATGGTGAGGGCTTGGACAGATGTTGATGTAAGGAAGCAACAGTTGGAGTTTGCCAGCTTCATCTGTAGCAATGATCTACTAGAATGATTCATCTTATGCATCTGTAGAAAGTATTGTTAGGTGATGTAAATTCTTTTTTAACTTGTGTTGTTTTGTTTTTTTTTTTCTTCAGAGAGCAGAGACAAAAAGAAGCAAGCAAAATGTCAGTTAACAGTTTTCCAAAAGATAGAGATTACAGAAGAGAGGTGATGCAGGCAACAGCTGCCAGTGGGTTTGCCAGTGGAAGTATGTGGCTTTGCTCTTTTCCAAACTTAAAAAATTAAAAATAAAAGCATTTCCTGAGCAGTTTTTCTCCTCTCTTCATATAAACAAAGCTAAACTGATGATGCAGACAGCTATGCCAAGTGTTGTTCCTTAAAATAACTTTTGTTTACTAGAATGACAGTTTCTTTATGCTTTTTGTGGTACTCCTTCTTGCAGCTTTTACTGCCTGATTTGAGTTCTGTGTAGGTAGTTATTGAAACAACTTGCACGACTAATAGTACAGTTGGAGTGTTACACTTATTGAGACTTGTCAGTGTTAAATTCTGAGCATGAAAATAGAAAAGCAGAAAAAAATTCTAAAAACTTGATTTCACATCTGAAAAATACAAACTAATTTAATAGATAATGGTATCAGGGTTTTTCAGAAACTCATATACTTTACTGAAAGGTATTTTTGCCATGCCAATACTATTAGCAAAGCAAGTCCCAAATCATGACTTTCTGTGGCTTGGAATTATTTTTTTTCCTGAGAATATAGCTTTAATCTTTGCCAAATTTTTCTAGGAAATGTACAAACAATTCCTAGAAACATGTGAGATTCCTTCTGTGTGCTGATATAGTTTTAATGATTTTGTAGCATAAATCTCTAGATGGATTAAAACTAGAAACCAAACTTTATTTTTCCAAACTGTATTTTTCTTCCCCTTCTGTGGGACTTGGCCAAGCAGGCATGTTAAAGGAATGCTTTTCTGTATATGTTAAAACATATTGCCATGCTAGAACAAGCTGTATGCTACGAAAGATAGCGTACTTGCATGTTTCAGTAACCACTTGTTTGGTGAAAATCGAGGAAAAAAAAAAAGCTCAGTATTTGCTTGATATATGCTCTGTGCAGTGTACTTTAACATCCGTTAGCATGTGACAGATGCAGACTAGTCACTCATTTCATACATGGTCTTCTGAATTCATCCAACTGAAAGTAAAATCTTGTGGCAGTATTCAAGTGACTTGAAGTAGAATTCTTTGAGGGGTAGAATCTGAAACTACTTAATTATACATGGTGCTCAGAATTTTTTAATGAACAAAAAAAGGGCACAGATTATATCTTTGTGCTAAATATAAGTGGAAATAATAGATTTTGATTTAGATTTTTTAGGAGACTTCCAAAGTTAACTTTGACTGTAAGACTCTTTATAAAGCAACCTTTCATCAAAACACAGTGCTTAACTGGAACTCTAAATCAAGCAAAGGTCAGAGAAAATGCATTTTATCAGTGAGTAAAATTGAATTTTGCCTTTTTTGATGCTGATTTGCTTGAGGTTGTTGTTTGTTTTTTTTTTTAATCATAAGAAGTTTGGTCAGCTCTAGTTATTGATGTGCAGCTGTATTGGTCATAGTCACTGTAATTTTAGAGAGAAGTTTCTAATTTAATCTTCTTTTTTTTTCTTAATGCAACATTACTTGGGGAATCGTGAAAAAAGTGGAAGACAAGCATTCCAGTGACGCCAGTAGTATGCTCCCACAGAATATTTTGTCTCAAACAAGCAGGCACAATGACAGAGACTACAGACTGCCAAGGGCAGAGACTCACAGTAGTTCTACTCCAGTACAGCATCCCATCAAACCAGTGGTTCATCCAACTGCTACCCCAAGCACTGTTCCTCCTAGTCCATTTTCTCTACAATCTGATCACCAGCCAAAGAAATCCTTTGATGCTAATGGAGCATCTACTTTATCAAAACTGCCTACATCTGCATCTTCCATCCCTTCACAGAAAACAGAGAGGAAAGGTATGTCTAATGAAATTCCTTGTACTATTTAAAGCCATGTATTTCTTTTCCTTTGCTGGTTATATGTTACTTCCAGAACATAAATGTACTTGTTGTGTTGATTGTGCATGCTTACAGCCCAGTTAGCATTTTGATGAGCTTACTACTACTTAGACAATTCTACGTGGATTTTGTGGTATTTACTGTTTACTGACTTAATCTGCAAATTGTTATTTCAGATCATCTTTTAGTAATATATTCAAACATTTTTTTCTTGCCTCATGTTGTTTTGGGTGTTTGCAATTTTTGAGTTCTTAGCATAGTTGTAGCTACACTGTTTGAAAGTCATTTTGGACCATTATATTTTAAGAACTACTCTTACAGAATGGAATGCCACTGTGAATCTGGAAGTGCCATTGTTACAGAAAGCTACAAAATTTGTATGTTTTTAACAGCTGCTCAAGGCTGCTGAAAGTATTTCTGTGCACCAGAAATTTTTAGAATCATCGAACAAAGATCAGGACTTTGTGCATTGTTTGTGACCTTCAAAAATTTACATATTAATTTGATTTAATTTGTTATTAAGGAAGAGAAGCTAAAGAACATTGTGAGGATGGAAAAGTGATACTTTGATGTAGCCAAGCTCATTGAAATGAGTAACATTTTGTTAGAACAAGGTGTTTCAAAGGTTTGAGGAGAGGAAAAAAATATTTTTTAATAAAGATTTGGGTTTTAATTTTAATTATTACTGAATTATTATGACACTGGATTCATTTTGGAAAGAATACTGAAATTTGTGAGTATGTCTAGTTAAGAAAGAGTAATACAGTCCTGAAAAGCACATCGAGACTCAGGTCTGATGTTGGTCTTACTCTTTGCATTTGTTTTCTTGCCTTCTAGTTTTCTTTAATAATGAATTCCAGCTTTTAGTGCAGTTGGAAATTCTCCTGGCTATCCAAAAATTCCCAACGGTAACATTTCTAGCAATGTAAGAAAATTGTACGTGAAGAATTTTTCATGAGACCTTGGGCAGTTTTCACATGATTTGGAATGTGTTGATAGTAAATACGGAGTAACAGAGACAAGCCTTTTTCTATTCAACACTATAAAATGAAGAATGGTTTGCTGGTTTTCATGTGGTTCTTGTACAGAACCCCAAGAAATCAGCTGCTAAGCCTCTGCTTTGAGTGCAGTTTGATTCACTCCTCTAAACAGTGACAGTGCAAAACATCCACGTGAAATATTTTCTCCTTAGATTCACAGAATAATTAGGATTGGAAAAGAACGCTGTGATCATCCAGTCCAGCCATCAACCCACCACTGGCATGCCCACTAACCATGTCCCTCAGTTCCACATCTGTGTGCTTCTTAAACATCTCCAGGGGTGGTGACTCCACCACCTCCCTGGGCAGCCTGTGCCAGTGCCTTACTTCTCTCTCTGAGAATACTTTTTTCTTAATATTAAGCATAACCTCTCTCTTTCCAGTACTACCTTTAAAATGTTCTTTAAGAAACCTTTGTTACTCCATTCTTGCATGTTTCATTCTTGTTTGGTGTCTGATTGGACTTCAAATTGGATATTCTTTTCCTGTTTACCGCGTACCTTTATTAGTTGCCTCAGGTTAAACTGAGCAACTGAGTCTTGCTGAAACTGAAGGGATTTTCCCACTGTGGCAGCTGCTAGAAACATTGTCAGGTAGTTCTGGAATGTCTTAGATGTGACGTTTGTTTGAGAACTTAGCGCATACAGTTGGGTACATACAGTAGAGATAACTGTGTGGGGCAGCCTTGGCACTATGAATCTTACCTCAGAATCCACGTTACCTTAGATGCTTCCTTATCAATAATGATGTAACTTCTGTATTCCTTTAAGAGGACCATTTAAGCTTGTAAGAATGAAATGGATAGATTCCATAATGATGCGTAGTTGATGTAACTGCTTTATGACACCAAAGTGTGAGCAAATACAGTACTTTGGAAACTTCAGGCAGGGTGAGTTGCAGTTCTAAAGTTAGTAAGCAGTTGAATTAGTAGAATTCATTAGTTGAATGAGTAGAAGAAATTCAGGCTTCAAAATTTCTTTGTAAATTTTGATGTTTTGCTTGAATTTCCTCCTTCAGAAACAGAAAAACTCAATTTTGTGTTGTGATAAAAGATTCTTCATAGGATACACTCAGTAATCTTGCCTTTTTCTTGCTTTGTATTTATTAAGACTTGTATTTGATATTTGAATGTGAAATTTGACCAGTGTAATATCCATAGAACCTCGTGTATTTAAACAGAGGGAGTAAACTGTTGTACACTGCAATGGTTCTGTATAGCTTTCTTTCGCTACTCATTCTCCCAGATGTGACTGTGAACCTGTGGTGTTGTAGGTATGCTGTTTTGTTGGTGATTGTTGTACAAAATGAAGAATATGTCATCCTGTGACAGCTAAAACAAGCTCCTAAAGTTATCTTTGTAGAATTGGAAAGTAGTTAAGGAGATTTGTTTTCATGGTAGTAAAAGAAACAGCCTTTGATTATTTTTTTTTTTCCCCTTTTTCTTTTGTTCTCCTCGTTCACTAGCTGTACCATCCTTCTCTCTCTCTCTCTCTCTCTCTCTCTCTCTCTCTCTCTCTCTCTTTCTCTCTAAGAAAAGGTAAAGCTGTCTTTTAGCATTGCTTACTAAAGGAGCTTGCTCTGAATGAGTGAATAATACATGCAGTATCTTGCCTAAATTAATTCTTGCTTCTTGTCATTGCGTTGCCAGTGGCCGTATGCCATATGGCATATGCCATGTATGTACCACTGTTTTAATAGTTTTGTTATTAGTGTGTATTTTTTAAAATGCAGTAATAGTTATGAAAAATAAAACAAAATCGCCAAAAACCAACAACACTTCTTTCAGCTCAATCTCTTTTGCTGCAGGGGTATGTTGTAGTCCCACAAGGAGATTGAATAAAATCCCTGGCTGAACTCTAGCTCAGCTGTTAGCAGTAGTCCTCTGCCCTCATGGCTGGCAGTAGTGGAGAGTTCCTGGGGAACTATTTGACCTCTACCCTTTGATTTGAATGTTCCAGTCAGAATCTGCTGCTTCTGTTTGTGCTCACTGTGAGTGCTCTATGCAGGTAAAGTGTGGGGTTGCTTTTCCTACTTTTGGCTGTAGGGCACATCACATGTTTTTGTGTTTCTTATTCACTTACTGAATGAAATGTTGTACTGTCCATACCTTAACAGCGTGTCTGTCCATGGGGTACTTCTCTCAGCTTTCTTCCAAGTCCCATCAAACAGCGCTTCTGTTTCTAGTGCAGCAGTACTGTGAAAACTCTCCAACAGAACTCAGCAGGATGGCCAGCACAGGGTTGTGTGGGTTGTGCTGCTGATGCTGCCAGACTGAAGCGGTTGGTCAGTGGTAGCTAAGCTTCTTCCTTCTTCTTTCCTCAGCCACTGTTTTGTACTTGTAACGCTTCCTAGACTTCAGTGGTCAGTTATTAACATGCTCCTGATATCACTGCATCTTCTTTGGCCGAGTTTTGCAGTTCTAAGTTTATTGCTCAGTTCATACAGTGGTTGCAAAAAACTACATTAGTGAGACTGTTGGAGGTTTCTTTCACTGTTTCATACTTGTTTGCTGAGCATTGCTGTTATGTTCATTTTGGCAATAGAGCTAAAAATACAAAAACTTCTCTGAGACTGGAGTAATCCAATATGAATAGAGTACGGTTGGGAATTTTTGTATTTCAGAGGTTTTGAGCACAGTTGAGAGCCCAGTTACTGTTGTTGGTGTTATTGCATTTGTCCAAACTTTTTCAAAATGCATCTTCTAAAAATATCTATGTATCTTGCTGTAGCTGAATGTTCTTCATAGGTGAAATTGAATTAAAAAGCTCAGTGTGACTCACACTGCACAGAGAACTTGGTGGAAAACACTCTCTGGACTGTACACATAAGTACTTCAGGTGAATGCATTACAATTCTTAGTCATTAGCAGTAAGTCAAGTAGTTTGGTGAGCTGTTCTGCAAGTTATTTAATTAATAGAGCAGCTGCGAGCTTTATGGGGCAATAAGGCATTGGTTTTCTGAACATTTTGCAGTGCTATTTCCCCTCCACGGTGAGCACACTGAGAGCACGTGTGATTGTTGCTAACTGACCAGAGATTGAACTCCAGCTCACAAATGTGCTGAGTGAGTAAGGATGAAGTGCTGAATTCAGATGACTTCAAGTGCATTTTGTTCTGTTCAAAATAAAATTTAATAGGAAAAGCTAATTGGAATACTCAAGGGGTCACATTAATAATTTAGAAATTATGCAGTCAGCCCTAAGTGGGAAATTTCCATGTCATTTAAATAATAAAAACCTTTGGAATAAATCTTTTTGCATATATGACAGAAAAAGAGGCAGCTACCTACAACAGTCTTGCAAAGCTGCTTGATGTTTAGAGGATAATACCGGCCTTTGGGTTGTCAGGAAGAGGACTGTGAGGGAAGTTGGCGTGCAGAAAATCCGTTTTCTCATCTCCCTTTTTCCCTTGGGAACACTGAGCCTGGACAGCTGAGCAGTAGCAGACAAAGGAAGGAGGAGTGTTGTAGGCACAGATGGAATGTGGCTGTGGAGCTGGGTAGGCCTCTGGTGAGACAGGGTCTTCACCTGTGCATTAATCCTGGTCTGATAAACTCTTTTCATCTGAAGCGTTGTAGGCTGAAAACACATCCCAGAATGAGATACACTGGGTCCTGTTTTGCTGAGGAGCAGCACAGTATTGTTATGAAGGGGCCATAATTAATGACAGCAAGATTCAGCAGCGTTTTAATTTACTGCCTCAAACTTTGGGAATAGAAGCGTTTGCCTTCTTGTCCCCAGGCTGTCGTTGGAGAACTCTGTGGTGCAGCTGCCAAAATTAATCTGCCGTATTTTTCTGAAAGGATTACTTGTCCTTTTTGCTTAGGAATCCATACTGCTTTGGAATATCCAGCGGAATGTTTCAGCTCTGACTTGAGATGACTTTTCAGGGACAAACAGTGGCCTCCAGTGACTTCCTTTCAGCTGCCCTTTTGTGAAACCTGCAGCGTGGATGTGCCTTTGTCGTATTGGTTCTTGTCATAGGGAGTACTGCCTTATGTCTCAGACTTGTCTCCTTTTAGGCTAAAAGATGTGATCACAGGTCACAGTCCAGCAGAGTAATTATAAACAGAAAGCCCTTTCCTAATGATGATTGTCTTAAAAAATGCTCCATTCTACTGTATAACCACTTACTAAGCTCATCATGCAGCTGTAAGTTAAGCCCCAAGCTTAACTGTTTTTTTTTTTTTTTCGCTATCTAGTTTGTTTTCATGTTTTTTTGGACAGCTTTAGCTTTGGCCTCATGGTTCAGAAACTTGTTTTGGTGTCAGTGTATGTAGGCTTTATCCAATCATTGTTTGTTGGTTTTGTTTGCTTTTTTTTTCAGAAAGCATGCTGTATGTTTCATATTGTTAAGACAAAGTGAATTGATGGATTTTTTTTCTTCTAGAAGTTTTCTTAAAAAGCTCTTGAAGTCAAAAGGTTTTTCCCTGCCTGGTGATGTTTTTTACTTTGCTTTGGAACAGCGATCTTAACGGAAGAACTCAAATCATGAAATTTTCCACAAGTGAAAAGATTATAGTGGATGTTACGCTCTTGGTTTTAATTTTTTGTTTTGTTTTGTTTATTGAATAATTTCATTTGGGACTTCATGATAGTAGCTGAAATTGTATGTGACATTAGGGTCATCTGTGTAGTATTTGTTTACAAGTTGCTGTTGACAATGAAGGGACCGCAGAGTTACTCTGTCCAATGCCAAGCGGTTTTAGCTCATCATCATCTAATACTTTTACAGGCCTTTCAACATAGTTGATCTTTTCTTTAAGAATACTTCTAACAGACACAAGATATGCATGTTCTGCTTGTAAAAATATGCTTAGGTTCAGAGTTAATCTGTGTTGATGTATTAATAGTTAAAAGCAGATTTACGAATGACTGCCATTTTAGATAATACTAGAATCCTTATTTTGCAGTGATACTGCATGTAGTACCTTGTTTATGAGCAAGGTACTGTATTGACTCAGGTACAGACCAGTGTATCAGAGCTGTAAAAACTGACTGACACTTGTAAAGAAATCTAAACGTTCTCAGTATTTTGTTCTCTTCAGATGTGTTTTGTGGTGGTTGAGATCTGAAATGCGAGTTACAGGTCTATGTAATTCCAAATATAATATAATTCCAAATAAAGGTAATTAAAAATCTACTTTTACAGAAGTGGCCTGTATTTCAGATTTTTTAGCATGTAGGATTTCCATTGTAAAGAAGAAAATGGCTTTTCAAGCTGCTTGAAAAGAACAAATGCTTCCACAAGCATACTTTTGTCAATTCTGATTTGGCAAAAAAACCTTTGTACCCTTTGTACTGTGCACATTTAGATGGTTATGAAGGCATAGATGTAGTCCTCTGTTACATCTAGACCGCTGTTTCTGTAGTTAATGGTCTCAAAAGCTGACAGTATTAGTGTTGGCCATGAACTTTTTTTTCCACATCATTTTCTCAAGGTGTTTAGTTCATGTGACTGTACAAAAACTCTGTCTTCATAGATGTGTTTTAACACATACATAAAACTTCCACAATAGTACAGTTGCAGGACAGTGTTTCCACATTGTTCAAAAGGAATCATTTTGATTGTGTCATTTTGGTTAGTATTCTTGTAGCGGAGAAGCTCTCCAAACTCAAGTACTTCTGAAGGCTCCCTGGCACTCAGTGGTTTTGTATGACAGATTCTAAGTCCTTTTGGACAAGAAGTGAACAAATACTCAGGACTCATTGAAGGTTTGCCTCCACTGCATTGCTCATTCAACTTTGCCTTTGATTCAGTGTTTTTTTTGCGTGCGTACAAAACTGCAGCGTGGGTGAAAACTACTTGGAAATGCTTGCTGTGGTGGTATGGTTTGAAGCTCTAGAACTGCTCGTGTGAATTAATACTATATTAGTGAGCTTTTTCCTTGCTTAAAGCAGTTCATTTCTTCTTTTAACCACTGGTTGTACAGAAACGTTGGTCTGATCCAGTGCCAAGAAAAGAATTCAATCTAGCTGTGAAATCTTCTCTACATTAAGTACATCTAGCTATTAGTTCTGGTAGTTGCTTAAGTGTTTGGTTGGGTTTCAGTTGGTTTATTTTCTGTTCTTTTTGGGGTGTTTTTGTTTCTTTTTAAATCAGGGTCATCGCAGCCACCCTCACCTCCCTCCTTCCCTTCCCCAAAGGTTCGCAGAGTCATGGGGTGTAAGACTTACAAGCACTTACCTGTCCCATTCTGCCAATTTCCCTTGCTTTAATCTGCCAGTACATGCATATGACAGATACAGATTCTGTTCAGACTTTATGGTGTGATAAGATTCTTGCTTACTTGATGTATCTTGAATTCCTTTAATTTTGCTAAACTAACTTGGAACACCTTAGCATTGTAAGATTTTGTATGCAGTATTTCTGCAGCAGACTAATGGCTCAGTGCATTCATGGGGAGGGCTGGTACATCGTCGATTGTCCTGGTCATGTTCCTGAAAAATGTATAAAGTTTTTGTAACCTCTTCTTTTTTTCTCTTCAGTCTTTGTAATGCTTCTTGTTCCTTTATGTTATTTCAAGTTTTAAGTTCTTCTTATGAAAGCAGGTGCCTTTACAAATACAGTCAAATCAATCTTTTGTCCGAAGGTGTTTGTAACTAGACAAGCTATGTCTTTTTTACAAACTTGCCTGAAAGATTAGGCTGTGTCTATATGCCTTCGCCTTCACATCCTTACAAGCAGTCAAATTTGAGTTCTTCAGCATTTCTTCTAGTTTAGGTTTCTCAGCTAATTAGCAACAAAGCTATTTCCAGTGTTGGAGGCCTGCTATGAAGTTTCTGTGCAGAAGAGAAGAGAAACTGTGCAGAAGTTTTTTTTGTTTTTTTTTTTTTTTTCATTTTAACTGAGAAGTATAGAAGTATAATTTCATTGGATTTTCATTTTGGTACTCCCTTCAATCACTCTTTTAAATTTTTTTTAGTGTTCTTCTCCAATCTAGAATCAAACTCAAAATGTGTAATTAAGGCTGTCGGAAAATTACAGCTTCTAGGAATTGTGTGACACTTTGTTCTCAAGTGGTAGAAAGAAACAAGACCTTTTGATTTTTCTTCTGTACTAGAAGTCAACATCTTCTTATCTTTAATATCTCTCCAAAGGAAAAACAAAACAAACAAACAAACAAAATGAAATGCTTAGAGAGCAGTTTTCCCTCGCAGTTACTTTAGCTTTCGTTTGGATTTTTTTTACCTGAAGTGTATCTCTGTGAATCTGTATTGATGTTCTCTCCCCAGTCTGAGGTGGGTTTAAAATTTCAGTATTGTGGGCAAGCATTGTAAATGAGATCTGGGATCTGTACCCATCTTTCCACTTGTCATCCAGGTTGTTTGGTACTTTAGGGCCTCAGGTGGAGTTGAAAGGAGGAAGTGAGAGAACGGGAAGCAGGAATTGAAATGTGGTGATCCAGGCTTCTGAAAGGAAGGGTATTTGAAGTGACTGTATACCCATAGTTAGTGGAGATATTTTCAGTGCAGGAATTTCTTAAGGTACTGGAATGCAGGAGAGACTTTCATACTAACTGAAAGTCAAATTTAAAACTTGTTGATTAACTCAGATCATATCATGGCATTTTTCTTCTAATTAGGCCCAATTTAACTGAATAATTTGTACAATATAACTAATAATTTAAGCACTAGGCTTAATTAGCAATTAGCAATTACTTGCTAAAAAGAGAATAAGAAAGTAAAGGAAATAGATCTTAATGTTTGAGAAGAAGCTGATGAGTTTGAAATTAATTATGAGCAAGTACACATTCAGATGTTTTTCTCCTGTGTGGTGGGGATGCTAACAACTCTTGTTTTAAATTTCTAGTACAAATTATCATCCTAACTATAATCCTGAGCATTGTAGCTGGATTGTATATGACAGACTCAGTCTTTTTCTAGCTTTTTAAATCTGGTTTCTGAATAAATGAAGTACATCTTATTCCCTCCCTCAAATTTTGACATATTAACCTATCTGTTTGTAAGTCCACAGACTTTTTAATGCTTTTTGTCACTCAAGACAAAACTCAAGAAAGCTTGGAGTGCATGATAAAAACATTTCACAAGAGAATATGTACTGCTAAAGAGAACATCAATGAGGAATTTTTGACTTAAGTTTGTCTTAATAACTCAGAGTACGTTGGAGGTGGGTGGGAAGCGTTTGTCATGTTGACAGCTTTCCATCCGATTCTTGGAAGTAAAAGTATTTTGAGTGTGCATCTAATACATATTAAGTTTAGTAACCCAATTGACACTATTTATGAAATATCTTCAGTTTTTGTTACATGAATATTTGTATGTATCTCTTCATCTTATAATGGTATTTAATAGTTTGATCCTCTGAATTTAATATGAATATTTTACTAGTGAGGAGTTACGAGGCTGTACTGAGGAAAATGAAAATTATTCTTCGCCTTCTATTTAGAGTCTGCATCCGTGGACAAGACTGTATCCCATTCTTGCACAACTCCTTCTACATCTTCTGCTTCTGGACTGAATCCAGCTTCTGCACCTGCTTCATCAGCTCCTACAGTTCCTGTCTCACCTGTCCCACAGTCACCAATTCCTCCATTACTTCAGGACCCAAATCTCCTTCGACAGTTGCTGCCTGCTCTACAAGCCACATTGCAGCTTAATAATTCTAGCGTAGATATATCTAAAATCAATGAAGGTAAGGATTCTTCAGAGTTCATGTAATCTTTTACTTATGCACAATAGTATACTGTAGGTGGTTAAATTGTAGTAAATTCCACTATCACCTTAAATGAAAAGTAAATAAATCTCTACTTGAAGTGAGGGTTGTTAGTTACCTTGTTTTTCTGTTCAGCCTTTTAAAATTAGCCAGATGATGTTTAAGATTAATATGCTTGTGAATTTTGATGTACCTGAGAGGTTTTCATTGAGGCCAGGGATGTATCAACTATGCAAATGTTCTCTTACTCAAAGTTTAGTTAGTTTTTCACATGTTTTGTGCAGTGTTCTTTGTTTTCTGTAGTCTGAGCTGCCATCCTAGTAGCGTTTGCAAATATCAAAACTTTTAGTGCTTTGGAAGTTGCTTATCAATTTTTTTTATTTAACGGAATATGTTGGCCTCTGAGTAAGATGGTGTATCACTAACTTTGCTGGCAAGCTAAATTTAGTGCATCTACTTCAATTTTGCCGGATAGGCTTTGTTTGTTAGAAGAATTTTTACAACTCGGTGTAATACCTTTCATTGCAAGAACAGGTGGAGGTGGTGCATTTTGATCGTTGTTTTTTCTACTGAGATTTCTGCATGTGGCATATTAATGTAAGAGGAACTGTTGTGCAATGGGTTTTTTATTTCAATTTGTTCTGCACTGATCATCAATTTAAATAGGAGGCAAAACATTTGCATGTAGTGCCCAGAGATCTTTAATCTTCTAAAAGTGTAAACCATGAAAATGATCAAATTTTACTTTAAACTTGGGAATTTTTCCGTAACATTTCTTTCTGTGGAAAAAAGTCTCAGTTGGTTTCCTTTTAATCAACAAATGTGGTTTCATCAGTAGTCCAGGTTATTGTCTTTTTTTTTCTGTGCTGGGAGGAGCTCTTGTAACTCTTTATTTGCATGAGGTTGGACTGAAAAAGTAGGAGAACCACAGTTGGTTGGGTTGAAAAATGACAGGTTCTATTATGTGTCCTGCTGTATTCTGTTGGAAAGTCACTAACTTAAATTCCCAGGCTTTTCTTTGCACGTACCTGAGCAGCAGCTGTGTTTAGTGCTGCTGTGATAGCAGAAGGGCCTGGCTGACATGCAGATGGGCAGCGTGACTTCAACTTGCACAGTGGGGCTGCCCTCATCATGCACATAATGCAGAGAAAAATAAGGGCTTTTGGATTTTTAACATGAAAAACGTTTCTTTTTCCTCTAGCAGGAAGTTTCTTTTCCCCCATAATTGGTATTGTAAGTTTTAGTGTTTCTTGAATTGGGAATAGTGTTTACCTCTACCTTCCTGAAACCTCTTTTAGTGAGCTGAAGTGATGCTGGTTTATTTCTTCACCATTATTATTATTATTATTATTTTTAATTACAGTCATTTTTTAAAAGTTCATTCTTCTTTACTGTAATCATAAATTGAATAAATGTTATCTTTATTTATAATAATTATAATTGATCCGTAAGATTAAGCTGAAGAGTTGAACTTAGTTTTTAAAAGATTATTTTTTTTCAATGAATGTCCTAAATTACTAAATAAAGGGCTTGGTTAAACATGCCAAGCATTCACGAGATGAATTTATGTTATTGATCACGTGGTTTTCTGATCTGTCATGGATGTGGGGAAAAGCAGTTTCAGACTGGCTAAATACATTTAACAGCTTAAACTTATGTTCTAGAATTGTCAGTAAAACGTAATGTTTGCTTTTAGTTCTAACAGCAGCTGTGACACAAGCCTCTCTGCAGTCTATACTCCATAAAATTCTTACTGCTGGACCATCTGCTTTCAATATCACTTCCCTAATTTCTCAAGCAGCACAACTGTCTACGCAAGGTATTAAAAGTTATCTTTTTTACTCATGTAAAGTAGTGAAGTTGTATTTTATAAAGGCTGATACAACTGAAACTTGTAGAAGCTGTTTCATGTCATGTCTTTGGCCACATGATGCAGAGTATGTTGAATGACTTCTTTTTCCAAAGATACGAAACCTTAACTCAGGGAACCAGAAGCTGGCAAGTAACTAAATATATGTACTGCTGTCTTGCCTTTTGGGCTTTTCTTTGTATGTTAACTAAGTTACATACGAGCAGCGTGAAACATGAAAGTTTATTCTGAACCTTTATAAGACTTAATGTTTTTTTATTATATTAAAAATAACTCTTCAGTATTTGAACACCCTTCATGCTCACACTGTGCAACTGTGACTGTTGAGGCAGGCTTGAGTTCTTGAAAGTGAGTTAATTCTATCTCGTGTTATTTGTAGACTTTTGTAAGTAATTTTCAGCTTCTAAGCATGGTATTACTTCAGATATCATTAGTACATTCTGGTTTGTAACTTCATGCTAGAAACTGAAACCAAAACAATACATGCAGCTTTTACATTGAGTAGATAAGCAGTATTATACACATAGTAACTTTTAACAAGTAAAACATGAGGGTTTGGTTGTTTTGTTCATTTGTTTTGGTGATTAGATGCCTAGAGTGAATGAATAGATTTCTAAGTATAGTGTTTGTGCATTCTCTCAGTTAAATTCAGTTGAGCACTCTGAAATAGAAATCACAAGTGAAACTAATTTAATCTCTTCAAGTGTAAAAAAGCATTGTACAAAGGCTTCTTCCTTGCTTTCCACTTCTGCCAGGTTTTAGAAATGAATGGTTTGGGGAAAATACAAATCTTTAGCTGAAGTTGTTGAATATTTGATTGTTCCAGTTGTTTATTTCCCCTCTGTTTCTAATGGAATCTGTTTGTGTAATATCTAATACACAATACTGTGAAATACTGGAAGAAAATCTATTTCACACTGAGATATGGTTGTTCTTCACAGCTCAGCCATCTAATCAGTCTCCAATGTCTTTAACATCTGATGCCTCATCACCAAGATCATATGTATCTCCCAGAATAAGCACGCCTCAGACTAATACCGTTCCACTTAAGCCTTTGATGACTACACCACCGGTATCATCACAGCAGAAGGTAAGCTCCTTTTGATTTATGGCATACTGCAGTAGGAAACCACTCAAGGTAATAGTAAGTATTAATGCTGTGTATTTCAGGTACTAACTGCTACATGTAGGATGACAATAACCGTGTTATCTTTCTCAGTAGGAACAAAAACAACTGGGAGCAACTGTAGGCAATTTCTCAGTACAATGCTAGTATCTTGTAATACACTTTTTTGTTTATTCTTGAAGAAAATCTTGTACTCACTTAAGATGCTGTCATATGCGGTAGTAGTGTCTGGAAATATTAATAAGAGATCAGTATTGTAGCATACTTAAAAGAAAAACTTTCTACAAAGGGAACAGCTGATACACTTCTTTGTGCTTTAGCCAATAAATGATTATTGGATTGAGAGAAAAATTCTTAGCAATTCTTAGCTTTGATTTTTCCTTGGCACAGTCTCAGATCTGGTTCTAGGTGTTTACAAGGTCAGTAACATCACTTTCCTTTTCCTCCCTACTCCCTTTACCTTTGTTCTTTCATAATTTCTTAATTGGATAAGTGGCAGGTTCTTCCTAGAAGTGACATGTGAAAGAACTTTTTTTTTTTTTTTTGTGATTCCCTCTTGTTGGTCACTGCTCAGAAGAAAGAATGTGGTTTGCTGCAAATAGCATAGGAAAGTTAAGAAGCAGTTGGACACCTTGTGTAATATCAGTGTAAGAAGTATGACTGTAGACTTTAGAATGGGAACAGCTTTGCGTGACTTTTTTTCTTCCCCCTAATTTTTTTTTTCTGCCTGTTTTCACCCTTGCATGTAGCTGAGATACCTTCCTCTCAAAAGTCTGCTATGAAGACAACCTCTTACGATTTGAGGGCCATAAATAAATAATCTTATCTTCAGGAGGATGGATTACATTCCTTATTTGAATATAAACACGTAATTTTCTTGAGTTGTTTCATAAAGAAAACCAATTATTCCCACAGGTGGTTTTTTATGATTGGCAGTGATTTGTGAAAGCCTAATGTGTATGAATCCTTCTACTTGTATTTGTTTCTGTCCTTGGAGAGCATCATGAGTCGATGTGGTCACATCTGATGTCTAGCCAACAAGTACTGAAATCATCATGTAGCAGACTTGTATCTAAGAAGGGAACGTGTGTGGTGTTTTCAAATCCCAGGATAGGACAAATAACTCTGAGGGTTTTTTGTGTTTTCTGTTGGTTTGTTGTTTTTTCCTGTTTTTTTTTTTTGGTTTGTTTGTTTGTCTGTTTGTTTTGAAGTTATTTACTTTCAGTAGTCTGAAGTTGGTCTCTTCTGGTCTCTGCACGCCTGAAATATGGATCTGCTTTATAAAAGTTTTGGCAACTACATTGTGAAGATTTCAAAATCTTAATCCTTTGCAGTCTTCTGTATCTTCTTATTTGCAAGACATTTATCCTTGTCTTGTAAACAGCTTCTTTAGTATTTATTGTAACTGCAAAGTTGTTTTCCTACAACTGCACAAATAAATGTGCACCCACTGCCCGCCATGAACTCCAACATTATGCCTGTGTAGTAGGTGTTGTAGTGGTAAAGTATTTCTTCAGAGAAAAGGAAGGCAAGCCAAGTGCTCTAAGTAGGGCCGGTATGTCTTGGTAGACCAGCTGTATAATTGAAGTTGCTTTTGGGCACACAAGCCTTCCCTGAGGTTTCCAGTGGAAGCAAACTTCGAGGCTAAATGCTGGTTTGAGAAGAGTTGGTCTGAGTCGTAACTGTAGCAGTGGTGCCACTCCAAGATGGAGTGGGAGAAGGGTTATTTTATGCTTTGTTTGCTATGATGATCACTTCTTCCAGGCTAGGTTTTGTGATTACTTACAGTCACTGACCTGGCATCAAGGTTTTCACCTTTTCTGAAGTAGGGTATTGTATGTTTTATTGGTGTGTATATGTAAGTTCTTCTGCAACTGATGTCCATGTTTTGATGAGCGTGCTGGGGCATATAAGTTGAAATTGCTCTACTTTAATCCAACTTTCTTTCGAAGATTGCAACTCTGGTGTTTTGTGTGTTGTACGTATTACATACATGAGAAATTTTTGTCCTGTCCCTCTGTGAAAAAGTTCTAAGTCCTACTACTCTGGGATATAAGCAGTAAAACTTTATTTTTTTAAGGCACCTTGAGTAACTTAACAGATCTTCTAAGAATCAGTAACGCTTGGCAACTTGAGTCTTTTTGAGGTTTGGTGCTAGCAACAGAGCTGTTGAAATATTAATGTGAACTGTTAGTCCCAGAAGTAGCAAATTCTGGTTCAGCAGCAGATAATTTTCCAGATCAGTAAGAGCTTTCTTGATGTTTGTTGTAGTCACAGAATTACATTCCAGCAATCAATATCAAGATGCAAACTTTGGTTAGAACTCAATGTAAGTTAGTCCAGATGTGGTGCTGTGCCAGGACACTGTTCCAGAACACAGGCTGGTTGGTGTAGGTGCTTCTGTGCAGTAGGTAGGTAGAGCTGAAGTGGTACTGTGCAGGAAAAGCCCAGTGCAACGTGGGCAGTTGTGCTGGCTGGCTCTGGAGACAACATGGGTTGTAAGTCAGGCTTGTTCCTTAGGGCTGCACAGACACAGTATACTGCTTTTTAAATTGAAGTTGGTGTGTCTGCCTGGAGAAATGCATGGGAAAATGTGGAATAGCTAAGAAGATTTATAGCTTCTTTAATAGTGCTTTTTTTTTTTTCCCCAATGAATCCTGTTTGGTTTTTTTTCTTATAATCATTTTAAAATTGTGTGGGTTTTTTTTTTTTACTAGCTAAGGAGCTAGTTAGTATCTTACTTTAGATCTGCAAGGTGATGGTGATATTTGCAACCAGACTTCCTTTTGAAATTATTCCTTGTGTTAGAACAATATCAACAGTTATGTCTGTTCACACGGTAAGCAAAACGTAGGCATAGATGACAAAGTTTTTCATGTTGCACATTTCATAAAGATATTTAGTCTTTTCAGAAATCAATTTATGAATTACTGGTATTCCATCTTCCTTAGCTGTATAGTTCTGTTGATTTCAACTGAGATGATCACTGTGTATTCTTACAGTAATGTAAATTTTTCTCTTTACCAACACTGCTATTCAGACTGTTTTGGCTTTTTGTGATAATCTGAAAAGGTAGATTTTTCTCTTGGATGTAGGTTTGAGATTGCATTAGTATTTTGTTTGTATTTAAATAAACGAACTTGCATCCTGAGTTTATTTTAACAGTGTCTGGTTAGTCACTGATGTCTGTTTCCAAAATTGAGAGAATATCTGGAGTTTCTGATAACCACTAGCTGGTAATCTACACCATCTTGGTGTCAGCAAATGTCAGACAGGTGTCCTGACTTAAATTTTTGTCTATAGAATCTACAATCAGTTTTTAAGTAATAGGGAGGGAGAAAAATTATCAGCTTGATTTTTCAGGTGAGAAGGCAGATGGGTAATTTTGGAGCTACTTCCTCTCTTGCATCTTCTTTAAAAAGGGTTACACACATGGGAGGAGAAAGAATTTTGACCTCCAGTTACTGTAACTTGAGCATACACTCATAAGTTACAGTTCTTCTTTTCATCTTGTTGTAGCTCAGAAATGCACAGTAAGCAAACAAACAGAGCCTCTTGAAGAATAAGAAACTTCCATCAATGTTAAGATGTAAGTTCCCTGTTTTCCTGATAGTCACTGTGCAGGAAACCTAATGAAGGTTTCGAACTTTTCAGGTTGCTACTCCAGGAGTTAAACAAGGACCAGCTTCACAGTCAGCACCTCAGCAGCCGGTAATAGCTGACAAGCAGGCAGGTCACGAACCTGCGTCTCCTCGAAGTCTTCAGCGCTCAAGGTACGTTGAAATACTTCTCTGTGCTGTCTTGTGTTTCTGTTCTGAATCCACTGTGTGTGATACGCGTTGCAGTTTGTGGATTCTTGGCTTCTTTACTGACCATATGGTTTAACTCTGCTACTGCTGGGAGGATGTGTCTAACATATCTTTATTACAGATCTCACGTGGTAGGCTCTCAGCATTTGGACCACTTCTCAGAGTTGTGTTCACAGAAGCAAAATGAAATTCTTATTTCTGACTCGTTGCTCAGGAATCAATTATAAAAGTTATTCCTTGTATTCCGATTCTGAGTTTGGAATTTTTTATTTTCTATGTAGTTAAGAGATTAAGGGCTTTAACTGGCTTAGTGTTAGATGCTGATGATGTCTTACTGTAGTGTCGTTTGTTTGTTTTAAATCATTGAGGGCTTTTATGCAATGTTGACTGCTTTAAACTTCATTCTGATCTTTGTCAGATGTCTAACCTAAAACTTACATTACTCAGTGGGTGGAACAACCAAACAATGTATCAGCTTCAGCATCTCGTAATTATGGATATTGCTGTTTAATTCTTTCTTAATAGTAGTACCAATGATAAATTAATGTTTTGCAACCAACTAAATCTTTTTGGTAAGGGAAGTACACATTTTTTTTTTTTAAGGAGTAGATTTTAGGGAACAGCTCCTAATCAGCAGACCCTCTTGTTGTTTGCTGATCATCATTTCCCAATAGGCAGTCTTACTGAAGAGGGATAGATACTTTCTTGGTCAAATTGTGGTGGGTTGCAGTCAGTCTGAGGTGATCCTGGTGAGTGTTTTTCTGCTATTCCATACCCTTACCTTTTCAAGTTTTAGGACTTCCTGCCCTGGCATATATGCACTACCCACATCCAGTTATCTTCAGAGATCTGTTGAGCCTCTACAAACCATTGCTGCACTTGGCATCAGCATTGTGCTGGCAAAGGGAAGCTGAATTTGACCCAGCAGCTATACAGCCGGATCAGAAGAGTCACACAGGGCAGCAACGTCCCCTGTTTGAGTAGGAGAGACACGGGGAAGCAGTGCACAAGTAGAGGAGAGTGTGCAGCCTGTTATCAAAGATACTATGACAGTATCTTTTTTCAACTAAAATCTTGATAGTAGTTGGTATCCTGTATCTTTTAAATGGTTGGATATTTGTGGCAGCGATATGTCATGACAAGTGTATGCATTTCTACTTCCTTGGAAAGTTGCAAAAAAACGGAGGATTAAGGAATGGGTTCCAGTGCTGTGGAACTGAGCAGAAATGGACTGGTTGAGATGCAGATTTACTCATCTCCAAAAGATTTCCTATAACTGAACTAGAATAGAACAATTTTTAACTTGCCAGGAGAAAACAGTCAGATTTGGGCTGCTTCCGAGTCTGAGTCCCTGATGTCCTTTTACACAAATGAACAGCATAACAACCTAAACTGTGAACAAGTGGTCCAGAAAGAGGCTGTATGAATGGAGGCATTGCTTTCCTACAGGATGCCAGTTTAAACATGGGTTCCTTGTGCAGAAGCTGGTAACTAAGTTTCCTTTGCTTTGATAAGTATCAGAAGTCTTAAGTAAATAGAGCTAATACATATTTTCACCTTCTTTTGGAGAAAGTACTGTCTAAGAAACATTGGAATGGCTATTTTGAAAGAAAAGGCATCACAAAGTTAGCTTTTTTTCTAAGAGATAATTCCAAAGACATACTATAAATTATCACTACTTTAAAAATAGGACTAAATGAGTGCCTCAGTAATTAGTCAAGATACTGGTTTCTCTTTATAAAGAATTGGGAATATTTTTCTCTTAATCTAGAAAATGAAAAACTGCTGGAGGGATGTCTTTCCTCCCCATTTTTTACATACTGTAAGATTTTATAGTAGTGTATTTCACAACCATCCTGTTTCCATGTTTGTGTACACATGCTTTATCCTGTCTGGAAGCATTTTATTGCCTGTGGCACAGACAGTCTGTAATTCATTTAGCAGGTAAGGGGGGTATTTGCTGGTAGTGAAGCAATAGGAAACCTAACAGTAGTTTTGTATCATTGCCGCATTGCTAGCTCCCCCTGCTGCTGACATGGAAGTACTGGGATATTTTAGTACTAGGATATTTTAGGACAGTATTTTTATTCATAGTTAAGATGCACGTTTATTTTTCAGAAGCTCACAGATTTTAGTTATTCCCTGAAACATTTGTGATATGTTGAAGAGATTTCTACTCATTATGTAGGAGTCAAAAGTTGGGATGATAAATGAGAAGGCAAGTCACAGGGATACTTCGATTCCACTGCAACTGAGGCTTAAATAGATATCATAGATCATGTGTCAGTTCTGCTTAGTTAGTCAACATAGCCTTTCTCTAAGCCATCAATATGCTGATGCTGTATGGATGCATAAAATCATAGAATAATTTAGGTTGGTAGGGACTTCTGGTTATGATCTAGTCCTAAATCCAACTCAAACTAGAACCAAAATGACCTTCGAATATCTCTGAAGAAAGGGATTTTGCAGGCTCTGAGCATCTCTTGAATGTTTGACTGCTCTTATAGTGGTTTTTTTTTTTTCTTTTTCCATTCTTTCAACTTGTTTCTCTGCCTCTTGGCTTATCACTGTGCTTCTCTGGGAGGATCCTGGCTTTATCTGCTCTCCCTGTAGATAGCTGAAGATATTAAGAAGATCCTTCAGCTCTTTCTTCCAGCCTCTGTTTTTTTTTTCCAGACGGAACAAATCCAGTTCCTCTAGCTTCTCCTGGCATGGCATGTGCTTCAGCCCCCTTATCAGCTCTGTGGTCCTCTGCTGGATTCCTTTGGTATGGCAGCTTTTCTTGCCTGGTTTTGAGCTCCCTACTACACAGCACTCCAGGTACTGTGTATCTTAAAAGCTCTGAACAAAGAGAAGGAATGCTGTATTCAACCATGTTCTTGCTAATACAGCCCAGCATGTGCTTGGCCTGCTTTGCCACAGGAATACGTTCCTGACTTGCGTTTAACTTGTCTGCCAGGATCCTCAGGTCCTTTTCTGCAAATCTGTTTTCTGCCCACTCAGTGCCCAGCCTGTTACATTTCAGTGGGGTTATTCCAGTGTTGCTGCAAAGGATTATTCCAACCTGAGCTGCAGGACTTTGCATCTGCCTTCTTTAAAAATTGATTCTTGTCTCTGTTCCCATCGCTCTGAATAACAGTCTGCCCTCCCACGTGTTGACTGCTCCTCCTAGTTTGGTGTGATCTGCAAACTTACTGAAGATGCACTCAGTAGTAGCATCTATATTGTAAATAAAGACACTGAACAGTATTGACCCCCCTGAGTATGGATCAGCAAAGGACAGCATTAGCTTCTGGCTTTCACCTGGACTTTGTACTGCTGATTTTGTACTGCTGGTTCAACCCTTTGAGCCCAGCAATCCAGTCAGCTTTTCATTCACTTTACGCATGAAATATGGACATGGATGACTGAGGAGTTAGATGATAAGAAAACTATGGAGAAACCATGTCAAAGGCCTTGTTGAAGACATCATCACTGCTTTTCCCTTCCTCTGAGGTTGGTTTGGCATAATCTGTCCTTGCCAGATCTATGCTGGCTCTCTGTTTTGCTTTTTAGCCTTTAATGTTCTTGGAAGTGGATTCCAGGAAGACTTGTTCCATAGGTTTTACAGTGACTGTGGTTAGGTCAGCAGGCTGTAGTGTCTGTGCTCCTTGTGCTTGCAGTAGGTGACTGCAACATTTGCTTTTTTCCCCATTCTCAACAAACTTGTCTTCTCACCGTGATCCTTCAACGTGATACAGTATCTCAGTGCATGCCTTTAGTGCATACTGTCTGGTTTAATTGCTCCTTAACTTATTCCTCTGCTGCAGCCTAATACTTCCCTTGTTTTGACTCTGCTGATGCACTCAGGCACATGAGGGGCCTGAGAGCAGACCATAACAAAAAAGAAAAAAAAGAAAAAAAAAGATTAAAAAAATAACTGAGTATTCTGGCCTTATTCATGTCTTTTGTCACTAGATTCCCGTGCCTTAGAGAAGGGCAGCCCCTCTCTTAGTCTCAGTGTTAGTCTTTCTTCGGCTGTGCATCTATAGCCCTTTTTGCCCTTCACATTCTTGGTTAGTTTCAACTCCAGCTTCAAAATCTAAATGCCATTTTTCCTCATCAACAGAATGTTTCTAATGTTAAGTGCTTGTACTTTTAAGTGGTTGTAAAGTGGTTAGGCCAATTACTGAAGAGAATACATAGCAAAAAAAAAAAACTTATTTTTTCCAGTTATGTCATTTTCACACTACTTCTGCTGCCTGAAATCAGAGGAGATTTGTATATATAATTCTAAGAACACTACCTGCCAAATCTTTCTGCATAATTTAAAAAAGTTTGGGGGCACTGAAAGGAACAAGGTTCAACAGAGGAAGTTTTGGAGTGGAGCAAAAGTCTTTGTTGCTGTACAGCAGTATGCTGTACCTAATTTGTAGACTGTTTGTTTGGAAAACTGCTGTACTTTGCAAGTGTCAGTGATTAGGGCAAAACTCTGGGCAGTGGACTGTGAAGATAGTTGCACTGTGCTAAGATGTTGTGTCAGTCCTCAGGTTACTTGATGAATTTGTAATACTTGCAGACTCTTATTGTGCTCAAGTTTGCTGCTCCCTTAAGAGGCTGGTGAGGACAGAGGCAGTCTGTTGTCATCCTGACCTGTCCTTGTCCCTGCTGACATGCTTTAGCTGGCACTATCCTGCCTCTTAGGAAAATGCAAGAGTGGAGTTCCACTCTGTGAGTGGAGAGGCAGTGGGGGTGATCAGGAAAATACTAGAAAGGGGATACAAGCAAGCAGAAACCTTGTTTTGACAGAGGATAGGGGAGTAAAAAAGGGCACATGCTGAAACTTCAGCTGTTAAGCTTTCTCAGCCTGCATTACTGCCCATCCAAGGTAAGTTCTTGTAGAAGATCAGATTGCCTGGATAGCAGCACTTGCAGAGAAGAGGCAAACCTTGGTAGTAGGATACAAGGCAACCACCTCAAGTTGCACATGAGGAGGTTTAGGTTGAATATCAGGAATAATTTATTTATGGAAGAAAGTCACTTAGGCATTGAGCAGGCTGCTCAGGGAACTGGAAGTCGCCATTCCTGGAAGCATTTAAGAGACGTGTGGATGTCATGCTTAGGGGCATGGGTTAGTGGCGGACTGCGGTGTTAAGTGGATAGCTGGGCTTTTTATGATCTTGAATGTCTTTTCCAGCCTCAGTGGTTGTATGATTCTGATCCTTCATTTGATGAAGGGAATAAAACAGTTTTGATGGTGGTGGAATTTTTTTTTTTTTTTTTTTTTTTTGCTTCTGTGAACAAACTCCAGCAAATGATTAACAACCAGAAAAATGACAGTGTGAATATGTTCAAGTAAAGCAATCAGAACGTACTGCTGCTGTATAACTTCCGATCTCTTCAGTACCTGAAGTGAGGATGTACAAAATTTAAGTGTCACTTAAGGCATTTGTGTTTTGGCATTGCTAAACAGTTAAACTTGAAAGTCCATACAGTTATATTTTTAGACTGGGACAACACTCTTTGTGCTTAATAATTACCATGACACTAAAATATAGCTGCAACCTACATTTCTTTAAGTTAGATAGATTAAAAAGAAACAACAGAAAAAACCCAAACAACCAGAAAAACTCGGCCATGTAGCACTCAAACCATTTGCATACACCTAAGAGGTTTGAGAATAAGTGTTTCACGTTTGATATACTGGAAGTATTTGCCTTCCGTTGATTTATATGCTTTATGTGACTGGAAGCAGGGAATTTCTTGTGTTAGTTTTTCTGTGTTTACATATTTTTAGATCCTTACTTTTTGACATTTCTTTCTTCCAGTAGTCAAAGAAGCCCATCACCAGGTCCAAATCATACCTCTAGCACTAGTGCATCAAATTCAACACCTGCACCACAGAATCCATCTGTACGACCCACCTGTTCATTAACACCTACGCTAGCAGCACACTTCAATGAAAACCTTATAAAGCATGTTCAAGGCTGGCCTGCAGACCATGCGGAAAAGCAGGTGAGTACACTTCTGCTCTGTTTCTTCAGGAAATGCTGAATGGGTAGCTTAAAAACTCTTTTTTGTCAGCCACGTTGCTTTTTCTAGAAATTAGAAGGATCTTTAAGGGAAACATGCTGGTCCTATTCCAGAAAAAGGGAAGAGGTGGGAGGTTAGGCCAGACCTCCAGGTCTGATGTGTGATGGCTGTTTACTAGCTGAGACCTTTCAGTCTTACTTTCATATACCTGTGCTTTTGAAATCCTCTCCAATAGAAAAATAGTGATCATTGTAAATACTTTCTTTTACTGACAAAGTTTGATTAAATTTACAAACAACATAAATTTCAACAGATCTTTTATTAAAATTTTTGTTATGTGAAAAATGTGAAGAATTCAGTGACAGTGTTAAACTATTTGAGAGCGATCCGCAGTTTGAGTCACTGAGTTGTTAGCTCTTCACAGAAAAAAGAACTGTGCCTTGTTTGTTGAATCCAGTTTTTAAGTTGATGTAGAGCTCAGACTGAATGTAAGCCTTTCTTTTATCTTTTTTTTTTCTCTTCACATACTGAAATCCATAGAATTCATCGTCCTTCTAAGTACATGGCAGCAATATAGGGAAACTGGATGCACGTCAGCTACTTAGAATGTGTTATTCAAAGAAACCATATTGGTTATTGTGTCCAGTTGAAGTGTTTTCTGTCAAAGGCAATCCAGTTTGATGGTCTAGGTCAGATACTAATCTTACTTAGCCCATCTTACTTTGGTCTTCTGAAGAACAACTGCACGCTGCCTCAAGCCTACATTGGAAGCTTTTGGCAAGTAACTTGCAGGATTACTCTTAGAAGCGCTGTTTCTGTTGATTCTGTTATGGGTTTTATAGTTTGTTGGCTTGGTTTTTTCCTCTATTAATTTTTAAATATGATTTTAAGACATTGACAACCTGTATTGAGTCAAACCACCATTGCCATGAAATGCGGAAATGATGAGTGCAGTCATTTCTTGCTGTGGCTTTGGCCTGATACTCAGAGATTTTAAGTTGGCAGTGTTATTTTCACTGTGTGCTGAATTGAGAATATCTCCCAATGTAGAAAATATGAATATGTACATTTTTTTCGGTCATTTTTTCCCCTCCAATATCAGTAATAAATGGAAGCAAAACAGCTAATACTGTGAAGTCATGTGCCCTGTTGGATGCTCTTACCACTGTGCTGAGTGTTTACATACTGTACTTACATCATATGAAAGTGTTGTTAGTAGATCAGTTTTGAATAGTCACACCTGAGTTAACTGGAGTCACATATCCAGTTCAGTGACAAGAAATGGTAGGAATGGTAAGAAATGTGCCTGCTGTGCAGAAAGGCCATTCCTTTTGAATTTCCACATCAGCTCATCTCTGCTTGAGTAGTGGAAATGTTGAAGTAAAGGAGTTCGTCTACAAGAGAAAAACCTGAAGAGGGTGATGAATTTTTATTTTTTTTTTCATAAAGTTGCTGAAAAGAAAATGGCATTCAGCTGTTTTTGTCAGCAAGGCTTGGATGAGAAATGAAAGTTGGTCATGAGCCCTGTTGTGTGCCATCTTCAAGATGGTTGAAGAAAGGTTTGTTAGGGTTAAGGAAATCTAAATCACCCCTTCCAGCATCACCCTGGGTTATGCAACATATTAACACCCTACATTGTTCTTTTCTGATTCTAAGTGGACATTTGTAGAGCACTCATGACATTTGTAATGTACTTTTGATTTGATTTACAGTACATTCAGAAGTCACAGCGCTGTAGAAGTTACAGTGCTTGCTGTTCTGAGATGCACTCACCAAGCAGTCTTTTGGCTACAGCCTGTTGTTTCCAGTACTTGACTCAAATTCTGACTTTTCTATTTCACTGTTGTAGGCATCAAGATTACGTGAGGAAGCCCATAACATGGGAAGTGTTCATATGTCAGAAATTTGTACTGAATTAAAGAATTTAAGATCTTTAGTTCGAGTATGTGAAATTCAAGCAACTTTGCGTGAGCAAAGGTAAGCATGTTTGTTTTCAAAATAGCAATTTGGTGGTTTTCAAGGTGGTATTAGAATTGCCATACTGATCTGAGCAGTAATTATTGATGGCTTTATAAGTATGCTGATGGTTAACAAAATTTAAAAGCTGTCTTTCCTGTATACGACCTACCTGTTTTCTACACAGATACGTCTTGACAGTGAATAGGGCCAGATACGCTTACACAGATGGAAAAGAAATATATTTCCAGATACACTAGTTTAGAATAAATCTACAATATCCTTCAATACATGATGCAGATGCACGTCTACATTGTTTATACTGGTCTTAAATACTAAGTTTGAGTGAGACGTTGGGTCTAAAGCTGGAATAGGTTTGAAGAATTCTTATTGATACACACTAAGGTAAAATTAGTGTTTGTTGGTTAGGTAAGAGATATTTGAGAAGGTGTTAGGAGTTCTCAGGGAAACAGTTCTTCAGGGAAAACAGACTTCTTAAGTCATTCGAAGAGGTTGTCATTAACAGTGTGGCTGTTATTGTTTCTAAAATGTTTATTCTTTCATAGCTTCATAACATAAGTTACAATTCTTGCAGGATATTTAATCAGCAGCTTTGTTTCTTACAGATGAAATAAAATGTCTTAGTAAACTCTTCTGTATCTTAAAGACAGTTTTATCTGACGTACTGTCAGGTGTCATTGTTCAGCTTGCTAAATGGAGCTTTGTTTCCTGTACACTCTGTCTTTAAGCCATCGATGGATAGTGATTACTCTGACTCTGAATAGCAAGTGATAGCAAGTTTCTTTTGTTTTTGCTGCCATCCCAAGGACATGGCATAAATAACAGCTTGTGGGGCAAGAGGGAAGGCCTTCACAAAGCCAGTATCAATATCAAACATCAAGCCAATCAACTTGAATAATGATATAATTTGCACAGAATAGATCTATTTAAATTTGTTGTAAAACAGAACTCAAAGTATATTGTTTTAATCATAACTGGTAGCATGCAAAATGACACTCTTCATTGGCTGATAGATTTCCCATGCTTTCACCTTTTGATCTTAGTGTGTTTATTTTCAGTGTCCTGATTTTTATATTTTTACCTACTTTTCAGTAGAAAATTGCCTTTTAGTGAATCATAGAATGGCCTGGGTTGAAAAGGACCACAATGATCATGTAGTTTCAACCCCCCTGCTACAGGCAGGGCCTCCTGACCGCCAGACCAGGCTGCCCAGATCCACATCCAGCCTGGCTTTGAATGCTACTTGGAATGGGGCATCCACAACCAGCTGAACTAAGGATATATTTGAGAAATGTTCAGAAAAAATCTGCTGAAGTGGACATGCTATCTGTATCAAAATTGCTCTGGACTAGCAGAATATTTATATAGTATTTCAGCTTTTTCTTAAAGTTTTCTTCATATGCTTGCATTGCACTTCAACATTGGGAAAAGTTGCTACAAAATACTCATTACAAATTCTGGGAAACTGTCTAAACCATATGTTTGTTAATTGAAGCAACTGTTTATGCCAGTTCAGTAGAAGGAATGATTTACCTAGAAATGTAATAGATTTCTTAGTTACATGTTACTTGTTGCAGCTTCTTTTCATTAGATGTCTTTTAACGATCAAATACTTTGAGGTAGGAATTTCCCCTGACTAGAAGCTGCCTTTAGAATGTTTTTCTTCTGCCAGTCACAGAGAGAAATGCTAGAAAGAAGAGATTCTGAGAAGAAAACTTCTTTGTTTAAAACTTGTTCACTGAATTACATATGAAATGAATTTATGGGCTCTGTACATGGCTGGTTCAAACTAAAATACATCAGGCCGCATTATGGAGATAATTTTTTTAGGGAAACAAAAGCATATGTAACTCTTCTGCCTGCACCCCATCTAAATATGGGGAGGAAATAAGTAGAAAGGCGTGAGGACAACAGCTTGTATTTCTAATGGCATTGTGTCTCCAAGAACAGGCAAATTTAGATAGAAGACGCGACTGTGAGAAGAAACCTTTAACCTCTTTTCCACCAAAGGCCCTGGGGCTGGGCTGTGAACAGAGCAGCTCCATGTTTGGTGAAAACTTCAGAGTGTTTTGAGTTGTCGTACAGTTTGGAAAACTGCATGACACAGATGTAATACCATTCTTCTGAATATTCATTGTACTCTTCTCGTGTGTCCTTTCTCTCGAAGTTCAGATGAATAGTAGGCTTGAATGTCCCTGTGTTTCAGTCATAATGAAAGTTGGCAAGTTAATTTTCTAAATCAAGGAACGAAGTAGTGCAGATCTCTGCCTGCACGGGGAATCTGTAGCTGATGGAATATATTAGGAATTAATTAAAAATATTTAAGTTTACTGATAGAGCTAAGAAGCTTGGCATTTTTCAGTGGAATTCTAGGTACATTTCTGTGCATCTCTATATGATGGAAATGTGTATACTAATTAATTTTTTTTTCTCTTGCAGGATACTATTTTTGAGACAACAAATTAAAGAACTTGAAAAGCTAAAGAATCAGAATTCCTTCATGGTGTGAAAAGTTATAAACAATTGCACATGGTTTTGAGTACAGGAACTATTAAACTGATGCCCAGTCTTAACACTTTTGAGCTGCATTTGAGTAGACTTTGGACCGTTGAGCTGGGCAGAAAAAAAGATGACATGGGGAAGGGGACAGGAGGGAGTCAAATTCAGGGGAAAGATACAAGAATGATTTGTAAAACCCTTGAAATGTAGATTTATTGTAGATGTATTCTTCACGTTGTAAATATGTTTTGTAGAGTGAAGCCATGGGAAGCCATGTGTATCAGAGCTTAGACATCCAAAACTAATCGATGCTGAGGTGGCTAAATACCTAGCCTTTTACATGTAAACCTGTCTGCAAAATTAGCTTTCTTTTTTTTTTTTTTTTTTTTTTTTTTTTTAGTTAATTTATCATTCAGAAATCTTGCATTTCCTAAAATTCAATGCAAGCGCCAGGCGATCTGTGTCTAAGGCTGCAACAATTGGGGTAATGTACAAAAATACCATGAAACAACTGTTTCCACACTTGCACCGAATCAAGAGCAGTGCTTCTCCATTTCTGTTTTACAGAGAAATGTTTCTCATTTTCTGTGTTCCATTTCCCCGTGAAATCCTAAATCTGATTTTATCCATTTTTTTTAATGCTTCTAATTTTCTCTTTTCTTAAGGCACTGTTGCTATGGCACTTTTTCTATAATCTTTTCATTCCTGTGTACAGTAGCTTAAAATTGCAGTGATTGAGCATAACCCACTTGTTTGTATAAATTATTGAAACGTATTTCCATTTGCACCCTGTAAGAATGGACTTATAGTACTGCTGGGCATGTGTGCTGAAAGTACATTACTTGCTCAATTATAAAGAAATAGCCCAATGAACATGTTAACATGGTTGTGGGAGGGGAAAGAGGAAAAAAAAAAAAAGAAGCTAGTCAGATGTGAATTGTATCTGTTGTAATAAACATGTTAAAACAAAGAAACACTGGTTTTCATTTCCTTTGGTCAACACATTAAATTTTGGTCTGTTTGGGGACTCTTTATTAGAACTGTTCTTGTTGAACGTTTTTGTACTTAAATAATTCCTCAAGGGAGGTTTTGTTTAAAACTTGTAAACAGGAAATTGTGTATAAAATATTTAACAAAATATAAAATTCAACAAGAATGATTTAAGACACCTCCTCCAACAGTTGTCATATGTTAACTCCTGGTTTACTTGTCTTGATATTATGACATTTCATTTCGAAGGATGTTTGTGTTGTAGCTAACTGTTCAAGTCTGGTGCTGACTGCTGTTCTTAACCATCACAAAACGCTGAATTTGTGTAATTGGAGCAACCCGCCGTTTGAGAATGGTGGCAAAGCTCAGCTTTGTATATTGTTTCCTAAAGTATATTAAAAATAAAAAAGAAACTATTGCTACTACAAAATAAACGTGACTTTTTCTTTGCTTAAAAACAACAACGAAAACAGCAATGGTGCTACTAGTTCAGTATTTACAGCAGTTTGTGTTATCATAGCTTGTTGAGTAAGAAAGGTTATGGGTGATGAAATAAAAGAGAACGACAAAGGTATTGACGTGTGATGCCACATGTTTTGTTTCCAGAAAATACTGTCTTTTAGCTCCAGAAACATCACTTGACTTTCTTTTGCTTCGTCTGATGTTGAATGATCTTGGGCTGATTTTTATTTATTTTTTTTAAGCAGACTTTAATTAGTGGAGATTGAACGCCCCGTGCTAACAAAGCATTGTGAATGAAGTAAATGGAAATAGCCAACAAGAAAAAATAAGAACTTGTAGTTGTTCTTCACTTTTTAATCTAGTTGGTGCTTGACTGTTTCATATTGTGCAAATGTTTGGTTTTGCCCAGAAACTGGGCATATTAGAATCATGAATTAATTAGTTTTAATATGCGTCATTTCTGCCGAGGGCAGAGCAACACAAGGCTTCCTCAGACTTAGATTTGCCTCTCATCCCAGTTCTTGGGGTGCTCGCGTCCTGGGGTTGCCCTGGCGCAGGGAACCAGTGAAGCTGCTGGAAGTACAGGAGGTTTCACCAGTGCATGTCTTTTGTTGTATTGCGGTTCAGTTATTCTCCAAGTCAGAGATTGCTTCACTCATAATGGATATGTGGTGCCTGTTTTTTTCATGGGTTTTGTTTTCTTTTGATTGGTAGATCACCTTCTGTAACATCCTGCATCAGCGAACCTCACAAGTTAGTTGTGTGCTGTTTCAGAGCTCTGTGACTCACAGACCTACATACACGTTGGCTTATTTTGCAAAGTTATTTTCAGTTGTGATAATTTTGCATTCCAGTTACCTCTCTCGTCAGCTATTTGTTAAGTTCAAGTATCTTTTCTCTCTTCCATCTTCAACAGGCATTTGGAAAAATTGGCTTTGGTATCTGTAGGCACTGGCTCTGTTCTGACTTCCCTGGCTGCCTGCATTCTGCCGCCATACTAATTCAGCAGGAAGTGCTCCTGGAAGATGCTCTTTCCTACAGATTTCTGCATTTCCCAACCAACATGTTTTGGCTGAAGATCCCATCTGGAAGAAAGGACATAGGATTTTCTACCAGTTAGGGCTCCAGCTGGCTAAGGATCAGGCAGTGGCAAAGCATTTTTGTCCACCGTAGCAACATCACTAACCCACCTGTTGTGACACTTAGAGAAGAGGCTGGTGAGTTTTGTCTCCCAGGGAAGCGACCTGAACAGGCCCTGCTGAATCTGCTGGGCTGTAGAGCAGCCAGCACTGCGCAGCTCAGTGTATCTGACTTTGCACACCAGGTTTGCAAACACGACTCGAACAACCCCATCTTTTCAGGTGGTTTTTTCAATACAGCTGACGGTATTTTGTTGCCTGCTGCGTCATGCGTGCCAGAGAGAATGTGCAGAGAGATACTGTTCAATTCACTTCTGTGTGCAGCACCTTGTTGAAATCTCAGGATTTGAGCTGAGTGCTCAGAATAGTCTTACTGTGTTAAAAGAAAATCCAATTAATTCTGGGTAGTACTGTCAGAATCATCCATACCAATGGGTAGAATCGTGTGAAGACTTTTACATTAATTCTATTCCTCTCCTTCTGCCAAGTTCTTACAGTTGGCAGCGTGTAGCTGCCTGTTGGTGTGCTGCCTTTCAGTGCTCTGAACAGCTTCCTTCTGCCTGCCCAGCCTGATCTGTTGTCAAGATCGTATGTGCTTCTTTGTCCAAGATTCGGCGTCTGGGTCTTTTTTCAGCTTAATTGGGATGCTGTCAGAGTTCGGCTGAGGTTCCTGTCCTTCTGCTAGATGCTTCCTCTTCAGCAGCAGAGAGCTTGTGTACCGGGAAGAGCTCTCTGGCAAAGTGACCAAAGCCTGTGGCAGATGGTGCTACAGAAGGTGGATGTGCTGTCAGTCATTCTGGACTGCAGGACAGTGCCAGCAGGCCCTGTTGTCCCATTGCTTCCATCCAGGCTCATGTAGCTGCTGCTCCCACAGAGTAAAGGTTTTTTCTTTCTTCTGTGTTTTGAACTGTTGAGGGTTCAGCTCCCCCAGTAAATTGTCTTTTTGAAATGGGAAAGTTATTGAATTGCTGACAGCATTTCTCCATCTTCACTTGCTAAATAAAACCACCTTTCTGTTTGCAGTAATATTGCCAGTAGAAGCACAGGTAAGTGGACCTTTTGATATTGTTCTTTTGTTAGGATAAAAGTACTCAGATTTCACTTGCAGCTAGGGTGGTATCTGCATCTCACTCAGAATATTTTTGGGGGATGTTTTGTTATCCCTTGGCATCTCTTAACCTGAACAGTCAGAGATGTAGGGTGTGTGTAGGTGAGCACAACGTATCTAACTGCGATAGGACAAGGTCCTGAGGGACTCCTGTTGCATTCATGCGTGGCTTCATCAGGAAGAATACCTGGTTGAGGGTGAGGTTTCACACAGTTAGAGCTCACTTAAGGAAAGGTCTGTTCTTACTGCTATCACTTCCCTGCAGTGTGCTCCATTGCATCCTCATTGCCGGTTCTGAAGCTGGTCAGGGAGTGAAGCCTGAGCAGAAGGCTGTGTTATACTCTGCTGATCTTGCAAGCTGGAAGGCCTGAAGGGGCCAAGCAATGGTGCTTGTCCTTCCAGTGATGAAGAGGAGGTCTGAATAGCACCTGGGGCCACGGCTCAGGTGTTAAGCCAGCACCTCTTACAGCTCAGGGGAGAGTGTGTGGAGGGAAGGATTCAAGGCCTGGAGACTGCTGTGTGTTTTTCTGAGGTTTGAATGCAGGTACGCTTTCATCTGAAAATGTCACTGAAAATGTCACATCTGTATGTACAAATGTTTACCTGCTGTGCAGCTGCAAAAAAAATAAAACAATCTTAACGCAGCAACCAAACTGCTGTACTGTCTTACAATTATCAACTGAGCATGAATAAAGGCAGAATTACAAACCATGCTCTCCGTAATATATTTAAAACAAAGCACCCATCCCGAAACAAACATCCCAGTAGGTTTGGAAAAAGAACAGAGGAGTGTCGTAAAGGTGGCTGCATGCCCCAAGGTGCAGAACCTCCCTGCCTTCTACAAGGAATCTTTTCCAAGTTACTTAGAATTCTAAGCGTAATTTGTATTAGTTTACTGAGCAGAAGGCAGCATTCTGGTAGCTGGTTCGTGGGTTTGCTGCAGTGTGCTTTTGTAATTGCACATGACTGATCTTCATAACGTCAGTAAAGTGTAGCTGCTCTCTGAGGTGATCTGACAAAAAAAAAAAAAAAAAAAAATTAAAACCAAAACACCCTAGAGAATAGGATGAAAAATGTCAGAATAGTACTCATTTAATGACTTCATACTGTGCATGCTGTCCATCAATTACTCCCTGTTTTGCAGTCTGAAAGCAGATGACGTTATCAAATGCGGATAGAAATACACGTTCCTCTCTTCAGGCAACCAACCCCCAACTCACATTCAGTATGCACAGCTGTGGGTGCTGGATTCTGGATGATATGGTATGAAAACATCAGCATGTAGAGAGGCTTAAACCTATTTTAAGTTTCAGAATAATTGGAAAAAAATTCAACTGAATCCACCTCCCAGCACTGATCTGAAGCTCAGATCATGAATGACTTTTAATCAGCACAGGAGTGCTCCACAGTGACTTTATGGAGACTTCCCAGCACTGAGAAACCAATCTGCTCATTTTATCCATTTTGAACGATCTAGGCGATGATATTTGATGTGTGGCTGCTCCTTTTTAATATGCAGCTTGTTCTTCTTTCCACCCCCACTTCTACGCTTTCTTAGGTTCTTTTTATGCCCTCGTTTAGTTAATCTCCATCTCTGCTTGGGAATTGTTTGCCTTCTTCAGATCAGTAACAGGCCCCGGCAGCAGTGTCTGGCTGTGATGTTTCAGCCATGCAATTTCTTTTCTTCCCAGCAGGCAGTAGGTTTTTACCACATGCTGTCATGCCACAATCTTCATACTTAAGTTTTTGGCTGTTGTGGCCTGACAACTGATGTTGTTTCCCTGGTAATGAAGTCCTACTGCTTTCAGCTCCTTTGGCCAATGTCATGTAAAAACTGAGCTCCTTCTGATGTCTTTGGTGCAATTCTTTAACCCCACGCTGCAGTGGAAGCTCTTGTTGAAAACTCAGTATGCAGCGTGTGTGTTAGTCTTAAATAAAAGCTTCTCCTCTCATTAATGCTTGCCAGCCCTTAAACCACAAACTCTTGTGGGCAGAAAAGATAATTATTGAGTTGCATGGGCTTATGGATCATGGGTTGTCATCTTAAGCGCAATTGTTGCTGTGTAAGCGAGCTGGCAGCACCTGGTGGGAAGGCGATGCTCTGCCTGTCACTGGTGTTCAGCCTCTGGTTTCCTCATGGTGCTCATCCCAGTCTCCCCCCGGCGACCCTGACCTCAACTTCTGCAACGTAATGGCAAGCAAAAGCCTGCTGGGAGGAGCAGGGCTTTGGATACTCCTGAATCATCGTGGTACAGATCTTGGATCTTGAAAGTCTGCACTTGAACTTGTTTTGCAGGTTTGTGCACTTCTTTTTTTTCCTTGGCTTTTCTTTTTTCTTAGCTGAAATAAACAGAATTGTAATGTGAAACATAGTAAAAATGTAACAACACAGAATTTGCTAAAATGTCCTCCGTACTTAGCCCTGGTGAGGCTGCACCTCAAGTTCTGGGTTTGGTTTTGAGACCTTCACCACAAGAAAGACATTGAGGCCCTAGAGCGTATCCAGAGAAGGACAACGAAGCTGTGAGGGGTCTGGAGCATAAGGCTTATGGGGAGCAGCTGAGGGAACTGGGATTGTTCAGTCTGGAAAAGAGGAGACTCAGGGGAAACCTTATTTTCTCTACAACTTCCTGAAAGGAGGTTGTGGTGAGGTGGGGGTAGGCCTCTTCTCCCGTCTAACCAGCGATAGGACTAGAGGTAATGGCCTCAAGTTGTGCCGGGGAGATTCACGTTGGATGTTAGGAAATACTTCTCCAAGAGATGGTCAGGTGCTGGAACGGGCTGCCCAGGGAGGTGGTGGAGTCACCGACCCTGGAGGTGTTTAAGAAACGTTTACATGTTGTACTAAAAGACACGGTTTAGTGGGAAAATAGTGGTGGTAGGTGGATGGTTGTACTGGATGATTTTGAGGTCTTTTTCAGCCTTGGTGGATTGTATGGTAAAAAGATCCATCCGTGTAGGCTCTATTCTTCCTGCTGCTAATGGCCAGGAGCTGGTGACACTCTCTTGCCATGACTAGAGACTTCATCAGGGCTGCTCTGGTGGCGTTGCTGGGCGCTCTGTCTGGATGCCTTCTCTTTTGAGAACTTAGTGTGTTGAGGGACACATTAGGGAAATTACTGGAGAAAGCATTTTAAATCTAGTTCTTATTGCTGTGTTGACACATTCTGTCCCTCCAAATCTCAGTGATTAAATGAGGAGGTTTTTGACCCTAGAGATGACAAATAAATTCCCTCCGTTTGCCAAACAAGAAATGAAGTGTCTTGTGACAAGAGGGGAATGATGACTTTTTATCTGCTTTCCTTTCTCTTGTCTTTTCTCTCCCTATGTCTGTCCTTCTTCCCTCTTTGCTCTGTGGCAGAGCTGCTTTGTTCCTTCCATCTGTGTCCTTTCAAGCCAGCTTACCAGCTGCAGGAACATAGTGCTTGGATCTGCACACTCAGCCCCAGTTGTCTAGGGATTACTGAGAGATTTGAGAAGATTCACCAGGAGATAGGGTTTGCAGTTCCTGCTCCTTTCACTTCAGATTGTTGAGAGCCTCCAGCAGCATGCCCCAGCCCTCTTCCTTTGATTGCTCTCATGCTGGAAGCAAAGCAGAGGAACCGCATGAGATGTAGTGCTCACCCTTCCACAGCCCCAGAGGGTGAGGTAAAAGGACGGGATGCAGTCGACAGGAAGAAATGCAGCTTGCCTTCCAGCTGACCTTCAGACTTTTACAAGCTTAGAGGGAAAGTTACAGAATTGTTAACAGCTATTTTATTATGCTTACAGATCGTGCAAGCTGTGTTTTATTGGAACTGGGGCTTGGCAGTTTCTGCATCTGGCTGTGATGCAGGCAGAGGCTGCAGCCCCGCTGGCGTTAACCCCCTGGTGCCAGCGCCTCAGTGGGGCAGAGTGAGCTGCCTCACCACGAGGTGCTGCACTGCACAATGACAGTGTGAAGCTGGGACTTTCTGGCTAAGAGATTTGGGTACAGGGCAACACTTTCTGACGCATTTCTCATTACTGCCCAGGGAAGAGGTGGTGTCACCGTCCCTGGAGGTGTTAAAGGAATGTGTAGATATGGCATGGAGGGATATGGCTAGTGGGTGCGGTGGGGATGGGTGATGGTTGAGCTCAATGATCCTAGTGGTCTTTTCCAACCTTACTGATTTTATGATTCTGTTGCTCGTTGCTCAGCTTTGAGTGAGTATCTGCAGTCTCGGTGGAGCTCAGCTGCTGCCCTGGTCAGGCCCTGATCATGCTCCCAAGTGCTGGAGCTGCAGCTGTAGCACAAAGTTACCGAGAGATGGGAAAGATAAGCTGTATGGCTCCCAGGAAGTGTTCTCACTACAATTTAGGAGAGTAGTTAGGCAGGGATTGATCATGCCTTAGGTTAATACATGTTTCTGTGAGTTTTGTGATTAATATTCACACAAGGTGTGTGGGACCATGGCTCTGCTTTCTTGGAGATCTGTTCTCATTTGGCGCAGCTTGTTGCTCCAGAACATCACCTCTACTTTGTAGGTCTGTCTAAATGTCCCTTACTTCTCACCACGCTGCATAAGTTCATTTTACTTCGAGCCTTAGCAATTCAGGAGGCAGAAATCTGGATGGGAAGATGAGAGTGCTGAGACTGCCTGCTCCCTTCACTCTGCTCCCTGGCCTCCGTCTGACTGTCTGCACAAAGGAAGAGGCCCTGGCAGCTCCCAGAAGAGGTGCGGTGTTGTAGTCTGCCTTGCTAGTCCCAGTGAGTACTGGAAGAAAACCAAACTCTGTTGACCAGCCCAGCTTGGCAGCACAACCAGAATGTTGCAATGAGATGACTAAGAAGTCTGATTGATTGATTATAACATGAGAACCAAGTCTTGGCTCCTGTATGTTTGACTTCCCAAATCCACTTGGGAAACAGATTCTGGAGATGTGGGAAAATACATATATATATGGAGACTTACTAGGAGCCTTCTGACTTAAATAGATAAGATCATTTCTCTCAGTGTTGAGATGACTTTGAGATACAAATTGGAGTCATTTATTCAAGTTTCTTTGGCAATAATTTTAAAGAACTAGATTTACATTCCCAATACTGATTGGGAGTGACCCAATCCTTTTTTTGTTAAGCTTGACCCTTGGTCACCTGTTCCCAGTTGGTTACAAGCGTTAAGGTATAACCTCAGTCCTTCTCTCATCCCAGGAGAGGAGGACTGTGTTGAATTGGTTTCCTCAATTGGATAAAAATGTGAACTGTCTAAAGAATGGACCGAAAGGAAACAGGAGCAGAGCTACCCTTTCTTTTACAAAGTCCAATACAGGAAGAACAAAACTCGTTACATTTTAGGAAATATCAAAGACAGATAATGCATGTTCAACTGAATAACTTAAAAAAAAAAAAAAAAGCTTAAAAGTAAATTGACACAGTTGAAGCTTTTTACCAGTCTCCTTTTGGACATTAGTGTTTTTAAAGCCTAGTACACATGCTAACAAATTGGTGGTACACAGACAAGAGTCTTTCTAGAATTGGTACAGTTGGCCCAATTGCTGTTGTGTGACAAGCTACATTAGCAGCCAGAAGCTCCAACCTTGATCAGATACAGATCGCAGCTCTGTTGCTCCTCCTCTTCACCTGCTTGAAGACTCCTTCTCATATAGTCTTTCCAAATGGTGAGAAAACTGGTCTGATTGACTTGCGTTAGAAGCAATCCCAGCACAGACATAATTCCTCCAGCCAGAGCCATCTGCTGCAGCTTCTTCAGATACATCAGTTTGATTAGAGGTAGTGTATCTGCCCTCGCTCTGTAATTTAATAAGAGAACGGGCCCCAGCTGTCCTGGGAGAGTGTTTGTGAACCCTCAGCCCCAGCAGCTGTGAGTGAATAGGGGGCAACATGGGGAGTCTCATAAGGGTAATGCCTGGGGGAGGTGGTGGGATCAAAGTCTGCAAAGAAGAAATAAAGAAAAATGGTGCAATGAAAGGTGAACTCTTCTTTGTCCTAAACTTCTTAACACCTTAACTTCTGTGTGACTCACGGCTATTACACCACAGAAAAAAAAGCAAGGTTGGGGCTAAGAGTCCCATTGCTGCTTTCACAGAGATTATTGGCTCTGTCAGTGGTGACAAAACTGGAATGGAGGAGTGCAATGACTGTACAGGACTCTGCAGGCTAATGTGCCAGGAAAACCAGGCAGGCCAGATTGCCAGCAACCAGCCAGCACCCAAAGAACAGAGAACAATGTGGAGGGCTATAGTCACCTGCATGCCTTCTGGGAAAGGAAGCAGAGCTGCAAGAAACTCCAGCTCTTGTTGCTGTGAGTTCTGTGAATATGTATGTGCATATTCATACCCATGTGAATTAGATGAGAAATTAATTTTTTTCCACCTTCCTTATATATGTATAAGGTAATTACAAAAAAGAAGTTCCAAGTTTGAGTCTAGTTCAAAACAGGTTGAGTGAGAAGATAAAAGGAAATGTTTGCACTGCTCAGGAACACAAAGTGAGAAAAGCACAAACTAAAGACAAAAGATGTGAGGAAAATTAGAATTGGTGGGTAATATTAGGGTGGAGGCCTAAGGAAAAGAAAAGATCATTAAGCAGAACCAGCAATTCCTTAAAATTAGAAAGAAAAAGAAAGCACTAAGAGTACCAATGGGAATGGTTTCAGCCTGAATGAACAACAGTAGAAGGAGCTGCTGGATAAAGTGTCATCTCTTCTTCCACAGGGCAGGAGTGCATGGAAAAGCAAAAAGCAGTTTCTTGGAAAAACACTGCATGAAACTCAGCCTTTGGGGCATCTGAGGGGAACACACAATGCACAAATCTTCAGGTATATAAAGTGGGGTTGCAAGAAGAAAAATGTGTGACAAGTAGAACACAGAGCAGGGGGCTTAGGCTGCACCAAGGAAGGCTTGGGTTGCTGTTTGCAGTAAGATACAGTAAATAAGGAACTGGGAAGAGGGACCCTGGAAGCTGTGGGGTCCCTGAACTGCGTGAAATAAAGAGCAGGTAGATGGGTATCTGTGCAGGGGGAGCTCATCCTGCTCCGGACAAGGAGCATGGACTTGGTGACCTTTTAAACTCTTCTCTGGCTTTATTTCTCTGTGATTTTTGTGGTAACAATCATCACTTTTATTTTTCCTTCTTTCTGAAGTGATAATGGATGTCAGTGTACTTTATCACTGCCCGCAGCCTTTTTCTTGTAGTTTCCAGATGATTATAAATGAACTTCCACCATCTGTAGAATTTGGCTTCAATTTTGGATGCTGAACAAATCTCACACGTTATTTCATGTACTGAAGCAGGAATCCAGTGTAGGGCAGGGCAGCACTTTGTGTAATTGGATGTTTTCCGAAGCTGGCTTGAGAAATACAATTCATTCCTTTCCTGTGCTTCAGGGGTCAAACAAGATGGTATTTGATGACTTCCATAGGGATATGCCTAATATTTCCTAACACTTTGCTGGTAATGGTACAAGAGAAAGCCAAGAGAAGAGGAAGTCTTATGTACTGAGATCTTCTGGACTCCTGCAGTTTCTGTGGGGTAACACTGCCCACCATATCCTGCTTTCTGATGAGGGAAAACAATCTACTGAAGTTAGTGTGACTTTTCTGGCACAGGTGCTTTCATGAGTGTTACTGCTGGGCGTGCAAATTCACAGAATCATTCTGGCCGTAGGAGCTGTGCGGCTTCTACCAAAGACTTGCTCTGCTTCCCTCATCTGCCACACTCATGCCTGGTTTGTAGCTGTCATTCCTTGGTAATACATAAGAACATTTCTGTGGTAAATGGGAGCTTAATTCCATTGAATTCCCCTGAAGAATCCCAGTCTTACTTGTTAAGGTTGAAAGAAATGAGCAGCTCATGAAGGAGTTATTGTGCTTTCTGAATCAGCTGTAGGGTTGCTCCTGGGAGTGCTCCAGTGAAGTTTAATACTGTGATAAGAGCCATGGGGGCTGGTGACAGAATTACATGTTTCACAATTTATAAAGAATCAATTGCCATTTATTTCCCTAGCTTCAGACCTGGCACGCGCATCTCTATTCAGCATTGTCACCCACACCACAGCTGAGAAGGCACAGGTCTTTTAATCAAATATTGTGAGAACTGATCATTTTGGCTGTGTTTTATACTGCACCTTGGGGGATTTTCTGGAGGAAACATGCTTTGTAAGCAGAAGGTATCCCCTGACATACAATCTGCCAGTCCTTATTACGTACCATGGTATTTTTAAGGAATCTGTGCTGAGAGAGTCTGAGGCAGCTGTGTAGTTTTAAGGATTAAGGTAGGATTCTGGTGCTGTTTCCATCTCCAGATTTTTGACGGTCCCTTGTTTCAACACTAATGAAGTAATTCTCTGACACAAACACAGTGTGGAGGACTGACTGCTCCAGATGTGCCAGCAAACTGGGGAAAGGACAAGCTCTCTGAGTGGGCCATGTCATTTGTGCTTTCTTAATTATGTCACTGAAATCTGAAAGAAAAAAACACAGTCAGCCACGATGAGATATTCCTCATCTAAGTGTTCCTGCAGGATGGCCAGGAATGGAGCATGCCATGGGAAAACTTGTTTTTTGAGGCATGGTGAAAGCTCGTCGTGCTGGAAACAACCATCCATTTGTGGAGTGAGGTATCAAGTATGAGGAGGGCTATTGCCAGGAAGGATGAAGAGGGTCCCTTTATGCAGAGAGAGACCTGACAGCATTATCCCACATAGGGCTGCTGCCTCATGTTACAATCAACCTCTGCCTCCCAGTCTTTGTGTGCATTAGGAAAAAATTCTTCTCTGGAAAAGTGATAATACATTGGAACTGGTTGCCCAGGGAAGTGGTTGGAGACACCGTCCCTGTAGGTGAACAAGAAATGTGAAATTTGGCACTGAGGGATGTGAGTTAGTGGGCATGGTGGTGATGGGTTGACGGTTGGACATGATAACCTAAGAGCTCTTTTCCAGTCTTAATGATCCTATGCACTTGGTCTCTCTGCTCTCTACAGCTGCTCCTAGGTCCCAATTCCTCTCAGCAGCCCTAGCCAGGTTCCCAAGAGCAGACAGCAGGGATGATTCCTCATGTCTGGATGCTTAGTGAGCTGCTTTCTGCTCTGGTGGCCCATTTCTCATGCTTCCTCCCTGGGCTGCTCAGGCTCCTCTCCATTTTAGCCTGCTTTCACTCTGTTTCACCTTTTTCAGCACGTAAGGCCATCTTCTCTTTGTTACCTTCTCATCTCGGGTATCCTGCCCTACATTGTAGGGAATGCTCTGGGAATGGTCAGGACTACTTTCACAAAATCAGATAATATCTCAAGTTGGAAGGGACCCATAAAGATCACTGAGTTCAACTCCCGGCTCCACAGGACCAGCCAAAAATCAGACCATGTGTCTGAGAGCAGTGTCCAAATGCTCCCTGAACTCCGGCACTTGAGGCTGTGCCCGCAGCTCTGTGCAGCCCGTTCCATGCCCACCGCACTCTGGTGCAGAACCATTCCCTGACCCCAGCTGCCCCTCCCCTGACACAGCTCCATGCCGTTCCCTCGGGCCCTGTCGCTGTCACGCAGAGCAGAACTCAGCGCTGCCTCTACGCTCCCTGTGAGGAGCTGCAGCCACCATCAGGCCTCCCCTCAGCTCCTCTGTTCTGGGCTGAGCACACGCAGGTGCCTCAGCTGCTCCCTGTAAGCCTTGTTCTCCGGACGTATCACCATCTTTGTAATCATCCTTTGGAAACTCTCTAATAGAGTTTTTCCTTTCTTACTACTTTCCTTTCTTACACCGTTCTGTTATGATATGTATGGATTTCCCAACTGCCATTGACTGCCTTGTTTCCGGCTTTTGGCTCTGAAATATGTGGCTCAGAAAAAAGAGATTAAGCAATAAATATTGACTAGCACTGAGAAACGCTGCTGGAGAGAGCCTTTATCTGGATCAAAAGCTTTTAGAGCTGTGGTTGTGGAGAGGCTGCTGACGTTTATCTGCAGGAGCAGAGAAGGCCTCGCACAGCCCCTCAGCAGCGTGGCTGGGCTCTGGCTATGGGGTGTGAGTCCTCCAGGGGCTGCCGGATATGGGACCTCATGGACCTCACAGGCTGTCTCTCCTGCAGTGAAAACATGAGCCGAGGAGCTTCCTTTTCAGGGCAGTTGGCTCTTTTTTCCAAAATAGACTGTGGTTTGACTTGTCACTCTGAAAGTAATGCCTCCTATTTATTTGCATGGAAACTACAGCAAAGAGCACAGTAACACTGATAGAGCAAATTCTCAGCTACAAAACATTTTTCAGCATAGTCACTGCCATTAGCTACAACGAATGTCAGTTTTTGTCATTTTTTTCCACATGTAGGAAATTCAGTGACATACCTTTGCTTCATCTGCACTCCCATGTCAGACACCACTTTGTCAGACTGCCCCTCTGCTGCCATCTGTCTCACGGCAACAACATGGAATGCATTATTGGTGGGAGCTTTCAACCTCTAATGCCATATCACCAACGCCCACCTTTGACACTGCAGACCACCATAATAAAATAGGAGGCGTTACTTTTGGAGCAGCTGTGGTGCATGACTGCTCACCAGCTGCCCCCTACCTCCAAACCGTACCTTACTGTAAGTGATGCCACTTGAGCTGTATGTTCTGCCCAATTCCCACTGTGTTCAACTTTCAGGCTTTTGGGCCATGTAGTGACTCCACAGCCAGCTCTCCTCTCCTGAGCTGAGCTGTGTCAGGACATAACTGATGGTTTCTCATGCTGGAGATCTAAAGAGAATTCCTAATATTTGCCATACCTTCTCATCAAACACCTGATAACTCAATCTGATAGGAGGTGCTTGGCTTTCGGGGTACAGTTTATGGATTCTGACACATAACACCTTGACGGAGATGTTTCACAAGGTGATGGCTGAATGCTGGACGTTAACTCGGGCTGGGCCAGGAGCGGATTGCACCCCCGGCGTACCCCTGGTACAGCACTGCTCCGGCTGTTTGGGGAACGTGAGTGCCCTTCAGCCTCCGCACCGTCCCAGTCCGCCCTGGGGCTGCGCCGCTCCCCGCTGCGGCTGCCGGGGCCGCTCGGCCAGCAGGGGGCAAGAGGCGCCCGCGGTCGGGACTCGGAGCCGGGATCCGCCGCTCGCCTCGACGCGGCTGCAGCGCTGCCTCCGGTCGGAGCTCGGGGCACGGTGTCACCCCCGGCAGAATTAATCTACGGAGGGTTCAAAAAGCTCAGTCCGCTGCCGGCAGCTTGCTGAGCAACCCCGTTTTACTGGAGTTGAGAGTAACGCTGTGCATGGGGCATCAGAGGGGAAGTGCAGTTGTTTCTCTTTTAGAGCCCCTGCCAAAAGCTGGTGTGAGTTCTGCTGTGATAAGCAGCAAATGTGCAGGCCAGGTGCAGTGTTAGAGGTGTAGAAATACCAGCACAAGCAGAGGAAAGCTGCAGTGCAGCAGAAGCCATCCTACACTCAGTGGGCCCTTCCCTGCACCCCAGAACACTGCAGAGAGGGGCTGGAGGAGGCAGACGCAAGGCTGGGTCAGCCCCTGAGAAGGGCTGATGGACTGGGGATGTTTCCGCTGCCGTGCCACAGCCTTCCTGCCCATTCTTGGCTGAGTGATTTGGTGTTCACTGTGCGGTTTTCAGTGCCCAGTGGGATAAACGCACTGAGGATACCCAGACACAAAGTCTGATGGAAAGAAAGACTCTATGACCCCAGGGCCGGTCCGATCCAGAGTGATTTTCCCAAATGCAACAAGTCTGGTTGCAGCTCAGCTATCGACATAAGAGAGAGCCATGTACCAGAGCACCCACGCTGCAGTGGGCAAGGGCTGCAGCTGGGGGATGAGACTGAACTGAGGCAATGGCAAAGGGCAGGGCTGGATGTGGGCTGAGGCAGCGGCAGGGCCGGGCTCGGGCTGTCTCCTTCATGTGTGTCTCGGTTTGTATTGAATGATGTTAAGCAGAGCTGGAGCTGGCGCCTCAGCCTCATTACCTTCAATTACAATAATTGTTGCCTCTCTCCAGTGTTTTGCATTTCTCCCCGGGGGAATCTCTCTGCTGCTTCTTTTCCAGCCTCGCTCCAGCTTCCCTCTATCGATTGGATCGCTCTCACCCTGGTCCTGGCAGCTATGCCTCCAGGAGGATAAATGCAAACTGTCCTATTGATTGGGAGGAGTAGCTCAGCTGGGGGGAGGGATGGATTACTTTTAAATGAAAAAAAAAAAAAAAAAAAGAAAGAAAGAAAGGTGAACTGATGAGCATTTCAGCAATGCTTTGCTTTCTGAGCCCCTTAAATATGTCCCTTTCTCCTGTGCTACATCTGGGGGATGCAGATCGGGGTTGGCTGGGTGATATGGGCACGGATCCTTCAGGCACACAACAACCTCACTCCCTGTTTGTTTCATGTGAACAGGTATTGCTGCCCATCACCAAAAGCAGCTCCCCTCTTGCAGTTTGCAGGTAACCCAGTTTCACTGGGGACACACTAATTGCTCTGAAAGTGAGCAGGCCTCCATCTGCCCCTTTGAACTGCCCCACTTACGGAGGATCAAGCTGCCTGGGAGTTTTCCACCTGCGGGAACCTGCTCGGCAGTCTGTCTGTCACCGGGAGGGCTGGGGAACAAGCCAAGCTCTGGGCTCTGCACAGCTTCAGCTCCTGACATGCTGCCTGGTTCGGTAAATCCACGGCCAGCCCCAGAAGTGGGAAACCAAAGACACTGCACTGAGTCATATTAGGTTCCCTGCCCCCTGGGCTTTATGCTGAGCATAGCTACGCTAGTTTAAGCCTTAATTATTTTTTAAAGGCAATAATCAGCATAAGTAAAGGCAATTCAGTAGAATTAGCTTGTGTGTATCATGTCCCAAATGTTAGAAAAATAACTGGAATGGCTGGTGTTGAGTGGTTAATAAAAAATACTACTCTGATTAATGCTTTTCCAAAGATGCTTAAACAGTCCCATTTCCCAATGAGAATTTCTCAGCCAAAGTGCAGTTGCAAGGTGCAAAACAGAATGGATATGACATATGAGCATCATTTGTCACCAGTTTGAAAGGGCTGAAATGTAGCAGTGATCTTTCCTTGCTGGTGAAGTCGCTGTTATGTGGCAGTGTTGGCAAGTGCTGGTGTGCACATAAATATCCCAGCATGCAAATGCTGAGCTCCCCGAATTCCCCCAGGACGGGGCTGCTGTGATGCCCTCGGTAAAGTTGAACAATTGACTGCAGTTTTCCAAACTCCACTTCTTTTCTTTTTTTTTTTTTTTTTCTTTTTAAGGGAAGAAGGAACTAGTAGAAGTTTCAAACAAGCAGATACTGTTATGTTAATGCAGTTTTTGTTTGACAGAGGCAGTCTGAAAGGTTACATCCAAATATTTGGAGAAACAGTGGCTACTTGCCAGTGGGAAATCCATGATAATGTTCAAAACTGTCAGACGAAGGAATTACTCCTCACTCGCTGCAAAATGTTCTTCTAGGAGTGACTGCTTAAAGCAGGAGCACCTGCGAGCTGAGGTTTCAGCCCAGTTCCGTCAGTTGTGCAGGCATGCTGCTGTGGTGATCTGTAAGAGGCAGCATCGGGGACAGGTGCTGATGCTGATTCATGTGAAAAAGAGGCAATACCTGAGAGAAGTAACACAGAGGGAGGAGGCTGATTTTTCTGGAGTTGGTTTCCCAGAGCCAGAGAGGAGTTTTGCTCTCATTCAAAGAAATGTGCTCAGCAAGTGCTGCCAGCTCAGCCTCTGCCTTGGCTTGTCTTGATGTTCTTCCCAGATCTAGGAAAGACCTAAAACCCTCGTGCCAGTCATGCTCTCGAGCCTGTGCTAGATCTCTTGAGCACATGGGGCTCCTAGAGATGGTGGCGGATGTAGGATTTCACTGTGGGATTTCTGCAGCTGATGGTGGGAGAGGGACTCGTGCATGGCTGCATGGCTCACACAGTGCTGGTGAAGGACAGCAGGCCTTCTCCTGGATGTATTTATCAAATAGGGCAGCAGGCACCAGCAGAGCAGCTGCCAGCCTGCTCTGGCTTTGGAGTGATTTGGGACACTGGGTGCTTACCGTTCAAAGCTGTCTCTAAGGAGTGCCCTTCAGAAGGCCTCCTGACAGAACCCTGGCAGCTGTTGGCCTGTGAGATGAAGTTTAAGGAAGTTTAAGACAGCAATTGAATGGCCTGCAAAGCCTCTTTGGATGGATCACTTCTTTTGATTGGGAAATTTATCTTCCTGGAAACAAAACTTTGTGACTGTTTCGGTTTTGAGCAGATGCAGAAGGGAACACACTCCTGTGAGACACTTCCCAAGGCTGTGCCTTTCTCTGTGGTGCCCAAGGGCCAGTTCTGCAGCCAGGCCAGGCCCTTTGTGCTGGTCTCACAAGGCTTCACTGTGCCTGGGGAGCTGTGTGGGACCCTGCACCCGAGGAGCCACATGGTCCCTACAAAATGGAGCCTAGGCACTGCTGTCCCACAGCTGCTGGAGCTGTGGCCTCGGGCTCCTGATGCTCTCCTCACTGCAGTTATTAACCCACATTCCTTCTGGTTGCAGAACGTGCTGGATCTGTCTCCTGTCCCTTTCTTGAAAGCCAGTCTGGCCCTATTAAGCTCTCACCTCTGAAACAAAAGCAAAGTAGAACTGCAAGAGTGGAATGATTTTGTTTGTGTTGTGGCCTGACAAAGGACCCCAGGTGATTCTTGCACAGCAGATCAGACAGACCTTGGCAGCACGACCTCACCCATACATCCTCCAAGGGATGTAAGTTAGGGAGGTACAAGCGTGAGGAGTGATCCCTTCCCTGTCCCCGTGGTACCCCAGCTCTGCCTGCAGCATACACCATTTACCCATTTTTCACAGTAAATCGTAGCTCACAATTCTGACTTGACAGCTGTCAATGAAATTTGCTGCTGAAAACTGATTTCAAGCACATTGCCTCCTGGCCAGTCTGCCCGAGCTCCCCGGACAGGATGTTTATGACATTCAGGAGTCTCTCATGTTACTTAGTGCAGTAATGTGGCTCCACGAATAAAAGCCATTTCCAGTCTGTCGGTATCGCATGTAACAAATGGGATCTGCTAAATGCACTTGTCACCAGCGGGAGGGAGAGGAGAAACGATAACTGCAGACTTGCACATGTTGCTGTAATGATTATAAATTATAATGAATGATATTTTTGTATGTTTGCAAATGAGTGTCTGACAGCAGTGCCAGAGCGGGAGATACCACTTGGCTGATCCCGGTGTTTTTGTAATTTCTAAACAGAAACAAGAATTAGAAAATTACTTTGTGGTGGAGCGCAGCTATGTATAACATGAGCGCAAAGGCTGTGGTGCAGCACGCTTGTATCTATCTCATACATATGCAAACGACAAGACTCGCAGTAAAACCATTATAGTTTGTGATGGCATCAGCACTCATTAGCTGAGATCCAGCCCGTTCCTCTCTGCCAAAGTAAACCCGAGTTATCTCAACCTCAGACTGCACGTTTCCTCCTTTCTCTTTCAGGGGAGGAACGCCTCTGTCACAGGGCATTGCATCTCGGATAGAGCATGTCTTGGAAGATGTGCGGAATGTTTCATATGAAGGCTGTAATTTTTGCTATTGATTTGTTATCTACACGCTGACCGATGGCTTTGACCATAAATGGGAAACAGTGGGTGTGCAGATACTGCAGAAATCAAGGCTTTTAAAAAGTAACGAGATGAGAACATAGAAAAGCAAATTAGCAAAGAGACGTTAATGATGCGGCATGCTGTTTGGGACCAGGACATGAAGGAGCCTCAGCTCTGTATGAGGAGGGCCCTGAGCTGGTGGTACCATCACCTCCTGCTTCCCCTTCCAGTCACTGCTTTTCCAAAGCCGATGTCAGAGCGACAGGGGGCTGCGCTGGTGGGGAGCAGACATCTGCTCCACTCTGGAGTGACAGGGGCTTCAAAGTCCCCTGAGCCACACAGAGCATCCCAGCCCACGGGAGTTTTGCAGGAGTACAAATGTATTTTCTATATAGTCATGGAAAAAAGGCTGTAATGACACTTCTGGCACCACAGTGTTGCATGACTTTGGCATCCCACCCATGAGCACCGGCGCAGAGCAGCAGGAAGGGCAGCAGTCATTACCTGCCGCAGGCCCCATGGCACTGCCATCAGCATGGGGCGTGCAACCCGCTTTCATTTCAGCTGCGCCTTTCATCATGAAGAAAGGGTTTCGCGTCGTTGTTTATTCATTAAACACGTCTCCACCAAAACGCGGGCAGAGATATTACATTTGCTTATGAAGCTCGGCGTGCGTTATGCCCCATCCCACCTGGAATGGGAACGATCGGTGCCGCCTTCCCTCTCTGCCGGGCCCCGAGCTCCGCGGAGGGAGCTGCACGGCACTGCCCGGCACTGCTCCGCACTGCCGCCACCCGGGGGCGCCGCGGGCGGACTCGGGCCCGGGGTCGGCGGAGGCGGCCGTGCCCGCGGCGTTCCCCGCCCGCCTCCCGGCGGCGCCGCGGCGCGGCCAATGGGGCGGCGCGGGGGGCGTGCCGCCCCGGCCCGGCGCCGCCGGTATTTACGGGGCGGGAGGCGCCGCCGCCGTGTCAGCGAGCAGCGTCTGCCGGGCCGCGCAGTGCCCGCTGCACCGCCGCCGCAGCCGGGGACGGGGCCGCAGCCGCAGCCGCAGCGGTGGCCGCGCGACGGCTGCGCCCGCGGGCGAGCGGCTCCTCGGTAGAGGCTGTGGCGGGCGGCTCGGCCGTGCCTGCGGGGCGGGCTGTGGCGGGCGGGTAAATGGATCGCCATTCCAGCTACATCTTCATCTGGCTGCAACTGGAGCTGTGCGCCATGGCCGTCCTGCTCACCAGAGGTGAGGGCGGCAGAGCCCCGGGGGACGCTGCGGGGAGCCCGGCGGGGCCGAGGGACGCCCGGGGTGCGGCTCCGCGCTGCCCTCGGGGCGGGCGGCCGGACCTCCGTCGGCGTCGCCGGGAGCCCGACCCGGGGCAACGCGGAGGCGGCCGCCCGGAACCGCCGCAGCCGGGGGTTGGGGCAGGGCGAGCTGCTGCGCCGCGGTACTTCGTTATTTTGGAAGGCAGGCTGTAATTAAGGCTAAATAACAGCCCTGGCAGTGCGGAGGGAGCCTCCCGGCCCCATCAAAGCGGGCAGAGCAGGGAGGGACTGAGTGATGTGAAGTCGCAGATACTGAAACTATGTGCCTGATAATGATATAATTAGGGGATCACAGGCTGCTGGCTGCTGCCGACTTCAAACGCTCCGAGAGAAGCCCGCAGTCTCTCCTGTAGCCATCTTGACTAAAAGCAGACATTTTTCTTTAATAGCTACATACAGTAACAAGAAAGAGGAGGGAACAGAAGGGCATTGTTCGCCGTTTCAAAACACCGAATACCCTTTCTGGCCTTTTGCGTAGCACAGGAAGAAACTTTATGAATTGACAGAAATACAGTTTTAACGCAGTAATACAGAGTCCATTCTGTTCGACCAGAAACGTGGCTTTAATTAAAAAGCAGTTGCAGTAACCCGATGATAGCCCGTCAGGTTTGTTTATAGGATCGTCTCGGGTCCATAAAGCGCTGAGCGTGGAGCGGGGCTGCGGGCGGTTCAGCGGTGCGTGTATTGCTTCTCCCCCTCGGATCGCAGCGCTGCTGGTGGTGTTCCCCAGCTCTGCTTATTTTTAACTCCCACGCAGTAAGAAAATGACAAAAACTACTTTTTCTCCCCCTCCCCGCGCTCTCTGAAAAAATTACATAAAATGCCTAGAAAATGATTGTTGCCAACCGCAAACACAAAGGGGATGTTCCATAGCATGCTGGAAGGAATGTGTGTGAAAAATTTCAAGAGAAATTAGGTTACTCGCGCTGAGAGCCCAGGGGAATCGGCATAGACTGGAGACAGTGAGACACTCCATCATTTGGCTTCTATTAGGCAGAGTTATTGCAGAGCAGCGGGGACTGCAGAGCCTGGAGCCGGCGTTGGTGTTCTGGGGGAGCACGGAGGTGGGCAGAGGGCTGCTAACCTGGCTGAGTGTTGTTCACATACCTCAGAACAACTTCTGGGCTTGCAGGAGGGGAGAAGAAAGCATTGCAAGGAAGGGTGGCAGCAGGAAGCCTTTAGAGTGATTTCTGGGAGAGCAAGCTCCGGAAGGAAGGTCTGACAATTCAATTGGCTTTCAGGGCTTTGGTGCTGCTCTGATGGCCAGTAGACCAGGTGCATTACTAGCTCATCTCTTCTGAGGGTAGCTTCAGAAACATGACTTCCTCCTAAACCCTGGGCTTGTGGCACACTGAGTTGTCAGGGCTGCAGCTTGCCTAGAAAGAGTGAGTTTTCACTGCATCAGGATGAGTGTAACTCACGCCAGCGTGGTTTGGAGAGCACAACACGAAGAGTTTTAAGAAGGGAACATTTTTATCGCTTCCTTCAGAAGTTTTTGAGACTTCCTGATTTTTCAGAGAGCTGGTAGAGGATTTTCAGTCTGAGTGTTTCCCCTTCTCACTGCATGTTGGATTCCATACGAAATCTGGAGGAGCACTTTCAAGCTTTGTAACTTCACTCCATCCAATAACTTCACGTTTGGGTTGGAAGACACTGATTTGTTTGCCAGAATTCACTGTAAGCTGCACTGTGTCAGTTTTCTAATGCTTTTTTGCGTGAATGGTTACTTGAGAAAGAAGAATTTTCTCTTTCTGTAGAAATTACAAATAGTTGCCAGTTTCACACAATAAAAAACTTCCTGACTGGGAGATTTTAGATGGTAATGGTTCTAGCTAATAGCTTTATAAGGTGTTAGTTAAACCTTTTAAATTCTGGCACAGTACTGAGAGGTAATAAACAATTCAACAGTTCCGTTTTTTTTGTTGTCACACAGATATTAATGTAGAGTTTTTGTGTGTTTATGCCTAGTGAGAAGTGTTCACTTCATGAAAGTAGAATGCTACTCCTGTAGTAGTGATTTAATATAACGTAGATGTGACTTTTTTTTGTAGGACTGTAGGTGTGTGTTGCTTTTAGAACTGGGATTTCTTTTTAAATGCAGTGTAATGCAACTGCTGATGAGGAGTGGAAGTAGCTATAAAATAGTCTTGTTAGTTTTTTACTTGGGGGGAAAAAATCCACTTTGACCTTCCTGCCCCCCTTCCCCCCCATTCCCCATCCCTGTTTTAGTGAAATGTTCTTGCTTTAATTCAAAGGGCCACAGTACTACTAATTAAAACGAGTGCCTCAAGGCATTTGCTGGGATTAAAGTTACAAGGAGACAGGCACTGCAAAGCCATGGAAGGGAAACAACCCCCTGCTCTACTGGATTTACAGTCTAGGGGCGTACCCTGAAAGTAGTACCAAGTTTGACTTACATGTTCTGCTTACAGCTGATAAGAAGAGTGTTTAGGAGAGGGTCTCTAAGGAACCACATTCTTAACTGTACCTTGCACAACTTTATTTTCTAGGTGAAATCAGATGCTACTGTGATGCTGCACACTGTGTTGCGACTGGCTATATGTGCAAATCCGAGCTTAGCGCCTGCTTCTCCAGACTGCTTGATCCTCAGAATACACATTCCCCACTTACTCATGGCTGCTTGGACTCTATTGCAAGCACAGCTGATATCTGCCAAGCTAAACAGGCACAAAACCACTCTGGCACCACCGTGTCCACATTGGAATGCTGTCATGAAGATATGTGCAATTACAGAGGACTGCAAGATGTTTTGTCTCCTTCCAAGGGTGAGACTTCAGGTAGGGCGAGGAAGCTTCTGTGAAATCGCTCTTGTAGCCTTCAGGCTAGTGGCGGTCAGATCTTGAAGGTCTGCAGTTAGTTATTAATGTAAATAGAGACAGCAGAGGGAGAAGTGGGTGGTTGGGTGCAGGGGGTGCATCTCAGCTGAGTAGCTTTTATGTCTGTGTTAATGTTAGAAGTCTGTCTTGCTTATCTGTGGCATTCCTCCTTAAATCAGCTGTCAGGGTAAGAAATTCCATGTCATAAACACCCTTGGAAACTTCTCTCTCAGTACGTCGCAGTGTGTAGCTGTGACTCCTTAAGCTTGTCAGTGCGGACTTTCAGGGAGTTGTTGATACTGAAATAAACCTCACATCTTTCTCCCTCTGCAGGACAAGGGAGCAGATATCAACATGACAGCAAGAATCTTATCACCAAGGTACAGGAACTGACCTCTTCGAAAGAATTATGGTTCAGGGCAGCTGTAATAGCTGTTCCTATAGCTGGTGGGCTAATTTTGGTGCTTCTTATCATGCTGGCCTTGCGGATGCTCAGGAGTGAAAATAAGAGACTGCAAGATCAGCGACAGCAAATGCTCTCCCGTTTGCACTACAGTTTTCATGGACATCATTCGAAGAAAGGACAGGTAGCAAAATTGGACCTGGAATGCATGGTGCCTGTAACTGGTCACGAGAACTGCTGCATGACCTGTGATAAAATGAGACATTCGGACCTCGGCGGTGATAAGATCCTATCGCTAGTCCACTGGGGAATGTACAGTGGACATGGGAAGCTGGAATTTGTATGACCAATTATTTTTTAATCTGAGCTAAACTTACTCTCGGGACTCTTGAAGGCCTTTGGGTTCTGCTGGACAGGAGCACTTTATTTTAAAAGAAAAACTCTCATAAATCATCTTCGAGAAACAAAGGACCTCTGCAAACAGAATCTTGGATATTTCTTCTGAAGGATTCCAAAAGTTGTCTTATTTGCACAGAGTAAAATACACTCAAATGTATTGTTTGCTTTAAAGTTATGAAAGCAAAAATTAGAAGTTGTAAACACTGTCACCAGGGTTATCTGAACTGTAGGGAGCTGAGAACTGAGTTGTTATAATAAACTCTATGCAAGCTCCTATGTTTCCTGACTTATTGTAAAGATTTTTTTTAAATATATATATTTTGTCTGAAACTTGTTTGTGACTTTTTGTTTTAGAAAGCAATTGTCTTTTTTTCTGGTTGGGAATAAATCAGGGTGGTAAATGTGGTAATGCTATGCAGAATAGTTACTGCAGACATAGCCTGTTTTCCTCCTTGCTGTGGGGAATTAGGTAATTACTCCCGAATGAGAGTGACAGCTTCATTATTTAGTACTTCAGGGACAGTGAACTTGTCCTCCATTCTTGACTATGATAGTTTCTTTTTCCTTGTGGCTATGTGAGTTCTTTTGTAACTGTGTGATAACTTTTTGCCTGCAGAGAGGATGAAAACTTACAAAAAAATTTCTCCCATTTCTCCTGATTCTTATAGTTCATTTTCCTTGTCTCACAATACTTGTTTTCTTTAACTTTTTTTCTTTTGTGTGGAACTCTTTTCTTTTATGCTTCCTACTTTCAGATTTTATTTGGGGATGGGGAGGGAGTGGGAAGGAACTCAGGGAAAACCTCATGACCTTCTCTGTTGTGGGAGAGTGTGTGTGTTTATATATATAAAATATATATTTTTCCTGCTGTTAACCTCCGAGCACTATGGAACACAACATCTGCCATGCTCTTTTATAGTCTGAGTATCACATGCTGCTACTTCTGTGTGGGACTGATTAACTGGAGAATCAACAATGAGCTCACTTTAATCTCTGTCTCTTTATGCTGCTTTTGCATAGGTTGCTTTTTGTCCCAGCCTATGTTAATGCACTTCATTGTTTCTTTTTTCCTTCAACATGTTGGTTTCTTTCAGTTATTTCTTTTATTCAGTATCTAGTTGCTATAGGCAAACACAACTTCTGGATTATCTAAAGAGCTTATACTATTTGAAACTTACAGTATTTTTCTTGCTTTGCTATGCAGAATTAAACTTCGTAGATGCTGCACAGTGGCAAAAGGAAAGTTCAAAATGCTGCTGCTGGAGACAAAATTTAGTGAAAACTTTGTATTCATCTATGTTTAAATGGCTTCAGAAATGCTTCTGTCTCCTCTTCTTGTACAGTTGAGCTTGTATCCTCACAAATGAGGAGATCATGTATGCAAGGGTTACAAAAATTTTGCAGCAATGTTTGGATCTTGTATACTAGTTACTGTGGTAGATTACTTTGGGATATGCAGCCAGAAATACAGGGAGCAGTAAGCAAGGGAAACCTGGCTCCATGTCACAAGCATTTATTCCTGAAAGTACTCTCTGACTTGTGTGGTGGCCTTGCTGGAGATGACCACTGGGCTATATAAATAGAAGTGCTACAAATTCATTCACAGTTAAACACATTGACCAGGAACTGTGTGAACCTTGGTCCCACCGTGCCCAGGTTTACAGTGTTGAGGTATAACTTGGGGGAGCTAGCTTCATTTCTGTACGGCAGGTTGCTGGCTCTTACTTCCACAACGTGCCTGAAGAATTAATTGCTCTTAAAGCAGCACATTTCATTCTCAGACTATCTTTTCCTGCTACTTCATTGCATGGCTGCAACTGCTTTAGGAGCCTGGCTATGACCTTTCAAAATGCTGCTTTCCTACAGCAACTCTTTATTTGCACCGATACCAAATTCTAGGGCAGTTGTCTGCTCTGCCATATATTATATTGGGGAATCATTGGCTGGGAACTTGGTGCTGAAAGGCACGAACCCGAAGTAGTATCTGTCAAGTGTGGCTGCAGCAGTGCTGATGATGTCTGGGTGGGTTATAAGAGCTGATGGCTAAACTTTGCTCCGCAGGTCTGGAGCAGCACATCCTACGGTCCTGTAACCATCCCCTGACCTTCACCAGTCATTTGCTGCTGATTTGAATACATAAGAGCCTATTTATGCTTGCTATTGAAAAGCTAATAAGAGCAGGAACTTCTAATTGGCCCCTCGCTGTGGAGGCGTTTCAGAGAAAAGAGCCTGTCCGCCATCCCCGCGGGCCGAGCCCCGGGACAGCCTGAGTGGCTGAGGTGGCCTGGAAGCTTCCAGGTCCCGAAGTGTTGGGGTGGAATCTAGGTTTTCAGTTTATCGCAGCCCGTATGTCCAGGGAACTATGTTATGGGCTCTGGTGTCTGTTTGGCAGCAGCTTTGTGAGCCGTGAAACGAGCCCTGGCTCTCCTCGCTTAAATTTGGGGTCCGAGCACACTGGGCCGTGCGTGCTGTCACTTGGGGGTTCCACAGAGGCTGCGTATTGTGTCTGCAGAGCTCACCAGTACCAGTTTGTCATTACTCCTGTGGGATAAATAAGTTATGATTCTGTAACAAGCGGGCACCTTTGTACTCTTCCCCGGGTGCTGTGTCAGTGTGCACAAGGCTGCATGAAATCTGCAGGGCCTGGCCGAGGCTGCGGGCAGAGCGGTGAGGCAGCGGCTGACGGCTGTCCTCTCAGAATGGAGCCCTAAGTTTGTCATTGTGCTGCGCACTCTCGGGTTTCCACTGCAGACAATAACAAACGCTCCTTTGAAAGTGCAGCGAGCCCTGGAGCATAAGGACAGCCCTCTCTATGGCTAACTGAAAAGTCTCTTGGATTGCAATAAATGAAATCAAACATCCAAGATGCAATTTAGCTTCCCCTGTGCCTCTCTATTTCCCCAATTCTTTCCTTGAAACAATGATTGCGGCTTTTCTTATGACTCTGCTTCTCCAGTCTTGGGAGCCATTGAGTTTGTATGTCTCCTCTTAACTCCTGCTGAACTGATTCTATTAAAACTCCCTTACACCACAGGGGGCTTGACCTTTTTCTGAAATACCAAATGTGTCTGCTTTGGAAATCACAAACTTCTCCTCCTCTAAAGAGCTTGTAAATCTGGTTTCAATATTGGGTGATTACAGGCTGTGCGGAGAGCTTGAAAGTAAGCGGCCACTTCTGATTTGGAGCTGGGGCCTAGCTGTGTCCTCATGGCAGCCCTGCATGTGCTCAGAGTGCAGCCCCTGACACCAACAGAGCCCTGCATTAACAGCCAGTGAGTGACCAGGCTCTAGTCTTTTCTAACTGGGATCTTGGAGTCCACTTCTTAGTTGCTGTACAACCTCTTCCTCTGTTATAAATCCAGCGGCCTCTTCACCTGGGGAAAAAACAAGATTTTCCTCAGGTGCAGTGGATGCATCTTCACCTTCCTTGGCAGATGTAATCGCTGTTAAAACAAGGGAAAATCCATTGCCAGGCTGCCTGGGATATGCTGTTTGCTACGCAAGAAAATGAAAGCAAAATTTGGCCTTCCCATTGAAGGGTTTGTGGAGGAAATATGATTGTCACCTGAGGAAAAAGTATCTGTAGCCAAAAAAAGACCTCCGTAATAAGGCACATGTTGAGTGAATAAAGAAGGCCTCTGAGGTAGGCAGAGTTGTCTTTATTTCTTTTTTTAGATGTTTTCCCACGTGGAGATCAATAGAAGTGTGTTTGTTTTGTTCCAGTGGCTGGCCACTTTGCAGGAAAAACGCTTCTTCTTGTTTTGGTTCTAGGAGCTACTCAGGGAAATGGTATTTTGGATCTGTCGCTGTTTTATTTCTGGAAGAAAGGTTGTGGAGGGGTGCTGTAAAATTACGGTTATCTCTGGGGAGGAGCCCGGTGTCTCCAGCATTATGATTTCTGGCTCCGTTTAAATAAACAAACATCCTTGTTTTCTTTGTTTCACCTCTTACCCTTGTCTGTAGCCTTTATAATCCCAGTGGGTGAATCCTGAAGTAAAACAAACTGCAAGGGAAGGAAGCCAGGAGGGAGCCGCAGTGCCTGCACATTAACAAAGCTTTGTGCTGCCCAGCCAACCTTGACAAAAGGATTCAATCCTGAGCTGACCTTCCAGGGGAAAAGCAAAACAAAAACCACCTTGACTTGAACTTTCAGGACTGTAAGAGTTTAATGCTCGATTTGATGTCTCCTAAGAGGAGTGGGAAGTCAGAAATGCCAAACACCTGTCTTGGAAACCCAAATCTTAACAAGTTATCAGGAAATCAGAGCTCCAAATCAAATGGCTTTGAAAAACTTAGGTTTTGCTCATCGCTATTTCCACGCCATTCATTGTTTCAAAAACAGACTAGAATTTTGTTGTTGTTGTTGTTGTTTTTTGTTGTTGTTGTTTTTGTTTTTTCTCTCCAACATGACAGGGCAGGTTTAACAAACGTTGAGTTCTGCTGAACTAGCAGCCTTAAAATGCAGCCTTTCACTGAACATTTCTGCCCCAGAGCCCAGCCTCCTTCCCCATTGGCAGCAAGGGTGAGAATGAGTCAGTGCTGCTAACCTTGTGAGCAGAGGGGCTGGTGCAAATTTAGGATGAGACTTTCTTTTTTAAGAAGTCTTCATTAAAATTGGAAGGATATTTTTCTCTGAAGTTTCACAGTTTTTATTGTAATATATCAGCGGTCATGCAGTTGAGAAAAGCTAGCCAAGTGTGTTTGCCATTTCCCCCACCTTGGGTATTGGCTGCTTTTAAAAATAGTGACTCGAGACAGCTATTAAAAATGAGGCCTCAGCTTTACTGGCATTTTCTCATACTAGATCAAGCACTCTTTCAGTTTCTGTGAAGCAGCAGGAGGATGAGCTCCTGCCTTTCTTTTAGTTACATTTCCATTTCTAAAACAAGGGCCACCAAAAAAGGTAAAATCTACATCCTCACAAACTTGTAGCATCTACATGTGACTGACCCCAGGGGACCATTAGCAGACCAGTGCCAGCACCGATAGCAAACACGGAGCGCGAGGTCAGTCTGCACTGTTAGCTTTTGGGATCGCTTCACCCTAGCAGCCCTAACATTGCAGAGGCAAATCCCCTTCCTGTCACTTGGAAGGAAAATATTTGTGCAGTAAATCTCCTGCTAGCACTTGGTTGTGTCACCAGGGAGGGGGACAAAATAGGCTGGGCGGCTCAGTGCTGCTGCCCGGTGTGTCTGGGGGTGTGTGTATTTGGGTGCAAATCAGGGCTGGTGTCAAACAGGTTGCTTTGAAATGCTCAATTTGTTTAGTTCTGGCTGTGAAGTAGCTATTTCATCAGTAGAAGAAGATTTATTAACCAATTTTTTATGGCTATCAACAATGGCTTAGCTCCAGCAGGGTCCCTAGGATTTTTATTAAGTGCTGTGGGTTACAGAGGCAGGGGTGTTTTATATTGCTCTGGTATTTTAACCCGATGAACTAAGCCCTCTATCCTGTGCTTGCTTCAGGATGTGCGTAACTCACCCTGGGTCCCAGGGGCAATGTTTTGCCATGGAGGCTTCAGAGGCTTTTGCTGAGCACCTGCAGTCGCAACAGAACCATCATCTGGGCAAAATTCCCTTCGTGCCCTTCATGAATGGCATCTCCCTGACACATGAATCTATCAGTGTGGTGCCTTTTAGTGAGTGATTTCCAGCTGATGGGGTAATGGTGATGTGTGTCCTTTCCACTTCTCAGCCCAGCTGTCCTGGGCTGTTTCTTCATGCTCACGATACACAAAGCAGCAATGCAGTTGTGTGGGTGCTCCCACTGTAACTTCCCAACTGGCAGGATTTCTCATTGCCATTGTCTCTGCAAAAAAAGTTTCCATCACCAGCAGCCTTTTTTTTTTTTATTTTGCACACAAGAAATCACATTATGATTGCTACAACTGTGAAAGAACAACTCTTAGATGCTACCATATGCTCAGGATGCACATTCAGCTGTAACTCACCTCGTTTTTGCACATGATGATAAAGGTTTTAATCACATGAACATCTAGCATGTTTTCTTCCCTCAGAGCCCCTTCCCCAGCCATTCTTCTGACCACCTGCCCTGTCAGGTTGCAGTTCCTCCACAGCTCCTCACCCAGCCACAGCTCCTCACCTAGCCACAGCTCTGTGCTCTGAGTGCCGCTCCCTGCTCTCACCCCAGGTGCACAGAGGCTGGAGCAAGCTTGCCCTGGCAGCAGGTGCTGCTCCCAGCCTCCTTGGCTGTTATCAGTCTGCAATAACCTTTCCCTTGGTTTTCTTTCCAATTTTTTTCCTCCCTAGGAGGATTGTAGGTTTGACCAGCATGCAATGACATTTTTAAAACCGAAATCCATCCCTGCTTGGGAAGTAGAACCTGGATCCCCTCTGGGAGCTCTGCCAGCCTGCACTGACCCATGGCCTCACCATGGCATGGGATGGCCCAAATGCCAGGGACTTCGTAAATAATGAACATAATCACAGTTCTCTTGGGAGTGACTTTTCACATTCCCATAACTTTTATAGTGGAAGCTGACAACACTACTTTCCGTATCAAGATACAACAGAATCCTGTCCCAAAGCATTGCGATTCTGTTTGTGTTTGGAAGCTAGCTTTAAAACCTGCCGGCAACGGCTTTGTGTCGCAGGTTGGGTTGGTTGGGAAGTTCTGTAATCTCTGTCTTCATTATAGGCTGTTATCTGTGGCTGATTGCTGAGCACAGTACTGACAGCAGGACACCTTTGTCTGCAGAAAGGTTGCTACCCTTTACTTCTCTGAAATGAACTTCGTCCCCTCATATCTGCTGGCAGTCACTGGCACTCCTTTCTGTCTGCTGCAAGAGTCACTCAACTCCTGGGCCCTCTGTGCTCCCCAGCAGCTCCGTCCCTGTCCCCGTTCCCCTCCTTACTGTCCCCGTGCATCCAGCCAAGTGCTGTTGGTTCTACTGGCATCCTGCGGCTCCCCGAAGGGACGCAGTGCACGGCAGCCGCCTTATCGCAGGTTATTACTGAACATACACAAGCACTACTAGTGACCAGTGTAATCCACTTTTTACTGGTATAATTTGACTTTATTTTCTATTTGCACAAGGAGGCTTGGGTGGAGTGCTGTGTGCACTATCAGAGAAGCAGGCAGCTCCACCTCGGGGCTGGAGCCAGCACCTGGCATCGCCCGCTGCACCTCAGCAGATCTTTGTGCTCACATGAGGCAGGCAGACTTTCTTCTGCCTTAGCAAGCAGACTATAATGGCATGGTAATCTGCAGTATGTGGCCAAGTACTCAATGACATTTCCTGATTCAAATGGCAATCGATGGGTGTGACGTTGCAGGGAGTGCAGTGCTGGTTGACCGCCCATTGAGCGCAGCCAACCTCTTATCAAAGCAGTGGATCTCCTCTGATAGAGCACCATATCTGCATATTAATATTTGATAGGTTGTGGACAATTCGCAAATTTGTAAGGAGTAAAGAAATAGCCTGAGAACTGACTGCTTGTAAATAGTTTCCAGAGTATTTCATTACATATAATACATTTTTAAGCAAGTCGTTGCCAGTACGGGATTCCTGAGTCTATACTAAGGAGAGGACAGGTGCAGGACAGACTGCTGCTGTCTGTATAATCACAGACGGAAGGGATGTCTCAGTCCCAGCACCATCTGATAGAAACCTCCACCACAGCAAGATTGCAGGAGTCCACTACCTGTACGAGTCAGTGAAAATGGATCAGAAATACAATATGCTTTCAGTGTCTAATCCCACCTATTTCCTCTGCAACAAAACATATTCCTCCTTTCAGCAAAAGTTGCCTACTTGGGCCTACGAATGCTAAAATCATTGTTTTCTTAATTTTTTCAACATTGTTCTAAAAAGCTGGCATGAGGTTGCAAACCAGAACAGTGGAGTCTTGCTAGAGAAAGTCACTGGGAGATTTTCCCTGAGCCAAAATGGAAGGATTTGGCACAAAAGGGAGTGTATGAAATACCAGAATATATGAAGTCTAATTTTTTCCCTGAAAATATCAACAATAGTTGTAATAGTAAGTGAGCCCCTTAAGATGTAGCAGGTAGAAAGGTGATATCATTGTTAGGACTGTCAGGATGCACTATATGGAAACATCGACCAGAAGATGCAAAGGTACTGTAAGCAGGAAAAATCAAGCAGCAAGGGTTCAGCTCCCTAAAACAGCCAGCTGCTAACCTTGCAAACAGTGCCGGCTTGAGTTTTAAGCCAGGACTGCACGTCCAACTGCAGCTGCAGGAGCCAGCAGGCTTTGCTCCGGATGGCCAGGGTCAGGGTGCCTTGCCAGGGTGGTGGCACTGTCCCTGCTGTCACTGTTACCAGACAGCTCTTGGGATTTTGTGTGAGTGACAGCTTGACCAAAGGTCTCCTGTCACCCTGGAAGGTGTCCTACCTGTTGAGCTTTGGGTTACACATATTCTAAAAGGCATAAAAAGACGTATTTATAAAATGAATAAATATAAATAAAATCTTCTGAGTATGAATCTTTGACTGAGGTCACGATTATGTGATTAATTTATAAATAGATATTATATAATTCATTTTACTGTTGTTGTGTTCTTATACATAATGCTGCCCATAGGAAGAGAGACGGTTCTGTGGAAAATCCTTTGAGATGCTTTATTCCAGGAGATGCACTTCCAAGGGCGCTGTGTTTCTGGCTAGACACCATCCTTACCACTGGTGTGCCTGTAGCTGCAGGTGCTGGGAAGCAGCCTCCTGGGTGTGCCCAGGGCAGGCCTGCCTCCTTCTATGGATGGATTGCAGAACTGTTTCCCCAAAGCCTGTGCTACATCAGAAATGGTTCACAGAGTCACAGAATACCCCAAGTTGGAAGGGACCCACAAGGATCTTTGGATTTCCTTCCTTCTTTTCCCACTGGCAAAGAAAGCATTAATACTATATTTTAAAAATAAAGTAAAAACCTTAAAATTCTGCTTTAAGGTGTGCGTGTGGGGGAAAAATCCCTACTTGGCCAGAGGAGGAAACAGTAGAGACATAGCAACAACTGCTGCTAAGCCTGTTTATGTTTGTTCTCCCCAAACCACGAAGGCTGTAAGAGCCCTGAGAGTAAATACCATTAGTCAGCAGCGGCTGGTGGCAGAGCGGGGCAGTGAGTCATGGCCACCTTGGCTCTGTCCCTTCAAGGCCTGTCTAGTACCGAGTCCACACCACAGGGCTCCTCAGCCCCCTTCTTGGAGACAGAGCAATGGTTGCAGTAGGGGGTGGTGGGCTGGGCCCAGCTGGGATGTGGGGTGCTCTGAGAGGAAGGGTCGTTCTCCAGGAGCAGTGCTTATGTACAATGGGAGACCTTGGAGCTTCACTGCAGTCCTTCTCCAGCTCTGCTCTGCAAGCCCCCAGTGACCCAAGGACATTACCTGTCACAGACCGAACGGCTGCATTCTGTGAACCTTGTGAAGAAAAGGAGATCAGAGGCAGCAAGCGAGGGTGCTGCCCTTGCTGATGTTGATGGTTACGCTGGTGATGGACTGCTATTTAGTTCTGGTGGGCTTTCCACATGGAGCATGCTGCTAGGGCAAGGACTGGCAGTAACATGGGAGTTACTTCCCATGGAAAACACAACCACCTCTGGGCTAGGACACAGAGCCCCAGCTTAGCAATCACACCTCAACAAGGAGTAGATTTGAAGGAATCTTTCCAGTTTTGTATGAAGTGATTTTTTAAGAACCTGTACAAGCTGGGGACTGACATGACTACTGATTTGCTTCCCTGCTTGTGCCCCTCGAGGCAAACAGATGGAAGTTTAATCCTCTACCCTCAGTGTCTCTGGATTGCAAAGCTTTTGTAAAAATGGAGCCTGAGATCTTAAAACCAATGTTTTGTTCTAGATATCTAGATAATTGCTGTGGGCCGGACACAAGAAGAATAAAGTGGTGAGGTTAGGCAAGCGGGAAATGGCAGCAAGTGAGAGCTAGATAATGGAAAAAATAATTCAAAATGATTTTCTTCATCTCTCTATGTACTGATTTGTTGCTAGGACAAAGACAGATGGAAACAAGTTTAATGGATTCTTCTCTGCTCCAGAGGTTTCAGACTGGGTGAGCTGAATTCCTGCCAAATTAGGGAAATGTCCAGGCATTTCCTATCCAAAAGAAAAGCAAAACAAAGAAATAAGGAGACTTTACCTATTCCAGATTTCTAGTAGAATAAGCAGTAATTCAGGCAGAAGTGGCAAAAATTGGTCTGACTCTTCCAGCTTGCTTCTTGCTGCACAGCAGACTGAGTGTAAGGCACATACAGCCCACTGAAGCAGGGAAGCGATGCATAACTGCATGGGGCCGGATTCATAGAATCATAGAATCATAGAATGGCCTGGGTTGAAAAGGATCACAGTGATCATCTAGTTTCAACCCCCCTGCAATGTGCTGGGTTGCCAACCACTAGACCAGGCTGCCCAGAGCCATGGGGAGGTGATGCCAGGCTGACCTGGCCTGTTGCTAGCCATGGCTTTCTGCAGCAGGATGCTGAATCAGCTGATGCTCTTCCCAAGTACTCGTAGAGTGTTAAGGTCCTTCTCAAAGGCTTTTGCGCCAGGGAAGTAGTATCCTTTGGAAAGCAGAGCCTGTGTATGCTCATGCCTTTGTGGAAGTCAGGGAAAAAAAAAAAAAGAAAAAGCTGTATGAAGGATTTGGCTTTCCAGGCAAAGCAGCCGTACAGATTTTGTTATGGTGAATCTGTTGATTGTACAGCTCTTGCTAAGTGAGGAAAAAAATCCAGAAGATTACTGTAGATGGATGTAGAATGGCGCTTTCTCCAGAACAGGAAGAGCAGACTTTCTGGGGATGCTTGATCAGATATCTGTTGCTGCAAACTGACTTTGTGGCATTGACTTCAGCAAGACAGCACTGATCCCTATCTCTGATGCTCTGTAAGTGGGCATTTCCTTATATGTCATGGCCGTGGTTTTACTTAATCCTCTCTGTATGTAGTCAATAACAGGTAAACTCTTGTGACATTTTTAATTGGCATCAAGAACTCACATGCTTGCAGAGAATACTCTGTGCAAAACCACTTCTTGAAAGCAGTGTTTGTACAGAGGGAAAGTGAGGGGAAGGTCCCTATGTCTGAGTCCCCAGCCAGGAGCTGCATGCCACCTGCCGTTTGCTTTCGTGACAGAAATGTGTCCCGGCAGCAACCTTTGTTTGTCTATCCGCTAAGAAACCATGAGTGAAGTGGGAGCAGCTAATTCAAGAGGTTGTTGATGGTATTGGTAGGGAGATCCTTTTTGTTGGATGGAAAATAGATGACTGATTGTACCTTTTAGATTGGATGTACAGTGTACTTTCTTGTGATGTGTCACAAAGAACTGCTTAAGCGTGCCTCCCAGTCCCAACAGCATCGAGGCAGAGATCAAATGTAACTTTTCCTGTACAGACAGAATGTGCATTGCAGGATGAAAAAAATGAGAAGGCAAGCTCCACAAGCCATCGATTGTGCTTATTACAATGGGGGATATAATTGCAATGCAAGAGAAAGTAAATGCTTATTAGTTCTAAGGAGCACCCTACTATCTGTATGAAAAATAAACACATTTATCTAGGCATCTCCATAATGGCTCAGGCTATGGAGAAGCGGCGTGCTTATTTCATCCAGCTACTGGCCTGATTCACCATGTTGGTGTAAACTAGGAGTAGTTCAGTTGATGCTACTGAACATAAAACTGATCTGGATGGCCAAGCAGACCTTGCAGTCACCACAGCTGGTGCTGGGACAGCAGTCTGCTGCCTACCAGCTGTGGTAGGTGTTAAGCGTTACTTTGAAATAAGCTATACATTCTGTATGTAACACGATCCATTGTACAACCCCCCATCCCTCCTGGCCATCTATAACCCTTTTGAAGATCTCATTAGCCCTAATGCAAATACAATGGGCACTTAGTTTAAAGTTAGGTAGATGCATCAAGAGGCTTGTGAGCTAAGATGGCGCAAGGCTTTAAGTCTTTTCTTGGAGATCCACATGAGAGCTCTGCTGAATGCTGTTGCGTTTTGATGTTTGGAGGTGCTAAAAGTCCCAGTGGCTACGGGTTGGGTGCGAGGCACTCAGCATCTCCCAAGGTCAAGGCACTCATGTCCTTGCTGGTCACTTGTCTTCAGCCATCTCCAAATAATTTCCCAGTTTATTGCCCCTAAAGGATTCAGCTCTGTCTCAAAATTCTTCATTAATGGCATAATGAACTGATACAACTCTAACTCATAAGACTCAGAGCTGGTGTGCAGTAAACATAAACATATGTTTAGTGTTCTGTTATAAACTACTGTAGCCAAAGTGGGCAAGTGCTATAAACTTCAAACACAAAACAGATGCAAGTTAATTAGAGGCATGAAAGTGATGACAATAGAAGTGAGCTGTAGCAAAGAAATGAAATGTTAGTTTAGGCAGAAGTTGCTGCAGTGCTGCCTTATGCTGCAAATGCCTTTGGTCTCTGCTGAAGATGGGAAGGGACAGACTCCTTTTATCGGGAGTCAGGCGCATTGCCCATGTGCCAGAAGTGTAAGTCACTACTAGGAGCAAAGGCTTAAAGGGAATGTGATCTACCAGGCTTTTGAAGCTGGGAGTTTTCTTTCCACAAGGTTGGACTACCACACATGTAAAGGCCCCATCTCCAAGGTGCCTGGTGTGGCAGTGGCTTCTCAAGTAAATGCCTGAGTAACAGGAGCTCTGGCATAGCCACAGAAATCCTGGAGATATTTGTTCTCTTAGTCTCAAACTAATAAGTGTGCCTTCTGGTCCTGCACACAGACTGCTCTTGTCCTCCACCTCAGATAGAGCTGGCAGCCAAAGGGCTGCCAACAGAGTTTGGGGCAAGAGTTGCCCCCAAGCACTCTCCAGCCCTGCTTTCCAGAAAGAAGTCACTTGGAGAGTGAGCAGACTGCAGAAAATGAGTACAGGAACAACAAAAAAAATGGAGCTTCCCGTCTTTTATGGAGATTGAAATTAAACAAGGAAAAAAAAAAAAAAAGCAGCAGCCCAGGGAAGGTTGTAATTACTGTACAATTGGCTATTTATTTCATGAAATCACACACCAGCACAGCACAGAGGTGATGGGAGGGTCTCGGCTGATGGAGGGGTGCAGATTAAAGGGAGGAAGCTCAGATGTTGTTGATATCTTTATTTGGGGGATGCTTTTCCTCTTTAATTATTTCAGATAAGAAGAAAAGTGGAAAGGAAAGGATTGGGGCTGCTGGGAATGGCTGTGCCCGGGGGGGAAGGGGAGGTGATACTGTGGTTCCCCCATCTCTTCACAGTCGCTCCTTTTATTCCTGGTAAAACTCTTTGGTCATTCCCTCAGTTTTGCTCTTACAGCAGCTCCCACTGATGAGCTCGGTCATGGCATGGCAGTGGGTTAGCTGTCACACTGGCACCAATACATATAGGAAGAGATGTTTGGCTCACAAAGATTCCTGATGCATTAAGCAAATGCTGTGGGTCAGTTACATCCTAATAATCTTGGGGAAAAAAAAATCCAATAGATTTCTTAGAGCTTCCACTTCTGTGCATTTCGGTAAAATGTGCATCAATGATACCTGCAAGCCTGTGACACAGCAGATAGTGACCAAGCACAGATCCGCATGTCACCTTTAACTGGGGCTCCTTACGCAGGGAAGGGTTACTCACACAGGCAACGGAAAGGACTGGAAATACTCAGCCACAACGGTGCAAGGTCATATTTCATTTCCGTAGTGTTTTCTCTCCCCAGGAGGCAGCCGGCAACCAAAGTAAAGCTCCAGCCTCTGAAGAATTCCCTTATTAAAGATTACCCAGCTCCCTTACAGCTCCAAGATGTCTCTTAGGAACTGCTCAATTCACATAGAAACTATTTTGCTTTGTGTATGGTTGTTTTTTGTTTTTTTTCCTTTTTTTTTTTTTTTAATTTGAAAATATCTTTCCCCTTCCTGTCATCCCTCCAGGTCAGGATAGATGTTCTTTGACATTAAAAAGATCTTTTTTTGGCATGTGGAATTAAAAGTCCTTGATTTTGACTAGAAGAGACTATAGGGCCATGATAATTAACTGTGCTGATTTGGTGACTTATCTTCCCATTCAGCCTCAGCAGCAGTGCCTGCTACAAACCTTTGATTCTCACTGCGGAGTGCCCCACAAAATAAGACAGTTTAATTGCCCTTCAGGACCTTTTTCTATCAAGCAAACATTGTTATATGCTTTTCATTTTTTTCTCGTGTGCTTTTCCAGCCAAGGAGAGCAATTGGGCCATTTTCTACTATAAATCTGAAATTTCTCCTTGGCTAGAACCAAAGCCTGCACCTCACCAAGCACTGCTGTGAACTGAAGCACTACTGATGGCACTGACCCTGCAGACAGATACCTGTGCTGTCCTGTTCCTTTGGGATGGTGCATTACATGTATTGTTTTTCATACACTGCATCCTGTGAGAGCAATAACTTTGTATTTTTCCTCAGCCAGTGGAGATGAGCATCATGAGTGTTGTCTTAGACCAAAAGTCCAAGAAGGTCAACATGAACACCAGCCTGGATACTGCTTTCTGGCTTGTATTCCCCTTATCATTCTTAATACCACTTGAAAATGTGATACAAACAGACTCTGAACACTAGGCAAGTAGTTTAGGACAGAATATGATTTTTTTTGTCACTTTTACCAGCTTTTGTCAGTTTATGCCAAGTTTCTCTCTTTATTTGATTCAGCTTTCTGAGTAATCTCCCGCTTACTTCTAAGCATGGTAGGAAATTAACAATACCTGCCAGGTTTTGTACATTGTTCTTAGCTCTTGAGTGCTATTAAATCCATAGTAAATGGACATGAGCTGTGTGGGCCCAAAGCACAACCACGCTCTGAAAAGAAGCTGATATGAAACTGCTCAGACCACAGTGTTACATCCTTTTCATCTGCAGTTTGACAGGTGTTGTTGCTTTGGAAGAATGCAGAGCTGTCAAGAAACAGGTCTGATTTCGCCCTTGAAGAAGGACACGAACTTGTAATCTTTGTAAAGTCTACTGATGAGATAAATCATCTCTTTAATCCACGTGTGCTGAGGGAGCTGGCGGAGGTCATTGCCGAACCGCTCTCCATCATTTTTGAGAGGTCCTGGACAACAGGGGAGGTCCCTGAAGACTGGAGGATAGCCAATGTCACTCCGGTCTTCAAAAAGGGCAAGAAGGAAGATCCGGGTAATTATAGGCCTGTCAGCCTCACCTCCGTCCCTGGAAAGGTGATGGAACAGCTTGTGCTGGATACCATCTCCAGACAACTGGGAGAAAAGGAGGTTATCAGGAGTAGTCAGCATGGGTTCACCAAGGGGAGGTCGTGCTCGACCAACTTGGTGGCCTTCTATGATGCTGTCACATGCTGGGTGGATGGGGGAAGAGCGGTAGATGTAATCTACCTTGATTTTAGAAAGGCGTTTGATACTGTCTCCCACGACATCCTTATAACAAAGCTGAGGAAGTGTGGGATAGACGAGTGGACAGTGAGGTGGGTTGAGAACTGGCTGACTGGCAGAGCGCAGAGGGTCGTCGTTGGTGGTGCAGAGTCTGGCTGGAGACCTGTGACCAGTGGTGTCCCCCAGGGGTCTGTGCTGGGTCCGGTCTTGTTCAACATCTTCATCAATGACCTTGATGAGGGGATAGTGGCCACCCTCAGCAAGTTTGCTGATGATACGAAGTTGGGAGGATTGGCTGACACGCCTGAAGGCTGTGCTGCCATTCAGCGAGACCTGGACAGGCTGGAGAGCTGGGCAGTAAGAAACCAGATGAGGTTCAACACAAGCAAGTGTAGGATCTTACACCTAGGGAGGAATAATTGCATGCACCAATACAGGCTGGGGGATGAGCTGCTGGAGAGGAGCTCTGCAGAGAGGGACCTGGGCGTCCTGGTGGACGACAGGTTGGCCATGAGCCAGCAGTGTGCCCTCGTGGCCAAAAAGGCCAATGGCATTCTGGGGTGCATTAAGAAGAGCGTGGCCAGCAGGTCGAGGGAGGTGATCCTCCCCCTCTACTCTGCCCTGGTAAGGCCTCATCTGGAGTACTGTGTCCAGTTCTGGGCTCCCCAGTACAAAAAAGACAGGGATCTCTTGGAAAGAGTCCAGCGGAGGGCCACAAAGATGGTGAAGGGCCTGGAGCATCTCCCCTATGAAGAAAGACTAAGTAAACTGGGTCTGTTTAGCCTTGAGAAAAGAAGACTGAGAGGGGACCTGATCCAGGTTTATAAATATCTGAGGTGTGGCGGCCATAGTGGTGAGGCCAGTCTCTTTTCAGTGGTACGTGGAGACAGGACGAGGGGAAACAGACATAAGCTGCAGCATAGGAAGTTTCGCACGAATGTGCGTAAGAACTTCTTCACGGTGAGGGTGACGGAGCACTGGAACAGGCTGCCCAGGGAGGTTGTGGAGTCTCCTTCTCTGGAGATATTCAAGTCTCGCCTGGACGCCTACCTGTGCGACCTGGTGTAGGGAACCTGCTTTGGCAGGGGGGTTGGTCTCGATGATCTCTAGAGGTCCCTTCCAACCCCTACAATTCTGTGATTCTGTGATTCTGTGATTCTGTGATAAATGCAGAAGGCTGTGTAGACTCTGCCCGCCTTAAGGGAAGATGCTGCAGTACTGACTTTAAAAATGTGTCCTGTAACATATAAATATAGTGGCCTTGATCAGGAAGAATTTGCTGTAATGGTGAATAACTGCTGTATTTTGAATATATATATATATATGTGCTTGGAGAAATACGAAAGCAGCAATTATACATTGCCTGCATTTCTTTATACGATAATCTGACAACAAAAAGGACCAAACTTAACACGACTGGATTTAAAAGCAGCCTGTCTTGGAGGAAGCCAGTTTCTTCCAGCTCATTTTAAGATCATTCAAAGTAGTGAAAGCCTCCACTGCATCCCTAGAGACTCTCAATCTCTTGCCTCTGGTCTGCTGGACCATGTGGTCTGAGCACTTTTGCAGGGCATATCAAAGAGGGTTTGATCTTCTCCGGGGTAGCTACAAGCCTCCTATGACCATTTGTTCCTATAGTGCTTTCAGAAGGAGATTATGAGGAAGGGACACATTTAAATGTCCCATTGAAACTATTCCACAGTGGAGAAAATCTTTGTTGGTGAGCCAAACACTGTGCATGCATCAGGAGGTCCTGTAGGTGAACGTGTAGGATATGAATCCCTCTGCCAGGTACCTTTATGACCTGGAGGTCCCCAGTGTCTGGCCTTTGGTGTGCATTTTCAAGCAGTATGTGCCTACAAGAGATCTCCATTTCTGCAATGAAAGAACAGCATAGATTTGTTAGGCATCCTCTCTCTTGCTCACCTGTGGGGTTCCAGTCCTTACCCAAAAGGAATTGTCTGCAGGACTGCAGGGAAGTTCGTGTTCCCCACCCATTCCTTGTCCCTTTTCAGGGACAGCAAGGGTATCAGCTACACCAGAACAGCCTTGGCTGCTTGGCTTTTGCCCTGCAGGCATCATGCCTTTCCGCAGCTACTTCTGGGTTGTCATCAAATGGGTCACAGTCACTTCTCAGACAGACTGGACTTATGCAGCTGATGTAAGGGCTCCATAGCTCATTACCATTTCTACTCAGAGGTAGATCTGCACCAGTTTTGGCCTAACATGAATGCTGAAAGCTGAATTTGGATCTACTGCCCAAGGTTTTGATGTAATGTTTACTGTGCAATAATGCCTCTGATATAAACTGAGCGAGTGTGTCCTGTCTGGCTGCGGGAGAAATTTTCTGTGCAAGCTGTGTTAAGCTTTGGCTTACAGTCCAACATAGCTCTTAATGTCTCTCCTAAGCTTTGCTGTTGAATGTTTTCATCATTTCAGGAGAACGCTGGAGAATAGTTAAGTGGGACAGCTTTGAGAGATTTGAAGTCTCCAAAGATCAGCTGACTTTTACATGGAAAAGGGAGTACTTAAAACCAAAGCAAGAGTTACTCTGAAAGTCCATTCTTTATTTGAAGACAGCTTAGGAATGATTTAATGGGGTTAACTTCAGAAAGAAGTATCCTGAAGTCCTCTAGGAGACATATTCTTGCAAGATTGCCAGCTAGTTTATAACTGAGATTCCTCATGCTCCGTGGGGGTAATTACTGCAGCTGGGTTGGAAAGGATTTGGTATTAAAACAGCAGTCAATGAGCTACTGAACAGACTGAAATCCACTAGGAGATTCTCAAAGCCTGGGCTGATTAGAGCAGAATAAATCTTGGTCTGGGTTGCCTGTCTCTGCCTCAGTGTCTCACACTGAGGGAGATGCGGTGTGGAACGGAGCTGGCTGTGTGAGCAGGTCATGCATTGCGTCTGAGAAATGAGCTTTCCTTTCTCTTGGAGGCAAAAGAATCACTTAAAGTAAATGCCAGAGGTAAGGAATTCAGCACTGAGTTGTGTAATATCCAGTAGCAGCATGAAAAAAAAAAAAAAGAAAAAAAGAAAAGCCCTTCTCTGCCAGCCGTGACTTTGTTTAAGCAGATACAATGCTCGCTGTGCTTGCGGGCCCTCTCTGACTTCCAGGCTGGCTCCAGCCCAGATGCCATCTGTGTCACCTCCACGCTGTCCCCATCACCAACCTCAGCAGCCACTGTTGTGAGTGCTGAGGATCCTGCCTGCAGAGCACCCGGATGTGGGCAGCCTCAAGCAGAAGACAAGCAGAGAATGGCTGTATCAGCCATGACTTGTAGGCTGCTCAGTCATTCTTAATATACTTCATCTTGCACAGCAATTAAAGAATGATCTCCTGGGGATGTACATAGCCCACATCGCCATGGCAACGCAACACTTCACCAGGATCTTGAACTTGGTTATACTTATAGACCTGTCCCAAGGGAAGAAGCATTATCCCTCCTCGCACGAAGGGAGTTTGGGAACCATACAGGCAAGTGTCATGGAGCTGAGCTGCAGGTTTGGGGATCCTGAGTGGAGCTGAGACTTTTCTAGTAAATGCGTTTCCACATTAGGGCTGGCACCCATGAGTTATTGCATTGCATGTTGGGATTTGAACTCAGTGTGGTTCAAACATAAAAAAGATGTGAATCACAGGAGGTTTTTCAAACTCTGCTGCTGCATGCTGGTTGCTGGTATTTGTGCAATTCAGTAATAAATGCTCACAGAGAAAGAACACCTTTAACTCTTGTGGCCTTTCTCTCCACTCTAATCTTGCTCTAAAACATTGATTTACCATTGTATTTAGTTTATCTGGTACTAGAAACCACAAAAGGGTATTTTTGCAAGTTGCTGGGGTATCTGTTTTACCAATCATAGCCTGAAAGAAGCAGTTTAATGTACTGTTTATTTATTTATTAAATATCATCTATCTGGACATATCTGAACATATGGTTGTCTGGAGTTGGAAAAGGTCCTTTAAAATCCCATTTGAGCGTTTTTTCTCAGGAATGTTGGTGAATTCTGACAATTCCTCCATGTGCCAAAATGGGCAGCAAGCTGTGACTGCAGGCTGTCTACTCTGCCAAGGAGCCTTTTATTTGGGATCCTTTGGGTTTTTAAAACAGCCACTGGAACAACCAGAAAGAAGAGTGAAAGATGAAACAATAAATGGTTTTGCTCGAGGCAGCATGGCAACTTGCTGGGAGTTTGGAGTGTCCATCAATGTTCATCTCACTCCGATTGTGGGTGAGCAGGTAGAATTTACAGCCTGTTATGTCCTTAGAGTATTTTTGGGCTCCTCTCTCTTACTTTCCATCCTGGCACTAAGAGAAGGCACTTTGCATGTGAGGCGGTGCTGGCCACGCTTTCAGCAAAGTCCTGCAGACACACTTGGAGCCGGGTCAGCTAGTGGTACCAACAGTACAGCTCTAGCATTGCTGAGAGGCTTCCCTGAAGTTTTGGCTGCTGAGCAGCTCCATTCCCTTGCTCTTACTGTGGGATCGGGAAGCAAGTCATAACAAATACAAGCGTTTGAATAACTTCGTTGTTTTCAAAAGCTAACATGATTACGATGACTTGAACGTGTCTTGTTGGCTAGCGGATCCCAGGACAATCCTGGTAGGAAGGAAAGTTTTTCCCCTCTGAGGCTTCTAGAAACACTGGGTGTGCAGTGTCTGCCAGGAGAGCTGCCACTGCTGCTCTACTACAGGGCCTGGCAGGGAACTTGCTATGCTGTGTCAGGTTTGGGTCCAAGGAGTGAGAGCCTGAGCCTTTCCTTGTGCTGTGACTTATGCTGGTGAGGGGCACTGTGAGAGGACTTTTTTATTCACTGTGTCAGAAGGTTTTGGATGACAGTATGCCAGTTTTGACTAATGTGTGCTCAAGGAAATACCTGGGATGAGGCCTGGACAAAGTCTCTCTGGGGGCTGGGTTGGACTGTCTTGGTGGGATGGCCATGCCCAACCCCCGATGCTGTGGCTGCCTGAGCTGCCTCCCTCTGGTCCTGCTTTCAAAGCTGTTCTTCCCTCGATAAGCAGTAAAAATTTCACACAAAAGAAAACATGCCCATATCACACCTCAGGGCTTACCATGACTGCTGGAATGTCTCAGTCACATGAACCCTCATTGCACTGCGCTGACTTCTACTAGTACTTTTTTACAGGAGTGTGTAGAGTTTTTTCTTTCCTTTCAAAAAAAAAAAAAAAAAAAAAATTCCCAAGGTCTCAGCTATGCTCTGATGCTGCATGAGAACATTTCTGAACTCTTAATATTGTTTACTGAACAGGAAAACCATTTCTTACCCTGTTCCAACTCCGCCTGGAGCGCTGCGGAGGCATTGCCCGCGCTCCTGGAACAGCTTCACCTTGGGGAAAGCACACTCGCGAAACCTCCTTTGTCTTCTTTTTCTTCATTTTTCCTTTTTTCCCCCCTTTTTAATCTTCAGCCTTGTCATCCTGTTTTGCAAGCTGCAAGCATGGTGTTTCCTTTCATATTAAGAGACTGTACATTGAAAGATATAAAAGCGTAAACAAAAAGTTCATGTTTGTTGGCACGGTTTTTAAATGCAGACATCTGGGTTAGAGATGTGAGAAAATTGTAAAGAATTTGGGAAGGTTCAAAGGCTCATGTTATTAAAGTTTTAATAATCTGCTTTTCTGCCTAGCCCCAGCCCCCTGCTAGTCTTTGAATCTTGAAGGAAAACGCCGTCTGAACAAGATTATACTTAATTAGGGTAGGATCTTCTCTTTGAAAGCCTGTAGGAAGCTGTCCTGCCTCTTTATTTTTCAGACTAGAACGAGCTGTGTGTAGGAGGAGATACATGGCAAAAAGCACTTTAGTGCAGCACTTTAATTTAAAGACTCCAGGGGCTCTGTTAAGTTTCTATAACACAGACTATGGTATTTTCACAATCACTTTGTTATGTAATCCCCAGAGAAATAATTCACCTGAGGTGAAATTCACACCTCATATTGGGGCCAAGGAGGGCTGCCAATAAGCGTGTGCTCACAGCCACAGCGCACTGCCTGCTTCCACGGGGAGGTGGGTCGGTGGAGCCCGACCTCTGCTGCCCTCCCAGCTCCAGCATCCCTGTGCCAGCAGCAGCCCTATGGCACCTGCTTGGGCTGCGGTGCCTCCACCACAACTGCTTGGGCTTTCCTAATTTGATAAAAGAAAAGAAAGCTCAGGGGAGACCTGACACTGGCTTTCCAGCGCTTAAAGGAAGTTTAAAAGCAGGAGGGAAATCAACATTTTACAAGGGTAGATAGTGATAGGACAAGGGAGAATAGTTTTAAACTAGAAGAGAGAGATTCAGATCACATGTCAGGGGAAACTTTTCATTGAGAGGGTGGTGAGGGACTGACACCACTGCCCAGAGAAGTTGTGGGTGCCCCATCCCTGGAGGTGCTCAAAGCTAGGTTGGATGGGGCCCTGGGCAGCCTGAGCTGCTGGGTGGGAACAAACCCATGGCATGGGAATGGAACTTTGATGGGGATGGTCCCTTGCAACCCAAATCATTCTTTTATCTCATGACTCTATGAAATAAGGCAGCAACCTTCATGCCCCACCCCTGCACCACTGGCTCCTTCACCCACAGGGGAGCAGGAAAATAGCAGTGGAGCACCTTGTCACCTATCCTGAGCTACAGGTAGCAGTGTATGGACAACCTGTGGCTGCTCTCTGCCCATGAGTGGCATTCCAGATCCACCTCAGCTAAACCTGGATGCCATGAGAGTCTCTTCAAGGTTTTAGCCAGCACGGAGTAGTCAGAGGGTTGGGGATAATGATTTGTGTTACAAAAGGAAACATATTTTCTCTGAGTTTGTTACAAAAAAAAAAAAAAAAAAAAAAAAAGCCAGCAATATTTCTGTTTTTTTTTTGTTTGTTTTTAGTGCTTGCAAGATGTCTTGAGAGAACAGTTTTTTTAAAGAAAAATAGATTGTTAAGAACCATAATTTCCCTAACATAACAGTTCTATATTTATTTCACTTTCTTTTTCTTTGCTCTCCCTGACTTACAGCAGCAGTTCATTTCCCCATCTCCTTCTTTCTCTGGCCTGCTAACAGCCCAATTAGCCAGTACCCAGAGCATGAAGCATTCCTTGCCTTACCTTACTGCAGCCAGTCATTAACTAGGTGGAGAAGGTCTAAAAACCCTGGAAAAAAAAAAGGGAATTTGCTTTTTTTTTTTTTTTTTTTTTTTTTTTTTTAAGTTAGTTGAGTTTTATAGCATTAAAATAGAAAAGGCAGTAAAAAAGGGGAAGGAGGAGTAAACACATTGCCAAAATACTAAGTCAATTAGCTGAGTTAAAGGATTTTCTGATGTAGCCCAGAGTTTGGAATTGCTCTCACCAATAAAAAACACTTCCAGAAGTTCCAAAGAGCAGCTATGCTGCTTTTTTTTTTTTTTTTTTTCTCTTGGAATTTATTGGTATTCTGTCCCAAAAGCAAGATCCTAACAGAGATATTCTTTTGTCTGTCATGATATTGCTGTATCTTGGATGCTTTATGTTCCACTGCTGGGAATTTGCTTCATGTTCTGTTTCCTCCAACATGCTTTTCTGATTTTGAAAACAAAGTTTCTCATTCTAAAGAGCATGAAATGAAAGACTCAGAACCTCACCACTGGTGTCCCTTATCTGCCTTTGGAATCCGTGTTTAGGTGCTCTCTGATGCACGGGACACGGTGGTGCTCAAGCTACAAGACCTCTGCTCCTCTCCCCAAGAACAGACCTTCCCTGAGGTGTGTTCCCATCCCAACCTCTCAAAGCTGCAGAACCCTCAGCTACCAACCTCTGAAAGGGCACTGGCTCCTTCATCCCAGGTGTCATTAGCGGGGCTTTTTACAAACAGCTCCTCTTTTGAAGGTCAAAGGTCCCTAAGCCTGTGAGAAGGGCTGCAAGTAGCGGCTGCCAGATGGATCCTTCCTTCACAATTGCTTCTGCACTAGTGGCGTCACTTTGAGCTGAGTGCTCTCAGCAAAGAAGGCTGAATTTTCTTCTGGGGTGTTCACCTGACTCAATGTCCTTTGTGCAGGATATTTTTTTCCCTCTGTTTTTTAATGAGGCAATCTGTGAATACAGAGGTGGGTGTAATGTTCTGCAGCCTTTGGCTTCACTCTTGGCATGGGATTATCCCCTGGGAAGGATATAGCATACTACTGAGTTCTTTGTAACGGTAAGAAGTAGTGGCCACGGACTATATGGACACCTTTAATTCTCTTTTATTACCTCCTGGTTTGTGTGATAAATAAAGCTCCTGCAGAAGAAGTCCTGACATTGAACACACAATGGGGGAAAAGGCAGTAAGAGGAAGAGAGCAAATGCAGGAACATCGTACAGTTAATTTAGAACAGGATCTAGAGTTGTTTTCAAGAACTGGAAAACTCATCCCCAATTTCTCCTGTGTAGCTTTTGCACTGTAGTGGGTTGACCATTGTAGAATACAAGTTTGTCAGTGGGTAAGAGAGAGACCTGTTGTTCCTATCACATACAAAAAGAATTGGTGTCAAAATCTGTGCAGTAGAGATTGCTTGAGTTACATCTGCACAATTTCTGCATTAGGATGAATGTGCTATTTGTGTCTCCAGAGTTAATCTGACTGCAGACATGAGAAAGCATTCTGCACTACTGAAATTTTTTTCCCCTACAGCTTGGAAATACAAACAGTATAAACAAGCTCTATTAGTTTAATCATGTTAGTGTAACACACTTTATCTAACTAAAATGGAACAAAGCCTTAGGCATAACTTGCAAAGGAGCAATACCAACCCAGTGCCTAACACTATTATTTTATCTGTATCACACAGAGATAATGTAAGATAAGGCCAGGTTCTTTCATTGTAAGATTCAGAGTTGAAATAGAGAACTGTAAATGTTAATAAATTTGTGAATGAGTCATGGTCTTTTTTTTTTTTTTTTTTTTTGTGAGGTGAGCAGTACTTTACAAGTTAGCTTTTAACTGAACATTAAAATAATGAAATAATGATAAATGATCCAAAAAGTACATTGAAATTTTGCAAATTTCATAGCAGTTATTCCTTTAGTATGATGATCGCACCTTCTTCACTCCCATGGCTGAACCTCAGCCCAGAAGTCTGCTAACCTGAAATTGTGAAACACTAGAAAAATGAGGTAAGTTAGTTCCATCATTTGCAAGAAAGGCATATGAGGAAGGCAGAAAATGTTACCACAGTGGTCATTAAAACTACTGGATGAAGAAACTTTGCAAAAGAGATGTGACAGATTTACGTCATTCAGTAACAAGGACTTTTCAACATTAATTGTCATAGAAAATGAGAGTGGGGATGCCAAAGTGTCTTCAAGACCTGGCTTACAGTTGAAAGCAGACTGTTAAAGAAAGGAAATAATTAACCATGAAAGGCATCAAGTGGTTTAATAATTGTTATTCCAAGAAGGGAAGTATCTGTACAAATGGGACCGGAAGAGAAAGTTGGATAAGCACAACTGAGATCTATGCAGTGTAATAAGCTGATGGGGTATACACAGGAAAGATCTATTCATTAAATGATTTTCTAGGCAAAAGAGAGGCAATATCAGTAAACAGTTGAAATGAACCACCAGCAAACTGGGGACTTAGTGCTCCTTTCTCAGAATTTCCCAAATGCAATAGTGCTTGTTCCTCTTAGTCAAGTTTCCTCACCCAACAAGTTTGCGAGGGAAGGCTGATCATCCCTGGCTGTGCGCTCTCTTTGTCTCACTTCCATGCAGTGCACTGGCTGCCTGGATAGTTTTCTTGGTCCATGACACTGCTGAAACAGGCTGAAACACAATTCCTGGAGAGTGCCTGTTTACAGCTCAGCTTTACAGCTGCTGTAATAGGCAGTCATAGGAAGAAGGTAATTGAATTCTCTGAGTGTGTAACATACTTCAGAGACGGCAATTACTAAAATAAAAGGAGTATGGGAATAGTCACTTCATAAAGCTTTACAACGAGTGCAGTTTCTAAACTTGAGTATGGGATGAAAGAAGAACAGGTGGGCTTCCCTCTTTTCTGCTTACAAGTGAAAGGGAAAAAGAGGACAAGAGAAAAGGGCAACCAGACAGAATCTGGAGAGAATGTATCTGACAGCCCTTCTTAGTTCACTCTCATTTCTTTTGTCTGCATTAGGCTAGATGGGAGCCAATTAAACTGAAGGCTAACAGCCATAAAACCAAGAAAATGCTTTGGTACCAAATTCGCACTTATCCTCAAGGAGCTGATAATTCTAAGGAATTACTGAAGTCCTGAGCTAGTAAGGTACATAGGAGCATTAGGCTTTTCAGGGGATGATCAAACTATCTAGGATGGAAGTACTTGGATCTGAGCAGCTATGTGTGAGAGGTAAAGTGAGTGACATGCTAACTTACCAGCAGTAGGCTTTCCTGCTCACCCCAACCTAGCAATCCTGAATTCATTTCAAGGATCCTGCGCCAGATCTTACTGGGTCAATATCTGGGATTGCATGGGCCTTTATTTTATCCAAGAAAACTCATGTATTCCTCTGAGTAAGAATGCAAGACATGAATTAGAAGAACCAACACTTGTGAGTGGAGACCTGCTTTATTTAACCCATCCTCCTTCAAATGTGTGGCTGTTTCTTCAAACTAGATTGCATGAACATCAGTGATAGGTGAGCTGTGAAGTCTTTGGATATAACATGGAACTACCTCCTTGCAAAGAGCATTAGCTTGTTAATTCTTTCAGCTTCCATTTATCTGCATTTTTTGGAAGTTCACACACATTAGTTTTGAATTAATTCCAAAACTCAGCTGAAACTATGTGCCTAGTTCTGAGTACAGACAAGCGCTACTCTAAGGAAGGAAATGATTTTCTTCAAAGGGGAAGCATTAAGGATAGCTTGCAATAAATTTAGATAAATTTCTAGCTAAATCTAGAAATTTAATGTTATTATTTAGAAGCTTGCTGGGAAATAACAGATTTCTTTGTGAGATTTCCAGTAATCAACCAGCCTTTTCAGGCATGTTTTTCTGCCTTTGAATCTGGATATCAGGGCAGTGCAGAACCACATGAAAAGACCTTGGAGCTGATGTACTTCTCCAAACCTGTAACATTTCCTATTGAATTTTCAGTGGCATTTTTCTAAATGTCTCATTTTATCTGAAGAATCTCTCACTATGGTGTGGGGCTACAGTGATAGGTCTTGAAACTATGTGATGGATAGCCTAAGTGCCAGGTTTCTAGAAAAAAATCCAAGATCCTGGCTTTGTGCAGTGGAATGGCATGAAGTTCTTCATCAGAAGAAATTCTTTACTCAGAGGGCAGTGAGGCACTGGCAAGATGCCCAGAGAAGCTGTGGGTGCCCCATCCCTGGAGGCACTGAAGGCTGGGCTGGATGGAGCCCAGGGCAGCCTGAGGTGCTGGGTGGCAGCCCTGCCCATGGCAGGGGTTTGGAACTAGATGATCTTTAAAGTCCCCTCCAACCTGAGCCATTCTATGAATCTATGATTGTCTTGTGCTAATTTAGTTGAGCAGTGGCTTTTCGTCCTGGGTCTCACCTCATGCCAGCCCAGGCAGCCCCAAGGAGCTCGCCAGCTGAGATAGGTAGAGGACATGGATCTACTGAAAAAAGCAAAAAGATTTAATGATAACAATAGAGCCATGTTTCATAAACGTCTTTTGTGGGTCATTTTTGGAAAGTGATTCCAATCTCTCCTATTTTAATAGGATTTTTCTCTCTCCTCGTTTGTCTCCCTCCATGTTTTCCTTCATTTATCTTTTATTGCTCCTTATTGTCACTAAGGGGATGGTGTTTTTGTTTCTGGCTTGGGATTGGTTCAATGGTATTTTGATCAGATGTCCATCAGTAAGACTCTTGTCCAGGATTTGGCTGCATGAATGAGTGTGCATTCTGTTGATTTCAGCAGCATTGCTCTGATTTCATCAGCTGACACATACCTCTTTAACTCCATTAAACAACACGTAACACATGCAATTAAAAAAATATAAAAAATCCTGGCAAAGTGTATCTGCTCCAACTAGCAATGGAAAAATACAGTTATTGTGGAATTGGTCTCATAGTGACAGCAATAACAAGGCTTTGGTAAGAAGTTCTGATTCACCGTGAATGTTGGAAACACAAGGCACACATCACACTCTACCGCCAGCAGCATCTGGGCCCAGCAGCACCGCTAGCTAGGACTTGCCATCATGGACAGAGGTTGCTGAGGAGCTGCAGAGCTGGATGTGGCCGGCTGGTCCTTCCAGGGCTGAGAAGCTCTGGCCCATGAGCAGATGGAGGTGGGCTCAAACAATGGGACTGGCAGCAGCGGCTGCCTTCTCACAGAGCCTCACAATGATACCCCGTGGCCTCAGTGCTGCGCATTGTTCTCATTTGGTTGAGGCCTCTATTGAATTAGCAGATGAGAATCCCTTCCCCTGTGCCACTGCTGGCTCAATGCTATCATGCTGCTCCTCGGGTAACCACAGCGGTTTGACACAAGGCAGCTCCAGCTTGTGAGCTGCGCACTGATGTGGGCCTGCTTGGAAAGGACCCACTGACATCTGGTCTGAATCTCTCTCCCATTCATATCCCTGTCCCCCATCACTTTCTGAGGGACTATAAATAACTTCTGCGGTTGATGCTGCGTGCGAGGCCGGGCCTTGGGAACTGAATCATTCTTTCCTTCACGTGATCAGCGAGGAGGTCAGCATGTGTGCTCCTCAGGTGAGGCATGGCAGAGGAGGGCAGCCAGGTGAGAGCAGTGCTCCTCTCTGTGAGCCTTTGCTGGAAGTCTTTTCCTCTTCACCCTGGTGGCAGGAGAAACCGGCCTGTGGTTCCTTGTGCAGGCATGAAGGATTAGATTTGGGAACAGCTGTTTCTGCACAGTCCACTTTCCAACTAGGATCCTGATTGATGTCTGTGGAAGACAGTGCTTCTTCATACAGATTTTAGCATGGGAGATGTTCTGTGGGACTTAGGTCACATACAAGAGCTGGTTTCTTAAAACAATCCATCACATTTTGAATTGCCTCTCACTCCGTGAGGTGTTACCACATTTGTTAAAGGAAATCCAGAAGGACATGTGTTAACTCTTCTCCTCCTGCTCTTTGTGGTTTTGTGGGTAGGCTGATGGAAAGCTAGGTCAGAGAAACACATCATCTAACATTTGTATTAGGATGCGTGGCTTCTGTTGCAATGTCAGCTCTGTGGCTGGGGGATCGTACATTTCCTGAATGTGAAACTGCGTTTGAGTAAGATGAAACTTGACTTGTTGTTTCCTCCTGCCGTTGTGAGACACAGGTACCAAATGGTAGTGAATGGAGCTAAATCCAGCTAGTGACCTGTCATGAGTGGTGTTCCCCAAGGGTCAGTGCTGGGGCCTGTCTCTTCAATTGTTGATGACCTGGATGAGGACATTCAGTGCACCCTCAGTAAGTTTGCGGATGACACCAAGTTGGCTGAAAGTGTCAATCTGCCTGGGAGTAGCGAGGCCCTACAGAGGGATCTGGACAGGCTGGATAGCTGGGCTGAAGCCAATGGGATGAGTTTCAGCAAGGCAAATGCCAGGTCCTGCACCGTGGCAGCAACAACCTCAGGCTATGCTACAGGCTTGGGGCAGAGTGGCTGGAAGACTGCGTAGGGGAAATGGACCTGAGGGTGTTGATTGACGCTTGGCTGAACATGAGCCAGCAGTGTGCCCGGGTGGCCAAGAAGGCCAATGGCATCTTGACTTGTATCGGAAATGGTGTTGCCAGCAGGAACAGGGAAGTGATTGTCTCCCTGTATTCGGCTCTGGTGAGGCCGCACCTCGAGTACTGTGTCCAGTTTTGGGCCCCTTACTGCAAGGAAGACATTGAGGCCCTGGAGCAGGTTCAAAGAAGGGCGACAAAGCTGGTGTGGGATCTGGAGCATAGACCTTATGAGGAGTGGCTGAAGGAGCTGGGATTGTTCAGTCTGAGAAGAGGAGGCTCAGGGGAGACCTTATTGCTCTCTATAACTACCTGAAGGGAGGTTGTAGTGAGCCTCTTCTCTTGTGTAACTAGTGATAGAACTAGAGGGAATGGCTTCAAGCTGCGTCGGGGGAGATTTAGACTGGACTTAGGAAATACTACTTTTCTGAAAGAGTGGTCAAGCACTGGAATGGACTGCCCAGGGAGGTGGTGGAGTCACTGACCCTGGAGGTGTTCAAGGAATAGTTGGATTTTGTGTTGAGGGGCATGGTTTAGTGAGTACCATTGGTGATAGGTGAATGGTTGGACTGCATGATCTTGAAGGTCTTTTCCAACCTTGGTGATTCTGTGATTCTGTGAAAATCCATCAAACTTGAGGGAAGCATCTGAGCCTGACAAGAGTTTTGGTTAGAAAGCATGAAAAGCTATTCCTATGGAGCTCTGGAGGTTGCAGCTGTGGGAATTCCCTCACCCCATGTTCCCCACCAGCTTCTCAGTGGCTTTGGAACAAGGAAATGCTTGGGAAATTTAGAAGAAATACTCAGAAAGTTCTCTTGAGAGAGTCAGAGGCTCTGGGCTTTGTAGTGAATAAAGTGCAATTCATCTGAGCTCCAGCTCTGGCTAAGGAGAAACTGCCCTGTTGTGAAGAGTGTGGTCAGGCCAGGTCAGATTAATGTCATTCAGAAGTGGCGTGGGGATGCTATGCCCTTCGTGTCTGGCATGTGGATAAATGGTGTCACTAGTTTAATCTTCATAATAAGTACATGTTTGTTCTCAAAAAAGATCAGTGGCTGGCTGGTGGCATAGCAACAGCCCAAGACACCGCCATGTAGGAGACCTGGGTTTGAGGGGGGTAAGGGGGAATTTTGCCTGTAGGAAATTAAAAATTATAACTACAGCCCACTTAGCAAATGTCTGACTACGCCCTTGTAACTACCAAGCTGCACCACAGGGGAAGAGTTCTTATTTAAATGTCAAATAGCTACTTTTTCCCTAGTGGGTTTTATAGGTGAATGGAAAAAAATTAGTAAGTTTGAGGATTTTTTTGGTTGAATCCTTTCTGTTGTTGTTGTTGTAACCACTTTGTTTTCAAGGGAAGAAACTGTGTTCAGAGAAGCTTTTTAAAAAGCAGAAGGTGTTCCAGATCCAGGCTGGATTAGTGCACATAGTTTATTGCCACATAGAAGTAGCCTGGAGAGAGAGGACACATCCAGGGTGTGCAGAACAGTGGAGGGAGGAGTGGCACCTGGGTTTCCCTCTGTGCTGGCTCCCAGATGTGGATGCTGCTATAGGCCTGAATGCCAGGTAGCATGCTCCAGCCTCCTTCTCTGCACCTGGGAGAAGTGATAGCAGTTTTGGTTTCCTGAGGAACCAGCAAACTGCTAAGTCCTAAAGCATGTCACTAGGCAGGAGGAGACCTCCAACCTTCTCTCCCTGAGACCTGTGAACATGGCTTTTGGTCAGGATAATTATGTAGCCCTTACATATTTCCAGACATTTTCATACATGATTGGCTGAATATCACTTGGAAGCACCAAGTCAGCTTCCTATATGATTCTGATGATCAGACTCAGGAATAATCTACAAATTTCAGCTCAGAGAAGGCTTACAGCTTTTTTAAATTATGATATAGGAATAACAAATTGTTATGGCCTCTGGAAATGTAAGGAGAGTTTCAGGTTTAGCTGATGACTAGATTATGCAGCTGAATCTGTGTATGAGTGAAGCAAGACAAAGCTGGAATGAACGTGTGAGCCATTAAGTACAGCTTCCTCCACTCCTGTTTATCTTTGTCTAGTTTTAGACTTACCATTGAGATATTCATTAAAAATGTGTGCTATGCTTTCTGAGGAAGATAAGCCTCCTTAGGCCCCCTTTCCATTTAATTGCTCTTTATACTTGCTGAACAAAACCAGCAACGCACAACTAAAGCTTTGTGGATCTCCTTGTTAAGACCTGTTTTCTAGCATCTCTACTTCAAATGATTGATGTTTTGGGTGAAGAAGTGGCACTGGCTGGAGGTAGGGGTGCAAATCCAGATGTGGGCAGAATGAATATGGGTCTGTTTACCTTCATTCATTCTCTGAGAGACCTACCAGAATCTGCAAATGCTGCCTTACTTATTTTGTGCATGTATGAAAATTAGAGGGAGATAAAGACAGTTCAAACCAAAAAGCAGGGCAGGACTGTATTATATCATGGTACAGCATGCATCACATATATATTCCTTTGGCCTACTGTGGATAAGTGTCACAGAAAACTAATCAAGTTCATTCTTAAAATTGTTATTTTTTCCACTGTTCCCACTGGAAGCTCCAGCACTCTCCTCTGGTGGATAAATGGGTGAGATTGTTGTTTCTCTCTTTACTCATGGCAAGTCATCTTTATGTTGAAATATTTATCCTCTAGCTCTTATGTATGACAGCCATCTACCTTCTCAGCTTCTATGTTGCTAGACAATACAAGTGTTTCTCATCTCCAGTAAGATGCTCTCCAGTTTTACCCTCATCTGAGCAGCCTTCCATTTCAGCATGCATCAATCTTGCACAAATTTGGAGCAACATGGGGATAGGTCATCATAGAAAACTAAACAAAGCCAAGGACAATACTTGGGCTTGGTTTTGGAGTTAACAAAGCCAGGGACCATTCTTAGAGTGGAGTTTGGGCTTGACTCTGTTGTCTATAGACATACTCTGTACCATGCTGCTTGGCCTCCAAGCCAGACAGCAGCCCCCAGCATGCTTTTTTCAGTAGCATATATACACGTAGCCTTGGCAACAAAAACGTCTTGATGAGGTCTTGCCAGTGGCTGGCATTTATTGATTTCAGTAATACTTTCCTTCCTGTAGTGGAAATACTTTACTTCATTCTAGATGACATTTACCTTTTCCAGTGGTCAGGCCACGTTGCTGGCTTGGAGTCACATACATGATTGGCACAAGTTCCTACTCACTGTTTTTTAAGTGCACGCTCTTTTGCCTTATTTAATGGTGTTTCCCTTCATGTCTATTGTTTCTTAACATGATTTGCCTCTTCTTAGATAAAATTCAGCTGTTTCTCTGTATGACCAAGGCACCTCAACACCGGTCATCTGAAGGTTTCAGATGTCTTTTGTGCCAGAACTGCTGAAAAAATACATAGGATTGATACTAATACTGACTCATGCAAAGCTGTTAGTGGTTTTCTTCCTTTCAGCTTTACCCATTGTCACCTCCCCTTTAGCCAGTTCCTTAACAACTTTGCAATTCTTATCTTAATCCTCACTTTCTCTACTTGCACTAATAGTTTCCATCTGGCTCAGTATTAAATGCTTTATTCTAGTCTAGATAAATGACATCTTCCCATACCTCTTTTGTCTGCAAAATCAGATAAGAGTATTCTGGTAGACAAGTAGAATCTGCTTTTGTTAGAAGTATGTTGCGTTTTGTTCCAGTTTTGGTTTGTCTCAATGTTTTTTTGTCTTTCCTTCCCTCAGCACAGTTCTAAACCAGGCAGTTACTCCATGGAGCATGGAAGACATTTATAGCACATACAGCCTTTTTTATAGCCTTTAAGAGGATGGCTTTTCATCCTGGGTTGTCTCAAATTAGTAGAAACAAAAAAGTTGCTGCCCAAGTCCCACCCTGGCGTTACTAAAGCCACAGTGCTTATTACCACAAACTCGAAGTGTTGCTTCTGTTGAGTCTGCAAATAAATTGCAGAATGGTTTTTGTTGTTTCCAGCTCGATAGCTCACCTGCTAAGTGTGTTTTGGTAAAAAATCGTAGAATCATACAATTTCTAAAGTTGGAAGTGACCCACGAGGATCACGTTGAGTCCAACTTCGGGCTCCACACAGGACCACCCAAAAATAAAAACTCCAAACGGTGGGAACAGATTCTCGAATCTTGTTGGTAGCAGCATTACGACAGTACTCTCCTGGTTCACTTGGTCCATTCTTTTAAAATCCAGACTGTAGCTTTGCTACTGTGCATCAGCTGGCTGATAAGGTTGCACATCGTGTAATAGCTGTCCCAGTGCAAGGACTTGTCACTGGACTTGAGGTACCATTTTGCACTTCTTTCAGCTCTGAGCCTGATCTGGTCACTGTGTCTGGTGCAAAAAGGTATTGGCATTCTAGTGCTTTTTTTTCCAGGCCAGAAGTGGTAATTTCCATTCTCATGGCTTCTTTCCATTTGCAGTGATGTATTTACAGCCTGTTTCAGGTTCACTGTCATCAACTATATTAAAATCTGAAGAAAAACATTAAAACTTGAAGCAAATAACTGTTATGTGTTTGTCTTCCCAGGGGCACATGAAGGGCCTGCTGTCTTGTGGGTGAACAGCGAGAACCAACAAGCTGAGGCCCAGGATACAACCCACTAATCAATTCTGTGCCTCATTACACTTTCTAATTCAGGTAGTGTGAATTAGACTTTATGTCTGCATTTTCCCTTCGACTGTTAGCAGCACAACCATCAGCCAATGCAGGGAGTGGACAGTCAGTGTGGTGGCAAGTACATGGGCCAGCAGGCCACAAACACAGCCTGACACCGCTGTGTTCTGAAGCTGATACTGACTTTTCTGTTGCCCCTTCTTCCAGTCGACCAATAAACATGAATTGGCTGCAAAGTTGCTTCCTGCTCCTCTGCTCATATTCAATGTAATGTCATGATAAAGCACAGTGAGTGCATGAGTTGGTGCTGGCTGGAATATACCTGCATGCACGACCAGTGCAGCTGCAGGTGCAATTTCTGCATCTGCTCCTGGCATGCAAGATGTAAAAATTATTGTGGTTCTAACTACATGATCTAACAAACATCACTGCAAATTAATGCAACCACAGTGCAAAAGATACAAGCCTTTTTCATGATTATTACATGCCTCTTACGCCTGTCTCCAGCAGTGAAGAGTAGATTCCCCGTGGGTTGACGAAGTTTACACTCTGGATAATTAAAACTATGTAAGTACAGTTATTACTTTTCAGCTTCTGAGCTGAAGTGACATAAGCTATCAGTAACAACTAAACCTATACTGCTTTGGTTCCCCCTCTTGTTTTCTCTTCGCAAACAGACTGCAGTGTGAGGTGCACTAAGCCAGGCTCACGTGTACTTTTTGTTTCCCTTTTTGCTGTTTTGCTTCTTTTAATTTCTAATTATGAAAGATGGGCTCCTTCCAGCCAAGGATCTGCACACATGGGAGAGCATACAGATGTCTGCAGGCCACTTCTGCACAATCTGCAGAAGGCAACAAAAGAAAGCAAGCCTGCAGGTGTTAATACAGGGCTGCCTGTATGTGCAGTTTCTACAAGGGTCCACCCCTCCTCTGAAACCTTTCAGGGGCTTTCAGGGTGAAAATGGGCTGCGAACCACAGCTCTGGAGTAAGGCTTTGTTCACAGTACTCTCAGCTCATTTCTGTGTGCTTATTTATTTGTACAGACTCTCTTATCTCTTGTGTGCCTTGCCATTTCCTTAAGCTCACATCTCTGCTTCTTGACCTATTCAACTTCTTTCACTCATGACGTCAGTGTTTTTTTTTTCACATTCTGCTTCATTCTGACCCAGAATAAAGCCAGAACTCTTCCCTGTTTGCTTCCTGCAGCACTGGCTCATTTCTGTGTCTGCTCTGGGTCCTGCTTTTGAGAAGAAAATCATGTCTGTGATGGGGATATTATAGGAGCCTGTTTGAGAAAGGGAAGTATAGCCCTTTCCAGAGAGCTCTTAGATGCTCTGTTTTGTTCTCAGTTACACATGGTTCCTGGTTTCATGCGCCTGTTGTTTCCACAGCTTGACCCAAATAGCTTCAGTGATGTGCTTCTTACAGCACATAGCCACAGTCCTCCAGTGGCAGCCAGCATTCTGCTGGGCCCCCAGTAGAAGGTGTTTGCTTGTTGCATAGTCACAGCTCCAGAGGAAGCTGCACCAGAGAGCAGGCTGGGAACCTTCATTAAAAGATCTGTGCCCTAAAAGAGCCTCCTGCTGTGATCACCTAGCCCAGCCCTGGGCCACTTCTGCTATTGCATATAGCACTACGTGGGCATGTGCAGTGGTATCCAAACTCTCATTTAGGATGAAAGGTAATACGCTTAAGTGGCGCCAGGGGAGGTTCAGGTTGAATATTAGGAAAAATTTATTTTCTGAAAGAGTGCTCCATCTGAGGCCACTCAGAATGCTCTATCTCCTGTCTGAGATGTGACCATCTGCACAAGTGTGCCTCTTGCATCACCCTGACAGAGCAGTTGCCCACTCATTTCTTAAGGCATTAAGGGGAACCAGGACAACTACTAGGGATTTTACATACATGTCTCATTGCTACTGAAATCTGTGAAAGAAATACACATATCCTGATTTTCATCCTTTAAATCCACCTTGAGAGAAGTCAGGATTTTGACTTAACACCTCATGCCATGATCTTCGTATATGGCAAGTTCTTGATTGCCCTTCCAGATATCATGCAGCTCCTGTCCCCCCCAAAAAGTACACCAGAATTAAAACTTTAGTACTTAATTTATCTTTTAGCAATTTAGCCATGCAAGCTGTTTTCTTTGATCACTTGGAAAAAAAACTACTGATAAAATAAATGAAAACTCTTGACTTAAGTTTAAAAACAACTTCCTTCTCATTAGGCTTTCCACGGGAACCATGTATCATATTTATTTAAGCGCTGAAGAAAATATTTAGCCTATCCACAAAGGTTAAGTAATCAGCTGATAAGATTTGTAGCTAAAGTATGTTTAAATGTACTCATTAAACATAGTATGTGTTAGGTAATTTTTCAAAAGCTCTGCTTCTACATGTAAACCATTAGGAAGTGGAAAGGAAAAAGTCAAAAGGAACCAAAGCATTCCTTGTGAACAAATACAGTTGTGCATTGTATAGACTGCAGCTAGCGAGAGTCAAAAAGTCAGAATAACAAGACCCAGAAGAAGGCTATAATGATACAATTTATTCTTCAGCAGCAGAACTAAGACCAGCATTTTGCTCTAAAAAAAGGACTAAATATTTTAGCTCACCTTGTAATTTATGTCTACAATAATTGGAGAGGGAAGGCTGAATGCAACTTATAAAAGCCTCAAAGCCTGTGGAAACAAGCTTTTCTTGGAGAACTGAATTTACTTTCAAGCTCTGGCAGAAAATATTTTTTCATCTGATTGGTTTTACTGGTACACAGAAAATAAATGACTCTCTGCTAGGTTTGATTAAAAGTGAAAAGTTTCTTTTGTTAATAAATGAAAAGAAGACTTCTTGGAATCAGACGGTTTGGAATTTGTTTTCTCTCTCTATATATATTTCTCCTGATTAGAAGTTCCACTTTAAGCAGAAAGCAAAACCGTCAGTCATTATCTGAAAGAATCAGACAAGGAGAGATCTCTTTTTGTTTAAACAAGCCTTTTTCTTTGAAGACTTCCAGCCTGGTCTTTGTGATAATGTGGATGACATCACTGGACAAACAAATGCGGGAGCGAGAAGACATCGTTTTATACCATCTGAAAAACTGAGCTCATGAGATAAAGCAAATGCTATCTGAGGGATCTCTATTAAGCATTAGATTCTGCTGCCTTTATTAACAATTTTTCTTATACTTTGGTTAGTTCCACTCCTTCCTCCAGTCTGATGGTGGAGAGCAACTCACAGTGGGACTGCTCAGGGATTAGGTTGCTGCTCAGTAGATGTAAGGCAGGATTTTGTGACAGAATTACAGCACAAACTAAGGGATCAATGCTGTGGAAGGGAAACACTCTTGATTTGCTGTTTCTGTTGCAGTGCAGGAATTGCTGTGGAGTTACCTATTTCTCTATTATGGGGCAGTTTTGAAAAACAGCCAAGATTGGCTATCTATTTTGGAATTACTGGAGAATTATGCCAGAGTGTTATTTCCTTCTTGCTCCTCTTCTTGGTCATGCAAACAGCTGTATTTATTGTGTTACCAAAACCAGATGCCCTTGTTCATATTACAGTGCCCTTGTCATATGGTGAGAATATGTATGTGCAACATGTCACATGTGTGTGGTCTTATGGCTGGGTTTACCACGTCATCATGTCCCACATGATGTGACATGGAAGCAAATTCCTTTCTCTGATGTCTATTGAGCTATGCTCATTATTTTATGGATGCATGTCTGCCACAGGTAGTTGTGGATCACCTTTGTCCATGAACCTGGCAATCTACCACATCTAGTTAAGCACAACTCAGTGACTTCTTTTATGGTGTGGTCATGGAGGTGCACGCGGACTTTTAAAGAACAAATGTGTTTCATCAACTCGTGGGCTTTGTTTGCTTTTGAAAATCATTATTTGTCAGCCTCAGTGACCCTTTTCAACCTTCCAGCAGTGCTGTGATATTACTCAGAAAGCCATTTGGAGAGGCTGAGAGGGACAAGTACTGCCTGCACCCACGCCCCTCTTGGCTGCTCCTGATGGCTTTCACCACTGCTTGCAGATATGGTGCAGAGATATAGAGTTAATGGTGAGGTTTCATAATGTTTTGCAGCGCAACAGTCAATCATAGTGAACTGCATCCTCACACGGCCTCTCCTGACCTTCAAACCTGCTCTGAGTCACGGCATAAATGCTTGAGCACCCTGGAAGCTCTTGGGCATCATGGAGGGCCTTTGATATACCCAAATCAGATTGACAGAATAATGGGGAAATATATATACACGATACACATACACACACATAAGTAAAAAAAACATTTTAAATACTTAGCATAGATCAGAGGTTTGCAAATCTGTGGTTAAAACTGGGTTGTTTGATGTGAGAGGGACTGCACTTTCCTAATACAAGTCTGATTGTCATGTGTTGCCTGACGAAACATGTTCAGCTCAATAGCTGAATGACTGGGATTTGGTTCTGCACAAAGTTTTGCCTTTTCATCAGCAAATTAGAAGCTGGTATAACATAATCTATATTCTTTTCAGTGCAGCTAAATTATTAGTTTTTCAGGGGTTCAGATTTTTGTCAAGAGCTCAAACATCTCTGTGGGAAGCAGAAATTTATGGCCAAATGTCTGCTTTTCTTTTCTTTTCTTTCTTTTTTTTTTTTTGAGACAAATTTTTTCACTGATAAAAATGATAGAGAAGAAAACTTCATACAACACTTAACTGCGCATAGAGTGCTATATGGTTTGAGACACTTAAATGTTAATTTAGTGACACCATTCCATTGACTGCTGGCTTTCATGGACTCCTACCACATTCACAGAGAGAAAACAATTTGGGATTGTTTTCTGTCCAAGCTCTTTGGACAGACCCAGTGAGACACTCGAACACATGCTTAACATCTTGGTGAGGGAGCTGTGCCATTGACTCCAGTTAGTGGTGTAGCTCATGTGCTTGGGCTTAAGTATGTGCTGGAAAATAGAGATTAGAGGGACTGAGTTCAGAACAGCAGCCATGAAAAAAAAAAAGTGCATTTGCAATCAAAACTTCACTGGGACACTGGGGCTAGGACAGTGAAAGATTTGTTCTTTTATTTATTTTTTTCCACTTGGCCTGCTGGTGACACCGCTGCCATCGCTGGCCTACATGACAGAGACCATCTCCTAAATCCACAGATCCCACTGTGCATTTCAGAGAAAGTGAAGTGTTAAATCAGAAATTACAGTGAAGATCCCTCCCTCCTTCCCCCACTTTCTCCTCTGTTTCTTTTGACATCTGAGAGGAGCGACCACAACTGCATACCATTTATAGATTTGCCTGATTAAAAACAGTTTTCCCTATAGGTCACATCATGCAGAAGACACAAGGTTTTTGTCAAGAGAGCTGCTACTGGCAGAAACTGTTTTGCTGCTCTTGCTGGTAAGAAATTAGTAACTAGATACATGTCCTGTTATATGCCAGCTTTATAATTATACTATTACAGTGGTAAGGCAAACTTCTGGGCCAAGGGTAATTTAGAAATTCTAGATCTCTATTCAGTTTTGCTTTTTATGTTCATCTTTACTGTAGCTAAATCTTCTTACAGCATATAATCTTCCTATGTTTCCCTCCCTTGCTATGGTTTCTGTGACCCACTGTCATAATACAACAAATGCATTTTATTCGGCACAGCTCCATGAAACCATAGGAAACAATTACTGGCTTTAAAAAGCATTATTTTCTTGTTCTTTATGTTTCTGTCCTCAGATAATTATGCATAGTTCACACTGCGTTCCTTGACCGGCTGGGCAGGATTTGCCCCTCCAGCTCAGAAATGCTTTTGCCTTCCTGTCATTTCTGTCATTTTGCAAGTTCTGTGGAGCCTAATTGACTTTCTAGAATGCAGTTTTGTATAACCTACCAGACTGTGGTTGGCTGGGTTATCCTTTTGGTGTGGTAATGGTCTCTACAGTCTTTACTCGGACCATGATTACACAAAGTATATATTTGTCTTTTTGAGCTTATATATGCTGTGAAAGTTCTGAGCTAATAGTATCTCTGAGATGTGGTTTTTGGAGCACTAGTGTGCCCATTATGTAGTGTTTGCTTTCTGCAGTGAAACATACAGCCGAAAATAAAACTTGCACATTTCCTTCTGCTCAAGCTTCCCCCTCGCTGTTCTTTATCATATTCTCGTTGTTAGTTTATTTATTTGGCAAGATTTTTCTCACTTTTTTGTTCTTCAGACCTCTGAGAAGCCTCGGTTTCAGCTGAGGGCTTTCCAAACCATGTGGATTTCAGCTGAACCATTGCTCCTGCTGCCTACAATAAACTGAAGGCCCATCCATTGCTGATTGCATTTCTTTGCAGTCTACCTGGAAGCCCCATCTCCCTCCATCTCCGATATTACACCATAGCCCAACACAAAACTACCTTCCCATGCTGAGTTTCAGGATTTGGATGGCCCACTAGAGTAACAACCTTACACCTTCTTGTCTTGATCCATCTTTCCGCTTGTAGTTCAGGTCGATGTACAGTGCTACACACACAGCCATGCATGTATATTAAGGAAGAACAAATATCAAGCCCAGGAACGTGATTCCTGCCCCAAGACCTCTGTGGAGAACTGGGCCATTTGTCTCTCCATGTCTTGCTCATGTCGGGCAGGCAGGGTCTTCTTGCAGATAGAGATTTCCTATTTCAGAAGTCTCAACATTTTTGCTTTGTGGATAGTCTTTTATCTCCAGGTTTAGTTTTGGGTCCCGATAAAACACAACTAACTGTTTTTACAAGTTACTGAGTGCCACTGGTGGTTGTGTCCCTTTGGGGGATGCAGTGCCTGTATGTATAGGGCTGTTACTGTGGAGTTTGCATCATGCGTGTGCTTGGCACGTGAACAGGAATAAAGCTTGAAGTAATTTTCACCACCAAAGCTGATGAATGAATGATTTCCTTTTGTCTGTGGCTAGATGTATATGCAAAGAATATTGGGAAAAGCAGTGTTGAGATGCACCTTCCAGTAAGTACGGCAGCTTTTGTATCTGCCTCCTCTCCATCTGATGTGCCTCTGGCCCCAGAACTTCTGTGCTTCATGCATAGCATTAGTCCAGGGGAAAAATCTGTAGCAGTTTTTTTCTTGCTCTCCTCCATAGCTCCCAGCCCCTTAACTGGTTCTTTCCCTCCTTCAAGCAAAGAGGTTAACAATTACTTGTCCTTTTTGCAACTATGTCTGTTTTCTAAGAATCCGGAGCTTTTGCTTCTCTGTAGTATTCACCTAAGCTGCTGGCAAACTACATGGTGAACTCCAGACTGTGCCCATGGCAGAAGGAGAGGTACTGAGATTTTGGTGGCAGGGCTTTCTTCAGAGCCTCAGCCAGGAAGTCCTGTGTTTACCACAATTGTTTGCTCAGGAGAGATTACCATTCCACCTCCAGGGAAACTTTCTCAAACAACCCAGGACAGTCTCCAGCCTGAACTTTTGATATTGCCATCACCAGGTTATTGCTTCTATTTATACATTTAATTCTTCTGGCTCCTAGATAATAGACAATAAAGTCTACTGTGCACTATCTGCTGCCTACTGGTTCCATTTGCAGCACTCTCCCTTTGTTTCCAAGTAGCCAGTGTCAGCTTTTGGCACACATCCCTTTCTGAGAGGTGGCCTGATGAAGGAAAGCAAAACCACCGCTTTTGCAGCTTTCTCAGTTTATATGCCCTCCCTTCATGTCAGCCTCAAAGTAGTTATTCAGGCCTCAGCTGAGATTCTCAGTAGCTGATTTCTTTTTTCCAGAATGACTCCAGTGTTTTAGATGATAGCAAATCCCAATGCAGAGAAAAACTCTTTTGCTTCCTTAAATCTAGGGTAGTTTGATAGTTGATAGTTTCATTTACTTTTGCTTATATATGTCCACAGAGAGCCATTAACATGACTGGAGTTCTGGCAGAAGCTAGCAATACAAGAGGGAGGGGAATCAATCCCTTTGATTCCATGGTTTTTTGGGATATGTTTGATCTTCTGGGAGAAAAAGTCTTTAGATGAATGCTCCACATGCATAGATTCGATGAGAAGATAGGAATGAGAAAAGATTGGAGTGCTTGGTTGCAGTCTGAAATTCTTCCCACACAGAGGAATTTCTGTCAGAAACAGAAACAAAGAATATCTATCTGAACATTTGCTTATTTTTAATGCTGTTTAAGCTCTTATCATTTGGGCAAGTTCTGTCCTCTCCAGGCCTGGAATTCTGTTCTAGCATCAGCAAAAATAATAGATTGTAGAGTGCAAAAGCTGTGTGATGTGTGTTGGCTGGAAGGCTGGGGATATAGCAAGTTCCAGTGAAACTCTTTAACTTAGAGATTCTAGGGAACTTTTTGAGTCTGCATTGTTAAACTCGTCATTGACTGATAACCAAGCTCAGATGATGTGTACTGAGGAGACCAATGTTTCTGAATATGAAATGTATCATTTCTCTTTTTTTTGTTCTTCTTTCTTATCGTCCTAATTTTCACCAAACTCCGCTACACATCACAAAAGGCAAGCAGAGCTAAGCAGCTGGTTTGACCTGGACAGCCCTGCTCTGCCATTTCAGCCCATGACTGCTCAAACTCAGACTGTGATCTCTGGCACAGGACCTTGAGAGCTGGCCGGGGTCAGAGGCACTGTGGGAACTTCTGTCAGGCACTGCCCAATCTCTGCAATTTTACCCTCCCGTTTTCATAAGGATGTGCACCCTGATCAAAGAACCTCTGGTGCTTTTTTGGGAAGCCATCTGGAGGCATGTAGGCTATTTTGGAAGGCAGCAAAAGCTCCAAATTCTTTGTGGAAAACTGGTCATCTGCCTCCACAAAAATGTGTCTGTCTGCCCTGACAAATTCTTCTCTCTCTTTTTGACTTTTTCCAGGATCCCTGCTTAATATAGAGCTGTTCTTTAACAGGACTGTGATAAGATTTCTCTGTTGGTATCATAAGGCTGAGATATGGGAAGAGCCAGATTAGGAGAAAGAGGAAGAAAGCACATCATTACTGCAAGGCACAGCTGTGTTGCTGTGTCCCAGGGAGTAGCTGGACCTGCTGACGATCCTGAAGGTCCACCAAGAGCTGCATCTGACCTGGAAGGAGGCACTTTACAATAAGGTGCATCCTTCCCAGGGTCATCCTCGCTCCCTTGTTCACCATCTTGGTGATGCTTTGCAAAAGAGACCAGTGATGTCTCCTCTCACCCTGGCCAGTACAGCCAGTGCCTGGTGGTGACCAAGCTGTCTGCATGACCAAGCATGGGGCAGGTGGCCCAGGCACCCAGCCCTAATCCTTCCTTCCCTTGCCAGCATGGAAGCAGCTTTCTCTATCTGATACAAACCTCAGCAGGTATAGGACAACAAGAAAGATAAAATGGGTATGGAAAATGCTAAGGTGAGCTGGATCTAAGGAGAGGAAGTCAAGAAGATAGTGGAGTTAGGATGCTGAACCACTGCATTGGCATTGTGAAACTCTGGCACTACTTCAGCCTCTACTTGAGGCCAAGTTCCACCATTACAGATGAAACAGGGCTGATCCAAGCACAGCCACCACACATGGTATTTCTCCTGTAGTCCTCCCAGAAGTTCTGAAGACCCCAGGAAACTCAATGAAAGATTTTACGACTATTACTCCTGGTTATTTCATTACCTAGGAAAAAAAAATCCCAACCCCAAACCAGACTTACAACTAAGATGGCTGGTTTTATGGACACTACCATATGGTTGAACTGGGCTTTGCCTCACACTTTTGTACTTGAAAAGGAGCAGGTTTTTTTCTTCCTTTTCTTTGTTTTTTCTTTATGAAGGTAGCAGAAATGAACTGCAGTGTAGACTGCATCTGACTACTCAAAGGACCAGCAAAAAGCTGATTGCTTCAGGGAGGTCATTTTCTAGCAGAGGCAAACTAGATCTGCAACTTGTAAATCTGAGGATCTCCTAGGAGTGGTCCTTTGAGACAGGTAGAGATGTAACGTGGTATGCTCTCACACAAATTTCACTGCATTTTTAAAGCCAAGTGGAAGCAGCAATGAAAATGAGAATGCAACAGTGAGAAATTATCAGCATGAACCAAGATGCATGATTGTCCAGGTTGGGCTGCCCATGCCAGTAGCCATGGCATTGCCTTAAAGCTCTACTCCAGAGCATCTTCTGCTCATCTCCTCCCCGAGCCTCCCCCTGTCCCCTGCTGTCCCACTTCTCTTTTGTTTAGATCGGCTATCAGCTGCCATGTTGGAAAGAAAAGCAACTCGCAGTGCTTTCATACTGATAACGCAGCGTGGGCTGTGATGAAGTAATTTCCTCCCATATTTACTTTAATTTTTTGGCCGAATTATTTTTAATGTTTGTTGCTTTGTACATTCAATAACCTCTGCATAACATGAGTCCATCTTTTTAACTTGTCTTTCCCATCCCTGCTCAATATCTTCATCTTCTTCAGTGTTCTAACATACCACTTGCTTAACTCACAAGCTCCTGGAGGTTTCTTCAGGCTCTTTAATCTCTCACATTCTGTGTGTCAAAGTGCAGTGAGAAGTATCTTTGGTCTTTCTCATGAAAAGCATGTCCTCCTACCCAGCACTAAGTGTTAGAAATTCAATCAAATATTTTATCCTGATCAAGAGGGTGATTTATTGGAAACAGAGAAAGGGTTATTTTCTGGGACTCCAGATAAGGCTTGGGCCAGGAAACAGCTTGCAGTCATCTCTACAGACTCATTTTGTTCTTGCCATGGTGTTGCATGATTTCTTCCCGCGCTATCTTCAAGCGTGCTGTCAGGAAGAGGCAGCTCAGTGTCCTCAAATTGATCTGTTCCCATATCCTGACATGCCTGCCCAGCACAGCAAGCTGAGCTGCAGGCATCCCGCTTTCCCCACCCTGGCAGCACATGAAGACATTGTCCTTTTCTCCCACTCAGCCGGGAGGGCTCCCAGAGCTTTCTAATCAGCTCACTGTCAGCCTGCTTCCTCTCATCATTTAAAACAAGCCCATGATAGGTTTACAGCTGCCAAAGCTTTTACTTGGATTCAAAACACGGGAGTGCTGGAGGGGTAGGTTTTAGCTGCCAGGACAGATTACCAAGGAGGCAGCAATCTGGGGAAGATGGCCCCTTTCCTCTTGCTGGAAGTACTCTGAGAGGATAAGAAATCAGCAGCCTGGCTAGCCAGTTCAGCTTGCAATTGCTCATATTTCACTGACCTGATTCTGCTGCTCCAAACATGAATACTGACATGGCTGTGATACACCCTGGCTACGAAAAGGCACAGTTTCAGCTTTTATTCTCATGTGTTCAGGGTGCCTGTGAGGATTATGAAAGCCAGGCAAAAAAAAAAAAAGTCAAAAAATGATTTTGGGAACTACTTGTTTTGTGTCAGCTCAATTTTTCAGAGGCTGTGCTTTTCTTCTCCATGTACTGCATGCATCATGGGTATCAAAAAAGAACAGTAACATGCAAAATCACCAATTACCTTTGAAAAACTTTATATAAGCCATTAACTATTACTGCAGGCACATCTCCGTAACACTGAGAAAAATTGTCATCTACGACAGACTTCTTACTAGATTAAACATGTTACAGAGTATATACTAACTTCTGGGATTCAGTAGTGAGCTTTCTTCTTCCTCCTCTCTACATTTTCCTTCACACGAGGGTGGAAGTGGCCTGCATTGACAAAGAGTAAGAGCAGGTAATGTAGCCCTTTGGAGAATCTTTGTGAAGAGTGAGTGCCTGGAGTGAATGAGAATGGGACAGCAGACGGAGGCCTTCCTCTGAAAACATTTGAGGTTTCCTGGCAAGACCAGTCTGAAAGGCAAATTGGAGCCAGATATGTTCTGCCCTTCTAACAGGTAAAGCTGCATCCATCCAATGCAAGATGTGACGCCTGACTTTTCTGGTGGTTCTCTACTCATCCTTGGTGTGGGAAGGTGATGATATGCCTGAAGTGCACCAGAAGGATACGTTCCTGATTTGGAGCCCTGGAGATATGGACTGTGAAGGTGGTGGAGTTGTGCTGGCAAAGGGGTGAGTTTGAGATAGGAGGTAGGCTGCATGGGCCGGAGGGAGAAGGTAAGCAAAACTGGGGTTCCAGGTTCATGGATACGTGGAAATGTCTCCTTTTAAATATTTTGGAGCCACATAGGATCTATCTACAAGTCTTTCTTGGAGCTGTGTACCCTCCTTACATGTTAATACATGATTTTGGGGAAATTGTTGTGCTATTAGAACACTAAAACAAAACCCAAATGCACTGAAGACCATACCTACAGAGTATACAGAAAATGAGGAGATTGGGCCCTTGTATTGCCCTACTGCTTTCAATATTCATCAGAAGACATGTCTGGAGTAACGGGCTTCGTGTTGTGGGCAATGACATTATTCCCAACACATTCCACTCATACCATATTCATGTGGAAAAAATTCCTTTCTGCTGGTATGTCATTGACATTTAGCATCAACTATTGAGTGTAGTTGATGTGTTAGGGAACGAATTTCATGAAAATCAAAGTAGATAGTCTTCTTTAAACCACTGGGCAAATTCAGATGCATAAGTTGCATGTATACACTGCAGTTTACATAAGAAAATGCTGCAGCTGAAAATATGCTCTTCTTTTTTTGTCTCTCTTTTGCTCTACTTTGGCTGTCTGAAAAATATATAGAATCTATAGTAACGTGGATTTTAAAGTGATGATACCAACATTAATAGGACAAATTATGATGCAATATCTAGGCTTCATTACTAAATTTAAAGCACTTCTTTCACATTACAAAATTTCATTTAGGAAAACCAGTTCTGGTTTTTGATGTGGGTTAATTCCCCTCTACCTGTGATTATTGAGTTTACCATGTAAAAAGAAACAACTGTTCTTTCTAACAGCAGACTACTTACAGGATCAGCAAGTTGGCTTAATTTCTTCTGGTGCTGGAAATACATAAGCTTTAATCATGAATCAGATACACACCCTCTGAAATGTATTAGCTCATCAAAGCCAAAGGCCCACTAGCCTTTAAAGAGAAGACATTATTATACATGCTGCATAATACCTGATTTTTATATTATATAGTTTGGTTTTAGTTCTACAGTTTGATGTGTATATACTTGTGTTTGATGTGTGTGTATGTATATACACTGGTTTCAATCCAGGTATAACGCTGACCTACAGAAGGTCAGGCTGGGCCTTCTAATGTTCCCTTTTAGCTTTCTCCACAAGTGTGGAGAAGTAACATGGATGCCCTGCTTATAGCAATTTCTCATGGATTTTATGTTTTCTCAGTCTCAGTAATGCCTTGAATTTATTCAGGGCTGTTTTCCGCAATGTCTAGTAAGAAAATATTCTTTGCTTCCCTTTGCTACACTACTGTGTCAGAAAAACACTTTCCTCAATTGCATTTGCAAAAAGTGCTGCAAAACATTGTCCATCATGTTCCACTTTCTGCAAAAAGGAGAGTGGGCTTTACTTGTGCATGGGATTTATTTTCTATTTTTTAAAAAAATTGGCCCATTGTTTGCTTCTACAGCAAAATCGGAGCGTCTGAGTCCATCTGCTTTTAAGAATCCTTATTGTTCCTCCGGGAACAATAAACAGCATGCTACCAAGAGCCCATGAAGCTGGATTATAGTTTTCATGTATTTCTGTTCCCAAACACACAAGCAACTGAAATGTTTGAGTGAAGTGGAAGTGCTGCTCAGGGTTTGCCTGGAGCTGTTGGGTATTTCTGGCATTCTGTGCTGTGCAGGAAATGGAGTCCCTCACACAAGCCTGTACCTCTTGCAGGGAGCTCCTCCTCACACTACAGGCTGTGCATCAGTAGCTCTGCTGCTGGATCCTGTTCAGGTGGCAAGGAGCTCCACTGGGCCTCCAGGTGCCCAAAGCATTTCTCCTGGAGAAGAGTCTCCCTTGGGCTTGGTTATCTCCAGACAACGTCGCTGTCTTTGACAGCCTTACTCATGGACCTCCAACACCAGACAAAACTAAAATGAGATGAAGTTTTATTTCACAATGAGGGGAGTCTCATTGCAAAGTCATAAACAAAGGGTCAGAACCCCAAATATGTGAATATTATTTATGGGTCAAGGCTTAATCCCTAGGTTGCCTTGTGCTGCTTACCCACAGCTTCTGAGACCTGCCTCAGCCCAGATCAAGTGCAGGTGGGGCTCCTTTTTCCCTGCTCTCACTATCTACTGAATGAATAAAATGATCTACATGATCTAAGGGACTGACAGATGCTGAGATGATTTTTTTTTTTTTTTTAAATAACTGCACACGATTTAACCACAAGGACTGATAGATGTGTGGAATAGAAGGGCTGCTGCTGAAGGTCAGCACCCTCAGACTTTCAATTAAAGTGTTTGAAGTCACAATAAATTTTTCTAGGCAAGCAAAATGAGGTTCCAAATAAATATGTCTTATCAATCATGTTGTATCTCTTTATACATCATAAGGAAGCAAAAATAGCTCAAACCTTTGAAATAATTCTCGGCTATCCGTAGTTACTTTGGGGGTCTATGAATTGGTTCATTTGTGAATGCCAAGAAATTGTGTCTGTAACACAGCCAGCCACTAGCATGAGAGCAACTCTGCAGGCATAAATTGAAATGTGACCTAATCGGAGAGCTGTGGGAGAGGCAAGATGTTTAAAAAGGAAGCACATTGGGTCTGATGGAGATCAGTGCTGACAGGAAAGGAAAGGGCGATGGCTGGTCTCCTAAAGGTGGCTTAAAACTTCTCCTGTCCAGCTGGGAAAGCTGGAGCAAATACAGCAGTAAATTCGGGAATGGGATGAGTGCTTTATGTCAAAATAATGCAACAAATTCCAGCCTCAAATAAATGTAGAAACCCAAATTCTGTGCCCGAGGCCCTGATCCTGAAGACGATTACATGCATGAAAAAGCCCAGTGAATGCAGGTCTATTCATGCGTGCACAAACGCTCACAAGATTGGGGTTTTGTTGTGGACCCCCTGCAATCCACTGGGCAGGATAGTCATCAGCCTTCACTGCAGCCCATGTTTTCTCAGGGAGAGCTAGAAATCTAAACAAAACACATAACAAACCTGAGGCACATTTCACATCTGAGTCACTGAAAGTTTTGTACAGTAAACACATGTATACAAAACTGGACAAGTTTATTTTCCACAAGACGAGCCGGTTTTGTAATTTTTCTTTTTACTTATATGGAAAGGGAGGAAATTCCTCCTCCCCCATTCCCTGACCATACATTTTGTGAATCTTTGGAAAGCTATGAAACAGCACCAGAAGCAAACAACTACTTTCTTTAATGAATAAATATTTACCACAGCCAACTTGGATACCTAAGGTTGAAGCTGATTTCCCTAAAACATGCACCAGGGACTCTCAGGGCTCGATCCTGCCCGGACTGAGGTATGCTTCCTGCAGCAGCAGCTGCTCCTTATAATGCATGGCTAAAACCCTGGGCAAGACCACAGAGCGCTTTGATGGAGCTGGCTTGGCTGATGAATTATCCAAATAATAATAATTCAAACCTTTCTACATGTGCTGTTTCACTTGATGTCTCTGATGGAATTCTGTATGTGAAGTTGTTAGTTTGTTTGGCCAATGAAGCACATTGAGCAGGAGTCTGCAAATGGACTTCTCCACAAATGCCCTTAAAAGAACTCCAAGTACTAGAGGAGATCTCTTGTGACAACAGCAAGAAAACGTATATTCTATTGCAGTTTTTCTTTTTTAGGAAGTCTAGTTCTAGGGAGGTAATCATCCGGCTGTACTCAGCACTGATGTGGCCCCACATCAAGTACTGTGTTCAGTTTCGGGCCCCTCACTACAAGAAAGACATTGTGGCCCTGGAGTTGTCCAGAGAAGGGCAACCAGAGCTGAGAAGTGTCTGGAACACAAGTTTTGTGGTAGCGGCTAAGGGAACTGGGATTGATCAGTTTGGAGAAGAGGAGGCTCAGGGGAGACATTGCTCTCTACAGCTGCCTAACAGGAGGTTGTGGCGAGGCAGAGGTCAGCCTCATTTCCCAGGTAAAAGTAATAGAACGAAAGGGAATAGCCTCAAGTTGTGCCAGGGCAGGTTCAGACTGGATATTAGGAAAAGTTTATCCTAAGAAAGAGTGGTTATGCGTTAGCACAGGCTGCCCAGGGAGGTAGTGGAGTCACCATCCCTGGATGTTTTAAAGAAAAGGGTAGTGTGGCACTGAGGGACACGGTTTGTGGGATGGTAGGGATGGGCTGATGGTTGGATGATCTTAGTGAACTTTTTCAACCTTAACGATTCTATGCTTCTATAAATCTTTCCAAAAGCAAGTGGAGCCCCATACTTTGTTCCCAAGAAAGGACTGGGAGGGGGCTGCATATCCAGAGACCCCTTTCTCTGGGAGGTCCCTGATCAGGCACAAGGCAGAAACCCTTAAGCTGAGGCTGTGGGCTGTACGGGTGCTGGTCACCTGAGAAAAAATTCCAGAATACATCAACACTTTTCCTTTCATTCTTTGTCAGTTCTGAATTGGAAATGGTAGAAACACTGGGATCAAGGAGCAAAATAAAATCTTTCATTTGAAACAGTAGAAATGGTGAACAAATTTAGAACTTCAAATATGATTTTGATATAAAGCTGCTGGTACTTCACAAAACAGAAGATCATTTGGCGAGTCCAAAACTGTAATGTATTATGCTCCCAATTGAAGCATATTTGTAAGCCTACTGGAATGCCATTATATGAAGAGCCCTCCTTTTTATTTATGATTGTGACATTCTACAGTGTACAATTTGAGGTCTCATCGAGTTGTGTAAAGGGCACAGGATCAGCATTCACAAGACATGAGATAACTTCTCCGCTCCTGCAGCAGATGACCTTGTCAAGCAGCCCCCGTCACTTCCCTCTGTTCACCCTCTGCTCCCTGAAGAGGAGGAAGACAAGCGCTGGGCTGGGGCTGGAGGGTCTCTCTTTGCATGGAACTTCAGATCCCACAGCTAGATACAACTGCAGCCCACTCACAAAACTCACACTGTGGTTCCTATAGATGAGTTACTAACATCCCCAGACCCTCTAGATCTCAAGCCTGGGAATGAACCTGAGAAAATAATGCATAAAACTGCCCACATATGACCAGAGAAGAAACGATGAGAGGGCTACCTGCCTGTGCTGAAGAAAGACTTTGCTAAGTGGACTAATTGCCCTAGTCTGAAGGTTATTGTTTCATAATTTTTTTTTACTCTTTTTTCTTTTCTTTATCTCCTTGGAAAATTTTAGTTGCTTGATAATTTAAACAACAGTGGCTTATGGAGAAGATAGAAGCCCTTACCTGAATTTATTATGAGGAAAAGAAACCACCCCAGATTTATTGCCACCTTTACTTCTCAGCTGCCTCTCCTCTGTGCACTCAGATGCTCTGACCATCTCTCAGAAGCCAGCCCTGCTGCCACATGGAAGCGCAGGCAGCCAGGAAGGATCTCATCATATTGAGAAGCCTAACTCATCACAGTGGAGCTGGAAAAATCTCCTGGTTCTAACTCAAGACATTTCTAGATGGAGTTTCCGGGCTTATTCTGGAGTGTTTTGCTGCAGCCAAGCTCTGTCAGGGGCCGCCAAACTCCTCCTCACCCATTCCTTCGGTGCCAGCTCACAGACTGTTGTGCCACAGTCTCACACATCTCCATTTCAGTTTGTCTCTTTCTCTCCTCTGCTTGTCACTCAGCACTCCGTTAGCCTAAGGGAAGGTGCAACACACATCTGCCCCCCTCAGTGCCTTTATGTCCCTCTCCCCACCCACTCTGGCAGCCAATGTTTTTGTGTTCACACCAATTACAAAGGATGGAAATAATGCTGAAGAGACCTGTCCCTCCCAAAATACCATTGTGAATGTGCCTTGTTCTCTCTCCTTGTAGGCAGCCTACATCTCCTCAGTTCCCTCCCTCCCACACTTCCCTCCCAGTCCCCTCAGTGGCTGTGCAATCCCTTTTAGCCACAGCAAGCAACTGCTTCAGAAGTGGCTTAAATGCAGAACCTGCTGAACTCTTGTTGCAGAGAGCTTCAGCAGCATCATACAGTTGTGTACACACAAATAAAGTCTACAAGTTTATTTTCTATATTTAACGATTTTTTTAAAAATCGTTAAGTTCTCCGCCATGCTGATCTCAGAGGTGCAGCTACCAACTCCCTGCTATGGGCTCTGCAGTTTCTGATTCTATCCCACTCACCCATGTACTGCCAAGCTTTGTAACAGGGCTGAAAAGCACCGTCAGACAACTTATTTCCCCAGTAATCACAGGAACATGGTAGAACAGTTAGCTAACCAAAAATCAGTCCAAACTTTAGAGCGTGATAATTTAGTGCAGATGTACCCCTTGGATACCAAACACTGCTTCCCTCCCACAATGCAACACACTTCTAACCACATTTGTCATTGAAAAACTTTCTTTAAAAAGTGAGAAAACAGATAAGTCAGTCCAAAATGTGTACTGAAGAGCACTTCTTTAACTCTGAAATGGCAGCTAAGTGACAGAAATGCATTAAGAACAGGGGAAGAGCATTGTAAATCACCTTCTCACTCAGCAGGTTGTTACTATGAAGTGCTACAACTGCAGGGTACAAGACTAAAACAAGAAAACAAAAAAGTCAGAAGATAGTAATATGAGCCAGCTTGTTCTGTGTCTTGCTATAACAACCTCTTCCTGACATTTTCAAGCTGAAAAAAACCTATACAGTGTATTATAGTGGATTATTCAAAGTTTCTTATTATTCCAAGGGGGATCATCATCTCCCAACGTGAGTTTCATGACATAAATTGTTCCCTGTTTCTGCTCATCCTCTGGAAGTGTGCTTGTACTGAGAGTGCCTTCTGCAGTTTTCAAAGCTTTGTTTTCTTTCTTTCTTCACCTATTTTGCTGTGCAGGTGCTGCATGCTGGGAGAAGGGTTGAAGCTGGAGAAAAAGACTTTTAGTTTGGGGGTACTCAGCCCTGTACAGGTGGAAGGTCTGTGTGCTGGAGTCACATGGCTTTGGTGTCATTGTTTGAGATACCTCCTACATCTCACCACACACTGGAGAAGCACTTGTGTTGACCAGTGCTACTGGTTTACTTACCCATGGAACTCAAATGATTGCTAAGAGGACGTGTGGGCAGAGTTTGTTTCAAGCATACAGCAAATGCCAGAAAGCTACCTGATCAAATGGCCCTTTCTCTCTTTTAAGATAACACATCAGAGAGAAATTCATGCTTAACCTTGCTTTTTCTCAGCTTAAGTGCATACTTGCCTGGTGTCTGACTATCAGCCATGTCCAGCATGAAACATAAACCAGCTGTGCTGCCACTCTGATAGGTAGCAGTCCAGGTTTGCCTCTGGGCAGATATTTACTGCTGCGTCTGGCTTTGCTTTGCCATGTAGTTAACCTCCCTTTTCCTTTCTACATTTGTTTTGTTTTTATTAAATTTCCCGTCTGAATCCTCTAGTCTGTATTTCTAATGTCAACAATTGCTTTTATCACGGATAATCACTTCCTTTTACAAAGGCTGTACCATCCTACATGCATTTCAAATTACATTTTATGGACAAACACTGAAGTACAGTATTTGGCAGTACATGCAATTATATATATTTATAGTAATCTAATTCTAAGGTATGAGAGCCAAGAAGTAAGTTAGTTGCCATTTTCTTAATCATGTACTTAGTTGACAATGTAGTTACTTCTACTAAAGCCTAATGAAGTTTGCATTGTGATAGTGATGTTTATGGAATAAATTATGTGATATGGTTAAGAACGCTATAAACATAAAAGCACACACCATTTCTTTAGCTCTCCACAAGTAAAATCTGAAGTCATTAGAGAGGGTAAACATCTGTCAATACATAGATTGGAGAAAGAATCTGTAGATCTCCAAATAAAGAAGATTATTTTTGTTAACAATGATCTAGAAACCATTTCTTGTCCCTTTTACCAATATTGGTACTGGTTTCATGTAATAATTTTACCCTTTCAGGGCTTTATTTTCCATATGTACGATATGTGGGATGGAGTAGTACTCAAAGGAAACATGCAGATCTTTGGGAAGGTAAAACAACAGGCTTTATTTCTGTTTCATTCATTCTGGTTGTGAATTTAAGGCAACAAAGCCATTTCTGGCAATCTTCCCATGGGATTCTTCCTCTGAGATAGCACTGCCCTATCCTAAATGGTCTGAATACACTCCAACAACTTGTATTTGCTTCACAGGCACATAGAGGAAAAAGTAGGAAATCCATGATCCTGCATGTAGTTACAGTATGTTAGTACGGACAGATCAGGATGGTAAAGAGATGCCTGAGGTGAGCGTTCAGTTTTCTTTCAATTTTACATGTCCTTGCTTCCCCTGCTTCCGAGGAATACTTTCCTCACGTCACTCACATTGGCCTAACTTGACCTCTACTTTTCTGCAATCTGCAGTAGGGTTTATTGTCTTCACTAAATCCACTGCTTGCTATAAAAGTTAGTTCTTTTCTCAGACATTTTAATTGCTAACTGGCTTCCTTGTGCTCTTTGCAATGCATTGTTCCATGTTGCTGATGAGGTCACCATGCCTCCAAACAAAACCCCACCTAGCACCGAGGTTCCTGGCAGAGTTTGGGATATGCTGCCGGGGCCTCCCCTAGCTCAGAAACACTTTCTACACCATTTCATCCTCAGCAGCGTCCTGAGCATTGCACCTGTGGGCAGACAGGGCTTCCCCATTAGATCCTTGTGTTCTGCAGCAGCTGTCCCATTTCATCCTAGCTCATGTGTAGCTTGAAAGTTAAAACTTTCAGCCTAAAAAGTCATCTTGCTCTTGCCTTTTCTCTCCTCGGCACTATATAAATGCTGCTCTTTCCCATGTGCTGCTTTTTCATGCAGGCATTTTTCACATGCTTCTTTGGATCACCTCTGGAAACCCTCTTCACTGCCTTATCTGCTTTGTGCTGTATCAGGTTTTCTGGGAACACCACAGTATGTGAAATAGCTTAACATGAATAATGGCCTCACTGGCTTTCAGGCTGAATCCTTTTGTTGTCAGCATCTCAAGTATCCACTGCTCTGATAACTAATTTCTTGATGCTCTTCTAATACTACTCAGATCGCTGCCCAAATATTAGACCTGTCTGCCACTGTTTGGTATTCCCTGTGGACTCTGATCTTGAGATTGACTCAGTTTTATGTTTTGGGTCCCTTTCCTGGCTATTGCCAGGTAAATCTGATTGCAGAAGAAAGAGCAAAAGTCAGTTTGGAGTCTCTGGGCAATCTCCTGCTTTGAGCGTCATCTCCTGGAATCGAGCCCAACTCCAAATGGTAAATGGCTTCTCTCTGCTGGGATGCATCTCAGCCCGGTGTCATCTTTGGAAGCCTGGCAGAGGAGTGAGTGATGAAGGTACCACACACAGTTCTTGAGCTCCTTTCTCATTTTCACGCAAACTGCATTTGTCACTCCACTCTACAGTTTCTTGCCCATCAAGACCAGCAGCCACACAGCAGGGAGTTTCCTGTTAGTGCTAATGCTACACAAACCATGGCTTGGTTTCACTGTGACAGTACTGAGTGGAAATACTGCTCTGCGAGAGTTCTGCCTGTTTCCTCTAACCCTTATGTTCAGTCCTGCCATGTACCTCTTACCATCTGAGCTGGCTCACCAATTTGTAGGCTGTGCTGTGAAACCATTCAAGACTAAATCTGACATTAGAAAGTTAGAAAAAAAGATTTTTCTTCCTGTATTTTTTTAGGGCTGGGATCAATCTTCACTAAATCTTGTCCCATGAACAGTGGTGTCAATTGAGAATCAGAGGCAGTGCAGTACAGTGCCAGAATGGAAATAAGAATGGACACCACATGTGGGATGCAACCTAGGACAGGTAGCAATGTGCCCTGCTTCCTGCCACTATACCATCAATGTGGTGGCTCTTTCCTGCTGAGCAGCATGACCTGGCCCCAGACATGCACTCATCACTCAGCAACAACTGGAACACTGGCCCAAGGCAATTCCTCTTCACACAGTGCAGCAAGCCAAAAGATTGGACATCCATATTTTGTATCATGGACCCACAGCTGATGCCAAACTGATCTGCAGATTCTCTTGTAAGATGAAGAAAAGTCTTCATCCCATTGGGAGCATCCATAGCATTCCTGACCACATCATGCAGTGGGATCCGAGGGTTTGTTGACATCATTAGGAAAAAATGAATCCTCCCTTCTGGCGCTTTCTGCCTCTCTGTTTTTGTGCTCTCAGAGGTCACTGATGCTGCTGTATATGCTCTGCCTGGCAACACATGAGAAGTTTACAAGAGGGACAAACTCTGCATTGTGCTGATGAGCTCAGGGAAATGGGAGTGGAGGGCAGGTTGCCGCTCATCACCAGAGATCTCCCAAGGTCCTCCCTGGGGAGTGGGGACCTGGAAGGGAATAGCCTCTGTGTATTTAGGCTTTGCTTAGAATAGATGCGTGATAGATGTTTTGGGAGTCAGAGACAGGCAGACTAAAAGCTCAGAGCTCTGGAAAAGATTTGTCAGTTTAAGTCCGTATATAAAACTGGGCATAACAAGTGAAAAATGGTTTGTTTGAAGCCAGTCTTCCTGGGCATTTAGATTTGAAGTGGCGGGGAAATGCTGCTCTCAGGACTTCACCAGCCCTTTCCTGAGCCACAATAGGGACTGCACAAGGCCAGGACTTTGGCTGCCCCACTGGCATGTCTTGTCCAGCCCCTTACTCTCCAAAACTCAGGTCTTAAGATTTGGGTTGCAGAGCTGGCCCAAGCAGTGTCATTTTGATTTCTTTTAATTTGAAAGACAGATTCATATTATTTCCAAGATGTTGCTGTTTGTGTTTGAGTAACAGCACATTCATTTGACTTGGCTGACATGTGGTTCTGTATCTCAGTCTGTGCTGTGTTTGCTGATACCCAGTTCCCAGACCAGCTGAAAGATGCTCTTGAGGTCTCCAGTAGCCAGGGAAAGATAACTGTTTAGAGAGAAGTAGAATTGCAACTCAATGATATCGAAGAGTTTTAGCAAATGTTTTCTCAGCCACCTATTTCTCGCTTTGGTATCCTCAGAAACCATGAGGCAGTTATGAGATATATTGTCTGGGTGTAATGTTCAGATTGCACTCTGTCGTTTCAGATTCACATTAAGAAACCTAGTGGCTAGGCCTTTTCTGCACAATTTGCAGAGATGCTTTCTCCCTCACTTAGTTGCCTCTGGCTCAAGAACCACAAAAGACTGGCTCCTAGCACCTCCAGGAGCCTCTCTTTTTGTACAGAATGTGTCGTGAGGGAAGTGCAGGGCTTTAAAATCGCGTTTCTACAATTGTGTGGAGGAGAGACACAGAGGACATGAAGAGCCAAAAACATGACTGAAGCAGTATCACCTTGAATCCAGAGGGAATATCCATGCTGCTGGCTTGGTTTTAGTTTGGAGCCAATATGACAAAGCTTGTCTCTAACTCTTAAGTTTAATGTTTGCTTTCAACCCAATTAATTTATTCTGCAGGTTGCAAATGCTTCAGCCAAGCTGTTTTCATTATGGAAGCAAATTCTTGACACATCCTAGCTGATGATGGCAAAGAGACAAACCCTTTGCTGTTTTGTTTATTCATAAGAATGTTTGAGAAATTCAATTCCTGTCCCTAATGAGGAGCTAGTTTTTAAACATATCTCAGCTCATCTCAGAGCATTGCTGCTCAGGAATTGGGGAAAATGTTGTGTACACTTGAGAAGTGTAGAAATTGTGCTCTTTTTTGTTGCTTTTCTATTGCATTTTCATGGTAAGAGTTGAATGTTTTCCTGCTAGTCTGACTAGCTGAGCCTGGAAAAGCAAAGCAGAGCCAGTGAGGAGTTATGCTCACTCAACTCAGTCCTGGCATCTGGAAGTGTCTGAAGTATGAAGTACTGGAACCACAGGCACTGGGCAGGTCAGTGCCTCTTACTGCCTCTGTCCTTCAAGTAGCCACATAGGTTGGAATCTGCATTGACCAGCATGCAGCTTGGCTGTGTTTCAGAGATTCCTAGGTCTGGCAAGCATGTTTTATGGGCTTGCTGCTGCAGCTGTTATTGCTAACAGATTTCCCACCACTGCATTCAAGCAGGGTTATTTCATTCCTCTCTTTGCAACTTGGCGTGATATTTCTTCTTGTAAGATTTGTGTTTTACTTTGAGACACTGCAGATCAGAGAGCAGGGTTATATTTAGATCTTCTTATTAGAATAATGGCAGTGGGAACCTGAAAAGGTGAGAAAGGGGAAAAAAGTTTTCTGGCCCAAGGGTCCAGGCTGGAAGGTCAGCTCTGCTACTGCTGTCACAGTCATCTACAACCACAAGCTGTCTTTGGCAGATAAGAAACCAAACCATGGCTGTCTTCATAACCTAAGTGTTCACATCACCCACTGATGCCAATGAACTGTTTGCAGGTGTGAGGAGCTCACTGAGAAATTGCTGTGCCTTGAGAACCATCACAGTTCCCTCTCCCCCCACTGCAGAGCCATCCTCTGCCCTGTCATGCAAGATTATGACCCCCACCTCATGGCACCTGAGACCAGGCACTGCATGGTGGTTTCCCTGGGAGATCTGATTTGCTAATTAAAAGTGGTGAGAGTCATCTTAGTTTTGGATAAGTGCACCTTTGAAGCTTACACCTGAGGTAGATAGCCCATATTCTCTTTATCATCCACCAGAGAAACAAGTGCTTCCTGGGAGATAGGTATTTTAGATATGTACTTCGAGAGGAGATGGCTTATGCCTGAGATGTCATGGCTATACTAATGAAATCTCCACTAACTGTGGAAGGACCTTGATGCTGCTAGTTCAGACACATGTCTACACTGGGACTGAGTCCTGACTAACTGGGAGTAAGCTATCTATGTTTCAGGGGAGGAAGACTAGTGACTCCAGGGGATGCCACCCCACTGTCTCACAGACCTTCTGTGCCTTGACCACAGAAGTGGCCATAGTGACCCCAGCAGGCTGAGTACTCAGCCTTTAGATGTCAGCTGAGATGTCACCATATCAAGGGACCCTCGGACCCTCTGCAGTAAGGGTAATTCTATGCTGGAAATGATAGAGGTTCATATTAAACTGGATGTGGACTTAACTCTGACCAAGAGACTCCCTCATGCCTTACTTCTGCAGAGTCAGGAGAGAGCTTGAACCTTTTCCCATTGTGTTATGAAGCAGCATAGGGAGACATGTCCCCAAAGCAGAGGGAATCACTTAAGGACTGTTGGTGGGAGTAGAAGCCGGGGGAATACAAAAAGCTGGATTTCATGCCTCTGGATAGTGCTTCCTGCATGTACTGAGGGAGAAGGCTGTCTGTTCAACTTGCCCTCCTGCTTTAATGAAAAATGCACTAGGGAGGCCAAAACACAAGGAGCTCTGTAAATAAAAGGCAAACAGATAAGATGGAGTTTCCTATGATCTCTCCAGAGCCACAATGTCTCATCTTCATCATTTAATTGCAGATGCAAAGTTGAGTAAGTTGCCAAAGTAAACTGTCCTGAAACAGCAAATATTCTGGGCACAGAAGCAGCCTTTTGATAAGATTTCTTTCTTTTTTTTTGATAAGGTCTGTGAAAAGAAATGAGAAGAGAGCTGCTGGCAGCACTTGTGCTTTTTGTAAACTATGTGCACTTCTTTTGGGGTTTGTTTACTGGCTTGGGACTGCTATCTGGGTCTCAAGAGCCCTTAGTGGTATTATTATATTTTGACAGAACCCTTGTAACACCATAATGTAGTTGCTGTATTTCGAATCACCTTGACTGTTAACTAAACAATTCAGAATGTATTTGTCACAGCTTGCAAACATTTCTGTAAACAGTTGACTTAATTTCTGTTCACTTAAAACCATATTCAGGAACCTTGCTCATTATTTTTGTCTGAAACTCAGCTTGAAAGAATTGCTCTGAATTAGATGTTGGGGGAATAGGTTTGAAACTTTTTCGTGCTAGTTCATTAACCCAGTTTAATAGATTCCGTGGGAGATTATTTTCTCTATACGGTGGTTATTTAAGAAATAGTTTCTATTTTTTCCAAATATTTATAAACCAGTTAGTTCCTCTGATATATTTATTGATACCTTGGAGCAACTTATTGCACGTATAATGGAGAGGAATGGATAAAGTTACATCTACTATAAAACTAGGGCATTTTTATTTGTACTTTAAATACTTTTGTGCAACTTCTGAAGGTGGTGTACAAAGGAAAGGGTTGTGCTCTTGTACTTGTTTATCTTTACTATATTGTTAGTGAATTCTTTCTGGTATCATGCTTTGTGCGTGGCTGAAAAAAGTCATTAGGATTAGAGTCAAACATTAACCTTGTGACCTTCTTGTTTATATACCTACTGTAAGTCTGTTCTGCTTGTATTTCTGCAGTCAGTAAAAGCAAACTTGTGTGCACAGTCCCTGGATGGCAGTGGGCAAACTGAAATATTTGTCAAGATCACTGATAGAACATCCCTTCAAACCCAAAGCTTCAAAGGCATGTCCATAGCTGGCTGAGATTAACCCAGAAGGTGGCTTTTAAAATGTCTCTCTCCTTTTAAAAATAGTAAGCTGACAAAAACAGCATCTTACCCCAAAGCAGTGATGCATAGTGCAGTGAGTGGAAGGCAAGTGCATGTTTTAAGATCAGCCCAGCTCGGTAAGTGAATACAGGCCATAAAATTCAAAGGAAACAGATATACCATCTGTCCCTACAACAGTCCCCTAGACAATGTACCTGCAAAAAGACTGAAAAGGGTTAGAAACCCCAGATGTCCCTGTTTTTTTTTTGCAAAGTTCTTGTTCTTTCCATTCCTCCGGCTTCTTGGAATGCATTCTCCATGAGAACAGCATGTGGGAGAGGAAATCGCTGACTACTCACAGGGCAGAAAATGTTTGTGTGTAGCCACACTGGATAAAACCAAAGGATGGTTCCTTGGCTTCTCCACCTCCAGGAAGGGCTTTCAGGTCCCCTTAAAAGCAATGTGTTCAGAGAGGTGTGTGTGCATGTTTACCAACACAAAACGACAGCCCCAACAGGAAAAACTCACTGTGCTCACAGAACTGTTCTGTGGAAGGATGCCTACCGAGGCAGTGGCTGAATGCAGATGATGTTGCAGTAGAAAGGTGAAAGACAAAAAGTCACACTTCAGTTGGGACAAATGTATTTCTGCTCATGCTATGGCAGGCAACACCAGCTTTTCCCCCTTGATCAGAGATGGCTGAGGACGGGCTGAATGCGAGTGACTGCTTGCTCAGGGGATGTCCCACAGAGCTGCCGTGATGTTGCTGGGAGTCTGGCTGCAAATCAGCATCTTTGTGCATACCTTGAATGGGTACCAATGGATATAATTCTACTTTTTGTGCCAGATGCTGCATCTTATCTCTGTGAGAAAGAGAGCGGCTGCTCTCCTCTGAGAGGTTGTCATCAGAATGAGGATTCCTACAGCCCCACAGCCAGCCAAAGCCCACCAGGCCTCCCTTTTTCTGTTCCCCTCATCATACATCTGACTGGGCCACCCCGTCCACACAAGACCTGCTGTCACAGTCACAGCTGCCTTCTTTGCTGGCTTCCCCTCCGGTCCCAAGTCAAACTCATCTTGCTTTCCCCCTGCCCCCACCTCATGTGTAGGCTCACATGTCAACTGTGCCAGATACAAAAAAGAATATTTGATTGTAGCAACGTCTTTATGAGAGCAGAGTGTTCTGTAATTCCATTATCAAGTACATCATGTGTTTTGATCACATCAGAAATTAATTCAGTCCATCAGTGCTTTTTTATTGTCGGTACAAATCACAGCAAGACTTTTTTAGAAAAATCCCTAACAAAGCAATTTCTTTTTAAATTGGGACATTTTAAAATTGATGGGCTTTTTTCAGTCCGTGAAAGTCAGCGCTGTTAGCTCCCCAAGCACTTCACAATCCTTGAAGATACCGCTGAAGGCACAGCAAATTTTGAACATGTCCCTGGTGGATATGCAATACAGTTGCAAATGCAGGAAGTGTTTGAGCAGAGCTCCTCCATGGAAAAGTAGTGTCAAGCAGAGGTAACTTGCTGGTAAAACACAATCCTTGTAAATAATGGTCGTGGTTTTCAGTGGATCAAGGATGTTGTTTTCAATGTAGGACCTCCTTTCAGAGAGCAAACAGGCACAGGCCCAGCCTGTTCTGAACTGGCAAGAGACCTTGGAAAACATGGAGGTTATAAAATCAAATTAAATTCTTGCTCCAGTGGAAACCAAGTGATGATTTTATATTTCTTTAATGTTTTATAAAGCAAGATCCTGAGACACAGAGCTTGTTTAATTTCTGCTCGATCCCCAGCAGATGTAAGAGTGACAGATGGAGAAGTATTCAGTGACTCTTGGAAGTCTTTAAGAGACAACAGATGCCTCCTATCTGTAGACGAATTTCTCAGTGGTGCAGAACAAAAGAACAAAAGAGAACAAGGAACCAACCCTGCTTTATCAAGGTACTGATGCAAACTGGAGCTGCAGTGGCAGAGCAGGCTGTGCTTGGGACTGCCTGCAAACATAAAAGGAGATGCAGAGGTGGAAGGGACAAAGAAGTAAACCGGGGGACACAGTGTGCCTTGGGAAATGCTGCCAGCTGTCTGTCCTGTCCTGTCCTGTCCTGCCAGAGTCCTGCTCATTATTACCAAGTGGTCATTTGACCCATGCAAAAACTTTTGTCTTTACCCCTTATGACTATTTAAGACATAAATTATGATCTGCAGTTCTGGTTCAGATATTTACCTTCTCAGTTAGTAAACAGGAATACTTGCCGTGTAGAGAAAAGGTTTAGATTATTAAGGCAGACCTTCTGTTTGGTAAAAACACAAAAAATGTTGGATAAAGAATAGCTGTTAATCATGTAATTGAGATAATGTATAGAGATAATCTAGGTGTGTGTGTATGTACATTTGTGTGTAATCCCACTGCAGCCCTCCACTGGGACCAGTCTCCTTTGCAGTCTTACTGTAACTCTATCGGAATGAGAAAACAATGGGAAGTATTGTTTTCTAGCAATATTTTAGCATTGTAAAGTAAATACTTCAGCAAGTATTTACTAGCAGGAATACTATTACCACGTTTAATGAAATTGTGATCAGTAAATGGAGCCAGCTGTAAACATCTTGGTTTTTTTTTCCTGAAAATATCTGAATGTCTTGGTATATGCTTTATCCTTCAACAACAACAACAACAACAAATATCTATTTTTAAGGCTACAAATAGCTGGGAGACATAGGAGACCCTGAGGGCTGTGCTGCTATAAAAATTCTATATAAAATGTTAGTGAAAAATATAAAACTTCACTTCCAGTATGGAGGTCTAATATTTTTAAGTGCTTTGGGGTGTTAAAAAGGAATCTGAATCTCAGAAATGCTATCAAATATTTTTAGGATATGTGGTTAGTGTCTGTTGTATGTTAACAATAAGTGGGCTGTTGAATAATTATCGTAAACTCTAATGGTATTCTGTGCTGGACAGAAGGGCTGAGAGATGATCATCAAGGGATGTTCATCAAGGGATACTGATTGAGGGATGCCCATTCAGGGATGATAAGGGGTCTCAGTGCCCAGCTCCTCCACCAGCAAGGATTGTTTCCTGTCTGCTCAGGGATAAATGGACGAGAGAGGATTTTCTTCACCTTCTTTCTGACATGAAACTGCCCAGTGGCCAGGTGTGGAAGTGGCCTTTGGAACAGGGACCTACATGTCCCAGCACTGTAGGAGAAATACCTCTGGGAACTCCAGACATCTAACACTAATGTTCTCTGGACGAGCAAATCTCTCTATTGACTGCAGGGAGAAATCAGGATCTCCAATGGAGGGGCTTTAAGCTGTACATTAGTTGAACTTCCCTGGACAGTGGTTTGAATAGCTCCTGTAAAAAATATCCCAGACATCTCCAAACATATTTCCCTCTGGTGCTGCTTCCATTACACGCAGACAATTTGGTGCTACATGGTTTTGGGGATGGAGAATAAACTTTGCAGCCAAGAGTAGTTTTCCTAAGTTTGTTTTCCTACTGTAGCTTCCTGCATCCTCAGTTGTGTTTATGAAAAAGCATTTTTGTTTGCATGGAAAAACAAACCACAGGAGTTTTCTCATCTGTCATCCCTCTGTTTCTGGAAGAACACACATGTCCTTTGTGAGATCCCAGATCGCCAGCTGGCTGGGCTTCAACAGCAGTGCCATATGTCTGAGAGGAGCAGTCTGCAGACCACAAGCTGTAAGCAGTCAGTGCAAACAGTTAACATTGGACTGCTTTGGCTCATCCGTGGTGAATCCAGCACCCAGCTAAGACATTCTACTGGTATTGGGAGGGTTGATTCAAACTCATAAATTACTTGCAGTTAGTTCAGCGATAATTCAGTGTTGGTCCAAAAGCAGAAATAACAAAAACATGTTTCCCCCTGCTATGCATGAGTCTTTCAAGGAGGACAGCAGAGATAGCACTATATTTTCCATTTAGATTTCCATGGTGAAATTTGTGTCTCTGACCTTTATATACACATTATTGAGACATCAGATCACCATTACAACTAAAGGTTGCAATTGCCCGGCAAGGTCTGCAGAAAAAGCCCCACAGTGAACAATGCAGAGCTCTTGGACGATGGATGTGCAAGAGATGGTTGTGTGCAAGGACAGAAGAGCTTGGGGTCATGGCTGAATCTCAGCTGTCGTGGGCCATATAGAAGTAGGGCTTGCCTATAAAATTCAGCTACCACAGAACTTGGAAAATATGCCTCTTTTGGCTAGAAATTCTACTGTAAGTTGTTTCAAATCAAAGGCTGTTTTTGGTCCAGTTCCAAGCTGCAGAATATGGTTTAAAGTGTCATGTTCTTACAAAAATGTTTAAAAGGCATTATTCTAATGTCATATATTTCTTCCAGTGGAGTAACATGCATTTCTTTGTGATCTCCAGGGATGTCGCAAGAGGGCATTTCTGAATGCCAGACAGGCATATAACTTAATAAAATCTTTTTTTCTTTTAGAGCTGATTTATATTTCATGCTATTGGTTCCTCAAGCATATACTAGGGGTGGAATCAACCATGTGCCTTTAGCTCCCCTAGACTATGGAGAAATTAAGAAACAAGTAAGCAAAATGAAGAGAAGAGGGAAATAGCACTAACAAGAAAACAAGAACAGCACATGGAAAATGCCAGGAAAAGCAAGGAGAAAGGAGAAATAAAGGGAGGTAGGCAAATGTCCCTGGCCATGAGAGGAAGGCTGCTTCCCATCATGGCAAAGAGCACTGACAGGTGACCAAGGGAGTTGGTGTGTTCACTAGGGTGTAAATAGCTTTATTAAAAATTATTTTTTAAACTAAAATTTTAAGTATCACAAGAAGTTGTACCAGGTTGAGACCTTCACCGGGTTAACTCTGAACTTCCCATAACTTCTGGCTGTGCAGTTGCTACTGGATTTGATTGTGTCCTGTGCCGATGCGTGTTCTGTCCTTAGGGCCTCCCCTTCTATCAGCCCAGACACCCTGCCTTGGGGCTGGCCTCCTCCCAGCAGTGTGCACTAGGACAGCACAGATGGGAAAAGGAGATGGAGAGATGGCGAGAAAGATCCAGGTGATTACATTTGGATTTTGCTGCACAAACAAGTCCTGCAACAAAGCTTTTGCTGTCTATGCTGGACCATTGGTGGTGCTGGCAAAGGAACAGTGTAGGCAGTAGCTCCATACCCCTTTGAGTCAAATCGGCGTCTGCAGACCTTGGTCTTGGTGCTGTCTGAAACTTGGTAGCTCCCAAACAATGAGCTGTGTCCTTGTGGAGGACTCTCTCCGGTTCAACTGCGCAGCGTGTTCTCTCCTTCCTGCCTGCAGCCCTGCCATGCGTCCTGCTCCTCAGAGAGGCAGAACAGAATGCTGCAGCCTGTGTGTTGCAGGGACAGTGGGGAACCTCAAAAGGAGGGGCCCCCGTTTGTGTGGAATAATGGCAAGAGCTTCAAAACACACAGAAACATTGGGTGTCCTGGTGCTAACAGGATTGCAATTGAATGTGGACTCAGCGAGAGCAGTTACCATTAAGGGTCCTCTCCTCTGGGATACAGCAGTTCAGACATAAGCCTTTGAAAGTACAGATAATTTGAGGCTCAAAGGGACTGCTGAAGGCAAAAGCTCAGAACGGCCTTTGAATTGCTGTCATCACTTTTCCTGTGTCCTTTGTGCTGAATCCGAAGTGTTGGTGCTACATGAAAGAGCCACGTCCTGGCATCTTGCGGGGGGCTCTCGTTCAAGCCAGCAGGACGCATTTTCTGAGCACAGGATTTGCTGTCAGGGCTGCCCGGCTCCAGCTGCACACCATGGTGGTGGCAGAGGTCACTATCACTCCCTCTCCAGAGCCTCAGCCTGGGTACCAGCAAAAGTACACTGTCTGCATCACTCTGTCTGCTCTGTTTTCTGTCTAGCCTCTCTCTTTCTTCATTTCTTTCTCTCTTTCCCTCTCCTGCTGTTTCTTGGTTTCATCAAATCTCAGAGGGCCATCCAGCAAGCAGTGCCATAGGAGTGCCTGTGCCTTGTGGTCCGCACTCTTGGAGCTCATTGGAAAGCCCATGGCTTTGGTTTGGCGCAGTGCTCCTACCTTTCACACCAATAAACACATGGAGCTGATGGCTGGGGACATCCACCAAGGGAAGGTGAGTGTTGAAAACAGGTGTCCCTTGCCCAAGAGGCTGCCTGGGCAGCCATAGGAGTTAAGCGGGAGAACACAGTCAAGTGCTAGCAAGGACGTGTCAGCACATGGAAGCATTTATGCCCATTCTTAAAAAAATAAATAAAAACACAACCCAAACTCAGCTCTCAGTTCACAAAGTAATACCAGATTTTTCCTATGGCAGTGTTTTATTCAGGGCATTTACAGTTACAATGCTGCTGGAAGTTGGACAGGAAAATCAAATTGAAGATAACTAACTTAATTATGAAGGCAAAAATGCTTCTTTTGAAAATGTAAACATATTATCCTATTTCCTTCTTACTGGGACAAACTTACATTCCATGGTCTACATACGTTTTTCCTTTATGTGTTGTAACCACTGGTCGCTTTCCTGAAGTTCACTGCTACCTGAAGAGCTATTTTCCTCTTACTTCCCTAAGTTATTATGCAAATCTATAGTGACACATTCAGTTACCATTTCAGTTACTTCTCCTTATTTTTGCCATTTGAAACCACTGAAGAACATACTTGTTTTAAACAATGAATACTAATTAAGGAGAATCTATTACATACAAATTATCTCCTTTCCTGACACGAGCTACAAAATTTTTCTTCTGTTGTGAGTTTAAAGTAATATGTGCTCTTTTGATGCCAGAAGTTGTTACTCATTTGCCAGAAAGAGATTATGTCATGAGCTGCTTTACAGTTCTAGTTTCTGTGTTTCACATGTATGACTGTGTAACAAAACAGTCTATGTTATCTCTTTATAGCATCCCAAGCAGGGGCTTAGCAGTGCTTACCTAGTACCAAACAACTCTCCTTGATGATAACAGAGCATATATAAACTAGTAAGGTAATCCCTTAATTCCACTCAATTATTTTAAGTGTGAGCTTCTTTGTAGCACCAACAGCATTCGCTCAGTAGCCTACATCACCTATAGAAAACTAAAATCCAGGAAGAATTTTAAAAGTTAATTACTACAGTATATGTATGAGAAATGATCTGCCTCAATGCAGGTGCTGACAACGTGGCCCATACCAATTGCCACCATGTTGCATGATGGCAGTTTAGATCATTTGAAGCAATTTGTTTCCCAGATCTGCAAGAAGAAATGTTCTGATGTGCGTTTATCTTGCTTGCTAATACTTAAAATCATAGGATTATAGGATAATTCAAGTAGAAAAGAGTATCGAGTTTCACTATCCAGCTCAAGTAGGATCTGCTACAAGATGATAACATTGCTCAGGGATCCACATAAGTTCTGAAACCCTCTTTATTGTGACAAAACTTTCCTTATGTTCAGTCAAAACCATTTCTGTTTCAGCCTCTGCCTGTTGCCTCTCATCCTCTTGCTGCACACCCCAGAGAAGAGCCTGGATTCATATTCCTGACTAGATCCTCAGACTCTAATGCATCATTTATCAGGCTATGAGGGAGCTGTTTCTCCAGTCCAGTTTGCGTGGAGGAGAGCTAAGCAAGACATTTCCCTCTCCAGAGTGACTCAGGCAATGAAGCTGATCCAAAGTGAGGTAGAAGAGAGAGATGACTATTTGGAATTAAAAGAAAAGCACTCAAAGTCTTCTATGAATAGCATTTTAGGGGGAGTTTCTACTGCAGAAATAACACCTTGGCTGGCTCATTGCAGCATAAGTTTTGTGCAGAGGCTTACAATGGAGTCATATCATAAACAACTGTGAAGTTATTACAGGGTCAAATTGCCCCATAGTTTGAATAAAAGGACTTTTGAAAATATCTGCAGGCTTTTTCTCAGTAAAGCTTTCAGTGAGACACTTTGCTTTTTGTCACTTTTATATTGGTTATGAGTTAATTCTATGAGGAAGGGAGGAAGAAAAAGCAGAATATTTTTACTGCTCCACAACAGACACAGCAACACTGCAGACTGAGCGCTCTGTTGCTCTCTCATCTGAGCTTTTCTCCACATCTGAGCTGTATTCAGCAACCAAAACCATAATACCTAAAAAGACTCAGCTACCTAAACTACTCCTAACTACATTCTTCTCTGTTCATTAGATCCAGGTGCTCCCTGTTCTCCCCACGAAGTTCAGCACACAAACACACATTTGTGCAGAAGACCAGATCTCACCGGAATAAAGGGAATAGGCAAACTGCAAGGCTGCATGTGCTGGTTCACAGGTGCTTATGGTTTTGTCAATGGAGATGATAAGTAGCCTTGCTGTAACTTGTTTTCTCTTGGGGTAAGTTTATAAAGGAATCAGGTGTGGTAACTCAAGAAGTCACAGTGAATTTACAAGCTCAGCAAATAGCGAGGTTTAAATGCAGAAAGCTTAGTAAATCAGGTGCAGTCTCAGGGAATGTTGGTACAAGATGCAGGCTTCTGTTGAGGAAGTGGGCTTTTATGTTAAATTCTTGTACCCTCAGGACTGCATTTAAGAAGGTATATTTGGCTCAGAGACCTTGGTGAGCCCTGTCTGGAACTCGGGTTAAGTTCAAGTGCTCCCTGAACTCTGACAAGCTTGGTGCCATGATTGCTTAAATAGGTCTGTAACCTATGACTCTGTAACAGCAAATTGTTTCAGGCTACATATTGTTTGATTGTTTTTTTTCAGTGCAAAATAAGAAATGCTTGGATGGCTTCAATCTCTTTTAGGACCCACAAAACAAGAGATAGGTATTGCTCAAGTATGTGGACTTCTCTGCTAGAAGTGTACTTCTCAGTGGTCCAGAAAAACTCATTGGGAAAAAAAATAAAATCTTTCATATGACCTCTTCAGTGTTAACAAAAACTTTGTGGGTTTTTTTGTTTGTTTGTTTTCTTATCTTGTTCCCTCAAGACTTAGTTTTATAAGGAAATCCATTAAAAGAGGAATTGTTTTCTATTAAATTGAGAGAATTTTCTGCCCTAAAGCATTCTTGTAGTTGGTACCAAGAAATCTCCTGGTTGGGGAGAAGATGGATAAAAATAGTTGTGAGTGATATATTGCTTTTATTCTTATATTTTCTTAATATAAATTTGTTTCCTATTTCCTACTTTTTCTTAGTCTTTCCCTTTTCTGCCAACATCTTAACAGATCTTAAGGAATGGTAACTCTGTATATCTGGATATGTTTCAGATCCACTTCTCAAGGGAAGGATTTCTTAGAGAACTTTATAGTCTAGGGGATTCGGTTGGAAGTCTTGTGAAGGCATGGATTTTATGTGGGATTGCTTTGGTGCTTCCTTTGGTCAGGGGAGTGAAAGGAATGAATATATCTCTCTGAAAGCTGTAGGGAAGCTGCTCCCAGTCCTGACAGAACCAAAGGAGACAGAAATGACCAAAAATGAGAAAAGTGAGGAAAATAAAGCTTAGCTGGCTTTCCATTGTTGAAGGGTTATTGTAGGACGTATACTTGAATCTCTTTAGTCTACCCTGCTTCTTCAAGATTAGTGACTTTTAAAACTTGGATTAATTTTTTCTTTCAGTTTTCATCTGATTGTTTTCCTGATAATTTTTGAAGGGATAAATCTAGTTATCCTTATTAATAAAACTGTCCAGTCGTCTCACTGCTGAAATAAATAACATAATTATTTGCTTTTAACCTGGGAAGTATTTGTGGAGCCTGTTCCCAAGACTTCAAAAAAAGAAGACTAAAGATAATAAAAACATATGTCAACATTTTGGGCTTTCTTTCTATTGCTTCATTGCCACTTCAGTGATCAAAAGGAGAGAAGTCATTACTAATATTTAATCTAGCTAATACTCCAGTGTCATTCCAGTTTGACTCAGCTCAGTTTACCCCACTTGCTTTGCCTGTGGTAGGCTGATGTTTGCCACAAATCTCTAGTCTCAGAAAGCAGAAATATTTACTGGTTGTGATGGATAAAACTCAAGTGATACCAAAACAGGCTGAGGTGAAGAATTTCATTAGTCTGGACATGTTGGAAATAAAATGATGACCTGAAGAAAGAGGCTAAACAAGAGCAAGAAGGACTTACAGAGCTCTGATGTTCGTATTATTTCAAAAGCAGCTCTGCTTTCAAAAAAGCATGAGTGGAGTTCAGCATAGCCATTGTTCTGGGAGGTATCTTCTGGTCCAGATTTGGATGCTTGTTGCTTATTTTGAAACATTGCATTGTTTCTAATGGTGAGGTTACGATTGTTCTGGGCTAGGAAAATCTCTTGTGGTTATGGAGGTTTTGAACTGAAGAAACAGAAAGCTTTCCCAAATGCATGCTACAAGGGATGGGCCCCTGACACGAAGGGGGTTGGTCTCGATGATCTCTAGAGGTCCCTTCCAACCCCTACAATTCTGTGATTCTGTGAAGGCCATTCTGACCTTTGTGAAATCCGGGAAAGGGTGCATCAGTGGTGGTCACTCATGCACGTGAGATGAGCGGTTCATTTCTCAGCGATGCTTTCATAAAATTGTAGAATATCCTGAGTTGGAAGGGAACTTCAAAGATCATCAGTCCAGTGCCTGGCTGTCAGGAGTCAGGTTGAGATTCACTTGGTCTACAAGTGTGGCCCAAACTACACTTCAAGGATTCCTGTGCGTTTGTGTGAGTGAGACTGGCACCTCCAAAAGACAATCCCTTCCAGCTGGAATAGGCACCTTCCTGGGGCAGGAATAAATAAATAAACTGTTTTCCGGAGGCTTTCTGTTTTCCTAGCTGAAAATGAAACCTAGATGTCTCACATAGGTAAGGACCAAAATATGTTTGCTTTGTCTTGAATATGTGTGCCTGAAAAAAAAAATCCTTTTCTTTTTTTTTGAGGTCAGGGAGTGGCAAATCAGTATCTGAGATCTTTGAAAATTGAGGCATGAGATAAAATTTCCTCATGAGGTGTCTCTGATTGCTGTCTCCGTTGGTAGCCTGTTGATGTTGTGTGGGCATGCTGTGATGGCCAGTGCCAGGGACAACTGTTGCTTTTCCAGACAGCAGAGCCGGTCCTGGTCTTGGTCAGGAAATATGTTCTAACTGCAGGAAAAGCTGCTTCTACTCTGTGGAAATCGTTGATAGCAGAAATCTGCTGAGTGCCCAGCACCATGGGCTGCACTGAGAATGATGGATGCTCAGCATGGCTCAGGATTGACCCTCGTTGTGGAACAGTCTGATGGCTTTGGCATTCGTTCTGCCATATGAGATGATGCATCTGTCCTTCCTGCTAGGCAGCAAAATACTTAGTGTTTTCATTAAGATGAAATGTATAGGGAGCAGTGGGAGGGAGTGTCTGCTCTCACAGTGGATTAGGCTAATAGCCCTGTACGCTGCTGAGGTATTTAGTATGCTTGTGGTGCTTGTGATATTAGCTGGAAGTCCAGACAGCAAAGCCTTGTGATTACATTTTGCACTTTAGCTAAGTATTTCATCAGAAATGTTAATAATCTCTCGATTAAGCACTTTAACAGCAGATTAGGTTTAACAATGGGGCTTTTGCAGCCACAATCCTATCATACTACAGCTGCAGGACTTGTGGCTAATGGAAAGCATTTCTAATTAACCCTTGCAGCAAAGCTATTTGGGATTGCAGCTATAACAGTAACATGTTCCAAATTATTTGTCTTGCAGCTATATGAAATGACCATGATATTTTAACTGCACAGTGCCCAGAAGGCTGGAGAACCTCTCCTATGGTTGGGGTCTCATGCCCATTTATTAAGAACAGTAATTTATATGTTATATACTGTCAGGTTTTTGTCTATGGGAGTAGAAATTGATGAGTACAGTCTCAGTTGTCATCAGCTGATATAGTAACTTGCAGTTCTGTAAGATCTTGAAGTGGAAAAGTCAATGTATCTTGCCAGATAGGAGTGGCAACTGTTGTTCTACTCAGGGAGTGGGACACAAAAGGCTGAAATGTCACTGAGGGACCTCAGCTCAGAGATGCACTGCTGTATGAAGGGATGTGCAATAGGATGTGCATTTAAGTGTATATCCTGAAGCACCCATAAATTTCTGTTTAGCGCTAGCTAAGACCTCAGTGACAGCACCGTGTGCTAATGTAGGACATCTGGGAAAGAGCAGTGGGAGTTATCACGGGTCTACAGAAATGACCTATACAAAGGATTAAAACAATTAGTGTTGTTCAGCTTCATGAAAACAAGAAATGTGAAATGAGAAGAGGAAATAACCTCTCAGTGCCCATGCTGGTTAAGATAAGATATAGTCAGCCTGAATTATAGCGAGGGAGAGATGACTTAGGTGGTGGAGAACTTCTTCAAAGCTGTGGCAGTGAGGTCTGCGGAGGTCTGTGTGGTGAAGTCAACTGATTCCCCGGTGTGATTGACTCCTGCCTAGAGGCAGAGGGTTGGCTCAGTGGATGCCTGCAGCGTGGGTGACCCACGAGGCCACAGCCTTTGTTCCCATGCTGCTCTTGCATGTAGCCTTCATCAGACCACTCTGATGAAATCGAGTAGATAGAAAAATGGATGTCTTTAAAGTTCCAGAAGTCACAGACGCTTGTTACAATATTTAGCAAGCAGCAGACCTGGGTGTCAGAAAAATCAGACATGCTGCTACTCTGAGATCTTTTCCCCAGAATGTGTCAATAACACATTAAGAAGCACTTTAAAATAAAGAATGAAAAAAAGAAGTATTTTTTGAAAAAGAAACAACTTTCCAGCTATGTCTTTTACAGAGCAGAGTTTGTGTGTGTGCCTGGGGATTTTTCCTAGCTTGGTGCAGGGCTGGAGGAAATGACCTACATTTTAGGAAGGCACAAGATTTTCTCCATGCTGTCTGAACCTCTGTCCTCAGGGACCTTTTGAACTTACAGTTGTGAGCCACACTGTGTGTACTCCTTGACATGCTTCTTCATTTTTAAAAAAGTGTAGAGGGGAAGTAATGTTAGCTAATGCCCTTGTTATAATGATCAAGAGGCAAACTTCATTAATGGATAGGCATCAGATTCATTTGCTGTTAGCATGCATAAGAGAAAAGATTCAATATTTCAAACCTCTAAGCTCTACAAGAGAATGTGTCATTAAAACGGTTCACTGATCATGGAGCGCTTGGAGCTCTGTAGGAGGACTGTGAGTATTTTGGACTATAGAGAATTGTCTGATATTATTAGTTTAAGCAGGCCAACACTTAGTGTGACTCGAACTGTTAACGCTTCCTTTTCCCTTTGTTTCCATGTTCTGCCGTCCCTCCATCATTGTTAGGGGCAGAACAGGAGATTAGAAACTGTAACCTACTCCCTGTCTCTGGGCATTAGTCCGTTCAGGGCAATAATTTCAGAAATTTATCTGAAAATAAAAGAACCAAGAACCAACAAGAGCTATTGACATTAATTCCTTACTTAGCTGCTGCTTTGGAACTAACACTCAGCTTGGCTGCTGCTTGTTAAACTGCAGTGCAAAAAAAACCATGAGATGATAAAAAAAGAAATCTTATTACGTGGACAGGTCTTCAGCAAGTAGTCGAATGATTTAGTTGGAGTGTTGTGCCTTGATGTGGCTAAAAGGAAAATAATGAAGCCAAGCAGGGGGTCAAGAGCAACGCGAAACAGTGATTAAAGCTGTTTATATCTCTTTGTTGGCATGGATACAATCAAATAAGCTCATTAGACATTTTGAATTGCAGAAACATAACTCGGAAAGTGGCCTGAAATAAAGCCTGCTATTGCACTTGTGCAGAGCTTCCCTCTGTGCTGTGCCAGGCAGCTGTAGCCTTCCGATACATGATACGTTCTTTAAAAGAAATAAATGAAGTGAATGCAGATATGTTCAAAGATTTTTTTTTTTTGAGGAATTCATGCTGGGCATGAACCTGATGTTGAGTGAAAGCATTTCAGATGTTATGATACTAGAGGAAAAATGCTGGGAATTACTTTCAGAACAAGTTAGTTGTTTTTAATGGAGCTTTTTCAAGGTAACCTGAAAAAATGAGATCTTCCACATGCACGCTCATGTATGCCAAACTCCTATTCCCCATTGGCAACTTTGCCCTCAAGAGATTCTAAATTAAACTAAGTGTGGTGCTGGTGCAGTCACTGTGTCCAAAGGTTTGCAAAGTTGTCCCCAGTACTACTGAAATGCAGGGGGAGGACAGAGCTGTGCCCACATGCCACTAAGCTCAGTGCTGCAAGTAGAGGGCTTTTGCACTGCATCCTTTAACTACACCATAAATTTAGCTCTCCCCTTAATTATACTTCCTCCCCTGTCTTTCATATGCTCTGTGTTTAAGATTGGGTCTCATTTGAGACTGTTTTTGGAGAGCTGGTGCAACTTTTGCCAGGAGTAACGTAAATGAGTAACTTGAAGGTTAAGCTATTGACTGTAAGGCCCATAAAGCTCAAACAACGCTTTCTCTTTCTCCATGCTAAGCCTTGTGCACATCTGAGCTCACTAAGAATTACTTTACTGCTCGTTTCCTTTAGCAGTGCAGGCAAATATGAATGCCAGCAATGCTGTGCAGCCATGCATGAGGCAGGAGGTGTGCTGTGCTCTGATGAGTGCGGCTTTGTTGAAGCCTGACTAAAGTCAAAGGGTGAAATCTGTGACTGCCTGCAGGTTGTGCTGACTTTCATAACTGCCCTCTGCATTTTGGAGAGTGAGATGTGAGATCACTGTCTTTTGACAGATTTACCTGCTCTACTTTCGTCTATCAGAACTGATCTGAAACAAAGATTTGGGAAGTGATGCTTGCAAGGAGTGGTGTGTGGACTTCCTTTAGAGAAAGACCCTAAGCTTCCATGCACCAAAGAAGACCACAGCTTTAGACTCTGCAGAGCTGGATTAGAGCTGATTTGGACTAATAGCTACAAAGTGGTATGAAGAAGGGACTCTGTGCACCTAAGCAGTGGTATGCTGGATGCAGATCTTAAATCAGTTCCTTTCACCAGCAGGACCTGTAAGCTCTACCTGGGATCTAGATTCATTGATTACCTGCTTGAGATCAGACAGTGTATTGTTCAGACATGTTTTGATCATATATTGATCACACATTGATCAGATATGTATTGTTTTGGATGAGACAACCGTTCACGAAGGAACAATACACCTCTGTCAGAAAACATGAGATTCATGTGTTTCCAAAGCTCTGAGAAACTTTCTGAAGTTAATGCAGCCACTTCCCAGGAAAGCTCAGGACTGCTGTCTCTGCAGCACAGCTTCAGTTGTGCAGAGCAATAAAACCCGTGTTCTGAGTTCCGAGCATCAATTGGCTAATCCTCCCACATTTCTGTGCTGCATTCTTCCATTTGGCAGACTATGAATCCCATTGTAACAATGCAGAATCTCCCTGCCTTGCAACATGTGTGCAAGCCAGGGTTGTGAACGTGGTCTCTGCTAGGCACATAATATATCCAACTGAAGTGGAAAAAGTCCAATGTTGGGAAGGGAAATATGGGAGAGCAGTAAAATTCCTTGGTTCAGTTGCCTCTGCAGAAGGATCTGTCAGTCGTTACACCATCCTGATGAAGTCAAAGAAGGGGCCCCCTTGAATGGGTTGAGGTCTGTCCTTCAGCCCTTGTGCAAGGGAGGCAGAATGTTGGTTAAACTGCTGCTCCTGAAATGCACTGCAGCCTTGCTTTTGCGCCTTGCAGAGGTGTCAGGCTGAGAGGAGCAGGAACTGATAATACAAGTGAAAAAAGGCACAGTACAGATAGGGACATGGGCTGGGAATGTTCTGGAAACCGAAGCTAAGCCTGTAAAGTTTCCAATTAATTCAAACTCTTTTTTTTTCAACTGATGTGGTAACTTGTTTCCCCACTATAACTCAGTTTGGATTTTCCTAAACTTGACAGTGTGGCTTATGTGGTTACAGATTTTATATGCCACTGTAAGTGTACACATTTAATGCCCCAGCAATCAAACAGGGCTCTGCTGAGAGTAAGCACAGCAGTGAGCTGTGTCGCTGATGGCATGAGCAGAGTGCCTGTGTTGTGTGCTGCAGAAATAAAAGGGCCTAGGGGGCAAATTGGAGATCTGTGGGACACAAGCAGCATATGGAAACTGCTGCATCAAGGCAGGCTTGACTTTGATGTGTGCTCCTTGTATAATTAACATGTTAGCGAGCTGACAGGAGAATGCTGTGGTAGGGAGATGGAATGACTCAAAAAAACATCATTTATATCATGGAGAGTGGAACTCAGTCGTGGACTGAATAGCCAGAAGGACCCAAGGCACTGAATGCTGCCCAGGAAGCCTGGAAAAGGCAATGCCGGAAGGGACAATTCATCAACACGGGGCTGCCTCTGAGCAGAGGATGCTGGTGCTGGGAGTATGGCCTTTGCCCTACTTGTGCTGGCCAGGTTGGGGCCAAGGAAGGGACATGGGGCTGTTCAGGGCAGAAGTGGGAGGATGAGGCTGGCACCTGGTGATGCTTTGCTCTCAAGAGAGAGGTGCCTTGGAGCATTTCTGTCCTGGGGGCACACGATGGTTGCTTGGGCAGTGCCATAGCACTGTGCCTGTCCCATCCCTGCAGCCACCATGTCTGCCTGTACCCGTTTTGGGACATGTCCTGCCTCATTTGGTCTCAGCTGCATCTGGGAACAAGTATCCCCTGCCCTTCTAACTAATACTGTGTGCCCATAGTTATTATTAGAAGTAGATCTGATGCTTGCCAGAAATAAAAGCAATTACAAGCTTCAGGCTGGCACCTTTCTGTCTACCTCCTGCAAATATTTTAATCGGGATTTTGTTACCCATGCTTTTGGTAATTAGTTGTTCAGTAGTATTTTTCCATGTAGCTGCAGATTATGAAGTCCAAATCTCCCAGTTCAGTGCCCAGAGGGGCAGATCTGAGTGATGCTCTTAGTTCTGGTCCCTGTTCCAGGAGCTCCTTGCAGATTTTGTGTGGCTGCCTGTGCTAGAAGATGTGTTGCATGTGGAACTATTCTAGACTTTTTTTCCCTTTTGCACAGCATTGGCATCAAGGACTTTGTCTTTTCAAGATTTCCTTGTTATTCTATGCACACATATTTGCACTTTTTCTGTAATGTGCTACAAGCACAAGTTTCACACAACATTTTCATTTAGTAGGCTCTGGCTGGAAATGTTTTTGGCCAGTGATTAATGGATATGCAGTCAGTGGCATGGAGTTTTATATGCATATTTTTAACATAGTTTTCTAGTCATTACACAGCAGGGAAGTTTTCTTTGTCTTCTGACCTGTAGCACTCCATCTCTGTTCTCTACCTATCTCTGTCAGTAGTAACCCCACAAGGAGAACCAGTGGTGCCTCCTTCAAATAGTGAAACATTTCTGGAGGCTCTGCTCTGGTTCTGCTCCAGCTTTCTCTGAGCCCTTGGTATTTTAAAGAAATGTTGGTTTTGACCATACAATCATGAATCAACTTTTAGTCTCATCCTTGGGTGAATCAGACCCTCTTCTCACAGACTGATCTTTTGTTGTTAAACATCTCATTGATGCTAATTAGTCTGTGCTTTTCTTTGCTGTGCAAGGTCCAAGATAGGTGCTATCTACCACTGATGATGTTTTTTTTTATAACTATGAAGCAGAATTTGCTTTCTAGAACATACACAAGGAGAGTGAAGGGGGGTGGCTGTTGTGTGACTTCCCTGGCCAGTGTGGATGCTGGCAGGGAATCTGGGGCTGTAGCCTTGTGCCTACCTACAGCAGAGTGGTACCTTCTGTGACAAACAGCAAAGTGCAGCCTTATTCTGGCTTGTGATGCCAACTGCCAGGTGCAGCAGCTGCTATGATGTGGGATACCAAATGTGGCCCTGCAGAAAAATCAGACTCATCCTAGCTATGTGGATGTGACATGATGGATGGCAGTTCTGTCCATTCATGACAATAATTCTCAGCTTGCTGACTCCTGTTGGAAAGTGTAGATTTTACAAGTGTCAGACTTTACATCTCTCATCTCTCCCATACAAAGAATTGCATTAAAAAAAATAATAATCCTGCAGATTCCCAAGAAGATGTGAATAACATAGCTTGGCAGTAAAGCGCTTCAGTAAATGAAAACTTAGAGAAATCTTGCCAATTCCAGAGTTATTTCTAACTTAGTTTCCATCATAACGTGGAAAAGGTCTCATGAAGACAGCTAAGCTCCGCAGGCACTGGCTGCCAGCAGTGACAGTGGGTCACTGGACACCCATGGTGCCTTGTGCAAGTACAGTGCGTGGAGCAGAGGGAGAAACGGGCTGCAGACAATGCAAACACAGCAGGTGAGATGGAGCAGCAGGACCAAGTTTAGGAGATTTTCAGTCTTCCCAAATACTTATGCATCTCTCCCATGTTTTTATGTGATCAGCTTTTGTCTCTCTTTCCAGGAAGCCACCAAGCCTGCATAATTTTTTGAAGATAATTTTGGGATGGCAAAAGGAAGAGAAAGCTTTGGAAATCCTTAGAGGACTACTTGAGCTGTGATGGGTGATATATTTATTCAAATGATTTTATATTTGCTTAAGAAAAGCTACTTTTCCTCAGAAAGGCCACAAAAGGATCTAATAGCGATAGAAGTCCAAGGTGACTGTAAAGCTTCCAAATGCTTTCCTAATAATCCCTAATGGGCAGCGTGTGCTTTCCAGGCTCTCATTAACTTCACTGGGATAGGAAATGCAATAAAATTATAATTTTAAGTCTTTTAGTTCATTAAAATGGAACAGCTTTCAGTTCATTTCAGAATTTCAGGGTGCAGTAGAGACCCCAAAACAAGACACTTCAAAGTACAGCTGCTTTAAAAGCTGCTGGGGAAACAAAGACACTATTCATATCATCTAATGGTGACACTTATCTGCACTGAGTCAATTTATTCTTCTTCCTGATATCCTGGCTCTGAAACTCATGGGTCTTATATTTGTCTCCTCATACAGTATGTGGTCGGTAATTAACAACTTAGGTATGTTTGAGGCATGATTTAAAACAAAACAGTTTTTGTGAAAGCAGCCTGAAAGCTGCCTGCTGTCTGCACGTATCGATCTTATTTCATCATGTCCCACATGAAGGTTCAGTTATCTTTGATTGATGCTGCTGGGCTCTGTTTACTCTGCTGTGCATGGGTGGCTGATAGTGCTTTGCTTGAACAGTGGGGTTTACTTCCCCTTTTGGCTGGAGTCCTCACGTAAGGCTTCTCAGTGCATACTAAGTGGCTAATAAGAATATTAGCAAAGGCTGTGCTGGTAGTTGTGCAGTCAGGGAACAAAACTAGACTTGTTCCCAGTGTGCAGGGAGATGCAGCCTCTGTCAGCTTCAGTGTGAGCCCCTGCTACAGCAACTTCTCTGCAGCAGAGCAAGTTACCTACATGAACGGGCAAAATGGACTGATCAGCCCTGACTTTCAGCTATCAGTTGACTACAGTAAGTTGCTTGTAGTGGATGCAGAGGCCAAGAATTACTCATGTAAATAATTCCACAATGAGTTTTTAATAAGCAATAACTATAGGAAAACTGTAAGCTGTTCAAGCCACTCAGAAAAAGGGCCTTGTGACATGCTATCGACTCAGCTTCTGCCCAGGGTTTCATTTCATGCCTTGATTACTGTAATCTCCAGCTCTGGGGATTTGATGACTCCAAACATGCACAAAGAAAGGGAAAGCTTTGTGATGCTGTTTTCTGAAAGTGCTCTTTTGTTCCAGCCTAGCTGTTACCATCCTTCCAGGCTTTGTCCTCATCAGCAGCTGCTACATATGCATGTGCCATAGTGATGTACCTGGGAGCAGGACTTCACACTGACAATGAAGGGGAAAGTCCCATCTGGTAGACTGGTGATGATATCTTCTTCTGTTAGCTAAGCAAGGCTGTATGAACCAGCTGTTGCTTGTCACCGTGTTCCCTTCCATATCCCACTGCAGAGCTACCTAATGCATGTGTAGAGAACTGTATTGCCCCAAAAGCCCTGCTGTTTTCTTGGGAAACCCTGTAATACTCCATTGGACTTCTGGGGCAATGTGACTCTTATGCTACCATTTATCTTGGTCAGCACCCAAGGGTGTGTTTAGAGTAGGTGAAAAGCTGTTTTAACTTGTATGGGGAAAAACCCTATCTGGACCAACTAATGGGGAAAGCTAACCTTGAAGTTACCTCACAACAGCAGTAAAACAGCTAGAGGCTGAGTGAAAACTGAAGTATTCTTGTTAAGAGTGTCTAAATCCATTTGCCAGACCTGTACACCATCTCAGATGTTGGAGTATCCTGAGATTTAGCTTCGAGTGCCCCTTTTCCCCTCTTAAATGTCATATAATCTATACAAGACAAGAGGTTCTATTATGAGGGTAGTTTGACCTGCTGCATTAAAACGCAGATTGTAGCTGAGGAATTTCTGCATGAAGCTTATAACCTCTGGCTGAACTGGAGTGTGCCTTTCAGAAAGGAATCCAGGCTGTTGCTGAAAGACCCTTCGGCCCACACAGTCCACATCCGCTGGAGGTATGCTGCTGAAGTACTCAGCTCTATTCTTTGTGTGTTTAGAAACAGAAGCCACCAGAGATACTTTGGGATGGATTTCTACGGAGGGCTTCAGTTTACAGAGTGTCTGTTACATGCTTAAGATCTGCATGTGCTGGTGCTTTCAGAACAGCCTTCTGTTGCTTCCTAAACATGTATGTACATATGGCACTATTGGTAGAGAAGGTTCATATGAATGAACCTTCATATCATGGGCAACAGGATCAACAGATACATGTCAAAACACAGGTAGACGTGTATTTCTCTGCCTTGTCTCTGGACTTGCCTGAAACATGCACAATCATACCAAATCACAGAGTCCTTTATCTGGAAGTAAGCGCGCTCATGGGGAGGGCACTGGGTTGGTGCTCCTCTCCCATCCCACCTGCAGCAGAGATTTGAGTTGCAGTCTCTTGGAGATGCCCTAACCACAGGATTTCCAGAGTCAGCTCCTGTAACTTCTGATTAAGCATTCATGGGCCAGAAAGTGTTAGGAATTCCCCTAAAATCCAACTATTTTATATAATAATATAGGGCTATTTAACCGACAGAAGATGTTGCTTGGTACAGAACACTCAGGTTACTGCAGTGAACCTAGCCCTACTCTCAACTTGAATTTGAACCAAATTCCAGCTAGTATCTTTCATCATGTTTCTGATGTCCAGATTAAAGAGCAATTAACGGCTTACTTTTAACCTCATGTAAGTACCTGGCCTGTGGTTCTCCAATTGCTTTAATCTGACAAATGCAAGTCAGAGTTCTGTGTCCTCCAGACCCAAACAATGGTGAGTGCAACCTCAGTGCTGCTTTTGTAGATCTTGTGGTGAACTGACCTGAACAAGCAGATGTTTCCCATCCAGACTGGTTCTCCACAAATAATGAAGAGCAGAGGTGAAAGAAGGGAATGCCAGGAGTGAGGAGGAGAAGGGAATGGAGGAGCTTCTAGGAACAGTGAAGACAGAAATTTATTTGGTACACGGCAGTGCTGAAGGCATGCTTGCAGCTGAAGAGATACTTTAGCTTTTGCTTTAACTGGATTAACATGCACTCTGCAACACAGCATGAGAATTGGGCTACCCTGAGTCGCACTATCTCAGCCTTCTTAAATTCTTTTCTAGAAAGGGGATGAATAATCCTTCATTCTTCTTTTGAAGAGAACTAGAAGAATTTTGACCTGCTTATGGAAAATAATCAAAATTTGAGGCACTGTTTTTTAGTATCCTAAAGTAGGATACTGCAAGTAGGACAGATTTTGAAGAATTTTCATTGATCTCTTCTGTTACTTTCCTGTGCCCGCTGGGCTTGGCCTCACCTGGCACTGTACCAAATTGGCCTGTGCTGTGACTGACAGGTGAACACCTACTGCTTTATTTCTCTCTTCTCTGCTCTCCCACCTGCCTTCAGTTAACATCACTGACCTGTAGAAGATGTTTCTGAAAAGGTAATATCTGTGTGTATGAGGGTTTGGAAATGGGTAGAAAGAGACTTTGTGTAGTGAAATTCAGATCGATTTGGTGAAACCTCAGATTTTCTGCAGTTTTTCTGACTTTCTCCAAACCTTTTCAGCTGAAGTGGAAAAAGGATGAATAACCTGCCTGCAGTTCAGATGTACCTTGCTTTGTGATTTATTTTTATGAAAGAGAGGAGTAGTTCCTTGCCATAGCCTGAAAGGGCTTTCTAGAGACAAATATTTGTAGCTGTTAAGGAGCTATGCTCCTAAATGCTCTGAAGGGCTCTAGGTACACTTTTATTGGAGCTGGGGCATAACTCCTCCTTCTCCGCCATCCAAATCCATGCTGTAAATCTGCAGAGACAGGAGGATGTGGTTAAACTTTCAGGCGTTTGATCTAATATCTTGTTACAAACAAAAGGCATGCTCACACTGTTGCCCTCACTCATAAGAGTCCTCTGGTTCTGGCTTGTCACATAGCCTGGTGAGCTAATGCAATGTGCCATCTGCTAGGGAGCCAACTCAGCAGAAGGAATTGATTAGTCTTCTGCTGGGCTGCTGAGCTGAACTGGTCCCAGTGTGACCAGGCAGGTGCTGCAGGCGATGCCAGGAGAGCAAGAGAAGGTGTGGGAGGCCTGGTGCTGGGACAGTCCTATCGTTCTGGGGGTACTCAGACAAAAGCAACCCCCTCCCCACATTTTCTTTTCCCAATTTACCCCTGAAGATGTGCTGGAAGCAACAGCCACACAAGTGTAGCCAGGTCACTAAGTGGAAACTCTTGAGCAAGGTAACCAGTGGGGCTCACGAGGGTGCTTTGCAAACACGTCATGTAAGGTGCTGTGAATGTGTGATCCAATAACTTCTGTAGGAATTAATTGCAGAAAATTCAGTGGAAGTTCAGATTTTTGGCCAGCTAGTTACATTTCCTCTTTCAAGACCATCTTTTTAGATCTCTGCACATCATTCAGATTCCAGCATTAAGCCACTTGATTCTTAGATATTTTTTTTTAACTTTACCCCAGTGAGATTAACTTTCCTGTTAGTCAACCCTCACCCCAAAATCAATTCCTTTTCTTGATAAAATCAGCAAACCAACTACATCCAATGCCAGCAATATCTGAGTTTTATTAGGTCACCAAAAGTAGTGAATAATAGAGAGCTGGGCTTAGTTGAGCCCACATGCTGAGCTTCACTCCAGAGGCAGTCTCTGCAGCACAGCTATAAATCCCTGGACATAGCACAGCAGTGCTAATGGACTTGCAGCTCCAGTGCCACTACAGGCAATAATATCTGTAATAACAGCTAACAAAGATACAACCAACCAAACTCTTTAGGGTTCAGCGACTGCTCTCAGGGTTGGAGCAGAGCTCATTCATTTTCTTCTCTTCATTCCACTAGAGCAGCTCCAAGCCATGACAGCACATGGGGATAATTGAAGAGAAAGTGCTCAACCCTGACTGCCCAATCTTCTCATAAAACAATCCCAGGATTGTTCCAGGGACCGTTGGCACAACAAACCTTGCACTGCAAATTTTGCTCCGTAATTAGCAAGCAGTTGCTGTCATGCCTGTCAAATGGGTTTATGTGACGAAGTGAATAGAACAATTGACTGTCTTCCCTTGCAAGCAAGGAGAAGAAACCACTTTGAGTGAAGCTGACAATTATGTAAAAGGAACTAAATGAATTTGGCTTATAGTTCACACTTACCCCTCACAGATGGAAGGCAGGACCTCTGAGGCCTTTTTCTGAGTTCTTGTCCCTTTGTACCTGACTAGTCGCTGGCTAAGTGCCTAATGAGACTCAGAGGAAACAAAAGTAGAGAGAACAAGTGCTGAGGGCTTTTTATTGTCTTTCTTGTCCTTTATAGAGCAAGGGATTACCATGTGGTTCTGCGTAGCGCATCCAAGTTCAAAATCTAATCTTATCATCCAAAGATGATGACAGACACAACTGTGCTTTCAGAAAAACACGGAGAGTAGTGATACCATGACTAGGACAACAAAGGTAGATAGAAAACTGAAGAAGCTTCAAAAATTTGAAGTATTCCATTGAAATATATGCCTTTCTGGGCTATCTCTATACAAGGCAATCATGTTAGGTGTTTCCTACTCTGGTGCAGGAGGAGTTTACATCTCTATAAGGCTACGTACATGGCCAGTCCTAGGACACAGGGAGAAAAAATGATTCTATAAAACCAGAGTATGGGATTAGGCCCTGAGTCAGCAGACATTCAAGATTAGAGATAATTCAGGTCTCTGCATATGGGATCTTATCAGCTACTGCATGTTGACTTTTCTTCCCAGCAGTCCTCATGGTCTCATGAAGAACTTCCCATTTCCTCAGGGTCCTCCTGGCTCACTTGCTGCTTAGTTTGCAGCAGTATCCTTCTCCTTTGTGAAGGTTCTTCTGGTTTATCATTAAAACGTCAGTCAATTTGATGACAGATAGATAGAAAATATCTGAGTAAGGGTAGGACAGAACTCTCTACCAGTGCTAAGTTTATGTTTTTCTCTTTGATTCAATGAGAGCTGTTGCACAGAGCTTCAGGTCCTACCTGCCAGTCAAATAGACTAGCAGGACATAAGCATATTCTGCAAAATTAGGACCTCATATATCCACGACCAAGTAATCTTACTCCCTTCTTATGAGCCCTCCATCCTGCATGCCTCTGTATGTTGACATGCTAAAGTTAACCAGAACCAATCCACAGTCTGCGTCAATAATACCCCAAAGCAGATCCTCCTCCCATCCCACACTCACCAAACCTGTAAGACTTTGAAATACCTGGTATAAAAAGCTGGCAAAATTCAGGCCCAAATATCTGGGCAAAATCCAGGTGCTTCATCTACAAAATTCAGTTGTCTGTTCCAGCTTTACTTCTGACAGTGTGATGTGACCTTTTTCTAGCTGTAAAACTAGCTTTTTATAAGTTGCAATTTTAAAAGCTGGCTGTAGATTTTGGAACTAAAACTGGCTTTTTTTAAAATATTTTTTTTAAACTGCAAAGGGATAGAGAACAGAGGATTGTACTTGAGAAATATTTTCATGTAGTACAAAAAAAACTGCTGGCAGACCCGAGTGACTCTGTTCTGCAGCTTTACAGAAATGTTTACCAGAAACTTTCATAAAAGAAAAACCCAAGAGGACGTGGGGAAAGGGGGCTACAAATGGTGTTTGTCTTCTTGCTTGCGATAGCTAATACACAACAGCTCCCCTGAGGCAGCAATACAGCAAAGACAAGACATTATTTTTTGTCATAAAGTAAATTCAGTGAGGAGTTCAGGACTGACCCATTACATTTACTTCATGATAAAATGAAAGTGCTTTTATTTTCCTTTTCCCTTTGACTTCATTAATAGGTGTTGGCCACCTCCAAGCAAAAAGAACTGCTTTAGCACTAAAGTCGAGCCAGAGGGTCTCGCTAAACTCACTGGAGAATAGAATATGACACACTGTTTACTTTCTCTTCCAAATGCATTATTTATATGAACGTTGTAGTAATTACATGATTATACAGAAGTTAATGCACAACAATAAACCAAAGGATCATCAAAGAAATGCTAATTACAGGGAATGGTTTTTGTTTAAATAGTGGATTCACATTTCTTTTTCCCTTTTCCTTCAGGGCTACAAGAAAAGCAGATTTGCAAACCTAATAAAAGATTCTGCAAATGTCAAATATTTGGGTATAGGAAAGGAAATGAAACCCATCTTCCCATCTCTTTGTCACTCTTCTACCTCCCTTAAAATACAAACAGCTTCAGAAAACTGAATTCTTTGTTTCACCTTTCTGGTCTGGCCTAATTTGTGATGTGCAATGTAACAAGAGTGACTGCATGGCTCTAGCATAGAGACTAAGGGCCCAATGCCCATGTGTTTCTTGTCAATCCTAGCAGGGAAAGTGAAGGGCTTGAGGAATACTGGATGGATCCTGCAGGTTAACATTTGGTTGTGCAGATGGTGTTGGCAAGAGAGGTTTAATGCTTATGACTATGGGAGTCTCTGACAGTTGAGAACAGCTAACGAGAGAAGGGATACACCTGACCAAGTGAGGTAAAATATCCTTGCCAACAGGCAGGCAAACCTGGAGAGAAGAGATTTAAACCAGGAATGACAGGAAAGGGAGATAACAAACCGCAAACAAGTGAGGAAGTGGTAGACCTGGATGTCAAGGAAAGGAGGGTATGGAAAGAAGAGACTTCAAAGCTAACAAAAAAGTGAGGTGGAACTCCACCCCAAGTATACACTCACAGATAAGATAGAGAAGTCCATGAGAGCTGGTTGTTTTAGAAGAATTGTCTCCTTCAGACTCAAGAATGGTCAATGCCGATGTGCAAAACATCAAAGGCAAAAGTAGGCCTGCACAGATGAACAAGGTGCTTCTGAAAAAACTCAGACATAAAAAGATGTCACACAAGTGGAAGTGAAGCTAATTAACCCAGAGCGGATGTAGTATGCAAATGTAGTGTTAGGAAAGCAAAGCCTTTTTGGTGTTGAGACTGGTAGGGAGTTGTATCTGCTACAGTTATATTAGCAACAAAATGAAGGGTAGGGAAAATATGGATCCATTGCTGAATAGGATCTTGTGACAAAGGACATGGAAAAAAAACCTGAAGTATTTAATGCCGTCTTCTTCTCAAACTTTACTGACAATATCCTCTATAATTCCCGTTCTCTGATAACAGGCAGAAAGTCTGGAGCAAATACGACTTCCCTCAGTGGAATTGGATCAGGTTAGGAAACACATACACAAATCCATGGGGCCATAAGGGTTGAGGGAGCTGGTTGATTGGAAGGTTACTATCCGTAATCTCTGAAAGATCAAAAAAATTGAGAGTGGTTCCTGAGGACTGCAAGAAAGGAAGAAGGACCAAGAGCAGTACAGTCCGGTTGGTCTCATTTCTATCCCTGAGAAGATGATGGAATAACTAAAGGTGAATAGAATTACTAGACATTTCCAGAACAAGAAGGTGATAGGGAACAGTTAGTATAGCTTTATGAAGGTGAAATTATTCCTGACCTTCTAAAATCAAATTGCTAGCTTAGAACAAGGGGAGATAATCAGTCAGTGTTTATGTTAACATTAGCAAGACTTTCAGCTCTGGTTTCTACACATCCTTATTAGAGAAAATGGAGAAGAATAGGCTAGATGAATGGACAATGAGGTAGGTAAAAGTTGGCTGAACTTCTTGGATCAGAATGTGAAGTCCAACAGAATAAAGTTCAGTTCATGGCTAGTTACTGTGGTGTGCCACAAAGGTTTGTAATGTGGTCACTGTTTAACATCTTCATTAATGGCCTGGACAACAGGGCATAATGTCCCTTCTGCAGGTTTGCAGATGATGGAGAACCGGGAGGAGTGGCTGGTGTACAAGATGGTTATGTTGCCATTAAGGGGACTGTGACAGGCTGGAGAAATAGGCTGATGGGATGCTTGTGAAGTTTAACAACAAGAAGTGCCATGTCTTGCACCTGAAGAGAAGAACTCCATGCACCAGGAATAAAGTAAAATGAGTGGCAGGAGAAAAGGCTCTGAGAGGAAGGCTTTGTGTACTGCAGGGCCTTTGCAGGAGCTTTCATGGAACTTGTGTTATGATCAACTCACTGCCTGATCTCAGTTATGCTTTAGCAAGGGAGCCTCAAATCTTCCTAAAGCTTCACTGGAAGCAGCACCAGTACAAAATGTTTCCTGCAATGCTTTCCAGTCCCTTTGTCTGCAAAGGTTGTGTACAGAACTGGGACCCTCAGGAGTGATGGGAATTAGGCCCGGCACAGTTGCACTGTGTGCTGCAGGTCCAAGGAGAAGAAACAGCATAGTAACCCTCTTGTAGGTGCCAACTCAAATGCAATTTGAATTACAGCCTCAAGTAGAAGCCTTGAGAATGCAGCCAAAGCTGTAAAATCTGAACCATTTTTCAGATTAGTGGGCGCAAAAGTTAAAGTATGAATGAGCTGGTTGAGAAAACTTCTTGTACTTGTGGAATTATTCTCCATTAAAAGAACATAAATTGCATAGTTCATGGCCAAACCTTTCCTGCAGAAGAAGTGTGATAAAGCAAGCGTTGCAGATCTCTAGAAATGCCAGATTTTAGCTGAAGTACTTAGGTGTGCAGCACCCAGGAAACCCAGTCTTGCATCCCAAACGTCCCGCTAGCAATGGATACATTAGATTGGCCCGGTAACACGTTGCACTGTGGTACTGGGCAAAGACACTGTGGGAGATTTTTAAGCGCTTTTTGAAAGTCAGAGAGAATCTGAAATGAATGACCAGGGTTTCAATCTGGAAATGCCCTGCTGCTTAGTAAGAGGAGGAAATGACGGTGATGACATTGAAAGAGTGGTTCTGCTTCAAGCTCTGTATCCCTTGTGCTGTGGTCATGTCCCACAGTGGGGTTTCCCAGATCACCCCAGCTGACCTGAACTCTCCTCACACCCCACACAAGGTGGCCATGGGGCAGCAGGCACAGACTGATGGCTACAAAACAGGTTCTGTGGTTTCTTTGCACTTTTTGAATTGAGTTAGTCAAGGTTGGCTGGGGAAATCCAATTTAGTGCAGGGATTTTCAGTGGTGACTCAGAGTTGACTTATTTCTAAACAAAAAACATTGTGCCCTGCAACTCCTAGAAGATAAGTAACTAAAATGTTATGCATATTGGAATGTGTTTTCTCTGGAACTGAAATATCACAAATTTTGCATTTTGAATGGTATCAGTGAGTGTCACAGGCTGAAATTCTGCTCCTATTTTAAACAGTACAACCCCAGAGAGGTTGCTCTTAGCTGCGTGCCATAAATTTTTGATTAAGAGTTTGCTTTGTTTCTGTTTTATATCCTACTACCGTTAACTCTTTGGGGCCCATTCGAGTTTCTACTGAAGTTAATTAGGATTTTCACATTGACTTCAGGGGAAGCAGGACTTGACCTTTACTGAATGTCAATTGGAAGTGGAAACTAAGCTTGTGTTCTGGATACGATTATTCAGTTTGCTGTTGGAGACTATTCCTGAGTTATATGAATACTAAAATCTTGGCAAGAGTACACCCTAATAGATTACTTTTTGACTCTGAGAAGAGTTCAGTGAATATTACTACAATGCTACCCCTCGCCTTTTTGTCTCTGGCTTCGAATTGGTGTCTCATTCTTTGCGGATGTCAGTGCGAGACCTGGAGACTTCCAGCAACTGGATAAAATAGGCTCAATTCTGTAAACTAGCACAAGACTTCCAATGACTTGGACATGTGTCAGAGAGGAAGTAATGTTGCTACCCAGTGAGCAGGGGAAGTATGAAAGCCTGTGCATACAGCTAATGCTCAGCCTGCTAGAAAGAGCTCTTCTAAAGGTATACATCCCTGTTTTGGCTTCACTCTGCTCTCCATCATTAAAGACAGAGGTTTAAATATCCTTTTTGCTGGAGCACCAGTGTCGTGGGTGACCTGAATTCAGAATTTTCTGCATTGCTGAACAAACACAGATAAGGAAGCTGAAAGAGATCCAAGAACATCCTCAAAACTATGAAATTAAATTCATTTTACCATTTACTTGTATAGGGGATACACAGAGGCAAAATAATAAACATATCTATATGAACTTCTTTTTCTTGGCTCCCTCAGTAAGCTTGAATACTTTTTTTTCTTGAGTACAAAGGAGTCCCTGTTTTGCTTCCACTCCTTCAGATTAAAGATACTTCCTCAGGTGAATCTAGATTACTTCTTCCTCTCTAAGTTACAATGTCTGTAATGTAAGATGTTTCAGAGTGTGCCACAGTGATGCAGAAAGTCCAGGAAGAACAGAAACAGAGGGAGTATTGCTCTATCCTCCGCCTCCCCACCATTACCCCCATTTCCTCCCTGTTCTGTCAGCTCTGGTTGTCCAGTCGTGTCAGCACTCATCAGCTATGCCAAGCACCTTGGCTCAAATCCCAAACCAACCTGAAGGGACTTGAACCCATTTCAGACATTTTCTGGGAAAACTCTCAGATATTCTAACTTCTCCCAGGCAGAGATCTCCTATGGATAGCTGAGTTAGGCTGAACAGACCAAGGTAGTGTTTGATTCTAGAGAATGGCTGTTTCAGTACTTAGAAGAGAGGGAAAGGAAACATGGCATCCAAAAACTGCTCCAGGATAAGGTTATCTGCTTTAGTCTATGTGAGAGGCACAATTTGAGAAGAAGAAACTGGGATGCTCAGACGCAGGCCCATAAAAATTACACTTATTCATACAAAGCACTTAACTCTAGGATACCTGCATAAAGCTGAGTGAGGGCTCTGAGAATCTCAAATTTTGACTTTGCTAACTGAAGGAGCACGTAGGCAGCAGCAAGATATTTAGCTTATTCTGTAGATAGAACCTATTATGAGCTAAACTTGGAGTTGTGGAGTTTGGGGTTGAGGTTATAGGGAGCGATGTATTCTAAATTTGAACTGAAATATTTTCTAACTTCACCACTAAACATAAAACCCCAAATCTATGTTAGGCTTGAAACACTTCATATATAATGTGAAGCCACAGCAGATTTATTTTTTCTTTTGGAATGTTTGAGGCAGATCATCTAAGTTTATTTTTAATTTAAAATGCAGAGAAAAACAGGCACGTTTTTTACTTCCTAAAATACACTCTAAAGAGACAAGTGTCCTTAGGTTCAAGACAAACTCAGTGATCCTATACAAAGGAGATGTAGGTCCTGACAGTGAATCTAATGAATAGTGTAACTGTGGATAAACTGAAACTTGTGTGTACAAAGTGCCTTAAAACAAAACCTCTTCTTCCAAAGGGATATGGGACAACTTTGCAGTCCATAAACCTTCCCCACTAGAAGTAGCTCATTTTGTAGGGAGTGTGTTTGTTTTCAATTTATGGGCACATTCCTATTTTTCTTTTGGCAGCTCTCCCACTCTTGCCTCACAACACTGCTTCATACTGGTCAACTCCTTTTTGTACCTGTGTGCCCTCTACATCTCCTTGGTCATCTTGACCAGATGTCTTGACCAGATGTCATCTCTGTTTAAATGGTTGGCAAGAAGCCATGAAATACTCCTTTGAAAAACCAGAGAAAATAATAGTGAATTCACAGCCACCACAGTAACCCTATGTAGATATCTTTGGAGAACCTGAAGTTGTCTCCCTCTACCAATGCTGGCATGTTCAGTTCTGTCTGCAGGAAAGTGCCCAAAATCCTAGTGCACATCTCTGGGCAGTCAATGGAAAGGGTGCTGCTGACTGAGTCAAGGGAGAGGAACGTGATGGGGAAATGGAACAGATGCAAACCCCAAGCATCTTACAGACAGAGAGAAGCAGTAAGAAATACATCCTGCTTGGTAATCCAACTGCATGAGGAGATATGCACTAGAATGCTTGCTTATTTTGGGAAGAGCTGAGAGCTTTTATTTTTCTATTTGACCAATCATAAAAATGTTAATTTTCCGGTGACATCAAATCCCATAATGATTGATCTCCTGGGTGACCTTGATGATTTCTTTTCAGAGTTATTTCCCTTTCTTTCTTATCCTGTCATGGTCCCCTTCAAGAAATGGGCACCAGAGAAGCCAAAAAGTTCACCATGTTTCATGTCAGACGTTTATTGTAGCAGACCAATTACCACAGAATCCTATTTGTGTTATAATGTGTTTTTAAACTGATTTGTAGGCACCAGACAATAGTATAATGCAACAAAACGTTTGATATGGGCTATGTAGGGGGAAATTGTTCACTGGGGTTTACCCTTTAAGCCCCAGCTCACATCAACTGGTACAGCAGCAATATTGCTCTTACTCTGACCTTACCATTGCCTTTTAGAATCCAACTCCTCTTTGGCTACCAGAGGCCTGCAAAGAGCTGACACAGTCAGAGGTGGACAAACAGAAAGTTAGACAAAGGCAATTGATTGCTGGCTGATCGTGGCCATGTAACACTAAGGTGCTTTGCTCCCATGATTATACAAGAACAGAAGTGTTTTCAAAGCCTCTTCCTGTCCTGAAGAAGAGAGGAAACTGGCATCTCAAAAGGAAGGAGGAAAATCAATGTTTATCATTGTCTAGTTCATTTTCTCTAATTTAATCTATCTTCACGGCAATTGGTCTGAACTACTTATGCAGGATCCCTATACAACCACCGGGGAAAGACTGGCATGTCCAGAGAGCTCAGTATCTTGTCACAGGTAAACATTTTTCTTAGTCTGGGAAGTCAACCTGAGCAAAACCACTCCAATTCAAAATCTGCTCACTTTCTGCCTCTATCTCCGATTTGTCCTGCAATCAAAATCTCCAGCAAGCTGCTGCCAGAGCCTATCCACCCACGTGGCCACAAAAATGCAGGCATTACTGCACTCAAATTAATAATTACCCTTATTACAGTCATGGCATTTGTGTTGAGCAGATCAGAGCATGGCACAAAAGCTGCTGTCCTACACACACTTTATTTGGTAGCGAAGTCCACTTTGGAAGTGATTCTGTCTGTCCTTTGCCACTGACTGTCACTGGAGCAGATCCAGTTTGTATTGAAACAACAGAATTTTTGCCTATTAAAATACACCATTTTAATATTTTCTCATTTTAGAATATTAGGGCTTACTTTCTTAGATGTCCAAAATTGAAATGACAGATCCTTAATTCATATGATCCTTGAGTAAAAACCACAACAATCTTCAGCAACAAAGGGTTGTACAACAAGAGCCTTTCTGCTGTCGTCTATATGACAGAACACTGGATCAGAGAGGCAAAATTCCAGCACTGGGCAATTTTAACAGCAGATTTGATTCACATCAGTCACGGAAGCTGAAGTTTTGCTTGATGCAGACACTGCAGAAGAGGTTAGAATAAACAAACAACCTCTTGCAGTCTCTTCCAGTCGTTCTTTTTCTTCCAAGTAGCATCTATAGACTGATGTGGTGCTATGCAGCCTAAAAATAGGAAGTCAGGCTGTGGTTGCTATGCACTGTGGCCACGAGGTCTTCTGTAGTGACTGATAAGCAGCTGGATATCAGATTAATAAGTCAGATGTTGGCAGTCCATTAAAAGTCCTACAAAGGCCTACATAAATACTTGTGGTGTCCTAAGATGATGTGCAGACCAAGAAACATCCTTGCACATTATTTAAGTATGATTGGCATAAAATGAACATGCAGCAGTGAATAAAAGTGGAGAGACGAGATGCATCTCTTGTGTATAAACAAAATAACATACCAACTGAGAAGACTAACAAAACCCAAGTGTGTAAGGCTGTACGCAAACTGCCTGCATGTATTTCAAAGGATGTAGTTTGAGTTTTTGATCTTTAGGTGTTTGATGAGATTTAGTTCCCCATCTGATCAGAGACCTGCGTGCATAGGCAGGGAGATACAAGTGTGTGATGAATCCAATGTGGAGCTTTATGGATGGGAAAGGTTTAATCCCTTTTATGGATTAATTCTTTAATCCATAAAGAAAGGAGGATTAGAAACAGAGTCGGGAGCAGCCATGGTCCAAAAGTGGTTCTGAAGGAGCAGCTAGAGGAAAGCCTATAAGAATGGACCAAACCAAGGTGCCAGGTCCTGCTCCTACTGGAGTGGCCAAATTCTAAGTATTTTGACTAGTTGCTCAGTTGGCCCCACATTATTCTCTTAATGACCATCCACAAATGTTTGTACAAAAGGCTGGGATGCTCGCTTGCACAAACTTTTTGCAATAGTTAATCTTCAGTCAGTAAATCATGGTTTGGGACCAAAATTATAATAGTGACTAGAAAATAGGCAGCGACACACAGAACTCTGCTCAACTGTGCCAGTAGATGGGCTGAAACTTGCATGTTCTCTTGTGGCCATGGCAGATACAGGCAGATCATCTCCTACCTCCCAGCCTCTGACACAGCTCCTCCCGGTCGTGTTCAGGCACAGGAACATTTTCTTATAAGGGTGGGTAACAGTTGCAACTACAATTATAGATAGTAAATGCATTAGAAAAGATAAAGTGTCCTAGTGAGTTCTCATAAACAGGAAAAAAGACACAGCTTGTCAAAGGCATCCACAACAAATGGCCAGTTCTGTTCTTTCCTGTAGTTCAGCAAGGCTATGATTTGTGGCTCCTGAGTTGCACTTGGACTCAGCAGTGATCTGACTGTGGAAGCTCAGCTCAAGGGATACTGGCAGAAGGCTGTAACCCGAGAAATATCCCTCAAACAATGCTGTAAGGCATTGTGGTGCTGTTTCTTGTTCATCCCCCCTCACTGATTTGTTTACACTGGAATGGAAAGGTAAAATAATATTCACTTCTGTAAACAGATCATCAGTAAAAAAGCTTTTGTTAATATTAATAAATAGCTTTTTTAAGAACCCCCAAGTCCCTGTGGTAGGTATTAGCTTTTGGTTTCCAGTTACTCAACCTCTTTACAAGTCTTAGAGATCTCATAAACTTTGAATGTTGTAGTAAAAATATTTATAGGGTAAGTCAAAGAAAAACATAAAATTGCATTCAAGTTTTGACATGAGTAAAACTACTTATCCTGCTTATTTTTTATTATGAAAAGCTGGATGCTGTGACCTCACTAAAAAATGATAGCTATTTAAGCAGAAAGGTTGGAAAGGATTTTGTACATGTTAGTATTTCCTTTCTAAAGTATTAATATTTACCTTGGGAAACTCTTAAGTGCTTAATTGGAAAAGACAGACAAGCAGTGCTGCTGGTGTCACAGGCTGTTTACGGAGTTACAACAAAGCTCTGTGTGATAATTCCAGATGATACTTGAGTAAGAAGCTAGGCCAACCTGTGTTTTCACCATGCTTGATAAAGGCTAGATCCACTAAGAAACTCTGAGTTCCACATTAAGTGCTTAAATTCATCAGCCAAATCCTAGAAAGCCTACTTTCAACTTGTCTAACTCTGTAGATGCTTACAGCATTCTGGCAGCATGTCTACAGCCACTGCACCCTGCTCTAGACCTCACCAGGCTGCAGGGAGCTCCAGATAAGCCCTGTTATACCTTGCCACCTCCTTATCTTGCTCATCAAGTGGGAGCCAGCTGGTAGGCTCAGAGGACGCTTGGTGAGTCATACTTTGCATGGCAAGCAGCACAGGGCACAATTTCTAGGACCGGGCTGTGTGTCTGCTGGTCTGTACCATATCCCTGGGAAAGGGAGTCCTACTTTTGAATTCTCACCAGATTCCAGGCTCTCTCACATCCCAGGGAAGTATCTGAGACAGTCTGAGATGTGTTACCCTCCACCTATCTGTTGATTTGGTTCTGTGTTGCAGAAGTAATTAGAATTTTTGGGAGGCTGCAAGTTAGAAAGAGGCACTAATTCACCTCTAGGTGATAAAGATATTTACTTAATGTACAGACAAGCTTCAGTGAAGTCAGACCCAGGCTAAGAGAAATGTGTTAGATTCTTGCTTTCCAATAGGATGGTTCTTTGGGAGAGCTGTTAATTAACATCTCAAAGCAGTAATCTATCTTGAAAATTCATGCTGGTGTTGCATAAAAGAGAACTGCTGTTCAGGCACTAGAGCAAGGGGTTAGATTTTTAAGAGTCAAAATAACAAATTTGGTCATCTTATCACAGAACTTTTGGTCTGGTGGCACTACTGAGCATCCCGCTTACCTCTGTCTCCTCCAGCTGGGAAGGGGCTTTTGTGCTGTAAAGAACTTCCTATAAACATGTTCAACAAGTTCTTGTTAATAATTTCCCTAATGAATGTTGATTCATGTCCCTTACTCAGCAGGAGGATTTGGAGGATGGTTTACAGTGGACAGCAATGGGAACCTCCATGGAAGTCCTCTCCTGTGAAAAACGTGTTCCTGCTTCATCTCTGATTTTGTGTTAGAGTTGTGTTAGAAACAGTGAAGGATTCCTCGGGGGCAAATAGCAGAAAAGCCCTTCTCTTCAGTCCTTTTCAAGCATCCCTGTGCAGCAGATGAGCCAGGAGTGGAGATGCTCTGCAGGGAACCAGGTCAGGGCTTGGTGGGAGGGGCTAAGTAGCAGCTTGTACCACTGCACTTAACACCAGCAGCTCTGACGGTGTTAACATACACCTGGAGCTTTTTACTGCTATTATAAAACAGGAGTTCAGTTAAGTTACTGTCCCACAATGTTTAGACAGAACATATACAAAGCTTTCAAGACCAAAAGCCAAAACCTTAAGAAAAAATATGTGCTATAATAATAAGTCACTGCTTCTGTATTGAGACCTCATTTTCACAAGGTGACCAATGCGTGACTGTCCTTTCTCTTCCTTTGTCTCTTGTAGGTGAGGCATTATGACTTGTCTTAGGGATGGTCTTTAAGGATAACAACACAGAAATAATTTCATAAGAACATTCACTTCTTGCAGCATCCACTACAAGTTACAACATAAAACCACCAAACCCTTGAAGATTATGTGAGAGTTATAGCTTGATGAGCCATTAAATCAGGCAACCATTATTCAGGGTATTTCAGTAACAAAAAAGAAATGTTTTAATGCTGTCTTTTTAATGCCCTGCTTACTTTGCACGATCTTGTTTTTAATCAGCTTCCTCAGTAAGAACTGGGGATAAATCCCAAGTTTACATGTGCACACAAGTTCTGAACTTTGAACAAATGCAGTATGTTAATACATATTAATCTGTTTACTTAGCCCATGACTGGTCACAGCCAATAAATCCATAAATCCAGGCTCTGCTGATTGTGTGGCTGGCATATAAGCATGCAGTACACAAAGGAAAACCTGGAAATTTGTCAGCTCAAGGACTTCACTTTGTGAAATGAGAAGGTGCCTAAGTTGAAGATGTGCCTTCAGAGGCTAGTTGTGATTCGCCACACGGTGACAGTTTGTTTGGGTTTGCACACTGAATTGTGACACAAGACATCCAAATGGACATTACAGGGCATGTGTTCGTGATTTTTGACCTTGATAGAACAGGCTGGGTAAGACTCTTGTATTTTACATGGACATAGAACTGATTTCCTTGCAGAATAGACCCATAGATGTTAATTCAAAGCTATTGTGCAACCTCACCGCAGAGGCATGCGGTGCTGCCTTGTGTTGGGTGTGTTAGCGCTGAGCTTGATGTTGTAATGACTGTGTGCCTCATTTGAGGGCTTAGGGGTAACTGGCCTCCAGGGATATTGCACTTTGAGTTCGAATCCTTCACTAAAATCATCTGACTGCTTGTTTGGAAATTGAAAAAAAAAGACTCTCTGCTGAATTTTTCATGACCTTTTGAACAGGATGCAAGACTGAGAGAGAGCCCAGCTCTGGGTTCCTGCTGGCTACATCCTCCTGGCCCTCCCCATCCTATTATCTTTGGTACCAAAGCCTCGCGGCCAGCAGATCTGAGACACAGCCTTCTGGAACAAAGCTGTGACTTGATGTGACTGAAGAAACACTGCAGTGGGGAGTTGTGGGACACAGGCTCCCCCAGCTCTGCTGTCTGTAAGTGGCTCTGGAGCGTGCTGTGCTCGGGGTGCTGGGGTCTGTCCCCGCTTCGTGAAGACAGATGTGAGTGCTGAGCGAGCAGCAGCTAACAGACTCGCAGAATAACATTGGCAGGGTGCCCTGCTTTTCAGATTTCAGTGCACCTACAAAAACTCACAAAAAAAAAAAAAAAAGCCCTCTACATTTTGGCCTAGAGCAAGGCTCTGGTGTAAGCAGTTCATCAAGACACACTCTCTTTAGCTCCTTAAACACACAGCTAGATCAAAATAAAGTATGAAGAGCATAAAGTAACTCACAGACACCATTTATTAACACTGAGGCCTGCTGCAGGAAGAAAGTGACCCAGTAAATATTCTCTCTGAGTAGTAAAATAGCTGCTGTAAGGAGTTATAAGAACTTTTGTGAGCTGTAATTCCCTTAGGAAAAAAAAAAAAAAGAGAGGTTTTTACAATCTTTCATCTCTGCTTGAAAGTAGAAGTAAAAAGCCTGCCCCTAAACAACTAGGTGCTTGTGAGCATCTTCTGTCTGGTCTTAAAGCAAGAGACAGATATGGATGGAAAACAAACTCACAAACAGTGCAGCTCAGCTTTATGAGTGCTGTGATTTCAAAGATGGGAAGAAAAGCTCCTCAGGCTGGATGCCCTGGGGACCAATAGTTCAGCAGCTTTCAGAGTGTATTCTGCATTTGAAATTCACAATGTTTGATGAAACTGCAAATGAATACCTCACAGTGGAGGACCTGTACACAACAAACCCTGGTGAGGTACTGGAACAGGCTGCCCACGGGAGTGGTGGAGTCACATCCCTGGGGTGTTTAAAGACAGGGCAAATGTGGTACTAAGGGACATGGTTTGGTGGGCAATATTGGTGGTAGGTGGACAGCTGGACTAGATGATCTTAGAGGTCTTTTCCAACCTTAACGATTTCTACTCTGGCTCATTGGAAAAACCAACAATATGCACATACTTACGTTTTGCTTTACATGTTGTCTTTCAGTGAGGTTTATTTTACAAAAGGCTGTGGTGTGATGGTGTGTGTGAATACCATCTTCCTTTACTAGTGACTAAACCAAGGCAAAAATATTGCACTGAGCTAAGTCCAATTCAATGTATTCTTGTTTATCTTCCTTCTGTATCCCTATTTCCCCATGGCAACTGTCGGTCTGGGTCTAACTGCTCAGCATCTAAGAAAGTTTATAGCAGATGTTGTAGCAATCAGAAACGTGATTGTCCTCCCAGGGTTTGGGACAGCAATGGCAGTGCATATCAAAGCAGCTGGAAGGAGAACAGCCAGAACGATTTCCCTGTTTGCTGTAGAAACGGCAGTGAAGGACACTAAAAAGAAATGCAGCTGATAGCATGATCCCTGCCAGTGCTATGCTTGCAAATAATGAGTTAAACAGTGAGTTGAGTGAAATAAATGCTTTTTTTTTTTTCTTCTGTGGACAACTGAGTCTCTAACAAGAACCACGTCTGTAATAAAAGTTATGATGTCTCTAGCAGGAACTGGTAGTGCAAATCAAACATACCATTAGCTTGTTAGGCTGAGCCAAGTGAAATAACAAGCAGCTGGGTAGTGCTGTACACTGAAATGGAAAACTGTTGCCCCTTAACAGAAGATTTCCTCAGAGAAAATTAAGCGCGAGGGGCAGCAACAGACCTGGTTATCCATGAGCACAGTGTCACGGGGAGGTCAGGGGAAGGACCTCACTTAAACCATCATTCTGACTCAAAAAATGCTGCCTGACTACTGAAGTCATCAGTACAAACCCTCCCCAACACCTCGATGAGCACACTGTGGGGGCAGGGATATGCCTGGCCCTGCACCTGGTTACTGCCACCAGGAAAAGCAGAGGCAGGAGGGGTAGCCATGTCTGGCCTCTGACTTGCCAGTGAGGGGTCAGACTGTGCCTGGGAAATGGGGAGAAAGTGGACATCTCTTGTTTCGGAAGAATAATCACAGAATCACAGAATCATAGAATACTTTGGGTTGGAAAGGACTTAAAGATTGTCTAGTTCCAGCACTCCTGTCATGGTAACAGTGATCAGGTTGCCCAGGGCCACATCCAGTCTGGCCCTGAACGCACTGGGGATTGGGCATCCACAATGTCTCTAGGAAATTCCACTAACCTATGAGTAAAAAATTTCCTCCAAACATTCAACCTAAATCTCTCCTCTTCTAGTCTAAAACCACTCCTCCTTGTCCTATTGCTATCAGACTGTGTAAAATGATGGCTCCTTTCCTGATCATAAGTTCCCTTCAAGGCTCCAGTGTGGTATTCCTGGAACCTTCTCTTCTCCAGTCCCAGCTCCCTCAGCCTGTTTCCAGCCCTCTGAGCATCTTTTTGACCCCTCTGGACCTGCTCCAACAGCTCCACATCTTTCTTGTCCCAAACACAGAGCCCCAACACAACACGGAAAGTGATGCATTCTTCTGCACCAGAAGAGAAATTGGAGGCAGACTGCATTGGGCTAGATGGGATTCTGTATTTTCAAACAATTGGGTTCTGTGAGTTTTTGTACTTTCAAACAATTGGGCTAGAATGAATTTTTGTACTTTGGGTCTTTCAGTTAAAACCAAGCTATCTGTGTTGTCGTGTTCTCTTTTACAAGTGTTTGGCTAATGGAGCTTGGGTGGCAGAGTGGAAAATTGTTTGGGAGGTTTGAGCTGCCCTGTGTGTGTTCCACGGCCCAGCAGCCAGACATTGTTTAGTAAGTCCTATGAGGGATCCTGGTAATCGCAGCTGATTTCCAAAAGCATATCTGTTGCCCATGTGCATCAATTAGATTAGAGCATTTGTATGCAAATCACAGACTTGATATTGATCCCACAGCTTGCAGCCAGCTGAGAACATTTTGATGCTTGTCTGGAGGGAGGCCATAGGAGACCATTTCCACAAAATCTGCTGCAGAAGTGCATCCAGTTTTCAAGTGCACATCCGCATTTAGCAACTCCCTGTTGCTAAATGTCAGCCCATGGCACATCCAGAGACTGCCCTCATCACTGCCACCACATGAGCCTCCAACACAAGCCTCTTGTGCCCTGCCTGGCTCAAAAATCCCCCATACATTTTTGGGCTAGTACTCTGTGTGGGAGGAAGTTGGACTGCATTTCCCAGAAGCCAGCTCCTTAAAGAGGGAATTTTAAAGGAGATAAATGTGTTTTCTGGCTCTGAGTGTTGCCAGCTCCCGTCCATTTCTAGATGCTGGAATATGCCCAAGTCTGAATAGACAACAAGGGAACAGCATTTTGAACAAAACTTTTCTTTTAACAACACAATTCTAAACCACTTCCACATGCTCCTGGTACACGTAGGCACTGTGTTCACCTGTGTCTAACCCGAATCCAATGGAGCGTAACAGGAGCTTACTTGACGAAGAGATTTCTGCAGATGTGCCCTCAGTTGCTGTCAGATACTCTGCTGCTCAGGCAGCCCCACACTGTGCGGGGCACGTCTGCAACTCCAGTTTTCCAGAATAGCATCTGGTGTGTAAAAGGCACAGGAAGCTTTTGCCCCAGCTCTATTACTTAGAACTGGTTAGAAAAAAGCCTCAAGAACATTGCAAAAGAAAATTCCCAAATGCCTTTCTCTGCAACTCTTTCCACTTTCTCATTTAATAATACAGCTGTCTTAATTTTTTCAGTTAGTGGCAAGGGAGGAAAACTCCCTCTTCCCTTCATCCTTCTCTGCCTCGGGAAAAAGAGAAAAAAGGGAAGGAGGAAGAAAAAAGGGTTTCTGGGATGATAATGTCTTGAAATTGTTTTTGGTGGTTTGTTGTTGTTTTTTTTTTTTTTTTAAGTTGAAACATTTTGGAAAGAACTTTTCCACTTTTCTTCTTCCGTTTGAAACAATTTTTTTAAGGAAAACTACTTTAAACTCCAAATATTGGCTAACTTTATAAACAAAATTCTTTCCCCATTTTATTAAGGGAATTAAACAAGGTGCAAGTGATGGCTGAAGAAACAATTTCCAAGTGATTGACACATAGGAACTTTTATCTTTTCAACTATAAACCTTGATTGGTTTTTGCACCCCCTCCTTCCCCCCCCCCCCCCACACCTCACTTCCTCCTTTCCTCCTTCGAAAAATTATTGCTTTTCAGTTTGTTTTAATGGTGTTTATGTAATGCCATAAATATTCTTGTTTAGAACCGTAATTATTCCCTATGATTAATTCTGCCCTTTCTAGGAGGTTGTGCAAGATTTTCACTGGAGGGTATGTCTTTCATGTTTATATGTTACACCACGTAAAGTGGAATTTGCCCCCTACCAAAGCTGCATCAGTGAAGGCAGAGTTAACATTTTTCCTTTCTTCTGTGGCAATGTTTGGAAGCATTTTTGTGGAGTGTTTAGTATCATTCCTCTTCAGGTTAGGAAAGTAACTGACAGGACTCTGGGCCAAGGGTCCCTTCACTGTCCAACCTCAGCTCTGTGGAGTGGAAGCCTGCCATGTCCAAAAGTCACTTCCTTTCTCTTTCTTTTACACCCCATTAGGCTGTCTGTGTTTTTGATTTCAGAGGAATTCCTATAAATACATTGATTGTAGCTGCTAATTGTGGGTAAAACATCTACTGCATGATGGCAGTGGGAATTTTCCCAAAGTAAGGGACTTAGCTCTCTGTATTCTCTGAAAAGTATTTGCAGAACTTGGAGATAACGATCAGAATTTTTGTGACAACCATTCTGTGTTATGTGAGGGCAAACACATGAAATCAGACAACACTGCGGCAGTGACTGACAGTGCACAAAGGCCAGATGCCTGCACATGGTGCCCAGCATGTTTGCTTTGTGTTGCTCCTTACGAACCTGGTTAAAAGGAGGTGAATAGCAAGACTTGAGTACCCCAGAACAAAGGAAGGAAACATGGGGGAGACAGGAAAGAATTATACTTTAAAGAATATATAGAGTATAGACTCCAAATAGACAGTTTTTCTGCTTGAATGCATTTCAGATACTTTTCCAACCAACCAATGGAAATAGTACCATTTTTAGCAGTTTAAAAAGTGTAATCTAGAAATGTTTCTCTGTCATCCTCTTAGGCAATTTTTGTAAACAACTACTTTACTGCCCAGAACTGTCTTTGATTGTTAGGCATAAAATGAATAAGTTAGGTGATGTTTGGGGAATGTGTAAACTTTAATTGTGTTCATTGTTTCTGTGCAGAAACCATTTGCCAGAGATTTTTGGGGCTGATGGGAAAGGATTTGCAGCGCTGGGTTTTCCTTTCTTATTAAGTCATACCTGCATCTAAAAAAAACAGACCATATTAAGAGTGGGAAGCCTTTGAGAAACCTGGGTGGAAAATCCCAGGAGTGAGGACGTCCCTGCACAGCAGTGCCCAGGTCCCTGGCAGAGCTCAATAGGTCATGTTTGCTGAAGGTGCTTGTTTTCTGTCTCCTGGAGCGGCCAGCAATGGGACACCAGAAGGACAAAGCATGTCCTCAGTGACCACAGATGGAGACAGCCACATTCATGGATTAGCGCTGCCATGGAAACTTGGTTTGCAGAACTCCCCGTGGCAAACAGGGAATGAATGCCAGGTCAGCACCCGGGATCCGAAGGGAGGGAAGGAAGGGTTGAGCAACTGTTTGCTGAACTCATTTAGGAGCTTTCCTGGAATATTCCAATATTCCACATATTGGAGTGAAGAGTTTTTAGTCAAAGTTAGGACAAGGATTCCCTTTGTTTGAGAAAAGGGTTCTGTCTTTTGGATGCATTCAGCAGCAGAGCTGAGCTAAGTATTGATTTAATTTCAAAATAACCTTCAAAGACCTAAAAGAAAAGAAATCTCAGAAGGCTTTTTGTTTAACATAATGATTTACAAGATGTGTTATCAGCCATTAGCTTAGGAGTTCTGCTTATAATTCTGATTTTGATCCTTGTGAGACAAAATTCACATCTGTATTTTGCCTGTAGAGATCTGTTGGCTACCTAGTCCTAGATATATCGAAATCATGGCTGACTGTTTCACCGCTTGGAAAACATAACTTTTCTTACAGCATCAAACAATGAGCTTTCAGTAAAATATACTATAACAAACATCCCTACTTCCTCCTTCCTCCCTTCCTGCTTTCCTCCCTTCCTCCTTCCTTCCCTTGCTTCCATTCTTCCTTTCTTTCTCCCTCCCTCCCACCCCTTCCCCCTTCCTTCCCCCCTCCTTTCCTTCCTCCCTCCCTTTGTTTTTCATCCTTTTTCCAAATATACAAAATGATGTACTTTTTCCCCCCACAGGTGGGGAACAACCTGTGAATTGGGAGATGTAGTTCTACATTACACTTCCTTACAGACTTCTTTATGACCAGCTCCTCTGTCTCAGGAATATAGACAGATGCAGTGTGCTCTCTGTAGGCTGGCAATGCCTGCCTCTGTAGGCAATGCAATGCCTGCAATGGCCTGAGGGCCACCTGTGTTACCTGGAACGTGCAGCCTGGTATCAGCTCGACTTGAAGCCCAGTATGGATGCATTGCAGCAGCCTAAGGCACAGATGAAGGGTTTGACACAACAACTTGCAGTCTATGCAGTGAAACCTTATCCCAGGTAGAATCACAGAATTGTAGAATGGCTTAGCTTGCAAGGGTACTTAGAGACCATCCAGTTCCAACCCTCTATCGTGGACAGGACTGCCACCGAACGTATCAGGCTGCCCAGCGCCCCATCCAATCCAGCCTTGAACGTCTCCAGTGATGAGGCATCCACAACTCTCTGCATGCCTCTGCCAGTAAACCTTCCCATGTCTGAACTAACAGCTCTGCTTGTGTGAGGCTGTTGTAGGTATCTCTGTGCGCACCTCTAATAGCGAAAGTGCAATTTGCCACCTCAAATTTCAGACTTGGATGGCTAGAAATCTAGTACATGAAAGCCCAAGAGATATCTGCGGTGCTCTAAAAAGTGTGTTTTCTGAGACTGATGCCCTGAATGTTATTACTTGACTGCATGTTTTACAGCCAGCTGTGTACCCATTTGGGGGAATTTTCGTTTAAAACTTATGTCCGCAGCAAGGGAAATGTCAGAAAACACATTATTAAACTCAAAACTGAACCGATGAATTCTTCCCAGACAGTAAAACATTTTCCCTCTCAGTGGAAGAGACTGTGGTTTGACATTCTTTGTTCTTCATAAATCCAAGTTAACCAGTTCTTTTTATCAGAGAGTTATTCCCATTTGCTATGAAGCAGTTGCTTAATACTTTGTTGCAGTATCTTGCCAAGGTTAAACTGGTTGGTTGTTCCCCATATTTTCCATTTCTGCATAAGATAGCACGTCAACCTTTCTCTAGTGCCTAGGGGCCTTATAAACCCACATGAGTTTCTAATGGCTCAGCAGTTGTCTTGCCTAAGCTGAAAACTGAATTTCCTCATTCCTTCCTTGTGTTGGTCTTACACAGAGAAGTTTGAGGATTTAAGACTCAGCTGAATGTAAAACCAGAAGTATGGGAAAAGTGCTGGAAACTGAGAAAAGTCAATGGCAAAATTTCCACAGCTTTTATTGGAAGGAAGATTTGGATCTATGGGCATGAATCTGAAAAGAGAAAGACTGGGTTATGTAAAATCGGAGATTAGCAGTAAATATGAGAAAACACCCAACTCATACAATGTACTCTAAATTATCTGTTTGTGGCAGATCATTGCAAAAGCATGAACTAAAAGAAGGAAAACTGCAAAAGCCAAGTCCTCTGATGTTAGTATTGCAGCTGTTGGTTTGCAGGTTCTGGTTGCGTGCATTCATCTCTGCAGAGCTGCTGTGATATCCTGCTACCCAAAGGTACATGAGAGCATCAGCCACCCTTGTTGTCCAGTGCCCCTGGATTAAATGACCTGAACATGTGTTTCCCTTTGTTCAGAACCAGAGGGAAAGTTTCTATCGCAGCCCATGTCTCAGTATGTAAAAGTCCACGTGTCCGCATCTGGCTCACTCCAGCTGGGATGCCTCAAAGCTGCCTTTTCTGCCTATCGAAGTGTATTAACACTGTTTCATGCTAAGTACGCTATGGAGGTTCCTTAGATCCTCATTTACATATGTTTTGTATTACCCGTGTTTTTTGCTTTTCATGGTTTATTCTTCCCTCCCACAAGTTGCCACTATCCTCTTCATTAATCCATCTAATTGAAACCTGACATTTTCTGATTTATTGTTCCAAGTTCTCTTAAAATCACCAGTCAGAAGAACAGTTGTACCCCTGTGTAGTTAAAAGAAGATATTCAACAGCAAATTTTGTCTTAGCTGTGCATAATGATTTTATTTTATTTTATTTTATTTGCATTTGACCTCAATAAGAGGTTAAAAGATAACCTTGCAAAGCATGAATTTCATTAAATCAGCCATTCAGCAGGTAGGCTGAATTTTTCATTTGGATTTGCCTTGTTTTGTGCTTGAAAATATTTTATTAATATGTGTTGGAAAAAAGAGGAGGGGCTTGCTAAAAGAAGGACAACGGCATCCTCTCATTGGAGCTTTCATGGGAGCTGATTTGATCTCCTTTGGGTTTTGCTTCTGCAACAGGCTGTTTTATCTGCCTTTATCTTCTGACCCGTAGGTGTGACCTTACCACCTCTATCTCTTTTGGAGCAAAGCCTGGGCCTTGTCAAAGCTCCCCTAGTGACTGACGGGGACTGAAGGGCTGCTCATGGTAGTGGGAAGGATGAAGATGGTGGAGGCAGTCGGTGTAGTGCCTCCTGCAATCCCATGGTCTGGGGGCAGGCAGCCAAGGGCTCATCCCTGCCAAACCTGCCTTGCCTCTCACTCCAGCAATGCAGCAGCATTGATAAGTGTATAATCAGACTCAGGGGAGATGCTTATTTCCTGTTGCTTAAAGTAGATTAAACAGTGTACAACTCACAGAAATAACATTCAGCTGTCTCTTTTAAACTTAATATTAACTCTCTCTTCTTTCCATGAAAAACTCTTCTCTATGTCCTTTAATACAAGATACACTGAGCTTTAAAAAGTGTATTCAGCTCTTACATTTCACAGGTTAACTGATGGATTTGAGATGTCTTACAGCAACAATGTCAGAAACAGCATCTACCAAACTGTCCAGAGGGAACAGGGAAAATCAGCACGAGAAAAATGTATCCATGATGGAGAGTATTGTGGAGGCCTCCTGCTGAGAGCCATCCTGATGCTAGAGCAGGAAGAAAAGCCAAAAAGTGGAGTGATTGTGTTGGCACTACTGCCTGCTGTGATGAGTCCCGCTTGTCCCACCTGAGCATTCAGAGAGGACAACCGTTGTGGAGCTGCCAGACTCACCCTGCCTTCACTGTGCACTTCCATGGACATGGAGATGGCATGGGACATGGGACAGGCAATTCTGCAGGCTGCTGTGTTTCCTGATATCATGGAGAAAGGCGAAAAGGTGAATAATAGCTCCTTGCTGTGGGATTCCCTCCTTCTGTTTTGGAAAAGGAAGTGCAGCAGGGATTTGGAGAGCCAGGGGAAATGAGCGAGGTGGTTTTGGTGCTTTGGATTCAGAGCCCTGCAATCTGCCTGCATAGTTCCACTTGGCTTCAGCTCATGTGAATTTGGACCAGAGATTGTTTTGAAAAAAATGGAGTGAGAGCTGGGCAGAAAATACATTTACAACAGCAGGTCACACATCATGAGGAAACATCTATGTGATACATTGTGGGGAGTAAAGTCTGGCTGCAGATCAGCGCTGCAGGGAAGCATTAGGAAAAGTTTTCAAGTATTTGCTTTTTATTAAAACAAATCCCCACATACATTTTCTGTGGAAAGGAAGTGTTTCATACAGAAATTCCCCACAAAGAAAAACTAAAGCTATTCTCTATAAAAACCTTTCACATTTTACCTGGAAACATTTCTATTCATCCCATGTCATCTCAGAGGTGAAGGCTCTGACCCTCAGGCTGAGGATCAGGATAATCCATCAGGATGAGGATGAGGAGCACAGTTCTTACAGGAGGATGGACAAAGCTACAAATTGGGACACAGCATGTGTTCCATACCTTCTAAGAAACATGGGACAGCAAGGGTAAGAGTTCTCGCCTCTCTAGCTTTCGTTTCTCCAAATGCCACTTTGTGCATGAGCAGTAGTTCTATTGTACCAGAGCACAACTGCACAGGAACAAACCTACCCGCCCTCATTAACAACACAGCCCCCCAAAAGACAAGATACTTTACTATAAAGAATGCTTTTGCTTTTTTTTTTTTCTACAATGCATTCATTCCTAAGCACAAATCTAGCTCATATACATGGCTGATTTTTTTCACCATATTTTTAGAGTTGCATGCTGATGGAACAAAAAAACCCCAAACTTAAGGAAACTCATGGACAGAGAATTCATTTGGTTCGCATTGATGCTCTCCTTCCAGCTAATGACTAATACTGGCTTTAAAAAAACCTGCATTATTTTGAGGAGCTTGTATTGCATGAAAAGTAAATAGCCTTAGAAATCACTGTGGTAACAGGTCATAAATCAGTTAAAGAATAATATCAAATAATAAAAATAGTATTTTCCCACTACAATGGATCGCAAAACTTTCAGATGTTTCATGTTGATGTTATCATCTCTTCCCTGAAAGCAAAAGCTTCTTGATTTCCATGCAAGCTGCTCTCCACTGAAGCTAGCCATAGAATCGTGGAACCTCCTGAGCTGGAAGTGACCCACAAGAAACAATGAATCCAATTCCCAGCTTCACTTAGCACCATCCAAAATCCAAACCCAGTGTCTGGGAGCAGTGTCCAAATGCTCCTTGAACTCCAGCACTCAGGGCCGTGCCCACAGCACTGTGCAGCCCGTTCCATGCCCACCGCCCTCTGGTGCAGAACCATTCCCTGACCTCAGCTGCCCCTCCCCTGACACAGCTCCATGCCGTTCCCTCGGGCCCTGTCGCTGTCACACAGAGCAGAGCTCAGCGACGCCCCTCCGCTCCCTGTGAGGAGCTGCAGCCTCCGTCAGCTCCTCTGCTCTGGGCTGAGCACACGCAGGCACCTCAGCCGCTCCTCACATAATGCCTCCTTGTACCTCTTGTGTCTTTCTTGTGGCTTTCATGTGCCACCAAACCACAGCAAGTTCTGGGAAGGCTTTTAGTGCCATTCCCTTTAGTCAGGATACAAAGTCAGATATCTATTTCTGTTTTCTAGCTGTGCATACATACCTTTCTGATGGGCTTACACACCAGCCCCATAATACCACAGTTTCTTAAAGCACAGAGCTTCTTCAGACCCATGATTGTTCCAGCTTTGTCATAGATAAATATCGCAACTTCACATGCATTTTTGCAATCCCGTTCAAGGCATTTAATTGCAGGATGAATCAGGGCACTTTAACCAGCCAAATTTCCTACATTGTCAAAGAAGAGAGGTTTCTCCATGTGTGTTTCGAAGCACAGCTATTGGCTGCCCAATGCTAGACAGTATGACTGTCTTCTTCCCAAATAATTCAGCCTCTCACAAAAAAAAAAAAAATAAAAATATCATGAATCAGGCTGAAAAATTGCAGGCTTCTTAAAAATAGAAAGGATAAGTTGTTTGCTTTCGTGAGTGCACTTGTATGATGTTTCCATGCTGCTCCTCATATTTATGTGTATTTGTGCTGTGTGGACTCTTCATTCCTGACGGAGGCTCTGGTCCTCATGCAGCAAAAAGAGTAATAAATTAAGACAGAAAGACTCAGAAAACAGCTAATGGAGGGGTCTTCCTGCTGTCCTGCAGGCTGTTCACCTGGCAGCTCAGCAGCCTGCAGAGAGGGCTGGCCCAGAGCTTAGAGGCCTTTGCTATGCAGTCTGTCATGGAGCAGGAGTCATGGGGCTGGGTCTCACTGGAACTGTGTCCCCAAAGTTGGTATAAAACAGGATTTTTTTCACAGTGTGGAGAAGAACCTTATTCCTTTACAGTTTTTAAGGGATCCCAGAGATCTTTGTGTGGAGATGAGGTGAGATCCAGCTATCTGATGCTGGCAGAGAATAGTGCCAAATTTGCTTTTAAGCTCGTTATAATTAAGATTTTCAGCTGAAGTTAGCACATCACTTCCTTATTCTTCCTCAAGGCAGATTTCTCTGCAGTTGTTCAAACCACAGCTTTAGGATTTCAGATTTTCAGTTCCTATCTTGGGAACTGGGTGTCATAGCTTTGGAACTGCAAGTTTGCAACATTGCCCATTTTAAGCCATGTATTATTTTCTCTTTATGGTATTCAGTGTGGTGATTATCATGAGGATTTTATTTCCTGGGATATGCAATGATTTCAAGACAACAGAAAAAAAAAAAAAGTGGAAAAATTTGGTTCTGGAAACATTCACTCTAGTGCTTGAATGTAAAAGGTGGCAAGAGACACATGAAATTTTTCATTAGCACATGGGAGAGACACAAAGGTTTGTGTTATATGGACCTATTACTATTTCAGATTACATAAGGCTAAAGAGGAATCTTTTATGAGACTTTTAGGATGTGGTCATGTATTCCCTCCCCACGTTACAAGTTTCACTGTCTCTCTCTTTGATGTGAATAGATCTGTAACTTGGCTTCTGAAATTCACATCAAGCCTCCTTATAATATTGTTCATTCTAACAATGCCACTGATAACACTAAAAGCAGTCAGTTCCCTAGGATACCGTGCAATCAATGTTTTATGTACCATCCTCCCCATAAAATGACCTGAGGAAAATTTGACAGTGATGAGTAGACAGGAAAAATTTGGGGTAACGTAACTTTCACATGGGCACAGGAAGAAACGTTTATTATAGATTATGGAAAGGTTACATATAAGCTGAGTCAATTCTGGAAGAAGTGGAAAATGTGCAACAATAAATTATTCTGTCTTGAAGAGGGTAAAGGAGAATGCATTCTGAGATTCTGGTCCAGAAAGGTGGTAAATAAAGAAGGAAAATAAGTAGTGAAAGAACAGATTGGGGAATAGGATGTATAGGACTGCAAGACTGAAAACAACAACAGGAAGTAAAACAACAGTGTCTGTGATCTCAAAAGATAAGGCAAACCCAAGATGAAATTTTCAGAAAAGAAGGAGGATTTTTGCATCAGAGAAAGCCCACAGAATGGCAGAAAAAATATTCTGGTTCTGGAGGCAGCACACAGGCAGTGCATAGGCCACTTTCCTGTAATAAAGGATGATAGAAGAGGGTCTGAGCCCACCTCCACCAGCACATAACTCACTGAATGCACGAATGTGAGGGATTTGATCTAGTTCATTTTAGATGGAGGAGACTTAGGGAACTCAAGATGTGAAGAACCAGCTGAAATTTGTTGGTAAATGTAACCATGCTGTTTTCCTAAAAGTGAAGCTCCCCTTACCACAAGAGCTTTAAGCAGTTCCCTTGGAGGGCACTGAATGTTGTCTTAGAGGAAAACCCAAGGTCTTCCCAAATGCACTATGTTACCTTACTGAATATGAGGCTGAGTAGACGTAGTGTTGGCATTGTGCAGTAAAGTAAGAGAAGAGGTGGCCATGAAAAGCCATGGGCTCTTGGACCTTGTTTCCAAAGTGCAGGCAGCCACTGAAACCCATTTTTATGGGCTAAGAAGGCAGTCTGGGCATCTGACATTGACAGTCTCAGAAAATACCACAGCAAGAACTGAAATGCTGAGCAAGCCTCTGTTCCAAGAGGGATGCACACGCCCAGTGCTGAGCCCCCCACCATGTCCTCCTCATATCCTGAGCACTAAGTGCAAGCAGACCCCGTCTGGAAGGGAGCCTGGTCCTCAGGAGAGAAACAAAGCCCCGGTCAAGAGGTGCTCTTCATCTCATAGTGAAGTAAATTTACAGTTTCCTTTTGTCTCACTTAGTTCCTGAAAGAATTCAAGTGACCTCCTCCTCTAAGCATTACACATTTCCATTTTCATTCTAGCATCTCCATGTCAAAGCCAGAATCAAGCTTTCAAGGGAAATCTGAGAAACAGAAGCAAAAGAGATAATGGAGACTTCTGAAGCGGTGGTGGTGACAGCCCAACGAGTTTCAGTTCATTTGAGTCCCCCATCTGAGAATTTTTCTCACCTTCACATAAAAGGCAGTATCTGTTACAGTTGCATATGTCTGCTCTACAGATGGACCCCGGTGATTAGATGAACTTTGTGCACCTGATCTCTATGCTGTTCAGGAGCCCAGACACAGACAAGATGCTCCTTTTATTCGTGCCCTGGTTGCTCAGGTGCTTGCATTGCTGCTGTAACCCAGTCCCTGTAAATTCAGTGCTGAAGACCCCATTCTCGCATGCTCACTGCTGTCTGTAGCGCTAGTGGTTGTAGGTTTCTCTGTGGCTACAATGGGGCTGCCTATCAGCATTCTCTGTTGCTGGCTAGGCCCACTTTGAAACAAAAAGACAGTAATAGGAACAGAGAAAACAGTAAATATTTTGAAGGGCTCTTTCTATGGATAAACACTGTGAGTACAGCAGGAAAGAGAAATCCACATCCCTTATGAACTGTTTTGTATTTTCTGGTTTTGCTGGAAAGATGGGGAAAAGCTGGAGCTAATCATGCTCTCTGGTTGAAGGCATGGCTGCTTCTGTTACAAAACTGAGAAACAGGATAAATTCTGCTGTCAGACTGTCATAGTACTTGAATCATACTGCACTGCTGTACTTAAAAACAATCTGGAGAAATGGGCTGAGACTGAGATGGCGTAGTTCACTGTGGGGATCATCTTAGAAGAATTAAACTTGATTGGTAAGATGCAGAGGAATCTCACAGTGATGAGTGACTGGGTAATAATAACAGAACTTTTCAGTCCTGACAAGTGAAAAGAAACATACAAGAGGCCAGGGTGTATAAATAGTTGTATAAATCATCAGTGCAGTATAGCCAACAAATAAAGGGTTCTCCTAATAATTTATTAGACCTCAACTGGAACGCTGTATCTAGTTTAGGGCCCATCTTGTAAGGGACATACTGATAGCTGTAAGTGAGCCCTTTAGAGGGCCACCAGGATGGTGGAGGCCGGAGCACTTGCATGGAGAGGCTGGAGACCAGCTTAGAGGAGAGATGCCTTTGGGAGTATTGCAGTTCCTTGTAGCTTTGAGCAGGAGGTTGGGTTTGATGTTCTCTCAGGCACTGAGCAAGAGATTGGGTTAGATGGCCTCTCCAAATCTCTTCCAGTCTGAGCTCTTCCATCATTCTTTAGGAAATCTAGTGCCAGTGAGTAGTTTTTCTGAACATCAACATAATGTATGGCAGCAATCACAAACAATGAACAGAACATTAGGAATTGTTACCAAAGGAGCAGATAAAGAACAGAAATCATCAGCATCAAATAGCATAAATAATAGCTGTGGCTGGGTCATGAACTTCATGTGTGAATGTGCTCTCTCACAAGGATAGGATAGAACTAGAAAGCATATGTGGAGGGGAGAAAAAGCTTGAAAAAGAAAAATTAATTCAGCTAGAACTATTCCATTTGGACAGACATAATGTAGGAGGCATAGTACAGTTAATAAAATCATGATTATCATGAGAAAATGGAGACTTAGCCAACTTGTAGGATCAAAACTTGAGAATCAAACCTGATTGTCACATGTTGTAGATGGGATGTCTTGGGAGATCAGTTGGCTTGTGATTGGATAGGAGAAAAGAGCTGGGCTTTGTAGAGAACTCATAGTTAATATTTCCAGGTAAGGTCTGCAGAAAATTAAGGAAGTTAAATAAGAATATGTGACAGGAATATTACTGTTCAAATAGACAGTATCATTATGCACAAGGATGTTGATGATGCATGTATTTAGCAGTCTGCAGGCTTATTAAAGAATGGTTTCACCTTCACTTATTTTTAGTTATAACATTATTCCAGTACAACTTTTTGTAAATAGCTGGTAAAACATATTACAGAATCACAGAATTGCATGGGTTGGAAGGGATCTTGAGAGATCGTCAAGAGCAGTTGCTCTGCTAAAGCAGGTACTCTACAACAGTTCACAGAGATAAGTGTCCAGATTGGTCTTGAATATCTTCATAGAAGGAGACCTCTCTTGGCAGTCTGTTCCAGTACTCCATCGCCCTTATCATAAAGAAGTTCTTCTGCATGTTAGTATGGAAGTTCCTGTGTTAAAGTTTACTTGTCCTATTGCTACACACCACTGAGAAGAGCCTGGCCTCATCCATTTGCCTCCCACCTCCCTTTAGATATTTATAAACATTTATCAGATCCCCTCTTAATCTTATATTCCCCACACTGAACAGACCCAGGTTAATCAGCCTTTCCTTATACGAGAAATTCTCCAGGCTCTTTATCATCTTTGTGGCCCTATGCTGGACTCTTTCTAGGAGATCCCTGTCTTTTTTGAACTGGGCAGCCCAGAATTGGACACAGTAGGCTAAATGAGGCCTCATCAGGGCAGAGTAGAGGGAGAGGGTCACCCCTGTCAACCTGCTTGCCATGCTCTTTTTAATGCACTTTAAGATCCCCATGGCCAAGAAGCACCATGATCCCTAAGTCCTTCTCTTATTGTATAACAGCTTTGCTACAGAACCCAGGACTAACATATAGGTGCAGATAGCTTATGCCCACCTTTATGCAGATGATGATGAACCTTCTAAAGATGCTCTGCATTTCCCTGGTGCATGTAGAGGCGGCTGCATCAGACACGTTTGTATGCATTGCAAGCAACAGTGATCCCAGCAAATGTAACCCTAAATTCAATGATTGCTATCACTTTTTCTTTATTCATTTGCTCAGGGTTGTATTTTTTAATTTTCTTTCATTCCTCACCAAATGAACTTTTAAGTCCACTCCAGATTTTATCTTTTTTTTTTTTCCCCTGAAGATTTCCACTTTATACCATTTAAAAATATTTCAGAATGACTTTACTGACAAATTTTGTCTCAGTATTTTGAAGTAAGTAGATCAGACACAGCACTGCAATATAATTTTTTTTCTGAAATCCAGCTCCAGTCTCATTTTTTTTCCACGTATTTCCCCACTGTACACTTCACATACCAAACAAATGTGACGTAATCAACTGTACTTTGTTAAAAGTCCTGTTAAAATCTCTGATGTTAACAGCCATAGGAACATCCATAACATCCAAACAGAAACAGATCTAGGAGGGTTACATGAAAGCCTTTGGACTCTGACCAACTTGGTTGCTCCAGTATGGGTAGTATTCCCAGTCCCATCCAGGACAGGGTTTAGATGTGTTTATAAACAAGAATGCCCAATTATTCACACATTCCCATTTCTAAATACAGCACAGAATTCAGATCTCTTAGGTGCTACACCCAAGACTGAATCCCCTCAGTGTGAAGGTAAGTTCTGCTTCTTAACTCAGCACTGGGAAACTGACATTAAGGGAAAAAAAATCCCTCTTATAATCAGACTTTTCATTTCATTCCACATCTCTAAAGTTCCTTTTCCAGTCCTGAATAGGCTCAGCCTCAGATAGAGCTGATCTTCTCATTATTACTGGAAACTTTGAAGCTGTTTATCCCCAGACAGAGCCGAAGGTAGAGAGCCTGTAAAATTTTCCACAGAGTGCAGAAATACGGAGAGAGAAGAATTTAGAGAGGAGACACGGGGCCTTTCTCACAAACTTGCAATTCTGGCGAGCCTCTCCTTGGGGCTGTAACTGAAAATCAATCTGATATATAATTAAATTCTAGTCATCACATATGCACCAGCCCGTCTCTCTGGCTCTTAGCGAGCAGCCGGGCCCGGCGCTATCGACCAGCGGGGCTCTGTCGGCAGCACTCAGCGCCCAGCCCACTGCAGGACCAACAGCTGACTCCAGCCAGGTGGCCGATGGGCCCTAATCATTTAAGTGCATCCACAGCGAGCCCGGGCGAGCCCCGCAGTCTCGGCGCTGCCATCAGTCTTTCCAATAAATGAGTCCTGAGCAGGCTCCAGAGGAGAGAGGAGAGGAGGCTGATCAATTCTTTCCAATATTAGGTCTTTGTTTTAACTTCTGCCTTCGGCTGCTGCTCAGGGTTGGTGCTCTGTACTTGTATTCGTCAAGGTCTGTCAAGATAAATGGGCTGCCCTGGTTTAAGGGCACAGCTCTAGTTTCTTTACTAAGTCAGAGACAGAGAGCATTGATCATTTCTTTAAAGGAGAGGAACTAGAATGATTTTTTTAATAGAGTTTTTAAAGCCAAGTCATGCAATCTGTACTTGGAACATAGCTGCTCTCCCCTTATACCTGACATTGAGAAAAATTATCTTGTCTGCTGCTCTAGACAGCTTTGATATTAGCATTAATATTAAACCAACTTGTGCGCCTCTTTGGTGCTACATTATTAATTTGTCTAGGTATTTACAATGCCCTCATCACTGTGTGAATCGAGCACGCATGCTCACACTGCCAACTCAGAAAACTTTGTAGCTTAGAAGTAAAGTAGCATCAGTAAATAGTACCCTTATACAGGAATATTATATCTAAATGGAAAGCTAATAACGTCTAATGAAGCTAATGGAATTCTTCAAAATACACTGCTAAATAGCTGGGCAGGGAAGCTGATGGACATAATCTGTTTGATTTTGCAAAGGAACTGTAGATGGAGCCCCAGAAGCTGGTAGGAATGTGGGCAGGGGCAGGGAAGAGCCCCAGGGAACAGCCCCCATGTGGAGCTGCCAGAGGAGCTGGCAGGGAGCAGCCCCCCTGAGACAGTCTGCAGGCTCTTGCCTACTAGATAGATGCCTCCCACTCCTAATTATAGGGCTGCCTTTTGTGCTATACCTGTAACTACTCATGCAGAACCTTCCCTGCTGGTGCCTGCCTTGAGCTGGCTTGTTGTCTCTGAAGGAACTGTCTCCTCAAAACCAAGCCAGCTCAATTCACAGGCAGGTCTTAGAAAAAACAGTGTTCCTTTGCTACTGGAGACAACAAATCAACACTGAAGCAGGGACCTGTTCTCTTAGGCTCCAGTGTCCCCATGCTGTGTGTGGCTGGTGTGGGACAGACTCATGTGTCAGTGGTACTCAGCATCCTTCACCTTCGCACACTCCTCTACTCCTTTGTGCTGCCGTATGCACAGCATCCCACTCCAAAACATTGCCAGGAAGCCCACAGAGCAGAAAAGAAGTCCAGTGCAATGGGGTTGCAACTTGGCAAGCTGCAGTTCAGTGGAGGGCCAAACTGGTCCTGGTGAGTCTGCCTGAGTCTGCTGGCAGAACAGCTGGGCAGCTGAGCTCCAGGAGACCTTGTACGTGTCCCTGAGACAATGTGGGGTTTCAGGAAAGGACAGCAGTTACACAGAGCAATTATTTTATTTGGGTGTTCTCCCCCTGCCATGCGTATGGCTGCTACAGTCTGTCCTTGGTCCTCTGCCAGACCTGGGCTCTTCCAGGACACTGGTCCCAAGGGGCTGTGCTAATCCCCTGCCTTCTGAGGAGGACATGGGCTGCCACTGCTCCTGCACATTGGCTGCTGTCTCCGTAAATTATTCACGTTCTCCTGTTTTCTTTTCTTTGGTGCCATTCCCACTTCAGGAGAAGCTCGTGTTGTTTTTTTTTTTAAAGGGATGGGCTAAATCCTGCCCTTAAAGGGATGAGTGAGGGGCAAGTTAAGATGGCCAGGTGGTAGAAAAGGGCAGAAAAACAAGGATGGGGACGGGAGACATAAATGGGAGATGGTGGGGCAGCAAACCTATCAAGTTGATGCTGTGATAGGGCCTGGGAAGCAGCAGGGTGATGACCAACGAGCACTTACAGAAACTGCTGGGGACAGACTGCCTCAGGCAGAGGGGGTTAAGCCCCAGCTTGAGTGGGCTAACGCAGTTTTTCCTAAGAAATCAAAGGTTGCTCAGTCACATAGTTTGTCTGATACCCTCATGCAAATTGCACATTACCACTTCCCTCATAAAATCAGTAAGGTTGGAAAAGACCTCTGAGATCATCTAGTCTAACCACTGACCCATCCCCACCATGCCCATTAACTATGTCCCTCAGTGCCACAACTCCACATTTCTTGAACACCTCCAGGGAGACTCCACCACCTCTCTGGACAGTCTGTCACCTGTGGTATCGCACTAAATGCTTAGGATGCATAATTCCTTCTTTATGATGCATTTTCAGGATGTGGAATCATTCACTACCTTGTGCTGAGGTCAGCGAACCACGTCTGGCAAGAGGAATCAGTAAAAGGAAAATAGAGCTATGTCATTTTGCCATGTTATGTATGAACATACAGCCTGGGGGCTTTAGCAGATTAGACATCAAGTCACATTTGGCAGCCAGGAGAAAGGGGCAACCTCTGGTTCCTCTTCAACATGTGTAATTGCTCTGAGAGCCTCAGCTTTCATCTGATCTCTAGGGCAACAGTGATTAAAAAAATCATATTCATATTTCTGAACAAAAATTAAGAAACCTGAGAGCTTACTCCACTATACAGAGGAGATCCCCCACAGGCAGCTGAAAAGCCCTTCCTTTTTATTCTCACTTGAACAGCAAACTTGTTCACTTGGGTTTGTGCTGCATGGAAGGAAATGCACAGACAAAAAGGAATTCCTATTTTGGTCTGTCCCAACAAATTCAGATCCTCAGTTACAAATTAAATATGATCCCAGGAGCTATGGAAATGACAAAGACAAAATGGCTGTGAAATCGTTTTCCTCTAAAAAGAGTATATACAAACCTTCTTAAAGCATCTTGTAAGCTCACTTACATACTATCTAAAAACAGATCTTTTCCATTTTGTATTCAGGAGTGGAAAACTGTACACCTGCTTTGAGCTGGTCAGAGCTGGTGCAGGAGTCTTTGGCCAGCACTCTCGTAAGGCAGCATGGCTGCCTGGGCCCCAGTGGATCTCCCTGAGTATCTGAGTAGGCTCTGTTGGCCTCAGTGATACTATGAATGTGATCCAACTGGAAACTCTGATGCAGAGCCAACTTTTTGCCTCATGTTTACTGTGCTACATTTCAGTAGAGGGCCCATTCTCACACATTAGTGGTCAGTTCCACAGCCCCATGGCTTGCTGTAATTCCAATCCATGACAGCCCTGTCCCAGTAGCTCCTTGGCATGCACTTGTTGTGACCAGTCCCTGGCTGCCTATGTTGCTTATTTTTTCCTTACTACTGATTTTTTTTTTTTTTTTTTTTTCACTGCTAGCTCTTTCTTCCTTTAAGAAATACGATTTCTTCATGACAGAAGCCAGACCTTTTGGAAATTTACTATCAGCTCTTAGCATTCCTTAAAATGCTTGACTAACAAAATCATGGGGTCTGGTGCTTATCCTATTTCAGTGAATAGAAACAGATTATGAATGACCTCACTCCCAAATTCCTGTACCTAGCTCAGTTAGAGCTTGTTCTCATGAACCTTAGAAACCTAGATTTGAACATGGATATATTGGGGAATCACTCCATCTCCTCAGTGCTGCACAGTTGCAGTTTTGACTTTGACCTCTTCCATTCTACCTCATCCCCATGTATATTTGCTTCAGCCTCATTTGGGTTATTTATCTGCCTGTCACTTTTTCTTTCACTCCTGGAAAGCCATTGGAGTTGATTTCTGTGAGGATTTTAGATACATCTGCCAGTCCCTGCAGGGCTGTCTCAGAGGCTGCGTAGATTGCTGTCAGCTGGGATGGTACTGGAAGATTGCTGCTTTTCCACCAAGGGAGAAATCCTTCTCCCCACATCCTTCTGTTTCACATTTCTTCTCTGGGTTTTTAAGCAGAAATTTTTCCTTATGTTTTGAAATAGTGGAAATAAATATGAAATCCTGGCTCCATGGAAATCAATAGCAAAATGCCTGCTTGACTTCAAAAGGCTGACCTGCAAGGTTAACAGCACTCATTTAATACCATACTATACATAAGATAGTACCCACTTGTGAGCTTTGTACTGTACCTGAAAAGCTGAGGGTTAAAAAGTGACATTGTTACAACTAGTTTAGCTGAAACCTTGTTTTTCTCGTGGCTTGGACAATTGTGGACTTTGTCATCCTTTTCCTATAAGTAAGTAAGTTAAGTAAGTAAGTAAATCTTTTTATTGATATAGTGCACACCAAATAATGCAGTGATTTGCGATGTGGGAAAATCTTTCATTGCAATTTTAGCATGGCCCTTAGAGCAGCTTTAATGACAGAAATGGAAAAACCAGCTATGCAGACCGAATCACTATTCCAAGAGTTCATCCAAATGATATGAAAGATTACGAGCCCGGCAATACAAAGAGATTGTGGAAAATTTGTGGGCAGCATGCGAATCACATTGTCATACTGCTTTATGGCACATATGGCATCACACATCTTATTTAAGTCAGCGCCCTGCCAACCAAATCCATTTGGAAGGAAGAGAATCAGCTCTGTGGAGCTGCTGGGCACAAAGCAGAGAGGTGTGGGAAACATGCCTGCAGTCAGCTGTGAAAATGTAGGATCAGGGCATTAAAAAGATTCCAAGAGCTGGATGTGAGGTTTTGATTTTTATCCTAGCAGGGCTTGGAATAGTATTACTTCAGGTTCAAATTAACCAAAACCTTATTGCTTAGGGTCATATTTGCACAACGGAAAGATAAATGAAAATTTGAGGAAATTAAGTAGTTAACTTCTAAGTTTAAGGCTTTTGTTTGTTTGTTTGCTTGTTTTAAGAAGGCCTAGAAATAAGGTCTGGGTGGCAAAAGAACTAGTTGAAAAATTTTTGACATTTAGTCAAATGATGTAAGTAATCTGACGAAGTGGTGGGACTGGAAATTGTTTTTGTTCTCACTAAGACATTGTTCATCTGTACCTGCCCCCTTCCCTCCACATAACAGCCCTGGGTTGTGCATATCAAAGAAGTGCAGTAGAAAGCCATGATAGGACTCAAATGGGCTTCCTTCTGGAACATACCTGCACCTCAACCAGACAGGTATGTCTCATCTAGCTTGCCAGCCAAGTTAAGCTAAGCAGGAAGGTAACATCCAGCTGTAGGTGCATAGTAGGGTTTTGCACCCTAAAAAGTGACAATAGTTGACATCGTGCTATTTAATATCTCAGAGTGCCAACCCAAAGAAACCTGAAGTCCAGCATCTCGGTACTAAGACCTCTGTCTCAGTGCTGCCTTCAGCTTATTGTCATTTTGTTGTTTGAACAAACTGTGCTGGAGTATCAGGCTGGGCTTTGTAATAGCTCCGTCTTTGGGCAGAGGTCATGGGATTTGCTGGCGATTATGTTTTGTCCTTGGTGAACAGACACAGTTTCAACACAGTCTCCCTTCCTGCAAAGGGAATTTCTTCAAAGGCTGTGTCTCAGCACAGATCAGGCTACAGCTGTATGAGGAGAGGAGGGCATCTCCCTCACCTCCCCATCCCACCAGCTGCAAGGGGCAATGCGAAGGTCTCCAGAAGGGCAGTGGGTTGTATTAAGCCTTGAAAATTGCAGAGCTTTCAAGATGGGTTTTTGAACTCATGTTTTGCTTTCACTGAAATATCCGAACATCTGGTCTCAAAATATTTTATCTGAAAGTTGCAGCAAAGAGTTATCTTTACTGTGTAAGTTACAAATTGCCCTGGTTTTGCTTGTTTTAAAATCAGTCTACTTTAGTAAGAAAACTTTCTACAGGAAAGGCAATAGCAGAATACAATATTAATAAGTATGTCTATCATGGTGATGAACACTGTGTTTAGTCAATGGGAGCCTAACACAATTCATATGATAATTCATATGATTTTCACGTAGTGCTGAGGGTGCCACAGACACTGTCTGTCAGAGGGGTATCAGAACTGAATATTGCAGAGTTTGGAGCCGTGTGCAACTTCTGCTGCAAAGTAGAGAAACACATAGGATTGAGTTCCTAGCAAAACATGTTGCTTAAATATTTGTTAAACTTTATTCTTATGAATATTTCCTGTGAACTCCAAGAATGTTGTTCTTAATAGCTTTATAGCATCATAGAAACTTGTTGAAAAACTTGTGGAATTGAATCTGAGGTATAATGCTTGGAACATGATCATGGATCATTTGGGTTATTATTTCACATCTTTTCCTCTTTGAATGCAAAGAAACTACCTCCTTAAAACTGATGTGATTAGCTGCAGACAGGGAGGAAAGCCCTAGCTTTTGTAACTGCCTTTTTCCCCACGTACATGTCTTTAGCTAAGTTTTTATGAAGGAGTGCACAACTTCTTCCCTATGCTGTTCTGAATCCCAAATTGCTCACACAATGGCAGCTCTTCCTGTTCTGAGCAAAGAGAGAGATCTCAACTGTGCAAATGTATCCACACCAGCATCTCCATGTGGGCAGTGTACCTTCAGTGTTTTGAGCTAGTGAACGCTGTAATAATCTATTACTTGAAATTTCATTAAAGACTTATTTTTAGTTAACTGCATGGAACAAAACAAGTGGCCCTGCTATCCACACATGCACTTCTATCTGCCCAGGCTGCAGCCCTGCAGAGGCAGTGGTCACTATATGCGACCTCTTCCCTATTCACACGGCTTTCTGTTCATAGCTCTTTAACATCATTGTGCTATGGGGCTAGTGGAAAAAAAAAAAAAAAAGACCTGTAAGTCAGCTACACATGCACACAAGTGCTTCCACTTTCATTTTTTGCTCAAACCTTACTGTCTGCTTTTTCACTTACACTGGCCAGAGCATTGAATTTGTGATCACAGATCATACCTGGTTACTACAGCAATGGTGAAGCAATATGCGGAAAATATTTCAAATGTTTATTTTAATGACATCTAGCAACTGGAAACAACCAAAATCTCACTTGATCAATGCGTTCTTTGCAGACCGTAAGTTACCATTACCCCACTGCATCACCTTGCTCTGCTCCCTCACTCTCATCCATGTCCCCATGCTGGGGCAAAGAGCAGGATTGGCAGCTAGTGGAGTTTCTGCCTCTAGAAGGATCATATGTCATTTTAAGAGCAGGCAAAGTGCACAATGTGGACATGGAAATGAATGTCTCTACCTTTCTGAAGCTATTCACAGTACTTCGGTTCTCTTCAAATCATGAAGTTTCATTGGTGGCAGATAACAAGGGATGTCTTGTTTCCATTAGGGTTAATATCACAGTTTTTCCTGATTATTCTTAGTACGTAACTCAGTGGAAACAATGCAACTTTTGTAATAAAGCTTCTACCAGAATCCTTGGATGTTTTACAAGAAGGAAACATTGGCTAAGTCTGCAACATAAAAATGTGGTATATGATTCCCATATAGATGTGTAGTATTAATATATGCTACCATGCCAAAAGCTTGCTGGTATGCCACAGTCAGATTGGGAGGGATGAGGGAAATGTATTTTTTTGCTGCCTTTACCATGCTGTTTTTTTCTAGCGGAGGATGTAGCACAGTATATTCAAGTAATAATAGGCTTAAAACCACTCATGTTCAAAAGAAACAAAAACTCAGGAGTATACAGTGCATCCAAAACTATGCCCATACGGTTTCAATTAAAAGGAAATTATTTGCTATGTGAAAATTTGCCTGGATTTTTAGTTCTTATTCATTGTTTGAATACAGCTACTGTACTTGAGGTTGTTAATCAGATTTCAGTTGGTAACAGTCATATGTCATGTCAGATCATGTCATGAGAATATTGGTGATTCAGGCCAATCCACAATAATGAAGTTTTCATATCATTTTCTTTCTGGGCTTTCTAATACATAGTTCACACACTCCACCGCCCAAGAGATTTTTCAGGTTTCCAAATTACTTTTTCTGATATTTCCTGATAAAGGAGCAACTTAATCTTTCAAAACACGGTGTTGATTACATTACTCTCATGCAGAGCATGTGCTATTGAGCTTTCCTTGACAGAAGAGGGATGAATATAAAAGTAAGCAGCAGTGCCTGGCTAGTCATTGACTGTGAACGTTCCTATACACCTTCATCACCCAGTATAGTAAGTTCTTTCACAACAGAGCATGAAAGGAAGTACAGCCAAGTCCAAATGCATCGTGTCCATGCATCACTCTGTGCACAAATCCCCAGTGGGTAGCAGTGGTTTTGTGGAGTTGCACAAAGCAGACTTACTGAACATAGCTAGTGGGTCCAGAGGCTCCACCTTCTGCTTATTCACTGGTTTTCTTCTCAAGAGCTCAGCCTACCATTGACCTCATCTTCTAGCATTTTTTCCCTGCATTTGCAATGGCAGTAGTAGTCCAGAGTGCTGCATCATCCACTCAAAGGAACTGAGTATTTACTGTATTGTGTGTACAGCCCCCTTGAGCAGCAGCAAGAGCGTTCGGGTAGAATTAAGCACTTGTCCTTTCTGTGGTTCAAGGTGAATCACTGCACCTGCTTCAATAGAGGACTGTTTAACACTCTCACACCCTACCTGTACCTGCTAACCTACTATGGTGGAATGCTCTTGGTTTTTACACATCACTGTATGTTCCATAATTCCATCTAAAGTAAGAATTATTGCTCATTTGAATATGGTGATATGAAGTTTTGAGCAGCAGCTAAACAGCAGAGTATAAGAAGGAGGGTTTAATTTGAAGTGCTGAGTGGAGCATATGCTTATCTTGTCTGTTTCTTACTTTACCTTATGATATTTCATTGACTAATTGATGCTGTGACAATGAGGGAACTGCTTCCAAAAGAGTCAATTACTTAGTCCAAAATGGCTAGTAAAAATGTCCTGTGAATTGAAATGCAGTTCAGTTTGAAAGGAAATTATATCTCCCTGGAGACTAGTAAATGGTTTGGGGAAAAAATGTGTTCCACTGTTCTCTTCTCTGTTGCAACAGTATATGCTGGAAAATATTCTTTTATTACTTTTGACTTTGAAGACGTACTGGTTCAAATAAATTGATGGGGAAATAAACCAAGAACAACTTCTTGTAAATACTGCTAAATTAAAATCGATGAACTGTAGGCACTCAAAGCAAACTAGTCTTCATCTACTCAAAATTTCCTTTGGTATTTTGCTGGCAGATTTTGCTGCCACAGGCAAACCAGCAACTTTCTTGTACAAGCTAGTTGTTGTTGCTTTGTGTTGTTGTCACCCCTAATATTTTACTAGCTTCTGTTTTCTGTACTCAGCTTCTATTTCATCTGATGTCATATCTGTTCACATCACTCTAAGAAATCTTCCCAAGAGCAGCCAGACCATCAATAACATCTGGTGTTTATCTCTGTGTTCTATCTAGGCTTGGCGTCTTCAAGCATGATAGTTTATGAGTGTTTCTCCACCTTCATCAGTCAGAGCACTTTATGAAGATGGGTAAACAACATTATCTCCATGAACCAGACGGGCACAATGATGCAGAGCAGATGTATGAGTGGCTTTTCAAGGCCACAATGAGTCAGTGCTGAGCTACCTAGAGACTGTGGCCTTGTACTGACCAGCCCACATCTGACCTGCTGCAGCATGGCTCCTATCTCCGTGGCAGAAGTGACACCAGAGACTCATACAGGGCAATTTTGGGGTTTTTTGGGGGGCATCAGTGTTATGGATGAAGGAAAATACTGGTCATCAGATACGCAGAAAGAAAAAAAAAAAACAAACAATAAACTATTCATTAAAATGTTAGCAGGGTTGCCTTCCAGACTCCCAAGAGGTGTCATGGCATTTCTCGCCAAAAAATATGCATGTTGAGTTGGTTATGGTATGCCCTTCTTGGTTGTAGTGGAACCTCCTAAAAGCTGAGAGATAGATGAGTTTTACGCTTTTCCAAAAGTGAGAGAAATCTGCTTTTCCTTCTCCTTAACCTAGATTAATGATTGCATAGCTTGTCAGTTTCTTTGGGCTAAGAAGTTTCTAATGGTTCCAGTCGATACTTGCCCTATTACAGTCTTTCTGGAAGCATCTGCTCCTTACTGTGGTCAGAGACTTGAAATTGGACTAAACTGATACTTGGCCTGTCCTAGAAATAAAGTGAAACTTTTTTGGAAACTTCTTTTCTTATGTACGTGGTAGGACAGAACCACAGGATAACAACGATCTTGTGATGCAACTTTGGTGGTCTCTATTCCATATTAACACCCCAAATTTGTTAAAATCAATAAATCCCAGTTGATATCCAGAGAAACATGATAAAGACCTAAATGGCTTGAATTCAGCTATTTTGTTTAGGTGTAATGAAGAAATGGAAGCACAGCATTTGAAGAAAATTCTTTGAAGTGAATTTAATTTCTAGAATCAAGATTTCCTGTTTTTCTCTATTGTTGCTTTTGATCTCTTGAATTGTTAAAAGCCATCTAATTTTAGTCTGACACTGTTTGATTGAAATACCTGTCACTCTTGAAAATATTTGTATAAAGAATCATCTACTCCATTGTGTGTGATTGACTTGTCAAGACTCCTTCTGCACAGATATTGTCCAGTGAAACAAGGGCAGAAATTCTTCTTACAAAGGGTTTTAAACAAAGAAATATCCGGTTTCTTATGAACATAAAAAGTCTGTTCAGTGTTTGTTGATAAAACACCAGTGAAGAGAGCTTGTTTTTGAAGGCCTGTGTAAGAAGATGCTGCAGTTCTGCGTTCAGTGAAAATCTGCAAGTGTGCTTAGGTTGTAAGCCTGGACTGTCCAGAATGCCTGGTCCTGTCTTTCTACGTGATAGCCTTCTTTTACAATGGCTGTAGCAGTACTACTCTCCAAGTATGAATAAATAGTAAAAGGTATGATTCCAGTATGGACACTTCAAATGGCAGTGAATAACTGTTTTAAAGTTAATTGCTGCTACTATTGCACACCGTCAGCTTTCTGTCTCTTCCTGGACTGATGTCCCTGGTTTCCACCAGGCATCTACTTTATTACTGGTGATTTGTGAGCTCATGTAAGCCCCATGACATATAGCAGAACCCTTAGAGTGAAAAAGCTTTTTGTTTTCTTCTCCTTTCCTTTGCTGACCATCTGTTTGGCTGCTTCTTGATAAGATGAAATTAAATTAATGAACTTTAATTCCTTAGATGCAGGAATAAAATACACAATTGTGAAGTAACTGGTAAAAATGACATAAAGTTATATGTAATTTCAGCTTAATACATGCAATATGGCTTCTGCAAGCATCAACTAGTGTCTTTCAAGTTAATATTTTTATGCAATATGAGGTCTTTGCCCTGAGAGAGCCTAACTGGTAAAATCCCAGATGGGCTCCACTCTGTCTGTTGCTTATTCTCACAAGACTATCATGAGGGCCATTCAGAGAGACGTCTTTTCTCTTTCAAATTAACCCATCATGAATAAGCAGTGGAATCTGACTGTCATGTCCCTGCAATCCAGCCAGTATCATATATCTTCTTCTTTTCATGACCAATCCAGCTGACAAGATACCTGTTTTAAAGAAGACCTGTGCAGGAAACAGATGCACTGATTTCGTGTTCTGTTGTTTCTTTATCCTGTAAAGGTCTGAAAATGTTTTATTTTTTTATCTCTTTTTTTTCTTCCCCCTCCTTCTTCTCCCTTGTTAGATCTTTCTGTGTGGTTTTATTGGATGATTTGTTGACGTGACAGAGGGAAAGCTCTTACTGGCACCCTCTTGATGTTGCTTTTCAGGCCATTAAATAGATATCATCTACAGTGGGATTAGGCAGTGCTTGAGGGCCTGGAAGAACTACGGTTCTCTTGGGGAACTTGACTTTAAGAGTAGAAATATCACAAAAGCTGAAGCATGAATTCCATTTCCCTTTTACATGAACACCTGGTATGGTGAAAATAAAAACACAGAAATTCAGTATCATAAAAAAACTTGTGAAGAAAGTGGTGGAAGGCTGTGAGTTCACGGCATCTGAAAATGTCCTCAGTGGATAAAATGTTGAGAGTAGAACACATGAGCTGAGGGTTGTATTAGGGCAGAACACAGCCCACAGTGCTTGGAGACCACAAACCATCTCTGAGAGCAAGCTGCTTAAATATCCCCACCCCAAGCCATCACTTCTTGCCTGCAATGCAGCTCACCATCTCCTTCACTGTGTCATTATAACTGTTTGCAGGGCTTTGTCAACCAGAACAGGGAAATGATGCATTAGAGACAAAAAACCCCCTCAAGCCCAGAGCTTTTTCTGGGAAGGTTTATGAGTTAGATCGTTTCCATGATTTGCATTATGGCATAGTTTAACAAACAATTGCACTGGTACAAGCAAAAAGATGCTGAAATATAGCACAGGGACAGAAATAACAGGCTGGGGGCAAGAGCTTCTTAAACAAGCTTTACTATTACAGAAAATGCTCCCCTAACTGCAGCCTGGGGCAGTGCTGTACTAACCCAGCAGCTGTGGGAAAAACTCTGTTGCAACTCAAGCCTGCTTTATTCTTTAAAATACTGTTTCTGTAATAACAATGCCAGCAAAAAGCAGAAGTGTGGACACAGTTACAAAAAAAAAACAAAACAAACACATGCAAACAGTGATTCAAACAGCTCTGGAAAACAATTATTTTCATCAGCCCCATAAACTGCTTCTTTGCTTAATGGAGGTTGGTGGTGGAGCTCTGATGGGTAGGAAGGGCGTCAGACAGGAGGCCAGGTCTGTCTGCCTCATGCCAAAACATTTTCCAATGAGTGACATAAAATGTTCTGAGTTCTTTTCTTGACCTTCTTTTTCACTTCCTGGGCCAGAAGTTGTGTGATGAATATAAGAACTGGAACAGAATGTATCTTCTGCACTCAGAGGGTTGCTGTAGGAGTCTGAAGGTTTTGGCTTCCTGATGCACTGTTTGCACTTTTATCTCGGTACTGTCATCGAACAGAGGCAAACTCATGGGCAGAGCAGCCACTCCATCTCTAATGCTGAATTTTGTGGTGCAGGAATTTACCTCCCTGACCTGTGTCCATCACATTTGTGCTAGTCACCTGGACATTGAAACACCTCTTCCGTTCCCCTCACCTGCTCCCTCTCTAACAGTGGTCCTTGTCCCTGCAGTCTTTTAGGTATGTCCTGCAGGTAAATCCTGGCTGCTGGCTGCCAGGGACCATGGTCCTGGTCCGTGAGTATCCAGGCAATCACAGAATCACAGAATTACAAGATTGGGTAGGTGTTGGAAGGGACCTCTGGAGATCATCGAGTCCAACCCCCTGCTAAGCAGGTTCCCTACAGTAAGTAAGTTACACAGGAAAATGTCCAGTTGGGTTTTGAGCATCTCCAGGGAATGAGATGCCACAACCTCTCTGGGTAGCCTGTTCCAGTGCTCTGTCACCCTCAAAGTTAATAAGTTCTTTCTCATGTTCATATGGATCTTCCTGTGCTCTAGTTTGTGCTCATTGCCCCTGGACAATGCCAAAAAGACTCTGACCCATCCACCTGATTCTGTCATTTAGATATTTATAAGCTTTAATAAGATCCACTGGAGCCTTCTCTTCTCAAGCTAAACAAGCCCAGTTCCCTCCACCTTTCCTCATAGGAGAGGTGCTCCAGCCCTCTGATCATCTTAGTGGCCCTCCTCTGGACCCCTTCCAAGAGCTCCATGTCCTTCTTGTGCTGGGGCCCCCAGGCCTGGATGCAGTACTCCAGATGGGTCTCACAAGAGCCAAGTAGAGAGAGACAATCACCTCCCTCTCCCTGCTTTCCACCCCTTTTTTAATGCAGCCCAGAACACAGGCCTTGCTGGCTGCAAGTGCACACAAGGAGACCCACCAGGACTCCCTCGTCCTCCTTCGCAAAGTTCCCCTCCAGCAGGTCAGCCCCCAGCCAGTACTGATGCATTTCCTATTGCTCAGGGAGGTGGAGTTTGGGCAACCTAGTGCATCCAGATCCTAACTGTATTATCTGAGAGTTGTGCTTTGCTAGTCAGGCATCCTCCATCACAGCTGAAGCCGCAGAGTAGCCAAATGCCTCAGACTACGGGATGAGGACCCTCCTGTCCTCACTGGCATTTCTCTGAACTTGCTAAATGGGAAGGCCCCTTTCTTCCTGACATCAGAGCAGCCTCCTCGGAAAACCTGTCACTGGGATAGGAATAAATTGCAGCTCTGGGCAATGCCTCAGTACAAACTGCAGAACGTAATCCAGCTTTTGACAGAGAAGTACTTCCCCCCTCACCCACTAATCTCTCTCAATGATTTCCTGAGATGAAGATTATAAACTGCCCATGGGAGCAGCCTCAGTTGTGTGCTACTCTAAGAGAGCCCTACTCCTTCCCGAGGACACTTGCAGCATTCCTGCTCCCTATTCCTCTCCTGTTATGGACTGTCATGACAATTTGGCAGGCAGCATTTATGTTTGTTCTTGAGTGACGTGATTAAGAAAAAAAAGCAAATGTCTTAAAAATTTAGAGTCTGCAAACAAAATGCTAATAAACTGTTTACTGCAAGAAGGCTTTTTGTGCCTTTCCATAGCTTTTTCTTTTTAACTTTTTTTTTTTTTTTTAAATCACTATTTTCCAGATTTGGATTGGTTCTCTGGGACTAATCACAGTATTTCTATAATGTTTTACCCCAAAGCTATGGTTTCAAACTCAATGCCAAGTTAATAATTTTAAGAGGGTGATAGAGTGTCTTCCAGCTGTCTGAATGGAGTGCAGGAGAAGCTCCAAACTTAGATATTTGTGGAAATAACATGTGGAAATAGCCCAGTATCTAAGTCAAGATCTGCTGTGCCGCTGGGACAGCTATCCTGCTGGAGCCTATGGAATCACAGATATGTTGTTATATACAATGAAAAAATGCAATGGAGATCGAGCTAGTAGCTGCGACTCAATTTTAGAATTAATATTTGCACAGGAGAAATGAGGTTCTGATTATGGCATTTTTGGATAGAGAAAGCAGTCTAAGAAACTAAATCAAAGAGGATTTGAGGGAGTGTGAGAGCAATGGATCAAAACAACAGCAATTCTCTTCTTTCTCCATCTCCCTTTCTGCCCTCATTGAGCCTATTCAAAGTTGCCTCTAGCAAGTATTTTTTAAAAGGATAGTCATGTTTAGTAGGACAGTCTTCTTCTAAACTATTGCCAGTGCATTGGTAATAGCGGCTAGGAAGTAGGCAAAATGCTGAAAAATCTGTTCTTTGTTTTCTGTGGGAAGAGATTAAGATCTGATGGTAGGGAGTTTTCTTAAGCTGCAGCAAGTAAATATATTTATTGAAGATTATTTTAAAGCCATATATATTCCAGTTCTGTGTATAGTCATATTCCATGGTTAAGACTAAATAATTTGTGTAGAAATTAATGGGATTTGGATTACGTTCCTTAAGTTAAGGATTGTGTGTTGCATGATTTGAAATAGTTTGAGAAAAACCTCTATTTCATTGTAATGAAGGGACCAAAAGCTTAATGGCAGGATGTTTGCTGGGTGTGACTCAGTTCTGCAGGACTCTCAGTCTTCTCAGTCCAGCAAACTACTTAAATGCATGCTGAAATTAAAGCATAAAAGTGTTGCCTTTCACTCCAAGGGCCTTCAAGTTCTGTCTACCTACAGACACTGCTGTGAAGGAATATGGTCACCTACAGCCTAGAAGTATGTGAAAATCTGCCTTGGCTCACAAGAGGACCAAGGAGCTCACAGTCAGGCACAGGATCCAAACTGTGATCTCTTCTACAACTGGAGAAACACTTCCCACTTTCAAGAGTATAGATTATTTTATTTTATTTTGGGGTTATTGGGATTTTTACCTTCTTCCTTCAGAGGAAGTAGGCTCTTCTAAAAATGTCTTCTAACAAAACAACTATAAATCAGATGTCTGTAACCGGTCTGCAGCTCAGTTCATGTCCTTGAGCAGGGGGTTGGACCAAATGACCTCCAGAGGCCCCTTTCAACCTCAACCATTCTGTGATTCTGGGAATATGGGAGGGAATATAGAAGAGAACAGCACACAGAGCCAACCGCATCATTTGAGATGCAAGGTTCTGATATACTCCAGTAGCGTTCCTTCTTTATCTAGGTATGTGGTAGTAGATGCATTGTATACCTGCTCAGACATGTTCTTGTCATGGAGATTAGGGCTAGAAAATATTCTAGTCACCAGCAACTGACCCCATGTGAATTAAAAACTGTATTTATTAGGAAATAAGATGAAAGGTAGCTTTATGCAAGCCAGTTACAGTCACTGGTTGTGAAAGGAAACCACAACCTAGATGAAAGGAAGCCCTTAGCCTAAAGTAAAACACGCACTGTGCTTGGTCACATCCCTGGCACGACAGAGGATGGCTTTCTACCCACAAACGATTATATTGTCTTCAGATAATTGCTTGCTTATCAGACAAATCACTGCATTTCTCATTAAGAAATAGGCATATTCTTCTTAGGGACACTGTGGTGCCAGTTCATGGTGTGTGGGTGGGGACAGAGCCCTGCCACGCCACCGGCAAAGCTGCGCTGCTCCGACGAGATGCTGCGCTGTGCTGCCCAACAGTTTCCTTTTGTTTGCTTCGATGGCAGTTTCATACAGGGCTGCCAATGTTCCATAGCCTTGGTGCCTCTGTTTTGTTGGTGCTGTGGCACTGGGGGCTGCAGGTTTTGGTGCTGCCACTTCTCTCTCTGTACCCTGCAATGGCCTTGTTTGAGATGGCTCAAGGTTGTTTGACAAAGGACTCTTGTGTCCTCACATTGTGTGTTTGTGTGTGCAAGTCAAAACAGGAGGTTTGAAGCTCTGTGGAGTCCTGCAGCCATGTCTGAAAAGTGCAAAAGCACATCCTTGGTTATTTTGGGAAGCACTTCTGTTGACCCTTATATCCATGCATGCACAAGAGTGAGGAGCATTGGGACTATTGCTAATTTCAAATTGCTACAAAACACTTCTGCACCCTGAGTATTTCTGTTGTGTATGGCTCATTTCCAGAATAAAGTTACAAATCAGAGACAAAAACCCCATGCACTAAAACCTCCCCCAAAGTGGGAAACGGGGAGTTCATGCTCAGCAATGGAGGGAGATGGCCCCAAGGGTAGCAACATGCTGAGCACAGGCACCTCTCACTCTCATTTCACAGAGCTGCTCACAGTAAGCTTCCAATAAATAGGTGCCAAAGTATATACAAGGATCAAAATTATCAGACATTCAATGAGAAAATGATTTTGTAAAGATCTGGCTGGTCAGGCTGGGCTTTATGTATGTGCTGAATTTTTACCTTTACTGTACCAGGGTTCAGATTGCCATCACAGAATCACAGAATCACAGAATTGTAGGGGTTGGAAGGGACCTCTAGGGATCATCGAGACCAACCTCCCTGCCAAAGCAGTTCCCTACACCAGGTCGCACAAGTAGGCGTCCAGGCGAGACTTGAATATCTCCAGAGAAGGAGACTCCACAACCTCCCTGAGCAGCCTGTTCCAGTGCTCCGTCACCCTCACCATGAAGAAGTTCTTAAGCACATCCGTGCGAAACTTCCTATGCTGCAGCTTATATCCATTTCCCCTCGTCCTGTCTCCACGTACCGCTGAAAAGAGACTGACCTCACCACTATGGCCGCCACATCTCAGATATTTATAAACCTGGATCAGGTCCCTCTCTGTCGTCTTTTCTCAAGGCTAAACAGACCCAGTTCACTCAGCCTTTCTTCATAGGGGAGATGCTCCAGGCCCTTCACCATCTTTGTGGCCCTCTGCTGGACTCTTTCCAAGAGATCCCTGTCTTTTTTGTACCGAGGAGCCCAGAACTGGACACAGTACTCCAGATGAGGCCTTACCAGGGCAGAGTAGAGGGGGAGGGTCACCTCCCTCAACCTGCTGGACACGCTCTTCTTAATGCACCCCAGAATGCCATTGGCCTTTTTGGCCATGAGGGCACACTGCTGGCTCATGGCCAACCTGTCGTCCACCAGGATGCACAGCCATGAAGGAATGGCAATCTTTTGTAGATGAGAGCTGTTTGAAAGTAATAGTGAATATGTTAAAAATGAATGTATTTTGGGATTTTGACATGTCCTCAGTTAAATCAAGAGCACGCACAAAATTAATCCATCCAATTACTAATTGCAAATTTACCCAGATGCAGTTGGATTGTTCAGAGACTTTCTTTTTAAATAAATAACTAACTAAATGTAGATTACTGATTTTCACTCTTTTAAAATTCTTTAAGAAGGATTCAAGGAACTACTGTAGGTGGCTGTCTATTTCTCCAGAATGTTTTTGGTACATTTTGTGGTCTCTCCTCCATGTCATGTACCATGTATATGTGAACACTGCAGTAGCCAACAGCTTATGAGATTAATTCGTCTGGAGGTAGGCCTTACATTTATTGTTATGACCTCTTACTCTGAGCGCTGATTAGGAATCTAGTACAAATTATTACATGCTGAAGCTCACATACAATAACTCAATCATGGAAAAAATATAATGAACTTATTTGGATAAACCTAACACCACTGATTAAAATTGAATTAGTCCTGATTTACACCAGCTTGAACTGAATTAAGTCAGTAATGCTCATCTCCATTCAGGGAAGTTCTACAAAAGATGCCTAATCAGTGTGACTACTGAAGGGAAGGCCCTTTCTCTTATTAGTTCAAACTGTCTATCATGAATGATATGCTAATTCTTCTTTGTGCTGTAAGTGAACCGTCAGCATTTCTAGCCCTCATAGTAACTTACAACACTGGTTATTATACTGGAGATCAGCTGTTGGGTTTGACTTTTAGCATTTAGAGTTTGTTTGAGACTTGCCATAGAGTATGTGGTCTAATGTCTTTAATAGTTATAAAGCAATGAGTAATTTGAGTCTTGCTTTTTCAGTAAAGTTTTTGTCCTTTCAGAGAGGACTGTTTATGTCCATCTTCAATGTCCAATTTAAAGAAGGTTTCTCAGTCTGAGTCTGTAAGTGGAAGACAGGATATCATCCACATAAACCTAAAAAAAACTTTTTAAGCCTTAAATCAAAAGAAGAATTTTAAATTTTTATATTTTTCAGAAAAGTAACTAAAACCTCTCTAGACATAATTTGTGCTGTTGACAGGCATTGCATATAGAACACCAGGAAGTCTGGTTTTAATTCATGTAATATTCCTAGGGAGGTGGGTGGCTTAGTTAATAAACTTGATCTTTCACCTTTGGAATCAGATTGAGATCCCCTGTTGAAACATGCCTGTCTTTAATTTGGGTGCTTGTTTACTTACAAAGGTTACCTGCTGACCTGTGAGAATCAGGAGTCGATGTCTAACATACATCACCACACCCAAGGCAGGCTGTGGAGGAAGGAGCACAGAACCAGTGACAGCAGAAAGCCAGAGGGCTGCAGGCATGGGGCTGAGTGGAGGGGAACCACCACTTCCCCCAGTTGTCACAGCAGGGAGACAACCTCGAAGGGCTGCACTAGAGATACTTGTGCGAGGAAGAATTCAGCGTTCATGGATATGCCCCTTGCAGGACCGAGGCCATCAGAAGAAGGTATTTTTGAAAGCAAATGACCCCTGTTGCTAACTCAAACCCCAGGTTCAGTTCCGCTGTAAGCAGGGAACAAACCCTGAACACAGTCTGTGGCTCTAGTGAAAGAAAGACCAGTGCGTACCGCTGCCCTAGCTGGCAGCCCACCAGGGCACTAGTGCACTGTCAGAGGCTACAGAAGTCCCCCAGGCCCTCTAGTAGGAGACTTTGCTGTTACTTTATAAGCTGTGGAAAACATTACAACATTTATGACTTGTAATACAATACAGATTCTGAATCATTGAGTGATAGTCACCTTTAAAGCACTAGATGAGACCCTCAACTACCAACAAGTGTTTACTCACTGGTTTTCTGTGCTTTGCCTGAAACAGCAAGAAGAGCTTGCCTGCCTACTTCTGATTTTGAAACCCTAACCCTGACCCTATCCCCATGCTGAAATATACTTGGGTAGCAGCTCAAATAGCAAGAGATCCTCTGCCCAGTTTACTACAGTCTCTTCTTAGAGTCTCCCCCCTAGCTACTCACTGCAGGATGCTGCATTAATGATGTTCTGAAATACTTATGCTCTGGATTCCTGAACAGCTCTAGCCATAGCCTCAAATGTACCCAGGGACCGGCCATTTCTGTAAATCATGACGTGAGGGAGAGTGCCCCACTGAAGCCTTCTCTCTAGCTGCCTTCCAGACCAATGCAGGTTGTAACAAGAATAACCTGCCTGGCTGCTTTTGACTCTCTGACTTAACTGATCTCAGGAATGGTATGGCCCCATGAGCTACATATCACTTTAGGGGTAGATTTGTCATTGCAGGAGTTAATGCATTAAAGACATTTTTATTGAGGCACCTTGTAAAGCTTAGGCAATAAACTATGGAGGCTGAAGGCTATTGTGTCCTACTATATCATCTCATTTTGCAATACCTTTCAGGTTAGAGAAAATTAGGCAGCCAAACAAGTTATACTGGCTGTATCTGCACAGAGCAGAAAGATGGGGAGAGGATTCATGGTGAAGTGAACCAGGGCTTTTAATGTATCTGATGATCCCCTGGGAAGTTATGATGTTAAGGAAGAGATTACAATTACGATATGAGGACATAATGTATATAGACAGTGTTTTTATGCAAGGCACAGAGAGTGAGGGACATTTGCTTGTGGTCTTAAGGCTGGGGCTCTCTTGGAGTATATTTACAACAGTCAGCGTGATGGTTAGAGGTAGGGAGAAAACCCAAGGCAGCTACAGGGGCTGTCCTTCCTGCATCCTGCAAAGGCAGGGAAGAACAGAAACAAGCAGACTAAAGTAAGGTAGGTTATAGTCCTATCTACATAACTACTTTGGCTGTGGGTTGCAGAACCCAACATGTTTAAAGATATTTTTGTTAAGTTCTGAAGCCACAAGGCTTTGGGAAAGAAGGCTTCTGCTATGGGGTCTGAAGTCATCACATCACTGTGTAGAACCCAGCATCTTTCATCCTCCAAGGAAAGATGTCATCACAATTGAAGGAGCATGATAAGTTAACATCAGGTCTATGTTTTGGGTTGGAGAAGTGAATCAAATTTTTCTTACTGCATTCTGCAGAGCTAGGAGAGTTTCTTTTGGAGAGGCATCACATTTGGGGGACCAGATCCTTTTATTATGATTTCAGGGAGGCATGGCTTTTTGGTTATTATTGATTTTGACTGTGAGAAGCAAATGCCTTCTCTGTGTGGTGATGTGGGGCCCAGGCAGAGGAAGAAAACCTTGTGATGGGTTGGAGTTTGTCCCTTATATCTTTGCATATATGCAGAGCCCTCATACATCCCAGGCTGGGACTTTTGGATAGGGGCAGGGAAGAGGAGCTGAAAGCAGCCAAACAAGTTTTTCTTGCCAAGAGTGCAGAGATCAGAAATATTAGGTGAGCCCTGCAATGATTTCAGGGGAGGTAAAAAAGGATGGAAAAAACTCTAACCCTTATATTGTTATTTTCTATATAGGATAGCCAGCCTTTGGTTATCTGCATCCTGTCTCTATCTTCCAGAAATGAAGAAGGCATAGCAAGAACAGCCTTTCTTCCTTCTGTAGTTTCTCAAAATCCTTAAAAAAACATTGGTTTAAGGCACTTGGTTCTGAAAATAACAATGTACGCTCAAGGTGAGAAGTCTTCTGGAGGCCAGACAGTACCTGAAGTCATATACAGGTTCTTGGACCTCACGTACAACATTCCTCTCTGTAACACTCCTCCACCTGAAGAATGCAAATAAATAAATAAATAAATAAATAAATAAATAAACTTCAAACCACCTATCTGGCAATTTCGTCTCTGTAACCCTAACCTGGAGTGCACTCACACTCAGTGCAGAAAAGTCTAAGCCCTTCAACTTTACTCATGATGTTCCCTTCATGTCTATATGACACCTTAAGCTACATTAAAGTTACATTAACCACAAAAGTTTCCTTTTACTGTAGGTCATCGTGCAGACAAACACACTTCTGCCTCCAGCCTATTAACAAAAATCCATGGTTTATGGGGTTGTCACAGGTCTGAGAGAGAGTTTTGACTCTGTTAGTTTCTCCAAAGGCAAGTCTAACATTAAAATGAGATTTTTTCTCACTGGACAAATTGGCATCTTAAAATGTAATATATAACTTCAAGTTTACAGAGCCCCTAATGTCAGTCCTATGCCTAACTTTCTGGACTCTTCATCATGTTGAAAAAAATAACCTGCCTGTTCCCCAAAGTTTTCTAGCCATAGCTCCAACACACTGCCCTGAGGTAAGCATAAAACTATCAATTGCAGTAACTTCATCCCACTTATGTTTGGCTGTGTCCTGCAGGATACAGCAAGACCAACTGCTGGCTTTAGGTCCTCCAACACCAAGCATAACCTTCATCTCTAAGTCATAAGGAAAGAAAATAAGTGGCTCATACAACAAAGACCATTGTAAGAGACCCAGAGACCCTTTGGGGGTATCTTACAGGGCCAGACAACACTTTAAATTCTAATCAAAGACCATGAACAAAACTGAACTCTCACTGTAACTTTCTAGACTTTTCTGGCTATAAGAAGAATGATCTATCTATATCCTATCCTTTAGCAATAGGGCAGGAGGAAATGGTTTTAAGTTGCACAGAGGCAACTTAAGAGAGGGAGAGGAGGCTCTGGTTGGATATTAGGAAAAACTTACTCTCAGAAGAGTGGTGGTGCACTGGCATGGGCTGCCCAGGTAGGTGGTGGAGTCACTGTCTCTGGAGGTGCTCAAGAACCGTGTGGATGTGGCACCGAGGGGCATGAGTTAGTGAGCATGGTGGGTCGATGGTTGGACATGATGATCTTAGTGGTCATCCCCAACCTTAATGATTCTTTGATTTTATGATATTTTTAATTTCTACAAGTCTAATCCTAATTATGACACTGAGTTGGGAAGTGACAGTCTTTAACTGAAGAGCAACATAATGCCTTAGACTTCACACTTGAGCTATATTCTGGGCCCTTGAATAACTATTTTAATAACAAGTGTGGTTTCTTTAGACTCTTAAATCATTAAAACACTCTTGACTCTGAGAAGCTGTCTGCCCTGGACTCTGGAACCATTGCACCAGCAGGTACCTATTCTCTGGTATTTAATACCACTTTTGGTTTGGGCCAGAAAAATAAGTTGGGAGGCTCCATAGGGCAGAAAATATTTGGGTTCACTTCCATATGCTGTGCATGTTTTTACTTCGATGTAATTCAGTACTGCCATAAAGGTAAGAAGATAGACATCACTGCTTTAGCATTCCTGGTACTTCCAGGAATCGGAAATTAATTGTTTATGTTACTTTTTTGATTGTCAAATCCTGTTATGCTGTAGAGAAATATTGCTGCATCTCTGTCTTTTGGCCATTGGTTTTATCACAGTAGGGAAGAAAACTGGCCAAGCTGAAGCAAAAAGAATTCCTTATCTCCTGCAGACAGTCTCTGCTGGGGGGTGCAGCTTTCAATGGTCTCTACTGTAGCAGAGTTTTTTCTCCTTATTGGTATCACCTGGGTTCAATTAAACTGACCTACTTTTTCTGGAGGACTCAATTAAAAACTCTCAGCCAATTCTGACTTGTATTACCATGGTTGTGGATGGGGAGGTAACATGCAATTCTGTGCCACTAGTTCCAGTGTTGTTGCTAAAATGAGACTTTTATGAACATTATTCAGTGTCTAAGGAGATGGATTGACTGAGATTTAAGTCATGTTAGTCATGGGTGCTATTCAGCATGGATATTTTTTGCATAATATATAAGTAGTGAGGTCAGAATTTGGTGACAAAGCCATACTTTGCAGTTCCAACAACAGAAAACAGAAGTGGAAACCAACTAGAAGTTAGAAACAGCTTTTTCTGGTGTAGATCTACATAAAGACTCCAGAAGCACCCCAGACCTGTATCTTCAGCTGAACTGTCTGAACTGTCCTGATTTCAGCACTGTGTGGTGCTTAGCTGCTTGCTGGGTTAAACCACAGCATGAAGTCATCCTTTCCTAGGAGCAGAGCAATTCCCATGTACCCCATACCATTTGTCCTGCAGTAGATGGGATTTTAGATGGTTGACTCTATCTCTCAGTACGGCGGATGCATTAGGTGCCGCACCGCTGATATCTAGAAGCTGTAACAGGGAAATGGGCTTCAATCTTCACATTTCTAATGGGCACCTTTCCTTCTAGCCTACAAAACTGGGAATGGACTGCCTTTAACTCTGACTTGGCAGGCCTATGACAGAGTTAGGACTAACCAGAGGTTAGGACTAACCAGTGCTAATGCTATCTCTGCTTCCTGTCTTAGCTTGTTTCTACTGTTCCTTGGTGCCATTTAGCCTTTGCAGCACCTCACTGGTGACATAAGTAGGTTCGGGCCCATGGCTGGGAACACCTGAGTTATAGCTTAAATACAAGCCTGTATACAAGCACTAATCTGTCTCATGATCTGACAAGGACAGCCTTGGGAAATCATTCTGCATGTGGTCATCCTGCCCAGGTGCTAAACAATGTCTGTGCTGCTTTGGTACTGCCAGGACTGGTTGGACACCGAACTGGTAAGCACCTATTCATTGCTTCACCCACATACACCTCACACAGAGCACAGCCCACACGTATGCACACAGTTGTCTTTGTTCTGTACACATATAATGTTCTTGTTTTCAGAAGACAATTTCCTAAACCAGAAAATAATGTCTGGAAGCAGACAGTCTGAGCAGCCGTTGATGAACAAATGCTTGTTGTTAGCTTCAGCAACAACCTTCTGTTGGCATAAGAGCCACTAGAACTGAATGATGATGGGATTTACCTCTATAGTATTTTGTTGTATAGAAAAATGCAGAGTTGTCTGAGCCTTAAAATCCAGTGTTGTGTGTAGGTTTATCTGCATAATTGAATTTCTTTTATTGATATATTTGGAAAAAAGTCAGATGCATGCAAGCTTTAAAGTGCCCCTGAAGCATTAGTTAGGGCTTAATTGGATCACAAGCATCATAAATGTTTTGTAGGGTTGGTTCTTTCTGTTTTGTTTTTTTTTTTTTTTTTTTTTAAATTAATCTTCTAATTTATTTTCTTCAGATTTCTGAATGGGACACAGCCATGTAACTGCAGCACCAGTGAGAACCACTACTGTCCTGCCAGGCAATTCTGGCAGCTGAGACTCCTCTTTTTGGGACACCATAGGTAGCACAGGACAAGATACAAAATAGTTTAGCTGAGAAAAATACGTGGCAATCACTGGGTAAATCACTTGGTATAGGGAAGAAGGGAGGTTCCTCTGTGTGCGTGGTGTACAGTATTTGCTTCAGTTGCTAACATAGTGTCTTGATCAAAAGAAGCAAAGGCTCATTGCACTAACATTCTGGACAGTTGTACAGATCAGGTCTGTGTATTCATTGACCCTGGGCTCGCACTGATGGGAGTAACTACAATAAAGAATTTCTGGTGCCAGGCAGAACAAATGCCTTTCGAAGTCCCAAGACTACACCTCCTCTCCTGCCATGTGCTGATATTAAGCAGCTCTGTGCCATACAGAACTGAGAGGTGGCACAGCCAAACCTACAGATGTTCCAGCTATGTGAGGAAGAGTGCCTAGATGCAGTCAGTGGAGAGTTTTTCTCCAAGTTGAGCAGAGAAAGGAGCATGCTCCAAATAAGGATGAGCTGCCCAGCAGGCTGGCCTTCATCCCCATGGTGCAAGATGTGGCTCTGAAGGGTTAAAGCACCTTTATTCCCCTCTCTGGACACACATGAGCTGTTGCTGGGGATCCAGCCACACCAGATAGAAGGATCACATGCTCATTGTTCTAAATGAGCAGTTTTTCTCTGTAATTCTCTAATTCAAAGCAGGCTTTGCTCACTATTGTGCTCTCCTTACAAACCAGGATGATGATAGGATTTCCAAAATCAAAGCTGAATGCTGAACTGAATTAAGAGAGAAAAAGCCACACTGCTGGTTTGGATGAGTGGGGGATAATTGTGGAGAATCCTTCCAGCCAGTATGGCAGTGGTAGCAGAGTAATGGTTTTCTTCTATCAAACTGGTTTTATTTTTATTGTGAAATAAACATGTTCTGGGCATGGGATGGCAGTTCCTCCCTCTGCCCCTCCAGGGTTGTGACACCAACTGCACATCAGAGAGGAAGGTAAAGCTTCCCTGTTTAGGCTGAAACATACATCAAACAAAGCAAGCATCAGTAAGGCAACTATGGTGTATGCTCCTCTAATGCTCACTCTGTTTCTCCCAACACTATGTCTGCTGTAACACACTGAGCTTTAAACTTAGAATCAGCATTGTTTGAGTTGGAAAGAACCCTTAAAGATTCTTCATTTGGCCCAACCCCCCAGCAATGAACAGGGACACCTACACTGGATCAGGTGCTCAGAGCCCCAGCCTGACCGTGAGTGTCTGCAGGTACAGGATATCCACCAACTCTCTGGGCACCCTGTGCCAGTGCTTCACCAGCCTTATTGTAAAAATTTCACTTTGACCACTAAACTGCCCTTTACTTTTTGCCACAGTATGGCCATTAGGCTCATTCCACACTCTTTCACTTTCCTGTTTGCAGGAAAACACATTATCTGGGACTGGTTAAAACTGTCAGTAACTCCAAGTGCAGTATTACAAGAAGTTAATTAAATGGATTAGTAAATTTATAAAAATAAAATAGAACTGATTATTAGCTAAGGTTACTCACCCTTATACATAAGGGTGCGTAACAAAAAGTATAATTCAATAAACCATCTGAAAAATAATGCGGAATTGAGCCTAGAGAAACAGTTATCTTTTGGGCTGATCTAAATGTAAGCTGCACGGTGCTGCACATGGACAGGGTGATTCTAAAGGCAGAGCGATGTGATTTCTCAGCTCCTTAAGGTTATTCCTCCTAAGCATCTTCAGCAAACACCAAAACCGTTGTACTGGTGCCAGCAGGTATGTTTAAAAAACAAAGCTTTCTGTGAAGTTTCAGCTGCTCTGCTAACAGCGAGAAAGTAGAACAGCTCTAATGGCACTTCAGGGTACCGGTTTGCTAATGCTGCCTAAGTAGTGGTTGCCACTTCACTGTTACTGTGCTCATGTTAATTAACTCCAGCAATTAAAGAAAACAGAAATTCAATAAGAGGAAAGAAAAAGTTCTTAAGTTGTTAAACGCTATAAATCTGTGAAATACGTCAGAGAAATATGGTTTTAATACTTGATTTAGCATTTAATAGTTTTTCATTAAGCTTTGGGCACCAAAATGAATCTTCTGTGACCTACTTAGCAGGGTAAACCTACTTTAAATGCTACTGAAGATAAATAAGGGATGAGAAATGCTGTTTGCATTTGCCAGAATTAAAATGATGTGGGTAAAATCATGGCCTGTTAAAGTCAGTGGAAATTTAGACTCATCCTCTCTTCCACTCCCAAACCTGTGACCTCTGGTGCCACAGCCCAGCAGCCGACCAGAGGTGGTCTCAGTGTCTCATCTGCTCAGTTTGTCCTTCCAGGGCAGCCACTGCTCTCTGCACGGAGTGAGTGCTGGACATCCACCTTGGACGGCCACTGCTCATGTGCAGGACAGATGGACAGATGGACAGATGGATTGGCCAGCCATCCTCTGGACCAGCACCCATCAGGGTGCAGTTGTGGGCCAGACATGGCTTACAGCTTCCCACTAGGTGAGCAGTGACATTTTCAGTTGTCCATGCAACATAATTGCTGGAACTAGACTACAGCATCATCGATTCATTAAGGTTGGAAAAGCTCATCTAGTCCAAGTTTCCACCCCTATAACCATGTCTACTAACCATGTCCCCCAGTGCCACATCCACATAGATCTTGAACTCCAGGGATGGTGACTCCACCACCTCCTTGAGCAGCCTGATGGGACCCCAACATAACTGCCTGCTTCTAGCACCATTTGGCTTTGTTTTCATGAAGGTCGTATAGGATAAACATTTCAGTCCAGAAAGATTTTAAGCAACAGCCCCAGTGAAATTGGCTTATTTCACTGATATGAAAAAAATATGTTAAAAACAACACTTGGATCACACATACTAAAGAGCCGTGAGTAGAATTCTCTTCCAGTAAGCTTTTCCAGTGTTCTCCATAGCAAAAGACATCCATTTGCTCTCACATTCTTCAAATTCCCATGTTTACTTCCTTTGTATGTTAGTGGGTTTTTAAACCAAAAGTATTTCTGGTTTAGGCATTAAGATTAAGTGCTATTTTTGCTCTCTATGCATTATCTAAATGCAGCTCTCTGACAAAAGCTGAAATTGGCATCAGCTTACTTTTCCTGCACTGCCCTTGGTTTTGATTGTTAGAGAAGACCCATAAAGCAGAAAAGGAGTGGGATTTTTTTTTTGTTTTGCTCATCTGTGGAGTGCAAAAATGTTTTGTTTGTATTAGAAGTTTGAGCTTAATCCATCTTTGAAAATGCTGTAGGTTGATGTAGGAATGAGAAAATTAAATACAGCAGTCTGAGGAAATAGGAAATTATTTTTATCCTCTTGTGTTTGCAGATACAAATCCTGGTGTGTGGGACAGGTGTTCCTTAAAATCCAGAATCAGGGAGATTGTCTGCCTCTCATGTGGTCTTTTATTTGCTATATTGGTATTTGACTCAGCTATGTTCACATGCCTGTTTCTTCTATTTTCTACCAGCAATAGCATGCAAACTGTGAAAATGTTTCTATGGATAGTCCAAATTTAGCCCAAGTTTTTAGCACCTATTTTACTGCCACTGTTTTATGTGACCAGGTAGAAACTGTTGTAAAGAAGGTAGTTTTGAGTGCATCAGGCTAACTGATGTTATTGATGCATTATATTTAAATAAAACATCAGTAAAACTTTCACCGTTCTGTACATGTACATACATGTCTTGTAAAGCTAATTATTTATATACGTTCCTTAGACCTACAGTAATTCACAAGATTAGAATACTTAAGTAAAAACCTCAATTTGGAAAAGAAAAAAAACAAACTTGTGATGTAAAACATGTACGGAATATGAGAATTACACTGATTTTGAGTTATAGTTTTTTGTCACTGTGCACACTTACCATCCACACTGCAGCTTGTGAGAGCATTTGAGATACAAGCCAGTAGCCCTAAGGAAGCACAGACTGACAGAACTGGTGGGGACACAGAACCGATGTCCCCAGGCAACCACACCAACGGTCTGATGAGACATCCTATGTGCACAGGCTGCAAGTTCTTTCCTCCTACAAGGAGAAAAACACAAACACACTCACATGCACAGAGTGGCCCAAATCATACTGTGAACACCCAAAAAGGTGATGAGGCTAAACTTTGTTACTCTTCCTTATTGACTGGTTCTTAGGTTGAAATGAAAGCAAAGAAGCCCTTGTTTGTGAGCAGTACCTCATGCTCTCCCTACCCTCAGGTACCTTTGCTATGGAAGACTCAACTATATTGAGTCCATTTGCAGCTTCCTCATCATCAAAGGGATCCCAGGGAGCTCCCATAGGCCTTCTTTTCTACTACGGGCCTGGTCTCAGTGTCCTGTCCTTGCAACTCTGTCCTGACGGGTGGCACCTGCACAGATCCCATCCCAATTCTCCCTTAGAATCCATCTTTTTGTGAGCTGGATCTGCCCTACTGCACACAACACTGAATGGCACTGGTACAAATACTAATAGAGCAGAGATCATAAGAGAGCCAGATTTTTAATCTCGGGTGTGCCCATTTATTCCTATATAAATATTTGAGTTAAAATTTAGTGTGGTACCAAACCAAACACTTTGTTCAAATAAACTGCATCGGTCAACGTGGTTGCCTTTATCAACAAGAAATGTCATCTTCTCCAAAACAGAAATGGTTTGTTTGACAAGATCTGCGCTCCATGAAACTGTATATGCCTGTGTTAGTTCTGTATTACTCTAATAATCTTTTTTTTATAGAGAATGTGTTCCATTATTTTACTTGGGAAGAGAAGCAATGCAGCAGTTCCTGGGTAGATTGTCTCCTTCTTTCTCAGTGTTGGAAAAGTAAAAATGCATCAAAGCCAGGGGAAATTGCAGTGTGTTTACTGTGAGAAGTATTAATGTCAGTAATTCCCCGGCCCTTAGGACCCACTGGGATAAGTTATTTGGTCCTTTTGATTTGAGATCATTTCATTTTAGTAGATGCTGGCTTCAATCCTCCTTCACAGAAGATGATTAGCTTTCCAGTGCATGTGCTATGAGTTGAATTAATTCTGCTTTCTTCTGGAGGCAAAAACATCTATTTAATGTATACAGATCCTTTTTTGAGCTCCTTTTTTTCCTAACATATTTATATACATTGATTTATTAATGCTACTACTGGCTAAAATTTCATTAATTTATTTTCTGTCACTTTTATCAGTTGGCTCCAATTTCAATCTGTAACTCACATGTTGCCATTAACTTTCCATTTATATTCAGATGTAAATGTTTCACTTCTGTTCTTATGTTCAGATCTCAATCTACCCATGATGTTTTTGTGATCAGAATAACTGTTTTCCCCTTCTCTCTCTGGATTGTCAGTCCGGGTGCATCCAGTAGTATGCCCTCAAGCAATTTCCAGCTTTTGTTAATATTTCCCACTTCAAATGATGTACATTGCAATGGCAATGAATCAGGAACTGACAGACAGAATTAAAACCAGCGTTCAACCCTCCTCAAATTTGTAGAAGTAGTAATGGAATAAAAAATGTCAGAATAATTTAATACGGAGAGAAGTAATTGAATTAAGGCTCTTTTGTGTACATAATGTCAAAATGCATAAAAGTAAGTAAGAAAGCCATATGTGGAAAGGAAATACAGATTTTCAACAAGATCAGTTTCAGAACATGTAATTTTCCTACAAATTTGCCTGTTTTGTAAATGCAGACAGTTATTCAGTTTCTTGCATAAGAGACAGCTGATGACTAGATGCTCACTCCATGACTTAACTAAAGCACAAGTCTAGTCTGTGTTGCTGCATCTGGTTTTTAGCGCCGAAGTCTGGGAAGAACTTTCTCTTAGGATGCAGTGAGCAACTCCTGGAACTGTCTTCCCCAATTAACTATATTACATGTTATGGCATTTTATTCTGCTCTAGTTTGGATCCAAATTTACCAAGAGCCCAAGAGAAAGGACCTGAGAGATGCCCCCAATTCTTGAAGGATGTCTGTCCACGTCTCTCAACACACTGGTTGCTTGAAGTGCATATCACAGTCATGTGAAGGATGTTTATGTGGGAAGGTCACCTTTCCCTTGAGGATCAATCCAGCATGGCTCTGGCATTGTAGACTGGGCTGTGCAAAAATCCCTACAAAGGACGTTTGGAAGTCTTCCACCAGCTTTCCACCAGTATCCAATTCATAGATCCTCTTCTAGTCCCTCTGAAACTCTGGGTATTTTTCCTCACCTGTGCTCTCTTTGGTTTGGCCCAGGGTATATCTTCACATAGGCAAAGGCCACAGAAAAGAGTGCAAATAAGAATGGAGATAAACATGGCTAGAACTGAGAATTTGTGTAGATTATTATAGAGCAGAATCTAGCCTGGTGCTCGAGTAGGGCAGGATGCTGGGAGGCAGTTTGGATAGAAGAGAAACCATCCAGCAGTCATGGGGAAACACAGAAATCAGGTATTGGATCTGATAATGCAGTGCTTAAAGAGGGACTGAAATGTCACAAGGGTTTTTGGAAGACAACTCATCAATATCAATGCACAAAACCTTTGGCAAATCCAATTTTTGTCAGACGTGTTCATAGAGATGTATTAAGAACACCATCCTTTTGTTTTTCTTTTGTGATTTATAATTTTGGTGATCTCTCTGACTTTTTTCCCCACTGATTCATTTTAATACTACTGAGATTAAACTGGTTTTGTTTATTTTAACATAGGCCGTTACCTTCTTGTAGCACTCTATGCCAATCTTTCTATAACCTGTTTATTTTTGGCAGATAGCTTTTAAGAATAATCCTTTCCTTTCTATAGCACTATGCTTTTTATTACAGAAAAAAAAAAAAAGTAGAAAAAAGTATATTGAGGAGATTTTAATATCTTCCCTTCCTATTTTTTTTAAGCATTAAGCTACAGTGAATTTAGCTCCACAATTAAAATATTTTACTACGTACAAGAGATATGCCATAAGTATTGTTATAATACAGATGATCAATATATTATTTTCTGGTAAAGTGTGGGACATTAAGAAACATAGTAAAGTGGGTTATTTAATGAACACACCAAGTGGATGGAAAATAGAAACACTTGCTTCCTGGATCCTACCCAGAAAAATTTCTCAGGACCTTGTGAAGAAGTCATAGGCAAAAAAAAACCCAAAACAGAGACCTCTGTTTTTAGGGAAGTTTTGTCTAATACCAGTCCAGAAATGCATACTGTAGAATGTTAAAAGACAGCACCGATTTTGCTAATGGCAGGCACTTTGTTTTCAGGTTTTCCTAATACTTTAAGCACCAGAGACTACATTAAATACTATGTGCAGCTTGTGGCTATAAGCCAAAAGGAAGCCCACATGACATTTAGTGCCCTTGTCTGCAAGCTGATAAGAGAGTCTGGATTCTCTAAACTCTTTAAGTGCTCAATGTCAGGCTGGAATTCGGTAACTGCAGCCCGCACAACTGGCGTTATTTAAAAATGCATACTTAGCTCTAAGAGGTTTCCAAGCACTCTAATGCTGGGGTATTTGAACAGAGTAATAGGGTGCTTTTAAAAAAGCTTTTTATTTTGCAACTTTATGTTCTTCATCTTGTTCAAATGTTATTTACTTTAGAATTCATCTGATAGACCCATGAAGTTAAACATGCTGTTCAATAAAATGGGACAGGGCTCTGACAAGCCTCAGGAAACTAAAAATGTTTGAAGTGTTTAGACTTTACTATATCTCAAAGTAAATTTTGCAGTTTGAGTGCATGCCCGAAGACCAAATAAAAATGCTAGGCAGAATTACTCCCACCCAGCCATTTGACCTCTCTAGTTTGCAGTGCTGTGATAATGGGCTGGACTTTGCTTGTGCTTCGGTGTTGCAGAGTTGTGATAACTCTGTATGAAATTATGTTGGAGTTTCTCTGCAGAATAATCCCAAATATCACTGTAGCAGTGTCTGTCCCTTATGGAAACAAATTTGCTCATTGTTTGCTCTCCTTACAGACGAGCAAACGTAGCTCCTAACTCATTCAGGCACTGCTATATTTTGCTTGTGAGGATATCACAATCATTTATCTCCTTCCTCTTCCTAGCCTTCCACACTCTTCCTGTGCGGAGCAGCTGCTCAGTAGGACTGCACATAGAATTTCACGGAGTCCATAACTCCTTTCTTTAATGAGCATTTAAGTGAAACATGCTGTGCCTGTGGTGTGGACTGAGCATCTTCCATCATCTTTGGTTGTATTAATGGAAAATTGGATTTCCAAGAGAAGAAACGTTTTGAGTCTGATCTCTGTGGGAAGAAAATCATAACTATGAGAAAAAAATTGCTAAAAAATAATGTAAACAAAGCTAAAAAATGAAAAAAGCACCCTCTGAGGTGGAAAATAGTTTATTCCTAAATGGTAGAAGGGAGCTGCAATGGATATGTTCTGTAGCTCTATCTCCATATAGCGGAGTGCATCAAGTGGTGTAAGAGCGGATGTATGAAAGCTTTGGACGTCAGCTTAGGGTAAGAGCTCATTCTGGTCCAGTGGTGAACTGAGAGCACCACTTATAAATAAAATAAATTACAAATATCCCCTCAGCACTCTTGAAATGCCAATGATCGGAAATGGCAGGCTTTGAAGCAGACAATGCTGTAAGAGGACAAAGAAACATTGATGGTGGTGTGGCAAGGGGGAACAAATAGAGCAACTGAAGCAAAGGACACTGAAGAGTTTTTCCCTAAATCAGAACAATGAATCAGTGGTACAGGAGCATTATTTGAAAGGAGATAGTAATTATATGGAACAAAACATTCAATGAATACTATCATTTTCCATTTAGGAAAGGGCAAGATAATGGGCTACTACCACATGAGGATGACAAATGACTGCGCTCTACTAAGGACTAAGTAGGCTGCTGGAAAACAGCTATTAGAAATAAATATTTTGAAGAGCTGGCAGATGAAATTCTTCATTTGTTGGTGCTTATTTGTTTTGTCTTGAAATACTATCTTAATTTCAGTAGTGCCAGAGAACATTAATCGGATTATATTTTTAGAAGATTTTCAGAGGACTTGGACAGTGGCTAATCTGAATTTCTTAGCGTGGAAAACCTGATGTGGGATTAAACTACAAAATCACACAGGTGTTAGTCTGTTTTATTATGGTAAAAATCTTAATTTTCCAGCTAAAAGCAAAAGCATACAGCAAAAGCAAAGTAGGTGGTGTCCAGAGATAAATGTCTTTGAAAAAGACTTAGGGGTTTGTGGCTGAAAACAACGCAATTCAGCAGGGATGTAGAGCAATGGGAACTAGCATGAACTTAATGAACTTACATTAAATGAATAAAGCAGAACCAAGTTATATGAATAAAGCAAGTACAGAGAGAAGATAGGAAAGAGGGCTGAAAATCTATATATAGCACTGATCATGCCTCTCCTGCAAAGCCCTTTACTGGTCTGGTCACTTTCTGGGGTGCAGAAAAGAGTCCAAGAAAGGTTTTAGAGTCTGAGATAATGCCTTATAGTGAGAAACTTTAAATTGCTCACCCTGACCAGTTAGTCCGTATAAAGACAAATTTGATGATTTTGTAGAATTGTTTTCATGGGATATTGAAGTGCTCTTTCACAAAAACAAACAAACAAATAAATAAACAAACAGAAGAAACAAATTTATACCAGGGAGGATGATCATCTTGTAGAACAAACATCCAAGGCAGATAATGCATTCCTATCTCCTGATGTATTCTGAACATCAGATCTGAAAGAGGAGTAGCAAGTGTCAATCTGGGAACAACCTTCCTTGCTTCTCTAGACACAGCAATTGAATAGTTAATTGAATTAAAAATAGGGTTGGCTCCTGTGGAGCCAATGTGGTTATCACACAGGAAGAAGAGAGAGCAGGAATTGGAGTGAGGTTTGAAGAGGGAATCCTGCTGATGTAAATAACCAGCTAAATCCATCATGCTCAACATCCAGTAGAGGTTCACCAGTCTAAAATATTTTACAGCAGGTTGAGCACAGGTGTTGGCAATGCTGCCTTGAGGGGCTTTTGTGTGGGGCAGGCCTTTAGCTTGCTGCTCAGGCAGATTCCAGTCATTTCACACATCTGACAGAAGCTTGTAGTCTCTGTTTCTGATCTGGCGAGGAGTTTTTTTCTAAGTACATCAGTTGTTCTAATAAAACAGTACTTGTAATAAAACTGTACTTGTTTCTATCACTTTAAAGTGTGTGTTGTGTGAGTATGTGTATTGCAAACAGAAACCAAAAATCTGACTAAACCCACCAGGTTTTTCCTCCTTTTGTAATTCTATTATTATTACTATTATTATTATTATTATTTTGCCACAAACTGTAAAGTAACTCAATTTTTTAAGAATTCTGTCCAATTTTACTAAAAAAGCCTGCAGACCTGAAGCATACATCTGGATTGAGTTCAGACCTTGGAATGAGACTGCAAACCACAATAATTTCTTGTGGTTTCTAGTAGCACTGGTATTAATATCACCTCTGTGTCCTGGTGCAGGAGGATCTGCAGCAGCACTTGAGACTGCAAGCAGACCACCAGCTGCACAGCAGCCTGGGCTCTAAGCATAACTGGAAGTGAGTTGTCCCAGAGGAAAACCACTACTGATTCAGCTCCAGAGAGAGCTCCGTTAGCTGTTTAAACACTATGCTTTGAATAGATGGTTCCAAAATAAGAAGATCTAGAACAACATGAAAATTCCAGCATCCTTAACTAGCTGCTCAAAAACAATAAATAAATAAATAAATAAAAAAACAAACAAACAAATAAATAATGTCCGTGTAATTTTGCTTTGTTTGGTTCTGCAGCTTCGGATATCTTGTTTCCTAGTTGATTTTCTTGCTTCCAGGCATAGAGTGTCGACTTATATGGAGAGCACTTCTATTTCTGTCTGTGCAAGAACTGCACAGGCTCAATCTACACGGCTGATCCAATGAATCTAGCATTTCTTTATCACTGCAAAGAAAAAGAAAGCAGTGTTTTCATTAAAGAACAACAAATTGCAATTAAAAAATCCAGCAAAAAAAAAAAAAGGCATAAATAAATACAAAATTTGAAATGGAGAGAAAGTACTTGTGTACTTTCTTGTGTTCATGTGCTGTGATAAGTTCCAGTTATCTCCAGAGGGAGAATTAAAATATTGGGTTTGTAGCATTCATCGAAGACATTCAACGAAAACTGAACTCTACTTTGAAAAATGGGATTCCTAAACCAGCGTCTGACCAAAAGAGGTGGAATGCACTACTTAGGCACAGTTGAAAGAAGCTTTTTGACTATGCTCATCCAACTGGAACCACTACACAGAATTTTGCTGTGGGATGAGATAATTCAGCCTTTGGTGGATCCCTTGCTATAGCAGGAACCTCATGAACCAGACCTTATATTTTGGATGGCCATATTTAGGTGTGATAGATGATACCAATGGTTAGGTGTGATGGATGATATCATACATATTCACAAGTTTGGACCAAATGTGCTCTACTTCTTAGTTTCCTCCTTTCTAGGTCACTAATACTCCACAGATGAGCTAGAGATCTTTGAAATATAAAGTAACTAATGGTACTACAAGTAAACTATACAATTTATTTATTTATTTATTTATTTATTTATTTATTTATTTATTTATTTGCATTAGATATAATGATTAATTCTCACAGTAACATTCAAAACATCATCAAATTGAAAATTCTGCTGTAATTTTCACATTCCATATACTAGAGGGAAAACTCACCTGAATATGTAACACACTCAGTCTTCAGTGAATACCTGAAGATATGGATCTGTGTCACACCTGCTAAAGTCACATACCCAAGTATTTGTGTGAACTGGGCAGATCTAAGTGCAATTTTTCACTTCATAATTGTTTAGTGCCAGTCTCTATTCACATATCAGAAGTATTTTCTTCTCCTTAGGTGGGAGTTTTAGAAAAGAAGACAAATTGTCTTTGCCTACAAAACTACTCTGGCTAAATAACAGCTCAGAAAAAAATCAGAAGAAAAGAAGTTTGAGATGAAAATAGAGATTTTCAGGTCAGCCTTCATTAGTCACTTCTGCCCAACTGTTTTCCAGTTGTGTATCTGAGTCATAGCATTATTTCTTTATCCTTTCACTGTACAAATGCATCATCTATCCTGTACCTATGCTGCAAGGAGGTCTTAGATTAGAAGATGTGGTGTTAGGTACTCACAAGCAAGCCAAGACCAAGCACCTTCTCATCTGGCAGGAAAAGGTGTGAGGAGCTCTGTTGAGCTTCTGAATGTGCAGGAAGCATGCAGAGGGATAACAGCAATGGTGTAGTGGCTAGAATTCATCACTTAAGAAGGCTGCACTGGTTTATTTTTAAAATGCAGACAAGACATTTTAGGGCAGACAAAAAGGTGTAATAATGGCGTTTGTGATGGAGACCTCCTGCATTCAGAATTACACTAGTACTGGGTAATAGCTTGCCAAAGAAGTGAGCATTCCTTATTATTTTCTTCCATCTTCTATAGCAGATTTGGAAATAACTCTGACCTTTTTCCCTGATCACAAAAGGATTGTTTTTTAATGATGCAGAAAAGAGACAGAGAAAACTTCTGAGCTGACAGACATCCCCTATTTCTTTTAAAAATAGAAGTATCCAGAGGAAGATCTCTCACTTTCCCCAGATGTGTCAGATTATTTTCTCTATTAGTTTATAATATCTTCCCTGATTTACCAGTACTGCTTCACAAATTAATTACGTGAGAAAAATTTCATATGGATTTTCCATGTACAAAAATACTATTTTTGATCTACATTCTCCATGGCCAAAGGCTGCAGCTTTTTTCTTTTCTATTTGTGTTTTTAATTCTAGAATCTGATCTAAAAGTGGGCCCCACAAAACCTGATTTGTAAAGGTGAGAAGTGCACCGAGAAAACATTCTGAGCAGTAGTAAAACATGAGTCTAATTGTGCCCTGCCATCTTGCAGGGCTCCCTGCTCCCTGGTCTGCCCCTGTCCCTGGGCTGGCAGAGCCTATCCATCCACAGGCAGAGTGGCCTCACTGCCTCATAGCAGCCTCTGCTCTGTCTGGAGTGACCTCAAGAGTTGATCAATAGTAATATAGCTCTGGCTCATCTTACTTCTCACTGAGCAACGGCCTTTTGGTCTAAAAGAAGAGCGAGACATGGCCATAGCATGAGGATTGAGGACAACTGACTTCATTTCTAGCATTGACCCACTCTGATCCAGAACAGATATTGGATTTTTGCTTAATACTCCTTCACCTGCAACATAGTGATGATTCTTCCATATGTGGATGAAATTAGAGAGTGTGCAGACATGCTTTTCTGTGGAGGAGGCACTCCTGGCCCTGATGGAAAATTGGAAGATGCCTTTGGGGGGAGCTTACTGTGAAGGTAGGTGTTTCTACAGGAAACACGGCAGCGTGGGACCTCTCACAAGACCATTGTCTGGGCAAGAACCCTGATTGCTGACTGCCAAAACTGATTCTCCAGATTCTTACACTAAGTATGACATTTACCTCCCCTGCAAGTGTATGCTTTATTATACTGGTAGGATGGGGTGGCATGCAAAGCAAATAAAGCAGGAGAGAATGAAGACTACTGAGATTTTGGGCTGGCTTTATGGCTGCACCACTGGCAGCAGAATTGCATTTCTACAGCCACTACATAGCTAGAAGCATTTGGGACTGTTTCCAAGTATGCAGTAGCTGGAAACAAGGAGTAAAACTGGCTTTTTAGAAGCCAGAAGTCATTGATTTCAGTCAAGGAATTTAATCCCAAAATGTACAGCCTGCTAGAGGAGATTTCCAGTAGCCATTAAAGGTGCCCCAGAGGTTACCAGAAGTGAAATGTGAATTAAGACTAACATAGAGTATTGCATCAGGTGAGATAAAACACAGATTCCCTCTGGCTGAAGTTGTGATAAGCCTGTCTCTTAGGAAAATAGTTGTGTGTATATATTGCAGGTGCTTGCTTCAACTGAATAAAAGCTTGGAGAAAGATTTCTGTAGAGTTCTGAAGATACTTCAGAGCAATAAAATTATGTGATGTAAAACGTTGAATGAAAATCTCCAACTACGGCTCAAGAAAGTCTTTGATGCAAGAATAGTAGCATTTTATGATTATGGAGGTATATTAATTAGCATAAATAGACATCTTGCAGAAGCACAGGGACAGGACGGAGATACATATTTAGAAAGCATTTTAAATAGAATTTAATAATACTAAACACAAACAAATTCTCTCTTTACTATGTGCTATAAAAATTTGTTCTTTGATTTCTTCTGAAGCAAAAGGCAGTCATTTTGCTCACTGCCTTTCTTGTCCTGCTGATCAGAGAGACATCTATCTGCCTCACAAAGGACCAGTCCTCACTCCTGCCCCTGCTGAAATGAGACTGAATATAATTTGCCAGACAAGGTGGAAGACAGTAGTTCTGATGATCTGTTTTCTTTACTCACATCTGAAGAACTTCAGTTTAAAAACAGTTAAGGATCTCTCTTTGCTGTTTTAGTTTAGATTGACATTTGGAGGAGGAAGGTTAGCTGCTGAGATTGTGGCAAATCCCCAGCCACTGCTGCTCTGAGGTCAGGAGCCATTGGTGGCACGGTGGCACTGGGGAATGGAGCACTGGGGAGTGGGCAGAAAGGGGAGAGCTTCCCCTCCATCTTCCTCCTGCTGTCCCTCCTCCTGCTCTGTCCCCTCTCCCTGCAGGCCCCATGGTTTGTCCAAGGGAAGCTGAGTCAGAGAAGGCACTCAAGCAGGGATTTATCTTCCCATCAGGGCTGCCTGAAAGGAGGTGCTGTTTGACTTGTGGTCCTGCAGGAAACTTTCTTTGTGGCAGCTGCTGGTTTTAATGAACTAAGCCAGTATATTGCTTTGATGGCATATGCTTCTTTTTTGCTTTCTGAGCAAAAGCTAGTAGGCTCAGCCCTGAGTAGCAGACATCCGTTGGATACAGGCAAACATAAATTAGGGTATCCATAATCACAGACTATGAACCTCAGCATTCCTCCGGTATTTTTCTCAGTTTAATATCGACAGTACAGCTGCTTCTGAGACAGCCCTACTTGGAAAAAAAATATTCTCTGTATTTCTTGCCTTTCCTCCATCTGTGCCTCTAGGGAGGCTCCTGGGGCACTGAGGCACAGCAGGCCTGAGAGCGAATGCACCAGCAGGTCCCACCAGGCTGCCTGCACAGGGATCTGCAGCCTTCCTTAGGAGGGATTTGTTGGGTTGTGTTTATGCCTCTGTGAGCACAGGTAAGTGGCTGGGGCATGGACGCATGCAGAACTTTCTGAATGAGGAAAGGAGCCTGATGTGCAGAGTGACTTAATATATAGCTGCATGTAAGGTACTGTAGATGCGTCCTAACACATCATTGAAACCAAATACAGTCTGTCCTCAACTGTATATCTATCTCATTTCTGCATTTATGGCCATGGATGACAGCTAATCTTTCAGTTTCCTAGGGCCTATTTCTTTTTTCTCTGGTGGTTGTTTCATGTTGTTTATTTTTTGTTGTTGTTTGTTTGTTAGCTTTTTTTTTTTTCTTCATTTTTTAGTGGATGGCCCTATATTGTGTATGGCCTTTTTTTTTTGCACTTTTTCTGAGCCTTCTGCTCCTAAGGGCTTACTCTTTCTCTCTCATCTCCTCTTACTCTCTTCCTCCCCCATCTCCTCTTACTCTCTTCCTCCCCCATTTTACCTAATGTAAACGGCTAATCCCATCAAGATATTTACTAAGGTATCAACACTAATGTAACTGCCCCCAAATCTCTTCCATTCTGGACCTCCTAGCCTCCATCATTGTGCTTGATCCCCCCAGTGAAACAGACAATTTGCCAGTGTCCCTATATCTCTAATGCACAGGCAGCTGCTCCTCCTGCCATGCTTTCCCATGGCTTCTTCCAGTCAACTTACTTCCCAATGAGTCAACTTCTGTTCACTTCCCAGCCCCATTTGAACCTCTTTTGCTGGCGCCCAGTGCAGATCTGCATTTTCACTGGGAACATAAATGCCCTTCTGTCTCTTGTAATTACTGGATACATCTAGTCTTTGTTTCATTGCCCTCACATATGGCTTCACGAGCAGCAATTATCTCATACCATTGTTTTAAAATCCATAGCTGGTTTGTGAGATACAGCTCCAGACATGCCATGTTTAAAACATTAATTTTGCCACAAGTATGTGGTGTGAGACAGAAGCAGTAACCCAGCTGCTCTGTATCAGCTATGTATAACTGTTCCTTTGCGCAGGCACTGTTGCTTCATTTTCACCTTGTCCGTCTTTCCTCCTGGTCCCATAGGCTCTCAGCTGCTAATAGTGTTATGTTTCCACTCCACTCCGCAAGGACCACACAAATAAGGCACTCAAAGGCAGACAGGTCTGTGGGGCAGGAAAGGAGCAGAGGCATGGGGCTTTCTCCCAATTCAGTCAAGGTATGACTGGGATAGCTATAGACTCACTTTTTCCTTTGCAAAATGGGTTTAGTGAAGATAATCTCTTTTCAAAGAGTTTTTAGATTTAAGAAGGTCAAACAGAAGAAACAGGGAGCTCATCAGAAGTGTTGAAATGACTAGAAGAGAACAAACTCAGTAGTCAGTGTTAGGAACATACTACATCCAAGGCCAGATTATATCTTCCTAGTCTGCTATTTTGCCTCCAATAGCAGACAAAAATTGGAAATTCTGGCTTGGAAAGGGGATGAATAAGACAAACAAATATGGTGGTTATCTTTAATCTGCTTTTAGCCTCTGGTTAATGTCAGATGATTTTCTGAACCCATTGTGATTTGTCAAGTGACTTGCAATGAATTTCCTTCTAAGTACTTGTCCAGTCTTCCCTTGAACCTGTGACAACTCCTGTCCCATGCATTCTTCTGCAAGGAGTTCCACAGCTTTGCTGTCCAAGATAAAAAAAAAAAAAAAAGGTTTTTTGCTTTGCTTTGAACTTGCCTACTACTATCTTCATTTGGTGACCTCTGGTTTCCACAGAGATAGTGAGTCATGTCCTTCATTTCCACACTACTACATGACTTTGTACACCTCTGCCATAACCCTCTAATGCTGTTTTTCAGTCTAAAGAGCTCTCATATGGAACTTGGTCCAAAACTTTGCTTACTGTTGATGCATTTAGCTGAAAAAATCTTGAGTAAAATGGTGTGGATGAAACATTACAATGGCATAATTATTTTTTCTATTTACTTTATGCTTCTGCGTCTTTCCTGAAGGCTTTTTGCTGATAAGCATTGCAGTTGTGTGTTTATGGAACTGTCTAATGGTCAGCTCGAGGACCAAAATCTGACGTGAAACTGTGGCTGGCTTTCAGGGTGTGTTACTGCTTTATCTTCAGCTACGTTAAACTTTACCTGACATTTCATTTGGTCACATAAGATCCTTTCACTATTTGTCACAGGCTGTCCTTACTACTTTAAACAACTTTGTGTCATGTATGACCTTTGTCCTTCACTGCCTGTGCCCTTTCTGTGTTAGTCATAAGCAATTTGAAGAGAACAGACCTCAATGCAGATCCCTGAAATTTCCATGGGTATCTTTACTCCACTGAGAGAACTGGCCATCTCTCCTGCTGCTTTCAGCCAAACCCCCATGCCAGGACACTTCCCCTTCCAGCTCTTCAGTTTCCCTAAAATGTCTGTAGGTAGAAACTTTTCTAGATAACCTTAATCATCATATTTGTTACCCAAATATTTGTTTCTAGAGATTGGAAAAAGGATTTCCAGATGCCATACTGATTTTTCACAGATAGATAATATGTATCATAGTTTCTTTCATGTAAGCCCCCGAGTTTTGGGGACATCCTTTGAAATCCTCTTCAGAAGTTTCCTGTGTGGGCATCTCCCAGTCCCTGCTACAAGCGGCTGTGGGTACCAAGAATTTGCTGACCTTTTCTTGTCCTCCATGAGCATTGCATTTAGACCCTCAGCATCACGGAAGTCCTACAGACTTCTGCCAGGCATTTTGATCCCTGTATGCTGAAGCAGTGTTCAGAAGTGGCTTTGATGCCTTCAGGAATTAGGTACCTAAAGCATTAAGTGGCCTACATATGTTTTTATACCTAACTCAGTGGGATGTAGCATTCGCATCCATTCCCAACATCCAAGCTTCTTGGATGATACTTTAAGAACACCAGAGTAGCTAAATTTGTTCAGTGAATCCGCTTTTCTGCTCTTGCTTCCACTCCAATTTCTCTTGTCATCCTGTAGTCAATCCTGCCATCCTTATGAGACAACAATACAGACCCAATTCACATCATGCCTTTTTAGGTCTGGAAAATATTTATTGAACTGTGCTTAAATACATGTTTGAGTAGGCTTCAACAAGGGTTCTGAGAACAAGGTGGTTGGTGCCATGGTCCCGAGTATTAACTTTTATTTATTCCAATTAAATTCAGTCTATTTTTTTGCTCTGATTTTCTATAAATGCTCTTGCTGGTAAGGAAGCAGGATACACATTTACAACTGTTTCTTTTTTAATGTTTTTCTCTTAGATCAGTAGGGTTCGTCAACATAAAAATATTTCAGTTCTGCTTCCTAGTCAGACACGCCTTGAAAATTATATACTTTCAACATAAAGCATAATTGTGTATGTGGAACTAATGCTCACTTTGCTTTATAACATGCTTCTCAAAGCCTGTGGTCTCCTGTCATCTTTACCCTCTCCCCTACTTTCTTGCAACAGTTTTGAGAAAGAAAGAACCTCACAATGCTGGAATGCTACATTTCACTGCCCATGCAGTTTCTAAGGCTGCCCTGTCCATGTTCCAGCTTTAAGTCTGTAGGACTGTGCTGCATCCACTGCCCCAGTGCTGTACAGCCAGATTACCCCCTTGCAGACACAGCTCTGTCTGGGCTGGGGGTGGCAGACCCCCAGCTTAATTAAAAACAAAAGGAATATGAGAAGGAAACTGAAGGAGTGCCATCAAACAAGCATCTCCTCTTCCATCATCTCCTCCCGTTGTTGCTGTAATCCCCGATACAAGCTGGCTGGAAATGCAGAGAGCCTTTCACAAGATTATCTGTATCAGTGCAGTCTTTGAAGTACAGGCTGTCGGCGTTTCATTACAGACAGAGATCAAAACTGGGAGATTAACATGGTCCCAGGCCTGCTGGACTTCATTCACACATCAGAGAAGTGCTAAGCTATCAAAGCGCAGGGCAGCCCTTGTGCGTTACCTCCGCAGCCATAAATCCAGCAGCACACACCCATTGCCACTCAGTTTTTCAAACAAACGAGTCCTTTTGGGCTACAAGGTGCCTTTTTTTTCTTTTCACGAGGCTGAATGGGGCTTGGGAAATCGAAATAGTCTAAGCTAAAAGAGAAATGAATGTAATACCTCTGGAATATTTGGGCTGAATGCTGACTGCAACTTTTGGGGGAGTAAAGCAAACAGGAAACCATGTAACCACAGACTTGCCCACTGACAGGAAATCCCAAGGTGTAAAGGGCCATCCCAGTGCCATTTTCTGCTCCTTCTGGCACACTTGGAAGTGCTGGAAGCATATCAGCCAGCACAAGCAAAACTTGCAGATACTGTGTTAAGTTAAGCTTAGGGCCAGCATGTCCCCTTTGTGCCATCCCACCCCAGCCCATCAGGGAGTGATGGCGGAGGTAAAGGTGGTTTAGCTTCTATCCCAAACTCAGCAGAAGACCAGAGCTGACTACAAAGCCTTTACAGTTCCTGGCCCACAGACCCATCTGGGACATTGCTCTTGTGAGACCCATCTGGAGTACTGCGTCCCGGCCTGGGGCCCCCAGCACAAGAAGGACGTGGAGCTCTTGGAAGGGGTCCAGAGGAGGGCCACTGAGATGATCAGAGGGCTGGAGCTTTCCTATGCGGAAAGGTGGAGGGAACTAGGCTTGTTTAGCTTGGAAAAGAGTAGGCTCCAGGTAGACCTCATTGTGGCCTTCCAATATTTGAAAGGAGCATATAAACAGGAGGTGCAACAACTGTTTACAAGAGTGGATAGTGATAGAACAAGGGGGAATGGTCTTAAACTGAGCCAGGGGAGGTTTAGGTTAGATATTAGGAGGAAATTTTTCATACAGAGGATGGTGACGCACTGGAACAGGTTGCCCAGAGAGGTTGTAGGTGCCCCATCCCTGGAGGCATTCAAGGCCAGGCTGGATGTGGCTCTGGGCAGCCTGGTCTGGTGGCTGGTGACCCTGCACATAGCAGGGGGGTTGAAACTAGATGATCATTGTGGTCCTTTTCAACCCATTGCAAAATACTGTGATTTTATCATTCTATGACTGCTATGCTATAGGTGCCAGAGCTTGAAGGCTTGGGTTCACCAGCTCTTCCATCACTAAGCAACAGCTGAGATCACTGAGGCCAGAAGCCCAGGTTCTATAGTCTGTTTCCGGGGCAGTTCTTGCAAACCATACTTAGCCTTCTTCTGCCATCACCAATCATAGAATCATTAAGGTTGGGGAAGACCACTAAGATCATCTAGGTCCAACTGTGTGACAATAGCAATGACAAATAGCTTCTTAAAAGTCCTGCCGAGGGAAAGTCAAGCTGAGCCCAGTGCACTTTCAGTATGCAATTAACATAAATATACTCTGTGCTAAACTGCCCCAAGTTAGAAACAAAGAGCTTGTGAAGGTCTTAATTGTTCCAGAGGGGATACATGTCACAGAGAGAAAGACAAAGGGGAGCCATGTCCAAGAAGACATGCGAGAGAGGCCAAACCAGCAATTGCCTGAATCCAAAACAGCCCCAGAGGCTGTCTCTGAAGACCTGCCAGTGGAGTTCAGCACTGGAATTTGCCAGTGACTTAGCCTAAATCCAGCCACAAACCTTGCTGCTCTTTGCCAATGATACATGCCTCTTGGCATTGTGAACCTGCCATTCTTACTGTGTGAGTGGCCACAATTACTGACTTACTGCTGGAGTCCAGCACATGAAAGAAGGGAGATCAAGCACAACACCAGAAGCACCACTTTCAAGACTCATCTTTGTAATTGCAAGGCTTCTTGGTGACAAAAATGTTGCCTGGAGCTTTTTTCCTCCCTGACCATGGTCGGCACAGTGAGGTGCAGTATGTGGCAGTGCAGTGAGGGCCTAGGGGACACTTCCAGCTGGGTGCATGGAAACTGACTGCTAAATCCAGCCAGATCTGTGCATTCCATCTCTGTGGTCACCAGATGAGACAAAAAATACAACTTCCCATATCTCCAAATTGCTCTTCAGGGGTGAGCATGGAGGCTGCAGCAGAGATGTGCTGGCAGGGCAGCATGTGGGGACAGCTCACATTACCTTCCATCCCCTCCACTCGCTGAGATCCAGCACTGCAGGTTTGCTCAAGTGCAATCTGGCTCTCTAATACTGGGCCAGTACTATGACTACTGGGCTTTCAACAAGCCCCAAGTGTTCACAGCCAGGATCCCAATAGCCTTCTGTGCCAGGGCCTTTTATGGAAAGCTGCACATGAGTCCTTTGTCCCCAGCTCAGACTTTCAGACTCCTCTGGATCTAAAGTTTCAAAATCATCTCCTGGAGCAGCTCACTGCACTTACTCCCCATACCTCTCCAGATAAACAAGGTTTATTTGACTTGGAAAAGAGACAATTGTTTTCCTTTTAATTATGAAAGATGCACTGTGCAGAATACCTCTCTGAAGACTGTGCAAATCACAATTAGCCATGTTAACAATACAGTTACAGACTTATGATCTGAGCAGGAATGCAGCTCACAACTCAGGAACCATTTGTTTAAGCTTCCAACTGATCGGCTGCTTTCATCACTTTCCTTTGTCACCGCGGCTTCCTTTATTTGTCTGTACACCTTTCATTTATACTAGATGCAATCTTTTACCATGTAGGCATGAATATAAATATTTAGACACAATTGGTGAAGCTTTCCGATGTTTGCTCAGAAATAAATCTTTCTATGAGTCCTAGGCTCAAGATAGAGGCAGCAAGTAATTGCCCGTGAAATTCCCTGTGGGTTGGCAGAAGGAAGGGAGACTTCATATGTGTCGAAGGATGGCTTTGGGTAAATGGGCTGCTGGAAGCAGGACTGCTGCTGAGGAGCAAAAGTGTTTGGTGAAAAATTTTGTGAGGTTTTATTTTGTTTCCCAATCAGTCGAAGAGCATCTGAAAATGGGAAACAGCAAAAAAACTTTGTGTTCATGTGTTGAGGCTTTCTTCCTGCACTACACTAAATGCAAAGGGAAAATTACATCTCCATGTCAAAAGCACTGAATAGGTACAACAGTTCAGCAGGTGTCCAAGCCAAAATCCACTGAAGTGAAAGGAGAGCCACAGGGAGCTCCTCACAGGCCTGGACCATCATGTTGCTAGAGTCACCATGTTCCCATGTCAGCTGACACCAGATCAGCTGAGGAAGGGGTTGTCTGTGCATATCTGCAGATTGGGTCATGGGACATGTAAAGTAATTTGGTTTTGCATCACCAAGCATTCCAAGCATACACACATCTCAGATGACGCTCAGTAAATACAAGGCTGAAGAAATTAACCTTGCTGTTGGGCTTTTAAACTTTGAGAATCATCCTGTTTTCAAGAGTGACCAAGTTTCCTTCTTGTATGGCATTTGCATGTTCAACTTCTCTAGATCTCAACAGGATACCCCTAGAGACACTTTTTCCCTTCAGGTTTTCTGTCCTGGGAAACTTAAGTACTTCAAATATTAGGAGAACATCTGCACTGATGCTCATTGCCAGGCCAGTTTCCAGGTGTCAAGTGCTAATGCCTCCAGAGATGGAAAATGCAGACTTTTTAATAAAAAGGTTCTGAGGAACTGTTGAATTTGGAAATCTAGCATAAAGGGAAGATTTTACATCCATGACTTTTTGTTGACACTTCCCATTTTCAATTCTTAGTCATGTTAGAAACGTAACAGCATTTCACAGAATATTGCAACTCCATGTTCTGCTTGCAGCGGTATTTTGCAGTGTTTTGCTGCAGCAGAGGAGGAGGAAAAGCTTCCATCTTTGCCTGGGGGTCATTCACTAGTTGCTTTTGCAACTAGAACTGCAATCCTTCACCAGAGTATCTTGCTTTTAGGCTCTCTGGGAATGTTCCTCCTATCAGCCCTTGGCAAACAAATGTCATTTCTCCATTTTGCTATGGCCAATAGACTCAGAAGTGTCCCCATTTAGGGACCAGACCAGATCAGCTCGTGGCTCCAGTGTAGAGGCTGGGGGTTGGGTTGGGTTTGTTTCTTTTCTAATCTTTTTTGTGTTATTTGGAATGAAAGTACGACCAGGTCACCTCCTCCTTCATTCCTTGTCTGTGTGCCAACACCTGGGAGCCGCAGACACCAAAGGTACAACAACTCGGCTTTGGGAAAAACAGAATTAGAAACAGCAGAAGCAGATGCCAAACAGTAGCTGCATCTGGAATCTGGGTGATCGACTCCACGTGTATTTCCCTGTTGCTGCACAATATCATAAGCAAATATTTGAGCCTCCCTCTGCAGCCCAGGGTCTCTTCATTTCCAAAAACATTCTTGAGCATGTTGAGTGAAAAGTTTGCTAGATTGCATCTAGTAAGAGATAGGAGAGAAGGTGGCTATGTTGATTACTGTTAGCCACTTCTTACATGGCAAGCATATGAACGCTTTTCACAAAACACATGCCACATAAGCTGGGGAATTTAAGGCAAAATGGGTAACTTGAGAGAGTGGGCCCAAGACCTGTCCCTTTGCTATACTGAGTTTGTTGAATATGGGAGGTGTTGATTAGTCCATGCTTCAGCAGTCACCAGACAATGAATTAGATGTGAACATAGTCTCAACCTTTCATTCATGTCTTTCTTTAATGATATCTTTGCATTTATGCCTTTTTTTTTTTTTTAATCCAGCATCCTACAATGCTATCAGTCTCCAATGAGCCACTAACATGCTAGCTCATATACTATTGGTTTATATCACTAACCCTACTATTCAAAGAAAAAGAAAAGCGTTTTACTGTTATTACTAGTGGTATTCCTGGAATAATATAATTCCTGTTTGTCAGCATTTATTGTCAGCCATCTTCAAAAAAGAGTCTGCATTTGTGGGAAAAGGTCTACAAATACATTTGTATGTTTTTATTGTTACAGTTCTGTAGGAGATGAACACAGAAGAAACTCTTTTGAACTTCTGGTAATTATTACAATGAAAACATTTCTATCACTTGATATCTCGATCACACACGTTATTGCACAGGAGTCCTTGGTCCTTAGATCAAAGAAATGAGGAAAAAGCAATTTGATTCCTCACAAGGGTAAGTTTGCTCATAAATGTAAGAGTTAGCTCAAATGTGTGTGTAGATGTTTACCATAATTATTTTTTAAAAATTGCATCAAAGTACTTTAGTAAACAAAATATGGCTTTAATTTCTTTTAATGATGATTCTGGATATTCAAATAAAAGCAGTTATACAAATCAAAGGAAAAATGAAAAATAAAGGAAAAGCCAGATTTTCCAAAGAGCAACATCTCTCACTTCAGCACAGCATCGAAGCAGTTCTCTGTCCAAAGCACTTAGCCCCCAGCAGAAACCACTGCTCTGTATTTTGAAAGCAGACACGTTACAATTAGACTCCTCAACTGGGTGCACTAAAAGCCTGGGACCATAGCAGGTTTTGATCAAGTTCTGAGAAATATGGCCCTAAGTGTCAAGCTGCCCCTCTTCCATCACTCAGCAGTCAGCTCTGCTGTGCAAGTCTTGGCTTGGGAAGAGTTGTGTGTTTTCTCAAATGTTACATTATAACCCTGCCTCGCAATCTGCTGGGTTGTGATGTGGTATCCTGAGGTTCAACAGGCATGTTTTTTGTTTTTTTCATTTTTATTAATAAGTCATGGAGTTGTCCTTTTGTTCACCTCTCCTCAATAAGAAGGTGCCACCCCAGGATATGGACAGCTTTTAGATAGATTGGGCACTCAATCCTACTAGGAGCAAACCTCATTGTTGCTGTGTCTCCCCAAGGGCTGTCCCTTCTTCCTTGCCCCTACTAATCCCTGGAGTCCCAAAAGGCAATGCTCTAGGGTGGGTCAGCAGGTATTGACAAGATTCTGGGACAAATTGGAGAGCTCCATGAGGTGGGGGACTGGTGTCATAAGGAGGAGAGGGACCTTGGGTTGTTGCATGGATGCTGGAGGTAAGGTGTCTGGTGTGGAGGGGTATATACTGGGGGAAACTGGGGAAGAAGGGCTCTTTGCGGTTACTTTACAGGGATATGGTGGCCATCTCTGGCGTCCAAGCATTGCTCTTTGCTTCCTTTCTGGCTTCTGATCTCTCACTGAGCTCCTATAAGGAGCAAGTTGAGCAAATATAGCCTCAACTTGCACCACAGAAATTCAGGTTGGATGTTAGGAAATACTACTTCTCCAAAAGAGCGAATGGGCTGCCCAGGGAGGTGGTGGAGTCACCGACCCAGGAGGTATTCAAGGAATATTTAGATGTTATTTTGAGGGACATGGCTTAATGACTGTTGGACTGGATGATCTTGAAGGTCTTTTCCAACCTTGTGATTCTACAATTCTATGATTCGATGAGCAACAATATGGGACAGCTCTCAGCCTCCACAGCTTTAACTGTACAAATCTGCTGCTAGCCTAGCCTGGTTTTGAAACCTGCGGAAAAGTAACCGATGTGGTCCTGGGAAGCAATGGATAAATAATAAGCAGTGCTTCAGCTGCATGGGAGCACCTCTGGGGGTGATGCCTGGTTGGTGAGCAGAAGCAAACCTTCATGAGCCATAAGTATAGCCTGGCTGGGACAGAATGGCCACACGCCTAAAGAAAAGGTGCTCGCATAAATCCTCATCACAGCAATAATAGTGCTCTGAGGTGGTGAGCCTGAGTCCCCTGAGCCTGGTGGAACAGATGCAGCCTTGTCCCTGACTGTTCCAAAGGCTACCCTGAACCCAGGCAGCACTGTAGACCTCTCAAGGACCAAAATCTAGCTATTAGTTCTTGTAGCATCAATGACATTGCTCTGAGCAGTCCGACCCACGTGGTGATCTGGTGTTACAAGAAGTAGGGTCTGAGAAGGAACAATGGATCCTTTATGGAAAGGCACCACTGCCAGGATGGCAACGGATGAGTGCTGCATGACAGAAGACTTCAGGCACCTGATGCCTGAGTCCCCTCCCAGGAAGACTGCCTCATCTGAGCTCAGAAGACAGCATTAGAAAGGTGAATGCAGCATCACAGAGTGAAGGCACAGGAGCACACACTCACACATATGGCATAGTCGCAGAGAATTATTTTGTTATAAGAGCAGACTGAGAACCAGGCATACCTGGTGCCTAAGAGCTGATGTATACAGGAGCTCAAGCAACAGGGAGGCAACAGCTCCTGCGCAAGAGCAGAATGACCTGAAGGTGTGAGCACCTTGGGTGCCACAATTTTTCTAGTAACAGTGCAGTGAGTATGCACAGCTCCAGTTCTGGGGATTGTGCTGACAATGTGGAAGTGGTCATTTATTTTATGAGACTGATTGATCGTGCTGGCCTATTTGATCACAAAACCTCTTAATTGATGGTAAGGAGCTGTTCTCAGCCTGTATGAAGCACAAAGTATCTGTTTTCATGGTTTCGAAGAGGGCATGTGTGCCCAAAGGGCTCATCCAGTTATAGTACCTCTGTTCCCTCTTCCCACAAACCTTGCCTTTCCACAGCACCTACTGCAGTGCTCATACCATATGTGGATGGACACCAGGGATGTATAAGTGGGAAAATGTTCTCCACTGGCCCATGGGTCAGAGATGAGATCTGCATTGGAAAGAGCCTTTATTTTGGGTCTGTATCCCTACTGCTGGGAGAGTTCTGGTTGTTCATGGAGAGGCAGCTAAATCGAGGGCGTGTTTATTGAAATTACTAATAGCTGTATACAGACAAGTTAGCCTGGTCACTGGGAATTTGTATGGGTAATTATGGGCTCATTATTATCTTCCCTGCAGGGAAGACACATGACCCAGTAGTCTGAGGAAAAAGTTGGGCGCCAGTAACTCCTGGACTCTAATCCCAGCCCTGACACTCCCTTCTCCTGCCCCAGGCAAGTGACTTAGTTTTGTGCCTTGGTTTCTCCGTCTGTAAAATAGGGATAATATCTCTGAGGAGTGTTGTGAGGATTAATTAGATAATGTTCACTTAATGCTTTGAAGATATGAAATGTGAAATCTTATTATGCAGCTTGGAATGCTTTCCAGGCTCTTTTGATTTCTGACCGCACGCTTTCATTAGATCACCTCCTTCCCTGCGGAGGTGGATTCGCTTGGGAGCCACCCCAGCTAATTTGGGAGCTGTTTTTTTCCAATAGCTTGGAGCGGTTCCCAAACCCTCTGACTCACACCAGCTCACTGGTAAAGCTGAATTTTATGCAGATCTGTCTCTGACACCTGACCCTGGCTGGGGAACGCCTCGGTGTGCCCGATGCTCAGGAAACAAGGCAGGGAGTGGCTGGAGACAGGATGAATCAGATTTTACTGTCTCTGTTGGAGCCCGGGATGGATCTTGCCCTTCGGCCTTGTCCAAAAGCATCTGCACTTCTGGGAGTCCCTGCCGACCTGGAGTGCAAGGAGCAACTCTTTCCCCATGGTGTTCTTCCCTCTTGTCCTGACAAAGCTGCAGATGCTTCCTAAGCATTTGACTGGGCCCTGGATTTGCCTTGATATTGTAATGGACATATGTGATTTTTCATGAACAAAATATCTCCTCATCCATTCCCTTTACAAGCAGCCAATTTCCTTGAAAGACAGATTCCTTGGGAAAATACAAACTGCTGTGCCAAGTCCCAGTGCAGGGCACAGTAAGACCAAGGATTGTTTATAAAGCAAGAGAAAAAGCAAGTCTTCTTCCAGAAATCTACTTTTTAAACTGTTCTGTGGTCTCCTTAACCCTATCAGCCTGTCCCTTCCTGCATATCCTGTAGTCCACTCCTTCACCTGGGACACATGGGAGTGAGCCAAAGGGGAACATGTGGCAGCAGATGGGCTCAAACTCGACCTTAGCACAGCCCGGAGCAGCCCAGCTCTGGCACAGCACCTCGGTGGGGTTCAGCCTCTTCCCATGGCCCTGACGACTTGTCACCCGCACGGTTTTGCCTGGAGATACTTCGAGGCTTGAAGTTCAGCTACTCAAAAGCAGGAGCTCCCTCGAGTGGAGCAAACACCCCACTGCAGTGAGACGACAGCGAGCACAAAGGGGGGTGTTTGCTCCTTTCAGGACACACTGTCCGCCACTCTGCAGGGACACAGGGTTTGCAGTGCACTGGTAGTATGGGCTTGCTCAGCTCAATTCAAAAAATGTTTTGGCAGGAGTAAGCGGCATGGAAATACAGTGATTTTCAGAACTACAGCTTGCTTCGCTTGAGATCAAGATGTTCCTCAAGGCAGGTGACTGCTTAGGAAGCTAATTTCCACCACTGCGTCTTACAGAGTAGTTACACAACTGCAGAATTTTTGCTGAGTTTTGAAGAAGCCTCAATCCATTTGCTTATCTCCTATCTTGAGAACGAAATTTATCCCACCACAACATACTGAGGAGTTTTGGGAGGACATAGGTCTTTAAACAGAACTTGGACTATAAGATTTGGATATTTGGAAAAACTTGTTCTCTGAAGGAATGGTCAGGGAAACAGGTTGCCCAGGGAGATGGTGGAGTCACTGTCACTGGAGGTGTTCAAGAAATATGTAGATGTGCTGTTAAGGGACATGGTTTAGTGGGCAATATTGGTGATAGGCTGATGGTTGTGTCAGATAATCATAGAGGTCTTTTCCAATGTTTATGATTCTGTAGTTTGTTCATGGTATGTCTCATCTCCAATGTCTGGGAGAAGAGTAGCACCTTGCCATACATCTCAGAAGTCTGTATCAATTAGGTGGAAGAAACCCAAACATCAGGGTTGGGAACACCTGGGCAGAAGCTTTCACACTGCACTCATGACCATGAGAATACAGTCCAGGGGTGTTAGTGAGGGAAGGGGAGAAGCAGATTCCCCACTTTGAGAGAAATGGTGTCATTATACACCTTAACACTCACTAATAGCATAGGCTGTAACTTGGAGTATGGAGCAGGGTTAGGTATGGTGTAGGGAGTTGCTAGTGCAGCATGGCTTATGTGCGCTCTCTGAAAGAGGCAGAGAGAAAGAGGTAGGAGAATGAGTAACATCCCACATGAATTCTTGCTGCCTGATGACTAAAAAATGTCTGTCCTGGGCACTGCTGCAGGGTGATCAATGAGTAGCCAAAGGGGAATCCAGCAAGACTGCAAAATATATGCCAAGATGGATGCAGATTGTCCATTGCAGGGCAATGTGATTTGTTCCTGGGAGCACAGCCAAGGCTCATGGACATTCCAGTCCCTGTCCTTTGGCTCACTTGTGTTCAAAATGCCAATACAGTGTTAGATATATTGACACCCCCAATATGGAAGGGATGCAGAGCTTTTGGAGTGAGTCCAGAGGAGGCATGAAGATGGTTAAAGGGCTGGAGCACCTCTCCTGTGAAGAAAAGTTGAGAAAATTGAGCTTGTTCAGTCTGGAAAAGAGAAGGCTCTGGGGAGCACTCACTGTAGCCTTCCTGTACTTGAAGGGAGCTTATAAGCAGAAGGGGAACTGACATTTTATATGTTCTGATAGGACAAGGGGGAATAGATTTAAACTATTAAATTAAAAGAAGGGAGATTTAGGTTAGATGTTTGGAAGAATTTTTTTACACAAAAAGTGGTGAGGCACTGGCACAGATGGGCCAGAGAAGCTGTGGGTACCCCATCCCTGGAGGTGTTCAAGGCCAGTTTGGATGGGCCCCTGGGCAGCCTGAGCTGCTGGGTGGCAGCCCTGCCCATAGTAGGGGTTGGAACTAGATGATCTTTAGGGTCCCCTCCAACCTAAGCCATTCTGTAATTTTATGATTCTATGATTCTATGATTCTATGATGCAAGAACATGAACAGGATACTGAAGTCAGCACCCAGATACAGGGAAAATTTGTCAGTAGAAAGCAAACCAGTTTCTTTAGCTCGGCTTTGATTATATATGCTATCTGCTAAGTCATTGAAATCTCTTGGAATGAATATATAGAAGAATTATTGTAATTGAATCTAAGTAGTTCTCAAATTAATGTAAATATGACGCATCGGCCTAATAATTAAAGTTGTCAAGTATGGGTTTTATACAGAGCTTGAATTAGATTCATGCTTGAACTTGTTGATATGCCTTGAAGCTTGCAAGGCTGAGCTCGAAAGACAAAGTGTAGTGAGAATGCTGAAAAACAACAGAACAAAACCAAGGGCTCCTGTACCCTGTTCTGGGGACCTTTTGTCTTACCACCTCCTGCATACCCCAGCTAGGACTTTCATTTATGGAAGTGTTCCATGACTTATACATGGCAGCTACAACCCCAGATGTTGTCTTTCTCCCTCCTGGATCCCACCAGCTCCCACCAGCCCACCTGTGCTGGCTCTTCCCTAGGCTGCTCAGGCACCTGCCCCATGCTCCCAGCTCCACTGAGCAGCTGAAGCAGAGTTCCTTCCCTTGGGAACAACTGTCTCACCAGTTGGCCTCATGAAACCATGAATTTCAGATTGAGTGATCCCTGGAAGCAGCCCAGTTGAGCTTGCTGTGCTGTGCCCAGCCTCAGAGTGGGTTGTCAGTAAAAGCAGCGTTTAGGAAACAAAATGAAGTGTTCCTATGGATATACCAACTCAGCGTTTGGCTCTAAGTCGTTTATTTTCTAGGCATGGTTAGGAAAAAAAGGAGCTTAGGTTCAGGTTTCAAAGTTGAGAAAATAAACCAAGAAGAGTAAAACTGTTCCTTCAGAGAACAAAATTGCTAAATCAACTGAACCACACCTTCTGCACATAAAAGCTTGATCCAAAAAAAAAACAAAAAAAGAAAACCCCAAAAAAGCAGAAAACCCAAAGTGTTCTCATTTGTGTGGGACATCTTTGCTGGCACTGTGTATATAGATTAGACATTTTGATGCAGACACAGAGGATGCACATATCCATGCACTCATACAACTCAAAGTCACAGAAGCAAATACACGAGTGGGGCCCAGCTGAGTTTCTGCTCCTACTGTCCCAGTTAATCCAGGAAGTGAAAAATTCAATGGGAAGCTTGACGCCTGCACTGTCTATTTGATAACATCTGTGGGTGAGCTCTGTCTATGGCCTATTTCAGGGTATGATCAATTTGCTGCCATACAGTTGAATCATAGAATCATAGAACCATAGAATCATAGAATCATTTGAGTGGGAAGGGACCCTTATCTTGTCCAGCTCCCCCTCAATGAACAGGGACACCTACACTATCTCAGGTGCTCAAGGCCCCATCCAGCCTGACTTTGGATGTCTCCAATGACAGCACATCCACCGCCTCTGTGGGCAGCCTGTGCCAGTGCCGCATCACCCTTATTGTAAAAAACTTCCTTATATCCAATCTAAATCTCCTCTCTATTAGTCTGAAACCATTTTCACTTGTCCTGTCATAAGAGACCCTGCATTAGTAACCTGCTCTGTGTATGAGACATACAGAAAGCTTGCAGAAAACCTATGGGTGTGCTTAGGTTTGGTAAATATGTACAAGAGGATAAAACAGTGATTTTGTTTACCCATCTCAATACCTCAACATCACATGAGAGTCCTATTTTGCTCTCAGTCTCTCCTGAGCAACACAAAGCCCCAAACCCCTTATTAACTTGTCCAGATTTTGCAGTCCATATACAGAGCATGTTATGTGTGGGGGTTCCTGGTGACTGAGAGGTGGAGAATATCAATGACAAAATTGAGCAAGATTTCATTTTCCTCAGTAACTTCCTATTTGTGGAAGAGGTGCCATGGAGATAAGGATATGTCTGCTGATTCCCCAGGACTCCTGGTGTGGGAAAGTCTCTGTCAACATCTCAGCAGCATGTTCCAGGCCAAATTTCAAAGTAACTTCCATCCAGTGACTGCGTGTCCTCTATGCTGTGATTTGGTTGTGCCACTCCTGTACTCCCTTTATACCATTGGAAATAATCTCAGCACTGTCCCTTTCCTGCTCTGCTTCCCAAAGGATTGGTGTTACCTGCCCATGGATCCTGTTGTGCTTAGTCACCAAGGAGGCCTTTCAGAGGCTGGTGGTCATGCTGAGACTGATGGTACAGCAGATGGAGAAAAGCTGCATGTATGTGATAGTTGTGCAGAAGTCTGCTCTGGGTATGCAGTCTGCACTGTCTTGTTCCTCAGTTGTTTTCTGTAAAACTACCTTCTCCCAGCCAGGCTGCATCCTGAACAAATGAAAAAATGAGATATGGTGTCATGGGACAGACCCAAGTCCTTTCCTAGATGAAAGTGTTGGCCAAGCTATCATTGGCACTGGGGGTTGTCTTGGGGCTGGAGCGCAGGGAACAGGGGTGAATTGTCCTGGGAGGGAAAAGACAGGGTAGGGTTGGCTGGCATGGACCACAAGGGCAGTGAGAATATCCTGGTGGCTTCAGGCTCCTCTGCTTCCTGAGATGACATTACAGCACTGGCATTTGCTGGGATGCTTGGCAGCACACCCCCTGGAGCTGCTGAAAAGGCTTTGTACAAGGGGACAGCGTGGGCTGCCTTGCAGAGAGGCAGGCTTCCCACGGTGCCAATTAACTGCAATCTCAGCGACTCCACTGTCTTTTTTGGGGGCTGGAGCCATTTAGCCCACTAAGAGGACTTCATGCCCTTGCTGTCAAGCCCAGTGGAGCTGAACATAACCCTTGTTTTTCCTATCATTTCACACAGAGCTGAGGTCACTGAGCTCCCATTTAGCCACCCTTATATTCAGCACTTCCTCCTGCAGCGCCTACACTCCCGGCTCCTCCCAGAAAGCAGCTCCCATTATCTCAACTTGCAAATGGAAGGGGAGCGCAGAGCAGCAAGAAAAGAGATCGAGCATCATTCTCTCTCTCTCGATGCAGCATAAATACAGAAATTTAAACACCTCCTGGAGGGAGGGGTGCACTCAGGCACCCTCTCAATTCTTTTCCTTTACATTTTGTTCATGGTAAGGCTTTATTTACAGTGATAGCGAGTGTGGGTTGTGGTGCTAGAAGAGAAGGCGTGTAGGCAGTGAGGTTGGAAATTGGCCCAGCAATCTGCTGGTTTTATGACTGTGTGTGTATTGGCTGCTAGCAGCACCCATGGTACACTATGGGTTTTCCCCTACTCAAGAATGGACAGCCTAGAACTGAGGAATAACTTCTAGCTCCAGGAGGGAGAAGAGAAATGAAAGGTAACATGGAAGCTGTCCACCTTCTGACCCAGAATCAGGGAGCCTTGCTCTTTGCTGCACCTCATCTGTGGCCAGATTCACAAGAAGAGTGTTCTGAAGGGGTAGGCATTAGTGGAGGCACGAGCTCAAAGCACAGCAACAGTGCATACCACGTCAGGACAGGAATTAACAAAGCTGGCCATGTGCGCTGTGCTAAACTCATGCAATAGGGATCTCCAAAAGTGTGTAAGGTTGGAGCCAGCCCCCCCTGATTAGGTCTGGGTTTTGCTTTGAGGTGCTTGCCTTTTGTTGTGGAGAGACCTCTCCTTTCTGGAGTCAAAGTGCAAAAATACAGTCATAGCCCTGTTATGCCCATGACTTGCCTGTGTGTTTTTATGCTTTCTTTTGCTGGTTGATAGATTACTCTAATGGCTGTGTTGACATTCATTTAATGGTACTCACTAACACTTTCATTTAATAAAAGTCTTTTCTCACTTTGAACTGGAGCATTTTCTCAAATGTGGCCTGTGGTGGTTTGCATTTGCTTTATTATTAATTAAAAGTAAACGCCTTTTTTAAGAACATTTCATTGCCATGCAGATGAAGAACCTTCAAATTGATTTTTTTCCACATTTCATTTCTCTAAATCCATTACCTCCTGAAACCTGACAAAGAATCTGAATAACTATTTTTGAAAGGTAAAATTCACTGATAAGCTTCAGATAAGCAGTTCAGATGCTTATCATCTCAATTTAACTGCTTAGATTTATTTAAGTAGGGAGAAGAAAGCAACTTGAAATTCAACAAAAACAGCTTCTCCAGAGGTTTTCATTCATGTTAGTCTTGGACTGGGTTCAAACGCTGCAAGGATGCCTTTATCCTGTCAGCACTTCCACGCTCCGAGTTTTCATACTGACTTTCAGCCTACATGAGCCTGCTGGAGCAGCCTTGTCGCTGCAGCTGTGTCCAAATGTGCAGAGCCAGTTTTCCACTGCCGGTTCACCTGGGGATGCTCAGGGCTGTGCTGCCTTGAGCTGTCTTGCTGGAGCTGGCATTTAGATGTCAGGTACCAAAGGGAAAAATCTGACCTCATACTCCTTCCTGAAGGAAATCACCTCAGGCTGATGCACAGTCTCTGAAAGTCTCTGTAGTTCTCCTTTCTCCATGAAAACCCCATGTCCCTGCTTTTGCATCTTGGATTTCACCTTTTCCCTCCATCTCTCATCTTCTTAATGGAGACTACTGTTCTTGCTGCCTGCTTTCTTTTTCTTTCCTTTTCTTTTGGCCTTTCTCTATGTAGCCTTTATTAACTGACTGCTGTTCCCATCTGATACTAAACTGACAATTTGCTCACCTCATATGTCTCTGTAAGACCCAGTTTCTCTGTAATTGCCCACAAAAGGAGCTGCTTAAAAAAACCCACACATCTAAATTAAAGCTCTAGGTGCTTCTTTCCTTGGAATTTTCTTACATGTGTTTTCCGATCTTGTCTTTGAGCTTTTTGGTCTCTAGTGCTTTGTCCTACTTTATTCTCTGCCTTGGAAAAAAAGTTGAAATAGGTAAGTGATTAATAAAGAACTTTTTAGCCATAATCAAAGGGTATAGCTCCCATGATGAAAACCTCCCTCTGTTCACCTGACTCAGAAGATTGTGACCAGAAAAGTTCTGAGACACTAGAGAAAGGATGTCTGGAGCTGAGGAGTCACCCGGCAGACACTTGGACAGACTGCAAAGGCCACCAAGAGGTGAAAGCACTGAGAGCAGCACTGCCCTGCCTCACAGGGATCATTTTTCCATGAAATGGCATGCACTGTGTCCAAAGCCACTGCCAGCAGTATTAAGATCTGGCCTGTGGGGCCTCGTTTAGGGTAACTTTAATAAGGGAAAGGTCAAAGGTGAAATTTCAACACCTAAAATTGGTTTATCTACAGCCACATTTAGAGATGCCTCAATTGATTAGCTGACAGCTGGTTCTCTGAGCACCCACAAAACCAAGACTTCAGCCTCAGTGGAAAATCCCTGGGCTTTTTCTTTCACGCACTTAATTGTGAAAAATGTGGCTGTACCACCAAGAATAGTTAGCACAGTGTGTTGTGTCTTGCCTTCCCTTTCCGAGTGTAGGGGCTCCCAGCCTTTGGCAGTGGGGGCTGCAGTGGTATGCAGTTGGGATCCTGGCAGGATATGGAAGGATGTCTGTTCATCTGTCCATCAACAAGGTGAAGGCAACAGGGTGTTCCGCAGGAACAGGCACCTGGCCAGTCAGTGGAGAAGGCAGTAATAAGGAAAGGTGAGAAAATAACCCTCTGGAGGTGAAAGCACCTCAAGAAGGCTGTTATCCACAAATGCTGCAAAATCCTTTTTGCCTTTAGGTCCCATCTCAGCATTTCAGAGTCAAGAGGAGGCCAGAGGCAAACCTCTAATAGCATCTTCCACCCTGGAGCTCCTGGGGCTGGTTATTTTTCCAAAGGCCAGGCACTGCTTTTCCAGCCACTTTTAGCTGCTGTCGCACAGTTGTTGCTGTGTGATGCAAGAAGGGCAGTGGGGAGAGAAGAAGGAGCTGAGGGTGCCTTGGGACCATCCTGTGGGAGAAGGGAGGGAGGGAGGGAGGGAGGGAGGAAGAGAATGTTCTCAGTTGCTTGGATATTTATGAACAGGAAGGCTCGTTTGGAAATCCAAAATAGCTATGGAAATTTTTATTTCAACTTACACCTAAGAACCCCACCCCAGCCCTCTGAAGATCAGGCTTTATTCTAAGGGAGGTTCCTTACACAACCATTAGAAATGTGGGAAGTCGGCACCAGTAAACAACAAAACTGCTACAAATGCTGGTACAAAATTCACTGAGAGCAAAGATATGCCAGTTTGGGTGTGGGTCTCATGCACCTCCAGTAGGGAGGAGAGAGGAGAATGAGGGAGCAGACCCACAGCAGCCTGCTCCTGGCTGAGCTGCCTCACTGCGATAACGGGGATGTGGGAGAAGCAGCACTGAGTGCTGGAGAACACTCAGCAGTTCCAGCAGCTTTTGCTGGCTACCTCATTTCTTGCAACACACTTGGGGAGTGCTGCAGAAAAGCCTCATGGAACAGATCCCGCTCTGCTGTAATGTGTCCCCGGAGCTGACATCAGCATCTGACAAACTGGTCCCTTCCTCAGGGTTTGTACAGACAGAAATCAGAAACTAGCTCACTGCACAGCAGGAGCAGCCAACATGAACAGCAGCTAACGTAATATTGCACAAACTAAGTGAATTGATTTTCCAAGCTCTAGTAACTAGAAATGCTTCTGGAGGAAAATGTGACGTGGGTATCTTATAGATGCTCGCTTCCAGCATTTTCAGCCTCAGCACTTCTGCCCAGTTTCCAAAGGTAATGTCATATGTACTGTTTCTCCCATTTATGCCTGGATCCACAACAAACATGAATGACCTTCTTTCACCTTCATCTTCACTAGCAACGCTTTATCCCATGGTCCGATTTGTGCTTTCTTTCTTTGGACCCCCCCCACTGGAGTGCATGTTTCTCTGCTCTCAGGTAGCAGGTGGAAGACAAGACATTGTGTCCTGGGTGTTGGAGAACTGAGGGCTTCTGAACACAAGCTTCCAGAGGCAGAGTTGGGATGTGATGTTTCAGACTTCCATCCAGTTCTGTATCTTTCCTAGTTTCACAAACATTTCCTTGTCTATTATTCTGTAATTAACCCTAACCTAGTGAATTCCAAACATTCAAGCTTGAATACAAAATAACTCTTTCAATTCAGTATTAAAGGATTTATAACCACACAGAATATTTAAAACTAAATATATTTAAAACTAAATATATTAAAAATCTGGAACCTGGAGTACCTCGGTACTCAGGGCTTTGGCTTTTATTCCATCAATTAGTGGAGATTAACTGAACTAAGTGAGGTGATTTGGATATCCCCCTCCTTGTGTCAGAAAGGCTGTTGGATCCGTACAAGTTTTCTTTCCACAAGCAGATGTGCTCTACCATCACACACAGAAGCTATTACTTTGTAGATCCCTATTAATTATTATTATTTTTTAATTTTGCTTAGAAAAAAGTTTGGGGAAAGAAACTCCCCTTGCTGGCATTGAGTGTGGTGATGCTGAGAGGGGACAGTGATATACCATCTCTTCCAGGATCTGTGTTTCATCGCCATTTTGCTCCCACTGCCTGGAACATCCCCTGACTTTAGGAGGAAAGTGCAACTTGGCACACCGCCTTCCTGACCTTCTCCCCAGGCTGAGCTGTAGGGAATCCAGAGGTGTCACTCCAGAGGTCACTGCACAGCATCAGAAGACCATTGCAGGAACAGAGAGGCACAGCAAAAACTGCTAAATAAGCCATCCTAAAACCTTCTTCAGAAAACAACTGCAGACTCTAGCGCAGTGCACACTGTTTTGCATTAAAGGCTAATAAAGTAGGGGGAAAAAGGGAGAAACTAGCTACACAACAGCTTTTATAAAGCGAATCAGCTCAGCCCAGCCCTCAGCAAGAAGTTTCTCTCCTGCAGGATCTCAGAAGCGGGGCCTCTTCGCAAGCCATCTGTAATGCGTTGTTAATGACTCCTGTAAAGTTCTTCATAAAATGGAGTAATAAAAGATGCTGGTGCCTCACTGTTCCACTTTTTGTGATCCTACAGGCACAAACTCCCTCAGCAGTGAGGTCTTCCCTGGCTTTTATCATCCAAGATTACCCTAGCACTGATTGCTTGACAAGATCTGACAAGATCACAGAGTAGGGCAGTATACCTGCAGGTAAAACAAAGGTCGCTTTGGAGTCATTTTCTCACAGTCTGTAGCACACACATGTTTAGCTGCCAGGAAGACTGTTGCATTTCATGCTGACCTGCCCCTGCCAGGGCCACCAGGCTGTGGCCACCTGAGGCTAACACAGTGTCCTGGCTGACAACAGAAGACAACCTGGCCCTTCAGAAAATGGCCCTCAGCCCTTTGCATCCCTAAAGTGCCTCACCTTCTTTTTAGCCTACAAAATCACCAATAACTCCTTTGGGTCTGGAGAGCAGCTGTTTTGGACTGATCTGGTGCTGGGCTGAGGCTGAAGATGCTGAACCTATACTGGACTTCAGCAGAACTGCTCATACCATAAGTGCTGGGAGGGGAAGTGCAGACTTCCTGGAGCTGGAACCAGCCCTTGGGAGTGCAAGAACTCCCTGGCAGAGAGTGGAACTCTAGGAAGGATGCCTTTGCCACTTTTTGGGCACTGCAGAGTAACCAAGCCTGCCTAAACAAAGGGGTTGGTGAGCCCTTTCACAGGCAGAGCTGCCTACAGTCTCGCAAAAATCCTGTACAAAACGAAGCCAAGCTGCATGACAAGCCAGTTGCTGCAATATCCTTTATCTACCTCATCTTTCTCTTTCGTACCACATTCTTAAATGTTAAACTTCCTCACATGACTACTTAGATTTATTATGACATTCAGGTCATCAGCACTTTGGGGTGCCTCTTCCTGGAGCTCATTGCTCCAGGAGGTGAACGCCATCCCTTCCTCAAAGAGCCCTCAGAATAAAACACACAAGATAATGGGTAGATAAAACAAGGAGATTGAGAGGCAGCAAGGAAAACCAGCAAGACAGGTTTGGGCAGCACGTCAGCCAGTAGTAACAGCACACCAATGCAATTTTTAGGGTAGTTTTGCTGGTGAGAGAGTGATTTGAGAGGGTGAGCATTGGGCTTTTTCTACTGGAGGCTCCACCCTGATGGGAGGGAGCAGCAGGTCACCCAAAAACATGCCATGGATGTGCTGTGCTGGGGGAGCTGGCAGCATGGCAGCAGGAGGAGTGAGATGCTCCAAAGGTCTGGAAGCCAAGACATGTAGCTACAGGCAGAATCCCATGCAGTGAGCTGCCAAGTAGATCTTTTATAGAATCATTGGCGAGGATGGAAAAGACCACTGAGATCATCTAGTCCAACCACTGACCCATCACCACCATGCCCATTACTATGTCCATTACACTCCAAGGGTCCGAAGTGTCTGACTCCAGCAATCTGTAGGGCCATAATATTCACCTCAGTTTTCTTCTCCCTTTCCCCTTTAATTTTCCTTCCTTCCTTTGTGCAAATAAAGAGAATGCACTGGGAAGTCTTTTGAAGACGGTCTGGTTGGGGTTTGCCTTGGAATTTCATAAGGAAGCTTATGAGACATTTTAAGATGTCTTTAGAAAAAGAGTCTATGAACCTTTTATCTTAATGCATTTACCTCTAGAGTACACAGACTTTGCATTCAAGAAAAGCACTTTACAGGGAGAAAATTAAATACATAATGACTTGCAGGAGACCAGGAGACTATATCCTGAGGAGTTTTACTATGGGCTAGAACCAGGGAAATTAAAATGCTTGCATACTCTTGACCTTGATTCTGGTGTTTCTGTTTCATGATACACATTAATCAAGCTAGTAGGAATATTTTATTATTGTCCCCTACAAATGAACTAAAAACAGAATACTGTAGATCAGTATCACTCATAATGGTGTAGCTGGTAGGAAACTCTGCTTCAGTGTTTCACTTCAGTTGTAAGAGCTCGTATTGCCTAAGGTGAGTATGGTAAGAAAAGTCACATAATAACAGGTTATTGTGCAATGGGGCTATAAAACCATCAGACAAGGGTGTAAGCTTTTTTAAGTGAAACCCAACTAAATAGAGTGCCTGAAGTCTTTTCTGTTATTTTCTGGCATTCCCCTGAATGGTTACTTTCTGATGCATGCTGAAGACATGCTGTAACTTCACTTAGCAAAATACTGTTGACTTATATGAAAAAAAAAAAATTACGTACAATTGGATGAGTAACATCAGTTAGAAAGGCAGGAAACTTCAAATACTGCATATTCTTCTGACAACAACATATATCGAAAGGAGACAGTGAACACTGAATCCTGTGTTTTCTGGAGGATGTGGTAACTGAGAATGTTGGCAATATTTTCTTTAAGCTAGCACAGATAGAACACTCCAGCAGCACTAGCATGGCCTCAGTTAAACATTATTTAAACTAAAGAAGCTGTGTCCTGCAAGGAAGAGACTTTTAGACTGGTTCGTTTATCCATGATCACAACAGTATAGAGCACACAGTTAAACCTCTATACCAGAGCACAACCGACTGGTAGAGCAGATGTTGGCATAGGACATCTTTGAAATCTTCTCTGCATGGAACAGAATCTTTAATATTTCTTGCAACACTGCTTTGGAGAGCAAATGGACAAGTGTAAAATGACTTGGTTCTTGTCATGCTACCCTTTAGCCTAAAACACAAAGCACGGTGGTTCTGAAGTTATGGGAAATAGTTACCAAGGCAGATCTTGGATCATGTCATCTACGGTATGTTGCCTCTGTCAAGAGAAATGCGTCTGATATGCACTGGACAGACCTCTGGAGAAATAAAGGTGAGCCCAGGGTGAGTTCAGATCTTAAAGAAGGTGAACTCTCCACCCTACCTACCCAAAAAAACAACTTGTAGTCATGAAACAATGCCTGGGCTAAATGGCTTTCATGGAAACGCAGCTGAAATAATCTGCTGTTTTGCAATTGCATGGAAATGTACAATAACAGTATGAATTTGCCATGGAATTAATTACAGGTTGTAGTTCCGAACTAATTTGTGTCTCACAAAATAATAAAAATAACACTGAGGCAACAGCTCTTACTCTTCAGAGTCACTCCTTCAGCTATTATACATCTGAATATCATAAATCAGAAATTGCACTAGGATTTAGGGCTTTAGCAAAATTGGTGTGACCATACCCAGCTGCTGCCATGCCATATTGACTCTTCTCTGCTGGAACATGTTTCATGTGGTTTGCTCTAACGTCTGTACGAGTTCCTAAGCAAAACCTTAAGTTATAAATAAAACATGTAGTATATACATATATGTATGTGTAGACCTACATGTACAGGTATAGGCTTTGCTACTTTATGAATCTGGAAATGTTTCTAGAAATAGACCACTCTGATTTGGTGGTGTATGCTGCATGCAGGCAACTCTGTAATGGAGAGGAGCAATCCATGGAGCTCACCATGTCAGTCACTGCACAGGCACAACGCCTGCCTGCGTAAGCTGGTGCTCCCTAAGTGAAGGAAGGGACTCAGCACAGCAACAACTTCCTTTCAGCTGATGTCTGACACTGTTTAATCTCTTTTTCCACACTGAGATTTTACTTTCCTCTTAATGTCTCTCACCTGATGTTCAGATTCACAGCTGCAGCAGAGTCACAGCACCTAACTTCAGTATTCCCCACGTGGCTGTCTGCAGGCAGCTTCTGAGCATGTTTCTTGCTCCCCAGTTTCAGACATCAGCTTGGACACAGGACGTGTCCCAGCCCAGACCCAGCTGCCCAGACTGACTGGCTCCCAATGGAATATGGAGGGAGGTGATGGAAGTCAGCAAAGATGCAAAACTCTTCGTTCAGCTAGATGAATCTCCCACTGGATATTTAGCTGTCTGCCAATGATTTGTACTGATTTGCCCATCTACATTCCTTCTTATCCAACCTTTCATAAATGCTTTCTTGATGCCACGTTTGCCTTTTGACGGATATGCTTTTACTTTCCCATGGCAGAATGCTCTTTGGATAGTTGTAACTATGAAACTCCTCTGCCTCACCAGTCAAAAAGGCAGCAATAGCTAGCTTGCCTCGGCAGCAAAGCTCTCCCGTAAATAGCATGCTTATTTGGTAAGGGGTGGTTTTGTTAGGCGGGAAAGAGAGAGACATTTCATGGCAATTTTGTATCACTAGATATTTAGGTTCAGAAATATCTTTATCCACTTTGGGAATACACTTCCTGTTTTGACTTGCACTCTAAATATATATAATTTTTAAATTACAGGTTTACGTCAAGAGAACAATTTAGTCAAGTATTACTTTCCTTGGAGAACACATCCTTGTTGTTACTCACAAATTATGGCATGCATTCAGGCATAAAGAATGTACGGATATATTAATCAGAAACCATGATCCCCATTATGGGTTTTCTGTAGGAAACAGCACTTCTGGATGTGGGAACAACTGATTCTAAGCAGCTAACATCAATTGCAAAGGAAGCGTGGCCTGATTTGAGGAGCAGGGTTACTGGTTACAGGACCCCACAGAGGAAGAGGATATGGCAGAGATTTTTTGGGATCCAATTAATGCCTTGACATAATGAAAGATTTCCATATAGTGTCTTAGTACAGCATAGCTGAGATAGCACATTGTCAGGGTGTCAGGGCAGCGTGTTTACACCTTCTGAGCAGAAAAATTACATTGACAGCAATGTACACTTCTGATGGTTTCTTTTGCCAAAGCTCAGCAGGCAGGGAAGGATGTGAAGTTTGTTATGAGGTTCTTCTCCAGTCAAATGTTTGGACATATATTTTTCTTTGGATAAATTACCTGATGTGTGATCACGAGAAGAACGTCCCAGTATAAACAACTTTTCACCTGTGTTTGCTGTGGCTCTTGTACCTCTTGAGGTTTATAATGAGCCATTTAGCAACCTGAAGATGTTGTAAAATGCAAGCACTATGTTTGATTACATTAACAGAACTATAATGAGTAAATACTTTCACATTCCTCTGAATACTGAATAGGGCCTATTTGTATGCAGTTCAAAATATCATGCTTGAAAACATGCATCTTTGTTTCTTGTTTCAATTAGCATAATAAGCGTTGAATCTGTCTCAAGGAACATTAGCTTGTGGTGATACAACGTTCCTCAGCAAAAGGCCTTGGACACAACCTCTGCCTTCCCTTGTGGCTGGGAATGGGACTTTGGTGGTAGCCCTTTGGAGGACACCACTGAATTCTCTTGGTAGCTTCTGTTGAAACCAATTCTCTGCTAACTCATTCTGAGAACTGGACTTCCTGATGCAACTACTTCCATAGGACCCAGCTGATGATTTGTGTTGTAGCACCATTGTGGAAAGGAAATGGTTAATTTTTATATACTGCACTTACTTGTGCTATTTCATGAGATAAAAATCAGAGACACACGTCTCCACCCAGCACTTACAGAGTTGTGTTGTCACATTGGCCACCTTCACACGTAAGCTTTCAACTGAACTTGTCTGTTCAATGTGAAACACAAATGCTTTCTTCCCCAGTACACCTCTAAACCTCAACCTTTCCCTGATTTTGGAGCAATCTGCACATCCTACAAACCTGCCTCAAGGAATATTTGGTTCCCAAGATAAAGGATAACAACATCTGTTTATGACCACAGTGGTGAAGAAAAATTGTCATAAGACCTTGGCAATGAGTTTTGAGTTTTCCCCATCAAGCTGATTCAGCAAAGTTAAAATGAAATGGCCTGTCAGAGCATGCCAAGAGGAATCATTTACTGCTCAGAGAGCTCGCAGAGAGTCTCTTTGTTTTTCCCAATATCTCATCTCCAAGGCTTTCAGGACCACGATAAACTACACCTCATTATGTTTATGTAAAAGAAATTGAAAATATTGTGCACAGATATCAGTCACTGGCCAGGCCTCAGTCTGAAGACGTCTTGGCTGCAGAAGCTTTGCAATGAACATATCCACCCTCTTGTTCTACAGAGCTGTAAAATCTATGAACTGGGGTCAGGGTATTAGTGGTAGGACAGGGTGTGCTGAGACCCCTGCTGAGCCCACCCACACTGCAGCAGCCTTGTGGTTTGAAGATCCCCAGCCTTCTCCACTTACTTAATCTTTCTCATATCATTACCTATCCCTTTCATGGCCAAGTTCCAGAAACTGTGCCCATCCTTTTCCTTTTCAAGTTGGTAATGTTCTTTTGCCCAGCACACAAACACATAGGGACACATACACACAAACTACTTCCAGCTGTTGTGAATCATAGCACAGAAAATACTTAAAAAAGAAAAAAGAAAAAGTGAATGAAGACCACCACACATCCAATGAGCAAGGAAATAAATGCTTCTTATTAGTGATTAGATCTTTCACTTGTTTTCCTGCATACTCGTGTTCCTTGGTTCATTCCTTGCTCTTGGTTGACTCGGGTTGGACTAGAATTCTTAAAAAACATTGTTTTTTAAGAACCTTCATGTTCATTACATGTTCTGTGATGAAATCTTGCTTATTTTCTTTTTAAAAGTGGTCTTTGCAAGCTCTCATCTTGTCTGGTAGGGGCATGTAGGTCCAAATCTTTGTCCTGAATTTTGAATTAGCTTAGTAACATTCACATCAACTATGATGCATTTGTTACAGACCAGCACAGAAACCTCTTGTCCAGGCTCAAAGGAAGGTACAAGCAATGCTTTAAGTCACCTGAGACTTCTGTTGGCCTTAGTAGTATCAGTCCCAACTATGTTTCCTTGTGGAAGATTCAGGTTTGTATTAAGATATTTCAAATGCAGGACAACTGTTATTTCTCTTCTTTAAGTGTATCAGTCAATCAAGAGGTCAAAGAAACGTTGTTCTTTGAATATCCAAAAAGATTACAGCTGCCAGAGAAAATAAATTCATTCCTATCTTGTTGGATTGTTTTACTCCTGAATGATGGCAGGTTTTCTGATAGCATTGATCTGTTTGAAATGTGTTATTGATTTCTACATCTAATAATAAGCAGCCTGAATGTTGAATACCAGATGGGATAAAAACAGACCTGATACAGACCTACCAGCGAGGAAAATATGTCATTCACATAATATGAAAATCATGCCCAATGTCAGTTGCTTACATTTATCCCCTTGTTTTTCCTTCATATTCAAACATGTATTTTGTTGATTGAAATATCTCTTCTTACTCTTCTTGAGTTGTACTGATGCTTAGGAAATACAATAATAAAATAAAGCCAAATGCTAGGAATATATTAGAACTGGTGCTAATCTGTGCTGGGATAAAACTGTTAAATTAACAAGTGCATTGTTTTCCTAGAAAACATCTGTCCTGAAAATAGAGTTCAAGGCAGTCATGTTTAAACATATAGACTTGGGCCAATTTCTAATCTTGCTTACATAGACCTAATTGACATCAGAGTTGGCTTGATGCGTGCTTACACTATATCTCAGTGCTATTAACAGTAACTAGGGTAGAACTGGGGGCAATTTTTAAATATGTTCTACTTTGCATCATATCTCCACTGCAATGCCTCTTAGCAAGTGAGATATTTCTTCAAAATGTTTGCATGAAAAGTGTAGATGGAATTAACCCTCAGCCAGGAAGCAGCTAACCAATATCACAGTTGAATTTTAAAATATTCCATTGGTTGAAGCCTTCCCTTGCAAGAAACATTGCACTGTCTGTAAGTAATTTTTGCTTCAACCACAAAGAATACATTGGGGCACAGAAAATTTCTTTCAGGAACGACTAGTTAACCTAGCAATTTAAAACTGCTCTGAGTGCAGAGTGTGGGAACAGTAAATAACCCTGGTTTCTGCTTTTCTAAATCCGTTACAGGAAAGCTCCATGACCTGTTAACTCTTTAGTGTGGGTGTAAAGATGGGGTTTTTTGGAAACTGGACTGAGAGCTTCTCATTTCTGCTAGCAGAAATATATCCAAGCCTGGATACCAAGACCATACAAACAAACCCAGGCAACATATGCCACGGGGTCCTGGTCCGCTTGTGTGCAAATTGACAGGAGCTATTTAATGATAAAGCAAATTAAAAATCCTGGCACTTCTGGAACAACATTAAGGCTGAGGCTGAGGGCTGTATAACCTTGGAAGCCAGACTATTTTCAAATATCACCCAAGCTTCTGTTCATTCCCTGTATTTGCCAGCTCACTGTTATGTGTCCAGCAGCAACTCCAGCAGCATCACAGTACAGTAAGCACAGGGTTCTGGAGATGCAAAGAGATAATTTGGCTTCTCTTCATGTTTGCATACATTTAAATGTTTGTGCACATTTATGTGCATTTGTTTACCAATATCCTCAACACTGAGCACTCCTGCTGATTCACTGGCAGAACTAAATGCAGTTCTCACTTACAGGTTTCCATGAAGTCTCCCAGCCAAATGCCAAACATATTTGGCTCTGCTTCGTTGTGAGATCACAGAAAGGAAAATGCCCTCAAGACATCGCAGTAGAAATTAACCAAAAGACTTCCTCTTGGGGAAATGCCTTAGCAGGCATGAATCAAATGTCAGCAACACACAGACTGCAGAAAGTTCTTCCAGTCAGTCCATCACCATATATGGATCAAAATCTGTGGGATGATCCTGTTCTGGGTCATAATCAGCACAGGAAGAAAAAAAAGGGGCTTTTTGGAATTGAATACGATTGCATGCTGGCAGATAAAAGTCTTTAGTCTTTGATTCCACACATGGCATGCTGGTTTTGAGTTTCTTTCATTTCATTTGGGTGTGGAGGGTTCTTTGTGCACACAAAGCTTTCTCACAGAAGGATCCATGAGTCCTTTCCTCAGCTTTAGCAGTGGGATGGTCATGCTGTTATCCACCAGGAGTAATCAACCTGGTGCTAAATCAATTTCTCAAATCTATTACCTGTGCTACAGCAGCACAGCATATGTGGATCTGGAATCTTCAGCTACTTGATGCCAAAAGCATCAAACCCAACACAAAAATAGTTTCATCGCTCTGCTGAATATCAAGTCACGTGCATGGATCCCAAGTCTTGGCTGGGGACTCTGTTGCACATCATCCTTTCTTTGGCACAGTTCATTTTCTCTGTGCCTCAGTGAGAAGCAGATCACTTTCAGGATACAACTAATTGACTAGTCTGGACAGCAGTGAAGATTAGAGAAGAATATCAGAAAAGTTGAAGATAACTAGCGATAGTATAAGAGGTAATGGCTGTAAGTTATACCAGCCTGGGTTTTAAGAAAAATTTGTTCTTAGAAAGAGTAGTGATGCATCGGCACAGCCTGCCCTGGTAGAGTCACTGCTCCTGGAGGTGTTCAAGAAACATGTGGTTGTGCACTGAGGGACATAATTAGTGGGCATGATGGGAATGGGTACATGGTTGGACTGGATGAGCTTAGATTTGTTTGATCAAAATGTTTTTTTCTGAATTATGCAGTTTTGCACTATCATCAACTGCGTAATTATTTAAATTGAAATTATCTTGCTTCACTCTATAGCAGTATAGACCATTACTAATTTATTTAATACCCACCCACTAATTTTGGAATAATATCAAAGTATCTGGACTAGTAAACAACATGAGAGCATAAAATGCAGTTTACTCCACTCTAGCTAAGGCAATGAAAAAGTAGTTATAATTAAATCCTTCCTTTGAGCAATATCTTCTTTTCATTGAATACTGTTTGTAAACAAGAAGATAGGCAAGAGACAGGAAATGGAAAATATTCCATCTCATGCAAGAATGACGTTAAACAAATATATAATTCAGTTCATTGTTGTTAAGAGAGCTCATGAAAACATTCCCTATCAATTCAAACAATATATATCCCATGGCTGAAATTCAAGTTATGTGTTTGAAACTGATAACTGAAAGAGCAAAGCAACAGTAGCTGCAGAGAAAAGTATACCAAGGATCCTTCAGCAGTAGGCACCCTGGTCCTTCTTTGAAACCTTCTTGTTCAGCACTGTCCTACTTCCTGGAATCCTGACACACTTCTTTAAACCATGTTCTGTCCCCTTTGTAGATGATCTCTTGATCAGGTTTACTGCTGATCCACTGCATGTTTCTTCTAGTTGAATTCAGAAGCTGCTCAAACTGGACTTGCAATTGGTGCTCCCTATAATCCAGGGATACTCCACTTAGAGAGATGACCACCAAAGTGTAATAACATTCATTCTGTGGCAGTCATTCATGTTTAATAAATCACATGCCATGTGTAAGAATTGTACTGGTTTTACTCTATGAGTTTTAGTTCAACACAGGAAAAAACAGCAGATAAGCATCATCCTACCTCCCAAATGGGCTTTGCAGCCTGGCACAGACATGGAGGACAGGGTGATCAGCAGCTCCAAGACAAACCCAGGCAAATTCCTCCAGCTACCAAAGAGCCGCTTCCTGGTAAGCTGAGCAGAAAATGTATGGCAGGCAGTTTTGCCAGCATTGGTATTGAATTCAGGGAGCACAGCTTATGTACTACTGTGTATGAGTAATAGGGGTTCAAAACAAGTCTCCAAATCCCAAACGCTGTGTTTGTGGTTTTACATTCATTTGCAGTGATTCCTCTTTTCAAAGTGCTAAAGCTGCCGCAGCTTACACATACCTTAAGTATTATTGTATTATCTTGACAAAGTTTGGAGAATCTTCAACCAGTTTTTCTCTTGGCAGATGCATCTTTCAAAAGTATCTCATTGCAAGATACGACTAAAGAACATGTTTGGATTGTGTCTCTGACTTCACAGGCTACAGTGATAACAATCATACTTGTGATCTATTTTGAAATAGGAAATACCAGGAAATATTACACATATTGCATTCATCAAATGCATTACTATGATCTGCCAAGCCAAAGCAATGCTCTTAATACGAATATTTAGCATGTAAAAAAACATTTAGAGTCTGTTTTCATTTTAGCTTTTCATTCTCCCTTAAAACATCAGAAATACTGTATGTGTGCAACTGAAGCTTGTCTTAAGTTTAGACTGTGTAACTGTGAGAACTGATGTTTGCTCACTTCAGATCACTAAATGAAGCTGAATTCTAGCCTGCCATTTAAAAAAAAATAAATCTCCCCCTTTTAAATAATAAAATACTGAATATTTTGCTCTTTTCATATAATTACGTAAAGCTACTTTGCTTACACCAATGAAGAATCCAGAGATTAATACAATCTTAAAAAACTTCCACAGGAAGACCCTCTAACACTATGAGAGGTTGCTGCTTAGACATCAAAGTAGAGACGTAGAGCTTCCAGCCCCTAGAAATGATGAACATCATTTATCTTCTGTGAAGTGACTCCAGGTCTAAGAATTTCATCTAGAAGTAGAATAAGTTTGAATCATTAATTACACTTAGGTCTCAGCAATATAGTTAGCCAGCTAATCCTATTATTCCTTTATATATATGTATACATATAGTTGTATGAAAGTGTTAAGAGATCAGCATGGTGTTTTCCCATGACAACCAGATATAAGTTCCCCACTGCGAGCATGCACATTTCCCTTGAGCTTGACAGAGATATTTTCAAGTTTTGCACATTTTGTCAGCATGTGGAAATCTGTTGGTGTGCTGGGCAAGCTGGCTCAAGGCCCTGCCAAAGGACTCTTCATCATCATCTCATGATGTCTGTCAGCCTCTTCCAAAAGAGGATGCCCATTTTTGCCTAGTTGAGTCCTTCAACCACTGGGGCCTCTCTTCTCTTAATAAAAGCAGTGACTCCAGGGAAACTTAATCAGTAATGAGTAATCTGATGTTCAGCTTCATCTCCTTATTCCCAGTTCCTCTACTTCGGTCAGCCTTGAACAATTGCTCTCCTTCCATAGAGGCTGCATTTATCTGTCTTGCCAGCTGTTGCCATGCTGAGTTTCAAATGATCTATAGCCTTCTGGCTTCTTCTGTCTTTCCCTGTGAAGTGGCACCTCACTATCTCTTTGATACTACAAAAAAAATTCTAAACACAGTTAAGGATTTTGGATTTTTCTCTTTCTCTTCCTTTTTCTTAACAATATTTCAGAGATTCTAGAAGATCTATTGTATCTTTTCAGTTGGTTGCTGATGTTAATCTTGGCTGAACTTCCTTACATTTTGCCTTTCCTCTCCTCCTCTCCCTCTTTTCTCCACATTCTCTTGCCATTTGCTGCCTGAGAAATGAGGGGTGGCTACCATGAGGGACACAGTACCCCCTCCAGCTCACCGGGTTACATCAGAGCTCACCGTTCAGCTGCTGCAGACGAGGTTTTGTGCAGAGGAGCCCAGAGCAGGTGAGCAATAGATGGCAGAGTTGCAAAGACTGTAGGACAGAGTTAGTTGGGTGGTGGGTGGGAAGACAACAGGTGCCAGGGGGCACAAGAGCAAGGATCTCCAGGAATCAAGCTGGAAGAGGCTCTAATTAAATGTAGTGGGTTGCAAGGATGCACAGTAAGAGGCAAAGGAACATTTATGTCATCTTTCTAAATCCCAGACTATGAACTGGATTCCTTGAGCAGACTTGGGATTAACTGATAACACCACAAAAAATATACAGACATAGTTCACATTTTTAACAGGTTTTAACTACCTTAATATCTCAGATAATAGGAGAATATCCAAATAATTTAAACACTCAGAATCCTTTGGAACTTGTAAAGCTCTCCCAGTACTTAATTAGAGCTTGTTATTGAATTTGGAAAACAATTCCATCATGGGGTCTCAGATTTTTATTGTTTCTTTCACCTGCAGTGCTCCACACTGGAGCTTACATTGTTTTGTGGGAGCTAAAGGGTCCCTTCTATTCTGTATGATCCCCAAGTTCAGCATCACACCTTTTCCCAAAAGTTTAGTTTCTTTTTTAATTAATTCAAAAGATGTCAAGAAACCATTTTACTTTATTCATCATTTCTCTTTCTTAAGGGGATGAATAACAAGCAGAAATTTCAGTAATTTTAAAAACTAGCAGTGTTTTGAACATCACACTACTCCAATGAAATGTTCTTTTTTGTATTTTTATGAATAGGACATTGTGAAAATGGGAGAGAAGTGCTCCCAATGAGAGCGAACTGAAAGGTCAGAGTGATAACCTCACTTCAGCTCAGCATTACATTCCTTTTCTGCCTGCTCCCATCTCTCCTGGAGGTACTGCTTGTGCTGCCTGTTAGTGGCAATCAAACCCATTATTTTCTGCAGTTCCACATAGACCCACCAGCACCTGGGGCGGAGGACACCAGAGCTCACCATGGGACTGGGCCTTGCATGGAGGGCTCAGGTCACATCTCTGGAGCACAACAAGGAGGATGACCTGAGTTTAGAGTAAAAAAGCCTAGAAATCTTCAGCTGAGTTTGTCTCCTTTACCTTGTTTAGGAGCAATGGGAAAGGAGAGATGTCCATACGATATAATTCAACTGATATTATTCACTCATCTTCTTTAGGATGGAAGGAATTGTGCCTCAGATTCACTGACTACAAATAGTCAGGTAGTGGTGACCAACTCAGATACAGATATCTACAAAACTGCCTTACAAACCGCACCCTGTGGGACAGGTTGCTTTGAAAGTGTGTGATTAATTCAGCAATCTACTGAGACAGGTCTTTTTCCATTTGACTTCATATGAGCTCAGGGCAGGATGATAACAAATTGAATTATATTCTTCTCAAATTAAATAAGCATACTCTTGCAACACACAGCACCATGTTAAACTAAAATAGTGCATATTATCATGCAGATAAACTATGTGATGATACTTCTGATCTGTTCATTAACAACTACTGCTGAGAGTGAAGTAACTTTTGCTATTAAAAAAATAAGTATTTGAGAAATACAAGAACTTTTTCCTGTGGGTCCATCACAGCATCAGTGCCAGTCTGTTCACGTGCTCTCTCTGTTCTCTGCTCATAGTCAACCAAGGATTTTCTCATGCTGCTTTTTTCTCGCTTTGTTTTTTAAACTTGCTTGCTCTCTCCAGAGCGGTTCATCCCCTCACACACACATTATTCACACTTAAGAACTGAAACCATGTCAAATAACCCCAGAAATGCCCCCAGAATACTGCCTTTGGGCAGACACTTCTCTAGCCAGAAGGACAGTTGGGATCAGTCAGTCTGGTCATAAATCCCATGCAGAGATAGCAGCTTGGAGAAAAGTCAAGGAGTGGAAGATTTTAAAAAATAAATGTTTTTCTATACGGGCCATGCTGATGCCACCAGAAATTCTTATTATGGGTACAGAAGAAGGTATTGCAAACCTTAGGAAAGAGCATAGATTTGTTTTAGAAAGCAGATCTGTTGGCCTTGAGTTTGCAGAATATCTCTTGCTGTAACAACTTTGGTCAAATTCAGGTGATTTGCTATAAAGTGAAATTGATGCACTTGGTGAAATGTACAAAAGGTGCTGATCTGAGTGAACTCCCACCTTGGTGTATTGAGTTCACAGGGCAGTGCACAACAGTGCGGGGATTTGATCCATGTTCACACAGTTACACAGATGCCCTTTCAAAGAGCAGGTTGTCAGCTGGCTAAAATGTGAGAATTGTGCTGAAAGACTGAATTCTGAAAGGCACTGCTATTGCCCAAGCCAGGCAGCCTGAATCTGTTCTCTCCACGCCTGCCTCAGGAACTGCTCTCAGCATCCTCTGCAAACACTGCACACAACTCCCTGCATTTTCACTCTTTCTTATCCTCTGCAAACTCGTCAGCAATCAGCCAGGTTGTTGTAGGGCAGCAGCAGCAGCATGATTAAAGCCTTGACTGTACCTTAAGGTTCTTATAAAGAAGCCTCTGGGGAATAATCTCATTATAGTTTACCATAGGCTCATTATCTCACTATGTAAGTTTACTCCCTTACTATTACCTCACTAGTTTCTTGTGTGCTGTGAACCTGTTGTTTCTCTCATGGACTTTTGCCTTACACTCCAATTATGGGTTGTCTGGGGTAGGCACCATTTTGCAAAGATGTTTGTCAGGAGAGACCTGCTCTGCAGACGGAGCTTGGAAGTGCTGTTGTTTTACAAGAAGAAAACAAGCATCCTGCCCAGCCTTACCGCTCCTGGGCTCTCAGAGAACTTGATCCAACTGCAAGAGTTAGTATACCCAACAGATTGGAAGTAAAGTACGAGCCATCTGGGAGGAAGAGGCAGAGTCCCAGGCCAGGAAACTGCCAGGGTTTCAGTGCAGCACAGGTACAGTAGGAGACCATGAGGAAATTACTGGGGGACTGGCACAGATTCCTTCTCAGAGGATTAAGGAGAGAAGAGCTTTTCAGAGAATTTAAAAAAAAACATTGCCATCATCATCACCCTATTGACAGATTTTTGCTTTGAGGAATGTGATCTATAAAAATGGGTATTGTGCAAAGATAGATTTTCTTCTTTTTCTCTTATCTTTTTCTCTTACTACAGACCTCAAATAACTAAGGCAAAGGGCACAGTCTATAACTCAGTCTATATGGCAGTTGCTGTACCTGTAAAAATCATTCAATCCCCCAGAACAAACCTATAAAAACAGATGGTCCCTGAGGGCAAGCAGTCCAGGAGACAGTCTTCCTGGAAAAGGCTTTTTTATGCTACCAAGAGTGGTCATAAACGCACTTACCCAATGCAAGGCCAAATGTGTCTTTGTTTTTTCCAGTTCTAGATAACAGTATTGGTCTTAATTAAAAGGAAAAGACTGATCCAAAGAGCATGGAGAGTTCATCTTCACACAGCCTGCTGGTCAGGAAAACACCTGGTTCACCTGGAGCCCAGCAGGGACTCAGCAATGATGACAGCGCTGATTCTGGGGCAGCAGGGGAATTCCCTTGATAAACATACTCCTCATGTCATCGTACCAGGCCTATCTGAATGACATTTCAGGCAACATATGCACAATCTGGCACAGGGTAGAACAAATAGAGACATAATCTTACCAGCAGAGTCAATCAATAGTTCCTGAAAGTGTGGGAAACTTATCCTCTTACTAAAGTTCACTGGGTAGGAGGAACGCTAAGAAGAGTGGTCCTTCCCCTTATGGCTCTTTGCTCAAGGACATCAAGGATGCAGCAAACTAGCCCATCTAAGAGGGAATGGAGAACATCAGTTCCTGAAGCAGACTTCCCTTACTCTCACTGGTCAAGGGAGAAACTAGAACAGAATCTCAAGTTCACTGCTAAGGGTACAAAATAAAAGGTTTCAATTTGAAACAGTATTTATGCTATAAGGCTATTGAAAAGCCCTTGGGGCAGTGAAATCTAAATGTTTCATTAATGAAAGAACAGATGAATAATCACAATAAAAGTGTCTGTTACCATGGGACAGGGAAATAGAAACACAATGGGCACTTGATGAGTGGTGATTAGTCTGGCTCCACAGACTATTTGGGAAATAGAGAAAAAAGAGTGAATTGTAATAAAAGCCAAAGTCAAAAAAGACAGTTGGGAAGCTTAGGTCAATGAAATTAAGGATGGCTACTCCAAAAAGAGGCGCTGTCTCTGTGGATGTATGATTGAAGTGAAACTTTAAGTACAAGTTATGTCTGTGAGCCTGTAATTACAGGGTGTCAGGCATCACAGGGATACAGAGGGGCTGAACTCAGACTATGTATACCTCCCACATGGTGTTTCCTGACTGTTTGCAATTGTTCAACCTCATTATTTTCTTAATCCATTCCCCAAACCCTGTCCAGATATTCCAACTCAGAAATCACTATGACATTCAGAGTCTTAGGGGAGCCCAGTAGCTGATGCAGAGGCAGTGTGTCCCATTCTTAGTCTGATATGGCAGCGTGGCTGAGCCAACTCTCCCAGGAGAGACTGGTGTCCTTTTCGAGTCTACCTGTTTGAATAGGGACCTCCTGACCTAACCACAGCAAAGCAAAGGCAAAGGAGATAGATGTGAAAATTCCTCATCACAGCTAGGCCTGCACAACTGGGAATATCCAAGCTAAGACTGAACATGAAGCAGAACAACGGAGAAGCAAAGACATCTCTTTGTAGTGGCAGGTGACCCAGCAGCAGAGAAGGCACAGCCAAGGGAACACAGTCCCAGTAGCTCTGAGGAGGTTGCACAGTGGGCACAGTTTAGGGTCTGGAGTGTCATTCATCGTTTTGGTTAGTCGTTCCTGCTGTAGTAGTGCAGTAGTGACACGGGATGTTTAACAGCAACCCACTTTTTCCTGGGATTTACTGTGATTTTTAAAATGGAATATGTGTAATTATTACTTCCCTGGAAAATAAAGTCTAACCAACAAAGCCATTACTGAAGTATGCACCAGACTCTGGTCCAGACAGAACATTGCTGCTTTTTATACAGCACTCATCCAAGCATGGGCTATCACCAATGCTGGACTAGAAACTGCAGTTTCTGCTTAATGAGAAAAACAAGCTTAAGTCAATAAAATAACCCACAAAATATTGTAGAATTAAAAAAAAAAAAAAAAAAGCAGGAAAAGACAAAAGATAGCAGGGCTCTGACTGAAACTTTCTATTTAACCCTTAATAGAACACTCATTTTCAAAGTATTTAATTCCTTAAAACCTGCTTACATTTGTTTTTGAACTTCAGACCACTTCTTAGATGAAAAACGGGATTTTCTCCCTATAAGAAACTGTTATCAAAGATGTTGTAGATATATCTAAGAGAAGAGAAGGAACAAACAAGATTTGAGAATCACAGAATCGTAGACAATCCCGAGTTGGAAGGGACCCATGTGGATCATCAAGTCCAACTCCTGCGTTCACACAGGACCACCCAAAATTCAAACCCAATGTCTGAGAGCATTGTTCAAATGCTTCTTGAACTCCAGCAAGTCTCAGTCAGCCTGGGCAGCCTGTCTCAGTACCCAGACACCCCCCAGATGAGAATGTCCAAATGGGAAAGATGTCCTCAGGAGGGAAAATAGGAAGCAGAGAGGAAACTTCCCGAGGTGTGAATCCTCTCCATTTGGATGGCTTGCAGCCAGTTTCTCCAGCAGATGCACATGGGCACTGTGGCTTCCACACTGCCTGCAGAAGTACTAGAAAGCTGGCACTCAGCTCTCAGTTTTAGTGCTCTACAAGAGCAGTGGCATTGCTATCTCAGTGCAGTGAGGAGTGAGGAGTGTAAGCCGATCTGTGAACTCTCAGTGCCTGCAAAGCTTAATCACATCCCACTCTAAAAAGAACCATCTGACGTCAAGATTTGGATGATAAGAATATGGGACACATTAGTCATGGAAGAGCTGACATACATAAAGCAACAACAACAAGGAGATTACCTTGATATGGCTGCCCTTCTTAGCATGTATGTACAAGGAGAACTGTTAATACCTAAAAACGAGAGACTTAATTCCCTTTGCTTCTGCTAATGTGTCCTGCTCTTTGCTGTATCAGAACATCAACTTCTCCAGTAGATGCATACAGTAAAAACATAAAAAAGCTGCTATTAAAAGCTTCGTAGATCACTGCCCCAACACAGAAGCTCCTGCCTTTCAAACAATTTTGGCTTCAATATTAGAGAAAATTGTGTTATTGGTAGTTTGCAAATGAACAGTGAACATGCCCATACTCATGGAATACACATATGAAAATTGTAATAGCATTTAATGAAGGAAGTTCCTAGCAGGGCAGCAAAAGTTTGCAGAGTGCTCAGCAGCACAGCTAGAGATAAGCATGCCAACAGCTGCTGCAAAGCCTCTTGGAGGATAAGGTGGGCCCAGGTTTACAAGCTTGTGCTGAGGCAGGACCCAGAGTGTAAGACGGCAGGGCCTGCCACGAGGTAGCTCCTGGGATGGGAGCCAGCCTGGGTCTCCCACCTCCCATCAGTGCAAAGTAGGAAAATAGTGTCACAGGGACATCAGCCAAGGGCCTGCAGTTGCTGGCTATTTGGGTGACATCTGACACCATGTCTGCATTTCATTACCTGTATGCCAACACATTGGATTCAAAGTATGATCTTGTGGTTGTCAACCCTGCCCACGGCAGGGGTTGGAACTGGATGGTCTTTCAAGTCCCTTCCAACCCAAGCCATTCTGTGACTATATGACTCTGTGAAAGATCAGTCACATCTGTGCACATTAGAACTCAAACAACAGCCCATAGTTCTACAAGCCAGGGCTTCCTTGTCTCTCATTGGAGTTACTGTGCTAAACACAACAAGCTGTAGTAAGAGCAAGGATTACTTACAGCTGAGCTAAGGAACAGATTTTTAGAGCTGCTATAATGCACTGCCTCACTACAGTGAAGGCAAGAAATGCCAGTTAAGACATCAGAGCCTGGACTTAGCATTGAGTAGATCATCTTAATGCTCATTGAGGAAAGATCATTCTGCAAAATTCTTCAAAGCAAGTGTGTGACTTCCAAATCTTTACCTGCAAGATGAAGCAGTCTCTGAGCACCACTGCCTTGGGAAACCAGAAGGTTCTGCCGACTTGGGCAACAAGAGGCTGGCTCAGGAATGCAAGACAACAGCTCTGAAGGGAGCACAGTAAAAACAGGGAGAGTGAGTGATTCATGGGAATAAGTGATAAAGCAATTTGAGAAATCCTTGTAAGCTGGAGGAAGACACTGTCCCCCTCAAAAAAAACCAAACCAAACCAAATCAAACCAAACATATAAAAGCTGACCTACATATCTCCTTTTGCCTGCTGTCAAGTGACACCACAAACTGGAAAAAATGGAATTTCCTGAGCGAAATCTTAGAGGAAGGAGGGAAGAGTTCCCACCATGATGCTACTGAATGAGCACAGAGTTACTCCTTTTTTCTAAGAAACTTTATCAGCACAAGCACTTTCATTTTTCCTAAAGAATCCAACGTATATTCCCCTTCCTCTTTCATTGGGTGATGGAAAAGGGACATTTTCCCAGACCTATGCATTAATCCTGATAACAACACTTTGAAATTCATGAACAAGTCACTAGGACCATAAAATCTGGTCTTCCACTTCCTTGGAATATTTTAAGATGCAAATACTCCAGAGAGCCAAAGGTGTCAGGACCCAGAAACCAGCAGGACTTCTGTAAAATTCAGCATGTTCTGCATTTGTAAAAGTTACCATAAAAACACAAGGAAAACAGAGATCTTGGTGCAGGTATTATCCCTTTACAGGGATCTCTAAGCAAGCTGACTATGACTTTCTTGGTAGGCAGCTGAACTGCAGGCTCTAACATATGAAAAAAATACATGATCAAACACTGACATTTAGAATACTTTATTTCAAGTCTTTCAAAAAAACTGATTTTAAAAGTCCCATTGAAAATATAATAGTTTTCCACTGACATTTCATTTTAAACTGAGTGTAATTCCTTGCATAAATGATCATGGAGAAATGTTCTAAATGAAAGAGTATTATCAGAAAACCATGGTGACATTTTTACTTACTTTCCTGTAAAAAAGAAAAGGTATTTTTTTCCATAAAAAGATGTTCCAATTCCAAAAATATTCTACCCCCTTTTTACCATGTTCAGTATCCAGCAACAAATTAACTTAATATTACACAGGACATTCCTGAAATAGGCATTAGATTCTTGTAATAGCTTTCACTGAACATTGCCAACTCTCATAGTACTTAATCCTTTTTTCTAAATCCCTAGATCCCAAATTTATGTAATTAATTAACAATTTTTGTTTTCTTAGACTCTCAAATTTAGCAAAAAGTTGGAAATCTTGCAGCTGAAAAAGTATGAAAGCAGAAGGCAACAGTAATCAGTATCAAAACTGGTAATGCCAGAAAACTCCTGAGTCTCGAGTGCAGCTCTTGATGTGTGAATGCCTGACCATGAATGCCTTCTCTGGCCCCTGATGGGACTTTCTAGGACAGGGAAGCACAGCAATTCTGCACTGGGCAGTACTGAGGTCCCTGATTCTGGTGCGCAGATCTGCTCTTTGCTTCATCTCCAGAAGCAGGTTGTGTGACAGCTGGATTTGCTTGGGCACCTGAGGCTGTTCAGGGGGGAGATCAGGACCGCATGGCAGCCCCAAAGCCTACTGGATGCTCAAGCCTTTTCCTCTAGTTCCTGCAGCTAAGCATTTAGGAAGCATTAAACAGTCTTTCTGTCCTCTGAATTACCCAAGAACAGCAGGCTATGCTATTTTTCTGGCCAATAGTATGTTTCTTATGTGTTTCTCTACACACACCCACACACACAGAGCACAGATGCCTAAATAGCCTCATTCATAACAAGGGCATCACATTTCAAAGACAAGAAAGGCACAGACTTTTTTTTTTTTTTTTTTTTTTAATTCAATTCCCTTCCATGCGCCCCTCCTGGGTGCTTACATGAATTAAGCTCCCAGCCTTCTGAGCTCTTCCTACTGTATGTTCTTAGAGCAATTGCTTTGCAGGGGTATCTTTAGTTTTATTAGAAAAGATGATAGCCAGAATTGTTCTTGTAGACTCTTAAAGATTCAGATGAGCCTTTCTTTCACTGTACGTCCTTAACACAAATCTCTGGATGTAGAAGGCTAAGTCCATTTCTCCAGCAAACTTCCACCTCCAAAATCACCCAGCAGTTAGGGGAAGAACAGTGTGCTATCAAAATGCGGTGAAAAATGGGACAGAAAAGCATCACGAGGCACTATTCTGGGGATGCCTGAACCTTCCACAGGACCCATCCTTGCCTTCCAGAGCCAGTGCTCCATCATTTCCCACCTCATACTCACAGCCACCCAAGTGGACAGCTGCACGCCAGGAGATGGGGCAGACTGAGCATGCTGTGCCCTGAACTGGGGATAGACACCTGAGCTGGCAGACACCTTTGTGTGACCAGGAGTAAAAGGGTTTTAGCAAACAGAGTTTTGGAGAAACTGCCATGCTGCATTTTTGTTCCACAAAGTTTACAGCTCCTCACCTCTGGCCTTGCTTAATGCTATAATTACTCTCTTAAATTTCTCTTTATTTAACGTCACCCAGCCTGTCTTCTTTTGTTACCATTTATTTAACTAAAACAGGCAGAGGCTGATATTGAAGGCAGGCATGGAGCCAGCATGTTAAAACCTGCTTTTAATTTAAGGTTCTGGGGCTAGTTTCCTAGCCATTACCACATTTCAGAGAAAATGAATTTTCTTTCTCTCTGTCAAACGATGGCTGATCTAGATCTAATTAGGGTCAGTTTCACCTAAAGATGAGTCATTTACATTCTGAATATATGGCTTCCAAATTATCATTTCAGTTTCACAGCAGACGTGAGCAAACCCATGCATATCTCTTTTAGATGGCACCGAAGATAAAAATCAATGGATTTTCTTCCACAAATACCTTTCCCAGAAAAAAAAAAAGATGGCAGCTGCATGAATTAAAATAGTTCAGGGTAAGGAAAAATAAGATTAAGGTTAATTACAGAATGCAGTTTCTGTAACTGCAGAAAAAAAATGTGGCCTTTTTGGTATTTCTGAGGAAAAAAAATAAATCTGAATTTAATGTCATTTAATAGCAAAATTTTAACAAAAAGTTCTGTCCATACATTGCCACAGCTCCTGTTCAGAGCATCATATGGTTGTCTATTGCCATACCAGAATGACTGAAGAAGCAAAAAAGACTGCAGTGGAAGCAACCAAAAATTAATGCAGCACTCCAAATCTTTAGCAATATTGGCAAATTCTAAAGCCCAGTTAGGAGAAAACCCTCCTCACAAAAGCTGCCAAAATCCAACCCTTTCCTGCTGGGACCCATGTGTGCAATCAGTATGTCTTGCAGCAAAACTAAACGAACAAACTCATGTGACATCTTGCAGCCTTGAGAACAGAATTTTTTGTTATCACTTTCATTTGTACTCTGCGCCTCTCTTTAGCCTTCATTCCCTCTTCCAGTCTGTGTGGCACTGGATGACCAACAAGCCACATATCTTCTGTCCTCTATGCTGAGACTCAACTCAATATCAGCATAATTCCAAAGCACTCAGCTGAAGCTAATGGAGACAGCTGAGACATAATCACTGCAGTGTTAGGAAATAATAAGTTCAATGAAGTACACTGTGGAAATTAGATCTCATGCATCTTCTTGTAAGATCCAATAATATGTAATATAACCTAGTTATTTTGTCTTCAAAATAACTTTGTCAGCAGAGAAACTACTGTTCTGTCAGTATCGGCTTTGTTGGAGGATGTGTTATCAGTCAGTTCACAAGTAAGTGCTCATCAGAAGCACAGATGACACCGACTGCTGCAGTGGGATTAAGCAAAGCAGACTTCTGCTGTCAGCAAGGGGAAGCCGAGTTATTTAGGGCAGCCTATAAATCAGCCAGGCACCAAGAGTACCTGCCATGAGGGGAGCCCTGCAGAGCCATTCCACAATGTGCTCCCACTGAGGAATTGCAGCACTGTATCTGTACAGCTCTGCTATGTTAGGAGCAGCTTTCATAAATGAGTTTTTACAGCTGAGACCGTGTTTTCTTTTCACGTTTAGAGAAAAAAAAAAAAAAACAACAACAACAAAAAACACCTTATGATCATTGGTACTTGCTTTGGTGAGGATTCCAAGGAGCAGAATGCATTGCAAAACTTGGATGTGCAATGGAGTGGTTTGTTATTTTACAAAGAAATAAGGAGAGTCTGGGCTATGTTTCTTGCGTAGTTCTGAATCATTACATTCTCCCCAGGGCCCAAAGCTGTCTGTTTACTTTAGAGCTGGTACTTCTGTTTTTTGGATCATTTCCCTGATCTCAGAAAGCCCTGAGGTCCATTGCTCACTGCTCCAGAAAACAATCCACGATGTGTACAACTTGTGCTGGTGATATGGCAGTGAAGTAGAGGTGCCCTAAATGCAGCCCAGGATCAGGGCCCTGCAGAGGTAAACTCAGTAGGCCAAAATTGCTCATTCCAAGAATGTAGATACATTTCAGCTCCTCTGTTCAAATCATTAACATACACCAATAGCAAACTAGGGAAAACACGGTTTGATCAAAACCTACAGGCCTATATCTGAAAACTGAAAATGGGTGTTTCCATTCCCTATGGCCGTATGGTAGTGAGAGAAGAGAGCCTGTGTAAGCTCCTAGGTGGCTTTAAGAGGAACAGTGTGGTTGCCAACACAGAAAAGGGATGCACAGTAGTCTAATTGAAGCCTTCTAAGCAGGAATGGCTGTGGAAATTCAGTTATGGTTTTCAGCAGGATGGTTATCTTACTTTAATCAGCTGCAAGCAATGGCTGGCTGAACCAGCCTTGGTGAACTTTACAGGCAGTTTACATTCCCAACAGCAGAGCTCCTGCTCGGAGCCTCAGCTAATTTGAGGCAGCTATACTTGAGTAACAATAACTTCAATGTTTTGTCACAACTTAGTTAAAAACAAAAAGTTTACCACATGCCATACTCATCCCTGGTTCACCACTAAACTCCATGAAGTTATTCCAGCCATTGACTTGGCACGGGAGTGGTTTAAATTTTGAGACTGATCCTATTTAGTGCTGTCTGATACTGCATTTCACATGTACTGAGAGTTTCTCTCTTTGATCTCACCAGCTGTTTATATCTACTTTGTTATTGTGGTTCTTATTTACAGGCTGCAACCTGGCATTGTGGTCACTGCACATAGACATGCCCAGGCACACGCAGATGCACAGCTCAGATCCCTGCTGGATTCAATCAACCTTTATGTCCAAGAATTTTTTCATGTTCTTTCACAAGTCTTATCTACCTTAAAAAAAAAAAAAAAAAAAGTTATTAAGAAATCACAGATGAGGCCCAAAATACCACATCTTCAGTTAACGGATGTCTGCAAATACAAAACATTGGCTTTCACGTGGGTGTGTATGGAGCTCACATAGGCAATGTGTGTGGGACACAGAGATTTTGTCAAACAGAAAAGGCAAAAAGCTCTTTTAGATTAAAAGGGACAGCCAAAAAAAAAAAAGGAAGAGGCAAGAGTCTAAGATTTCTAGTACTTCAAGGGAGCTTATAAGCAGGAAGGGGAACAACTTTATGTGGGCTAATAGCGATAGGGCAAGGGGGAATGAATTTAAACTAAGAGAGGGGAGATTCAGGTTAGACATTAGAAAGAAAGTCTTTTCTTAGAGGACGGTGAGGCACTGGCACAGGCTGCCCAGAGAAGCTGTGTGTGCCCCACCCCTGGAAGCACTGAAGGCTGGGTTGGAAGGGGCCCTGGGCAGCCTGAGCTGCTGGGTGGGAGACCAGACATGGGAATGGAGCTCAGTGATCCATAAGGTCCCTTCCAAATCAAATTGTCCTATGATTCTATGACTTTAAAAAGGCCCCATGCTCTCAGGCACCTTCTGACTCCCACTCATCTGCCTGAACTCAGAACCGGGCTGCTCCAGCTGAGGCATTTAATTGTGATTCAAATATGCTCAGATATCTGAACAGCTTTTGATCTAGATGTAAATGCAGGCAAGTGGCTCTACCTGGCTAAGTGCATTTCAGACACATAGCTGCATGAATGGGTGTAAAAGTGCCCTCTCTTCAAAGGATGCTGCTAGCATAATCCATGTGATGAGAACCCAGCAAACTCCACATGCAATAAGCTCGGCCAGTTAAGCCATCACTCAGGCATTTCCTGTAGGCCCTGTCCTTACCAGGCTTCTCTGAACCTTCAAAGATTCCTAGCAGGGGACTTTCTCACACTCAATGTTTGCTGCGCATGGAAGCTGTTAACATGAGAGACAGCGAGGGCCATGAGTGACTCAGAGAGCCAGAGCCCCCTGGTGCATGTCCCTGCTCTGTCACCAATTCACTGGGTGACATTAAGCAAATACCTTCCCCCCCGCCCGCTTCAGATAAGGAGCATGTATGGCAGGGAGCTGTCAGCTAACATTTATGCAGGGCTTTGAAGTTGAATCATGCTAAATATATGATTTATGGTCAGTTCCCCATCAACTGGGGAGACACTGAGCCAGCATCCTCCTGGCAATGTATAACTCCTGTAGCAGGATGCACTGATTCCAGAACAACCTGATAAAAGTCCAGCATTGGTCCAGCTGGGCTGATGCCTGCAGAAACCTTTCTGTCCCCTGCTGTTGGTTATTGCAGGGTGAGCTCTCACAGACTGCTGCCAGGCCCAGGCTGTGCTGTGATGGAGCAGAGAGATTTCCCAGACCCCAGAGCACAAAGAATGCAGCGAGGCAGTTCCAGGTGCTGCCTCCACCCACTGCCCTCTCTCCCACCTCCAGGGCCGTGCTAGAAGCTCCAGCTCGATTTATTTGAGCTGACTTCGCATTTAGATATCTTTGTATCATGCTCTGATTCTGTAAAATATATTGCAGTGATACCAAACTGGTCTGACAGCAATCATCTTCAATCCACCAGCTTGTATTAGTGCTACTACAACCCACATTAAAGCGATGCAGCTTCCACACCAGAATCATTGTATCTAAGAGTTGCTTTCTTCTCTTGTTTGACACTGCATATATTGGGCTGAGCTGTGAGTGATAAGCAAGGCTTTATGGAGCATCAAGTCATCTAAATGGAGAGTCAAAGCAAGAGCGGGGCCAGGGGGGACACAAGTTAAACACACACTGCTTACCTCTTCTAGGCATGTGGGACACATTTATCAAACACAGGGCTGCAGAAAGAGACCATGTGTATAGTGGAAATTGTTTATCTGCAAAAACTGTTCAGCCCAAGCAATCATGCCCCACTGAGGAACGAAATCAGACAACTGACTGGAACATATGGATCATTACACAGTGCCAAGGAGATGTCTTTACCCTGTATCTCCTTTAAAAGTTCCCTCTTGCCCCCATGTGTCCCTCTATCTCCAAACAACCACACAAGGCTTTCTTGTGCATGAGAAGCTGTGGAGAGGTTCTTTGTAAATGTAAGATTTGATGCATGGACTCACATCAGTTCTCAGCTTTCTGAGAAATCACAGAATCACAGGATGGCTTAGGTTGGAAGGGACCTTTAAGATCATCTAGATTCAACCCCGTGCCATGGGCAGGGCTACCACCCAGCAGCTCAGGCTGCCCAAGGGCCCATCCAACCCAGCCTTGAACACCTCCAGGCACCCACAGCTTCTCCGGACAGTCTGATTAAAGAATTTCCCCCTAACATCTATCCTAAATCTTCCCTCTTTTAGTTTAAATCTATTCTCCCTTGTCCTATCTCTATCAGACCATACAAAATGTCGATCCCCCTCTCGCTTATAAGCTCCCTTCAAGTACTGGAAGGCAGCAGTGAGGTCTCCCCAGAACCTTCTCTTTTCCAGATGGAACAACCCCAACTCCCTCAGCCTTTTTTTTATAGGAGATGTGCTCCAGCCCTTTGATAATCTTCATGGCCCACTTCTTTGGACCCACTCCAACAGTTCCGTATCCTTCCTGAACTGAGGATCTCACGTATTGGACACAGTACTCCACATGGGACCTTTCAAGGGCAGAGCAGAGGGTGACAATCACCTCCCGGCTACCCTTCTTTTGATGCAGCAATAACTGTTTTTCACCAAGCTAACATGTTCAGGCAAACATACGTATATGGAAATGTGTTTCCATATCTCCTCCTCATGTCAGAAATATGCATGAGTCTCATAATATTAAAGTGATTAATCGCTGTCATGGACCAGACTTGATCTTTCATGTATGGCCTACATTGGCCTGTTGAAGAGCTGGAAAGGAATCACACATATTGCTTGGTTCAGTGTCTTAATGCCTCGGGTTTGACAGGCTGTGTGTGTGTGCGTGTGAATTTGACTTCATTCAGGCTCAGTCTTGAAACACCTAAGCGACATTAATTTATTGTTACAGCCATTGGAAGTGACACACTGAGTGCTTTGCAGCCTTATATGTCCCTAATTTAGAACTTCTGATACAGACATAGGCACTTTTGGCAAAAGCTGCAGAAAAATTCAGAAAGGTTGACTGACATAAGCAGTGTTTAGATGCCTGAAAAATTCACTTGATTGGACTAGATGGTCTTTAATGATCCTTTCCAACCAAAACCAGTCTATGATTCTATGATACCTTTTGTGTGTCTGTGCCCAGTAGTCAGGGGAGAAATCCTGAACAATGATTCTTGGCTTATGGGAAAACCTTGGTGACTCAGCAGATTAACCCACAAAAACTCAAAGCAAGGCTGATAAATTATAAAAATCCTGAACAGAGGCACGCATCAGTTTTCTTGTTTCCCTGCGGGAACTTAGTGCCTGTCTCAGGGCTGCATGGGAAGAACCATTACCCACTGCCGCTGGGGTAGCAAAGTCTCACACAAGCTGGAGAGGAAGGAGTTATCACCTCTCCACACTCCAGAGTACCTTGTTTTGGGCCTTTTTCTTCCTCTGGCGCCTGGCAGAGGGACTGATACATGGATGGAAGAATCACTGGACAGAGGAGGAGGTGTGGTGCAGAGCACTAAGACACCAGGATTCTTGCCTCTACATCTCTTATGCTGTTTCTGTGATGAGACTAAAAATCAAGTGATGTGGAGATAAAATTCAGGAGTTTGGTGGGCTCACTGAAGAATGAGTTTCAATCCTATCAGCTCAATTCTTGCATCTTGCCTGGGCACCTCAGCACCTTTTCTGAAGACCTTCCCCAGCATCCTTTGCCAGTGGCCTCTCCTTGAAATTTTTCTATTCAGTCAGTCCTGTGACTTTTCATACACTCTTGCCCCAGGATGGCTGTGAACTTGTCCACACATTTGCTCATCTCAAGTTCGGAGAAGAACTAGTAACTATACACAAGTCAGTGTAGAACTGTAAAATTCTTACTTCCAAAGGAGTTTGCCTGCCGCTAGCCGAGTTCCCAGTACATTCATCAAGAAGGTATGACGATGACTCAGGCAACCCTAAGTATTCTGATTACTTGTTGTAACAGCTTATGTTACTGCGTTATGTTTCTGTGCTGTGGCTTTCCCAGCTGCCTGACTGGACAGGTACTAGCTCACACCAGCTTCTTTTGAAGATTTAATTTGCAGCTTGGATGCACAGCTACACCCGGGGCCACAACTGGATTCACAAAGCCTGGGAAAAGGCTGTAGAAATAGTGGTGCTTTTCTCTCCTCCCACACTACCATGCAGGGCTCAGGGCTACAGTTTAGCACAGGCAAGTGTGAATTTGGTTGGTCTGAAAGTCTGAGTGATGAAAGCTCTGTCTGAGAAACTGCAATTCCAGCTGGGTTAGGTGTGCTGAGAGCAAAGAGGAGGATCTTCTGCACTGACTTTGCCAAGAAGTGCATGCATTCAAATAACCATTTCTAATCCTCTTTTCCAACTTCTTCTGCCAATCAGAGGAGGCTTATCTCCCACTGCACCTGGCCCAACATTCCTCCCCAGCTGGTATTTGCCACCAGGAGAAGGGAGGAAGGAAAATGGAATAAATTCTGTATGCTCTGTGGCCAGCTGTGCCAGGACAAGACCTCTTCATTCTGCCATCTCTGCTGCTCAGAAGAGCTGTGGGATGCCTCTGGTGCAAGACTGACACAATAGGCTCTTTTCCCATGACAAGCAGTAATGTGGCCAGCTTTCTGCAGGGCAAATCTTCTTAGGATCTTACAGATTTAGTTGCTAATAAATCTGATGCAACTGGGAAATGGACATGGATTTATTATTTCAGTGTTTTCAGTAAGTTCTTATTGCAAAAATCAAGATTATCTCAGTGAAGCAAATACAAATTCAGGACATTTTGAGTTCATTATCTTAGTATCTTCTGTATTCTTGTATATTGTATTCACTGAGCAATAGCTCAGTGATGATGCTTTCCCATGTTGTCATACTGAAGAGCCAAACTGCAGCTCTTCCAAAATGCACTGCCACATCTTTCTTCTTCTCTGGACTTCATGGTCAGTTACAGCTGATGCTCCTGTAAAGAAACTTCACTAAACCAAAGCCAAGAGCATAGGCAGGCCTCATGCCTCCTTGTAGACAATTGAAATGTTGAAAGCCAAAATCAAGGAGCCCATAAAGTCAGCTGCAAAATCCCATGGACTTAAATAAATGAAGTTGAGATTGAAGACCCATTGCAGTCATCTGACAGCCTTCCACGTACTGCAGCCAAGTTTGCATCAGGCCACTCTTTAGCTTATCTTCCTATACAAACATGCAGCAGATAAAATCCTTCTGAAAGACTCTCACATTCAGCCACGCAGTCTTACATTTACATACAAGAGCAGCAATACAAGCCTAGTGATATCTCTGGTGTAATGTTCTGCTTTAAACATTACACTGAGGGAAGATCTTCTGTGTCAATTTGTAGTAAGCAAAGACTGAAGTGATCATTAACAAAATAGGTTTCAATTCTGTTAAGCAAAGAGTTGGACAGATGGATTTAATAAAGCTGGTCAGTGAAATGACATAATAAATATTGGTCTCTGACTACATGGGGATCTAAATTTCAGGTATAGTGTGCAGATAAGGCTCCTTGGTAGGGTTGCAGGATGCTTGTTTGGCTTTTTTAGAAAACAAATTTATGAGGGCTGCTCTGAAAGTAATACCTCTTGTTTTATTATGTTGGTGCATGACATCAGAGGTGGATGTTGATGGTATGGCAGCAGAGGCTGAGCCTTATCACCAATATCCCATTACATTTTGTTGTCATGCGACAGATGGCAGCAGAGGGGCAGTCTGACAGAATGGCATCTGACATGGAAGTGCATGTGAAGCAAAGGTGTGTCACTGAATTCCTCCATGTGGAAAAAATTGCACCCACCAACACTGGTTGACAGTTGCTGAATGTTTATGGACACCAAACTGGATATGAGCACAGTGATGCTGTGGATGGTGCACTTCAGCAGTGGCAACAACAACATGAAAGACAAACCACAGTCCAGATGGCCATGCAATTTTTACAAGTGCAACATGCAGGCTGTTGTTCATTGCTGGTGAGAATACATAGATAATGGCAATGGCTACAATGAAAAAAATAGTGTCTTGTAGCTGAGAATTTGCTCTATCAAATAGTATTATTATGCTCTTTGTATCTTTTGTAGTTTCCATGAAAATAAATAGGAGGCATTACTTTCAGAGCAACCTATGTGTTATTAACAACAGTTCTTAAGGGGATGAGGAGAAAAAAGAGGAGGAGGAAGAGGAGAAGAATGATTATGATGAGGAGGTGGTGGTGTAGATGGGAATCATCGAAGAGCAAAAGTCTTTTGCCAGCAGGGGAGATGCATTTCCCATGCACTACAGGAGCTCCTATATTCTGGCATCTTCTCCTAATATTGGTCAGGAGTGTCTTGGTAAAGCTGAGAAGGCAAATTTCCAGGTCCCACTGCAGGAGACATGAAACAAATCCCTCAGGCAGATTTCCACTGGCAAGCGAGCAGGATGCAGCACAGAAATAAATAAATAAATGACTATGTAAAACATGCTGGGAGGAATATTGTGGCTTGGCATGCGGACACCTCTGTCTAGAGGAGCCAATGCTTGTCAAGAGAATACAGCAGAGGAAGGAAAACTCCTTACCCAGCCTGCTATTAGGAGCCAATAACCATGGTGGGAAGGTTCAACATGTATAGAATAGGCCAAGCAATATTTCTAAAAGCTTTAGCAAAAAGTTCACTCAGTTGCACACTATTTGCACCTGAGCCTAAGTTCCAGAAAAGCCCTCAGTGTTTTGAATCTATCAACAGCAAAATTTCAAGAGACCAAGATCCAGGCCTGAAATCTCTCACCCCAAGTTGAGAATTGTTTGATCCAAAATTTTGGAGTTGGCTGTCTCTACTTTAAACAAATCCCTACCATGTGCACCTTGCTGTGATCTCAACTCTACGATGACAAATGTAATATGAAAATATTTCTTCCAGTGAGATTCTCTCTAGGCGGCACCCTGCCTACTTGTAGAGGGCATATATTAAATTTTGTTGTTGTTTCATAAAATAGAAAGGAGAAACATCAAAGGGTGGCAGCAAATGCTCAGGGGAATCACATCAGTGTTTGTGAATACCTGATAGGAGTAGTAAATAAAACTGAGACAGACTTTTCTCAGTGGTGCCCAGTGACAGGACAAGAGGCAATGAGTACAAATTGAAATGCAGGAAATTCCATTTAAACATAACAATTTTAATTTTTATTGCGGGGCTGCCCAGAGAGTTTGTGGACTTTCTATCCTGAACCTCATCGTGACTCTATTGTGTTACTTTATGGAGCTCAGAAAAACATCACAGGAGCACTCTGTTTCTCCCAGCTGAGAGGTGCTAGCTTGGGATGATAGAGTTGGGAACGTTCCACAGTGCTAATCCTATGAAATCCAACCTAAAACTCAGTTTTTAGGCTTATAAACAATTTAAATAACTGTGACAGTTTCAGAGCTGTTATGTTTTGATAGCAGGATCTTTATAAGGCTGAGTAATAGGGTCCTTTTTGACGTGATGCCCTAGGGAGTATCAGATTCCCCTTCTTTCCTCCTCCCCATCACACCCCAGGGCCAGGCCCCATTGCAGTGAGGGAGAGGGTGGATCACGAGTGCCATGGCGTGGGGAGGAAATCCTGCAAAGTTGCTGCCCAGAGGCAGGGAAGCTCACACATGAAATCGCTGCCAGTCATCAGTTATCTGCAAGTTTTGACCGACTTATGCACTGCCTGAACTGGCAACTCAGCCACTTCTGGTTTTCAAATTATATTACGCAAGGAGTAAGTTGGGATCCTGGGGTGGTATTTCAGATAATCTTATGATTTTGAACCTTGCTGCATTCCCTCCTATCACACACAGTCCTGCACTTGCAGGCAGAAGCATTTCAAACAGTGACAGGAGCAGCAAGGCGAAAACAGTACAAAAGTCTCTGATGACAAAAGAAGCATCAGACGGACTACCTACCCATGGGACTGCTTCCTGAGTAAGGCAGGAAAGATTCAATCCCTTCATAAACTGTGACATGCTCTCCAAAAGGCTTACCCAGGTGATACTGGATTTGCTAATAGTTTATTATATATATATATATATATAAATAAAATGTAAAATGTATATGTGTAATATACAATTCAGTCCTGATCCAAAGTCATCAGTCCTGATCCATGCAGCCATATCAAACAGTTCCCATTTTAACTCAGTAGTATTTATACAGTGGGGTCCTAGGCAGCCTTTCTGCTGCTCTGTGAGGCAACGATGGCCCATGGAAGCCTTGGACATCACTTAGACCTGGCAACAAAAGTCAACATAACAGGAACACAAGACCATATTTTCCTATAGTGTTTCTGATGAGCAAGCTCCTAGACTACTTCACAGTGTGAGTCATCTCTCTAAGGAGATTTAGGCAGGTTATGGATGGGATTTAGGAGGAAATTTTCTTAATTTCCTTCTGCGAAACATTCCTCTCTGAAAATTCCTTGAAAGGTAAAGAGTGACCAACTGGCTCTTTGAGGAGGGAAGTTGCATCAAGGTGGAGAGTACCATTACCAGTGTGGAGAGACATTACTATCAGTCTTGCAGGTGTCAGATCTTGAGGAAGTATTAAACAGTGATGAAAAGAAGACAGCTGTTTAGGCTGGTCTGTAGTACTTGGTTTGGCAGCCCCTCCTTGGACACATGGTTTCACAGCTAACAAAAGATCACTTACTGAGAATATGGACATATTGGTCTATTTGGCCCCAAATTTTGTAGCTCTTCCTACTCAAAGGCTGTGGTTTTACTGTCACTACAGTTCTTTCGCAGCAGGTCCAGGCTTCAGACTGCTGGCTATTCAGGTGCTTGAAGAGAAAAACTGCATTTGTCTTGACAAAGAGGGAATGGTCAGAGAAGAACTATGCATGTCCCTGCTGGTGAGACTCCATCTGACTGTGTGCAGCCAGCAGAGAGACCTGACCAAGACCCTGCAGCCTGCTGCCAGCTTTCTGCTTCCACCCTGCAGTATCCCCAGCAAAGAAAACTGAATCTCCTTTCCCACCAGCTCAGGCTATTGGGGAACCACACTCAGCCTGTGCCACCACTCTGGGGCAATACGACCTGCAATGTGGGCAGCCAATTCTTTCTGCAGGCAAAACCCAAGATTTTGGGTTGCTGGAGAAGAAATGGACAATATGTGCTGTGTTGGTCTGTCTCTCGCATGACTGTTCCCATCCCCAAGACAGTGGTGCTCACATAGAAAAATCAGTGACTGTAAAGAAGGAGCTGCATTTCCCAGTCAATAAATGAGTCCCTTTCCAATCAATAAAAGAATAAAAGAGCCTATTTAGAAATGGTATTTAATTAGAACATTTCAACAAGGTATTAAAGTAACACAACTTTGAGCAAATGCAGACCAGCAGTAAATATGCAGTGACTGGATTAGTAGCTAAAATAACAGGAACATTCTCCCATATATTATTGAAATATGTCTATTTAGTGAGTATCTCAAGTGCTGAACTACTGTGCACACCTTCTGACCGTCTCTGAAATCACGGTTTTTCATCTATTGATGCATCTAATTTCAAACAAGAAAGCCCATTCTTGGCTCACTGCTCTTATTTTATGGGAACTGGAGCTGTGAAATTACAGTTCCAATTTTTAATGAAATGCAATAGTCTGCTCTCAAATGAATGGCTTAAACTGGTTTGTGCTGATGTAATCTAGACCGAATCCTGTGTTTATAGAAGCTTAGTGACATGCTGGCTTGTACTGGACATTGAAATAGGATCTTCCTTCAGTTCCTGGTTTCAGTACCCCACCTTCAAGTCAACTAGTGGTGGGTACAGTTTGTAATATATGCCAAAAAGACCCCAAAGCAGCAAAGCTTTAGTATCTACTTAAGCTCGTGCTTACTTTTCTGAGTGCAGAAAATATGCAGTATGGTGCTTCTCCAGAATGGATCCCAAATGAAAAAAAAAACTCTTTGAGAGAGAACATAAAGCACAGACAAATTTGGGTGGAAAAATGGGAATTCTACACTTTTTTCAATAGTTTACTGGAGCATGATTCAAGTAAGATCTAAAAGTTCCCCAGCTGTGGCAATGGCCATCAGAACTGACATGGAGGCTGGGTGTCACCAACAGCCCCACTGAGCTAGGTGGCATGAACAAAGAACAAAATGCATGTAACCCATAGGATAAACAACTTAGCCTAAAATAGACATAATTTTTACTGAAGAAAGTGTTGATGAATTTTGTTTTTTATTTTCCATCCTACTCTGAATAACACCCATGTTCCCGGTATTACTGGATACCTTCCCCACCTCTCCACTTCTCAGAGGGCAGAAAGAGAATTTAGGGCAGGAAATCTCTACAGCCAGAGTTTCTAGGGGAGATAACTGTTATAGGAAGGTGCAACAAGCTTGTATGAAAATGTTGCAGCTGAAAATCCCCGGACTTTCATACTGCATCAAAGAACACAATCCGATTAGAGGAGCATCCACATGATGCAGAATTCATTCTAAACTCCAGGACCTGGCACCCATTCCTGGCCATGTTACAGTGGAAAGAATGTTAATGACAAAAAAGAGAACACATAAGCATGAAAATAAATTTCCTCTTACAGCCACTTTTTGCCATGTGTCCTAAAGAAATGCTCCATGCTTAAAAACATTTTTAAAAAGTAAAAAGGGATTTGGAACAGAGTAGACATCCCTAACAGACTATTTTAATATGTTGTCAAAAATACAAATACAAAGTGTTACTTTATAAAATAGTGGATTTGTTGTTGGCGTTGCATATGCTGCTAAACGCAGTCCCTTTGGTGAGCATTTCCTGATAGTCACATAAGTTCCTGGCGGCGTTTTTGTTGCTGTTTTTTTTTCCTTTTAAATAAATTAACAGTCAGGCTACTGTCTCCCATCACGTGGAACAAAGCTGAATGCTCCGAGTAGTCCCTGTGCTGTTTACAGGAATGACTTCAGAGGAAATGTTCTCACGTTGGCATCGCTGGAGCCACAAAGGTTCATTGAGATCAGACTGAAAGGTGGGCGCTGTGCAGCCTCCTCCAGCTGTCCCCCTGGCACCATTAGGAAGAGAGCTTCCGAGCTGCCGGAAACATCTAATGGGTGGATTTAAAGCAGAACTGAATCTTCCAGCTTGGACTCCACACACTTTGTTAATGTGATATCTTTGAAGTATCCCTGGGAAGACCCAACAACTGAAATCTCTAAAGCAGACTGCCCACCCCATGCAATATTTGTGCACTTTGGCTGCATTACCCCTGCCACCCAGATAGGTTTCATGAAGGGAAGCTTGCTGGAATGGTCTAAAGCATTGACTATGCACTGACTTCAAACGTAAGATAAAACAACATGAGTACTGGGCTACGCACGTAGTGTTCCTAAATTGCTGTGACTTCACCTCACCTTGTATGCACTGAACCTGCTGTTCCTACACAAATACAGATGTTTAATCTTATTCTGCAAGTTGTCCCCATGGAAAGGCACAGCTCCATGGAGTTCTAACACCAATATGCAATGTATTAAGCTGCACCAGATATACATGTGGGATGATTGTATCCCTTTTTTCCTCTTCTCAGGATCTCCCAAGTATAATGAGTTTAATCTAATTTTCCCCGCTCAGATTTCAAGTCAGAGACTATGACTGCAAATAAGACTGCAACAGGTACCCCGATCTACCCCAGTATTGCTATCTGAGAAAGCAGCAGCATTTACTTCATTGTCCTGAAGGTTGCCATGGTGCCGTTGTTCCCACTCCATCATGGTTTTGTGGTTTTGTGGCTCCTGGGACTGAGATTGTGCATCTCTGGAGCTAGGTGGTCCATAGTTGCCATGGGCATACATTCTTTTTTTTTTTTTTTCCAGACTATTTATGTCCTCTTTGCAGCATTGTGCATCTGTAGAAGAAAATTGCTTGCTTATGACAATTATGGTGGTATATTACAACCTAGTTAGCTGATGGGGCTGCAGCACTTTGAATCTCTTTTGCCTTTCCATTTCATGTTTCTTTGACAATATTTCTCTGGTTTCTCTCAGTGCAACTCCACTGTTTTAAGATTTGGATTGTTTGCCACAACTGCAGGCTAAAGGAACTAGAAATCTGAATGCAAATTCTGTTAAAATTGCATGTGTGCATGTCAGCCAGAGAGCTAGTACAACCAGCGCCATTGGAATATCCCCTAAAGAGAAGGGACAGCTGCAGGTGGGTGGCCACAGCGCAGGGACAGAAAGAGCCTTGCCCCTGAGTCCCAATGTTTCCTATCTGTGGGTTTGCAATGTACCTGGAAATACTGCTGATGCTATTTTAACTTTGCACTAGTATTTGGACGGAGCTTAACACCAGGTCCCTCACTCACCTCTGGGATCCATGAGCAAACCCCAGAAGCTGGCCCTGTGCAGGCATTTTGAGAGTGTACAGGCTTGAGGTTCAAAGATGTCCTTTGAACTTCAAGCCATTACGTTAAAGCATGAAAGCCTGAAACAACCACACAGCCAGAGAGATGGACTGTCATTCAGTCTCAAGTGCTGTGGCACAGCACATGAAGGTGAGTTCATCAGTCATGCTCATGTCACCAAAATACAGTCTCCCAGTAAAGCATTTTTCTTCAAGTACATGACCTACTCAGATTTTCCTTTGAAGAAGAAAATCTGGGACCTAGGAGTCAGCTGGCCCTGTGCCTGCACAAATCGTAGCTCCCACTACACTGCAGGTGGCTTTAGAGTAAGAGTGAGGTTTCTCAAAGCCAACACTCTGCTCAGTTTACATTACACCTCCCACAGTATCTCCCCATACTGCAATTGAAAATCCCATCATTGAGAAGAGCTTATTGATTTGGCAGAGGATGAGAAGATGAGGCAGGATACCTACATCCTGACTCGCTGTCATGGCAGAAATTGTGCATTTCCTATAAGACATATTATCCTGGTCAACAGAGAACCAGCAAGTTGACATTTCAGCCAGTGAAGCAACTCCTTTATGGCATCTAATATCTTTTTGGTGCTCTGATTTAATACTGCCCTTCAGACAAGCACGATTTTCAGCATCCACAGCTCATAAATCACTGTTACAAGAATCATTGTTTAGCAGACCTTCTAGAGAACAAAATGCCCATGAAAGTGTCTGTTATGTGTTCATTTGCAGGCAACTGTGAGAAATACACAGCTGAAACACCCCCAGTGCTTAAGGCTGGCAGCTAGTCATAGATGGCAGAGAGATTTAATTCCAGTACTACAGATGTCAGATCTGAACTTCTGCTGCCTTATATTTTCACTGATATTTTCAGTCAGGCAAAATAGAGGCCAGATCTACCATCTGGGAAACTCTACGTGTCCTGCCAAGTATAATGTAGATGAAAAAATAATTGGTTGCCAACAGAAACTAGGGAGTAACATCAGTGACTCCAGCTTGCTTCTTAGGAGACCTGCTCCTTTATTCTTGAGCTCTGTAGTATGTTGAGCAGCGGTTTATATGAAAACATGGAAGATCTACGCTCCCTCTGCATTGGTACGCATAAAAAAGGGACAATGTGGGTTGCTGACACACGCTGATCCATCTTGGCTCATGATCCGGGGGTGCATCAGGAGCCTTTTATTTTGATGTTGTCGTACCATGTAGGTGAACAGAAAACAAATAAAAGCAGACATCTCATTTTAAGAACAGGGATTGAAAGGTCTCGCCAGTCATCAGAACAGAGAATGCTGCTGTATTTACTTGCAAGAATGTTGTTTTTTCAGATGAAACAGTGCGTGAGACTTGCTATGTCAAAGTACTTGTGAAACAAGTTTGTGCCCTGTGCTTCACTTCATAGAACTTACTTTGGAGGAGGGTCATGTTTTTCCTTCCTCTTTCTTTACCTCAGAAAGAAATTCCACAGTCAGTTGTTTTATTTCCTGAGAAGAGTGGTGTTGCAGGGGAGAGATTAGTAAAAATCACAGCTATTTTGGTAGAAGTCCTTTTGTGTATGTGCTGTCTATATGCAGAATGAACCAAATGCTGTCAGACTTTTCCAGTTAGGACTGTGACAAGGGTGAAATAAGTAATTCTTCTTTCTCACAGATAGCTGTGGCCCCAGTTCATTAATCAGCCGTCACTCAGACTGACTCCAGTGAGGAATGCTGATAGCATCGCGGCCGGAGCGAGCAGGCTGCAGCAGGGAGAGCGATGCTGACAACACCCCGTGCTGCAGCTCCCACCATGGGGGCTACCAGCATCAAATCCTGCCATGTCTCAGCACTTCTCCATATCCTAAAGGTGAACTACAGGCAATCTCAGATCTGGCTCTGAACTTTTAAACAAAGGGACCTTTAATGTCTCAACAGGACAGAGCCAGGAGCCCTTCCAACCTATATGAAAGGCTGTCATAATTAAAACCAAACAGAAACTGTCTGAATTCCTTATTAAGGACACTTGCTAGAGCAACTTTAACCCCTGCATAGCCTAGAAAGTTAATAATGTTTACAGATGTTGATAGGAGCATATACCAAAAGGCTATGCAAATGAGTGGCAAGGGGAAGGATTCAGAGCTGGTGTAAACTGGGGGTGGAACGCCTCTCAGAGAAGTGTGGCAGTGGTACTGACTAGAGCACATCTTTGACAGTTATGCAAAAACCCCGAGCTTGAATTCACACGTGAATGTTTTCCTATGTGGTTTAAAAGCAGTGTTTCTCCATGTGTTCCAGTAGCTCTGCTCTTGCCACACAGAAGGGTGACAAGGCCCAGATAAGGAACAAAAGGGATAGAACTGTAAGCAGGAGGTTCACCAATGCTTCTAAAGAATGCAGCATGCAGAAGACACTAGAAATAGGTGCAAGATTGGCCTGTCCAGCTCAGCCATCCCCAGGCAGACAGACCTGGGGGATGTGTGAGAAGAATCCCCACAGAAAATCAAACTTTGAGTTCACTGTCACAAAACTGCATCCACATCAGGAACCTGGGGGATCAGAAATCTCCACACAACCCAAGCTATACCATCCTGGGGCAACCCGCCCACCCAGGAAATGCAAGTGCACAACACAGGTCAGGACAGAACAGATGAAAAGAAAGGCAATACCATTTCCCAAAATACATCCTCCATATACTTGTGTTTTTTGACTGAAAAAAACAGAAGCTGAATATGTTCCCATCCTATTGATCTCGATCAGCTGGGTGGAAGCATGGAGAGGGGAATTAGTGTGTTTCATGGGTTGTTTTTAGTTTTTAGGGACCTTATTTGTCCGTATATTAAATGAGAAAAGAAAGGTCAAAAAATAAAGTTTAAAAAAAAAAAAGAAAATCTGTTCTCTTATTTTTAAATAAGCTTTTTAGATTTGTCTGCTCATCAGAATTGGAGAAAAACAAAAATATGTATATTCATCTCTGTATTTGAGAACAAAAAAATTGTTTGACATTATTTTAGCATCTCTTATGTGGTATTATCTGATTTGATGCAGTTAATTCATGTTGTATTCACAGATAAGCAAGGATAAGCATCCAGCCTCCAAACTTACTAAATTCTCTTACAAATGGGAGCAAAAAAAAACACGATATCATCTTCTCTGTTGTCAAACCATGAATAAATTCAAATACCCTTTTAAGCTAATAGCATTTCCAATATTCTCATGAGTATGAAATTGAGGCATCTCGAATAGTCACAGTAAAGCACATTCAGCGCATTTCTCAGGCAGACAAAGAGACTGTTTGAGAAACAACCAAAGTGGACCTGTGACTTTGTTCAGGAAAAAACATGATCCACTATATTAGGGTGTCATAAAGTCAAGAAAATTTATATTATGACTCTTTTTTTCCTATGCGTTTTCAGTGTTAGGAAATTGTTTAACTGGAAAATAAAGGAAGACTATGTGTGTATATGTCTGCATGCATGTCTGTGTTACTGTATATACGCCGATATTTCCAGCTTGTTACATTAAGCTTTTTATCTGCATACCTTTTATTAACTCTAATACCAGTTAACCACCTAAAATGGACCCTGTACAAAGTTGAGAAAATCCCTTTCAGATATGAGTGAAGAATGTCCCTTTACCTCCTTCCTTCCCAAAATTGTCTAAGTTCAGACTAACCACAGTGCTTCTACAAAAAAGAAAAAAGTTGCTCTGAAGAAGCGAGGTGGATGGGAGACACCTCTGTGCCTGAAAGAAAGTCTGACACTGCAAGAGAATTGCCAGGGTATTTATGGAAATAAAGATCCAAGGCAAAGCCAAGATACAGTTGTCAGCTTAGATCATTTCTTGGTGACAGTTTAGTGCCCTTGACATTATTTGCTGTTGAAACCAATGCCACCCCAGAAATATCTGTAGCGCAGGAAGGAACGTTGCTGTGAGCCAGTCTGAGGAAGGTTCCCCCTCATGAAGGGAGCCACCGTGACAGCAACATGGCTGCCAATCCCAGCTCTCTTACTGCCCCGCAGCTGCTGTGCAGGTATCTTGAAGCCCCTGACCGGACTGGCTGGATTCACTGCTGACAGAAACCATCCATCACTCTTTCATCAATAATCCCCATTATTCTGCTTGCTTAAATGCTGTTGGAATAAAAGCATTCTGCGCAAAATAGAAGTCTCTCTGGATTAGGGAGGATCTGCGATAATGACTCCCTTCAGTGTGCTGACCGCCATTTTGTGCAATGGCAGGGCTTCACAAGCCCAGGGCACCACCTTCTGAGCCAAACCCAGCTCTTGGGGCTTGTGTTCCTGCTCCTTGCAGCACCACGTTTAGAGACACTGGTGTCATGGGGTTAAAGTAATGAGAAGTGACAGAAAAGCGGGCTCGGTGAGGGAAGACTTGGGTCATGATGTCTGACACATCTGGAAGTGTGCATTCTGTTCCCAGACGTGGCAGAGTGCCTGGCACCCTCCAGATTTTCTTTGGAGAACATAACGAGACTTCAGGACTGTGACTGACCCATCCCTCTGTCTGGTGACTGGCAGGGTGATGACAGAGCTGCACTTAAATCTGCATCCCTTGAAAAGCTGTACAGCTGAGGTGCATCCACTAAGCTGAGAAGGCCCTTGAAGACAAGGACAGCCTACCCTTGCTCCTTTCCAGCCGGGTGGCCATCTCTGCTGGGAAGGCTTTTCACAGGATTGTGGTCCTAGTTTACATCCAAGGGACATACCTCACTAGTTAGACAGACACAATGACTCCCAGCAATTCCCCAAGGGACAAGGTCGGCTTTGCAGGGCCTGTGCACAGCCACTGTTGAGCAGATTGGGAAAAATATTCCCATAGCGTGTGGAAGACTGCTCGCAGGGGCTGCACAGATATATTTCATCATAATACATAAATTAAAGGAAGAGTTTAGAGTTCATAAATAGTCTAATTAACCTAAATCCTTTATTTTGCTTTAGCTGTAAGAAGCCCTGGATTCTTAGCTAGTTTGCCTTGCCAAACAAAATCTCTCTTACTGCTTCATTACTGACCCAGCAAAGTTAAGTGGTGTCGTTTTTATTGAAAAAACATGGCAAAGTGTGTCACAAACCAAGAAGCACTAATGTAATTTGCTACTGCTCCACTTCAAGCGCTACGAGAGAACACAAACAAGTTTAGCTGAAAAATACAGACTGCCAAAAGCTGTGTTTCTGCTCTGTATTGGCTGGGTTTTGAACATGAAAGAGGGAGAATACTGTATTTTGAAACAACAACAACAAAAAAGCTTACAAATATAAAACAAAATCTGCCTGCTGTGCAGCATTTAGTTAGTACTTTCCTGAGTCTCTTGTTGTTGTGCCGGCTTTATCATGAGGCCGATCTTTTCTTTTTGTTTATATTTTCCTAATGCAAATTGTGACTTCTACCCTGGGAACACGACAAAGTCTTTCTTCACAAATGCAAAGAAGACAGGAAGCTCATGGTTCCCACAAAGCCACTTTGACTCTTACTAGATGTGATAATTTTGTTAGCAGAATCCCAGACATCAGAACATGGATCAGTGAGCGAGACTAATATGACATGGAGCTCCCATCCACCCATGGAAAAAGTCATCTGTGCAGGTCCAGTCTGCTCTGCATCATCCCACACCAAGCTGTGCAGCTTCTCCTCAGTCAGTGTGTATTTCACTGAAGCAGACAGCAGATCCCAGCCTCTGCCTTTGTTTCACCACTGGCAGCTCCAAAATAGGGCTCCTTAACATTTATCTTAGCTGGTCCCAGGAGGCGCATCAGCCTGTGCAACCAACTGCACAGCCCCACTAATCCTACTGCGCTATAGAATCATAGAATCATAGAATCACCAACATTGGAAAAGACCTAAAAGATCATCCAGTCCAACCGTTATGGTTGCTGACACCCCCAAGCAGGAGCACAGCCTGCCTGGAGCTGCGCAGAGCAAACCACCAGGGTATTTACCCAGCTTGGATGGGTTTTTCATCCAGTAGAGTTCTGTGCTCTCACAGCCATACTTCTATGCCATTAGCTGCCTGTGTCAAGCACACCAGGGTTCATTTTCTTTGTACAGCAATCATTCTAGCTAGCCTCTGCTGTTTGATAAAACCTTTCCAAAGAACATATTTTTTTGTGATACTACCCCCAGTTTGCTGATATCCCCAATCCCAGATCACTCTTTTAAATAAAGCCATCCGTGTATATTTATATTCCCTCAGTGTATCAACTTCCAGTTCCTCATTTCTTGTTACACCTATGACAGACTATACTGCAGAACAGCAAGTCTAGAAGTGCTATGGCTGACCATCTGGTGCTGGAAGATGCAGGTTCAGGTAAGATATGCCCTGCTCTAATGAAGCATTGCTGAGATTTATGGTTAGTATGTGGGGGTGTGAGTCCTTGCATACCACAGAAAGAAAAACAGAACCAAGGCAAAGTTGTCAAGGTTGGGTATAACTGTGATATGGGGGCTGCCCAATAGCTCAGCTTTTCTTCCGGCACATGATTGTGTATTTTCATTTAAAAAAACAATCAGAATGACCTTCTCCATGGCCATCTCCTTGCTGCTTCAGAGAAAGAAGTCTATGCATTCGCAGGTGACAGCTTTACAAAGTCAAATAAAATCAGATAGGCCGAAATATATGTAAAATTTCAGTTACGGGTTGCAATAATTTAATGGACTAATCATTTGCTTGTACCATGGCTTGTCAGTTAGTGGAGCTTGGATTTAAGTGCTTGCCTTTGCTTCATGCCTTTGCCTCACCACAAGTGGACAAGTGTAAATTGCTCCAGAAACATGCTAAAGCCATGGAGGATTTTTTAAAAAGCCTAATCATTAGAAACAGGAAATCAAAGGTTGGTGGAAAGGGATCTAATTCATTATGTCTATCATACACGGAAGAAGTGAAATGAAAATGTGAGTTGCAGGAATGAACAATAAAGTTAACCTTTGTTCAAGATTAGAATTGGGACCCAATTATACAATGCAATTTCAGAGTAAGCAGATCCTGCAGGAATAAATGCTGTACAAAAATAAATCTGCTGCTTAGAAAGTAATATATAAGTTAGAACAAGGATTTGGACTCCTAACAAAAAGGTATTTAGAGACTAATATCCATCCTGGCTGTCAGTCAAAGACTGCCCACTGAAAAGAAAACAATAATAGATTAATAACACGAAGAGTTATTGAACAGATGATGCCAGTAGAACTGGGAACAAGGAAATGTCACAGGCCTGAGTTCAGTACTGTGCACCAAGTTTCCATCCATTTAGGCTTCCTGCTGCCCCTGGGACCTATTCCTGGAGATGGCAGAGAATGGCAGAAGTTGGCATTCTGAGGAATACTGAGCTTCCAGCATGCTTTCTGCATGGAGAAAGTGCATGGTACACACTCTGGTTGCATTTTACGAATTTAAATCCAGTCTTGCTGTGTTTCCATACTTGCAGAAGAAGAAAGAAAGAAGGATATCTTTTGTCAGTTCATTCCCAGGCTCTTAAGTCACGGGTTAAGGCAGCAGTACTAGGCAGCCGTCATTTCTGCAGCAGCAAAGATGAAAGTCAGACAAAATAATCCAAAGAAGTGCTTAACTGTGACTATTAAGTCCCAAAGGATTTATCAGAGTTTACTTTCCTCCAACTTCTAGGAGAGACTTCGGCTGAAGTCCATTAAGCAAATTAAAAAGAAGAAGGAAAATAAACAGAGATTAATGGAGATAGGAATTTTATGAAGGAAAGGAAACAGCCAGTCCTTGAGACAAAGTTCCTGGGCTGCTATTCAGGTTTTAAGGCCCCCAGACCTTATAAATGGAGGAGATTATTCTTTTCACGTTACCCTGCTGGTAGTCGTAAAAGAGAGTTAATAGAATTTTTTTTCCCCCACTGAGAAGTCCTGTAGAAACAGGAGTAATAATATAATCCATAATGTTTCAGCTCAGTGCGTGACACGCAGCTATTCGTTCCTTTGTTTCCAAGCAGGGAACTTTGCTGTAAATCTTGCAGTGACACAGATACTGTACTGCCTCTGTGGCATTTTATCTCCTGCTGAAACTGAAACCCATCTGAGCAGCTTCCCACACAATTAGAGACTTGCATGTCAGAACAACCAGGCAGGATTGCTGTATTTATAGCTTTGGCATCGTGATTAATATTTAATCCAGAGAAGATATCACAGGCATGTTTGAAACCTCATTTTGCTTGTTAAAAAGTACTTTGAAACCAAGAAGATGAGAAAATTATGTCATTATGGAGGTCTGTTATTTATTATCTTTAGATAGTTTAAATTAAAACAAATGTTCCCATAAGGGGGAGATTCCTTCCACTGCTCTTATTCTAAGTGGTTTTCTAATTTTCATTGGGTTTACTTGTGTTCATGGCCAAAAACAAAGACATACCCAAATGGGAAGACAAGAGCAAGAAAGAACTGGAGCTGTGCCATGCAGGCAGGCCCTGGCCCAGCTGGTACCAGCACCAGGGCAGGAGCAGCTTTCACTGACCCAGTGGGAGACACTGACATGCCAGGAGCAGCACTGGGGTGTACAGAAAACCTGAGGAAAATGGAGATGCTCACGTTTTACTGCTTTAACTGGAAGACTGTCTCATTGGGGGTTGGAACTAGATGATCGTACCTTTCCAACACAAACTATTCTATGGTTCTATGATTATTTGTCTTTACAGCATCAAACACAGTACAAACACATAACTCTTTCTTGCCACTGCTAATTGATTGATTTGTGTGATAATTTCTGGCTTGCCCCTTAATCATGAGCAATTCCCTGTAGAAGTTAAAATCATTTTGGCCACAGTTTAACTTGAATTTTGTTCAACAGATCACACTCTTGCCCAGCTGGAGACAGAAGAAACAGTTCTGCTATTATTCTCGGTGAGAAGGTGATATTTCTCTGTTTGTGCAAATATGAGCTTAAAATATAAAAAATACTCCTACTTGTAGACTCACTTGCAGGAGCAGTTTTCACATGAAGCAGAAAATGAGCCCCCAAAAGAGCTATCCCTGAAAAGCAGAGCCACAGCTGCAGTGCTTTCTGGCTGCGCTGGCAGCGCCACCAGGGCCTCCCATTTGTGGCCCCAGGCATGGGGCAGGGCTTCTTCCCTAGGTGATTGTACACGGACACAGGGCTGAGGGTTCTTCAAGCTCAGTGACTGAGGGACAACCTGCTGTGATGCCCATCCTGGGGCTGGTGTTGAGCCCCATTGCTGATTTCTTTCTCTATATGTGTATATATATGGTCAGGGATAATAAAAATGGAAGATAGTCTGAAACATCTTGATACCAAAACTGTTTCCTAACACACACAAATAACTGTTTTCATGAGATACTGCCCAATTCCCTCCACTCATACCTCTTCCCAGAGCTGGACTGTTCCTGCATACCTACAGATAAGCCCGAACCTGTACTGCACTACAGGAACTCCTATTTTAGAAAGACTTCATCTTCAAACTGCTGTGGGTAAAAGGCCAACTATATCCTGAGCTGCATTAAAGAAGGGGTGGCCAGCAGGAAGAGGAGGTGATTGTCACCCTCTACGCAGCTCTTGTGAGGCCCCATCTGGAGTACAGCGTCCAGGCCAGGGGTCCCCAGCACAGAAGGACACAGAGATCTGGAGCGGGCCCAGGGGAGAATGGCCACCAAGATGATCGGAGGGCTGTAGCACCTCTCCTATGAAAAGAAGCTGAGGGAACTGTTTAGCTTTGAGAAGGCTCCAGGGAGACCTCACTGTGGTCTTCCAGTACTTGAAGGGAGCATATAAACAGGAGGGGCAACGACTGTTTATGAGGGTGGATAGTGATAGGACAAGGGGGAATGGTTTTCAACTGAGACAGAGGAGGTTTTGGTTAGATATTAGGAGGAAGTTTTTCAATCAGAGGGTAGTGACGCACTGGAACAAGTTGCCAAAGGATGTTGTGGATGCCCCATCCCTGGAGGCATTCAAAGCCAGGCTGGATGTGGCTCTGGACAGCCTGGTCTAGTAGTTGGTGACCCAGCACATAGCAGGGGGGTTGAAACTAGGTGGTCTTTGAAGTCCTTTTCAACCCAGGCCATTCTATGATTTTATGATTCTATGAAAGATACGAGAGAAATTACCCCAAGGAAAGGATTTTAATTCAGTTAAAGCCCAGATCTGAGACCTTTCCCTGGGCAATGTCCTGGACTTGTAGAATGTGACTCACTGCATACTGGTAATTGTGTAAAAGGCTGTTGTGTAAATTGAGGCCAAGGGTTAGTGAGTTTCACTGTGGCTTCCTCACATAATTGAGGCCGCCATATATCATGGCTCCTGCACAGAGGCTGAACAGCATGAGGGTAAGAGGCCAAGATGTCTGAGCAGCTAAACCATGTAACCCGTCCCTTAGTAGGTCCCTGTTGTCAGCTTTCTAGTTCCCACAAGAACCACCTGACTCTTCACCACTAAAACAAAAAAATTGCATCTTTAAAGGTTTGCGTTGTTCACATCTGCACAACCCATTTGTGGCCTGGGTTATCTGACAATGCTGCTGCCTACATGTGTGGGCACACACCTCTGGGGCTGTCCCTACAAACAGAGGCAGCAGCCAGCTCCCTTCCCTTGCCAAATATCCAGCATTTCCTGTCAGCCTTATCCAGCCCCACACTGGGGCTTCCGTGCCTTTCCACGTTTTGGCTGTGCATGGAAGGTAGGCAGTCCTGACTTGACTGGGTGGTAATATGAAGCTGAGATGAGATAAATGCAGCCTCCTGGTTGTGTGGAGTGGATTTTTGAGAAACCAGTCATCCAAGGCTGTACTACTGCCAGGCAGGTCCAGGTCTTGGCTGGGGGTCTGCTAACAGCAGGAATCTCCCAGGCAGACAGCAGAAGAGTTTTGTTCTATCTGAGCAGAAGACATCCTGTCATGCAAGAAAACTAAGATGAAACTCCATGCAACATCTGGAAGGCTGGGGCTGGACCTCCTGCTCCTGTCAGACCAAAAGCTCCTCTTCCAGAGAGGCAGAAAAGCTTATTAATAGCCCTTGTTCCCTATTGGGAAGAGATTGAAAGTTGTAAGCATAGATGTGTTTACTTCTATTTTCCTCCCTCCTATCATTCCTCTCTGACATGTGATAATGGAGGCAGGCACATCAGCATTTGTGAGAGAAAACACATACGTGGTTGTTGCTGGCCATGCAGAAGCAGAATGCTGCCAGGTAGCATTCAACACATGAGGCTAACGGCAGCCCAGCAAGAGGAAGGATGAGCTCCTCATGGAGAAATCTGCTTCATGCTGGTGTCCTGCTCTCAGATGATTTCCCTGGGTTGTGCTTTTCTCCCTGCAGATCTGCTATCAACCAACATCACTGATGACATCTGTGCCAAAAGAATTGTGAGAAACACACAAGAAATGGGTGCCTGGTAGAGATTATTTTAGTGGAGCTTGCATATGTCTCTGAAGGGACACAGCTGTCCTGTCAACCAAAGGCAGTCCAGCCACACTGCAGAGGAGGAATCAGAGCATGAGGACTTTGCAGATGAGCAGGAGCAGATACACAAACTTGCACTGCTTCATTCTCTGTAAAGCATCTCAAAGGAGCATGTGAAAAAAGATTCAGAAAAATATCCCAGGCAAAAAATAAATGGTCAGCAAACGATCAGCTAGTGGGTCAGTCCTTGAAGATTTCTCTCTGCTTTCAAAGTGCTTCAGAGATCTCCTTCACCCACTTTTTGCCATCTCTTATCGCCAGGTAGTAAGCTGGAAGCTCTTAACACGGAAGCATTTCTCCCTAGCGCATTTGAGAGCATTATATATATATATATGTTATACCAGATATATCCTGGTGAATCTAGGTGCTGACTCTAGCCTAGTGCAGCCTTGAACCATCCACAGGGCTCTGGGCTGCTATAAGAATGGATGTCTGTGGAGGAAGAGCAGCAAACAGGCTGAGGAAACAGAAGTGGGGGTAGAAGACAATTCCAACAACCATATAAATATGTGGTTGTCTGAAGTCCCAAGGCGTTTTGTGCAAAAATAGTGGTGTTAACCACTGAATCTTGAATGTGTTCCAATTTGAGGGACCAGATTCTGCCTCCAAGTCCCCCTTTACCATTTCAGTTAGCCTTATTAGCCTGCTCTGCTTCCTGTGGTGGGCTGCTGCTATGCCTGGCTCACCACAAAAGCAACAGTATTTCAGAGTAGAGGTGAGGTAAGTCATTTGTGTAGTGTATGCAATAAATGGTCCTGGGCTCCCATGAAGTGAGTGTTGCTGTTGCACTCACTCTTCGCTGTCTGTTCACTGAGCTGTGTTCAACTGCAGTGGTCCATGAGAAGAGGGACAGAAAGTGTCAGGACCTGCCACTGCAATTTGCTCTTCATAAGCAGGGCTTAGTGAGTGTTAGTGTGGTTAGACAGGACAGTGAGTGTTGCACTGCTCTTGTCAGGCTTTCAGCCAGAATGGAACAGCCTGCAAGTGCTTCTCCACAGCTGGCAACAATGCATCCTTATTGGGAAGAACCCTACAGAAAAAAGCTCATTGCTGTTGAATATGAATGATATTGGTGAAGTGCCTAAAGAGCCCCTTTTGCCTCTTCCACCTTCACAGAGGACTCACATTGTGAAAGGAAGGATATGACTGGTGAGAAAACCCCAGCTCACCTCTACTGGGACTGCTTCTCCTCTTCTGGAGAGCCTCCCGCTCTCACTGCACAGCACATCTCAGCATTTACTAACTGAGTGCATTCCATAAAGTATAAAATAACTTTTAAAGTATAGAGTGGTCTTTAAAAAAAAATAAACATACTTAGTTTTCCCATTTCCACATGTGATTGAGGATCTAACCTCAAAAGATTTGCCCCAGGCTTTTTTGTGCATGCTTAAGTGAAAGTAAACTGGAAAGAAGATGCGGCAGGAGATGAGGAGCAGGAGCTGGTCAGGCAGCAACATCCTTGGCACAGCTGACTGATCTGAGTTTTAAAGGAAAAAAAAAGGAAAACCTCAAAGAAGGACGCAAACCTGCAAGCTTTTGAGCAGACAGCATCTCTTCTTTATGGTTATGATAAACATACAGTAAAGCATAACCCAAGATGCTACTAGGTAAAAACAACTTTTGCTTAAAATACTGTGTATTTCCCACAGTGCTCACACAACCGTGTTACAAAGTGCAGAAAGGTGAGAAAAATATCATGTTCACCTTCAAGCCACTACAATCCAAAAGGGATTAAGTTTAACCTTAGTGCAGACAGTTTCTGCTCCGTCTCAAGTGCTCTGAAGCCCAGGGTTGCTCACAGCTGCAGGAATGAAGGAAGAGACAAGCTCCCATTCTCCATCACCACTGTCTGCAGATCTGTTTATCCCATAACCTGTTGGTTCTGTGGTTAGGCTTGTACAGCAGTCCCTAATATACTTCAGTGCTTGAGAGATCCTAATCATTCTTATTCTAAGGAAAATCTGAGGCAATCTATACAGTATCATCAGTTAAGTTCAACATTTTAATTTGTGGCTTAGTTGCACCTTCTCCTTGTGTTCTAGACATGGCAGACATTTCAAGTACTCAAATCTTAGTACAGATGTCCTGGAGAGGGAGACAGGGCAACTGTGATCACTTCTTGATGTAATGCAGGCACATCCAATCTGCAGGCCACCATGGCGGGCAATGCAGCCCATCCTCTCTCTGTGCTATGAAGGCAGTGAATCTTCACTGCCAACCAGCCCCGGGCACATGCCCATCACTCAGCCAACTCAACAACAGCCAAACCCTCAGTGCACTATTAACAGTGACTGAAACTAGGGCACAGGGAGGGCAGTGCTGTGCAGTGCTGATTCAAATGATGGCAAACACTTCTGTGCATTTTGATACATTGGCTAAAGTCAAGAAGACTTTGAACACCGAAGAACAGGTATCCATGCTTTCCGTTTTGAAAAGGGAATTTGAAAATGGAATCACAGCATCCTTAGAGTCAGAAGGAACTTTTAAAAGACATCTAGTCCAACTCCCCTGCAATGAACAGGGACATCCACAGCTCAGTCAGATGCTCAGAGCTTCCTGCTGCCTGGCCTTCAAAGTCTCCAGGGATGGGACTATATATTTTATATAATATATTTTCTCACAAAGTGAGAATTCGCTCTATCCAGTTGTGTTACTGTGCTCTCTGTATCTGATGTAGTTTCCATGCACATAAATAAGAAACACTACTTCCCTTGTGGCCCAAGATGATTCCTCTTAACTTCATGTGGCTCAGGCAAGCCAAAAGGTTGGGCATCCATGATGTTGTCAATCACAGTTCCACCAAATTACATATCACAAGAGCTCTGCTATCTTCCTCAACCAGATGCACAGTTGGCCCATTGCAGGGCTCAGAGAAGCTGCCTTGCATAACTGATTGATAGCCTGTCTTTCCACTTAAGGCAAAAACCTAGGTGTGCAACTTCACTTTTTACTTGTAAACAGTAAGAAACTTGCTTTCAACCATATCCATCTGAAATCCCAAGAAAGGAAAAGACTGTTTTCCTTTTTTTCTTGGTGAAAGATGACTTTCTGTGAGGTAGTGTTTGTAGGGGAAATTCACTAATCCTCATTAATAAAAACCAGTATCCCCCAACCTGCAGCCCCCTGCTGACATGAGGACAGCAGGTAATCTGGCATGCTGTTGTGCCTGAGCACTTAAACACTTGAGGGTCTTGCCAGCACACATGGGCAATAAGGATCATGAGATCATCTATAGGCACATTTTGGAGGAACGAGAAACCTCCTGTAAAGATAGAAACAAATTGATGCAAGGGCTTATTCCTGTTTCCCATGAATTTGAAGGAAGTTTTACCACTGATTTTAACAGCAACAAGATTGACCTTAGAGAGTACGCCATCAAAAAGTTCCAGATTTCTTCAGAGTATTTCAACACTTCCATTATAGATCCCATCTTTCAGACTTGGACGTAAATATTCACTTGGCAGGAATCTCAGCCTACAAGCAAATTAGCTAGAGGATTTGTTTTTAACATTTTTTCCACTCACAATGAGAAGGAAAAAAAAAAAGAGAGAGAGAGAGAAATAAAGAGCTCTTGGATGTTTTTAAGTTGCTGGTGCTGTGTAAAAATGTCTAGTCTTTGCATTGCTGTACCTTAGAAATGACTTCACTTGTTCTTAAATAAACAAAAATGCAAAATAAACTAACTGATAATGCAATCACTGCTTTCTGCTGCAAAGAGAAATATGCGATACCAGGGGATCAGCCAGCAGTCAGGAAGCCACTCCTAGAATGGTGGAGATGCATCAAAGCAGCTGGAACTGTCAGAGCCAGTGTTACAGATTACCCCAAAATGCAGCTGTATGGCCAGCCAGCCAACCTTACAGCTTTGCAGTCATCTTCTGGAAAGCAATCTGAGACTGAGCTACCTGTGTAGCTATTATAAGGACATTACAGAGTTGGTATGAGATTTAGGAGGTCAGGAAAGTGAGCTGGTCCTGTGCTCCCATAAAATCAGCTGAACCAAGCTCTGAATGTGGTGTGGATGCAGGAGACACTCTGAGCATCCATGTCATAGATGGTACTGTAAACCCAGTTTCTCTGTTCAGCTATTAGGCAAATTCCACTGCCTTCTTCAAATCTGAATACATTGCCAGATTCTTGGATCCTGTAGATGGCAGATATTAGATGAAGGTGAAATTAGCTATTTTCTCAATGCAAGCCCCTTTCTGTGCAGAATTATACAAACTGTGCTGAGCACAGGATGCCTCGAGCAAGCAGGGACAATTATTTACTCCCAGTTCGAAGGGAAATTTTTTCTGGTGGCCTCTCAGAGATCTCCTCTTGTCACCACTACTCTGTGTGATCTGGCTGCCAGCTTGTTTGTCCTCCAAATCTGCTCCTGGCCTTCCTATGTCCTTCTCTTGCACACAGGCTTGCACACAGCCCAGTGTCACCAGTCCCCTGCAGGATGGGTGACGGGTACACATTGTCACCATGGAGTAGTTCCTGCCCCGTCTGTGCTCCCTGCCCACTGCCTGGCTGGTGTCCTGCTGCTTCAGCTACTGATCCCAGAGCTTACAGAAAGAAACACAATTGTTTTTACACAGATCCTGAGAGAGAGTCTGGCAACTTCAGTGTAATTTAATCTAAACCAGGATAATACAGTAAATATTGCTGTGTTTGCATAAGAAAATGTAGTGTGAGTAAAGCAGCAGCTGCTGAGGCAAGAAACACTTGTATAATTCACAAGGAGAGAAGATGTTGAAAAGGTATAAAGCTTTGTAGCTCAGCCATCTTCACTGAAAAATAAAATCATTACAGAGACTGGGGAATATGTTTAATCCTTTTTAACAATTTAATCTCCAAATCCTTGCCCATATCCACGGCCTTTGCTCCTGTGTCAGTGATGTTAAACAGGAGAGCCTGATCTTGCACATTCAGCTCTGCATGGAGTCAGTGCAGTATATGGAGTCAGTGCAATATAAAGTCAGTGTTTCTGATCATTACTGCTATCTCCAAGAGATCTCCCTGGGACTGAGGAGCTCAGTCTGGTGACCTGATCAAAAAGATAAAGGAACAATATGATTACAAAACATAAGTACCTTCTTGGGGAGAAATTCTGGGCATGGCAGAGCTCTTTAATCTAGAGGAGAAAAGCATAACAAGAACCGATGGTTGGGACTTAACTCCACGCAAATCCAACTGAGAAACCAGTTATGAACTTTTAATCAGTGAAAGGAGATTAATGACCAGAATAAAAGAAGAGGAAAAATGTGGGTTCTCCAGCTCTTCAAATGTCTTGACAGAGACCAGAAACCTTTTCCTGGGTCTAAGATGGTGGAAGACAGCTCCCAGGGCTCTGCCAAAGGGGAGAGGGGTGAAATTCTACGGTTGGGTGTCAGCAATTGCAACTTCCTCACCTTCAGGCTGGATCAGGCTCAGGTTTTACCCTTCACCTGAATGGCTTTGCCACATCTCCCACCCCTTTCTAGATGACTTGCTGTCAGCAGCTCTGCTCCACAGATTATTGTGACAGTCCCAATACCTGCTGCATGTCCTGCTCCCATGAAGCAGGGTCTGGTACCACTCCACTGGGACCAGCTTGTTACATCACCTTTTGCTGCTCTCTGTAACTGCTCTACCCACCATCCGCATAGAATCATAGAAGTTGGAAGAATCATTAAAAGGTGGAAAAAACTTGTAAGATCATCCAGTCCAACTGTCCACCTAACACTATATTGCCCACTAACCCATATCCCAAAGTACCACATCTACACACTTCTTGAAAACCTTGACTCCACCACCTCCCTGGGATTATGGACTTGGAGAGCTGTTTAGTCTTGCTTATGTTAGCAGGATCCCAAAGACTCCTAAGGGGAGAGGGGCAGAGGCCACCATGGACATCTAACAGCTGGAAAGTAGAAGCCTTAACAGCCCCAGGCTTCAATATTTTTGTCTAACTTGCATGGCAGGGGAAGTATCCTTCATGCTTTAGATCTCAGACATTGTAATTGAATTTCCAAGATTATTAGATAATGAGTTGAGTGTGTTTTTACTACAAGAGCCTTGAAATTGAACCTGATCTATTTTTTTTCTTCTTCCCCACAGAATCTAAGAATAAAAGGGGTTGTGAAGAACCTCTGGAGATCATCTAGTCCAATCCCTCTACTAAAGCAGGTTCCCTACAGTAGGTTACAAAAGAAAGCATCCATGTGAGTTTTTAATATCTCCAAAGAAGGAGTCTCCATAACCTCTCTTGGCAGCCGTTCCAGTGCTCAGTAAAGAATTTTTACCTCATTTTTGTATAAAGCTTCCTATATTCCAGTTTGTGCTCATTGGCTCTTGTTCTGTTGCTGGGCACTGTTGAAAAGAGCCTGGCCCATCGACTTGACTCCTGCCCTTTGGATATTTTTAAGCACTGTTGAGATCACCCCTGTCTTCTCTCCTTCACAGGAGATGCTCCAGGCCCCTCATCATCTTTGTAGCCCTCTGCTGGACTCACTCCAGCAACTCTCTGTCTTTTTTGAACTGAGGAACATAGAACACAGAACTGGACGCAGTATTCCAGATGTGGCTTCACCAGGGCAGAGTACAGGGGGAGGATCATCTCCGTTGACCTGCTGACCGCACTCTGTTTAGTGCACCCCAGGATACCATTGACCTTCTTGGCTACAGGGGCACACTGCTGGCTCATGGCCTGCCTGTTGCACACCAGGACACCCAATCTTTCTTCGCAGAGCTCCTCTCCAGCAGGTCAGCCCCCAGCTGTACAACTGCTGGTTCCCTCCAGCTCAGAATTTCTTGATCAACGCAACCTGGACTACGACAAACCATCTCAGGAAAATTACATCAGATTTATGCCAGATTCCTTTCTCCTTCAAGTCTGCAGGTCACTTTCTGTCCTTAACTCCTTTCCACATGCTGAATCTTAACAGTTTTGGCCTGACCTCATCCATGTTGGTCTTGGCTTTGTGGAAACTTAGAACAAAATTTCTTCATACTCCCTTGAATTGTGAGGGAGTGGTAATTGTTAAAAGGATAATCATTTCTTCTGGCAATGCTACAAGAAAATATATGATGTTGAAAGGTTAGCAGTAAAATAATCCTTTTTGGGATCTTGTACTTTGCTTGGTTGAAGCAAATTTTTTTAAAAAAATGAGAATTTATGAGATCTATCATGGCTTGGGATCTGTTCTAAGTTTTAGTTAAAGTAATTCAACTCATAGGCAACATTGCCACATAGTTTTACTGGATTTTACATAACACAGCAGCCCTGTCATGGCTGTTTGGATCATTTTTATGAAGAACCTGTAAATGGAATAACAATAAAACATAATTTCTGCTTTAAAAATGTCCAAATCAGTAAAATATTCAAAAAAACATTCCTCAATCTTACTCAGTTGCTTAACATTAGACTATGAGAAAATCAATGTGGAAAATACAAAAGAGATATTACATGTGAGATCATCAGCAGGACTGGCTGATTTTCTGCACTGATCTGTACTGTCTGTAATGGCACTGAATGTCAATCTGACCCCTTTGTAAATATACTGCCCTCGTACTAGCCAATGATGGTTTAACTGAAAATAGAACTAGCCCCATTCACATCACCCACAGAAGATTTTGCTCTTTAGAACTACAAAAATACAGTGCAGACAAACAAAATAATCAGAATGTTGTGCCGTAATTGAATGCTTAAAATAACAAAGTGCAAAATGCAATGTTGTTGCAGCATATGTCATACAGACAGTGTGCACGGTCATCCCAGTTTCATTGATTAAATATATAACAGCTACTTGTCTGAAGGTTTGAAACCTTCATGTCAGCATTTTCTGACTATTAGCAATTTCATTGTGCTGCTTGAAGTTGGCAGTATTTTGCATTTAAGTTCCACTACTGTGAGTTTTGCTTGTGTTTTACCAAAGAACATTATAACACAGACCCTCGGGGGAAATTCCATTCCACTTATTAAAAAATTGTGGCTATTTTATTTTCCTTATCTCTGCCATCCATTTCCTTTTGTTTCTCAATGCATTGCTGCAAAACACAAAGACGTTTCCTTGTCTGCTTTACTTTGGACCTCTTTAATGAAAGCTCCTACATAATCAAAGTCACAGGATTCATTTGATGAAGTGAGCTGGTTTTGCTGAAGGGTCACAGTTGGAGATTAAGTATTTCAGAAAAGCAAAAGATCTAAAGGCTGGAGAAATGGACAGTTTTTACAAGATATCAGATAAACATGCAGTAACAGAGAGAAATTCAGCTCTTACAAAGCAGAACAGCTCAGTGTGATCTGTCTTAACTATAACCAGGTGATCGGAGCCAGCCTCCCTGCAGAAAAGTGAGCCTTGCTTCCTTTGCCTCATTAGTCTGTTTTCTGTGGCATGATGTCATGGCCAGGGGGTACTTTGTACTCACCGACATGAGGCTTCAAGGAGTGGTGTAACATAAGAGAGAGGAAAACATGAGAGCAAAAACACTTCCCTGCTCTCTTGCTTGTAGGTACTCTCAGGCTGCTGCTCAGCAGGCAGCAGAAGATCAGACTTTCTGATTCTGAGAAACAACAGTCATTGCTCTTTTGCTTTCATTGAAAATGAAAAGTTTGAGTAGCCAAAGTTTCTCAAGAAATATAAAGTTCCAGTAAATCCCTGTGTAAAATACATTTTTTTTTTGACATTGCAATGCAAAAATATTTTGACATTCTTGAACTGAAATTCCATGTTTGATTGTGCCTGCTTGAGCCCTTGCTGCTGCTAGGACCAGCATCATCCCCAGCTCCTGTCGGCATGCCAGGCTCCTTGCCTGGTACCTGGTCCCACATCTGTGACCAAATGGCTGCCAAAATGCACCAGCATCCCCTTGGAGGAGCTGCACATGCCTTAGAAGAGATCTTCCAGGACGGGGCCTCATCCATATTCCTCTAAAGCCAAATCACACATCCCATTGCAGGTTCAATTGCAAGTTGAAAAAGTCTTATTCTGAACAAGAGAGATATTGAATGTTTTATTTTATTCACTCTCTAAAATCAATAGAAAATGACTTTCCCATACTACCTTTTTTGTTCTAGTATCTAGGCTGTTGCAAGGAGGCACAGCCTGTGACATCTGGTCTTCAAAGGAGAGAGTTCAGGGAGTAGGAAAAAAGCACTGCACTAGCTGGCCTTATTTGGGCAGCTGACTCAAACTTACAGTGACTATAATGAGAGTTTATATGGCTGGTGTTCAGACACACACCTATATTTTAATGCTTGCAAAGGGGCTTAATCCTCTGTGGAACCCCTGGATGACTGTATCAGAAAAAACATCTGTACTGTCAGTGACCCGCTGCAAGAAGAGCACGCACAAGCAGAGACCTCCTGAGTGACTTGAACCCAACACTGTTATTCCATCTAAAGTAAAGAGCAGCTTGTGGATTTTGCTTAGCTTTTGTCTTTTCACACAAATTACCCAGACAAAGGTTGAGGTTAAGGTTTGAATCTCATGGCATTCTGACTGGCTTAATCAGACCTGGATTCAATATGCTACGTCCTTCAAATTGCACATGGAGGTTTGAGATGGAGATATCTCTAACATGAAGTGAATCAAAAGCAGAAGACAAATTTTCCAAAAATAGGTGGTTCCTTCAAAACATACCTTTGCATCTCCATCATTCTTGCCATAATTTCTGAAGCTTGGACTTCTCAAAATTTGCCATGACTAATTTATGTTTACAGTAATCAGTGTATATGTCACAAAATTACAGTTTTCTCTTCCAAGACAGATGCAAGCAGTGAATGAGCTGCTAACATCTCATTACATGCAACGATGTCATTATATGGAAAATAACACAACAGGGATGCCTGAAGCAAGAGTTTTAGTCACTGAGATCTGAGAACTTCATCATAAAATACTGACTCAAAAGTAGTCAGGATAAATTTCAGTGCCTTAATACCAGCGATTCAGACCCTACTATGCTGCATGGGCTTGTCGTTCTCCTTGTTTCTTTAATGTAGTTAAATCATGCTGAAGTAATGACAGTGACATTGTTGGGAACCTCAGACATATTTTAATTCAATTGTAACCTTGGCAAACTTGTACATTTTAACAGATCGTCCACTAACATGCTCCAGAACCCAATAGGAGCCTGCTAAACATCGTAGGACCTGACTGAGAAGAAAATATATTCAGACAGAACTTGTTCATAAAGTTCAGAAAGAACTTGTTCTTTTTTTGAATAAATCTGTGTTTGGCACACATTAAAGTTCAACTTTGATAAATCTGTGATACTCAAAATTCTACAAATTGTAGACACCTAGAAAGAAATCTCAGCAAACTTAGACATGTTATATCAACTGGAGTGTCCCTCTATGCTGTAGGAGATGAAAAACTGAAGAAAAGCAGTGTCGACATACTATATTTGTGTAACAATTCAAGGATGCAAGCCTAGGTTTCCATGGAAAGCCACTCCAATTGCTGGAACATCTTTCCTTATTTTATCTGTGCCCTCCATTGGCTTCTTGTGAGGCAGAAGATTTGGATTTTGGGTGCCTGAGGGGGCAGATGAGGGCAGCTTGGGTGAAAAAAATCCACAAGCCAGTTAAAATCTCTCGGGCTGTAACATGAGCCTCTCCCTCTTCAAGCTGCTCCTTATTCTTAGGCTGTCTTGCTTTCTCCAGGGAGGAAGAGCTACTGTAGTCCTCGGACTGAGGCCAGCACTGGGTTGTTCCAGCAGCCACTGGCTCAGCAAAATAAAATACAGCACTAAGGGAACAAGAGTGCCAGACTTGCTGCAATACAACCCCTGGGGTGGGTACAGCTTGAGACACTGCCCCGTGGTGTGTGGTAATGGGATTGAGTAGCTGAGAGAAGGAATGTCTCCTGTTTCTCAGGGAATCCTCTCTGAACATGGACTGCTGCTCCTGGAGTGGCCTTCTCCTGTACGGATGGGGACATCCACTCTTTGCAGGCACACAGAAGAGAAACATTTACGGCTCCTTGTCACAAAAGATTCAGGCAAGGGATGAGTAGAGAATATATAACAGAATCATAGAATCATTAAGGTTGGAAAGACTACTAAGATCATCTAGTCCAACCATCAACCCATGATTGTGACCACTCTAGACCATGTTACTCAGTGCCACAACTCCCCTTTTCTTGAACACTTCTGAGGACAGTGACTCCACCACCCCTTTGGGCAGCCTGTTCCAGTGTCTCACCACTCACTCACAAAATCTTCCTGAACTTCCTGTGATGCGACTTAAGGCCATTCCTTCTCATCCTATTGCTGCTACCTAGGAGAAGAGGCTGACCCCCACCTCACAACAGACTCCTTTCAGATAGTTGCAGAGAGCAATAAGCTCTTCCCTGAGCATCCTCTTCTCTGGACTGAACAATCCCAGCTCCCTCAGACACTCCACATAAGCCTTGTGCTCCAGACCCCTTACAGCTTTGTTGCCCTTCTCTGGACACTCTTCAGGGCTCCAGTGTCTTTCTTGTGGTGACGGGTTCAAAAATGAACACAGTACTCAAAGTACAGCCTCAGCAGTGCTAAATGCAGAGGGACAATCACCTCCCATGTCCTGCTGGCTACACTACTTCTGACACAAGTCAGGATGCCATTGGCCTTCTTGGCCATCTGGGAATACTGCTGACCTGCCCCTTTATGCCTCTTCTACACTGCTGTTTGGGCAGAGAACATATGGGCAGGTTGGGAACTGCCTTTCTCTCATGACCAAGGAGGGTGGGGTCTGGGAGCATGTTGATGGCCCTTGGAAGGGAGATGGAGGACCTGGGCCCTATACACTCAAGAGGTTTGCCTTACCTGCAGCCATGGTCACCATGACACAGCCCTGATTCTCTGTGGCTTGCTGTCCTCATCTCATTATACTCGCCATCCAAAGGGATGCAAAAGCCCATAGACCGTTAAAATGCAGCAACATTTCTCACCAGTGCTCCTCATTTTTGAGAGCAGGAGGAAAGCAAGCCTTCAGCCCCCTCGCTGTGCACCTCTCCCTCACTCCTATACAAAAATCATTGCTACTGCAGGAGAAATCACCAAGATATTTCACAACCAAGGAAAGTACACGTACAAAAAGAATTCCAAATTCACAGAATTACTTTTCACAACAGTATCCAGTTACTAGCTAAAACAAACAACATAGCTACTGCCCAGGGAACTGCCAGGCAGCGCAGAGAGGCAGGTTGCAGTAGATTAAAAAGAGAAGAAAAAGGACTCTTTCTACAAAAGATCACCTCAGCTGGAAATTAAAGGGAGCAAAGCGGGAGAAGGAGGATTATCCCTTCGATGTGGCAGTTAATCTCGGAGGGAGAAGGGGAAGGAGCTCTGTAGCACTGGCAGGGGCTGAGTGAGGGCTGGAGCACTGCGGGCCAGGCTGCTGCCATCCCAGCTTGCACTTTTGAACCATGCTGTTGAGTCAGGCCCTGCAGACCCACGGGGAGATGGAAACAGGATGACTGGACCTTTGAAGTTGCCAGGGTGTAATAGCGAAAGGAGACGAGAGAGCCGAGGCTCACAGTAACCCACTGTCTCTCATCATCAGCAGCACATTAATTTGCCGTGTGAGGATCGTGCGAAAGAAGCGACGGGCGGCTTGTCAGGGAAAAGCACCAGGGAGGAGGCCCTGGAGAGCAGGGGGAGGGTGGGAAGGAAAGTTTGGAGAAAATTGCTCAAAATTACAGTATTCAGCTTTTGCTGACAGTATATCAAAGCCCAACTACTGCCTTTATGATATTTAAATCCTTGCCGCTTCCCCAGAAAAACAGCACTGGCACAATAGAAACATTATGTGTTGGCGTAGGGAGGGGGAAAGCTGCTGAAATGGAACTCGTTTTGCGTCGGGGTTGTGATGCGAGCTTCGAGGGCCTGGTGGCTCCACCACGGAGATGAACAAAGTACCCATCTGCAGCGACAATGTCCTGAGGAGGCACTTTGAATTCAGCTCATGTTGCACAGTTTGAAATGCACACACACACACCCTCCCCTGAGGAAAAGTGTCCCAGTTACTGCACAGGCCAGGAGAACAGAGGATGCAACAGTATTAAAATTAAATGGGAAGATAAATCATATCTGGCAGCACAGTAAGAGGATTAAAGCTCCTGCTGGGGATTTATGCCTTCTGCCAGTTACAATGCTTTGGTCTCACTCATGGGATCTGCAGCCTCTATACTGGTGATGCCAGGTACACCTTCAACATTGCCATCTTCTTTGTTGGCAGGAGGGACATCAAACTCTCTCAGGGCAAAGCACTGGGAGATGTTTGTAGGGTATCAGAATGCCAAAAGCACATGAGCTGCAGAAAGACAGAGGGACACCATGGCAATGCCAGGGGGATGAGAGGTCCCCAAGAAGGGTGCATATCCCTATGAAGACCTTGTTTGTCAGCCCCAAAACAGGTTTCAAATCTGGTTGTGTATGGAAGAGGCAGTACCAGAGCTCCTTCCTGGTTATCTGATAGCCAAATTCCACCAAACTCTGAAGTGACTCGTCAGAGACGCACACAGGAGTGGCAGAGCCAAGGGGCCAAAGGAAAGGCAGTTCCTTGTGACATAATCTTAGTGTCAGGCTGAATCTGCTTGTGCTGTCTACATGGAGCTCTACCCGAAAGGATAAAGCAAGTTAGCAAATGTTTGTCAGTCAATAAAAGTTATCTTCAAAGAAGCAAGAGAACATCAATGTGGCTTTGGAAGATGCCAAGAGGAAGGAAGTTTTCTCCCCTCTTTCCAGGTGAGTAGAAGAGATGGGGTGGTTTGTAAGCTGCCCTCAGAAGAGGAGATGTATAGAATCATAGAATCATTAAGGTTAGAAAAGAGCACTAAGATCATCTAGTCCAACCATCAACCCACCATCACCATGCCCACTAAACCAGGTACCTCAGTGCCACATCTACATACTTCTTGAAGACCTCCAAGGTTGATGACTCCACCATCTCCCTGGGCGGCCTGTACCAATGCCTCATCTCTCTTTCTGAGAAGAAATTTTTCCTAATATCCAACCTGAACCTGTCCTGGTGCAACTTAAGTCCATTACTTCTTGTCCTATCACTAGTTACCTGGTAGAAGACACTGAATAAGTCCCTGGCTCACACAGCATTAGCTGCCACCTCTCAGCCAAGGGCTCAGCTTGAAGTTGTCTGTTGTCTTTAAGGGGCCATTTGCTGAGTTACAACATCAAAAGCCTTTGTATTCATAAACCCTTCTGGTTCTTCATTAGAAGAACAGATCTGTCATATAAGACTTGTGCAGACAATCTTACTTTGCCATCTCCAGGCCATTTCTTCCTGCCACTGCACTCCCTGGCTGGTGACACCTTTCTTTCCCTGGATGTGTGCAGAAGAGCAGTGGATGATGAGGAATTAGGCTAGAAGCCAGAAGCACTGTGCATTTAGACCTATAGTGGCCTCTTGGAGGAAATTAAAGTTTCTTTCAGCGGGAAAGCCAGTGAGGTTACACTGGTGTTGCATTTGGCCCAAGGATCAAAGGCCAGGCATGTTATTTTACACTTCACTGTGTTTTATGGATACAGCTCCAAGCTATAGACACAGGAAAAGCTGTGCCTTATGCCCACAGAGATGGATGGTCAGTTAAATCTCCTGTCCCTTAAAAGGGGGAAGGCATACTTAGGTACTCCTAGCATATGGGTCACAATAACATAGTCTAGCAGACTGTCCTAGATGAATCCTGGGCACTCAGGGTTAGATAAGCTTGCATGGAGCAGGACACATGACTGGATAAAGGTATATGTCTGCAAACTGGGCACAACATTTGGTCCAATGGCTAAGATAATCTAAGGATGGATAACACAGCAAAGACTGCCAATGGGAAAAGCAGCACCAAGTAATGTCCTGAAGCATCATGGGGAAATACCACAGCTAGAGACCTTATCCCCTCACCAACTTTCATCATCTCTTACATATTCAAGGGAGTCTTATTTCTACAAATGTCTCCCTTGGAAAAATAATCTTTTGCTCCTGAATCGTCTGCGAAACCATCAGAAGGCAGCAAAATTGGCTCCACTGTCAGTCATAAGAGAGTGAGGAATGCTTTTCAAGATTTCTAAACAGGAAGAAATTATTTCTAGGAGACAGTTGTTACAACCTAGCCAATAGTCCACAGCTGGCACACTGGCTACTGAGATTAATCACAAGGGAGGCATCAGGTTGGGGTCTCACTTGGGATATCTTTAGGATCGATCATGGGTCTGCCTAGGTAAGCTCAGTAATGAGACAACAACCCGTCTGGAGCGCACCTAGAAATGGTCTTAGAGGAAGATTTGTCTACAGTAACATCGCTTTCTCTGTTCAAATGAAGAAAAAAAATCAACACAAAGGCAAATCTGATCCTTGTGTAGGATGGACAGAAAAAGGGCCTTTGGTCTGCACAGATTCAGGGTAGCAGCCCATTTTCTGTGGTCTGATCTCCCTGTGTTCCACAGTACCCTTGTGTTTCTACAGCATATATGTGGATACCCAGAGAAGGTAGGTTTCAGATTAGCAAGCACTTACATAGCCTCTGAATGCCCCCCTGATATCCAGTAATTCATAGCACAGGTACTCCCAAGTTGGTTTTTTTTTGTTTTGTTTTGTTTTTCATTTTTAGTAAGCATTGCTAGATTTTTTGTCTCTAAATTTGCCTTTTTAAATCCTTTCAATCTTTTAGCACCCAAAGCTTCTTTTGGCAAGGGACTCCTCAGTTTCACTCTTTTGATTTGTCTGAGAAACTGAGGCAGGTGCACAAATGGTAACAGGTCTTCAAATGAGAAAAGTCCCATTTCTGCCCTTGCTACAAACTGTGCAAATGTTGGGATTCAGATCTCTCAGTAGGTGCTCTGCCCACCAGACTTGGTTTCCCCACGCCCGAGTTCTTAAATTTGCTGTTGAGATTCTAGGAACCAAATTACTTCAAAAGAGAACAGAAAGTGCAAAAGTCATATTTTGCATGTACATGTGGGCATGTGCATAGGATTTGTGACAGCTTTTACCTTTGCACTTCTTCTGGGCCCCAAGGCTAGAATTTTAGGGATCGTGCTTCACAGTTACATATCCTACAGCCAACCAGGAAGGACAATGTGTAGAAAAGGGGTGGAAAGCAGTTTTCAAATGTTTGTTCTTCAATTTATTTCTGTAAAGAAAGGAGAGCAGATCTTCGATAAAGCTGTTGAGCAACTCAGAGTGTATGGAAGTGCACGCTGAGCACATTGGCTGAGAACTGGCCCTAGAAGCTCTAAGTATTGTTATGTGGTTTCTTCCCTTTCTAGGCATCTTTGTTTCCCAGATTTCTGGCCAGGAACAGAACCTGGAGTGCCCAAGTGCTGCGGTGAAGCAGGCTGTCATGACATTTCCAACCCAACCAGTAGTGCAGGAAATCTCCCAAGAAAGATTGTTTTTATAGGCTCCCAGAAGGCTTGCATATGTCAGATATGCTTATCCAGACCAAACCCAGCCTTCCTGAAATTCATTCCTCACTAACATTAATGCTTTTTTCCATGTCAGTTTGAGTGGTGTGAGATTTTTGGCAATCAGGGAGTAGTAAAGATTTGTTTACAGCTGTTTTGGAATGGATGCTGGTTTGTTTATTGTAATTCATGCCAAATAAATATTTCATAACACGTAATATATTCCAAAGCATTCTTTTTTTTTCCTGTGATTTTAATTTACTGTAAGGGTTTCATCTCAGCAATCTGTGTTGCTTAGCAGTGGCCAGCCACATACAGCAAATGGAGGCAAAAAAAGAGAGAACATTTCATAAGACATAATCCCCTTCTTCAGAATTTCAGATCTCAGACTGATACACTGCATGTTCAAAAACAAGGGAGGAGTATTAAATTGTCATATTTCTTTACTGTATTCGGGTATAAATTTTTATAGTGGTGAATCAATCACGAATATACAGTGAATCAATCTGAAGTTTTTGATTGATTCTATCACATATCCTTGTTCATTTATCCAGCTACCTTAAATGAACATTTTTAACAATGCTTCCAGTGAAAATATGCACTGCAAGGAAACTGAAGTGAGTTCTATGGCTATTTATGTACAGTCATGTTCAAATATTTTCCTGTTTAAATTTGAGAAAGCAAACGTTGATTATCTAAATGTGGAAAAAAAGTAAAGATGGTGAAGAAAAAAAAATTAAAAGGATTTCAATGTCTGATATTAATTTTCTTAAATATATAAATATTAAGCAAATATTTTTTGTAGGGCTGTGTGGTGGTAAGAGGTTGTATAAGTTTTTAGCCCCCAGGTAAGATTCCTTGTATAATGAAAAATAAAGCCACATGGTGCCCACTGCTAGAAAAAAAAAAGATACAGTTTTCTCCCAAAATAAGTGTATTTGCATTCCTTTCTATGTGAGGATTTCTAAAATCAGCAAAGTTTGCATCCTCAGTAAATATGAATAATTGGAGGCTCTGATGAGAGCTGCAGAACTCATCACAGAAATGCAGCTTTCTAGGCCCCGATATCATTATCCAATCTAGAATGCAAGATATATCCAGCACTGGAAGATACAATCTACATTTCCCAGTGTGTTAATAACTTGACCCCCTCCAAAGGTCCTGCTGTGTGTATTGAAGCTGTCTATTAATTCCCTTGTGGACTGCTGCTTTTGGCATTTAATCTCCAGAAGGAATTTAAGAAGGTCAAAGTCCCCTTCTCTGAGGAATGCCACACAACTAATAAAACAAAGTACACTTGCCCCCTCAAAGAGCTAGAAGTCTGGGAGCTGTGTTGACAAGAGACCTTTGGACTATTTCTACCACAATTAGGAAGAGGGGGAAGGGAAGGGCAGAGAGATAGTTGCTGTAGTTTAATAACTATGGGAAGATGGTCAATACACATGGAATTTCAACCTCCGTGACATTTGATTTATTTTAAATATGATGAAGGGTTTAAAGTCTCTTTTCACACCACTGTAATCCTACTGACTCCCTTGGTCTCTGCATGATGGCTAGAATTAAGACTACGGTTGTTTTCTTGGAGCAAACAAGTTTAGGCTGTTATAAAAGCTCTTCAAAATTCTCACTAAGGTATCTGCTCATGGTGGTAGAACACCTGCATGAAATGTCATGGAGCCCAAAGACCAAATGGAAAACTCAGTAAAAGGAGTAATTGGCAATGCTGGCTCAGTCTAAAATCTCTAATACAGAGGCTCCTTGTTCTGAGTCCCCATGGGCATTTTATACTGTTATCTCACAACAGTCATGGATTTACAACCAAAGCTTCCAACTGTCACCTGTTACAGTGACTGAGGGCACAGCTGAGGTTACTGAAAGTGTGGATGGTTCTTGTTGCTAGTGGAGCATCCCTCAGTAATTCAGTCTTCACAGAGTAGAGCCTATGATGGGTTGCCTGTGTTACATGATATTATCTCAGGTCTCTCATTATGTTACTGGACTTTCCATTTCAGCTTTCCAAGGAAAATGTAATAAATACAACAGTGCCATTTGTTTTTTTGTTTGTATATCCATCTGTCCCTTCAAACCTGCTGGTCAATTTCAATTAATTTTTGGCAGAAGAAGCTTCAGAAGATCACATTCTTGCAAGATGATTTTAAATGCATGAGATACAGAGAGCCTCAAAGTAAAATCTGCTACATAACCTCAAATATACAAGAAAAGGAAATACTAAAACTGACACTTCATTTGGTTTTGCAGCTTGTGAAACTACTTCTGTAAACACTGGAGGCCAGGCAGAGGTATAATGAGCTACCTTTTTTTTGAAAGTTTGCAAATACTTCTCAAAAAGCTTAATGGCATTTCCCCATTATCCTGAAAGGAAAACATATTTTCAGCCCAGCATTCACTGGAAACTGATTGTCAAGGCTGTGAATACCTCACATACAAATTATCTGCCTTAAGTAGAAAACCCCAAGCATGGATGCTGGAGCCTATGGTGGACTATGCTCCCAAAGGCCATGGGGTGATGTTCTCCCAAACTCTGTAGGATGCAGCCTCTTTACCTTGAAATCTCCAAGTGGTAAAAGTCACACCTGGTCTCTGTCTCTGCTCAGCATCCTTCACAGCCCAGGTGTGGGCAGATAATGTCTTGGGACTTCCCTTTTACTGCTGCTTGTATTTTATCTGCGCTGAGATAGCATCAGTAACAAGGCAAGTGTTGGGAGATTTCTTTGACAGTTCTCTCAGACATCTGATTATGAAAGGCCCTAACTTATCCAATGCTTCACTTAGCTGATTACTTCAAAGGAACTGGTACTCCTCTCTCTTGCTTCTGCTGCCCAAACAGCTCCTTTTCCAGGACTCTGTTTCTGGACAGTTTTTTTTACAAAGTGCATCAATGTCACTGCCCGCACAAGGCTGGATCTGAGGAGGAATCTGGGCTTCTGGCCTGATAACCCCTAACTTTTGGGCTGGCAAACCTGCTGGAATTTGATGTTTTATGAACCCTTTGAATGATTTTTGTGTGTTCACAGGGTTCAAAAATTAGCTTGAGTTCATGAACCTTTCCCCTCCTCCTCTTGTCATTTGAAACTAGGGTTTTTTTCCAAGAGCAATTCGTTCCACTAAAAGAGTATTTTCCTCACTAATAAGGGAGTTCTATGCTACTGCATGTCCAGACAGGAGATGTTATGAATCATGAGATGGAAGAAAAACTTTGGAAGGAAGAGCCTATCACTTTGATTAGTAATGATGGATAAAATTCTGGCCCAGTGAAGAAGCTAGCAGAAAAATACAATTGACCTCTGTAAGACAAGGTTTTCACTTTTTTTTTCCATTGGAGTTTTTCTTCTCTCCTCCTCATCACGGGGTCTGTGTTTGTTTTCCTTCAGCCCACTAAAGGGCTTTTCTTTTTTTTCCTTTTTTTTTGAACAGACTTCAGATTTATTTTATCCGCAACTGTTTCTTAGACTGATTCCCTTCAGTACAAAATGTCTCCTGAAACATCTGAGTTGAACTTTAAGCCGGCTGAGAATGAGACAAAATAAATTTGCCCCAGGAAACTTCATTCTTTCCACAGTTTTCTGAGGCTTTCACCACCATGCCAGCAGAAAAATAGATGCCTCACATATATTTTTAAAGGAACTCAATTTGTAGGGTTCTCACAATCAGAACATGTCAGCACGTCTACAAAGTGCAGTGCATAGGGATGGCAGCAGGGCAGTATTAAGGATGTGGGTTTTGTTCTTCTTCTGTGGGCTGGCTCTGTCTGGCAGTGAGAAACAGATCAGCACTGACCATTGGAGAATTTGCCCAGCGTCAGCAGAGTCCACAGTGTTGGCAAGGTGTGCAGTGTTCACAATGCCCGAACCTCTGTTAATGTCAGAGCTGTCACATGGATCTAACCAAGCACAGGATTTCTCTCTCCTCCCCGTGGGTCAGCAGTTGAACACTGCCAAAGCACACAAAAGCACAGTTCGTGCCCTTGAGAGTTTAACAGTTTAGGGGCTAACAGCTTAATTTAACAGCTTGTAATTAATTTTTCCAGATTACTAATTAGCACTGCCCAAATAGTGCATTTTGTGCTTATATCTCAGCGATATATCCTGTGCTGGAGGTCAGCCCCTGTGGGAGCTTACCAATGTTTCAGAAAAGACTGATTTTGCACACCAGTACTTTGCTTCCCAAAAGTGAGTTAGTGTAAATGGCCACTGTCATTCCTTGTGTGTATTAAAATCCAGCTGATAGCCTGGAAAGCTGCTGGGCTGACAGTCAGAGATCCTAGCACCCTCTGTGCATCAGGCACTGCAAAAGCAATCTCAGCACTTTCCTGATGCACAGGACTCCTCCAGGGCTCTCCAGATCCCTGCAGAGGTGCACAGCAGAGCATCCAGGTCCCACACACCAGCTGCTACCATACAGCATGATGCCCCGAGTTGAGCAGCCCTGCCGGAGGGGCTCAGCAGTGATGGATGTGCTGTGCTCCCAGTGCCTCTCTGTTTGGGCTTGTTTCAAGACCCCAGGTTATCAGAGCGCTGCCATTATAAATGTAAACTGCAAATGGAACATCAAACAACAGCCCTGTCCTGCACAGCGTCACTGCCACAACTCGGCCGGGAGGAGCTGTCTGATCATTCCCAGCTCTCAAACTGCTGGGGAATGACTGGGGAGTGACCAGGATAAAGAGCAGCATTGAGAGCAGCCTTAAACCCCTTCTTCTGGAGGGCTAAGGTCACATTTTCCTCCTACGCTCAGCTTTGTTGTATTAAGCATAATTCTCTTTACTTTTATGAAAACAGGTTAAGAAGAACTGGAGATATTTGGATTAATGTACAAGAACAGGCGGATTAAGAGGCCCTGTGAATTAAGGTGATCCCTTTAAGGCTCTGCCCTTTCACCCCTGGAGCTTGGCTTTCATTCCTGCTCAGACTGATGTGACTAAACTCTTCCTAATCTGACAGCTGATACGGGTCAAAAGTTAAATGTGTCAAGGCAGGAGAAGACAGCCTTCTCTTGGTCCCTGTTGCCAATACCATGACAGGGAGTCACCCACACTGCTGAGCTGACCCAGCAGCCCCAGACACCCACACTGCTGCGCCAAGTAACTGAAATACAGCAACAAGGCTTTTTTTGCACCTCCTGATGATGGGACTGCTTCCATCCCCTGAAGTAACTGTTGGGCATCCTAAGGCCGGTGAGATGGCTCTGCTTCTCACTGCAGAGGCTTGCAAAGCTTTCCAAACTAGAGCAGAGCAGGTTATTATCTAAAAGTGAAAGTCCAAAGGAGGGTGCTGAAGATGGTTTATGAGTTGTGAGATCTTCCACAGCAAACCTCCATCCAAATCCATATCTCACAATGCTGAGATTAGTGCTGGCTGGCCTGGACTGAGTGTACTACCTAAAATGAATAAATACCTGATTTCTCAACAGTGTGGCAAAAAAATCTTGCTTTCTAAAACAGTGTTTCTCCCTGCAGACAATCCTTCTTGGCTGGGCTTGTGTCCTTTCTAGGTTCTCTTTTTTTTTTTTTTTTTTTGGCATCATCTCACACCTGCTCTGGTTCAGAAGACTTTGAATCGCAGGGAGACTGAGCAAGCAGCTCTCTCAGACCAGACATGATAAACACAGCTCAAGAGTATTTATGCTGAGAAAACAGAAGAACCTAGTCCCATCTCAGATTGCTAAAAGGTATTTCTAGATCAAAGCCGTGGAAAGGTTTATTTCCATTTTGTCCATCCGGACACAGCAGCAGTGAAGTCAGGGAGAACAGGGAGCTGTGAGGACACAGGTAAGGAAGGATGGAGCTCAGCACTATGGGTCCCGAGCCCCTCCTCCCACCCTACATCCCCATGGAAGAGGAAGTCCTCTTCCATTGATCTGCTCCCTACTTTTCTGTCTGTGACTGCTTTTTCTTTTCCTATTTTTGGTGAGGCAGCCAAGTTGTTCTGTCACCAGTGGAACTGATTTCCAGGCACATGGAAGAACCCAAGCAACCATCATTCGTGACACCATTGCTTCCCCAAGCTTCAATCTCTCAGACACTGTTCTTCATTTTCAGTGCTTGACTGAAGATGATGTTTTCTTGAGTCATTTCTTGAGTCATTTCAATCAGTATGCGCTCACTTCCACATACATAAACGCTCTTCTAAGTTCTTACTGCTGCTTTTGAGGTGCCACTGATCATTTATGTCTAACTACAGCTTGAAGGACGGAGGTTTGGGAACTCCTGTTTCCTAGGGCCTGAGAACTTTTATAGTCAGTAGAGATGTTTTCCCTCATCTTCAGTGCCCCAGCATTGACCATGTCTTAAACAAGCTGACTGCAGGGGCTCCTCCTGCTGCAGCTGCAGCTGCAGGGCCTGAAGCTCCTCTTGCAGCCCAGCAATGCCTCAAGATGCATTTTCTCAACACCCTCTTCAAGAGCTGAGGGACCCCATATGCCTGGCCTGGCTTGCAGGCAGAATCTGCCTTCCCCACCCGCTCCCAAAACACTGCAGCCATAGAGAGCTCTCCAAAGATGGCCTTGGGCACTCCCAGAGTGCAGAGCCGGCCACACGTAGGAGGGCCCAACCACAAAAAGGAAACTTGGCTCAACAATCCGTTGTTTAAGGACCAGGAAAGGAAGAAGACAGGCGCCATTTGCAAGCAATCCAGATGTGGAGAGGGCAAGCGCTGCAGTCAGGGCGAGTTTGCCATCCTCTACCTCCATGCTCAGCAGATCATCTCAGCACATGGTCTAGATTAAGCCCCATTCTCTTTTTTTAAACCATTAAACCACGATGAGCTCTCCAGTCCCCCGGTGGGCTCATCTTGGAAAATCTTGCAATAGCTCCAATTTCTGCCAAATCATTCTGATCTTTGCTTTCAACTTCTCTTTCACCCCGGGGGCTTGGCTTTCCCGTTGGTAGCAGGATAAAGGCTTGTACAAAGGCCTCAGGAGAGGTGTACGTGGGCTCACTGAGGCTTATTGGAAGCAAAGGCAGAGCCTGCCTGTGGGGGTGTGTGCATGTAGAATTCAGCACACCAGTTCAGCTCGGGGGCCACCCACAGCCTCCAAAATGAATTATTTGCTCATATATTTTCCTGACAGTCAGAAACCTTCCTCATGCAAGACAACAGAGGAAAAGAAGAAAATGTCAAGGGTGATAATAGGTAGAAAACCCCCCATAAGTGTATTTTCTTAAAATATGATGGATTTAATTCGTGGGGAGGCAGGGTGATTAAGAGATCTGGGGGCTTGAGAGCTTTGCTGTGTCTGACAGATGCTCACTTTGTACTAGATCTGGTCCAAACCCACATTTGAATGCTTTTGCAGAGCTGAACTGATGCTCTGGGAATGACCTGATCTCTTAGCTCATGTGTGCCATGTGGAGAAACCAGCATTCTCAGGTGTGTGATACCATTCTGATTCTGCTATTGATTCCATTTTTAAGATCAAGACAGCCCTTGTCCCCCTGCAGCAGTGCAGGTACCTCCCCACCAGGAATGCCCAGTGGGGCTGCGTCCATCTCACCGAGGCACCAGAGGAGTTTGGGGAGCTAAGACACGCAAAAGCTTTAGCAGTGCATGTGCAGCCATCCCTGCCTTGACCAGACACAGTGCTGTGATGGGAACTCTGTGAAAGGGATACCCCTTTGTGCCTTCTCTCATGATATCCATCATTCCTACATTCTCACTACATGGTTTATTTTGGTGCCATAAAAATGTCCCAAAATTCATTAGCAGATGTGCCATATTCTACAAATGGATTATTTAAAAGACTGCCTTTATTTTCTATCAGTCTGCGGGTACAGCTTTTCGAGTCCATGTTAAACAAACAGCTGTTGAGTGAGACAGAGGGAAGTCAGAAATTAATAAAACCTTTCCCAGTGTAAATGGTGAAATGCTCCATAGAGGGTATGCAATCTAATAAATACACCTGTTGATTGAAGGGGTAAGCATAGAGAAGGAAGAGGAAGGCTGCATAATACCATCCCAGGCTGGCTGCTAGCAGATGTTTGAGCAGCACACACAAGTGCAGAGGGTGTTTGTGCGGCAGAAAAGGGGCAGAGGGATGTCAAAAAGAAAGGATGCTTATGCCATTTGAGCATGGGCTGCACTAGCCCAGATCTCATTGCAAAGCCCAGTCCATTAAAGTCACTCAAATAGATGGACTGGGAGACTTTGTAGCCCAAGCCCTGCAGTGGCTGATCAGGGATTAAATCGGTAAATAAAATCATGGCATTGAAGTCTTGACAAATAAGAGATAAGCTAAGCTTCATAGCCTGTCTCTTTTCATGCAACAATTAGCTGACTTCCTTCAAATACCTGCTGTGGCTGGATCATCTCACTGGGTCTCTGTAGCCAGAGGACATCAGACAAGCAGCATTGTCAGCCATAGGTTCAAGGGGTCCAAGGCAAAGCATCCCTCACAAGACACAAAGCCATCACTGCAGTTTGTCCCAGCAAAAGAGAGAACGCCAACAGCATGTTGTGCAAAGAGAAAAAAAAACACTCCTGAATGCTTCAGGCCCTTGAAGTTTATCAGGACACTGTCAGAGCTTGTAACGTGCTCATATGGAACTGCTTCTCCAGAGAAAATTGCCATCACATTCATGTCTTATCCAGTCTTTTATACTCATATTAGGTCACCCCTTCCCAAAACCTCTGCCATGGCCATGTCCTTAAGACTGAGTCCCTTGGACAGCAGAAGGTACACGCTGGGAAGAGAGAGTGTCCGGATCCAGCTGTTGATACAGAATAATGTAATGAAGATTAAACTGTATGCCTTATTCCTGCTCATTTCCCTGTAAAAGAATATTCCTAAAGTGCTTTGAGATCCCTGGATGAAAGGATCTGTTAATAATAATACTTTAGTACTGCAAAACTACTGGTAAAGGTCTGTCAGCTTTTCTTTTGTGATTATATACACTGGAGTTTAGTGCAGTTATAGAACACCTCAGGCTGATACTTGGCAAACTATGTCCCTGTTCTGAAACATTTAATTTTTTATTCATGTTCTGAAATCTTGCATTGTCTGATTTTGAGCCTGCAAAGTAAAGAAGCAGAAGAAAAACTGTAATACCTGAATTGTAAAATCCACACCCTGGTGATTTTGAATCACCAGAATGAAATAACTATTTGGATTAGGCAGACTGTTGTTCTAGCAACACTCCATATCAGACCGAAAAAAATAAATGAAAAGAGAGAAGGGAGATTTTCTTGTATAGGAAGAAATGGTCAATCAAGGTAGCTTAGCATTGCTGCATACTTAGACCTTCCCCCCCAAAGAGTAAGAATGAATCATGGGGCACCATGAATGAATCCCAGAGCACAAACAAACCTTCATGAGCCAAACTTGTGTCCGCGATATCCTCACCCAGTTGGTCTTTGCCAACCAGTTTGAATGCGAAAATGTGGTGGCTGTTTAGTGAGATGAGGAATGATTACTTCTGAACTGTAAAAAGTTAACTTCTAAAAATATTTCTAAAGAAATAAATAAGTTGCTTGCTTTCTGGCAAAAGTTCATGCTCATGATGTTTCCTGCAAGCATTAATGGCACCACTCTGTGGTGCTACCAATGGCTTGGGGCATCAGTAAAATCCCTTGTTCACATATTCTTTCCTAAGTGAGTTGGCCTGGCAGTTTCTGAAAAGATAGCATGAGGCCAAGGGCTCTCATACAGCTGCGGCCCAAGCAGTGACCACTGCTATTTACTCTCTTCAGGGAAGCACATCACCATCCAGCAGCTCTGTCCTGAACTGGAGCAGCACTACACAGTGGATGGAAAACACTCCTCCAAGGCTCTGTGGCAAAGAGGAGCAATTCAACAGAATTACACTGGAACCAAACAGGAACTGGAGAATTATTTCTGTGTTTTTTTTACCAGCACTGGAGTGGAATCTGCCCATAATTGTGTCCTGTTTACTGACATGATCAGGACAAGATGAACAGGACCCCTTCTCAAACCTGAACAGCTCATGCAAAAGCTAGGAAGGATCTCACATACGAGTACTTCAAACAGCAATGTCAAAGCTGAACCTCTCGGTTAGCCAGAAGCAGCAGGAAGTGCATTGGCTGAACAGTGAGGTACAGCCAAAGATAGTGCTCTCAGGAATACGCTGCATTTCCTTTTTTCTATATGAAGGAGAAGCAGGATGTGGACAGTGAAGAATCATAAGAAATACATGGTATCACTGAAGCCTCAACACAGAGTTTTAATATAGCACAAACTACTCTGGACTAATATTTAAAAACAAGTCAATTATAGTAGGACTTGATTGACACCACCTTGCAGGTTGCTTGTCTATAGATCCCATCATTGAAAGCAGATTACTTAAACTACTGTAGGATTCAAGGTCCTGCAAAACTATTGACTCCGTTCAGGATGAGCTGAGGTCAAAATCAAACTAAAGTGGAAAACACATCAAGTAAAATTCAGCCATCAATTCAACCATCAATTTGAGATTTATCAAAAGACACAAGGAAAAGTTTAGTTTAACTGTAGTGTATTGTACTATACACTTATACACTATAACAAGCTTTCACTACATTTCTGCAAGACAGGATGTTCTTGCACTTTATTATTGGATGAGTATAACATATGCCTGTAAAGGCATAACTATTTCTTTTTAGAAATGATTCTTTAAGTTGTTAGCATGCTTGGAATAAGACAACAGAGAATGGAGCAAACAGCTGAAAGAGTTGAATAAAACAAAGAAAAAATGAGAGACAAAACTGAAAATTCTGTCTTTGAGAGAGGTGTCCAAGGTGACGTGGTCAACTTCAAAGCATAGTTTGCAACATACACTGAAGCCAGGAGTTTAAAACCACTCTGCCCATAGACTGCAGCTTGCAGCAGAGATGCTGCCAGAATAAAAACTTTTGGCACAACACTTAAAGCACCTCAGTTCTGTAAAGAATGGAAATAACACAAACTGAGACTGGCTCTAGCTATAAAATTATAATGAAATTTAAAGAAATACTCCTATCTTACTAGACAGTGTGCAGCTGTGATGCTGCAGTGATTCTTGGAGTGCAAAGCTTTCTGCCAGAACACGGATCACAAATTCTGGCATTTCACCTGAAAAAAAAAAGCCTTTAAAGGCATTGGACTTACACCAAAGCTGATAAAATGGCAATAAAAATTCCTTCACATAAACAATGACCACGCACGGTGTCACCTTCAGACGTCAAACAGCTTTTCTCTTTTTCCTGAATCCTCTCTAGGAATTATGGAAAAAAAAAAAAAAAAGGAAAAGAAATCATCTAAGAAAAAGAAAGTGACACACACTTCACTCTGTCTTATACATATATTCAGGCTACATGGCTACATTCTTCAGCAAAAAAGTAAGGCGAAATTTCATCTAGCTAAACCAAGGAAATAATTGGAAAAGCATCAGTCAGAAATTGAAAATAATAATGTTTTATACATATGTAAAATCAAAGTTGGACATGTTTTGCTTTGAAAAATCTGATGAGAGTTTGGAACTTCTTAAGGCTCATGAAGTCTCCCAAGAAAAGAAGAGTGATCTGGACTTAAAACTGCTCCAGAAAAGATTAAGCTAATTCTTGGTTCATTTCGCTGATGAGCCACATTTCAGTTAGAAAGAAAACATATTAAAAAGCTGGGAATGTCATAAAAATGTTATGCTTCAACTGTATTAACTGGCAAAAGTTGTACTTGCAGTTCCAGTAATCTATGTGAGTGTTGAAAGAACATTTTCAGGACTCCAATTCATCCCTTCACCACAGAGGTCCGATATTACAGAGCAAATATCAGAAGACACTGCTTCGGTTTTCTTGGATGAATTATTCAGGAGAAGCATGTTTGTCTGACACCATGACATTAGAGTATATGCCATAAAATTACAATGCAAGAATGAGTAATCAAAAAAGAGATTCAACTTTAAACTTCAGCTTTTTGTTTATACCTCTACTAAGATTAAAACCAACCTAATGGCCTAATCAAATCCTAACTCATTATTTAATTTTTCATAACATGAATGATGGCAAGGAAACAAAATCAAAGGCAAGGCGGAGTGAAACAATGCCCTGAATGGCTCTGGGAGGTAAGCTCTATGGGGCTCCCCAGTCCTGCAGTCCTGCACAGTGTGTTCCCACAGAATCATAGAACCATTGAATGATAGAATCGTTTGAGTTGGAAGGGATCTTTAAAAGATCATCTAATCCAACTTCCTTGCAAATGAACAAGGACACCTACAGCTAGATCAAGTTGTTCAGAGCTGATCCAGCCTGACCTTAAATGTCTTCAAGGTTGGGGCATCCACCACCCCTCTGGGCAACTTGTGCCAGTACTTCATTATCCTACTCCTCTTTCACTACAGGCTGCCTGGAGGCTGCCCAGTGGCAACATGCCAACCTGCATGGCTGCAGGTCACAGTGCACCTCTGCATCCACACTCAGACAGCGTGAAGCTGCTTAGAAGGTTTTTGCTCACACCTTCCATCTGGTCAAATGACCTCCATGATTCATTTCTGTAATTATTTTAGTAATCATCAAAATTATGTGGTACTAGAAAGCATTCAGAAAAGGCACGTGATAAACTGATAAGGGTTTTTTTAAACTGGAAACCACTTCTCAGTAATTAATTTCTGGTTTGTTTAACTATTGTTCCTCCTCAATAGATTGAAACTTGACATGGTGTTGATACCAAAGTACACACGCTCTTAGCACACAGACCCCACTAAGCTCATTTCCTATCCAAATGCAGTACTCAGTTTAAAAATTAATTCCTCCCCTACAGAGGTTATAGGCTACAGCTATTTTCCCTCCTTTAATGAGGGAGAATACTGCTGTGCTGGGAATAATTCCACAGCCAAATTAAATTCCTGAGGTACACCCAACATAGCCAAAATCCCAGCTCTGCAGCCCTTCCTTACCTCTCCTTATGGTCTGACCTCACCACCAAAGCAGCCCTGAGCCTTCCAACTGGGTAGAAAGCATGGGGCCAGTCTTGCCCTCAGATACACTGAGCAAGTCCAGCTTCTCAGGGAGGCTGCTCAGGCTCTCCTGAAAGCATTCACAGAATCTAGAAACATGAAGGTTAGAAAAGACCTTTAAGATCATCTAGTCCAACCACTGATCCATCCCTACCATGGCCACTAAACCATGTCCCTCAGAGCCATGTCTACAAGTTTCTTGGAAACCTCCAAGGACGGTGACTCCACCTCCCTGGGCAGCCTGTACCAGTGCCTCACCTCTCATTCCAAGAAATTTTTCCTAATATCCAACCTGAAGCTCCCCTGATGCCACATAAAGCCTATAGTCCTATCGCTGATATGATAGGATAAGAGGCTGACCCGCATCTCACCCACAACCTCCTTTTAGGATCATTATCAGACCATACTGTAGTCTACTAGAGTAGATGGGAAGTCGTGTCTGTTTGGGGAGTCTTTTAGTTTAGTATGTCTTGTTTTCTCTTCACACACCTTTTTTATTTTATTTTAAAATCTTTGTGTTTTTCCAAGTCCTCAAGAAGGCCGTTTCAAACAAACACACACTCCAAGGAAGAAGAGAGAGATGACAGAAAACTGCAGATATCTTTGTTTGATTTGAACAAGTTTTACTGTCCCTTAATGCTCACAATAAAACACTAAAAATTGATGTCAGAAGAAAGTAAGAATGAGAGTATAATTCGGAGAAGTGAGAAGTTCTATAAATAAGTTAAATGATGCACACTTTGTTTGAGGAAGCTTTCATCACGGTAAACAAATGAAACATTTCCAGAAGTTCTGTTACGCCTGTGTAACAGCGTGCCACTGTGGTCTCTCAAAATGGCCTTTCATATTTAAAAAAATATATTTGTATATATAATGGAAAATCTACTTTGATAAACATAAGGTACTCTGTTGACTGTGGTTGAAAATGGACTGTTGAAGTAATCTTGCATGTGGACACAAAATAAGTCCTTGTTTTATTTATTTATTTTTTAAATTTAACTTCTTTAGCAAGGTCGTGGGTTTACAGACATCTCATGGAGAAAATGGAAATTTGTACCTCGTTAAACTAGTAAGTGAAATCCAGTATAGCTTTCTGGCATGCTCACAATCCAGCTTGGTCAAAGTTTTCACTGATGCATCTGCAAGGAAATAAGTGTTCTCATCTGAGGACTTTGGACTTAACAGTACAGGGCTGTTGGACCCACCTTAATGTGTCTGCAGCAAGGCAGTCCAGCCCACCTTCACCTCCCTCAGCCTTTGAACAGTCCAATCTATGAGCATATTTCCTTTGAAACTTTTATATTCATGACAGGGTAGCAACTCAGGGACTACAAACTGGTAAATAAGGATGCCTTGACTGACACCTCAGAGTTCTGAGACCCTCTACCGAAAGTGTGTCATTTCTAGCATTTAGTGCTTGGCCTGGGAAGTATAAGGACCTTATTTCTTCTCAATTTTTAGTGATACTGGCTGGAGAAAGAATAACAAGCACAGCTTCCTTGCTTGTCATCACTTGTTCTCCAATAGCCTCATAACTATATTTGTGGCTCATCATGGCACTTAGGTGCTGGCTTCTCCCAAAGCACCGGAGAAGTCCTCTTGGTCTTCACTTCAGCGTGGCCTAGGGATGGGGCAGGACATCATGCAAAGCAGCCTAATGTTCATCCCTTGGTTTTATGATTATTTTGTTTCTCTGTGTTTCCACACCTCTGCCTTTGAACAACAATATTTGCAAAATATATTGCAGATAAGGGAGGAAGAGTTGCTATTCACTTGCAATTCAGGGAGTAGCATGGTGCTGTGTGAAGTGAGCATAATTTCCTGTGTTCTCTGAGGTTCCCCCTGTGGTAACAACAATGTCTGTTTAAGAGAATCCACAAGCCAACTCACTGTTTTATCATTAAATTCCAGACCTGGAAATGTTTGAAATAAAAACTGATTAGATCAAACACTGCTTCCTTAGCACATCACCATGGAAACTATCCTTTCTTCATCTGCTTATTTACAGTGATGATGGGATCTGCAGTGAACTTTGAAATAGATACATAGATAGAAATAGGTCAAAACAAATTACAGAAAATGTATATCTTTTCTGGCAGCAAGATATCACTGTTTTCTAGGCTCAAGCTGAAAAAAGATATGGTCGCCAAATCTGGCTTATAAGCAGAACTTAAGTACTTCAGAAATGTAGGACACAAAATCTTCAGTCACTTGCTGTGTTACCCATAGATACTTCAGGATGTTTTTACTTTAAAATAAAAACTGAAAATTCAGTTTTCTCACACGTCAGAGGCTCTCAGTACAGTTTGACTAGGCAGCACGATACTAGTGGTGATAGGATACAAGGCTCTCAGAAGGCTCTCTACTTAAAAAATACTAACAAAAGCTAAGTCAGCTGGCCACAGTCATTCACCTTATCTCCCCTTAGCTCAATTGTGACTGCAAAAACACCTCATTCTTATGTGAAACTGAATGGGCTTCTTGCAGACAACCTGGTAGAAACCTCTCAAAGGTGCTCACAATCTTCTGTAAAGGAGAGAGGTGTAGTTAATAGTTATAACCTCCAAGGAACCAACATACATCAAGGATTTCTGTGAGTTGTACATATAGGAACACATCAATGCTCATGTTTGAACCTCAAGCCCTGTGGTCAACACCGACAGAGGAGATCCACCTCACCCTCCTGAGATGCACACCTACATACTGAGGGAATCCAGTCGTAGGAGAGATGAAGTCCACCCTAAACCATCAAGCATTGGAGTCTAAATCAGATCACAGAGGGCAGCCTCCGAGACATTTCACCTCAGTGGGACAAAAAAACTTTTGCCCTTTTCCAAATGAACTACAGTTACGAAAACCTCCTCGTCTGTCCTTTTGGATGATTTCTAACGTCGTCATCACAGCCCTACCCAAGGGTGCAGGCGGCAATGAGCCACCCAAACAGACCTAGGCGGGGCCTGCCTGTGCATAAAGGTAGCACTGCACCAAAGCTGTAAATGTAAGAACAAACAGTATTATTCTGCACCGCAAAGCAAAGCAAAGAATGGCTGTATTCTACTCAAAACATGTCCATGGTAGGTTCAATGCCCTGAAACATGGCTTCAGTGCACTATGCTCCTTTATATTCATAGATCTTTTCCCAAAGCCCAAATTTCTGTGTTTGTACGGATGTACACTGTTCCAGGCAAGGCTGCATTTGGGACACATGCCCACGTAGGCAGGCAAACAGGATCTTCACAATCAAAGAAATGCATTCACAATTCGTCCGTCATTATTTTACTGTTTATAAATACCCAGTTAGGAATTAGGGGAAAACCACTATGTGGTTTAAGTAGCCAGTCTTATACCACAAAAGATGAATAGTGAATAGCTGAAGTGAATGATTCCCAGAAAACTCATAGTCTGAAAACTGTTTGTCTGTGTTATTCAGCAAATGCTTATGAATAATGAACAAGCAAACAGAAGTCAGAACATGACCAAAAGATGGATCAAGCTGATCAGAGAGTTTATTCACAATTAAACATACACATACATACTGGGGAGGGGATAATTTATATATGCCATGCTCTCAAGCAACATAAATTAGTCAGACCAGTGACAGCAGTGAGATCGATCAGATGGTAACCAGCAACACTAATGGGATTGCAAAAAATGACTGTTGGCAGGTGCTGTAGTGTGCCACTCCCACACTAATTACATTTTAGCTTCTCTTTTCATCTCTCCCATGTGTGGGTATAGGTTACAAGCACGATCAGTACACATACTGATACTTGACAGCTATGCATCAGCAAATTACCTGGGTGTTAAAACACTTATTCACAGAGTTCTCTGGAATCACAGAATGGCTTATGTCGGAAGGGATCTTAAAGATCATCAATTCCAACCCGTCCACCTAGTCCCAAACACCATCTAGTTCCTTCGTGGGATTGTATTCAACCTGAGCTGAGATCTGAGACAGGGAATGATTCTAGAATCAATGCCACCAAATCATTCTGGCCAAGAGACTGTGGGAGATGTTACCTGAAAGAAAAACAGCCTCCTGGCTTACAGTTCTCCTCATGCTATAGTAAATTATCAGCCCTTGAAAATGATCTTGAAGTGACAGTCACTTGCACAATGATTTCTTCAGGAATGTCACACATATAGTAACAACTTTGCTTGCAAAACCTTTTGTGACAATCCAGAGTGGGAAGCAGTTATAGGTTCAACCAAAGTTACCCAGAAATATTTCCCCTATTAAGTTGTGCTTACTAGGTCACCAGGACCTAGTCAAATTATCCAGCAGAACTGGGTGAATTATGGATTTTTAATAATTCTCAAGTAGAAAGAAATATTTGAATTTTTTATTTTCTAAATATAGCCTGATTTCCACATGAAAATAATAGAATCATTGAGGGGCCTGGGTTGAAAGGGACCGTAAAGATCATGCAGTTTCAACTCTCTGCCATGGGCAGGGATACTCTCCATTAGAACAGGTTGCCTGGGCCCCATCCAACCTGGCCTTGAACACCTCCAGGGATGGGGCATCCACAGTGACTCATCATCCCCAGAGTAAAAAATTTCTTCCAAAAATCTAATCAAAATCTCCTCTCTTTTAGTTTAAAACCATTCTCCCTTGTCCTATCACTATCTGCCTGTGTAAAAATATTATTTTAAAACAAAATGTCAAGATGCTTTCCAGGCTTTCTCCCCACTTTTTGTCAAAATGATTTATCAAACTTGACCCAACTTGATTCAATTGCTCTAAAACTGCCACAAATGTATATACTAACTGAAAATATTTTCTGCTCAGCTCTATCCAAAACATGTATAACACTTAAAAAAATTAGTGCAGGAAACTATGACTGGGATGCAGAAATATTTAAACATCCAATGCAAATAAAATACAAATGTAATGGCCTCACTACTACAGAAACGTCTTGGCATGTTTCCACTTGGAGCCAGCTAGATGATTAACTGGCCACGTGTGCTAATTATTTGAGGTTGACATTAGCACTGTACAAACTGGGTGCAGTTTTGTGCAAAAAAAAAAAAAAAAAGCATTTGACCAGAGCCTGGAGACTAGATTTTCTGTGCCTGGGAAAAGTTGAAATAAGGTACAAAAAATGAGCCTTTGGGATTTCCAAGCGGAGGTTTGGGCAGGCCTGAAGAAGCCAACATCCTGGCCAGGGAAAGCCCTTGTTTGTACTGGCTGCTACAGCACTCACAAGGTTTTCCCAGAGCATGTGTCACTTGTACAGAGAATGCCACCATCCCTGTCCCTTAAGCAATGTCTCTAGCAACCTTCTCCCCTGGGACTGAGATGGAGAAGCACAGGTCTGAATGTTACCTGTAGGTGTTAATAGACACATCTACAAAGTGCTGGTAGATCAGTGCAATGCTGAATCCAGCAAATGCCCCTCTCTGACTGTGTCTGCTCTTGTTCCACCAAGGCTTATTTACAGTGAATTTAGGTTATTTACATTTAGGTTATTTACAGTGAATGTGTTCTCTCAGCTGGCGAGAACTGGAAATAATTCTCCAGGAATCAACATTAAAATGGCAATCTGGAAGCACACAAATGGAAAAAAAGACAGATGCTGTATAATAATATGCAGCTATAAGAGAAATGTGAGAGTTCAACAGAAAAAAGAATCTGCGCAGATAGAAAGAATAGCTTCTCCCAAATCTTCTTGAAATCCACAGGTCAGACTGCATCAAGTCTGAGTGAAAAAGGTAAAGGACTACTAAGGCGAGTAAAGCTTCATGAGTGTATGCTCAGGGTTAGGGCTCCGACTGGATTCCTGTGCTGTGAGGAGCGCCAATCAACAAGTGAGGATCCAGTGTTCTCCTATGTATCTCCTCCCACATACGTCTTCAGTCTGCACATAAATTTGCCTCCTTCCCTTGGATGAAAAAAAAAACAGGTTTGGTTTTCAGGAGCAGGCAGAGCTTTTGCTGAAAGGTCCCAGTCAGCCTTGTTCTCCATGTTCTGACAACAAAAGCTATGATAAAATCTAGCTTAAAAGTTGTTTGATTTGAGCGCAATCTATAAATCCAGATACAGGAGTGCTAAGGGGCTGCAGGCAGCTTTGTTGTTTGCTGCCTCTTTTTATATATTGCCGTGGCTGAGCCTTATCTGTTCTCTGTTTACTATTTGTGTGTTTTAAACCCAGGGGAAAACAACTGCCAAGAAAATTCTGGCACATTATGAGAGTGTGACAGCCATGCTATAAATAATAGAAAATGAATGTTTGCTTTTTTCATATCTGCTTACAGATGGCTTGTCCACTGTATTTCAGGCAACAAAATTAGATCAGTAGCAGCTTTGTCAAACATATTTTTTTCTTACCAAATGTTCAGTTTCTGTCAGAGCCTGTCCAGTCAAGTTCCCATGAAAGGCTGATGATAAACTCAGATCTTCTCGTGCTCTTCAGCAGCCTGTGCCCCCGGGGACAGGCCAGACTGCTTGTTCGTAGATCAGTGCATCATGTCACCAGACAGCACTGGAAGGAATGAATGGAAAGAAGAGGTCAAGTGCAAGCTTTTATAACCGTTTGTTTAAACCTGCAATAATGGGAAAACATTCTCTTAATGCGGAGTGCGTGCAGGAAAGCTGCCTTTGCGGCCGATGTACCCACTAGATGGTGCTAGAAAGTAATGTAACTGCCCTGAGTGCTGCCTCGGCAAACAGCCCCTTTCTCGTGATGCACCACTGCTGAAATGGCAATGTTCCACTGATACATAGGTCTGCGATATGCAAAGTGTGTACTTTAAAATTAGCTGGAAGCCATATTCTCTGATTTAAGCTAAATTTAGTCTAGTTGATGCATAGATGTGCCCTGAAAGAGAGGGGCTAGCTCAGATGCAGGTTGGTGCCTCCAGTTTTTTGCAAATTGAGCATCCTCATGACTGGCGAAACTGAGTTGGCTGGTGCAGTGTGGAGTGTGGATGCAAGCTCAGAATTCTCACCTGCTGCAAGGCTGCTCCAAGAATTCCAGCCCCTGCCCGTTGGCCTGGCTGAGGTGAGCAGCAGCATGCTCACTTTCACGGCTTCAGCAGGTCAGCAGCCAGCAAACGGAAAACCCTTTCATTCAAGCCAGCCAAGTTTTCAAACAGCTCCTGAAGGAGAGAGTGCTGCTAGGACTGGGGATGAAACTGAAGTGTGCACTCAGAGGTGGGAGCATCTCCATGAGATGTGCTGCTGTAGACATGGGCTTTGCAGTGTTCCCTTCTGTTTTGTGGTCCAAGAAAGTCAGTCAGAAGACTGATCTATGAAGGATGTAGGTCACACTCACTGTTTCTGAGATGAGTGGTGACCAGCAGAAAACTCCATTGGTGAACAGTGGCCAGTGATGTATGGATGTACCAGACCATGGGTGAGGAAGAGAGGACACCTTCCCCCTTGGAAGAGCCTACGATACAGCATATCATCAGTCTCTCATACTGCATCATACTGTATCAGAATCTCTCATATATTAAGAAAACCAGTTCATTTGAAAAGCTGGATCTTTGTGGAAGCATGCACTTAATACACAACATCAGTTACTCACGTTCAGTTACCATAGGACACTGCTTCTCATGGATGCACATGCAGGTACCTCGGGAACTCCTGTTTCTAAATGTTTCTTACCTAATACCAGCTTTCATTTTTTCCTTCACTATTTTCAATTAATTGCAGAAATTAATCACTCTTACTAATGTCAAGACAAGCTGAATTCAGTTCCAGACTATAATTTTGAATTATTTTTTCCGATGACAGACAGATTCTGAGATTTTACGAGTGACAGAGAGATCAATGTCTGACCCATTCACCAGCGTTTCTCATATTGTTCAGAGCATATTCAAAGCCGGAATAAAACACTCCCAAATATTCAAAGGAAAACAACAGACAGGAAAGCTGGGCCACAGGTTAAAAGTGATTCCTGCAGCGGTCACACAAAGGCCAACTGAGGTCAGGTCCTCTGCCATAAGCAGATATTTCCATCCTGGAGCAATGTGCTCCTGGCACATCTCTGTTCCAAACACGTCCAATATTTGGTATTACAAATCATTTATTAAAGCTCAGCCAATCATAATAGCAAATTTGTTCGTATGTGAAGATCTCTATATTTTGCCAAAAGCAGCTCATGCATAAAAAATATTACATAAACTTTCTGAATGTATATCAAAATAAATATTACAAATTACAGGAAATATGCTAAAATTACTCCCATTAAAGTTTCAGGATTTGTTTAGGATTACTCTGATGGTTATAAAACTGTCTCCTCTCATATCCTTCAGCTGAAGGAACAGCTTTGCCTTGGTCATTTTCTCCCCTTAAAAACACGCCAGATAATTCTCACATCCTGCAGAACTGTTACAGGCACAGCACAGTCTAGACACCTGCATTTGTCCATACCAAAGTGCACTGCTGAACTGGATGCCCGCAGGTCAGAAACATCTTCTGGGCCAATTTTCCAGTGCTGACTGATGCTACCCCTCCATACTGCACAGCGCTGAGCCTTCCAGCCGCCATCTGCAGCAGTTCTCGCGTGCCTGTGGGTCATGCCAGCGCTTCCAAGGCAGGTGTCAACAGCCTTTACAGAGCACGATGACAGCAGGACTTGAACTTCCAGTGTACGTTGCAAAGAGACATGAAGTCACTTGTTTGCTTCACTTGATGGCTGTCAACCTCCCCTTGCTCCAGCTCTGGCTATACTCACTTCACAGTGCAACAGTGACTGCAGTATCATGACATCAAAGCACATTTTGGGACAGAAATCAAGCTGTGAGCCATGCATGCAGCAGTGATTGCCAAACAACCAAGAGATCCTAGAAAACTTAGATTCATGCCTCTAAACTAGCTCCCCTTGCATGTCCTCCACACCACCTCCTGAAAAAGTATTTTATAATGTTCAGTAAGTGTCAAGTCTGCCCTGACAGGAATTTGTTCAGTTCTGGTCAATCAGTCTCAAGAAATGATGCAGAGATAGTGAGAGTTGCAAGACAGGAATAGTAAAATGAGTACAAAGGTAGAAAAGATAAAGGCTGTTCAGCCTGGAGAAGTATCCGGGGAGATGTGAGAGTGGCCTTTCAGTATCTAAAGAGGAACTGTAGGAAAGAAGGGGACAGACTCTTCAGCAGGATCTGTTGTGACGGACAAGGAGGAATGGCTTCCAACTAAGAGAGGTGAAATTTAGGTTGGATATAAGGAGCAAGATTTTTATGATAAGGGTGGTGAGGCACTAGGACAGGTTGCTCAGTGGTGTGGTGGATGTCCTGTCCCTGGAGGCACTCAAGGTCAGGCTGGATGGGGCTCTGAGCACCTGATCTAGTGTAGGTGTCCCTGTTCATTGCAGGAGGGTTGGACCTGATAGCCTTTCAAATCAAACAATTCTCTGATTCTATGTTTTTCACAGAATTTTTGAGCAATGAGAAACACTAGAATTGTGTAACTCAATAGAACTGAAAAGTTACACTTTTAAAGACAATTTTAAAATGAACAAAAGAAAGGAATTTCGATATCACGTTATCTCTGGCACTTACTGCCTCATGCATGGCATTTGAGCCAAGTCTATATCAGATGTCTGAAAGGACTTAGGTATGGATAATCTAAACTGATATGAGGACATATCTTTAGAGTGAAAAGAAACAAAACAATTTTTTTTAATGAGAAACGCTCATGGTTCAGTCAAATGTTTCCACTTTCGTGTATGACGAGACTTTCTGCAGGGCACCAGGTACTTGGCTGGAAATACATTCAAGCTGCCCACATGGCTGCATTCTTGGAGACGAAGCGGGCAGGACAAAGAGAGCAGGCACCTGCCTCTGATGGGTGCGGAACACGTCACACACATTTTGAAGCGGCCATCCTCATCAGCTCCTGCGGCACTGAGCCTCCAAGAGCCCCAGCTTGCCACTGCCAGCCGTGCTGTACAGCCTCCCCCCCCACCCCCCTCCCTGAGCGCGGCCTAGCGCGGCCGGAGGGCGCGGGCAGAGTGCTGCGCTCAGCACTGCCCGAGGCCGGGGACGCGCTGCCCCCTGCCGGCTGCGGGCCGCCGCACAGCGCCCGGAGCGCGGGCACCGAGAGGCCGCAGGCCTGCGGGAAGGGCAGGCCGCGCTGGGGGAAATGGGAGGACGGCCGTACAACGCGGGGTGAAGCGGGGAGCTGGGCGCGGGGCGGAATCGAAGTCCAGATGACAGCAGAGACCACAAACTGGTTGTGGGCATTCTGGTCGTTCCCCGATACAGCACGACGACCTCACAGCAGCGGCCATACAAAATTTGCATAAGTATCTGCTGATTTCAACAGTCAGGATGTCAAAAAGAAGAAAAAAAAAAAAAGCTATTGCAGAATTTGGGGTAATTTGAAAGCTGCGTTGCAACAGCTTGAGTGGGGAAGTGCTGGTATTTAAAGAGGAAGGAAAATTGTACAAAGTGTTTTAGGGTGTGTTGTCTTTAAATAAAAGAGCTGGTTTCCCTTTTGAGGACTTCCACTCTATAGTCATACAATTTCCTGGTGTATTTTGTATCGGCAAACACTACCTTTTATTTTAGCTTGAAAATAAATGAACCTGAGAGAGGGAGTTGCAAGATTTTTTTGCTTGATGTTTAATGAAAGCATTAGCAGTGTTTAGTTTTGTAAATGCTCGTCTGTGAAAGTGACATACAGGCATACTTGCAAAACCAATTCCCCACCCCAGCCTGCCCGGATGGTGAGCTCACCTACACACAAAATGCCAAGATGCTGTTCCCACAGCATCCAGCATGAGACACTTCCATCCTCGGAGTGCCAACTCATCCCCACCTCAATCCCAAATAGCAGTTTAAATGGAAACATATGATTTTCACTTGGTCCTAAATAGAAGCAATCCATTTTTGCCCAAATTATGGAAAAGAACTGACCACTTTCCCCTAAAATCCAGGAAATGTCGCTCTGAAAGAAGCAAGGTAAAGTCTGTGAAAACTTACACCAATTTAAGAGTTGCTCCTAAAATCAGCTGCTAATGACAGAGGTGTAGTGGCCCTTAAACCAACAGTTACAAAACATATTAATAGTAGAAAGATTTGGAAAACTTCAAGTGACTGAGAACTCCTTTCACTGGAAACTTCCACAAGCTAAAGCTTTTGCTGAGCTATCAATGGTAAATAAGCAGTTTGTGTATGCCTTTTATTGAGATACAAGTTCCAGGCTTGCAGAAGACAGGACTGGTGGTTTATACTTCAAGGAAATGACATTGTATACTGAAGATTATTTTTATAGGTCTTGTTGTTGTTATTGAAACATGAAAGCGCTTATCTTTATGTAGTTTCCTCTATCGTTATCAACTAGTAGTAAACTGTATTTGATTTTCCAGATCCTTTTCAGTCGAATGTTATTTAATAAGCACTGCAGTGTATACAGAGCAGAGCAGCCAAAGGGCAGCTTTAATTTGCAGGCTGAAGGAAGTGGCATTATAGCCAGGCAGGGAGGAACTTCCTGGCCTTTTTTTTATAAACTAATAAACTTTTTTGAGAGAAGGCGACTCCTTACTGCGTGATTTCTCTTCACCTGGTACAGGAGCTTCTTGCCAACAAAAGCAAAGCTGTTTGCAGAAAGCAGCTCGGCTCAGCCTTCACAGTCCTGGCTGTAGATGAAGAAGAGAGATAGCAAAATGGATGCATATATGGGTAAGCCCTTGCACAGTTGTCAAGGAAGTGAGATGAGCTTCTGGGAAATCCATAGTTCCTGTTTAATGTATCAACCAGTTAACAGTGTTGTGTGACTTTACTAGCAAAGTGATGTTTATATGGCTGGATAGTGATAATCACCAGGATGGGATGAGTTTTGCTTCCTTTCAGGTGTATTATCTTTCCTTCTGAGCCACAAGCACAGGTACTGACTTCATTTATCCTTACTGGCTTGTGCTTATTACATAACACCAATTCATTTTGCCAGTCGTGCTTATAGGAGTTTGTAGGACTTCATATTAGCTCAAAACGCACTGTATGCTACTTCTCAAAATGTACTTTGACACTGGGAACAAGCTCCCTGTTAAAAATCTCCCCATTCCAAATGTGGGACCTTCCAACACTCAAAGGGATGCGAGATTTTCTTCCTGCATTCTGTTGGTGAGGAAGCATTGGGATGTAGCAGCATTTTGGCAGAGGTCTCCGAAATGTTCTGGTACTGGGCCAGCATGGTGGCCCATGCTGGAGTGATTGTCCACGCTGGAGTGAGTGTCCATACTGGAGAGGTGGCCCATTTTGGAGTGGTGGCTCAAACTGTAGCAATGGACCACAATGGAGAGGTGGCCTATGTTGGAGCTGTGCCCCAACTTGCAATGGCAGCCCAGGCGACTGGTGGCCCATGCTGGAATGATGGTCTGTACTGGAGGGGGTGGTCTACACAGGAGTGGTGGTCTGTGTTGGAATGGTGGCCCGTATGGGAGTGGTGGCCTATGCAGTGGTGGCCGGTGTGGGAAGGGTGGCCCACGTTGGAGTAGTGGCCCATGTTGTAGCAGTGGCCCAAGAGTGGCCCATCACTGCCTGTGATGGTGCACATGGTCGTGGGCCACCGGTGAGAGAGGATGGGTTGGCTTCCTATGCTATTGTTAGTCCTTTTCCTCCTTTCCTCAGGCCCATGCTCTGAAAACCTATGGTATCATAGCATAAGCATTATTTCCACTAAAGCACTGTGGTGAGCCTGCACAGCTCAGGCTTCTGAACACAGGAGGATGTTTGGATTATTTCTTACGCCAGGAGAGAAAGAGCCAGGGACAGCCCTGATGTCTTCTTACAATAAAAAAAAAACAACAACAAAACAAATCAGTACTTGAGATGGACTCAGAAAACTGTTTGGTTTTTTTCTGCTTGAAAATTTCACAGAAAAAGTGATTCTGCTGGAGGAGGGTGTTGTTTCATACATTATTATCAGGATTATTGGCTTAATGTTGGAAGAGGGGTTGTTGATAACTGCTGATCTGTAAACTGTTTTCTTGTGTATTTCACAATGAGTGGACTTTTGGTCTTGGCAAAACAGAAGTGATCAGTAGTTTTTGTTTGAAAAGTTCTCAAAAAGAGATTTCACTGGTAGGTTTGTGGATTTTGAGTATGAAGCTAACTTATGACAGCTATTCTTAGGTACTGGTTTGAAATCCACTGGAAATCCCCTGCACCTAGTGGGCAGTTTCTGACAATTAATTCATTTTCAAAAATGCTACTTAGAAAGGATGTTACAAACTAAGGGCAGTCCAAAAGCCTTTGTTTTATAGTTCTGACCAAGATTAAAATATAAATTTATGTCCCCGTTCGGCTCAAATAGCAATTAATAAACTCTTTTTCAATTCCATACGCCTTTGTGTATCTCCTTGTTTTTAAAGGTCATTTCCTTCATTTTATTTATTTTTATCCTAGCTTTTTTGTTTTTATTCACTGCCTTCCATCACAAGTTACCCCACTGGAAAGTCAAAGAAAGTCTCAACAAAGAGTTTGTAAATTCTTCAATGGCAAAAGAAAAAGGAAAAAAGAAAGAAAAGGAAAAAGGAAAAAGGAAAATGGAAAAGAAGAAGGCTGCTCAGAGCACTTGGGCACGGACAGAACCTGGAGAGCTAGGGAATGGCACAAGCTGGTCAGAGTGAAGCAGGCAGGAAGACCTCTGAGCAATCACCTCTGTGCAGCGTATGCAGGAATTAGGGCCCCCTGCACCGGAAAAGTGCAGCAGCCCATTTGATCTCAGCTGCCTCAGTTGCTTCCTCCTGCACTGCACGGAAAGGGAACCAGGGACTGACTTGTGCCCAGTGAAGCTTTGAGTGCTGCTAGTGAAGGGCAAAAGTTGTTTGGGTGAAAGTGACACCAAGAGACAAAGGGAGAAGTAGAAATGCTGCACATCAGCAGAGGCACAGAGAGAAGAAAGTGCTGACGGCACTTGCACAGCAGCTGGTGAATCTGCAGATGCCCATCACTGCTAGAGACCTTCTGGCACCACCCAGCTGCCAGCAAAAGCAGGAGCTTACTATTGCACTTGAGTACTCCATGATGAAGTAGAGGGAGGAAGAAACTCAAAAGGAGGGAGTGGAATTAGAAGAAATTCCAGGAAAATGAAATTGGACTTCAAAATCAAAGGGAAAGAAAACTAAAAGCTATGTTTGTCAGGGTATCTTTCCACAACACTCAAGGGACCGCATGTTTGGGATCAGAGGCTCTACAGCAGTGCAGCCAAAAGCACCCCATCTCCCCATCCCTGCCTGCTCATTCCCCAAATTATTCAATGTGAGATTTTATTTATTTATATAATTATTGTGAGATCTTTTTAAAGTCACGTCAATTTCCAGGCAGGAGTGAAAGGGAAATGTGCCCTGCATGGGGATGGGGAAGAGTACCTGGAGCAGAGCAGAGGATTCCTTGTTCCAGCTTTGCAGCAGGGCTCGTCTGTCACCACTCATGCCAGCCCCACCAAGAATGGTGGCAAGCTGTGGATTTTATTTAACAGCTGTTACTTAACCTTTTCACATATGTATTTAGTTTTTCTTTCTGTGCATCTAGGTCCTCCTGCTCTACTGCACAAATATCTCAGGGCATCTCTTAGAAGTTTTATATTTAACAAAATTCATAAATGCAATGAATGCATTTGCATCCCTGGTGGAATAATTGACAAATGCATGCCATTTTCTGCTGAACATTTTAATGAGTTTATTTTTGTGTACAGAGCTGCTCTGTATTTTATGTTTCATCTCTGCTTCACATTAACTTTTGCATTTGATGACTTTATAAAGGCCTGACCTACATTTTGTGGCAGTAAAGCTAAAATGCCAATTAAATGCTCCCAATGACCACATATTTATATTGCTGGTTTAACCTGTGAAATGCCAGTGAGATCACACTGTATTTAGGGCTTTGAAGCAAGCCTTGCTCAGATCTTTCTGTGTGATGGAGAAGCACTGCCTGGTTGCTCTCTGGCTGCTGTGTCTATAGGGGCTGCTCGTGGAGCAGAGTGTGACTGAGCAGCACTGTACCCACTGGCAGCAGCAGCGCACAACCTTTGGGCCCTCCTCGCTGTCCCTGGAGGCTCAGCCACATTTTGGAAAGATGACGTTCTCAGAGGACAGCAGGATCTTGGTGCACCGTGAAACCAAAGCCATCTCATCGAGGGCACAGCAGTGGCAGTGGCTCTGCTCTCAGTCAGTCAGTCGTTTTTCCTTATCGGTTTCAGAGAATGAAACTGGCTGGTGAGAGCCGTTAAGCTCCCGAAATGTTCCTTTACACAGGATATCACTAGATGGCGATCGAAGTTTTCAAACAAAGCCGAGTCTGAGGATTTGCACGGGTTTACAGGTTCAGGCTTCCTTTGTCCGAAACTGACCTGGACTTCAACCTCGTCTCCAGAAATGTCAGCCAGGGAGAGAAGGAAAGACCTCCTTCTTGACATATTGTGTTAATATTGCCCTGTGCACTGCCAGAATAACTGCCTAACTTCCCCTGCCTATATATAACTCTATGGGGCAGAAACTACAGTTTGGACTGTTATTGGTCATCACCCTCTTTCTCTCCTTCAGAGGAGATAAACCACAATATACATGTATACGTTTTAAGACACAGAAGCGATGTGTTGGGCTGGGGATGTAAAGGCAGCTGGAGGACCTGCCAATGTGGTCATGCCAGGAATCACATCCCATCATACCTGCTGCAGCTACCTGAGCTTGCCAGCTGGCCAGAACACCACGGTGCCCAGAGCAGTGTTTGCCATGTCACTTGGGAACAAAAGTGTCCAGGTGCATTTCCAGGATGCATCTCTGTCCCTGGGGAACAATCTTGCTTGCACGATTAACATTAATTTAGCTTGATGCAAGCATGTATGTGTACGAGGGAGAATAGAGCAAATGGAGGGAGGCCATGAAAAAAATTAATTTTAATATTATATGCAGTCAGTATCTTCTTCAAGGAAGTCACTCACCATTCTGGAGTTAAGCTACTCCCTGAAGATGCTATGGCAGACGTATCTCCTCATTATGTGCTATAAATTTGATTAACTTGTTTTTCTGTATAAATGATCCCTGTGATTCATTGTTGTCAGGCAATCTGCACACTTTCAGTTCCAGCTGAATTTTAAAAAGGGTTTGAACAAGTTGGTGTTTTCTGACCCATCACACACAACTGTGAAATCACAGAAGGGTTAATTACTTCACATGTTTTGGCATATTATTGAAGTTTCCAAGGCCAAGAATGCCTGTTTCCCACATGTTCCTGTTTGCTTTCTGCTCTGCTGCTGATGGTGGAAGGGAGCAGAGATGGCAAAAAGCGAAGTAATAGCTGTGCCTCGCAGCAGAGACAGCAGGTCCTGCTGGGGCCAGGAAACTAATCGTAGAATCATTAAGATTGGAAAGGACCACTAGGGTCATGTAGTCCAACCATCAGCCCTCCATGAACTACTTTTCCGCTGCTCCTCTAGTACCAATATCCATCATCTGAAACATTTAGATCATGGGCTTGTGGTGCCATATTTCCATGGACTTGGAATGTCCCTGTGCTATGGATCTCCCCAGTGACTCAGGAAATGTCGAACCTAGCTATGGATCTCCCACAGCCCCTTGCCATGCAGTGAGGATCTGGACGAATTTGTGCTCCATGAGATAAGAAAGAGGAGTAGTAGTCTGTAGTCTAGGTGACAGTCTTTTGATTTCTAACTGCTAGCTGGAGCTAAGGGAAATGGGCACCTCAGATGCTTCACTGCCTCCTGCAAACCCTGCTTGCCTACTACAAGGCTCAATGAGCAAGATGATGCTGTGCAGCACCCGGGGAAGTGTGTCAGCAAGCATTTGCTGTGCCATTATCAGCATGGTGTCAGCATGGCTTTGGGGAAAGCCAGTACTCATTGCTGACAGCCCCTGGAGCTTCTCTGCTCCATTTCTCAGAAACAGAAGCCCAAACCGTGTATCTCCCGCCCCCCAGACCATTGTTACTTGGATGCTGCAAGGGCAGAGTATTAACTTGGTATGATGAATATTGACCCATCTGCTTGGCCTGACTCCTCCCGGAGCCAAAGATGCTACCAGGCAGTTCACACAGTCACGGAGGCTTTGCAGAGGAAAGGTCAGAATTACATCACTCTCTTCTCCTACCAGCAGAAATGCCCACAAACCCTGACAGGCCTGAAGAGCTCAGGCTGAGGTAGAAGTCTTCTATCAAAAAGAGGAGCCTAGCATTAGTGCACCCCTCTCCCATCCAAGGCAAGGTCCTGGAGGAGGTCTAGAAGGACATGTCAAAACTGCATCCTGACAATATCAGCATATCCTGGGGGGAGAGGGGGGAAGGAGGGGAAGTAAAAATGGGAGTCTCAGAAGGTGCACTGCTCTGTTTTGGCCAATCGTAGTCAGTGTCAGCAGTTTAATATTTAATACCTGCATCTTAACAGGCAGCCAGCCTGCAGGCACGTGAGTTGGCTCTTGCTCTGGGGATGGTACCTGCAGTCACACCAGCTGCTCACTGCAAGCTGCACCAAAAGCTTGGATGGAGCTGGGAATTTTAGCTTTTTTTTTTAATCAGTAATTCAAAGGAGTACATGTCATTCTCTTTCTTCTGTCACCACCGTTTTCATTTTCATGCTCATCTGAGCTTCTGGTTTCTAGTTACATCAGAAAACAGAAGTAAAAAAGCAGCAAGAAAGGCCATACTCGGGGTATTTTAGGTTCAGGCAGGGTCAGGAAGTTTCATAAACAAAATGGGCATTATGAGATAATTTGGTTTTGCTTAGCTAAATGAAAACCAAACTCTGACACTTATCTATGCCTGTGAACCAGCCGTACACTTTTTCCTCCCTCTGAAATACCCACTTGGTGTCATCATCCTCAGGACAGTTCCAGTTTTCATAAAATGATAGACACGTAGAATATCCCATGTTGAAATGGACCCGAAAGGATCATTGAGTCTAACTCCTGGCTCCCCACAGAATCATCTAGAAATTAGACCTCATTTCTGAGAGTGTTGTCCAGATGCTTCTTGCCAACCAGAAAATGAGTCAGAGTAACAGTGTTTCTCTTTTCAGAAGGAATTCCTGTCTGGAGGTCTCAAGATACATAATAACTCTCATTTTGCCAAAGAACTGAGAAACATCAGATTTGCTGAACAGGAGGCTGAACCTTACCTGCCCATGCTAATACTCTGTTGCTAGGATAGAGCCTAGGCATCATCTGTCCTTACCTAGGCAGTATTTTCTCACATTTTCCTTCAGCAAGAAGGCCTACTTTGGTAAAAATATGATTGTCTTCTTTTCATGGTCACTTCAGTACAGATTTGGTGTTAGCCTATGGTCAGGATGGGGTGGGGAGAGGCAGATGCACTGATGATGCACTGCACACTTCTTGCAAAGGAGTATGGTGGCTTTTTCTGCAGAGCAAGCGTGTTTTCCAACAACAACGTGAAGTGTGGAATTGAAACTGAAGAGATCATTTAGGAGTAGTGAAAGGCTTTAGCTTTTTCTTTATGTTACCCCAAATGCCTGTGAGGAATTCATACTGGAATAGGCCAATACAGAACAGGTTATGGAAGCTGCTTGAAGGAATGGAGTTTTAGGTGATGTCCAGTGGAGTTTTATGGCCACAGAGAAGGGTTACACAGTCCTGGCTGTGCACTGAAAACAAACAGATGATTTAAGATTTTGTGCTTTAAGGACAGTCTGCGGACGTAAGGCCTGAAGGAGGCATTCACAGAATGAAATCTAACCTGCTGGAAAACTGAGCTCTGGGTGTGAGCCAAATCCAGCATGCTTCAAGTTAAATAAATTAAATAATTGATCTTTAAAAAATTCTGTCTGGGCAAGGAATTATCCTTGCAGCTCATAGTCTGTCATCTGGGCCACTTCCTATTCAGCTCCAAGTTTTAACAGTTGAAAAAAGCTTATGCTTGCTCTGTCTAGTCTAACAAGACAGGAAGAGGGAAATAAGAGAGTAGGGGATACAAGAAGAATGTGTGTCAAGGAGAAAGGAAGTAGTCATGCTGATAAGGTCACTTATTGAGGAAACATTACAGTAAATGAGAAAATGGTGCCTATTTCCACTAGCATGGTGATGACAGACAAAAAGAATAACAACAAAAAAATAACTTCAAGAAACTGAGGAGCATTACACATAAACAGCCCAGGTAATAAAATAGAAGAAATGGGGAGAATCTTGATCTTCTGATAAAAGACATGAAATCAGCTTGTGTGGTATAACAGCAGAGAGAGTGTCTCTCAGGGTTGTATGCTTGATGGGGGGCAGGAAGGAGAATGGTATTGCAGTGGTGATGGAAAGCATGCCTCACTTTGGAAATGGGAAAGAAAGCAATTTTGATCTGTGTTTGTTGAACTGGTCATTGAGAATTTTGTATTGTGATAGCAGTCTCTAAATATGATTACAGCAGGGGTAAAAAATTTCGGAGAGGAACTTCAGCTCCTGTATTACTGAATGGGCACTGGCAATGGCCTACCTTTCCCTGCAAGTGGTAGCCAGCAGGCTTTTCTCCTTGACTTGATGAGCTGCAAAGCAGGGCAGCAGTTCTGCTACAGAAGCAGACATGTGCTTGTCATGAGACTGTGGCACATGTCCTCACACATTCCAGACTTGTGGATGGTCAGCCATCATTTGCTAGTATGATGCCTGCATGCATGGACACAGGCCTGGTAGGAGAAAAAAACAAACAAACACAGAGTCCTTGATATCAAGGGTGACAGAATGGCCTGTGGGCTGGCAGGGCCTTCCTCTGTCCAGGGGTAAGAGGTAAGCTAGTTGAGAATAATAGAATGGCTTGGGTTGGAAGGGACCTCAAAGATCATCTAGTTCCAACCTCCTGCTGCAGGCAGGGTTGATGACCACTACTAGATCAAGCACTAGATAAGATTGTCCAGGGCCACATCCAGCTTGGTCTTGAACACCTCCAGGAATAGAACAAAACATATAAAAAAGGCACAAGCAACCAGGGTTTTTGCAGTTCCTAGAGGACCATAGAATTTTGAATCTCTTAAATACTTCTGGATAAAGAATGGGAAAAATGGCCTTGTCTTTTAAAGCAGAAATACAGTCTGAAAGGCCATCCAGGGCATCAAATCATACCAAACAATTGATTTGCATTGGATCAACATCAGCCAGACTTTTTCCAGTTTTCATTCAGTCCTTGAGAGCTCCCTTCAACTCATCCTCCTAGAAGTTATTGGTAGATGACTTCTAGGAGTCCTGCACTTCCAGTGACTCTCAATGCTCTCCTCCTCATCAAAGGAGGATGATGAGGAAAGGGATGGTGAAGATGTGGCATCACTGTTGTGGGCTGCACATCTCCATCTGTTAGGCCTTTTGCTGCCATCTGTTGAGCCACTGCTTTGTGGTCTGAGTAGCAAATGCAGAATCTATTTGGGAAAATGCCCTACAAGACAAAGAATAAAGTTTGGGAAGGCTCCATCTCTGATGGGATGAATTAGTGAGCTTTCAGGTTCAAGAAAGAAACTGCAGAAGCTGGAAAAAAGAAATTGAGCAGCTGGTGTCATGCCTTGGACATCTTACAGTGCAAGAAGAAAGTGAGAGCAGTCATGAAGCAATAAAAGCAGCTGAGAGACATCAAAACAAAGAGCAAAGCGTGGGTTAAGTGGAGAAAGAATTCACCACAGGAACCTTCCTCTTTTGTGCAAGGTCTGCTTGCTGTGTGATGCAGCAGTGCTGGGGGCGTTGCACAAACCAGCAAGACAGTGCAGACATTTTCCCTAACAGTGTTTTTGCTAAATCCTCTCAGTTTGTTCAAGTTTACCTCCAGTTTCTAGGGAAGTATATGCATAATGGAAAAAAAAAATAATAGAGGAGGAGCCTTCAGACATGATGTCGACATGACATCAGCTGATCAGGCACTGGACTTCGGTTCCTAAGCCTTTTTCAGGACCTGATTCCAGACACGTTCCTCCTTCAGGCTCTCAGGAAATTCCCCAGCTTCCAGTATTTAAAATAAAACTAACTTAAATGTCCCAGAGTAGAGAGAAGCGCCTGAGAATGTCAGAGTTTTTCTCTGCATTCAAGTGAAGCTGAAAGTTCTTTTCAAATTCAACTTTCCAGTCTGCCAGCTCTTTTCTGCACTGTTCTTGTGCATAGAGAACTTCAGCCCAAGAGCCTCATTTTTCCAAGAAAGTTGTTGAGGAGGGCATGAGGTACTCCCCATACTGGAGTCAGCACCCCATCTCCACCTTCATGCCCAAGGACTGGCATGATGGGGAGTTCATCCCCACCTGCTCCAGGGAGCAAGGCCAGGAAAAGGAGCGGGGGAACCTCCCACAAAGAGGCCCCTACCTTACGTGACACAACAAGAAAACAAGGTGATAACTCTCCCTTCCAGCCTGAAAGTTTCTGAACCACTTCCTCTCCATCTCATGCATTCTCACTGTTTGTTTTGCCCCACACCAGAGCTCCCCCTGGACCTGTGGAGCCAGCTGCCTGTGGTGAGCTCTGCAGCCGGGCATCTCCTGCGTCCCACAGCAACTGCACTGAACCCCGCTGGGGAAAGCCCCCCAAGGGCTGGGGAACCACCAGGCAGGGCAGGGCAGAGAGTGCAGAGGAGAGGATGCTGCTCTTGGGCACTGACCTTTCCTTCCTCATCCTGTGAAAGATGAGCTCAGGCACAAATAAATAATCACTACACTGCGCTTAGCTCTCAACAGCAATGAAATAAGTGGAGGCAGTTAGAAACCCTTTACAAACAGGAATGAATGCAGGAAGGCATCCCATCCCTGGCACTGTGCCATATGGTGAACAGTGTGACACTGGGAACAGCTGAAGTCAGCCTGGGGGGACTGCAGGGCTGTGAAAGAGCCGACATGCATCTTCCCTGTGATGGGAAGCTACGTGGAGCTCACTGCCAGCAGGAACATAGCTCCCAAAATGCACGTGGCTATGCCCTGTCCCAGCAGACACGCAGCAGGCATGCTCTGCCTGGAGTTTCTGAAGAGCGTGCCTGGGTCTGCAAGGTGGAAGTGCAAGGTAGAGTCTGGATGAGATCTGTTTCACTGGAAAAAAAGCACATGTGTGCATGTTATTGATAAATGCATTAGGGAAGCAAATACAGCTGGTCTACATTCCATGCCTTTCTCCATTTCTACCTTCACGGTGCCCTTTGGGTGGATGCATCACTCTATGGCTTTGACTCATGAGATGGCAGTGGAACGACTGTTTGGATTTACAGCCTCATGGTCTGAGAGAAGAGGTGGAGACACTGACAGTGCTGGGAAAGTGGAAATAAATCATCTCTCATCCTTCCGCTCCCTGTGCCAGCACACACTGCATGGTGGGGCTGCTTAGTGCTGGCTCATGAGCAGTGCAGGATCTGTCTGTCCCATGGTGGCCAGCTTCCCTGGCATGGAAGCTCATCCCAGCACAGACCAGTCCTGCTCTTCAACTCATTTTGGTGACTTCTTAGTTTCAGCAAGTCTTGTCCTGCACCAGAGGCTCTGAGACTTCCAGCCTTTCTGCCTGGTTCCTCTCTCAGCAAAACTTCCCTCTCAGGGGCTGTAAGGAGGTAGAGCCATGCTGGTATCACAGTGCTTGTGCTTATGTGATTATTGCTACTTGGAGAAGCACTGACGTCTTGTGGTCCTTTCTCCAATGACCCTGGTGGAGAAGGAACAGCAGCTAACTGAGCCAGTGGCCATGGCTATTGGGCATGTCCCTGTCTCACAACACATCAAAGGATGCCTGAATGGGGGGAAAAAGGCTTCCCTTTGCAGTTTTTTCTTAGGAATAGCCTGGAGGGACAGAGAGGAGAAGACCCAGTGTTACAGGAAGGTGGGAATTATAGAAACCATTCCTGTGACCTAGCAAGGCTAGGTGTCAGAGCGCTGGTGAGCAAGCTAAGGAGGGTGGGTCCCACTTCTTGGGCAAATCAGCGAGATGTGAGCATGCAGGCTGCAGGGAGACAAGGTCTGCCACGGCTTTTATCTACCAGCCTCTGCTCTCCGCCAGAACTGTGTGTCAGTGGGCAATGGGATGCAGCACAGCTCATTCTTCCCCTGCTGCCTGCGGCCTCACAACACTGAGGTCAGGCAATGAGCAGGAGGTATCACAAGTCCAACCTCTGCTCCACACGAGGCAACTGTGAAGTCAGAACTGGTTCTTCACGGCCCTGCACTTCCATGCTTCAAAAATTCATCAGTTTATCTGTCCAAGTACAAGTCTGCAAGCATAAAGTGTCTAGCTTTATAAATTAGACTAGAAAATGTGCATGCAGTCTTATGTAGCAGTTGGTTGCTGGTGTCTCCAAAAGCCAGGTATGAAGATGTTATGTCATGGCAAGTGTGTGACTTCAGAGAAACAGTCAGAGCCTCGCGGGCTGGGGCTGGTGAGAGGAGAACCCGACAGGGATTGCTGCTGGGCTGAATCACTCAAGCAGGCCGATATTCAATCACTGCACATATTTCCCTGGTGCTTAAACTCTGTCTCATTTTGTAATCTTTCTGGGGCAGAGGTGATGTGGTCTGAGACAGCATGTGCAAGCAGAGCACCACATTATCACTTCTGAGGAGACAAAATGTCTTCAGAAGACGTCTTCAAGTCTTCTAGTGTCAGTTGCTCCTGTGAGCACCTTGACTGCTATGATGGCTTTACACATAGCATCAGTTCACTAAAACCACTTCCTAAACATAGATAAGACCTTTCCTGTTTAAAAGGGCATGATGAAGTACTGTAATATCAGTAACAGAAAACATGGAAGGAAAGTACCAACTGAAATATAAAGGCTGAGCACACAAAAAGTTGAAGTTGAAGAGAAAGCCAGTTCCAGCTTACGACTGAAGTTTGCAAGGAGTGCCACGCTGCCTTGCCTGAATCCAGAATTTTTCTGCTTTCCCAGGACACTGAGGCACAAATGGCCCATTGCCAACTATCTCCATCACACCTTCCCACATTGTTTCATCCCTTAGGTAAGTGAGCTTTGTGACCATGTTGAGTCTTCTTCCACATGTCCTCCAGAGGTCTCTTCTGACCTCAGCCATTATGTGATCCTGTCATTCTCAAGCCCACGCAGAAAACACCCTGCTCGTGTTACCCGGAAGCATGCATGAGGAGAGACTCATGCCCAAGAGCAGCCTACTCTGCAGCCTGCTGGTTGGTTCTCCCCTTCACTGCCAGCAGGTGAGGTGTGCATGGACACCTGCTGATGAGCACATGGGCCAGGCACACACCAAGTCTGGCTGCTGGTGGCTGAATGTGCAGCACTGCCCAAGTGCCTGCCCAGTAAATGCCATCTGAATGTCACCTCACACTCATCACTGAGGCAGGAATGTTCGGGCCCCACGTACAAGTTAATGGGTGCAGGAGGAAATACCAGGCCTCTCCGTAAGGTATGCACGCACAGTGACACACCTCGAGGCTTCCTCCTTCTATCTCATTTCTTGCCTTCTTGCCTTCTTATCAGACATGTGCTTATTCACGTGCATTACATGGGCAGTGAAGAGATGGTTCTGCAGTCAATGCTGGAGAACTGCTGCACAGCTGGTAAATAAAGCCTGCCCTGGTAGCAGTTGTATAAAAGTACGAAGTGAGCCAGAACTTCCTGAGCTTTTTTGTCGTTATTTGTGTCATTTCCCTTCCCTGAAGTGTTGCTCTTTTGGCAAGATGAGTTATTGATGTGTTGCAGCCAAGTATGTTTTCATATTTCTGTGGGGAAGTCAGTCTGCCTCCAAGGGGTAGCCTGCCTTGCTTGATAGTTCTTACTTTACACATAAGTTTGTTCAATCTTCCCTGAAAATAGCCCAGTGTGTACCTGGAAATGGCTTATGGCTAACTGCATGAGACAGTGACACCTGCAGTGCCAAGGGAGGGTGAGTGCTGTGGGAAGAGAGAGCTGCAGGCAGGGGTGATAGGAAAAGCCTGGCAGTGGGAATTCTCACTCTCATTTTGAGGACTTCCTTTTGCCACAGACGAGCTCACCCTCTTGCAACGATACCACCCCACTGCCCATATTGCACAGGTACTGCCAGCTGTGGGAGTTGTGGGGTGGCCGCTTGTCTCCTCCCCGGTGAGTCACTGTGCCCTGACACCATGCAGCAGGGCTATTCCTGAAGTAGCATGAGCACAGCCCAGGATCGTAATGAGCCACTCCCATGGTCTGTCTGAAGTTTTGGGGCGTTGTTGAGTTTTGTTGGCACGCAGTTTATAAAGGAGTTGCTTATGCATTGTTCCAATTATTAGCTTTGGATGGGGATGGTTTTAGAAATGCACCTTGCTGAGCTTTCCTCAGAGAAGAGAAATGGATGCTCTGGCTCCCAACAGTGCTTTGGTGCTTGTTTAAAAAGGGAACAGGTATCAGAGAAGCCAGGTAAGAAAGCCCTTATTTCTGCATCATCTAAATGCTCCTGCAGGGCTCTGAAAGAGAGCATGGGGAAACTCTGCAGAGGACAGCTGTGGAGACTTTGGTCCCAGGTTGATCTCAAGACAAACTTGACTGCTGGCTCTTCTGTTCCTATCGTTAGCTGCAACCCAGAGCTGTGTGTTCTCTACACACTTCATTTCCTCTGCAGATGGAGTCAGTCTCTTGCAGGTAAAAATGAAATGACACACTAGGAATTAGCACAAAGGCAACCTGCTGGCAGAATCCCACTGCATGGGACACAATAGCCATCTCCCTGGGTGGCAGTGTTCCTACCACTGCATTTCATTCCTTCCCCATCATCCCTCCACTTCCATTGCTTCAAGTGCATGGGGAACAACCCCTGTGGGATACTCCTGAGAGATACGGTATGCAATGCATCATTCTGGAGAGAAATCTCTGCTTAGTTGCAGCCTGCAGCTCATCCAAAATATCGTCCTCAGCTATTAGAAAGTTCTCGGTGCAAGCAGCACTGCTTGTTGTTTAGTGTACCTGAATAGTCATTTGTTGGTTGTGTACTAGGCCTCTGAAGGGGTGTTCATCATACACGAAGACCACTTTAAAAAACAAGCAAAAAATTCAGCATAACATTTTTAAGCAATAATAAAGGTTTCCTTGCAATCTTTAATTCTTACATGCACCTCACTTTTGCAGTATCTTAGCACTTGATAAGCACTTGCATAATATCCAGCCACTATTTGGCAATGATAAACATCTTAATTTTATACAATGGAAACTGGGGAACATATTTTAAACTCACCACCACCTAAAGCCGTTTCCTATTGGTTCTATAAATCTCAGAGATCAAAAGGTAGCAGCAAGGTATCAGAAAACTGAACACTGTTCTCTCAAGAAAAATGTGAGTTCCCAAACCACTATGGCACCTCTTCTTTAAGTCAGCTACACTGGAAATCTGATCCTCAAATATCCTGATAGCTGCAGCCAATGTAAATATGAAGGGGAATCCCCTACACAGCTCTCCTCAAAGCAGATGGCCATCTAGAGATTTGCAGCCAGCATTGGGCAGCTTGGCTATTCCCAACTGGTTTGGGTTTTTTTTTTGCAGAAATTACCATCAGAACTTAAGTGCTGCATGTTGCACACATCTGCTGTGCAAGAGTCAGGCAGTCCAGAAGGAGTGTTGTGTTCCAAGAGTGAGATTTTGTCAGAAGCATTAATTGTCTGTTCCGAGTCCAAAATCTGTTAACAGCACCCTCCACCCAACACTTCAGCATGTGGAACAATGCACGTAGTGTAACTGGGTCGTGGAAGGAGACATACAGGGTCACAGCCCCACACTGCTTTCAAAGAGAAAAGAACACAGCGACCACTTCTCAAGGCACTGAGCTGGATTTATTCATTTGACCATATCAGTATCAAACTGGAAATAATCTGTTTAAGATTACATGTTAGAAAGGAGCAGCATTAAATAATGGATGTATGAAAAAGAGACTGTGCTTCAGAAAAGATTCAGTGTACAACATACATAGTATGCCATTTTAACAAAAATGCTTAAAAAGAGTCATCCTAAGCATCAAAGAGAGTTTTATAAAAGTTTACGTTCTCATCCCATGGGATGTACAGAACTATGCAGTTTGCATAGTTTTACTATCATCCAAAACATCGTGTTTCAAATGTATGAGGCACAGCAAGAACAATATAATTCCATTTCCATAGGAACATAAACACAGCTTGTCACTAATGACACGCTTTCCAAACCGTAGCGCTCACGCCAATCATACACAAGTTTAAAGCATTAAAAAGCAAGAGACTGGAGATTGCCCACTGTTACCAATATGAACTAACACTTGCCCTACCCTTGAAAACTAGCTGAGATATCCTTGCAGTAGCTGCAACACTGAAAGCTGATGGAGCCAGGGCCAACTTGCTGTGCCACTCCCAGAGCTAACAGATACAGCCAGATACTCCCTCCGCCCAAGGAGCAGGAGGACAGGGAAGATACAAAGCTAAAACATATCTGTAACCAAGTGATGCTTTGACTCCAGAGACACCTGACATAGAAACTAGTTCAGCTTGAGGAAGCTCCTGATTTACACTGTGAACAACCAGAGACTGGCCAGGTCTCAAGACTGAAAAAAGACTTTTGGGGGAAGGTTTTCACTAAAGACAGCTCAGATAGACCAGATCTTATGGCCCGCATGCTTTTTTTGCTTTTTTTTGCTTTTTTCTTTTTTTTTTTTTTAATGGCAATACTTGCAAGCATATCATATAAGCTTCTTTACAGAAGTGTAAGGCCCAGCACAGGAAGGTCCCCCAGAATAAGACATTCCCTGCAGTGTTCTTTTTGTTGTCTTCTTGTTGGTCAGCCAGTAGATGCACCAATACCTTTGCTTGAGATCAGCTTATCAGAGCCCCTAAGGGTTTAGCTTAATCATCTGTGCAATTATAAACTATTCACATTTTACAGCCTACAGTGGCGATATTTTTATGTACAAATTTGAAAATCAAGTCTTAAAATCAAGTTTTAAGAGGTAGAGGTCCATTTCTGACCTGCTGATAGAAAATGTTACTGGGTCAGTCATATTCTAATGCTGGTGGTGCCCTAACAATATTGAAGTAACCAGCAAGAGCTCCAAGGTCTATGTAAAGTGATCTTTGCCTCTTCACCAGGTCCGACTCCTCCAAGCTCCCAGTACACAATGAGGAATCTAAAAAAAGAAAAGACACAAAGCACGACATTATTGCACAAATAGCTGCATCAATGCAATTTCATAGTTAAAGGCATTATTGCAATGATTAGCCTAACATTTACTTTTATTTGTTTGTGTTTTAGAAAGCTTCATTTTTAAAGCCTATATAAAATAAATCTCATATAAAATAAAATGAAAGATAACAAATCAACCCATAAATCCAGGACAAAGAAAAGTAAGCAGCTTGCTACTGCAAATAGCAAGTGTGCTCATTTGCTACAAAAAACCCTGTCTGCTGGCACAGCTAGACAGAGCTTCCTCATTCTCTGGGCCACAGTGTTAAAGGAGAGTTTGGTGCAAGAAAAAACTGCTAGTTTTCTGACAGTTGAGAATTCCCCTTCATTACAGGGGAATTTTCATTTAAGTAAACAACATCCTCTTTGTGACAGTATAGAACAAAACCTGGGACTGTCTGTCTCAGATTATTTTCTTTTAAGTCAAGGTCTGAAGAAACTTTGCAGCTGCAGAACTCCCCTGAATACTTGTGCAATGAGCATCTTGGAATCTCAGGCACCTAAATTAGAGTTCCAGTGTAATGGCCAAATATTCTTTCATCTTCAAAAGAATTGATTGAGATAGCCTGTGCTGGTCATAGGATTATGCACCCATGAGGCAAAATCCAGAAGGAGCAACACCACTATAGATGTAAAGGCAGTGATTACTTTAAATGTTTCATTTCAACAGTTACTCATTAGCACACCCAAAATTTTGCACAGGTATCTCTTCAAATAATTAGTGCAATTAAATGAACCACTTGTCTGGGCTCATTTTATAAATGCCCCTTATCAGGGTGATCCTAACATATTTTAGAAGAAAAGCATTTTGAAGCCTGCTAGCAAGTTGCTGACACCAAAATTCCCTTGAGCTTGATACTATCTGAGGCCACATATTTTTGGTTTGGGTTTGTTTGTTTGTTTGTTTGTTTAACTGGCTCATCTGTTACCCTTTGTAGAGCAATTATCAATGCACAAGGGAGCTGAATTCCATCCTACAATCATTGCCCTTTTTAAAACAAAGGGCTTGTGCTGTTGACAGTATCATTACAGTTAGATTTTGTGTGTGGCTGATCTTTAAGGAGGCAAGAAGTATTTATTTTCATGGCAGTTGTTGAAACTCTGCTTGCTGAAGACAAATCACTGACATAAATAAAACACCTGTAATACAGGGATGAATTCAGTCATCTTGGGACAGCAATCTATACTTAATGAAAAACTGCCCCAAATGACTGCCAGGGCCTTTTCATGAGCCAATTCTTCTGGAGCTGCAGAATTCAAGCTAAGTTCTCCTGCTGAAGTCAATGAGTGTTTTACATAACACCTAATGAGTGCTGGGTCTGACCTAATCTGATCGGGATTTCTACTGATCTCCTTCCAGAAGCTTTTTGAGTTTAGGTCATTTCAAAACACTTTGTCAAACTTCAGCTTGACACAATGTAAAATCTACAGAGTGCAAGGTAAGGCTAATATTATTTACCTGTAATGTTTTCTGGCAACTGCAGCTCCTTCCTTGCAAGTAGTCTTTTCCTTTCAAACAATGCTGAGTCCAAACTCTGGCACCGTGGCTGGTCTTCTGGGGGTGGGTGTAAGGCTTCATGTTTCAATAACTCTGCTGCAGACAGTCTATGGTTAGGATTCCGTTCTAGAGCTGCTTCTAACAACTCCCTCATGGAAGTGCTACAGTCTTCAGCAATGTCCTCTAAAGGGGGAGCTTGTTTGTGTATCTGTTGGAATTATAATAATAATTTTAAAAAAGACCATTGATACAGTTACTCCAAAAACAATGGAAAAAGTAGTCACAAATAATCACCTTGGTGGGCTGGGAATTCCTCATTTACAACTTACCACCTCTCCAAGCTAGTATAATCAAGTAGAACATAATATGTAACAACAGAAAAATTCACCTTTTTATCAGATTTTACCATAAATTTTAAAACTCAAAGCAATTCCAAGAAAGTATAAAATCCAGTGCAACACAAATTCACCAGACTTCTGTACCACAGCATGTGAACTACAGAATCAAGCTCTGTTTTTATCTGCAGCTTCTAAGCAAAACAGACCAGCAGCAGGACACAGACGAACTTGTTCCAATCAAGTTTCACCCTGTTCTATCCCTGTTCTTGCAGGAAGCCCAAGGCCTGTCAACTTGTAACAAAACCACAGAGATTACTCCAGCTCAGTTTCAGCCTTCCACTAAATGATCAAAACTTACTTCTTCCCTCCCTCCCCCAAAGCGAAAAGGATGATATCATCTCTCTGACAAATATTTTGACAGTCCTTGTATGATTGAAGCTTTCCCAACAAGAGTACAGGAACCCCTTCAGTGGAAGCAGAGATATGGTTTCTCTAAGGGCACTCACAATATAGAGGTAGGATGGATATGCAGAACGAGGATATCTGTTCACCCAGGGCGGAACTCCAGTTTGCATGTGAATAATAGTAGCTCCCATGCTGTAGATGTCTGCTTTGGTTGTGTGGCCTCGGCACAGGATAACTTCGGGGCTCATGTAAATCTGTGAAGCATAGCGAAAAAAAGACAATCAGCAGTAGAAAACAATAAGCAATGACCAGCCATGATATGTTGTGATTTGAAACACACACATGACATATCCCTCTGATACCTGCAGCCTAGAGACCAAGCACCAGCTGGGGAACAGATTTTCTGCTCTGTTACACTGAACAATACACAACTGTTTGAGCAGAACTGGCTTTCTTAATCTTCTCTCCACTCATTATCCAATAACCAGCATGGTGGGGCACCACCCTAAGAAATGGGGCAGCGAGGCACAAGCCAGGTCTAAGGCAAGGCACAGATTAAAAGTCAGCTCCTGCTGTGTGACCAATCCCCAAAGCAGCTATTAAGGCAAGCATCTCTCTCCCACTTCTTTTTAAACCACAAATTCCAAAAACCTAAAACTAATTCCTAAACCAGAAATTCCTTGCCATCCAAGTTATGGTTTCCATCCAAAATTTTGAGCTTTGTCAGAGCAGTTGAAGCACTCTGAGGGCACCTCCCTGCCGGCTGAGCTGGGATGAGGAGAACTGGGGTGCAAGAGGCACTGCATGCCCACCACTGCCAAGCACCCGGCCATGCGCAGGGGGAAGGTTTCAGCACCGAGCTGTCCTGGTTGTCGCTCCTGGTTTCCACTTTTCCCTCACCCAATTGCCCTCTAAAGGAGCCAAACAGATCTTTAATTAGTTCATGTCACCCTGCCACAAAGAATCGCATTAAAAGCCATTAATTGAGACAAGGGCAGGAAGTTAAATCATCACCGCATCGCTGGCCTGCTCGCCACCAGATGGAGAATGGCCGAGCAAATACCAGGGAATACTTCCCAGTAAATCACACATCACATCTGCAAGCAAAGCTGTGGACTGGAAGCACGCACACAGGAGCACATCTGGAGCTGCTACTGACTCCTGTCCATTGCCTTCCTCAAAGCTGCGGTAGCAAGAGGCATCTGCCACACTTAAGTCTCACAAAGACCAAAGAACAGAATCCCATTTTTAGGAAATAAGTAATTTCAACTGCATACAATGCAAACACTGCAACTACAGTGAAATCTGTACGGATGAAAAGCAGCTACTTTCTTGAGGAAAAAGGATGCTGAAAGTATAACCTGTCTGCACTTACAGTCAGAGTGTGAGAAAGGTCAAGACACACCCCGATTGCACAAGGACAAAAAGCAAACATGAGATCTGCACCCACACTGTGATTTCAGACTGATTTCGTCTGGCTTTGAGCTCAGCTGCCACCAAGGTGGGCAGCCCAACCCCTGATCCTGTCTCATTGCCACTGCTCTCTGCTGCTGGGCTGGCAACCACGCCATATCAGCCTCTTTTTTTTTTTTTTTTAAACACTGTGCTAGTTTTAGTTTAGCATTCTTGCGAATTAACCACACCCTCAATATTTAAATACCTCAGCAATATTTGCAGCTGAAGCTTGTGCAATTTAACACAGTGACGTAAGCATGGCACAGTACGTAGCTAATGCCTAGACCCTCAGAGGAGAACACTAGCTCCAACTGTGGCCTCCTGAGTGGAAACCAGCCCCAGCCAGTGCAAAAGGAGCCAGGCAGTTCCTATGAAGGAATCTGCATGGCAGCAATACAGCCCTAACAAGAGGAGGTCATTACACAGCCACGTGCAGAAAGAGCCCTCCTGGACAACAGCTGCACCACTTCTTAAGGCTATGTAACGGACGTGTAAAGCAGAGGAGGATTTTGGAGCAAGAGATGAGATCTTACATGGAAGAAATGATGAGAAAACAGTGCTGTGAATGTGACGAAGGCATTTGTGAATGACTGGAGTCCACAAAGCTCAGCATGAGTGCTGTGGGTCTTGTGAGGACAAAAACTCATACGCTAGCATTCACAATATTTCTGTAAGTCTTCGACTGGAATTTGAGCATCACTTTTCCCAGTAATCTCTCCACAGCCTACTTGTCACCCAACGTGCTGCAGCAGAGTGCCAGGATGGCCAGTTCTGAAAACCAGCTGCCCCTCTATACCATTCTGTAGGATACAGCACACCCCAGACCCTGCATGTTTTAGAGCTGCATGGACTGTCTGCTTTCTGTGGGCATGACTGCAGGTGCTCAACAGTGCAAACTCATTTTTCTTTCTGGAAAGGAAGAAGTAAGTGTTTTTCACAGTTGTGCTTCCCGACATTAACTTGACCTGTCCTCCAACAGCCAGGGTTAGACCATCACCTGCTCCACAAACCTGCAAACTGCACATCTAAAACAATTCTATTCTTGGGAAATTATATACCAGGATTTCCATCTCATTTTTTCTATCATGTCCCTCCCCCACCCCCTATTTTTTTTAATTCTTATTAATAGCATGCACACACCCACACAAATGATCAAAGCACATACATTAAATGCCAGAAAGCACATTACTTTTAATACAGTAAACATTTTAAACTCTTAACTCCTCTGACACAAACAAATGCCTGACTATTTTCCCAAATATTCTGAAAACAAAAATCAAACAAGCTTGGCATTCTGTGAAATATGACTTCATCCTACCCTTCCAAGGAAGCAAGATGCTCTCTGTCAGTTACATGAGTATCTCCTCTACACACATGCCTATGCTGTGAAAGAGCATCAAAATAGTAAGTGCTAACAGTTTAGCTGGAGTGTTTCCTGTAAACAGCCTTCTCTAGCAACAGAGAGCAAGCAAAGGCCCATTTGTAGCAGTTATCCAAGCTAATTGCTGCTGCTTGGCTGTTTGCTAAATAGCCAGTCTGGAAACACTCCGGTATGAGAGTACTCAAGTGGTGAGCAGGACCTCTCTGCGTGTTCAGAGTCCAAGTCATTGAGAATGTTTAAAAGCCCCTGCCTTCTTTGCTGCAACACCTAAGCATTTTACCGGATAATTATCAACCACGCAGTACATAATCTCCATAGGACATAAGGACTACAGACATGTGGGAAATGCTGAAGAACCCACAGGTTTGTTGTTTCTGTGGTTTCAAAGGTGGAGTGCTGAGCAGGTCACCCCAGTCAATGGCTGGTATCTCAGGAGAAATCTTTGACAGAGCTAAATTCCAGTCTGAAGCATCTCTGACCAGCAGCTGATGCCTGCAAACCACCCTCCCCAGCGCATTGTTCCTTTGTTTGGCTTCAGAGCATCCTAACTTCCTCCTTGACTTCAGGTTGAATAATCACTAATCACTAACAAGTGGGACAGCAGGGAAGCTAACACAGCCATCAAAGTGTAACACCTGACTCTCCACTCAGCAAGTTCAAAAAAAAAAAAAAATCATTAAAAACTTACAAACAAATATTAACATCAAGTAATATATGTATTTACTCTCAAGCTCCAAAATTGAATGTGGGCATCACAGTAACAGGAGTGATACAACACACAGATTTTTGTCCCTCTTGTGTCTTACCTCTGTTCCCCTAAGGTCTTTGGGATAGTAAATGTCCTCAGTCATTTGAACACTTAAGCCAAAATCCACCAACACAGCCTTAGTTGACATAAACACAATGTTGCTTGCTAAAAGAAAAACAAAAAAGTGGCATTTAAGGTTCTAGCATGTTGGGCGTTTATTTCACAACGTGACTTTTTCATTTGGATGTTTGCCTGAAACAGGAGGCCAGCACAACCAGTCCCAACAGTCAGTCCTTCTGCTAGCCAAAACATGTCTGTTAGTGATCCAAGACCAATTTTTAATTATATCTCAGAAAATCAAGCAAGACTGGTTTGTTTAAAAGAAGAAATTAACGTCTGGTCATTTTTCTAACAAAACAAAACAAAAATAAAATAGAGTGAGAAACAGAGAAAATGGCTGAGGGCAAAGGATCAAGCTGGGGGACTGATGGAGACCTCTGCACAGCCAGTCTCCTGGCTTGCTCTGAAGAGCCTTCCTGTCTCCAGAGTTGCAAGCATGCTGTGCAACTATTGCTACAGACAACAAAACTGTGGTCACCAACGGATTTCTTAACACTAGCAAAATAAATAAGAGCTGAGGCCCCTCCACAGCCATACCTGTCAGCAACAGCGGCTCAGCAGAATGAAAGAAGATAAATGTAAAAGTAAGAAAAGGCAAAGAGTTCCCTGCCTGAATTGCAGCACTATCTAGGAGCTTCATTCACTTTCCTTCATCAAACTCAGCCTCTGAGTACACTGTGCCTTAGGCATTCTTTGCAGTTGTATTTCTGATCAAATATTTATGAGCGTAATGCTTCTTTTTAAGTCTTGAGAAATTCTTATTCATTTCTTCTGCAGCCACAGACAAGTCTCCGAGTTATGCAAGAAAAATATATTTTCCCCCCAAAGCAAACAGTGGAGTCAGGTCATTTCCCATCTTGATAGTGCCCGCCGTGACCATACAGTGGGAAGAAACTGAATTTCACTGCACTATTCTGATTCCTCAAGTAATCTCCCAGAAAACTGCCTACTTAAGTGCTATGAATAAATGAGTAATTTTAAGTATAACTATGAAGATACAGATTTTACACAACACATAAAAAAATCATGCAGAATGCAGCATTGCCATAAACGTGGCAAGCTTTGCTGCTTCCTTGGGATTGCACTCAACTCCAACTTCTTGTCAGGACACAGGAAGAGAGGGACAGCTCTGCTTCACTTCTCATCTGCCACAGCTGGAAAAGCCCAACACTGACCCTACACTCCATTAGGCCACAACAACCCCAGGCAACATTATAGGCTTGGGGCAGAGTTTCTGAAAGACTGCGTGGAAGAAATGGGTCTGGCAGTGTTAGTCAATGCTCAGCTAAACATGAGCCAGCAGTGTGCCCAGGTGGCCAACAAGGCCAATGGCATCCTGTTTTGTATCAGAAATAGCTGGCAGCAGGAGCAGGGAAGTGATTGTCCCCCCCCTCAGCTCTCGTGATTTAATAGCTTTCCAATGAAGGGTTAAAACAACCCATTGACCTACTGCTAAAATCCAACAGAAAGTGGTTCCTCCTTCTTGGCTCAAGGCAGCCTTTCTCTCACTAAAATCCCAATCCCCCCATATGTCAGCATGACGGACTCAACAGAAGAGGATTCAATCAGGAGGAAATCAGATGTATGGGTACTTTTTCTATGTCAGGTATCTGAGGCAGGACACTGGGTAGTATTCCAAATAAACCTTTTACTAATATAACAGAATAACAGAACTGTTTGAGTTGGAAGGGACCTTTAAAGGTCATATGGTCCAACTCCCTTCTGAGGAACAGGGACACCTACAGCTTGATCAGGGTGCTCAGAGCCTTGTCCAGTGCCACCATCAGTGTCTCCAGGGATGGGGCATCCACCATCTCTCCTAGCAACCTGTTCCAGAAGGCACTGGTAATTCCTGATAATCATCCTGTCAACTAATTATTCTAACACTTAAGTTGAATATTTCTATTTTACACACACAGAAAAAAAATCTAAGCCAAAATAAACTTGCAGAGGAAATATGTCTTAATTAGAAACACTCTTAATAGAGTGGCAGGCAGATTTTATATGTTTGCAGTGGGGAGGAGATACTGGGAGGAAGAGTATTCAATATTAAATTATATGCCGCGCATTAAAGCTGTATGATAAAGCAATTAAATATGATTCCAATAATTTTAGTTTTAATATCAATATATTTTGATGATTTACACAAGTTAATGCCCAGGGGGTTTTAAAAACAAACAAGTTGAAATTTGAAATAATTGTTAAAAGAAAAAAAACAATAGAAATTATGTATTTAGTTCCAAAATGGAGTCAAACTGAGGAACAGCCACGTACAGGCACAGAGCTACTAAAAGCAGGCACAAGAAGAAGACAGGAAAGATTTAGGTTGGATGTCAGGGGGAAGTTCTTTACCAAGAGCATGGTGAGGTGCTGGAACAGGCTGCCCAGAGAGGCTGTGGATGCCCCATCCCTGGAGGTGTTCAAGGCCAGGTTGGATGGGGCCCTGGGCAGCCTGGTCTAGTATTAAATGGGGAGGTTGGGGGTCCTGCTTGCAGCAGAGAGGTTGGAGTTTGAAGATCCTTGAGGTCCCTTCCAACCCAAGCCATTCTATGAAAGGAAATATTTAGGGCAAATTTCCACAGAAAGAAGTAAACTTCTGGCTTAATGCACTCTGATAATTTTGCTCAAACTTCTTCTGATTTTTATTTCAAATCTGTATTGCTCAAGAAAGGCAAAGAACCGATTACTTTTGAATCATCCTCTCCATTAACATAGCAATGAATAGTGTATATAACTTAGCTGAAGAACCCGACCTTATTATTTGTTGGCATGATCCAGTTTCTCTGTCCCTGTGATGCAAGGCTTCGCACCCCACCTCTGTAGCAGGCTTTTAGGAGAGCCACACCCTGATCTGGAACGGAGAGCACCCCCAAGGGAACCGAGCACACTTACGTTTGATATCATGATGGATAATCCTTTTGGAGTGGAGAAAGTCGAGCCCTTTCAGGATATGCTTTGTCACCCAAATTATTTCAAATTCCCGCATAGGCCCACAGCTCTCCAGCTTCTCCATGACAGATCCTCCCTCCCCAGCTTCCATGAAGAGATGGATGGTCTCATCCCACAGAATAGCTCCATATAATTCAGCAATGTTTTCATGACGGAAACATGCCTGTATTTCTACATCTGATGGTTTGAACTGTTCCACTGGCACCTAGGAGGTGGAAACAGAACCATATAAAAGCAGCTCAAAATTCAGGTTATTTATACTAGCGTTAGTTTTCCTATAGATTAAAATGGAAGAAGGAAGCAAAGGGCTCTTAACTACTTGTTGTAATACAAAGCTTTACTTTGATCTTGTGCTTTACTCCTTTCTAATCCAGATACATCCTGTTCAAAAATAAGAGCATTTTTGGAATCTTGCCCTAATAAAAAGTGCAGTCTTCCAGAAAAAGCAATGTAGCAAGAGTTATTCCCGTCAAAAACGGGTGGTTGTTACGCAAAAGCTCTATGCAAACTTCCTGGTGAAGGAGATAAAAATCCCACTGCTTTTCCAGCTAGCTTTGTGCAGTCTCATCTGCTCTACGAGAACTGTACACCGTATTGACATGTGGATCAGTGCTTGCAGCACAACAATGCTCAGCACAGTCTGCAGACTGACAGTGCTCCACACCGTTACTGACCTTGTTTAACTCCTTATCAGCCTTCTTTTATGGCTTCTGAGAAAGGAAGTCTGCTTTAAAGTGAGCACTCAGCAACACTTTATTTATTTTAAAAGTACTGATGGCAGATTATTAAAGCAATGGGCAATGTTTGCTTACACAAACTGCTAGGAAGGCTATTATCACTCTTTTTATTTTCTGCCCCTCGGGCTTGTGGCTGTGAAGCAATTAACACACTAATAATTTTAGTGCAGTGAGAAATCCTTTTTGCACATTCAGAAACATTAGATAACTTTAACCCTGCAGTGGGTTATGCAGGACTGGCAAACTAAATCCTTTTCTAGGCCAGTAGGTTTGGCAGAAGGGCAGGACATACAACTCCCTGCCTATTCTGTTGTGCATAGAAAGCAGGTACTTATTCACAAGTGGTGGGGTATAGACAAGTATACCACCTGAGTTTTACTGACCCTCAGTTCAGAATAGTTCATTGAAAGGTGATGTTAAAAGAAAACACAGGCTTGCATTAACATAGAGGGGTGGTCAGCAATTTCCTAGAGACATCTCTCAACCTTATGCTGAGCTAGTGTTCAAAACACCATGAGATCTGCACATAAGCTGAGGTCACAAAGACATAAATGCCATTGGAGTAACAAAAACACATGTTTGAAAGCCTCAGTTGAAGGGTGGGATCCCAGAATCATCTGCAGCAGCAGGGTTTCGTTATCATCTCCAGCAGGGACATGATTCCATGTTGATACATTACTGCCACAATTACTGCAGGACAAGCATAAATTCTTCCATTTACCCCAGGCACAGCTGCAGGGGCTAGCAGGCCTGCCCACAGGATAGCTATACAGGCTTCCAGACACTTCCACAGTGCTTAAACTTTTTAAGTCTCAAGGCTGAAAACAAGTTAACAATTAAAAACATCCATTTCTCTTGCTTTATGTAGGCCAACAGAACACAGGCAATATTCAGCCCAGTAGTGGAATGTAATGCAGACACATTTAAAAATACACTACACGCTCCATGTCACACAGTATCTGCACATAGATAAAGCTCCTGAACTAACATACCAGTTTGCATGCCATCCGTTTCTTGGTTTCTCTATCTTGGGCCAAGTACACCTTCCCAAAAGCTCCTCGCGGAATAAAGTCAGAGCCAATATTCCTGTAAGTTAGCTTCCACGGAAACAGGAGCACATCCGAGTCAATCTGATAGCGGCCATTCTTGGGAGTGATCTGTGGAGTTAAGTTACAGTGAAATAATAAATCACTCTGAAGTTAAAACTACATCAAGTCTAATTAATCTTATACATGGGATGGAAAAAAAATATATGTTGCTTATGTATGTACACAATGCACGCAATCTGTTCAGCAGTCTTTATTTAGAAACACCAAATGGGAACAGCATGTGAGGTGTGGCATCCATTCACAGCCCAGGCATCCACGTTTCTCTCAAGTGACTAACTCACAAAGTGTAAGTTGCAATTAATTGTCTTGAAACAACAACAACAGCAGCTGGGTTAATGAAATTACCCACCTCTTTACCTGCACACGTTTGCCCTTCCTGCAATCTGCTAACTTGTTATGCCACATAGCTGTTACTCACAGGCTATCTTCTATGATGTGAGCAAGAGTTTCAGCATTTCCTAATATCAAATGGACTGCTAGAAGAATTTCAATTTTCCATCTCGAATCAGAATTTCTGCTGCTTACTAAGCAGTTGAAGAAGTGTGCTGCAATTTTACCAGCTACCTTCTTGCAGTTTTACACTGCAGCTGAAAAGTGACCAGGAGTCACACTATCTGCTTTAGGTGGTCATGCACAGAGAGCCTTGGGTCTCTGCACTGCCACCAGGGCAAGGAGGCTCCTCTAGGAAGTGGTCCTGAGCATCCAAGTCATTATCTCGCTCTGAATTGTCCTTTGGAAGAGCTCCTTCCCTCTGCACATGCCAGAGATCAAACTCCTGACTGTAGTGATGGAAGTCTTGCTTTAGGTTTGACATTGGTTCTGAAGTCTCTTCATATTCTCTTAGCTAAAACAGCACTAATGTTTCCAGCAAATATGGTTATTAAATCAGGGATATACAGCATCATCAGTAAACAGAATATTGTTAACCTGTTTACCGACAGGTAACCAAGATGCTTAAAGACATATAAAAGTAGATCAAAGATATTTATCGCTATCTGTCACATGGTCTCACTGTGCTCAGCTCTTCTGCAGATCTTTCTAAGATAACATCATCTTAGAAGATTACCGGTTTTAGATTCTGTCACGCACAGAATCTGTGCTTTTCCTTGGTGGTTTTGATTTAGGAAAGTAGCACCTTCGCTGCTAAAACTGGCACTTGTGACTAGTATTTAAATATGTGAAATAAGTTCATTCTTAGTTAACTTTTGGGAGGATAAGTTCTTAAGTGATGTGGACGGTGCCTTTTTAATACAAGCGCTTTGCTCAGGATGAGCAGAATGAGCCTCCCTGGTGCTTACTAGAACCAAGGCAAAAACTGTACCAGCTCCTGCACCTCCCCTACACGTTTCTATGTTTCACAGGCAGAAACCAGTTAATCTGCATGTGTTACAACTGTCCTGGTAAGCAACGGACACAGGGTTGATCAGCAGAACAAAAGAGATCAACTAACAGCACACTATTCGCATTTCAGCACGCTTCCCATCAGACCAGATCCTTGCCTGACATTATGAACTGAACATTCTCCTGTGGCTGTAGACTGCCTTCTTCCAGCTTAAAGAAACTCAGTGTGGGCACTCGGACACCCTTCACAGTGCAGTCTGTGGGATAACTAGACAGCCAGAAATGCTCCTGACCCTGGCTAAGGAGCGGCAGCTACATACAGTGCAGATGTGCCTGTTGAAATGCACCCATTGCTAAGGCCCTGCCTTCAATCCTCAGTTGCTCAATGAGTCACGTGCACCTAATAACACCTGGTTCATACCAATTGTATGCATCTATAGAAATAATATCCAAGCAAAACAACTGTGAGTACATAAAACAGTGCCTACCCTAAGTATAGGAAACATTTAGTATTAGTAATTGTCCTTTCAATGTTACAATTCAAGAAGTGACCATTTTGCAATATTCCCTCAAAATCAGGATAATGCATTACTCTTTGCTGTTTCACACCTAAGAAACTGGCAAGGCTCAAGCAATGAATCCTCATGTGCAAAACACACTGCATGCAAAAATTTTAGATGACAGATCTAGAGCATATTAAGAAAACAAAACAGCAGGTCAAAAATATATGAATAAACTTCCATTTCATGATTGGTTGTTTCCAAAGCAACTAATTTTTACTAGCAGTTCAATGACACTAATATCTACAGGTGTTTGTAGAACAAAGGTCATTTTAGGAAAAAAAATAATTAACATCTCTCAATACACCACATCTATGCTTGCATTTAGTATTGTGTGATATTACATAATATTGTATTTCTGAAAGTTGCTGTTGATGTTAAACACCTTTTCTCCTTGTATTACCATATTCTACAACCTTTTGTGCAGATAATGAATTCAGAATAGATTCCAGACCTTTACCTGGGAATTGCGCATAATGATCTCTGCTACTGTATAAGCAAAGGCACTGGAGAACTCCCAGATGCTCCTTGTAAGCCCTCACAGCTGTGGCTTTTGCTTTCTTACTGCACGTATTAAGCTTGCCTCCAGCAATGGGAAATGCTTTCTAACCTCCAGGCTACCAACACGCAACACAGACTGCATCTTTCTGAGCAGATGTTTCTTCACAGCTGCCTGGGATTCCCTCCAGGCTCAAGCTTCCACAGTGAACAACAATCTGCCTGTTACTGCTGGGACTGGAGGTGATCTCCACTTAGATTCAGCAGTAACTTGTAACACCTATACCTACTAATTTTCAAGTGAAAAGAAAAAAGACATACCATATTCAAGAGGATTCCAGATTCTTGCTGTCTGCATCCTTTAAATTGTTTTGCAGTGTTAGACACCTGATTTGCAAAAGCAAGCAGGTCTTCCACAGTCCCGTATTTGACGGAAGACATCAAAGAAACCTCCCTCTCACAAAACAGTAAAGATTCTGCACGTTCTTCATTTTGATTTTCCTCTTCACACATTGTAATTAAGCTGTCCTCATAGACGGCAAGGTCTCCACCTGGATAAAGGTTTTCCATGATGTCTATCACTTCAGACATATTTAAATTAGTTAGCAACAAGTCAATTTCCTCTTTGCTATCACTACCCGTGCTCATATACTCCATTACTGTCCACTTTGCAAAACCACTCCTGAAAAAAAGAGAAATAAAACAAACCTGAGGACATTTTTTCATCTGAATCTATAGTAGCAAAGCAAGAAGGAAAAGAAGTGATCAGAGTGATAAGTAGTTCATGTTATATGGTTAGATTTTTAAATTACTTTGTATTAAGAAAAGTCATAATTAGTAGAAGGGTTATACAGGAGAAGAAGAAAAAGTCTTCACTAACAACATGTTTCGGAAGTTATTTGCGAACTCCTCCAATCATTCAATCTTGGACTTTACATAAAGTTTCTCAATGGAGGTAGTGACACACAAAGGAAGCACGAGCCAGTTATGTTTTGCTGGATATGCAAAAATGGAGCACCCTCAGTACCACTGTAAGGACTCATTATTCGGAAATGGATGACAAACAGGGATATAAATGTACCACATTAATTTATCTCCAAGATTTTGTGAGCAACTTAAGTGATGTGTCCAGAAAGAGGAGAAGATCACAGAGCAAAGCTAATAAGCATCCACCAGTAATAAATATGTTAGTATCACTGCATGAAGCACCATTCATCACCAGCTGAGATACACCACCCACCTTTTCTGCAAATGACTGACTAGAATTAGACTTGAACTGAAAGTTTTACCAACTTACGAAAAAAGTCAGAAATGGAGTTACTATGAAAGTAATGAACTTCTAAAGCAGTTTCAAGCACTTTCTTCAGCCCTTACTATTCCTAACAACAACTTTTAAGATACATCTCGACCATTTGGCTGAAATGGACTTTAGTTCTAAGAAACTGGATTCAGCATCCCAAAAATTCCTTTCTCATCCCAGATTCCCAGATTGAGCCAGAGTTATTCTACCCAAGTGAAAGGCATGTGCATGGTCAGCCATTAATATTCTTACACATGCAGTTTTCAACACATAAATGTCTAAGTGAACTTACCTTATATTTATCCCGGTTACATCACACAAAATCATCAAAAAGGTCTCAATGTAATGGGTAAAGACGTCATGTTTCTCAAACCCATATTTACCACCGATGATAGATTCAAAGTGTTCCTTTGCAGTCTATTAAAAAAGGCAAAACAAATAAAGCGATGGCACACCAGCTCAAGCAGAAGGACTGGTTTATGCTCATATGATCATTTGTTTCACAGGCTTCATGGAAAGTAAAAGTAGTAATCACAAGGCTGAGTGAGATAACAGGGGATTTTTTGCAGAAAAAGATGACAGCTAAAAAGAGTCAAGCTGCTCTATGATCACCCAGATTTCCAGGTACTACTGCAAAATAAGTTTTCCATGGTTAGGTCTGGAGTTTTATACTCTCTGCCTCATGCTTGAAGATAGCAAAGAAGAGACGAATCTTCTTTTCCTCCAGTAGCACGTACCCCATTCAGACAGCTCTCATTTCTCTTTTTCATAAACCACCTATTCTCAGTAAAAGATGACAAGCAAACAAAAAAATACTTACAAAAGAAAAAAAGAAAAGAAATAAGCACAACCTATTTATCTCAGGCACCACCAGCAGACTCAGTCCCCCGAGGTCATGAAGCAATGCAGCTTGCCCAGATACAGTTTCTGGTTATGATCACTATCTTACGTCCCCGCAAGGACGTGGAAGCTTTGCGGCACGTATTTCTCATGGGCTGGAAGATGCTTACGTCAGTTCTAACGTCGAAGAAAAATGAGTAAATTGGTGCAGCTGGCAGAGAAATTCAGACCATGTGCTGCAAGCTCAGGAGGCAGGACAGGAAAACTCAGCATGGGCAGAACAAAAAACGGCATGAGAGAGCCTGCGGTACCACATCCCCCTTTCCAAAGCCCTGTGATGGGCTCAGCAGCCTGCAGTCTACGTGCTTGTACCCAGTATCAGGGTACGGAGGGGGAATCCCCAAGCATTTATCTAGCAGGGTGCTGAGAGGGGTCAGGGTTTTGTCAGCCTACACCTATACAAGAACTAGCAGAAGCCCGAGCTGTTATCTAACTCCTAGCATCCCACCCTACCACAACACTGCCCTAAAAGCCTACAAGTGGTTACTCTCAATCATAGAGGAGATTTCTAGCCTTTGACCCACAGCTGGGCTTTTATTTATTGCTTTTATGATGCCAAATTATTGGGAGTAAAGAGAAAAGCATCAGCCAGTCTGCTAAGAGGAACTGTGGGGCTGCTTCTGAAGAGCAAGGCTGGGTTACACACCAACCCCGGGGGACTTTCTGCAGAAAAACACGAGCCTCCAGAGGCCCTGTCCCTTGTGGGCAGAGACAAGTGAGCGCCACAATTAAACTAATTCAGTCTTTGATAATACTTTCATACAATAGACCACAGTGCAGCTGAGAGCAAACGCAGCTCTCCATAAGCTCTGTGCCTCAACATGTTCCCACAGCGTGAAACCAACAGCACTCTCAATTCCAAACCAATGCTTGTGTCGGGCACTTAAATAAAGCTTTAAGTCTTTCTGTACAACCCAGGTACACCGAGAAATCACGTCACTAATAGCGTTCTACCTGTCTTCTCACCGGATTCAGGTTTTATCTCAGCTTGATCTCTCAGGTCAGCTGCTACAGCACGGGACTGCTTCTCCAATTGTGTCATTATTTCAACACCATCACACGAGCTGTCTGCCGGCCAAGAATTTATTTTTCCCGTTTATGACGAACGGCATTTCCTTAAAACCATCTTTCTGAGAAAAAGATCTCCTTAACGCGTCCTCATACCCGCCCTTCGCAAACAGCAGCAACCGCACAGCGGGGAGAGCAGCTCACCGACCCGCTCACCTACAGGGGACGGCTCCGCTGCCCCTCCCGCCCCGCAGCGCCTCAGGTGCCGGCAGGTGCCGCCCGCCCAGGACCCCCGCGCCCCCCCGCGCCGGACTTACCTGCGGGGCGCCGGCAGCCTCCCGCGCAGCCTCCCGCCCGTCCTCCCGCCCGCTCTCAGCCGGCGCCGCGGCCGCTCGGCCCGCAGCGGGAAGCCCCGGGGGCGGGCGGGGCGCGGGGCGGGCTCCGGCCGCGGTTTCTATTTCGCTTTACGGGAAGGCGGGAGTCAGCGCCGCCCCGCCGGGCCGTGCTCCGCCGGAGCTCGGAAAAGCGGCGTGGTGTTTTCCGCACCCCACGCAGCGGCGGAGCGCTGCCCGGGGAGCTGTGTCTCGTCCCGCCGGCAGCTCTGTGAGCCCTGCCACAGCGGGTCGCAGCCCCACGCGATCCGGAACGCTGCACCCGTTCTGTACGCAAGCACGGTGTAAGCATTAGCTAAACAAAAATTGAGCTGAAAGTCTGGTGGAATTTAGGACAACAATGTGCAGGATTTGATGGCGGCATTCGGATTAAAATGCTCCGGGTGCCGGTATTGTTAGCTTGGCAGTTGTTGCAGGGCAGCGCTACGCTTCTCGTCCCAGCGGCGGTAACTCCGGCGGGGCTGTGCTGATCCGCGGCCTCGGCCGGTGTTTCATCGCGGAGAGAATGGCGCTTCTGGCCACCGCAGCCGACCCTGCACCACGAGCAGCCGTGGGGCGCAACTGCCTCGCCATCCCAGGAGACAAGCACTGCCTTTTCTGTCTATTATCTGCATTATAAAGGACTATTTGCGTCCATTATAAAGCTTTCATTACAAATGTTTGGGACAGGCTCCCCTCAGGGCTTCAGTGTTGGGGTATGTGAGCCTTCTTTTCTGTTTGTTACTCAGACACACTGAGTGCCCTGTCTGAAGGTCACAGGTACATCCCCTGATATTCAGAACAGTTCAAAGTACGGCACAAGTAGTGTTCTGGAGTGCACAGGGACCACGATGCGCTCAGCACCAGGACAGAGGATGCAGAACCCTGCTAGCAGCACTGACCTCTGCTTTCTCCTCCAAAACGCACAGGTGATAAATACGTTGGCAAACCTCCACTAAGAAATACGTACCTTCTGTGTCAAGTGTGAACTTGTTCAGTTGTGCTATTTGGTGTGTTTGCTGAAAAATGCCTGTGAATATGTGAGAAGGTTGAAGATGATGAACTAAAAATGGAGGAAGGCAAAATTGAGGAAATTTAGGACAAAGGTAAGTGTAGGAAAGCTAAAAGGAAGAGAGGCCTTTAGAGAAGAACTAGCAGCAGCTTGAAGGAGGGAGGTTATGGGATCGAGTGTACCTTCAGCCAGTTTGTGGATGACACCAAGCTGTGTGATGCAGTCAACAAACCTGAGGGATGGGATGCCATCCAGAGGGACCTAGACAGGCTGCTCTGTGGGTTCAGGAGAACCTCATGAGGTTCAGCAAAGCCAAGTGCAAGGTGTTGCATCTAGGTCGAGCCAACCTCACTATAAGTACAGGCTTATACGTGTATATACATATATATAACAGGGAGGTAAAGATGGAACACAGCCTTGCTGGAAAGGACCTGGGGGTACTGGTGGACAGCATATGGACATGAGCCCTCACAGCCCTGTAAGGCAACTGTATCCTGGGCTGCATCAAAAGAAGTGTGCTAAGCAGGGCAAGGGAGGTGATCCTGCCTCTTTGCTCTGTAGTGTAAGACTTCACCTGGAGTACTACGTCCAGTTGTGCTCAGTACAGGAGAGATGTGGACCTGTTGGAGTGCATCCTGAGGTGGGCCACAAAAATGATGCCAGAGATGGAACACTTCTCCTACAAGGACAGGCTAGGAAAGCTGTTGCTGTGCAACCTGAAGAAGATAAGGCTCCTGGGGATAGACTCTTTAGTGGGGGTATGTCAGTGTAGAATGGGGGAAATGGTTTCAAACTAAAAGAAGGGAGATTTATATTGGATATAGGGAAAAAGTTTTTTACGCTAAGAGTGGTGAAGCACTGGCATAGGTTGCCCAGGCTGTTGAGCAACCTGATGCATCTGTAGATGTCCCTATTCATTGCAGGGAAGTTGGACCAGATGACCTTTAAGGATCCCTTCCACCTCAAATGATTCTAGGTTAAGGCTGAGTAACACATCCTTCACACACAGCAGCTAGCACACTGGTTTTCCTCCAGGAACATGCCTGCATTGTTAGTTTTCCTAAACCCACAATTAACATTAATGAAACCATTTTCTTTTTTTAGACCAGCTTCAAAGGAAGAAAGAGAAGGAGTTTCTCCCACCCCACATCAATGAATTTGGGAAGGACGTGCTGTAGGATTCCTGAGGAAGCTCATGTACTTGTTATGGACCCGTGGAGGAAACCGGAGTTCACGCTCTGTGAAATAGGGTATTAATTGAAAGGCAGTGTTTTACAAGCAGTCTGCCCTCCGTCTTCTGGGTCATCCAGGGATACAGAATCAGGGTAAGTTACACAACTGTAGTCCCCGAAGGAGACATACAAGAGTGCAGCTCGCCAAGAAGCACTGCTAAGCAGGCACTAACCTCACCCCTAACCTATGCTACCGGTGTGCCCACGGGTCTTACGTATGCGACTGCTCGGACGCGTTTTATTTCTCCTTTTTAATTAATCGCTCAAATGAAAGCTACGCTTTCAGGCTCTCCACAGGCTCTCCAGGCCACCTTTCCTCCCAAGTTTCCCTCCCCCAAGGCCGACAGGACTCCCGCTGAGAGACGCGCGGAGGCGCCGTGCTGAGCCCCGCCGGCCGCCGTAGGCCGGGCGCTGTGCGCACGCGTGATGCCGGCAGGCGGCGCGGATCGGCCGGGCGATGGCGCAGCGCGCGGGAGGGCGGGCTCTGTGCCTGCTGCGGGGTCGCCTGCTGCCCCCCGGCCCGGCGGCCGCCCGCCTCGGCTCCTCGGGGCCCGCGCTGCAGCGGGCGGGCGGCGCCGAGGAGGCAGGTGAGGCGGTGCGGGCCGCGCCGCGCTCCCCGCTCGCCTCGGGCCGTCGTGTCTCTTCTTGGGGGGGCGGGGGAGGGGCGGTGACGCTCCGGGAGAGGCCGCGGGTCGTCCGCGGGTCGCGGCGTCCCGGCTGAGGCCGCCCGAGGGCGGCGGGGTCGGCGCGCGACCTCCCGGCTCAGAGTGCAGCCGGGAGAGCGGGGCCCGCCGCCCGGCCCGGGCGTACTGCATGCGTGGAGGCCGGAGGTGGGTTAAGCGGAGACGTCCGTCCCGCTAAACAACCCAGGGCTGCGCCTTCAGGGCGAGGCAGGGAGCGGTGAGGGCTGAGCGGTATGCCGTGGCCGTGCGTGCAGCTCGGTCCCTGCAGCCAGCCTGTGCCCTTACGCCTGGGTCAGAGCTGGAAAGGCGTTCGGCGGCCACGTGTGCACTCGTGTTTCTGAGCCTGAGAGGCGTTCTGTAGCTTAGCGAGCAGGGAAGGCCGGGCTGTAGTACGACAGTCACTCAGAAAAAACACAGTTCTCTGCTGTTTGTGTCCCTGGGCTAACAAACATGCAGCAAGTTGGGTGAAGGAGTACGTCCAGATTTCAGTTAATCCTCTTGTTTTGGTGTATACATTAGGTCATTTGTCTCACCCGATTTGCTCCATGCTATGTGAACAGGTGTGTCAGCATCACGGAGGGCAGCATTAGAGTGCATTGAGCACTGCTGGGGGCCAGCAGCAATGCAGGTGGGCACCTGTTTGGTAACTGCAAGACTATGGCACAAACCTGAAACGTACAGGGGAAGAAAGAAAGCAATGAGGACTGCATCTCAAGCATTTAAAATGAATGCATTCATCTGAGGACTGTCTGCTGTTGATACTCAGCCACTTGTGCCTCTTCAGTATTTTGATGAGCAGTGTTACATACAACTAAGCTATGGAAACAGCTGCTTTATGTTTACAAGCTTGTGTGAAAGGCAGAAACTGTAAAACTTCTTTTTAAAAATAAGTATAAATGCTAGCAGATTTGGTTAGACTAAGATTTTCTTGAATCCGCAAACTCACCGAGAAAGCTCCCTATTGAATCTTTGTAGCAAGTGTAGCCACAGGGAAATAACTGCATGCTCTCTGTCTTCCCAGTCTTGAATTATGAATGGTAGTGTGAACAGGAAGCCTTCGACATGTAAATGGTGTGGTCATTTGATTAGTTTGAGTTGTGCAGGTTTGTGATTATAATTCAGGTTTGGGATGTGTTTTCTGTATTTCTGGGTATTCCAGCATGTCTTATTTACATGTTGATTTTGTTGACTGTCAGCAGCAGTAGTATAGATTGCCAGTAGTGTGGCAAGGTCTTACTGATCTGCAGGTTATTTGAAGTGAGTTGATGAAAGTGTAGTACAAAAAGAAAATTTTGTGTAGGAGTTTGCTGTAAAGGAAGGTGATGAGTTGTAAAAATAACCAAGTGTAGAATTGTTCTGAAGGTGAAAGTGCTGTTTTTGTGGTGGCAGAGAGGTATTATGTTTTTAGAGCAGCTTGCTAACAGTGTAGCTCCGTCTGGTGCTGTTGCTGGACTCACATGCTGAGTTTCTGATGGTGAATAGCAAATCAGAGAAGACCAAAGATTCCTCATATCATCAAATGTCCTGTGATATCGAGGAAGGACAATATGGTTTCCATCCTGTTCTTTGTTCTTAGAAAATGTATGCATCTGTGAGAGAAATACACTTCTGAATGTATTTCTTTCTCTCTGGAGTTTTCTGTTTTGCTGTGATCCTCCCAGAGTGCGAGAGTAAATTCAGAGAACAAAAATCAATTTTATATCTTTGTGTAGAAGAAAAACTTGATGCTTGTTTCTTCTTACAGATGCTGAAGTCAATAGCAGGAAGAAGACATTCACTGAGGTTCAGACAGAACGATTGGAACAGGCAGATCGGAGTGTTTTAATTAAGTGCCCATCAAAACTTAATGAAAAAAAATTACTGCAGTATTTATCCAGCCATGGAAAAATTGACAATTACTTCTTTTTTGAAAATCGTGTAAGTAGCTGACAATACAAAGTAGAATCTACGCTTAGATGAAAAGAAACACAATAATTTGGTCAAGCCTTATACATCTAAGTTATGCATATTATATATAGTATATTCAACTAATTTTTGTCTTTATTATTGATTACAAGATGTTGCACAACAAATTTGTGTATTTAAATTACCTAAGCAATGCCTGTTTTTAAGTGAATCTCACGACTTGTTTTATGCCAAATCTTTGAAATTTTGATGTTGCACTGCTGATTTTCTGAAAAATAGAGCTAACCCTTTAGTATGCTTCTTTTTGAAGGTAGATGTTTAGTGCTTACTATCAAGAATAACATGGCTTAATTTTTTTTGACCTTTTGTATAAAATTTTCTTAAAAATATTAACATACGGGAGCAGTCATTCAGCTTCAGGACTTTTTCTAATATGCCACAGTATTTCCAGGCAGATCTGAATAATGTGAGTGCAATCAGTTCGATGCTCATATGCATTTATCTAACACTGTTTCCATTTTTAATATTTTAGGGTATTAATGCTTTAATAGAATTTTCTGAGAAGAGCAGTGTAGCCTCACTACAGGCTGTTACTGGAATTCCAAGGGCTGCTGAGCATCATGTTGTCCCATATAAATCCAGACTTTTTACTTTCACACTGAAAAACCCCGGTAGTCAAGCTGCTGAAGAAAGGCCAGTAAACCTCTCTCCACAGTCTCACATTCCAGTGAATGAGCTTATTCCAAAGCTTTGTCATGCAGACAGTGTAAGTATAAGTTCTCTCAAGTGAAAACGAACCATGTCCATGTAACATTTGCAAGTGGTCGTGTGAAGCTTTTAAAGCATTTTTTTTTTCTGTTAAAAATAACCCCTTTTAGAATTGTGTCAATGGTTGTCATACATTGAAACAAACAGGAAAAAAAATGACTGATTCTTACAATAATTTTGTCTATAGGAAATAAAGTTGTTTGAGTCTAAATTAAAATTTTCTAAGTGCGGTGGTAGTAAGTGGATGAAAATATATATCGGTAGGCAGAAGATGGGGCGTTATGTTTTTGCAATGTTTATTTTCTTATGTAGATAAGCAGTCAAATGTACATTCTGCTGAATGAGTATCAACTTACAGAAGAAAACATCAAGCTTCGATACTTGGCCTGTTCTCTGGTTCGGGATTTTGCACGCGCGTATTTTCCAGACAGCTCTGTAAAGCCATTTGGCTCTTCAGTGAACACCTTTGGCAAATTGGGATGTGATGTGGACATGTTTCTGGACTTCCGTGATACACAGAAGCATCCTACAAAAATGGTAAGATGACTCCGTGCAGCTCTAGTCTTCATCCTTTGTAATAGGAAGAAAATAACTTGCTGGTTGTGCAGGCTTTGTGTGTACTGTCAGGCTGAAGAAAACTTTCATCGTCCAAAGCTGATTCAGCAGTACCAGATCTTCCAGTCCTGCTGCTTTTTTCTTTTCTGGAGCTGCTGGACTTCACTAAGGCTGGGCTGTGATTTTTAGGGTCCTCTCTATCCTGATACATAATAATCTATCTGCCTGTGTGTGTGCATTTTGAGAGTGCTGTCAGATTGTTTTTCCTCAGATTAGAAAGTTACTGTAACAATGCTACAGAAACATTACCTGTAAGTGTGTGTGGAGGTGTTGAGGGGTAATGCTGGTGGATAATTGCACTTAGCACTGTTCATGTTTGCAGTGTCTGTCCAGAGACAATTTATTGTGTTAGCATTGTATGGTTTCATTGAGAACGGAATTGGTTTGGCTTATTACTGGAAGGAACCTGAGGATGTGCTGGGAGCAGGACCTAGGAGTGAAGCAGGAACTGAGCCAAATAATAATGCAGATGTTCTTAGTTGTCGCACTTTCCATAACGTACTTTGTAATTATTTGATTATCTCATTGATAACACAGCAATGAGCACCAAGACAGTTGATGCTTACTAAGCAAGTGTAGAGGCTTGAAATTGAAATATGTTCACTTGAATTTGCTGACCAAAGTGCAGAATTTCCATCTGTATCTTGAGAAGTTGGATGGTTACACAACACTGCCAATAAGCAATACTCAGGGAACAGCATTGCTTTTTTCAGCACACGTATTCAATTTTATCTTAACTGTGTTTTCACCCATGCAAGGATGTGGAAGTCTGTACTGTATATCCCTGTATTGGGATTCAGGCAGCTTCAGATTGTAAGAGTTATTTAGAATGGATTGTATCTTGTATCTTAGTCCTGGTGCATGCAGGCATAGAGAGTGGGAAATGACCAGGCAGGGCATTTTTGAAAGGCTCTTGTCTCTTGCTGCTGTTTTTTTTTTATGGATAGTGTAATTGTCCTTTTGAATTGGAGAAGGAAATAGGAAAGGAGGTGAGAATTGGGACAGTAAGAAGGTAGATTTGGATCGTAAGTATCCTGTGAACAAGCTGGGATTCTTCATGAATTCTGAGTTGGTAATTAAGTGATTCTGGCATTTTGAAAACTGTTCATTTATATAGTAATGGCCTGGGGAAAGCTAGTTCTGTTTTCCTCTTAAAAAAAATGACAGTGACCTAAAGCTTTTGGAGATTGAGATTTGCTCAGCTTTTCTGTGCTACTTCTGTTTTGCCTTGTTTTTGATTTTTAAAGAAATATGCCTTCAAAGTTTTCATTTTTATTGCAGTGATCGATTATAATGAAAGATATGTCAGTGGAAAGACAAGATCGCTGAGAGTTTGTTGGAAATCCAACAACCCTTTACATTTAGTTGCCTCTTGAGTTTTGGGGAAAAAAATCTAAGTATAAAATGTCTGTTTTCAAAGCACATATTGTAACTAGCTGATGTTTGGTACTGATGCTCTGCAGCAATAAAATCCTTCTTTCATGTCATACTTTCTAAAGAAAACACATACTCTGAAGGCAGTCTTGCAGTAAAAGACGAATTCAGAATTGCAAAACAGGCCTAAGGAAGAAAGGTAGTGGGTCATGGTAAATCTTAGGTTTAAACATCTTTAAAAACATCTTTCCCACAGTTTAACATTTGTTTTAATCCTTTTTATATGCATATATCAGTTGTTCAGTCAGACCGGTATTAAAAACTGTGTTGGATTGGTAAACGTATGATTTCTCTGAGCACATGTACTTCAGCAGGGCATTAATCCCAGTTCTGAGAAAAATGAGCATACCTGAAATGTATTACTTAATGTGTGAAAGCTGGAGAAGAGATCATCAAATCAGTCATCGTTCTGCAGAAGTCCTGTATTAATGCCACGAAAAAGAACATTTGGCTGTTGATGTCATTTATCCTGAGAGGTCAACTTTTTGTTTGTGGTTTTGAAAAACTTTTGCAAATCAGAAGGGAGGCAAGTGTACTCACAACTGCCCATTTTTTAATGTTTTTTCTCTTTTGTTGTTTTTTTTTTTTTTTAATTTTGAAGCGATGACATGCTGAGATATCACGGAGTATTAGAGTATGCTTAATAAATTCAGCTTAAATTAAATGATTCATGTCACTGCAGTCCTATTTTGTAAGATCAGCGGAACAGAAATTTTCACTTTAACATCCCTGTGCTTGAGATCAGCTACTAAAATAGTTTTGAAATCAAGGTGTAGAAAAAGGAGATTTTCTTTTGATTGACATAATGAACGATGTCATTCTAATGACAGATTTCCTGGACCATAGAACTTCCCTTAGTTTTTTTTTTTAATTAGCATTTCTTTACATGTTCTAAGATGCCTCAGATCAAAAGGACAACTAATTCACTGTTGCTCTCCCAATATTTAGCCTTTCTGGAGAGGTTTCAGTCCACATCATCAGTACTTCGGTAAATAGTTCCCTTACCAAGATCAGATTATCAGTGCAGCATTTGTTTTCAGCTTCTCGTGGTTTGGGAGATGAGTGAATAACTTAAAGCAGAGTTCTGTGATAATTTTAGAGTAACAACAGGTGTTTGAGAGTAACATTTAAGCTACCGAGGGTAATGAATTTACCCCCAAAGTAGTAGTTTGTCCAAACCTTTTGAGTGGCGTGGCAAGAACTGATGGAGAATCACAAGTGGTGTCAGTACTTCATTCTCCCACAAGAGGAACCAAAACTCCATCTGTAAGTCCTACTGACTAAGAGTGTCTGTTTCATCATGAAAAAGTCCATCCAGCTTCTAAGATACTGAGCTGCCACCCAGGAAGGCACATAGTGATATTTTTTTTGTCACATAGAGCTACAAACACGAGGATGCCTATGTGTCAGCCAAGTCCCTGTATTTTTTTTTTTCCTGCTACCTCCCTCAGAGTTGTAGGCCCCTTTCTCTTTGAGCCAGCACTGCTGTAGCATGAAGCTGCTCAGCCCAGTGTGGTTAGGGACCACTCTCCTGATATGCTCACACACATGCTAGCTCGAAAACTGTTGGCAGCAAGGAAAGGTTGCCTTAGTTGTTATCATAGAGACATAAATTTCAGTTCCTGAAGTGAAGCTGTGGGAAGGGTTGCAAGGTTTGTGACTTCTGAGCTGTTTTGCCTGTCTGCATTCTTTGCACTGGTGTGGTGGCAACAGAAGTGACCACCTTTACTTGTCTCCTGGAGGACTAATTAGGTCACTGTGTAACGCTGTTTGTATTGTGTGCATTCACATTACATTCATTATATGTTTCAGAGGGGAGGATAAGCCACTGTCAAGCATCAGATCAGCAACCAAAATTAGCTGAGGCTTAAAAACTGAGAGAATATAAAGAGAACAAATTCTGTAGGTTGTTTTACTGGAATGTAAACTGCACATGTGGCAGTTCAAAATTCAAAGATCTGCAGGGAAATTTATGTCTGATGTTAGAAGGCAGCTGCTCTGCTGTGATTACTTTAAATCTTAAGGAAACTAACCTTCATCTTGAAGCAGTAAGCAACTCGCGTGCTGATTCTTTATTTTATTTTTAAATAAAAAAGACGTTTTCCTTTATACTTGTACTAACTAGTACATTGTACTTTGAGGTTATGAAATAGAATTACTGGTGGTTTGAAATTGGCAGTGGTTTGGTTATGTTTTGTCCCTCCTACTTTGTAATACCTTCTTCAGTCAACGTATATACCATCTCGAGAATTCCAGAATGAATTGTGTTAGGTAATGTAGTGGCATTGTACCCTCATCAGATAACTTCACAGTAAGTTACTCACTATCAATGTGGGAAAAATTGAATCACTGAGGACAGAACTGTACAAGAAAAAGCAGTATGGTTTAACTTTTTACAAGTTCTGCAGATTGCTTTCGAAAATTCACCATACAAGCTACTCTGCAAACTCTTGTAATCTTGCTGAAGTACTCTTTAATTTCTCTCTAGTTCCAGAACTAATAGTTTACTTTTCAAAATCTTTCGTTAGAAAAAAGGTCCCTTTGAAATGGAGTATCAGATGAAAAGATTACCATCGGAAAGATTAGCAACTCAGAAGATTCTTTCTATAATTGGTGATTGTCTTGACAATTTTGGTCCTGGGTATTCAAGCGTACAGAAGATACTCAACGCTCGCTGCCCCCTGGTGAAATTCTCCCATCAACCAACAGGATTCCAGTGCGACCTGTCAGTGAGCAACAGGTAAGACCTGGTTTTAAATGGTTTAGGATGAATACTAAGTTCTGGAAACTTGTAATGAGAAGTTCCAGCCTACTCAGTTCTGTGTTTTTTATCAAATATGAATGTTGGGTCTGAAAGGGATATTTTTGCCTATTAGAACTTTGTTTCCCAATGTGTTAAATATCTGTTTCTCCAATATAGTAAATAATTGCTAGCAAAAACTGAAGGCCTGAAAAACATTCTACCCAATAAGGTTGTCTTGTAAGGAACTGAAAGCAGACATGGTTCTTAAGTCATCTCTTCGTGTACATGTATATGCAAAGCCTTGTTTGGATTGCTTTCCAAATTAAGCAGCCGTATCATGAGAATTGTAATTATCAGCTGATTTGCAATCATTGGATTTCTAGTTATTTTGGGGTCTGCATCCTTTTTACTGGCAAAATATCTGGAATACTGCATTAACTTTGTGCATTAGAAAACAGCCTGAAGTTTTACTATCATTTGTACCATTCACAACAGCACCCAGTAGAGGGAGCAGGCATCTCACAAATTGTTCTCTGCATCTTTCTCCTTTTCTCCTTGCTCCCATGTTTTTAGGTAATCAGTGGCTGATAGTCAAGCATTTGATTTATTTGTTTTGCTGTCACTTACTTTGTTAAGAAATAACCACCTGAATCCAGTATCCATCTGTAGCACTAGCAGACGTGCACATAATTAAAAACAAGTATGTAACCATTTTTGTTTGTTAGGGAATGGTAAAACACAAGTGATTATCTTTCAATGTTCTTCTCAACTCACCTTCTACTACAGATTTTGTGATTTGCACACATCAGATGCAGTCAGGTAGTAGACTGAATTTTCTGAATTACCCCACGTTCAGTTTCAGAATATACAGGAGTTCTGTGATATTTGCTCAGTATTATCATAACATTAACATTTTTTTAATATGTTTAGCCGCAGTGAGAGTCAGCATAGGTTTCCTTGCAGATTTTTTTTTTTTTTTTTTTTAGTTCTCTGCAAAGGCTGGTTTGGTGGGACTGTGTTAATATTGTTACTTGGAGAAATAAAAAATATTCATGGACACAAGGAGAACTTCACACTTGAATCTTTAGAAGTGCAGGTATTAGAAGGTTTTGATGCAGCAGCCATCCCCAAATGCCTTGGTGAATTTTTAGAGGAATTCAGTGCAAGACTGGAAGTAAAAGCAGGGTAGTTCAGCAAACACTTTAAACTAGCTTTGCAAAGTAAGTCTTGCTCTCACATCCTCCTTCCATTTATTATCTGCTCTATATTGCCCTCCCATTTGTACTCTATAAGAAAGTTTGTACAACCATGTGATGAAACAGAGCTGATCCATCTGAAAACTTTTATCCTTCCAGATTAGTGGTTTTGCAGCAGGACCTGGATTTGGATAGTTATTGTGAACAACTGTCAACACACATCAACACAATGGATGTGGTAATATAGAAATAAGAGTGAGCACCTGGGAGCAAAGCTGTTGCTTTCAGCTGCAATGTCTGCTTGTGTTTGTTTAAAGACTTTGCTGAACAACTTCAAGTTTCTTCCAGTCACACCAATAACATTTTTAATACTTCAAAATTGTTTTAAAACAAGATTAAGTGCATTTTTGCTGTCACAAACTGAATGACGTCCAACTTCAAACATTAGTTGTTGGAAAATCAATAAATTGTTAAGCCTTTAGAGTGAGATTGTAAGATAAGTTCTATTTTGTATTTTTTCTATTGATTTTTTTCCCCTTCTATGTTAGGATAGGGATGTTCTCCAGTACACTCCAAAGGCAATTGTGGCTAAATTATGTGGTTTTGGCCTTGACTGTGCGTAGATCTAACTCCAAATACATAATATTCTTATTTTCTTTTCCACTACCTTGTGGAACAAGGAAACAGCACAAGTGCATTATTATTGTTTACCTTTAACTGTATCCTTTTTATTATTGACAGTTATCAGATATATTATCCTGGACAATTTGAGACACTTTCATCTGTTTGGTTTTTTTTTCTTTTCTTCCATGAATAAAAGTTATGCGTGGATTTTTGTTTGTTTGTTTGTTTTTATATGGATACCCTCTTCCCTTATAACTGATAATCTAGTGCTGAACAGCCAGCACTGGCATCATAACAATAATTGCATTATTATTTACAACTTTTTTTTTCCTTCCTCAGCATTGCTATAAAATGTTCAGAACTCCTGTACATTTACGGCTGTCTAGATCCCCGTGTAAGAGCTCTGGTGTTCAGTTTACGATGCTGGGCCCGTGTTCATGGACTTACAAACAGTGTGCCTGGTACCTGGATTACAAACTTCTCTTTAACCATGATGATCATGTTTTTTCTGCAAAAGAGATCGCCGCCTATCATTCCAACACTAGACCAACTTAAAGAGCTGGCAGGTAAGAGCAACTGTTTGTGAAAGAGCTTGAGACATTTCTCACAATTACCTTAACTTTGTAAGGTTAGGGATAAACCCAAGGCATTCCTCTGTGCTCTCAACTAGCAATATGCATTGTCTGTGCCTGATGTTTGAGGGAACGTATAAGTTTCATATGTACTTTTTGTAAAAGTAATTTATCCTAAAATGCAAACTTCATCTGTTTTCAGTACAATGCTTAATTCTGCTCAGAGGGCCTTGAACAACTTAAATCATTTATTTTCACAGTGCTCCCACGCTGTTTCTTTTTGTTATTGTATTTTACAGCAGACTCATAAGATTTCAAATGTCTCTGCAGGTTCTAAGGATTTTGTGCAGATTGATATATGTGCCAGGGGAAGTTTAGGTTGGATATCAGGAAAACTTCCTTACAGAAAGGGTTGTTAAGCACTGGAATAGGCTCCCCAGGGAGGTGGTTGAGTCACCATCCCTGGATGTGTTTAAAAACCGTTTGGATGTGGTGCTCAGGGACATGATTTAGCAGAGGGTTGTTAGGGTAGTATGGTTAGGCTGTGGTTGGACTTGGTGATCTTGAAGGTCTTTTCCAACCTGAGTGATTCTGTGATTCTATGATTCTATGTATTGTTTTAAAGGCATCAAATGTACCTGTATTTTCTTCTCACACTATTTGTATTGTCCTTGAGGCTATCCAGGGCAATTGCAAATAATTTTTTTACCTTAATAAGCAAGTTGTTCTGACTGTTTCAATATCTCAATTTCAGAGTGTGTTATCTTTAGCTAATTGAACAAAGCATGGAGAATGACTTCCCAAATTCTTGATTCCCCACTTTTTTACACAGCTTATTGAGATGCTTCCTTGAAAGCCTTGAGAAGATGATCTGTTGCTTTAATATCATTTGGAATGTTTCCATTAGCAGTTACCAACAGACTCTCAAAATAAATCAAGCACTTGTATACGCAGAATAATGAAAGAGCTATTTATGAAATTTTTACAAGATATTCCTATTAGCTTTTCTGAAAAAGAGGATGGACGCTTGAGTGTAATTGTTGATGCTTTGTGTAGTTACTATCCTCAGAAAATTTTACTGGTTTAGTGTATTATAAAGCTCTGTATGCAGACATACCATGTTTGTTGCTTTAACTTCAGAGATACATAGATGTCATACAACTTATTCCTGTAGGTTTTTGAAAATACCATTTCCTCATGCTTCTTTCCCTTACTTTGTCCAAAGATTTGTTTTTCCTTTTAAATCTTTAACCATTTTATTTGAATCTTGACCTTGAAGTTTGTTATGAATTTGTAATTTGCATTACTTAATACGATACATTCATTGAATTCAATCATGTCTTATATCTGAATTTTATTATGTACGATGACATTTTATTTTTTATCTCTTCAAAATATGCTTGCAATTTTTGTTTCAGATGAAAAAGACAAAGATGTAATTGGAGGGTATGATTGCTCATTTGTGAGCGACTTAAGCAAGATAAAGCCTACAAAAAATACAGAAACGCTTGGTAGGTAAATCTTCATTACCTTTGCTTTTTCTGAGCATGCTGAAAATAAACATTTCCTTAATGCTAGTTCGCTTTCTCTCCCTTAGATGAGTTGCTGTGTGACTTCTTTCAATACTTTGGAAACTTTGACTTCAGAAAGAATTCCATAAATCTTCGAAAGGTAAATGAATTTTAATCTCTCATCATTATCAATTAAACTTCTATTGTCTACAGTTTGAGAAGCTGCCTATGTTAAACAACTGCTTTCATTTTTAAGTATCTATACAAAGTGCATGCAGATTGGTTGTTTCCAGAAACTGAGTTCTCTGCTTGAAGGAAGAGCTTTCTTCTCAAACCCTGATTGCTTATGGTAGCGTTCTTAACAGTGCTGTGTCAGTACTGTATGTGCTGGAAAGCAGAAACTATAATGCTAAGTCTTTATGATTCTTTTGTGACCACCCTATATAAAAAGTGACTGTTTTACAAAGCAGGAACTTTTAAAATGTCACAATATTTGTCATAGCAAAAGTCAGTGACAAACACAGCGTGCTTAAAAACTTTGCATTTCAAGTTGCGAGTACAAATCCAAAGTGTCCACATTAAAATTTAAACTGAGTTTTGAAACTTGCTTTTTACACTTCTGTTTCCTACTGCAGTTACCATCAACCTTCAGTTAGCATAGTTACAGCTCAGTGAGCATGACAGATAACATGATTGTATGCTTACCAAGAGGTCTGCACTGTAATCTTGTTTTCTTTATATAATTAAGTCATGCTCTGTGGGGATTTCTGTGTGTGTATGTATATGCAAGTGTAATGGACACGTATATGTAAATACAGTAACTACTAGTACCTGTTTCTGCTGGGCTTCTTGCAGAGTAAGGGGTTTTATTGCTGTGCTGCTGTGTGGTCACTCTTGGATGTGTTTCATTTCCTACTTGAACGTTACCAGTTTCTGACATAAAAGTTGTTTTGTTTGTTTTTCTGATATAGATCGACCCAACTAATTAAGCTGGGTAACTATTGTTTGCCACTACGCCTTAAAAGACAAGTTAAAAAATAAAAAAAAATAAAAATTAAAAAAACAAAACAAAACAAAAAAAAAACAACAAAAAACACAAAAACAAACCTCCTTGTGCAGATCCTGAACTGGACAAGGGAAATGTCTGCGTTGTGGATGTTCTTTTGTTTAACTAGCTGTCTTAGCCCTGGAGCAAGGGTATGCAGCATGCATGTGAACACTTCTGGGCTAGCATTAGCTGCTAGGTTCCTGCTAGGGCATGCAGTGGAAGGCTTATAGAGCCTTGTGTTGTAATGCATAGCAAGTCACCTGAGGAGTGCTGATAAGCAATATGATGGAAGTGTGTAGAACTAGCAAACTGCATAGTTGACAGTAACTTGTATTTTACTATACTAACTGCACAAAAGTGGGCCATGGTCTAAATAGCTCTGTACTTAAATGACAAACTGAACTAAGGAGAATTTCAGCCGGAGCAGTAATCTTGCATTATTATACCAGCTCTTAGTGAGCACTGTGAGAGAAATGATTTGAACAGGTGAAGCTCATGAAATCGTTTATCAGACGAGGCTGTGCACGTTAATTTGATACTCATGCTGCACATGCACAAAGATAGGAGTAGATTGCAGCAAGTGAAATTTGTGGAAAAGCAAATGGGAGAATGGCTAAAATGACAGGGTGAGTTGTTGTAGTACATTCTTTGCCTTGAAGGAAATCTAAGTTCAGTGTGGCGAGGAAAGTAACTACAAAGAAGATTTAGAGAACAGGAGTCATACACTCAGATTGACAGGAAAATTAACTTGATTAATAATGCCTACTTTTTTCCCCCAAAAGTGGTCTTCTAGGTCAGAAAACTCCTAATGTAATCACTCGAGTGATGTTACTTGCTCAGCATATAATGCATCTGTGCAACTTAGTTTTTTTCTTTACACTATCTGCAGGGAAAGGAAGTAAATAAACCTGAGTCGTCTCCTCTTTATATCTGGAATCCTTTTGAACAAGACCTTAATATCAGCAAGAATGTTAATCAGCCACAGCTGGAGAAATTTGTAGCTGTGGCCAGAGAAAGCGCCTGGATTTTACAGAAGGAAGATAAAACTCAGCAAATGATCAATAAGGAGCCCTGGGGACTGGCAGCTGTACTGATACCATTTGGAAAAAGCAATCCAAACACGTTGAAGAGTAGGACAAAGGGAATAGGAAGTGAAACAATCAAAAGCCTCTTGGACTCTTTAAAGTTAAGTGATGCAAACAATGTACAGAAAGCAGTGGGAAAGTGACTTTCAGCACAGAAACACAGTAGCTGCTGTTCTGTTTTAGGAATTGAATGTGACACAGTTTGAAGAATATTGCTTTTAATATTTCTTTTGTGGTGAAATGGAGAGTTGGTGACCTCTGGTTGTCATTGTGATGTTTTTTGTACAGGTCTACTTTCTGTACGTCATCTTCTCCTTTACTCTTCACTTTTCCATCTGTTTTGTGAATGAAGAGCATTAAAATGCAAATTTTACAGATACATTTTGGAAGCAGACTTTGATTGGACACTTCAAAAAAGAAAAAAATGAATGAAAAGAGGAGCAAGGGAAAAAGCCACTGGGAATTGTTTCAGTTAATTCTTTTTGGTTAAGTAAAAGCTCAAGAAGTAACCACTTTTCAATGAAAGCACATCTTAAAAGAAGATGAATTTTGAACCATTGCTTCCACTGCAGTCACATGCAAGAAGCCAGTAAAACTAAAGTGCATGTGTCTGTTTTTGGAATTGTTTTCAATTCATGGGGCTAGAGCTAAGACAAAAATAAAGAGGATGGAATTAGATAACAGGGTTTACAGTTTCGTAGGTTATTGCTCTCCAAGGATAGAGCACCTGTTTTGTGTTGGAAAAGTGGGTGTGCTCGTGTTTACCACCTGTTCTCAAACTTCTTCAACCAAATCTTTATTTTATTTTACACATAGTGCTTGTTCCGACTCATACTTATCTGCTTATGTTTTCTCATTTTGCCTTCAACTTCAATTTAAACTCGTATTTCAGTTTCCAGCAGAAGACTTTTTGGTGCTCTTCTGACTTTATCAATTCTCCTGAAAGTTGCTGCCTACTGGACAGCACCAAAACCTTCCTCTCACTATCACTGCTACTCTCTTTGTCCTTTTTGGGATTTCACAGGAAATCCTATAACATACTTGAGCCCACAGTCCTGTCTTACTTTTCAGATATTCAATGGAGTGCTGACTGTCCATGTCTCAGATCAGCTAGGCCAGCAAGAGTCAACTGTCTTGAAGCATTGAGTTCTCTGTGCTTTATACCACAAGAGAGTGTTTTTGGAGGAGTATAGAGAGGGCTGGAAGGAATGAAGACAGAAAGAGAAATGGAAAGAGGGCAGACAAATTACAGATTTTCAGGTAGATTTGTGATGCCACTGATGCATTACAACTAAATGGCAAGCATGATGAGAACAATTACACAGATTGTTATTTCGACTCCTTTAAGTACTGTGCAAGAATTACTGTAAATCAGAGATTGTCATACAGATGTAATATTCATGTTTATGCTAACTTTAATTTTCAGTATTTTTAGATTCTTTAATGCTGTACTGGTATATGCTTTGTTGTGGGCTTTCTTTTTGTTTGTCGCAACTGGTATTATCATTTGAGAAGTGTCTCTTTTCCCTGAGATATATTTATTAGAGATCATATAGGAAATAATGTGTAATTCCAGAGTATTTGTAAAAACACTGCTGGGTAAGGAGTTCAGCAGTTAACAGTCTAAACAGACTTTGAGGGACAGATCAATGCTATATTAATTTATTTGATTTTTAAAATAATATTCATATGTGTCCATTTCACACTGCTAGATGTTTCATCAAAGAATGACTTACAGATTTATTATCCTAGTCACAGGAATTAATTCTTCTATTAACTTTCCTGAGCCTTGAAATTCAAACTTAGCTTTCTACTTAAATCTCTGTGCTAGTGTATGAACTATGACCTTTTTTGGAAGTTGGATGAAGTTTACTGTAACTTATTATTGGTGCTAATACAAATCTTTTCATAGCAAGCTTGTCATGGATGTGGTAAGCAGTCTGTTGCTAACTTAAACTTCATAGAACCAAGATGTTTTCTTCTGTTTCCTAAGCAGTAGACTTGAAAGCTTTTTGAAGCATTTGAAGATTAGGTGACACTTGAGTACTTGTGGGTTGTCTCTTTCCCTGTTAAATAGAGCAGGTAACAGGGATCCCCACATAGAGATGATGTGATAGAGAGTCTCTGGCAAGGATTAAGGGGAAGGATAGCAAACAGATTTTGTTGTTGGTTTCTGCTATCAGTCATCCATCCATGGTGACAGAGATGAGGTATTCCACAAGCAATTAAGAGAAATCTCTGGATCAGTAACTCTCATCCTTTTGGGAGACTTAAACTTCCCAGATATAAACTGGAATATTTTAGTACCGCGACAGGCAAGCCTGTGAAATTCCTAAAGCACACTGAAGATAACTTCTTGTCACAAGTGCTTAGCCAGCTGGGAGAGGTGCCCTTCTAGAACTGTCTTTTGAGCATAAGGAAAGTCTTGTGGGAGGTGTGATGGTAGGTGGCTGTCTTAGCCACAGCGATCATTAAATAGCTGAGTTCAGAAGAGGTCAGCAGAGTTACCACCCTGGATCTTAAGAGAGCAAACTTTAAGCTGCTCAGAGAGTTAGTTAGCAGCATCCCCTGGCAATCTGCTTTAGAGAGTTCAGGAGCTCTATAAGAGCTGCTCACTTCTTAAGAACCACCTTTTAAAAACATGGGAGCAAGCAATCCCATTGTGTCAAGCAAATAGAAGAGAATATCAGCTTTACTGAACAGGGAACTCCTTTTGGAACATGGGCAGAAAAATAACCTACGATCTCTGGAAGCAAGGTCAGGGAGATGAAAAGAGCTACAGTTCACAGTTGCAGGGAGAAAATAAGAAAAGCCAAAGCTCAGCTCGAGTTGACACTGGCCATTGTGTCAGCAAAAAATGATTTTTTTAAGTATGTCAACAGCGAGAGGAGATCTAAGGAAAACGTTGGACTGATATTTGGTGAAGATGGTTACCTAACAAATTGGAATGAGGAAAAAGCAGAGGCATCTAATGCAAAAAGCCCTGGCTTTTAATATTAATGATAGTTCTTGGGTTGCTGGTCCTGTGAGTTGGAGGGACATGACTCATGACTAAGGGAGCATGATCTGTGGTGTCATAAGTGTAAGAGAATAGTTGCATCAGCACAGTGTTCATAGTCTGTAGCACCTGACAGGGTTCACTCCAGAGCAAAGGACCTCTCAAGAATTTACTGAAGGTCTTACGTATATGAGGAGTAGGGGTATCAACAGCAAACTTACTGAGACAGAAGCATACAGCCCATCTGTGATGATAGTGTATACCTACTTGCATTATATTCACACTGGCTTGATGTCACATAGAAAGACTATAACAATTTTGACACTTAGACATAAGATGCTTGCAGTCAAACACCAATAAACTTTGAATTTTGTTTATGCAGTTGAATGACTCTGAAACACGACTTTGGGTCAGAATGGTTTATTTGTAAATGTACATAGGCATTCAAGCTGCTTAGAACTCCTTAAAAGGCAGGGCATAACGTGGTTGCTGTGTATGCAGAGCCTTTCAGCATCACGTTTCTGTTTAGACTGTCTGTCGCTTCTGGGAATAGTTCTGAACAATTGTCCTGGCTACAGTCCAACTTCTGAATAGAAAAGCTGGAAGTCCAAAGCTTTGCTGCAGCAATGAAAGTGCACAGGTGCTTGTTTCAGGTACCTGCAGGCTCAGGGCGCTGGGGGCCAGCTGCTGAGCAAAGCCTGCAGGAACAGTTCTCATTGGCAATGTGAATCAGCCTGTCAGCTTCCTTGGAAGAAGCTGAGGTCAGGGCAGCCGGTCAGCTTCTGCCAGACACAGCTTGCAGTTGAGGGAAGAGTCGTGAAACCACCTGTGAGAAGAGGACCATGACTTGAGGGGGTATATGTAGGAAATCAAGAGGATGATGTGATTATATTTTCCTGAGGGCAGCAGCCTCCTTGCACTGATAATGTTTAGAAGCCATCAATATGGTTCTGTCAGTAAAAACAAGGGTTGGATGTTTGTCAAATAAAGAGAGTGGAGATGGTCTGTACTTGAAAGTTCATAGGCTCTAAACGATGTCTCAGCAAGAGTGAGGCAGTAAGTTTTAGTTCTCAAACTTGTTGCTGATACGTGTGTCCTCTCCAGCAATGTAGAGTAAGGAACATGAGTAAATTAAGCACATTTTTGACCCTCTGCCCCCTCCCCTCACTGGGAGTACTTCTTAGTGCAGTCTTACATTCCCTGACTCTTAATTGGTGAGAGAAATTGGAAACATTTCAAAGTTCCTTGCCCTGAGAAAATGCTCTCTGGGACATTAACTTCAAGTTCACACTTGTTGCCAGGTTTGCTTTTTTTGTTGTTGGTGGGTTTTTGTTTGTTTGTTTGTTTTTCCCCTTTTCCGTACATTTTGTTGCTCACAAGAGTTTCAGGAGTGGGTTCTACTGCAATTGCTACTATTCCACTATTCTGGGGCTTCACGGGACTCCAAAGCTGTGATCTTCAGCCATTGGCTGTGTGAGGACCTGTGCATAATGCTCTTGGCTGAGACACAGTCACAGTGTTGGGTCTTCTTAGGTGGTGCTCTTTGTCTGCCTCAGTTGTGGTTCTGTCCTTTGGACTTCAGATCCCAGGATAAATCAGGTTGGAAGGGACCTTTGGACCTATTCAGCCTCCTGCTCTGATTGGATTAGCTGTGAACTCCAACCAAGTTGCTCAGGCCCATATCTAGTCAGGTCTTAAATTTCTGTGGATGAGGACTATACAACCTTCCCAGACAACCTGTTCCAGTGCTGGACTTCCCTTAGCACCCTGCTCAGCAGGACTATAATGCATTGTCACCATCCTGTCACTCCTACCATCTTCTTTTCTCATCCTGAGCTATGCTCTCAGGCAGCCTGTTGTCCAACCCAAGTGCCCAGGCTGCACCTTTGTAAAAAGGGCACCCCTCTTCATCCCCAGGTTTTCCCCCTTTCCTCCTGAGGAGCATGTCCATCCATCACCATCATTTTGCTGTTCCAACATTGCTGTACCAACAGCATGAATTCCTCTCACTTGTTCCCCAGGGCTGCACACATTTGCATCCATACATTTGAGGCAGCTTTCATCTCTTTGATATTCTTGAAATCTCTCTTGTTCCCATCAGCCTGCATCCTTACTTTCAATCACTGCCTCACTGAACTGGTAGTTACAGTAGCCCTCTCTTTACTGCTCACAGCTGAAAGCTGTTCTCACCAGCTTGGCCAAGTTACAACCACTCATATGAGCCCGATCAGGACATTCAAATACAGCCTAAACATTAATTTCTAAAAGAATCTGGAGGAAAACCAGAGGCTGTAAATACAAGGTTGCCATGACAGAAAAATGGCATATTGCACACTTCTGAGCTAGCTTCGACTGTATTGTGGCATCTGCAGGGTTGCACAGCACCATATGGAGACACTGGTTCGGGTATGTGCCTTTGGAGCAGGAAAGACAGACAAAGAATATTTCAACAATTTTGCCAACAAACTAATTACAAACTAATGCTGAGTTCAGCTGAAGCAAGTTCAGGATTTCTAGCCTGAGCTACTTTTGGGATCTGATGAATCAACAATCGGGAAGTTTTTAAAGTGAAATCAGCCTGTTCACTGGAAAACTCTGTTCCAAAGACTCTATCTTGCTTATCACTGAATTACCTCCAAGGTTCTCTTCTAGTACAAAAGTCTTCCAGACACCATGGATAATTCGAGGCTGCTTGAAAACAAGGATTAAGATTCAAACAAGGATTAAGATTCACACAAGGCTAACCTGGGCCTGGAGGTAAACTCGCATGCTCCTGAAGTTGCCTTCTTTTCCACTCCGACATGAACTGGGGACTAGATGATCTCCAGAGGTCCTTTCCAACCCCTACAATTCTGCGGTTCTGTGTGATTCTGTGAATAGATGGTGCCTAGTTCTCTAAACCTAACGGGCAGCTTGTTTGATGCCACTATGAAATCCTCAATTACAAGTGGATTTTTAACCACTTCAACTCTGAAATCATTCAGTATGAGTGTGGGAGTACAGTTCTCTGCCAAGTTTGTTCTGCAGGAGAAGATCGCAGCAGGTGCATGAATGCCGTTCTCCTCACTAATTCCTTGTGGAATCTCTCCGGTACTATCATGATCATGAATACTTCCCTTCCCTCCTACTTCTTTTTTTCCTATCCATTCTCTTTTGTTCCAGTGCTCCATCACCCTTAAAGTTCTTCTGATGTTTGTATGCAGCTTCCTATGTTCAAGTTCTAGGCCATTACTCCTTGTCCTATTGCTGTATACTACCGAGGAGAACCTGGCCTCATCCATTTGCCTCCCACCTCCCTTTAGTTATTTATAAACATTTATCATATCCCCTCTCAGTCTTCTTTTACCTAAGCTGAACAGATGTGGGTTACTCAGCCTTTCCTCATATGAGAGATGCTCTAAGCCATTTATCATTTTTGTGGCCCTATGCTGGACTCCTCCTAGGAGATCCCTGTCTTTTTGAACTGGGGAACCCAGAACTGGACACAGTAGTCCAAATGTGGCCTCGCTAGGACAGAGTAGGGGGGAGGATCAACTCCCTCGACTTTCTGGCCATGCTCTTTTTAATGCATCCCAGGATCCCACAAAGGCAAACTGCTGGCTCATGTCCAACCTGTTGTCCACAAGAACATCCAGATTCTTCTCCACAATGCTCCTCTCCAGCATGTCATCCCATTTCAGTGTGTATAATCTGATTTGATCAATGAACAATAGTTTTTCATTTGGCCCATAATGTTTTGGGGACCAGCAGTGAATAAAGCTATGTTCAAGGAAAGTGAGGTAGTAGCTAAAGGATTGCACTCCCATTACCCTGCAACTTTCTACAGCTTGATCTCCTGCGTGGATTGACTTTTCATACTGCCTTTTTCATGCCTACAGTGCCTTTTTACAGTGCCTACAGAGAGATCAATTAACCAGGCTTGGTGGGCCTCACCAATTCTTACACATATTTTCAAGAATTTTGTTCATCTAAGACATTTGTATAACACTATCCGTAGTATTAGAAAACAGAAATTTGGTGCAAACTCTTTGAGGCACTCAACCCTTTGAAAAAGATTTCTGTTTTCTACTGTTATTATGGGGAACGTTATGTTCAATTTCTCTTACAGAAAGCCTTCAGAGATGGGTTTTTGTTCCCATGCTGAGCTCTCTTGTGCATACAAATTTGTAGTAAATGTAAACAGTGCAGCCCTATATTGGAATCTTGCATGGATCAACTCCCAGAATATGTCTTGTAGGTATTATCATCACAGCCCGATGGGGGAAGTCAACGCACAACAAATTACAAAGGCATCAGCTCCCACTCGTATTGCTCGCTCTGTAGGGTGGAACAATTCCTGTAATTCTGTATCTCTTTTTCTTATGTTGGACAGAAGCAAAACTGCAGGAACTGCTGTTCCTGCAGAGAGGACTTTACACTGGATTGTTAGATGGAAAAGCACTATTATTTAAATACTTTCCATATATTTACATCGAAACTTTGATTTTCTAAAGTCTTTTTCTAGGAGCTATTGCTGGAGATTTTTAGGGTAAGAGGAAGAACTGGAAGAATTCATATAGGTCTCGTAGATAAATGGTAATTACTATCCTATTCATCAAAAATAATCACATAGTGGAAAGAAATACGTATAACAAACTCAATAAAAAGTAAAATGCTTTGTCTCTTTGAAAAAATTCCTCCATTAATTTTCTGTAGTCCTCCCAGTGATGCAGTGCTTTTATAAAAGGATGGGATTTGAGAGAGCATACTGAAAGGGTAATCACAAATTAAATATACGCAACTGTGAGTATTTATGCAGTAAGCAAAAAAGAAGCATCAGTGACTCAAACCTGAAATGGGATTCAGGGATTTAGTGACTCCAGAAATACAGTATAGAGAATGGCTTTGTACATCTTTAGGTGATTTGTGCCTCTTTGTTTTGAAAATTATCTCTAGACACCCAACAAAAGCGTGTTTGCTCTAATTGCTTGATACAGGAGCTTGGAGAGGAAGATCTCATTTGAAACGACCATAATCTCTTTCGTGGAGACACTAAAGACCTTAGCTACTCTAGCTCTGCAATGAAATCCATCTTTAAGAGGCTTTGCCTTGCAGTTGGCTTAGGAACTTGGATTATTACCTTTCTGAATTACCCTAAAAAAACAGTGCTTATAGATAAGACCAGACTTTCACCCATCTCCCACACAGAGTATATGCTTTTAGGCCCTCTCTTTAGTGTAGACAGTATTCTCAATCTCTAAAGTGTTTTGCAGCAATTAATTTTATATTTCCTCTAGGAGATAACAAAGTAAGATGGTCTCTTTGTTTGTTCAGCAAGTTGCTGTTCTCTTGTGGTGTTGGAGTCCTCAGTAAGATAAAGTAAACTATCTGGTGCTTTCCTTCCTCAGATGCAGGCAGTTTTTGTTGCATACTGAAATGAGAATGCATTTCCCAAAGCAATGGTTTTAACTATTGATCTCAGAACCCCTGATGGTCTAGAAAACTCTATCTAAAGAACGTGCAAAAACAAAAAGCAAGGAAACAATGCTAAGAAAGCTGAGCTAAGTGTTGGCTAGCTTAAATTCCCGCAACAAAGGTGTTTATCTTTCAGGATCTTCCAAACAAAACAAAGGTCAAAGTGAGCACTATTGAGTTGTCATTAGAAATGGAGCATTTCTTGCATTCCAAGATCACTTTATGATTCATATTTTGTCCAAGTAAATGGTGATATGTGAAGACTATGTCACTCATAAAACATGGTTTCTGGTGGAGAAAGCAGAAATATTTTTTTGGATGTCTGACAAACTCTGAATGATATCTCTTAATGGTGAGAGAATTATTATTTTTGAGCAGACTATCTAAAGTTCCTGACCCCTGCCCTGGCAAAAAACTTGCCTTTATGCTTATAAATTATAAAAGGAGAATACAGACATCTCTGTTTGTCTTGATTTAGTTTTATCCCACATGTATAGGGTTACAAGTATGTGGCAGTTAGGCATAAGTGATATGATTTTATGCTCTAAATGCTGATAAGAGAGAAGCTTCAAATCACATAGGTTAATGCAGACTTCATTCAGAGACACCTAGTCAGAATCTCCTAGACTTTTCCAGACCCACCCACTATTGCTGCAGAAGTCTATAAATACTCAGGGCTGCCAGCTGCTTGCTCCCAGTAGGAATGGATGCCTTCCTCTGAAGTTAATCTTTCTGATTCAGTGGGGACCTCTCATTGCCAAGCCGACCCAGGGGCTTCTGAAGTCATCTGTTTGTTTTATGTGATCCTTAAGCCTGAGAAGGCAAACTGTTTGTCATCCCTATTCCCCATTCCCAGCAAGTTTTTTCCTCCTGACTCCAATAACAGCAGGACACAACCCTGACATTTTTCTCAGACGCAGAGATAGCAGATGATGATGTTATAGTGTGGCCACTGCCACTCCTCATATTTGCACAAATTATGTAAATGTCTGGGGTGCGGTGAATGTTTTTCTCTAGAATCTTTATTCTGTTTTTCTAAAAAGATTGATGAACTTTTTTTTTTTTCTTCTGGAGTTCAGTAAGCTGGAGCTTTCAAAGTTGTGCTTCACTTGCTCCCATGTTTGTACTGGCAGAGAGCAGAATGTAAAGCTGAGCCTTTTCCTGCTGGGTGTTTTTCTGCTCTGTGATAAACAGAAAATATGCAGTTGGTGTCATGATAGCAGTAGGTGCAGGATTCAACTAACACTTCCCAGCAGAAAATTCCCTGTCTTGCCAGGACATCGAGGAGACACGAGAATGATTCATTTCTCTGATAACACAGCAGGAACACAGGTCCAATTGTTTGCTATGTAGGTCAGAATGGGGTATGTTGGCATCTCTGTTTGCAGACTTTACAAAGAAGTCTGGGAATGGGAAGCATTGCAGAAAAAAAAACTGTGCTGGTAATACTTAAATTGTTCCCCTGGCAGAGGTAGGCTATAAACAATTTGCTGTGAAATACTTGCTGTCTAGCTGGCATAGCTGGACGCTGTCTGTACACAAGGAGGTTTAGTTCTTCAGGTTAAACAGCTCATTTACTCTTTACCCAAGCTCTTCGATTAAAATCTGGGTCTGTGTCAAGGAGAAGGCCCCTAGAAATACTCAATCATGCTGTTCCACTGTGACTACCTGACAGCAGTTTATGTTCATGGAGATACTTCATGTACTTAAGAGTCAGGGGAAATTAGCAGGTTACTTGGCTCTGGTTTTTTATTGCATCTCTGTGCCTTTTAAAGTCTACAATAGTGCATCAGAAACCTGTTCATCTGTCAGTTTTGTTTTGACCTATCCAGTCAATGCCAGCTTCACCTATTGGCAGGAAGTGATATTGGGAATAATCGTGTTGTTCAATGCATTGTAATGCTTTATTGGACGCCTTGCTGCACATTGTCACAACACGCCTTCTTGTGGGAGTCTGCTGGCTCTCCCCTACTGTCCTTCCTTCCAGGAAAGCTGTTTGCATCTGAAGATCAAGAGGTGAGCTTTTATTTTTGTCCCTGTGTAAGTGTGCCATGGGAGGGAGCTGGGACCGCTTTAGTTTAGTAGCTCTGGATGACACCATCCACTCTTCAGAGCATGGAGTGCTTCTGCATGTTTCCCTGCAATCATCTCCAGCACCAGTTTCCAGACTTGTTGATCGTGGTTCTTTGTTACCATCAGTAAACAGAAGCACTATAAATAATACTGCTCTATGCTCTACACCCAGGACAAACCATGTATTATGTCCTCCTGGTCCGGGCACAGAAGTCTTTCCTAAAAGATGCATCTCCTTGATGCTGACTGTCAGATTCTTCTTGTAACACTGGGAGAAATGCACAATGCTTTATGGCATTGGGTGAGTATATTATGGCAAGGATTGCAGCCAGAGCCATGTTTGATTAGGCCCTGCGTCGTACACAATTAAGGAAACATTTACGTTGTCCTCATACCTTGGGATCTGAATAGATTTTGAAGCAGTTGGAGGCAGTGTTCCAAGATCAGATCATACACTCATTTGTTTTTCTCGGGAAAGGAGGAAATAAATCCTGATGGCTGGACATGATGTTGTCTGATGATCCTACTTTTTCTTGGCATGTTTATTAGCACAATCTGGACTTTTTGGAGACTGTTCTCCTCCCTCCATCAGACCTAACCATTTATAGCAATTCTTTTCTCAGAGGTACAGTTAATTATTTTGTGAAGATCTGTCTCGTAGAGGAAAAATAGCAAGTGAGGCAATAATAAATTAAAAATTAAAGATGTTAAATTGCAACACAATTCAGAAGGAAAGTGGGTGGTAACTGACATTTTTATTTCAGCCTCAGCATAAGAATTTGATTTAATCTACTTTTTCTTATTGGTGAGGCTTAATTTAAAAAAAGCAAGGAAATTCTGTCTACCTGTCTACAGGTCAATGCTCTCCTCCAGACAAAAGCAGACTGAAGCCCTGGGCTGTATGATTGTGGAAGCACCTGTAGCTTGAGAGCTTTCAACAGAAGTCACCAGTTAAAGTTCTTGATTGCTACTGATTATGAAATAGTGCATAAATATGTATAATATATAATATAAATTCCAATATTGGAAAAGTTTTCGGTTTTTGCTACAGTGCTCTTGCACAAAATGCGCTCAAACACAGTCCAAACAGAACACCAAGATCAGGCACAGCAAAGCATCTGTATGTAAATGAAACTTGAATTTTCAAAGGGCTTCAGTGTTGAATCCCAACCCTTGTAGGCATCTTTGAGAAACTACTGTCAGTATCAATGACACAGTGGTTTATGCTGGGAAGAAGAAACAGGGCATGTCTTCTGTGGAAGCATCATGCTGTGATGAATGGCCAGTAGGTCTGGTGAGTCAGTCATCCATCCGGGCTCTTTGTTTCTGTAAATGAGCTAGTGTCTATCCGGGAAAATGGGAGCTCATCTGGAACTTGAAAACTGATCCAAGAAATAGCTCAGTTGGTGCTGTGACAAAAATGTAATCATTTCAGATGTTCAGATAATGATGATGCTTTTAATAAAACAAGATATTATAACCTTGTTTAACACTGCCGCTACTGTTGCTGAAAGGAGGGGGAAAAAAGGAATGTACATCATGAGATACACTTTAATCTTCCTGTTTTGATATCTGTAATATAAGGATAAGGAGTAGGAGATAGGATGGAAAATGGGCTTTTGGTAAAACTTTACCACTCAAACTTTAATTGTCAGGTTTAAAGATTGTATTTAAATATGAATAGTGTAATAATTAAGCTCTATTAAGCTATTTTATATGCATCTATTTAAAACAGAAATTTAAATAAAGCTATTTTTTAAAGTAGCTTATTAGATTTGGTCTGTTTTCTATTAAGATAAATGAGGTCCACCTTATTTTTCTCCATTGACATTCAAGGGTGCTGCTGACAAGATGGTCAGAATACCATAAAGCTCAAGACTGGATTTCCGATCTGCTCATAAAGGTTTTCTTATTCCTTCCTCACAGATGTAGAGCAGTGTATATGTGTCTGTGGGAAAGCTTGTTGCTGTGACATAACAGCGTATTGCAGAATCGGGGAATTGTTAAGGTTGGAAAACTCCAAGATCGTCCAACCCCAACCCATCACCCATGCCCGCTAAAGCTAATCAGTGCCACCAATACCCCCCAGTACAGTTTTCAGAAACAAGCTCCTCTATACAATGGGCAAAATGTATTGAAATTTGCAGAACACTGTGTTATAGCTCTGGGGTTGGTACAGCTTTTGCACCCCATTGAGTTTGGGTGTTGAATCAGGAGCAAGCTGTCATGGATTTATAATTTCTGATCTGTATTCCAGCACCTTCAGCTCTTCTACAAAAAGCCTGATTTTGCACAGCAGCAAGCAAAGCAGCAGCTTACTTTTGATGGAAAATGTAGGAGAAAAGCTGTGAACCACAAGAAAGGCTATAGATAGTCTATTATAATCCTTCTGTCATTAAATATTTGGAGAACTGAAACAGCCTAGAACCATGGCATCCATGGTGCATTTGTCACAGAACTAGGCTGAACTACCAAACCCTGACACAAGCTGAAGGCCGTTCTGCTTCTAACATGGGCTCCCTGCACGTCAGCTGAAAGCCTTTTTTCAGCATCTGGCAAGTACAGCATCTCCCCTCTTTTTTGTAGATAAACAGTGGAGACAGAGTAGGGGAACTTAGCTGAAAGGGGACTGGGGAACCCTGCAGCTCCCCTGCTCAGGCCCTGGTCAGTTGCTGGGTTCAGTTCCAGTTCTGAGATGCCGGGATGGAGAGCTCTTTTTGTACCAGGAAATAGAAATGCCAGCCTAGAGAAGTGAATAAATCCATTAACATGAAAAGAGACTAATTCACACATTCACATCTCCTCCACAAACGCTGTAGGAGTGTTTCTGTGCTGCTGGAGCCCTGCTGGGGATACAATGCACAGCACGTTTTCTCCTGGTATGGCACTGGAGGGAAAGAGTTCATCCGCAAACTGACAATGCAAAAACTGCTAATTCTGTTTTCTTCCTTTTAAGGCATTTACACAGCTTGAAGTGATTTTTTGTTGTTGTTGTTTTGTTTTTTTCCAACACCAGAGAGCATGGGCAGACAATGTGAGAGTGACTGTATCACACGTCACATCATGGAGCCCTATGCCAGAAAGCAGGGATGTCCGATGGACACAGACTGTGATCTGCCTGCTACGAGCACTTGGATTTTGGAACTACGTTCTATCTACTTCCTCCTACACCTCCCTGTTTAGTCAGTACTGGATTGCTGCATCACTGACATCTTTGTGGTGTTAAGTTCATGTCCTGGACACATCTTGTCCTTCTGAACGTTCAGCAGCTGGGAGAAGGACAGATCTTGAAAGCCAGACGATGGCAAAGAGCCACCTCCTGTCATGCATGCACTGCTTGCTGCCTTCTTCATACTTAGCACCTTGCCAGCATAGTTTTGCTTCAGAAATTTTGAGTTTACCTCCAGCAATAATAAAAAAGCTATTTGCATGGGCTTTAACCATAGCCAGTCTCTGACAATGGCAAAGGTAGCGGGCTGGAAAGCTCTCTGCTCCATAGCACGTTGGGACAGCACATCACAGGAGCCTGTGTTACACTGAGAAGGAGACATTGGGTGGTCTGTTCCCAGGAGTAGCAAGTCGGTGGGTGGGGAGATGCTGTAGATCATAATTTTGGATGACTTCAGCGCATCACAGAAGACTGAACTTCACACTGCTGTTCCCTGTCAAAAAACATTTACTGCTTAGCTGCACCCTGGCTGAGCCTCATTCCTGTTAGATGAAGGTGCCTGTGGTGCCACAGGTTCAGGCTGCCTAGAAGGGGCCCATGGCCCATGAAGCTGAGCATATCCACCTTCCTGTGTGCTCCCAGCCAAGCAACAAGCGTGTTGGTGGGCTTTGCTGGAGTGTGTTCAGAAATGTTACGTCACAGGAAGAGCAAAGAGTATATTTGGCCCTTCCAGTAAAAACATCTCCTAAAAGAGGAAGATAAATCACTTCATTATGCAGTAGGCTCACTTTCCAGAAAGGCAGTCTGCCACCAGTATTTGGTGGGAGGGATATCAGGCTGCTCATACAGGGAGGTGATCTCCCAGAATGAAATTATGCATCTGTTCTGCCTGCTACTGACCTTCTGACATAAGCCTTCACTCCCTCAGCTCAGCTTCTTTCTCAGTGTCTGTGTTACTATGGAAAAAAAATTACATAATTTCTGAGACAAAATAGATGCTTCTGTTAGAAGCACACGTCAAAGGTGCCAAAGTGATTCCTGCAAAGCTCTGCCTGACCTTTTCTCCCAAACCTGGAGCATGAGGGTGCTGGTTAGAGAGGGCTTTGCTTTTGTTTGGGACTTTTGAAGTCCCAAACAAGCCATGAAATCCTTCCCATCACTCCACAGCTTTCTCTACAGTGGAACTTGAAAAAGATTCTTCCTGGGAGCCTTGTTCATTTTCTTGCAAGCATCAACCAGAAAATAATACAATTTGTTTTGCTGAATTCCCATTATTTCAGGGTAATTTTTCAAGCCCTGTTAAGTACACCTGGTAGCAGAACTGTTTAGTCCTTGTGAAGGTCTGTAGACTTTTTCATTTGGCCTGAGAGTTGATGAAGTCCAGGATATGAGATAATCCCTCCTTGCCAAGAAAAAGCTGTACCATCATTCATTAAAAAGTCTTTGTACCAAAAATTGATTGGAGAAATAAAAATCATATCAGTTTTAAGCTGGGTCATACAGAATTGCAGAATGGTTGAGGTTGGCAGTCATTTGCAACCTTGTTGTGGGTGGTCTCTGCCCCGTTGTCCAGGCCACTAATAAAGCTGCTAAATAATATTGGCCCAGGTATTAAATCCTGGGGTATACCTCTGGCATAATACTGGACTCTTGCCACAAATCACCTCCCTTTGATGTTCAGCCAGTTTTCAGTCCATCTGACTGTCTATCTAGCCTATACTTCTTCAGCTTAACCATGAAGTTGGTAAGAGAGAGAGTATCAAAAGCCTTACTGAAGTCTGCATAAATAACATCAACCTCATCTACTAAGCCAACTATCTCATTCTGGAAGACTACCAGGTTGATCAAGTGTAATTTTCCTTTCATAAATCCATGCTGACTACTTGCAGTCACCTTCTTGTTCTTCATGTGGAAATGGTTTTTAGGATCAGTTGCTCCAGCATCTTCCCAGGACTGAAATGAAGCTAATTGGTCTGTAGCTCCCAAAATCTTTGTTCTTGTCCTTTTTAGAAGACTGTTTTCTTTCTTTCAGTCTTCAGCAGCCTCTTCTGGTTGCCCTGACCTTTCAAAGATGATTGAGAGTGGCCTTGCAGTGACATAGGCCAGTTTCCTCAGCATCCCATGACATCCCAAGGACTTGTGTATGTCCAGCTTGTTCAATTTGATGGTCTCCGGAGGCCCTTCCCAACTCCAATGATTCTATTTTCTATTGTATGTTCCCTAATTTGACCTTCCTCCACTAATTGTAAGTCTTCCTTCCTTATATACCTCTTTGGTGTAGCTTTGAAAACTTCAGCTTCATTTTCCAAAGAAGGAGAGCTCTGGTGAAGGTTTTCCATTAACCTCATGCCAGTATCATCACTCAAGCCACTGCTGATGTTCCCTCCCAGGAAGGAGGACTGCCACATCACTGCAGCAAAAAGGTGAAACGGTGCTTCTTAAACACACAAATTTAACCTGCAACCCAGCGTGTGCCTTGCAGTACGGCAGGATTTCCCTGAAAGATTAATGATGTTAAAATGCGCTAATGGAAGATGCAAGCTGCTTTTAGCTGCACGACCTGCCACCAGCACTGTAAAAATCAAAGTAAAAGTGGTGCTTGGGGGGAGATGCCGTGCTGGTTTTGGAGCCATGAGTGCAGTATGGGGCGCTGCCGCCTCCCAACACTCCTGCCTCATGCTTCAGCGGAGCAGGCGTGCTCTGAAATGACAGTTTTTCCAAACAGCTCATCTGCCTTTCATGTTTGCCCCCTCAAGCAGAAGAAGGCTCTCTACATTAGAAACCATGGTAGGTTTTTCAGAAATGCAGTTCTGGCCTCTGCCTGTCCATCCGCATAGCCCCCAGGTGATGGCGAGAAGCACAAGCTCATTCTCTGTGCCTCTCTGCCTGTACTCACATCCTCCTGGGAACCAGACTGCTTCCCAGCTTCCAGCTGGGTGCCAATGTCCATACCCCATGCTGGCACTTTTCTCCTCCCCAGTTTTTTCAGGGAGACTTCATTCTTCTTGTAATTTCAGCCACTATGGGATAATTGGATTTTGGGCATTGTTAGCTGGGAATATTTTCTCTCTGAGGAGACATTATTCACTGCTCTGGGACATGAATAAAGAACAAAAATTTGGCAACCTACACCCCATTGCCAGTGACAATGAGCATGGGCCACAGGCCTGCTACAGGGTGCTGTGGGCTGCATTTGGCACAAAGCAAATGCCTATGGCACAGGGCACAGACAACAGGATGGGCACATGAGATCCTCCAACAGGTAAAAGAGCAGCTCTCTGGTTTCAAGCCCATGCCCCTGCCAATTTGCCACTCTTGTTAAAAGAATCAAGTTAAATGCCATCTCTGGAGCACGCCATTTTAATTTGGAAAGGGAGCGGGTCCTACCTGTAGACCTGAACAGAAGATGAGAGAAATTCCATACATAATTGTTTTTCTCCTTTAACAGAAAATGATTTAAATGGTGTAAATCTCTCTTAATCTACATATGACCAAAGAGTAACTTCAACAGAACTCAGCTGCCAGGGTTATATTATATAGAGTTATATTAATAAGGTTAGTCCCTATTAATTCTGTAAGCTTTTCCAGGTGGAAGAAAGGAAAGTGAAATAGTAAATATGGGCTATTTTAATAAAAAATGATTCAGGCTGAATTCTTTTTTAGGAGGTGTCACACTTCAAGCTGCTAGCCCCCCAAACCATCTAACACCATAAGTAAATAAAGAAGGTAAAGCAAAGATCAGTGCGGAGGGAACTGGTGGGGCAGAAAACAGAAAGGAGACATGAGTGGCCATGCTCCTCAGCAGGAACATTGCTCTGCAGTGCTGCATCACAGATGTGAAGGGCCCAGATCCACACAGGCCCTTGCTCTGCCCTGCCCTGCCTGCCCTGACTGCAAAGCAGCACGGCAGCAGCTGCCTGGGCTCTGAGGTTGATCATGTCTGACTTTCTGTGGCCACATGCAGTGTAGAGAGATGATTAAAGCAAACTCCAGTGCTTTCTGGCTCTCCTTGGTACAGGGATGCTGATAAGTGGTGACAGGAGCACCGCTGCTGTCCTTTTCCATGGTGGCTATGGGAGATAGGTGTACAGATCATGGCAGTGAGTGCAGCTTCTTGCAGCGTGATCACAGAATCATAGAACATCCTGAGTCGAGGGGACACATGTGGATCACTGCGTTCCACTCCTGGCTCCGCATGGGACCCAAACTTCAAACCACGAATGTCATGCCTGCCATATAACATAAACAACTGTGGTGGTGAGGGAATGTTCACAGACACCACTGGTTTCACCAGCTTTTCTCTGAGATGCAACAGATTGGGTGCTTTGCTTTGGGGAGGTGGAGGAAGGGTCCATGTGGGGCTGCATCAGGATGTGCTGGATTTGCTCTGTGACACACTTACTCTTCAGACATATGTCACCTTACAAGTGCCACGCGGTGATTCACATTACCCTATTGGATGTTCTGTATGCAGCCCCTTCACTTACCTAATGCATTAGCCATGGGAACCACATGCTGCTCCTGGAGATCCTGGTGGGAAGTCCCTACACAGCATACAGAAATGCAGTAAGAACCCAGAATCCTGCAGCCAGTTTTGGAATCAAAGAGCCTGTGGGCACGTGAACTGTTTCTTCAGGGATCACAGAATCAGAGGGGTTGGAAGGGACCTCTGAGATTCATGGAGTCTAACCCCCTGCTAAAGCAGGCTCCCTGCTGTAGGTTGTCATGGGCACATCTGCGTGTCAGCTGTGGGTGAGCTGGAGGGCATCAGGCATGTGCTTGATATGCCTTCTGGCAGGGCGAGGTGGGCCCTGGGGTGCTGGCAGCACTGTGTTGGGATGGAGTAACGGTACGAGTGCTGTTGGGGCTGGCAGCAGAAAATTGGCTCAGAGTTTGGTTCACAAAACCACAGTCTCAGTTGGCGGTTGCAGTGCTGACATGGCCAGCGGGAAGGTGGTTGTACTCCAGGTTTAAAAAATAGATGTGACATTTTCCTGCCTTCAAAGACATTGATCTGCAAAGGCGCTGTGTTTACAGGAGTACACACCCTCCCTTTAGCAGGGGAGGGTTTTTAGTGAAGCTTCTCATCTAACATCAGTGCCATATGGGACACTGAGCAGCAGAAGAACATGGAAAAACCGCAGTGAAGGGCGGCACGTTTTGCTTTGAAACTTCAGTAGCTGGTAACAGAAAACTGTGTTAATATGAGGTCCAGCACATCCAGATTTGGCAGCAGGAACTGCCCAGTGGAGTTTTAAATGTTTTATATATTTAAGAACAGATGTGAAACTAAAGTTTTGTTATTGCTGGGCATTTCTCAGCTATTCTTTGCCATGAGATGTTTCATATGTTTTATACTCCAACGCACTTCCCCTCCCATTGCTACAGTCCTGAAACATTTACATTATAACTTCACTTTGTAGAAGTGGGAAAAGAAGTTACGTCTCTCCCATCATCCTCTACGCTCTCTTCTTTCCATTTCATGCACATATTCAATAATGTGATCCAAAAGGCCATTCTGGGCTCTTCCTTGGTCTTTGTCACATATTCTATAATACATTTCTACAATGTTACTACAAAAAAGTGATCATAGCCTGATTGGTACAGATGCCTTTCTTTAGTTAGAACAAAAATGTAGCTGTTACAAAGCTGATTTATATTTCTAGCTGAAGCCCAGAACCTTAATCTCTCCTACGGTTTCCTCATCTGAGCTACGCTTGGCTGTGTGCAGAGCAAGGAATTAGGGTCAGAGGTGGCAGTCAGAAGGAAGAAGGATCAATTGTTTCCATTGCAAAAGTAAACAGCAGTAAGTGCTTAATTATTACTGTAACTTGTTATTAAGTGAATGCTCAGACTGCTCCAAAGAGCCCTCCCAGTGGATGAGCAGCATGGGCTGCCACCAGACCAATCTGTGTCCTCTCCCTCTTTTCAAATGCTCGTGTTTCTTGTTAGTGGCAAGTGGTGAGGACAAGCTCTTTGAATGCTTTCCAATGGGACTGTGTCCCGTGCTTGCTGTGAGCTCCTGGGCTAAGCATTCCAAAGTAGATGGACTTTGCCAAAAGGGCAAGAGACCGTGCAACATCTGATAGACCTGTTGTGTCCACAGGAGCCAGCCCTTTCCCTCAATCCTTCCTGGGGATGCAGAAAGGCTCGAGTCCCCACAGAGGCAAGGATGTTCTGCTCTGCAGCAAAACAGGACTGTTGTGGTGATGAATGACATTCCTGTGCTTGCAATGGCTCCATGGGTGGTGAGACTAGGACAATTGCCTTGTGATGTATGGCTGTCTCATATATCCCACAGATGTTGGTTTTTTTCCTTTCCATTTTTTTCCCAAGTTTTCTTAGTTTTGATGACTAAATGTAACCAGGCCACAGAGTGATTAACCAGAATTGGGAGAACTTCCACAGCTGTTGGTGAACTTGGCTGTGACATTCCTTCTGCACTTCCCAGAGGATGCAGTGTTCCTGTACGGGTGGTAAGGACATTGTGTAAACCCAGGCTGCTAAACTGCAGGTTAGCTGTGAGTGGAGCAGAGAAGAGAAGAGCTGAACTCGGACAAGAGGCACACCCTCTGTTTTGGCAAGAAGCAGTTCAAATTCTTACTCTGATTTATTCTAGTTTATAGAAAAGGCTGCATCCAGCTCTACAAGCATGTGGTAGTATTTAACTGTATAAAATTTGGAATCAGCTTCAAGTGCTGCATGTGGGCAGATCAAAGCAAATAAACTATATATTTTATATAGGGAATATCTGCGATGAAGAAACAAATCCATTTCAGCAATAGCCAAAGGCTATTGCTCAAACAAAGGCTGACAAGGAAACTTTGCTCTGTTTGCTTGTTTTTAAAGGAGACTGTTAATTGGAGCCACTGCATTCGTACAGATTGCAAAGTCCTGTGCAGGTTGCAGGGGTGGCTGCTACAAGGCAGGAATATGGGTGCTGTCCCTGACTCTGCTGGATGGCAGCTCCCCACCGGGGACACTCGCTGCCAAATCCTTTCCTTCTCAGGCAAGCACTATGGAAAACACCTTCCTCCTGGTGCCGTCAGGCTGACAAAACGAGCTGTGGCCATGCTTTTCCAAAAGGGGAAGAGTGTGGGCCTCTGCTCACCCCATAGCTATGCCAGTTGCTTGTTCCCCAGCTTCATATGATGAGCAAGCCCCTGTGTCCCACGCTGGCCACAGAGAACTCCCAACCATGGCAGGCTCGGGCTCACCACGAGTCAGCAGCCCTCTGCCATCCCCTTCTGCCCCCCAGCCCTGCTCGCTCCCCCTCACCTGGCACAGATCAGCTGTCCCTTGGTCACTTATTAGAGGCCAGCTCTGCGGGCTGCCCCGCACAGCTATTCTGGTCTCTTCCTCTCCAAGTTCCTCCGATTGTTGGGCTGGCATTGTGTGAGACACCCGCCACGCTTCCTCCCATGCTCACTCGAAGCTGGGAACAGCCTCCTCTGGCTCATTTTCCTTTGTTCACTGAAGCATCCTGAAGTCATCCAACCTTTAACACCACTGTGGCCGAGCTCGGTGATGGCAGCCCTGTGCTTCACAGGTGAGCTGGGCAGAGGAAGGCAATGAGCTGCTGGAGAACAGCTCAGTGAGGGGCCTGGTGCCAGCAGGGGCAGGGAGGGGATCCTTCTCTCTGCTCAGTGCTGCTGAGGCCACACCAGAAGTATGCCCAGTTCTGGGCTCCCTGGTGCAAGAGACAGAGCAAACAGAGGCAGTCCAGCAAAGGGCCACAGTGATGGTGAACTGGAACATGTCTTAAATGAGGGAAAGCTAAGAGAGCTGGGACTGTTCAGCCTGGAAAAGAGGAGCCCAGAGAGACTGTGGGGTCTCTATCTTGGAGACCTTTAGAATCTGCTTGGGCGTGGGACCCCTGCTCGGGGCATCCCTGCTGCACTGGGGCTAGACCAGATAGGCCCAGAGGTCCTTTCTAACCTCATTCACCCTGAGGACCCCTGAGAGAAGGTGTCCCAGAGCAGGGCCCATTTGGTAAGGGGTGCCGGTGCTGCCAGTCACTGCTCTGTGACACAACTCGAGGCTGAGCTCTGGCAGCACCACAGCAGCCTGCAGGGCGCAGAGGGCTGTGCACACAGCTGGGCACCACATGGCCCTGGCAAGCTGAGGTGCACACCTGGCCTGGCACGCTGGCTTGGCTCTGTGTGAGAGAGCTGCTGGCAGACAAGCACTAGAAGTGTCTAAAATATACACAGCACAGGTATTTAAATATTTGTGATGGACAAGTATTAAAAATCTTGAAGAAATAATGCAGTCTGTATCCCTTTCCATCACATTTATTTGTTTTACTTTAAGCTCTTTTGTAACAAAAAATAAAAATGCATTTTTCCCCCCTGAGCAACGACTTAAATGGGACTGACATCTCTGCCCCCGTAGGAGTGGGAAGCATCAGCAAACTTGAGTCCAGCAATTCCTTTTGTTGTGTGGAGACAGCAGGACTGCAGCCAGCAGAAACACCTGCCTGCGTGTGGCCGGGTGATGCAACCCAGGCATCGCTGCTCCGAGGTCCTCCAGCAGATGGAGACATGGGAAGAAAGGAGGGAGAAGGGAGGGAGCTCAGGAGGAAAAGCTCCAAAACGCAGCCTGCCAGCAAGGGCCTGCTATGCCCCGTCCCCACGACCTGGCTCCAGGTGTGCTGATCCACTAGTGCTGCAGGGAGAGGTCTGAAATGATGTCAGCTGGAGGGGCACAAGTCAGGCTCAGCCTCAGCATCTCCCAGGCCATGGCCATGGCTAAGAAAGATTTTAGGGCTGAGGAGCAGAGGACTACATGGTAAATAGGAAGAGGCAATGAATACCTTCATTGTTCCCCAGACACATCCATTCCCCCTCTAGCAGACAGTTGCAAGGAAACTGGAAAGCAGAGTGGCAGCACTATGATGCTGTACACAGGCCTTTCCTTCCCTTGTCACTTCTCAGAGCTGCTGAGACCTCATTTCCTACAAACCAAGAAAAAATCTGGAAATGGGTCTCATCCTGACTGAAGCCCAGCAGCCAGGAGGTGGAGGGCTGGCAGCTCCTGCTCACAGCTGCTTAGGTTGTGCTGCATCTGGGACTGTCTGTGCCTTTGGGTTGCCTTTGCTGGAGGGGCCACTCAGGCACCTTACAACCTCTGTGTTCTTTGAAATGTGCATGCCTGCTTTTCAAACAGTCCTTTAAGGTTTTCTGGCACTGGTACAGGGATGCTTCAACTGACCTAATTTCACTGATCTTTCTTATCTCTGACCTCTGTGGTTCATTGACTACAGAGATTGCTGGGTTTCTCATTAGTGGTTAGAAAGTATTTTTATGCTCCTGTTCACTTGACACACAGCAAAATCTTCCAGAAAGTAATCCTGCTGTGCAGCTCAGGGCTGCGTTCCACAGAGAAGCAGGCTTCTGCCAACATCAACCCCTCTCTGTCACAAGGGAACAGCCAAGGATGAGCTTCAGGGCTGGGTGCAGAGTGCTGTGCCTCAGAGTGTCCCTCTGCTCCTCACTCTGCAGGAAAGACTCCCTCAAAGAGTTAAAGCCAGAAGGTCCAAGTTCCCTTTCAGGCTGGTTTACTCCTGGTTTTCTGAAAATTTTCATAGAATGGCTTGAGGTGAAAGGGACCTCAGAGTATGTCTAGTTCCAATCTCCCTGCTGTGAGCAAAGTTGCCAGCTGCTATATCAGGCACCTAGCTCAGGCTGCCCAGGGCCCCATCCAGCCTGGCCTCGAGTGCCTCCAGGGATGGGGTACCCACAGCTTCTCTGGGCAGCTGTGCCAGTGCCTCACTGCCCTCTCAGTGAAAAACTTCCATCTGATATCATCCCTATGCTGATATAAATGTATTTTATTTTATTTAAACTGTTCAAGCTCAGTATCTCTTTAGCTGGGCCACTTCTCTAAGCATTTGGACACTGACTGCGCTTTCTTCTCTGGTTGCAGGCTGTTGGAGCTGCCTCCCACGGGATGGTGATGGGGCTCATCACAGTGCATGGGATAACTCAGGGATGTCTTTCTGCCACCCCACCCTCCCTATCTGCCCTGCGAGGCTTTCCAGCCTCCTTCACGTCAGTGCAAGTGAGGCTGTGCAGCTCTGTGCAGTCCCTAAAGACTTGGAGAGGAGAGGGAGGAGCAGCACCAGGACTGCTATTGCTGCGAGGGAGTGAACGCCCAGCGTCAGCCAGATAAGGACCTGGACTGAGGTTAGCATAAAGCTCACTTTCTCAGCAGATAGCAGGCAGGGGAGGTTGCATCCCATCACTGAGAAGTGCCATTCCCAGCAAGTCTAAATCTGTCCTCTCCTTTCCAGATTGAGTTCTGATGCATTTCATTTTCTAAGTTTTGAGTTTGCTCTGATGTCCAATGTTGGCCACAACTGTGGCCCAGCTAGGGCCTCAGCCTGCCAATTGCTGCTGTTGTGCCAGGTGCTGGTGTTGTACGAGCTGTTGGTGTTGTACCAGGTGTCGGTGTTGTACCAGGTGCTGGTGCAGTATCAGGTGTTGGTATCGTGCCAGGTGCTGGTGTTGTGCCAGGTGTTGTTTTTGTACCAGATGGTGTTGTGCCAGGTGATCATGTTCTACCAGATGTTGGTGCAGTGCCAGGTCATGGTGTTGTGCCAGGTGGTGAGTGGTATTGTACCGGGTGCTGGTATTGTGCCAGGCACTGTGACACAGAGCCCACAGGGAGATGGCCAACAGCAACACTTCACATGTGTTGGAGATGCCCTGCAGGATATTTTCCATTCATCATGCACCATAGTGCTTCCCTTGACTCATTTTCCCCTCATACTGAGTTGCTGTTTCTTAAGGAAAAAAAAAAAAAAGACAGCTATTAACTAAGCCTAAGATTTCCCAAATACCTTCTGTGAGACTTCTGGTGAAGATCAACTGTAGCATAACATTAAATATTTAGTATGTCCTCTCAAAAAGGATTTGTTCTTTACACATGAAAAAGGGAAGAGACTTAAAGATTAAATAGTTCTTATTAACATGCAGCTTTGGTGTCTCAAAATAACAAAGCCAACAGCAGTGAGTAAAAAACTAGTGTGAGGAGGTTGGGTCATGGCAAGGGCTGTGTGGTGAGTATCAGATGGACCACCAGAGGGGCAGGAGAAATGAGACAGCGCATGGGAAGGTGTGCATAGCATTCGGACCTGTGGCTTGGGGTGTTCTTAGCTTGCCGCTGTGTGAACAACCCATTGGAAGAGCTGTGCATCTGTGAGGGAGCCCCAGAGTATTCCCAAAGGGCTCTGAGCAGCCCCTCCTGTTGGACACTGGAAGAAAACTAGCCCTCCTGCCCCAGAACTTGTTGAACTTGTTCACACAGAAGACTTTATGCCAGAGGTATGTGTGCTCATACACGCACAAGGTGAAAAAGGATCTGTGAAACATCTCCCCAGTTAAACAATGACAACAAAAATCAGAAGGCAGAAGAAAGGGAAAAACCCAACCTATATTGTTCAGCCTGGAAAAAATTCCTGGCTGACCTGCAAAGATGATTCCAGCCTTTTTCCCAGTCCAGCTCTGTGCCATTCCTGCATACCTACATGGGAAGGAAAAGGTACTGGGTCACACCAGAAGATATCCATTCTCCAGGACTGCCACAACATCCCAGGTTCAACTGTATCCCGCTTTATTCTCTGGAGTGAAACCCTGACTGATCTCAGTCACTCTCCTTTGAAAAATGATTGCTTTCCTGGTGCATCCTGGAACATCCAATCAAAGTGACATTTCTCTCTTGCTGCCAGCCCTGGTGAAGGAGTGGCAGGAATACAGATCTCTGCTATGCTCAGCATGACTCAATGACTATCACATCCACTTCCCATTGCTGCCATGAGGCAACTGGCAAACTGGAAGACAGACAATGAAGCTGGTGAAACCTGTCCTCAGTTTGCCATTTAGATTTGCAGAATATTGAAGTCGGAAGAGGCTGTTATCAACATTTACTCTCACTTCACATGCATCCCCAGCCAGACAATCCTTGAATTAGTTTGCTTTTGAACAGAAATACTTCTGTTTAAAGATGAAATATAGGTAAATTTCTGGGGTTTGGAAATCTACCCCAGCCTATGCTAAACAGTTCTAGTGTTTTATTAACATTGCTCCTAAAATATCTTCCTTTTCATCTAGAATCCCTCTGCTTCAGTTTCCAGCTCCAAATCTGGCTGCGCTGTTCTCCAGACTGATGAACTCCCTGGTCATCATAAATGGTGGGCTCCATGCTGCCTTCACTCAGCTACCTGCAGTGGATGTCTCAGCAGGGCAGCTCACTGCAGGCTCTCTGCTTATGCTCTGCTGAGGGATCAGGTGCTTTGAGAGTACAGTCTTAGTGACTGGGTGTAGATCTCTGCTTCAGCAGAAGGAGAATTGTATTCCAAAGCAGTTAATGCTCTGCACTGACTTTGGAGGGAGTCTAAAGAAGCCTAAATATGTCTACTTTTGGTCAGATGAGACTCATCCCAGCAGTCAGCAATTCCAACCATCTTCACTCATCTCTGACAAACTACAAAAACACAACAGAATCACCAAAATGTGTTGTATCAAGTGAAATCTTCTCTCCTCCCCATCATTCTCAGATCATTACAGCTTCCCAAGCCCTACCCTTGTTTTTCCTCCAACTTTACAGAAAGCCCTGACAAAAATATCTTGCCCTTTCCCGCTGCAGATTAGACTTACCTAAATGTTAAAACAATGGTCAGGACGCAGTCCATTCTTTCAGGAGTTATTTTTGCTGCCTCGCCTGTGTCCATGGGGAACTCCACACTCCGCACCCAAATGTGGGTGCAGCTGCAGGGACAGCAGCATGAGCCCCAGCCACACTGCTCCCTGACACCAGGGACAGCTACAGAAACATCTGGCTGTGCTGGCACCTCCCTCCCTCCCTGCTTCCCCAAACCCCCAGCCACTTCCCTTTTCTGTTCTATTCCAGGTTTTCCTTTTGGAGAGACTTTTTCCTGGACGCCCTCTGTGCATGCTTACAGCTTATCAGAAAACATCTGTTCTCTCCCAGGCTTTTCCCTAGGGCACAGTGGACAAGGAGCCACCAAGCACACAACAGCATGGAGGTCCCACTGTCCTCTCCGGAGGTTTTCAAGAAAAGGGGAGATGCAACATAGATTAGTGGGCATGGTGATGATGGGTTTATGGTCTTTTCCAACCTTAATGACACTATGATTTTATGATTCCCCTCATTAACTCTTGGGACATTTTGCTGCTTCTGCACTTTTGGAGCAATCCTTGCTTGCTGCAGAGCCATGAATAGGCCTCTGCTCAGTCCCATTCTCTGCTCACTCCTCTTCTTTCCCAAGCTGGAGTGCCTGGCTGCACCTCAGCCAGCGTCTATGCATACAGGAGAGTCTGTCCTCGCCAGATGCTGCACTTTGAACCTGAGGAAGGGAATTTAGCTGAGCTTGCTCTCCAGCCAGGTGATGCTCTGCAGCTAGCAGAAGAATACCTCATAGACTGACACAGCTTTCTCCTGTTCCAGGGATGACAAGAGCCAGACCCAGCACTGAGCTATGAACAACCGTGCTCCAGTCACTGTGTCTGTCCCAAAAAAAACAGAGTAGGAGGTTCAGCCAAGCACGTTTATACACCCTGGAAATTCCACGTGTCTAGAAAAATAAAGGTGTTAAGGAAAAAAAAAAAAAAAGAAAAGGAAGAAACTTGGATTTGCTTGCAAATCTGTATTGCTTCAAAAGTAGTAGTGGATTATATTCACTGGTATTACAGAAAGTTACTCCCACACAACTTCTGATTATTATATTTTTTTCCTTCCTTGTCTGGTTTAACAGACATCTATGCTTCTGTTTGGCTTTTCCCTGTTAGTTTTACTACCTGTACCATCCTACATTGACTTTTCCTCCATTGTGTCTCAGCTTTTGCTGTTATATAGATCATCAGTGGTAGTGAATTCCCCAAAGAGGAAAACAAAGCATAATTGTCTGCAAATATTTGTTGCTAAATTTTTCTACATATTATTCATCACTGATCCCTGTGGAGGTGAGTTTTTTTTTGTTTTAAAAATATCTCTATTGGCGAAAGCTAGAAGGAAATTGAACAAACTAATGAGTAAAACTCTTGAAGGCAATGAATGTTTCCAAACCCTCAGTGCTCCTTCACTCGTTATGAAGAGCCCCCCCAGCACAACAGAGATCTGAGGAAATTATCATTTGGTTGTCTTCTCATAGTGTAAATTGCAGTGCTGTGTCAATTATGCATGTCTCTCTCAAAGTTCGCTGTTAAAACTTGACATATGTCTGTATAAAGACTTCACTTCTTGAATAACCAGGGATAATACCAACAGTGAAGCTGTTAGTACCAGACCATCCATTTAAAATAACTGCCTTTGCCCTGCTGCACGGAGCAGAACATGCCCGTGGTCAGTGCAGGCACTGAGGCAGCCCTCCAGGGCAGGAGGCACTGGTGGGGGCTGTAGGGAGTGGTACAGACACCAGCCAGCAGGGCAGTGAGCCAGGAGCAAACCTGACATACCAGTGGGGTAACGTTCCTTTGCAAAAAGTGTAAAGCTGAGTACGCAGAGGTGAAGGAACGTTTCATTTTTTGCAGTGAACTAAACGTAATGAAAGACTATTAAAACCCACTCCAACTGTGAATGACGTTTTTCTGTCAGCCAACCCAAGCTAACATCTGCCAGGTCAGTTACATTACTGTTTGTGATCATTCTCAAGAGTCCCTCATGAATTAAAATGACTATAACTAAGGTAGCCTACATGTGGCAGTCACACTGGCTGGTGAGAAGGGGTTTTCATGTCCTGCTAGGCAGATTATCTAGAAATCTCATCAGCAGGGAGACTACGAGAGTATATTTCTGCTTTGTCCCTGCAACCAGTGCTGTGGGTAGAGCACCTTAGAGCTGACTCTTGATTAGGGCTCATGGCTGTTCCCTGCATGGTAGTCCTAGCTCACAGGCAGTGGGCAAAGCAAGTCTGTATCCTGGAGTTAAGAATCTTGATATTTGAGCTGTTCTCATAGAATCATAGAATGGTTTGGGTTGGAAGGGACCCTTAAGATCACCTAGTTCCAACCCCCCTGCTATAGGCAGGGACACCTAGACCTAGACCAAGCTGCTCAAAGCCCCATCAAGCCTGGCCTTGAACACCTCCAGGCTGGGGCATCCACAACCTCACTGGGCAACAAATTCCAATATCTCACTGCCCTAACAGTAAAGAATTTCTTCTTAATACCTAGTCTAAGTCTACCCTCTTTCAGTTTAAAGCCATTTCCCCTTGTCCTGTAGCTACATGCCGTTTTAAAAAGTCCCTCCCCAGCTTTCTGGTAGACCCCCTTCAGGTACTGAAAGGCCACCATAAGGTCCCCCTGGAGCCTCCTCTTCTCCAGACTGAAGAACTCCAGCTTTCTCAGCCTGTCCCTGTAAGAGGAGATGGTTCAGCCCTCTGATTATCTTCATGGCCCTCCTCTGGACCCACTCTAACAGCTCCATGTCTTTCTTGTGTTGGGCATCCCAGAACTGGACGCAGTCCTCCAGGTGGGGTCTCATGAGAACAGAGCAGAGAGGCAGAATCACCTCCCTCAATCTGCTGGTCATACTTCTCTTGATACAACCCAGGATATGGCTGGCCTTCTGGGCTGAAAGCACACATTGCCGGCTCATGTAGAATCTTTATCCAATCAACACTCCCAAATTCTTCTCCTCAGAGCTGCTCTTGAGCCATTCTCCACCTGACCTGTATCTGTGCTTGGGATTGCTTTGACCCAGGTGCAGGACTTGCACTTGGCCTTGAATCAATCAGTTGCCAATTAGTTGACTATTTCATAACGATGATAATAATTAATAGTGAACATTTATCTGTTCTTTTAATTAGTACAGCTGAAAGCACAATACAGAGATTATTCCCATTTCACATAAGGTAAAAGTGAAGCATGGATGGGTGGACTGCCTTCCCCCAGATCATGCATCAGTTTAATGGGAATAAAACCTTATATTTCCAAGCCTTGGTCCAAGGCTGGAGCTGCCAGGTCCCCTGCTGGGGTTTCCTGAGTGTCCGTGACTGCTTCACAGCCTTTCCCATTGCAGAATTTCCAGAACAGGAAGAAACCTCTTGCAGGCCAAGGTTCACACACTTCAGTTCAAGGTCACATTGAAAACCACCTCCCAGACAAAGATTTCCTCCAGGGAAGCTGCTGAACTCTTGCATCCTCAGGTACGTGTCTTGCATCACCTCTCTGGTTAGTGCTTCTGTTCATCCTGAGCCAAGAGCTGAGCATGAGAGCCGCTCTGCTCCATCCAGTCATGTGGGGCATGACACTTGGTGAAGGTTTGTCACCTGGCACAACTCTGGGAGCATTCTGTCACCCTATCTACTGTGGGCACTATGGCTTTTGTTGAGTTTGTGTGACAACCTCAAAACCACTAGGAAACTTGCTACCCTGGAGGGATTCAATTAACTCTATGGGTTTCTTCAGATTTCTTCCCAACTGAGATTTCCTGTATTTCTCAGATTTGATTAGCTGAATTCTTATGTTGTAGAGGAAAAAAGAAAAACAAAAACAACCCCAACTTCTCCAGTGAGGTAACATTTGCATCCTCTCTATCAGTGAGGATTCTCTCATATTCTCCCTCTGCCAGAACCTAAATTTTTGTGAATTCTCCTTCAGGCAAGGTTGTAGTGTCATGAAATACAACAAGTTTAAGCAATTATTCTGTAGCAGGATATTCCTCAATTTCTCCTGCATATCTGACTAAAAAGGAGAGATGGAGAATAGTTTTTAAAAGCTGAGAGAAAGTAGAGTGTTTCTGTATTAGCCATTAGCAGGTCAAAGGCTTCTCTTAAGGAAACCTGCCCATTTAAACAGCAAACTGAGAGCACACAGAGTATTTTCTCCATCTTCCCTGCAGAGAGTGAAGTGAAATCTAGGAATTAGGGCTAAAGTGTCTTCAGTTTCTGTAATGGCTTTACATAAATATCTTTCTCTCCTCTGTGACAGCACACTTGACAGCCTTAGTCAAAGCAGGCCTTGTGCCTTCAGTCCTCACCCCAGTGGAATTCCCAGTTCTAGCTGGCACTGCAGCCCTGTGCAGTGCCAGCTTCGGCCCCCAGCCCATAGTACCCCAAGAGCCTCCCACATGTCCCTGTCTTGTTCTTGTGTTCCAGAAAAAGGCTGTTACAGAGAAAAGAAAAGGTATTTCAGGCTCTTCCAGTACCTGGAGAAAATTACCAGAACAACTCTTCTTTTAGCTCTCTTCCAGCAGTCACTGCTACAACAAACCAAAGCCTTGGAGAAGGCAGCTCTGAACTGATAGATTTGAAATAAATTTGCATTGGAAGTATTAAAGATGAATAAAGTGGATTTTGTTGACGTCTTCTGAGTGCCTCACAAATGATCCCTTCATTCACTTCCTGAACACATGAGGACTCTGTGCCCATTAGGATCTGAAGGATCCCCAGTACATGCCAGGGGAGCATACACTGCCCCTCTCCGGCAGTCCATGAGTTAACCCCCAAACCTTAGGGTTAAATACAGGTTCATCTATCCCATTGCCTTCATTTAATGCAAAGAAAAAGACAGGACTGTGTGCTTGTTTGCCTCCCTGGGGACATAGACGGCATGGGGACACAACCCCATGGGAGCTTGTTCTTGCTCCAACCCAGATGGAGGAGCACAATGGGCACCTGCAGCCCTCAGCTGTCCTTCAGCTGGTGGGGAGGAGCAGGAGGTGTTGTGGACCTGTCCTATGGTCCTCCTTCCAGAGACCTCTCCAGAGAGCCAGGGGACTTGTCCAACTGGACAGAGATTTCTATTCCCAAAAGCCCTACCAACACTATACATGTGTCATTTGGCCATTACAATGCCAACAAAAAGAAAATGTTGCCTTTTCCTCAGCTTGCTTTCTGCACCATTTTCTCCCAGGATCCTTTCTCTGTTATTTTATTCTTTTCCCTCACTGCGGTTATTTAAACAATTTCTAGACTCACATTGAAGTCGTTATAAATTGGTTTCCTCCTGTTTGAATTAGGAGGAGAAAGAAATAGGAAGGAAAACCTTTCTTACTTTGCTGTCAGCCCTCCTGCACGAGCACATAAAACCTGTGTTCAGTGGTTATATGTCCCTTACCCTTCCAGCACGGGTACCTTGCCTATGAAGGTAGTGTTGTGCTGTGAATCTTAGGTACAGATTTGCAGGACAATACAGTGATTCTTAACAGCCAGGCCCAAAGCATCTGCATATCTCTTCTTCAGCAAAACTACTGTGGAGGTTACAAGCTTTCAAACACAGTGTTTTCATTATATTGATGTTTTCCAATATTATTGAATTACATAGGTAGCTTAAAAAGCTGACACTGGTAAGAGGAACCTTATGGAAAAAAGCCTCAGTGCATGAAGTGAGTTAGGGTTTTCTTCTTACCGCTGGCTGATGTTACCCTGCCATGCTCACCCACTGCCTCCACCAGTGAGGGCAGGACAAGGGTGTGAGCCAAAATAAGTCACCAGGTAGCTTTTTAATTTGGGGATTTTGATTCCTTCAGTGTCATGTTTTCAAGCTTTTCTCCCCAAATTGGAGATCTATTAGTGCTTTTCTTAAATGATCATGGGCGTTTTCACATAGTCACATTATTCCAGGAACTGGAGCCTTACAGAGAAGCCAGAACCCTATGAGGAGAGGTGCGAACACAGGGCTCCTTAAGCATTACAGTGCTGCCTCTTGGCTCATTATTGCAGGGGGTGGGAGTTATCCTTCATTTATAGAATTTGCATTTTGATCCAGATAACTACTTGAAAATTTAGCAGCCTCATAGCAGTTTTCTCAGAGCCTTTGGGAGATGCTGGAGGGAGCTGGGCAGAACCAGGCTGTTGGAGGTGGGTGAGAAAGCTTGTGAAAAGAGCGAGGTCATTGCAAGCACAGTGCTGGGTCCACCAGCACTAGGAAATGGCCTGAATTACTGTACTGAACCAGGATAAACTCAGGCCTTTCTTTGCAACATGGAGTTAGATGAATAGAGCTCTGCTCTGAGTCATCAGTCCAACAACGACCCACAGCATGTACAAAGGTGAGTGATTCACCCTGCTATGTGTCTGGTTCTTTGTCTGTAAAGCAGAGAAAATGAAGTATTTCACTCAAAAAGCCTGAAAGCAAAGTTTGTGTAACACAGTCGGGAAGCAGCATCTGCAGGTACACAGAAAATGAAGATGATAAACAAAATGCTCTTTGCTCCTCGGTTTCAGAAATCCAGCATTTATTTCTGCCTTAAGGCTTACGTGGGCAACTCTGTGCTGCCTTTCCAAAGGGGCACTGAAGTAGGTCAAAGTGGGCCATAGCCATACTTGTGGCCTCTGGTGTCCTCCTGCCCTGCTGTGGAGTGGAGAACAGGACAGGCCATGAGGTAAGTCTTCCAGTGGCCCAGCCATAAGGTGCCCCTGGCTTCAGAGGAGGATGCTGGCACCTGCCATGTCCCATAAGGTGCTCAGCATTCCCCAGATATTGCCCCTTCAGCTGGTTGTGTCCATGAAGGATAGAGCTCAGATCTCACCTGCCAGTCTCTGCATTGTTTTTCTTACCTTTATAATCTTTTATTGCGATTTTTGGTGGGGAAGATTTCTGTGAGTTCTTTGGTCTGAGCATAGATCCGAGTTTGCTTATCAGAACTTTGCCATAAAGAGCCCCGTTTTTCTCTACCAGAAGAGAAACTTTGTTTTCAAACCAGGTGCGGGCTTTGGATTTCCTGGTACAGCAGCAGGTGGCTTTGAATGAATGTGGATCTCCTAGGGAAAATGCACAATCTGAATGCAGCTCCCTTTACAGCTTTGCTTATGAGTGAGTTTCCATAGCTCTAAGGAGCAGTTCCAGCCTCTGAGAAATCATGTGGTAAATGCAGTTTCAGAAAAAATCAAGCAGAATTAATGTGGCCATAAAATTGAGGAAAGTTCAGATTACTCTGACCTTAAGGTCTTTTTCATTATACTTCCTGGTGTTTTGCTCTTTCTGATGTTCACTCCAGACAGAGCATTCTCATCCTTATTCATCTTCATCATTAAAAACCTGAAGAGGATTTACAGGGCCTTTCCCAGAAATGTGCCCTCTAATCCTCCAAGTGTACAAAGCAGAAATAGGCCTCAAATACCCACCATCTTACAAGAGAAAACAGACTGAAATGGGTCAAAGAGGAATTTAACATGATGTTTTGTTTCCATTTTCAGTGTCCTTTCTCTGTGCTGCACTGATTCCTGTTAGTGATGGTATATATTCATGAACAGAAGTCCTGAGGGAGTGTGCCCTACCACGCCAGAGGGGTGGAACACCTACATGAGAGAGAGGTCTCACCACAGGAATTAATGCTTGGAACTGAAAACCCAGACCGAGGGCATCAAGGAAAGATGGTTCCTTTCAACACATGGATGGGGATGAAGGCAGAGGTGTAGGGACAGTGTTTCTCCAGAAGTTGGTCCTGCCAAGTGAGGGCAGGTACTCAGAAGACCTGAGCTCCCCTTTTTACTGAGATGACTCTTTCAAAGAACAAGGGGAAATGAAGTCTTCTGGAGATCTTGCTTTATATAGTTATTGCAGCAACTTGGTTTTGGTGCCAAGTGTATGAAAATCTCTTACAGAGTGGAATCCAGTGGGTTAATCTGCAGCTGTTGTGAGTTTGTTCAACTTGTCACATTGCTTGGGGTTTTGTGTTCGCTGACGGTTGTGATTGGCATCATTTTAGAAATAAATAGAACAGAAAAAAAAGCACCGTAATCCCAAAAGAAAATAATTCAAGAGATATCAGCTTAAATTCACTTTTCTTGTTATTATTTTTTTCTTTTTTGACAACGATTGCAATTGTGTGCCTTATGGCACTTGATATCAGGAAGGGCTGGTCCAGGGCCTCAGCTCCCTGGTACTTTGATTAAAGAAAACTTTTGCTTTATTTTTCAACAGAAGCAAGTACCAGCTGTCAAAACTACAGAGCAGAAGTGTGAAAATATGGCCTGCTACCATTCCCAGTGGGCTTTTTTCCCAAAAGCTTGTATTTCCTAGATCAGTCTTACAGGTTTGTTTGGATCCTATCTGAAGGCATTTTAGCATAGATTGGAAATATCACTTCTAGAAATGGCTTCCTAATTCAAAAGGAGCAGAAACAGTTGATCCCTAAACCTCAGTTCACTTTATAAAAAAGGGAGAAAATGTGCAAAATAGACAGACATGGGGAATGACTTTAAACTAAAAAAAGGGGAAATTCAGCTTAGTTGTTAGGAAAAAAATCATTAATCAAAGAGTAGTGAGGCCCTGGCAGTGCTGCCCAGAGAACTTGTAGGTGCCCCATCCCTGGAAGTATTCAAAGCCAGGCTGCATGGGGCCCTGGGCAGCCTCATCTTCTGGATGAGAACCAGCACATGAGAGGGAGTTGATCTATATGCTCTTTAAGGTCCCTTCCAACCCAAGCCACTCTATGATTCTATAATTCTATGACTCTGTAACTCTATTCAGGTTCCTTTAACATGTGTCTTTCTACCAAGAATGCCTAGTATGAATTCTTCAACTCATTATCTCAGAAGAAGAGACCAGTGCAGGCGTTGTTAGAAAATTGGACTCCTTTGTAGTGTTCACTGGGCTTCACATTTCCTTTCATCTGTAGCTTGATTCATCTGAGCAATGCTTGAGATGCAAAACGGAATTCCTACATAAATCTGGCATGGGCTCTGCATTTTTTGCAGGTTTTGGCAGAAGGTGGGTGAGCACCACCGCCTCCAGACCTCAGCCTGGTGGGGTTGTGGTGCAGAAATACCAGTGTGGTGCAGAGAGTGCTGAAAGGGAAGGTTCCTCTCACTGGTTGGCAATAGTTTTTTGCCATTTACACTTGCAAAACAGCCATTCCAACTAAGTTCCATGCTGTTAGGCAAGCTTCGTCTCTGGGCAGGTGTTTGGCCTCCAGATGCTGGCTGCTGTGTCAGGGTATAAATCTGGCAAGGGTTTCAGACAGAACTATTTTATTTATTTATTTTTCGAAAATACACAGACTTGAACAAAACAGTTTGTGAATTTGGGTCCAATTCACTGACTTGTTTGGGAGAAGGGAAATGGACTCTGAACATATCTCACTCTGCTAGTGAGCAGCAGTGCGGAAGGCGGAATGCCTTGCCTTGCCATTTTAAAAATGAAAATCTTCATTTCCTTTTTGTTTGTTTTTAAAGTGCTGTTTCTTTGTAAATTAAGTGTAGTCTCAGTCTGACCTAAGAGAAAGATTGAAAAGTGATACCATACGTTAGGATCAAATGTTTTCACTTGATTCAAAATTACTTTTGCTTTCTCTAACCCCCACTGGTTTTGAGTTTTCTTTGAGTTTCTCTGGAAAAAATGGGATCTCCTCAGGTCAACATGCAGAGGAACTTCTGTTGTCCTCTCTTCCTCCCACTGTTTCCTATCTAGCCAGCTAAGCAAAAATTGAAAATATACCCCTTTGCAGCACAGAAACCTCTTCATTCCAAATGGAACACAAAAGCACAGGAAAAAAAGTGTCATTTTCTTCCTGCAGGGCTGTCCAGCAGCTTGCAGTGTTGGTGCACAGATCCGGTGCCTGACACATCCGTTTCTCTGCCTGGAAGAGACAGTATCTCTAACTGGGAGGCTCCAGTTTGGTGCCCAGCCCTGCCCATTGCTGGCACAGATGCTGGGATCCCAGTTCTGTCACTGCTCCCAAGGCCAAAACCAAGCTCAGCTGAGTCAGGCTGGGCATGTAGGGAGCTCATTGCCTCCAGACCATGTTCCACAGCAGGAGAACCAGCCTGCCAAGGGGAAATGATTACAAAAAAGAGGAAATGGTTTCAAACGAAAAGGAGATTTAGATTGAACAAAAGGAAGAAGTTTTTTAAATTAAGGGTTGTAAGGCACTGGCACAGGGTGCCCAGAGAGATGGTGGATGCCCCAACCCTGGAGACACCCAAGGTGAGGCTGGACAGGGTTCTGAGCACCTGATCTTGTGTAGGCCTCCCTGTTCATTGCAGGGGGATTGGACCAAATGGCTTTTGAGGGTCCCTTTCAAAGCAAACATTTCTACCATTCCATGAACCAGAGGCCTTCGTCTTTCCTGAGGACCCACTAGGTGATGGACCAGAACACTCCTGCCCACACTGGTTGTTCAAAGCACTGGACCAGAATTCAGTCTGGGTTCTCCCAGAGCCCGCATGGACTACAGGACACAGCAGCCAGGAGCAGGACGCTGTGGTGGCAGCTGGACTGCTTCTAGCTCCACAGGCAGGGATGCCTGCTGGCAGTTCTCTGATGGGCTGATTACATCTGCAAAGCACTTGGGAACGCTTCAGGATGAAAAGCATTATGTAAGGGCAAGATAATGTTATTTATAGAGCCAGGTTTTATCCAAAATGGAATTAAAATTGTGCTCGTGAAGTCTCTGTTGTCAGAGACAAAAGGGAACTTGTCCTTCTTTCCTCCAGCATTTTGCATTCATCCTTCCCCTCGGTTCAGCTCAAACATTAAGGAGTGCTTTATTTACACAACACTCCTCCCCAGCACTCACCAGATCCGTGCTCCTGAGCCAGCAGCTGGAGGTGGACCTGGGAGCTGGGGCTGTGTGGTGACAGCTAAAGCACAGAGGTGTCACAGAGCAGGAAACGATGAGGATTTGGAGCTGGACCAAAAAAAAAAGCACAGCTGCCACACCAGCTCCCTGGGCACAGTGTGTTGCCTGCATCTGATGATCTCTGTAGCAATCTGTGAGCCACAGGAGGTGATCAAGCCAGCAGCCCTGCTGGAGGTGGCACTTACTCAGCATGCTAATACCTGTGCTCCCCTATTCTACAGCCTATTTTTTTCCTTGAAGAGCTTTATTTGTGATGTTTTTTGAAATGCTATGTACAAATCCCTTGTAGCCATGCTTTTTACAAGCCATGAAAAAGCAATTTGCACTGATGTCTGATGAAATCCATGCCAACAGGTGTTGGGAATATCATTTTCAGAGGCATAGCACCTTGCAGAGCCTGCGTTGCACAGTTCATCTGCTCTCTCTCACTTGTCTCAGTATCTAGCATGGAATTCCACACATGCCTTTTATTTAGGAAAGAACACAAAAGTATGTTATCTTATTCCTCTGGAATTTTCCACGGTTATTTAGCACGTTAGTTTAGGCATAATTGGTGAGCGGGCTCTTGAAATTTATATCTTCACAGCACTTATTTACATCGGGCTTAAAGTAGTTCGTTGCAACCGAGGTAGATGTGAAGCATTAGGCTGCAACGTACCTAATCCATCTCTCCTCCCCCATGACCAGAAATCCTGTGGTTAAAATAACACAGCCTCTATTCAGAGAGCAAACTTAGAGCCGCGAGCAGGAGTCACACAACTCTGCTGATGGATGTGCCCAAGGGGCTCTCGTGGTGCTGCCTCCCACCCCACTGCTGATCCAGGAGAGCACAGCGGGGGCTCTCCTGCCTGCACACAAGGTAAACATTTGCTGCATTCTGTGTGTGTTTGCATGGATGCTAAAGGAGCCTACCAATGTGACTGTGAAAATACCATTGCAAATGTGACTGTGAAAACGTTGCTGCTTATATAGCGAGAAGCGTTCGGTAAACGGCTTCACAATCTTTAACTGTTAATCTGCTCCTGAGGCTGTTCCCATACAGCTGAGAAATGGTGAAACGATAATCTGGCGACGGCAGCAGCTCCCGCCACACATGTAGGAGATGGAGCACTGACAGTGCCGGGCACTGCTGCGATACAGGCGAGCTGCAGCCCAGCAGGCACTGGGGCTCTGGGCTGGGGGCTGTGTGCAGGCTGTGTGCTGTGTGAGGGCTGTGTGCTGTGTGCAGGCTGTGTGCTGTGTGAGGGCTGTGTGCGGGACGTGGCGGTGCGACCCTCACACTAACACAGCGCAGTGTGTTCAGGAATGTTGGGATACAGCGTGCCAGATAATTATCTGCCTTTATTTGCTCTTAGGACTTTCTGAGTCCCAGAGGATGCAGGAAAGCATCATCTTTATCTTGAAATCTGCTTTTAGCTGAAATCCAGGCAGGCAGAAGGATGTCTGTGTGGTGCTGTGCTCCCCACGCTGACTCTGTTAACTCTCTGTGTCCCAACAGGAGTCACGGGGCCTCCCCGAACACAGCACACCTCCTGCACTGAGGGATAATACAGGAACACCAACACTCAGATTTTTGCTTAATTTTAAAGCATGCTGCTGCTTTCCACCCTGAGGGGAGGGCATACATTCCTCCCTCCAGCAAGGCAGTGCTGCTCCAGGTGATGCTCACCAGTCTCGAGGAGCCTCATCTCCCACCCTCTCTTCTTTCTTTTCCATTCCTTCCCTCCCCTTGAGTGAGGCGGGATGGTTTCTCACAGTGTCCGTGCCTGCAACAGCTGTTCCCACCAGTCCCACTGTCCCATTCCTGTGCCACCCTCCAGAGAAAGGAGGAGGAGGATGCTGTGCCAAGACCCTTGTAGTACTGAGCTGTCGTGCTGCAGGGAGCTCCTGGCTGGCAAAGGTAACCTCTTCCCCTAAGCCAGCACCACTGCTTAGTCCCAGAGGAAATGATGTGGCTTCACCATCTGGGTGCCTGGCGTGGGGCTTTTTTGCGGTGGTTGTGTACCACATGCCATGGCAGAGAGGCAGCTCGGAGGAGAGAGAATATGCGCAGAACAAAGAAATGTGGTCAGGCAGCAACTATAAAATTTCAATATAGAAAGTTGAGCTGATGTCATTTCAACTTTCCAGAGTGGTGCCAAGAATTCTAAGCTCCATATCAAGATTCAGTGAAAATCCCCCACATACTCACAATTTGTTCATGTGGAAAAATGAACTTTCATGGAAAATATGCATGGGAAACTGCCAGAGGAGTGTGTTGCTTTACTTCTTCTATTAATTTTGAATATGTTAGTTCAGAGAGCAATCCCATTTTAGCATCAGCTGCCTCATCCAAGAAGCAGAAGCTCAAATGCAAATACTGGAAGCGAGGGAAGTGTGTTTTCTGTATGACCAGTTGTTCGATGGAAAGAGCTGTTCAAGTGGGAAGGGTGTGGGAAGCCTCAGTGGGATGACTGCATTAACGCTTTTATCCTGGTGACAAATCAGAATCACGATATGACACACCTGAATGGAACAGCATCATCCGCTTTTATAGCTTTGAATGTGACAAAGTTGGGACCATGTGTTTAACTCCTATGATTAAGATTACCCGAACATGCCCTGCTATAAGACTACATTCACAGTTGCTTATAACTTTGCCAGACTAGAATCATTCAGACCGAATTTTTCCTACTTGATTGTCTGCCTCAGGCTAAGTTCTTTTCTGGAAAATTTCAGCCAAAACTGTCCAGCTATTTCCAAGAATGAACATAGGGGAAAAAGGCATTGTTGTCCAACTGGGAAAAAAAAAAAAAAAAAAAAGGGGAAAAACAGGAGGAGAACCTGGTGATCCTTTTGGATAGCTCTTATTTCTCTGCACTTTGGAGTAGAGATCTGAAATTTGGCAGGGTCTGAGCTTTGTGTCAGGACTGTGGCTTGTTTTATTATTGTTTTTTCTTACTTTGTAAATCTCCTCCAATTTGGCCTCGTGATAGACTTTGAAAGGAAAAAATAGCAAGTTATTAAGGACATGCTAGGGCTCAGTAGTCAAAATCTGCTGAGATTTCTTCCAGCGAGTGAGCCCAGCCCACTGCCCCAGCAGATCCCAGAGCTGACCCCAAAGTTCCTGTGCACCCAGGGGTGCTACCAAGCTTCTGCTATTCCCACAGCTCTGCAGGGACTGAGCAGCCCTATCCCCTGGCCTGACTCTGGCAAAATGGGGCTTAATGTGATTGAGCTGCCTGCCTGCATGCCTTTCCTCTGTGACCTTTTGGTTCAGGAGGCAGAAGCACTGTCACATCCTGGCTGGTAGCACAGCTTGGAGAACTACAGGCTTGTCAGCCTGATCTTGGTGCCAGGAAAGGTTGTGGAACAGATCATCTTGAGGGCAGTCACATTTCACATGCAGGATAACTGGGGGATCAGGCACCACCAGCATGAGTTCGTAAAATACAGGTCCTGTTTGACCAACCTCATCTCCATCTATGACTGGGTGACCTGCCTGGTGGGCAAGGGAGACTTCAGCAAAGCCTTTGACAGTCTCCCATAGTATTCTCCTAAAGAATCTGGCAGCCCATGGCTTGGCCTGGTTGAGAGACCTCAACACTCGTCTCTCCTTGTGGAAGAAATAGACCTGGGGGTGATGGTCAACAATCAGCTAAACGTGAGCCAGCAGTATGCTCAGATGGCCAGGAAAGCCAATGGCATCCTGGCTTGTATCAGAAATAGTGTTGTCAGCAGGAACAGGGAGGTGATCATCTCTCTGTACGCAGCCCTGGTGAGGCCACACCTCAAGTACTGTGTTCAGTTTTGGGTCCCTCACTCTCACTACAAGAAAGACATTGAGGCCCTGAAATGTGTGGAGAGAAAAGGGCAATAAAGATGTGAGGGGTCTGAAGCACAGTGCTGATGGAGAACAACTGAGGGAGCTGGGATTGTTCAGTCTGGAGAAGAGGAGACTCATGGGAGACCTTATCGCTCTACAACTCCCTGAAAGGAGGTTGTGATGAGATGGGAGTTGGCCTCTTCTCCCAGGTAGGAGAGTACAAGAGGGAATGGCCTTAAGTTGTGCCAGGAGAGGTTCAGATTGGATACCAGGAAGAATTTATTTTCAGAAAGAATGGGGAGGCATTGGAACAGGCTGCCCAGGGAAGTCGTGAAGTCACCGTCCCTGGAAGTGGTCAAGAAACGTGTAGATGTAGTACTTGAGGATATGATTTAGTGGGCAATATTGGTGGCAAGTGCATGGCTGGATGATCTTGGAGATCTTTTCCATCCCTATTGATTCTATGATTCAGTTCTATGATAAATGCTGTGAAGCATTCGGAGACCATACAGAGATTGTCACTGTTGTGAAAAATAGGTCTTCTTTATACAGAGGGAGACTTGGGTTAAAGCCTAGGACCACCCTGAGCACTGAGGAGAACACACAATCCTGTATAACATCTTACTCGATGAAGACTGTCCACTGTGTACACTGGATTAAAGCTGAGATCTCTGGCAAATTCATGGGTGGTCTTCTAAAATGTATCATAATGTACATAGCACAAGGGAGTCCTAGTTCTAGCATCTCTTATCTCCTGGGTTTTTCAGTCTTAACGGTACTCTCACAGCCTATTTCTGTATGCAATACTTATGCAGTACATGCAGGCAGATGGTGAAATGTCAGGGTTTCCATTTTGCCACTTGATGTGAGTCTGTCAACGGTTTACGGGCTGGTTCGGCCCGGTTCCGTGACTAGAAGGGCGGAGGGATCCGCGGATCCGCGCCCCCGGGAAAAAAAAAGAAAATAAGGGACCCCGAAATAATTGAAAACAGTGGCAACAATCTGAGGTAAAACAAAGTAATTTACTAAATATGGTATCAACAGAATTTTATAAGGAGAGAGAATGTGAAATTGATAGTGGATCGGCCTTACCACAACGCTGAGATGAGAAGCGCAGGCAGAGAAGCGCAGGCGAGAAGCGCAGGCAGAGAAGCGCAAGCGAAGCAGCGCAGGCAGAGAAGCGCAAGCGAAGCAGCGCAGGCAGAGAAGAGAGCATCAGGTGACCTTGCCAGGAGTTATATCTCCTCGCTGACCGCAAAGCCCCCTGGGGAAACGTAGCTGCTCTTCTCCGCTGGACAGGCACCCGGAACTTGAGCATCAGCAGTCAAACCCCCAGTACATTGCATGATGTTATGATGTGGAATACCGATAATGAAAAATCATGAAACCATGACATTCCACCCCTTATTCCACATCATTACATCATGCTTAATATAGACAAACAAAATATAAACACACGCACTAGGAATTACTGACTGCACTCCCTCAACATCAAGTTCCCTTGCGGTACACATTGAACATCCCCGTTTTCCTGCATCACCCACCAAGTGGACCCAGGTCCCTGGGCAAAAACAGTTCCACGAAGAGGTTTGTCCTTCTCAGAGGCTGGAATAACCCAAACTGCCTTTCCCAACATATTCTTTACATGTACAACAGGGACTTTATCTCCCTCTACGGTATGTAGGGAGCTGGACTGGGTTGGACCACCACGATTGATAGATCCTCTGGTATTGACTAACCAGGTGGCTTCTGCCAAATGCTTCTCCCAGTGCTTAAATGTACCGCCTCCCATTGCTTTCAGCATAGTTTTTAACAACCCATTGTATCGTTCAATCTTACCTGAGGCCGGTGCATGGTAGGGAATATGGTAAATCCACTCAATACCATGACCTTTAGCCCAGGTACCTACAAGAGAATTTTTAAAATGAGTCCCATTATCTGACTCAATTCTTTCTGGGGTACCATGTCGCCACAGGACTTGTGTCTCAAGACCTAGTATGGTATTTCGGGCGGTAGCGTGGGGTACTGCATAGGTTTCAAGCCACCCAGTTGTTGCCTCCACCATGGTGAGCACATAACGCTTACCATTACGAGATCGTGGCAAGGTGATATAATCAACCTGCCATGCCTCCCCATATTTGTACTTTTGCCATCGCCCTTCCTCCCAGAGAGGTTTCATTCTCTTGGCTTGTTTAATTGTGGCACACGTGTCACAGTCGTGAATGATTTGCGCAATAGCATCCATAGTTAAATCCACCCCTCGGTCTCTAGCCCACTTATATGTCGCATCTCTCCCTTGATGGCCTGAGGTCTCATGGGCCCATCGGGCTAGAAATAATTCACCCTTGTTCTGCCAGTCCAGATCTATTTGGGCCACCTCAATTCTGGCAGCTCTGTCTACCTGATGGTTATTTTGCTGCTCTTCAGTAGCCCTATTCTTGGGCACATGGGCATCTACGTGACGCACCTTTATAACCATATTCTTTATTCGGGCAGCAATATCTTTCCACAGGTCAGCAGCCCAAATAGGTTTACCCTTTCTTTGCCAGTTGTTTTGCTCCCACTGCTGTAACCACCCCCATAGAGCATTTGCCACCATCCACGAGTCAGTGTAAACATAAAGCATTGGCCACCTCTCCCGTTCAGCAACATCCAAGGCCAGTTGGACAGCCTTTACCTCTGCAAATTGGCTCGATTCTCCTTTTCCTTCAGTGGCCTCTGCAACTTGTCGTGTGGGGCTCCACACAGCGGCTTTCCATCTACGGTGTTTCCCCACAATACAACACGATCCATCTGTGAATAGGGCATATGTCTTCTCATTTTTGGGTAGTTCATTATATGGTGGGGCCTCTTTAGCACGTGATATCTCTTCTGCTGGTGGTGTTCCAAACTTTTTGCCTTCAGGCCAGTCCATGATCACCTCTAGGATTCCTGGACGGTTGAGATTCCCCATCCGCGCTCGCTGCGTAATCAGCGCAATCCACTTACTCCAAGTGGCATCAGTAGCATGATGGGTGGAGGGACCCTTTCCCTTGAACATCCAGTTCAGCACTGGCAGTCGAGGTGCCAGAAGGAGCTGTGTTTCTGTACCGATTACTTCGGAAGCAGCCCGAACCCCCTCATACGCGGCTAAGATCTCCTTCTCAGTTGGAGTGTAGCACTCTTCAGACCCTCTGTACGCCCGACTCCAGAATCCCAGGGGTCGGCCTCGGGTCTCTCCTGAGGCTCTTTGCCACAAACTCCAAGTGGGACCTTTCTCTCCAGCAGCAGTGTAGAGGATGTTCTTCGCATCCTGTTCCATCCGTACTGGCCCCAGGGCCACGGCACGGGCTATCTCTTGTTTAATCTGCTCAAAAGCCTGCTGCTGCTCAGGACCCCACATAAAATCATTCTTCTTCCGTGTCACCTGATAAAGGGGGCTTACAATGAGGCTGTAGTTTGGAACATGCATTCTCCAAAAACCCACTACACCCAGGAACGATTGTGTCTCTTTCTTATTAGTGGGTGGAGACATGGCACTGATTTTGTTGATCACATCTGTTGGGATGTGACGACGGCCATCTTGCCACTTTATACCTAGGAACTGAATTTCCTGGGCAGGCCCTTTCACTTTGCTTCGCTTAATAGCGAAACCAGCACGCAGAAGGATCTGGATTATTTGCTCTCCTTTCTCAAAAACTTCCTTTGCTGTGTTGCCCCACACGATGATGTCATCAATATACTGTAAGTGCTCAGGAGCACCTCCCTGTTCCAGTGCAGCTTGGATCAACCCATGGCAAATGGTTGGGCTATGTTTCCACCCCTGGGGCAAACGATTCCAGGTATACTGAATGCCCCTCCAGGTGAAAGCAAACTGTGGCCTAGATTCTTTGGTCAAAGGAATGGAGAAAAAGGCGTTAGCAATATCAATGGTGGCGTACCATTTGGCTGCCTTTGACTCCAATTCATATTGGAGTTCTAACATATCTGGCACAGCAGCACTCAATGGGGGTGTGACTTCATTCAGGCCACGGTAGTCCACCGTCAGCCTCCATTCTCCACTGGCTTTACGCACTGGCCATATGGGGCTGTTAAAAGGTGAGTGAGTCTTGCTAATCACTCCCTGATTCTCTAGTTGGTGAATCAGCTTCTGAATGGGGAGCAAGGAATCCCTGTTGGTGCGGTACTGCCGTCTGTGCACCGTTTTTGTAGCAATCGGTACTTGTTGCTCTTTCACTCGTAGCAACCCCACGGCAGATGGATCTTCTGACAGGCCAGGCAAAATAGACAACTGCTTAACACCTTCTGTGTCTACAGCAGCTATTCCAAAGGCCCATCGATACCCTTTGGGATCCTTAAAATATCCCCTTCTGAGGTAATCAATACCAAGTATGCATGGAGCCCCTGGGCCAGTCACAATAGGGTGTTTTTGCCAGTCTTTACCAGTGAGGCTGATTTCGGCCTCCAACATAGTCAGCTCTTGGGAACCTCCAGTCACCCCATGAATATAAATTGATTTTGTCCCTTGGTGACTCGAGGGCATTAGAGTGCACTGTGCACCAGTATCCACCAGGGCCTTATATTTTCGTGATTCTGATGTGCCAGGCCATCTAATCCACACAGTCCAATAAACTCTATTATCCCTTTCCCCCCCTGGCTGGGGGCAGGGCCCCTCTATTTGTTACCTTCACTGTCTGCAGCAACTGGAGCAATCACCTTTTTAGAGAAGTTCACCTTGGTGGTTGATTTGTCTTGTAACTCTCTTACCCGTGCTTGAAGTACAGGAGTAGGTTGTTTATGCCACTCCTTCATATCTTCTCCATGGTCACGTAGGTAATGCCACAAGGCAAAACGTGATGTGGTCTTACTGTTGTCACTTGCTCGAGCAGGAGAACGTCTTCTTTTGATAGCTGAGACATTAGATGCCACCGGCTGGGAGGAAATCAAGTTGATCAGCCCCTCCAATAGGCTGTTTTGGGGATTCTGGTCCCCATTTGATGTATCCGTTACCTCCATGGATTTATCAGCTTCAGGCACGGTTGATAGTTTGTCTATTATATCTTCTTGTTTGTTTTCCATTCTGTCCAGCTTTTCAGCTACCTTTGTAATGGCTGAAACACAAGCTCGCAGAGGGCTTAAATGTAACTCAAAGTCTTGAAGTTTATTAACCAATTCACTTATAAGGGGTCTTCTTTCCCCTCTGCCATACATTGCTGCAAATGTGCTGGCGTACCTTTCTGGTGCGGTCTTTGTGAATGTACGCCACATGTTTGGTGTACACCTGACTCTCTCGGGATCATGCTCTTGGTCTGGCTCGTCAGGAATGAAATCGGGGCTATGTAGCATTTCCACCACAGCATATTCTCTTAAATAACAGATGCCTTCTTCCATATCAGCCCATTTCTTTTTCTCAGGCATCAGATCATCTTTGAAGGGGTATCTTTCTTTTACAGCTAACAACATCCGCTTCCAGAGGGTAAAGGCCTGGTTCTGGCATGTACTAATACCTCTGTCAATGGCTGAGTCCCTAGCAACGCCACCCAGTTGGCGAGCTTCTCTACTATCCAGCCACACACTGTTGGCCCCATTGTCCCAACATCGAAGTAACCAAGTGGCAATAGGCTCATTTGGGTGACGTGAAAAGTCTTTTCTCAGACTTCGAATTTCATTCATTTTCAGAGATCGATCAACAATGGTAACGATATCTTGCTCACCTCTTACTCTTTCGGGACTTCTTGTTGCCCTCATTGGCGCCGGTGACCGTGGTCTTACTGAGGGCCCCTCTCCTGGACTTAGGGGTGCTTCTTGTGGATCTTGGAGCCACTCCTCTGGACCTCTCTCCTCTTCTTTCTTCTCTTCTAACTGAGTCGAGATTCGTTTCATTTTCCGTCCTCTTACAGGGGCAAGTGACATCAATTGTGGTGCTTCCTGTAGTTGATCAGGTTGGTCAGTTTCAATGCTCTCATCCTCCAGTTCAGCTCGGAGCCTGTCTCGTTCGATTATGAGAGTATCTAGCTCAGATTGGAGGGTGTCTTGTTGAGATTGAAGACTGTTGAGTTTGGATTGCAGGGAGTCTCTCTCAATTCGGAGGGCATCTCTCTCAGATTGGAGGCTGTTTCTCTCGACCAGGAGACTCTCTCGCTCATTTTGCACTGTTTCCCTGAGACTCTCCTTTTCAATTTCACAAACTCTCTCCCTCTCCAGGATAGTATTGAATAAGGCCCGGTAAGCATTAGCCAGGCCCCAAACAATTTGGGCCTCCTCAGATCTTCCTGAGCCACGACATTCCTGTCTCAAATATCTGTTTAAATTTTCAGGGTCTTTCAGGTGTTCTGGAGTAAAGTTCCATGACACCGAAGATTTCCATCTCTCTAAAGTCTCACCCAGGCCTCTCCACATTCCCTGCCACTCAGTATTTACTGGTTTTGGGGCAGACTTCCTCAAAATATAATAAATACTAATAATAAGTGAAATGGTGAGCAGTACATTCACGGAGATTAATAACGTGATCAGGTGAGCATTGAAAATCCGCATAAAGAATTCAAAGGAGAGGCTGGAAACCTGCTTAAAAATCCCCAACCCTGTAAAATTAGCAGCTCCCTCTGGAATGGTATGCCACATAATATGCAGATGCCACATAGTTATTTCCATCCATGTTTTCAATTGGCTATATATACCTATTGCTCCATAGAGCAAAGTGGTGAACTTAATTAAGGCCCAGTATGTTTTTAGCATTAAGAAAGAAGAGACAGTGGCATGCAGCCCCTTAAAAGGCAGTTTCAGTAGAGAAAGCATTTTTTCTCTTTTTTTTTTCTTTTACAGAAACAAGATAGCAAGGCTCAAAGTTTACAAATATCCTAGAGTATTGGCCGTCCGCCTGGACTTTTCAAGGTCACGCTTTCAGACAGTACTGGTGAAACAGATAAACTTTCCCAATGAAGCTGTCTGAGAGCGGAGAGAGAGATTTGTTCAAAAAGCTAAAAAGCAACTGTTGCCCGCATTCTCCACCAAGAATGTCAACGGTTTACGGGCTGGTTCGGCCCGGTTCCGTGACTAGAAGGGCGGAGGGATCCGCGGATCCGCGCCCCCGGGAAAAAAAAAGAAAATAAGGGACCCCGAAATAATTGAAAACAGTGGCAACAATCTGAGGTAAAACAAAGTAATTTACTAAATATGGTATCAACAGAATTTTATAAGGAGAGAGAATGTGAAATTGATAGTGGATCGGCCTTACCACAACGCTGAGATGAGAAGCGCAGGCAGAGAAGCGCAGGCGAGAAGCGCAGGCAGAGAAGCGCAAGCGAAGCAGCGCAGGCAGAGAAGCGCAAGCGAAGCAGCGCAGGCAGAGAAGAGAGCATCAGGTGACCTTGCCAGGAGTTATATCTCCTCGCTGACCGCAAAGCCCCCTGGGGAAACGTAGCTGCTCTTCTCCGCTGGACAGGCACCCGGAACTTGAGCATCAGCAGTCAAACCCCCAGTACATTGCATGATGTTATGATGTGGAATACCGATAATGAAAAATCATGAAACCATGACAGAGTCCTACATTGGAAGGTAGGGAGCTGCAGTCTGCTTGCTTCCCTTCTCACCAGAGCTGCAGGAAGCATTGATTTCTTTCACTTCTTGTAGAACTACCAGCTATGGAGCATCTTGCATGGCCTCTCCTTTCACAGAAACAGGCAGCAATGTTTCCTCATCAATATCAGCTCCTGGGAGCATTACGCCCACATCAGGGCTCTGGTGTGCAAGGCAGTGTGGGAGCAATGACTAGATGAACAGCCACAGCTTCTCAGGAGCTCTCATCAGAATAGCCAAAGGACCAGAGATGCTCATAGGACATGCCCTTGTGGCAACTATCAAATTCTCAAGGAAGAACTTCAAAGGGAAGAACTCTCGGAAGACATTGCTATTACACCTCCCATATACTGACCACACATAGGAACTAACACTGTTAATGAAGCCAGTAGGTGGCTGTATGCAAGGTCTCTTGAACAGTTCTGGAAATGCTGCTGCCTCCTAACCTGCAGCCCTTGCTGGTTCAGGCACTTCTTTCACAGTGAGGTCATCTGATGGGTACAAACCCAAAATCTTCATTGCTTGTAACTTGCTTGAGACTCAGACCTGCTCTTCCCCCAGATCCGTTCACAGCTAGCATCTGGCTTTATGCCATCACATTCTTCCTACAGTTTTGGTTGAATTACTCTAGCCTGTATGACATGACTAGTTCAACAGTACTGTGCCTTGGGACATGGTCTTTGCTAAAGTGTATGAAATTCATTTTGCAGTTTCTCAGTGAATGAAGTGAGGCTTTTGTACAATTCCTATTTCTTGTGTTTCCATACGGTATTGAAATATGTGCTATTTTGTCTCAGAAGTTAATGCTGTTTTCCAAACATTCTGCTTTGCCCTACTCTGCAGACTCCTGGTCTCCGCAGGCTGCACGGGCCAGGTCTCCTATCCTGAGCCACAACAGGGCTTGGGTTTCAGAAGACAGTTGTATAGCACCTTTGAGATCTCCAGATCCCGTGTCTGGAAAGATTCACCACAACCCTGAGGGAGGCCTGCAATTTTCCTGTAGTTGTGCTGCAGGTATAAGTTTGTCTTTATGTTATTCTGTAGCCCAGTGGTGTGGGATAGGGTGAGAAACAAAAAGATTCTTCATGAAAAGTTGCATCTATTTTGTCTCCTAACTAGGTACAGCCATGGCTGAGTATTCTTGTAGCAAATATCCTAATGATCCAAACAGTATTTTCCCATGTAATTCATGTCCTACTTTGTGTTGGGGTCTTCCCTCACTTCGGATGCAAGGATAAGGAGAGGCCTTATCTTTTCCAAAAGAAGGAGACAGCAGCATAGGGGAGGAAAATGAGTGTTTCAGCCTTTTGCACTGGCAAAGATCATCTGGGGAACCCCCACCCAGACCTAAATTCACGTCTCCCACTCTGAGGCAAGCGTCAGATGTTCCTGTATGTCCTTTTCTATTATTTACAATATCCTTGTGAATCACGTAATCGAAATCTTTGTACAGGCTTACAACATACAAGTTCCTAATAATCTCAAACTCTCTGAAGTTGTTGTGTTGGGCTTTTTGTTGTTGTTGTTGTTTGTTTGTTTTGTTTTTAACTGCTTACAGTCTTTTAGCATGTTTTCACTTTTATTTGGATGTCTTGTCCCTCAGCAGTGAGTTTCTCTTATTTTTTCTCTCTTTTCTGCTGTTGGTCGGGTGTTTATGCCCTTGGCATTTTCTACCTGCAGGGCACATCTATCAAACCAAGCACAGCACTGAGCTTAGGCTGCGCCACACTCACTGCACAAGGAGTATTATAGCCACAGAAAAACTCCCATCCATGTTTCCATCCCTAAGCCTAGCCAAATAAAGCAGTATTTTAAGGTGATTTGCACCTCTCTACCACCAAGGCTGTGACCGTGTCTTGGCTAAAACCTACCTCATGATGGACAGTTGGCTGAATATGAGCCAGCAGTGTGCCCAGGTGGCCAAGAGGGCCAATGGCATCCCAGCTTGTATCAGGAATGTTGTAGTGAGCAGGACTAGGGAAGTCATCCTGCCCCTACACTCAGCACTAGTGAGGCCTCACCTCAAGTACTGTGTTCAGTTTTGGGCACCTCAGTACAGAAAGGACAATTGAAGTGCTAGAGCAGGTCCAAAGAAGGGCAACAAGGCTCTTGCAGAGGCCTCGAACTGGGGCTGTTTAGTCTGGGGAAAAGGAGGCTGAGGGGAGACCTTATTGCTCTCTTCTAGTACCTGAAAGGTGCTTACAGCGAGAGCGGGACTGGTCTCTTCTCAGTGGTGACAGGTGACAGGATGGGGGGAAATGGCCTCAAGTTGTGCCAGGGGAGGTATAGGTTGGATATCAGGAAAACTTCTTTACAGAAAGGGTGTTTAAGCACTGGAATAGGCTCCCCAGGGAGGAGGTTGAGTCACCATCCATGGATGTGTTTAAAAACCGTTCGGATGTGGTGCTCAGGGACATGATTTAGCAGAGGGTTTTTAGAGTTACTGTAGTATGGTTAGGTTGTGGTTGGACTTAGTGATCTTTAAGGTCTTTTCCAATCTGACCAATTCTATGATTCTAAGAGCTATGCCTGACCATCCATAACCACCTTTGCCCTATTGCACACGGCCCCGCCATGCTAAAACCCTGCTCTTACCCATACCCCCAGCCATCCCATCAGGCCAAGCACCAGAAGGGCTCACGTAATGTGCCCACTGCTGTGACTGCTTTGTACCCCTGCTGCCTTTTGGCCCAAAGCAGAAATGGAGTTGCTGATAACCTGCCATGGAGAAACACAACCAAAATAAATTGCTTTTTCCCCCACTGCCTTTGTTACAGTGGCTTGCTTTCAGACTCTTATATGTCTGTAATCAAATGTTACTGCTTTCCACATGCTACAGCTCTCTGTTTAAGTTGAGAGGAATCTCCCCTAAATATTTATTTAAACAATAACATCCCTTGAACTCTTTAAAACTTGTACAGAATTGTCTTTTATAAAACACTCCAGATTTGATTTATTTTCTTGATCTGCTTCCCCATCCCACAGCCGTACTGGGAACCAGCACCTCCTTCTGCTGAGTCTGCAGCACATGTAGCTCAGGCACTGGTACCTGCTCCATGGGGCTCTCAGACCTCATCTCCAGCATCAACCAAGAACTGCCAAAGCTGCAGGGTAGAGCTTTGGCATGCATATTGTTTCTGTCCCAGGAACTCTACAACCCTATAACTTCCAGGAATAGGCTCCTTTCAGAGGCAGAAAAGCTGCTCTGATAGCCCTCTCTTTCTACTATTACTCACACACAACAGCTGAGCCTGGAAGCACATGCATATGCAGTCACTTGTTTGTTTTCATATACAAGGTGGATTAAAATTTCAAGTAGTTAATAGCAGCTGTGGATTAAATGCCTGATGTCTCCAGGTGGGTGCAGAGAATGGTCCCCAGGAGTGCAACCCCACCTGCATTTGGAGACACCAAAGAGGGCTCTCTGGCCCAAAGCTGGGAGCTGAGGTGAGTGGGGCTTTGTGTTTTCAGGTGGAATTCTGCAGAAGAGTGTCCTGTATTTTTATTTCTTTAAATTTTTGATTCCATACTCATGTAAAATGAACCTTTCAATAACACATAAATTATAACTTCCAAACCTGCAGTTCTGTGTATTTTCTAAGCAATAGGCTTTTGAGACATACAAAATGTTCTGTATTATTCAGATGAAGTCCTCAAATCAGATAAGGGCTCACCATTAACAACAATACAAAATTGATATTGTACATTATAAAAGGGGATTCACTAACCAGGGCATTTGATCATATTTAATTTTAGCTGAAGGTACACTTTCAGCAAAGTATCTGGTAACTTCCATGTTATCTGTTAAGAAGTTTGCCTGGCATAATCAGTATTTAAGACTAAGTGGTAGAGACCTACAGTCCTTCTGTGTTTCTAATTCCACATTATTCCAGCATCCTGATGAATCAGATATTGGCAAAATCTCCATAGCCAGTGTAGGCTTGAGTAAGAATTGGATTACTCACCCACATAAGCAAGTGCAAAGGAGGTAATTCATTATGCCGTTTCTAAGGTATAATTGAAGCCCACCTTCCCATTCTAGGCTTCATGTGGGTTTAATCGGGGGAGCTGAACAGGGGAGAAGTATCACAGCTTCTCTGAATCATTTTTATTCTTGTCCCGGTTCTTTATCACTAATTACAACACGACATATTTCCATGGAGACTGAGAGTTTTGGTGCCATCAGCCTGCAGTCCCTTCAGTCCCCCTTGGCACCTTCACTTGCTTTTCTAAGTGCAGTGCTTCTCTGGAAGGTCCCTTGGGAGGAAGAAACAGGCTGTGTTTTGATCAAAGTCCTTCTTGTTCTGAGTGGAAATTTCAACAGACTAAATAAAAAGATATATCCTTTAGAGAGTGAGTGTTATTGGTGAAGCTGGGGGATCAATTAGTCTTTTTCTGTGGCTGAGGATGATTGCAGAAACAGATTTGAACATTGGCATGGCATTGAGCATTATTTTTCTCCCATGGTGAGTGTCTCAGACATCCTTTTCCTTTTTTCTCATCTGCACTGGAAAGACCTTCTTGTACTTTACTCTCCACCACACAAGGCATCTTCAGCAACATGGATGTAGTATCACAGATCAATACGTTTAAATAAATACCTCTGTTGATAGCATATTTCCCAAGGAGGGTACATGAAGTCTTTATGCAGCCATTGCCACATCCACCAAGTTATCTTGCTGCCAGGGTCAAAGATCTCCTTTAATTCAGAAACATCCATGTTATTTAAGTTCCAGAAACAGAGAATGTTGATAGTTCAGAAAGGAAGCAACTTGTTTCCAGCTAGAACTGAACCAAAATCTCTTATTTCCTCTTGCAATGACATTAGGCCATGCTCCTGTTTTGTGTTCTGATATCTCATGGAGCTGTATCTGTCTCACCAGCTGGGCTGTGTGCACCTGTGAACCAAAGCAATTGCACTTCTGTGTTGCCCTGATGGAGCTGGAAACACCTCTGACATCAAAAAATACATTTTTGAATGGTTGAACTAGATGATTTGGTAGTTGGACTAGATCTTAGAGGTCTTTTCCAACCTTAATGATTCTATGATTCTATAATTTTCAATCCTGCTTAATCCCACATACCCGTAATGGACCCACAAAAAGGTCTTTGATGAGGTGGCCCAAGGCACAGGAGTAGAAGTCCCATCTACCAGGATGTCTCAGAAACCTGAGGAAGGGCACAGAAAAATGCAGTGCTGGAGGAAGATTGGTCAAAGCACTGATGGTGGAGATGCAGGCACCAACTCAAGACCAGGACCAACTCAAGACCAGGTTGTCCAAACCAAGAGTGGAGGCAGCCATGAGGCCTGCAGCCCTGCTGGTGGAGCCAGTCGTGTGGGACCATCATGTTGGGCTCCTCTGAGAGGTCCCTGACTCTTGTATGGCCAAGGGCTGCACAATAAGCATTAGGTTAGTTCAGAAAAGTTTGTATTGCTTTACAAATGTTGAAAGCAGCATGAGTCCAAATGATTAATTGTTGCTATTTATTAGACTTAATGCTGCCAGTCCTGGTGCTGAATTTCCCACACCAAAGCGTAGTATATACAGTTGGGTTTGCTGCTCTCCAGACAGCACCCAGCATCGATCACAGCACTGTAAATTGTTTACACAAAACTGCAGACATCGTAACTTACAAAATAACTCTCTTGTCAGTCAGATAAGTAAATATTTCAAAAGATTGTGAACACCATTGCAAGCTCCAACTGCTCAGACCAGCTCCAAGTGGATATGAGTTAGCAGGGGACTAGATTTGCTTTGCCTTTGATATCCCTGCTCCAAATTGTGTTGAGAAGAGATGTGAAAACAAGCCTCCCTCAGGGAGGTTAATGCAGTTTTAAAGATGCTGAACTTTCCATGGAGCTAAAAAGAGGAGGAAAACCATGGTGAGTTCTTACCAGCTATTTTTCTGAAGTTGTAGATCTGTATTTTTGACACTCAGAGGGTACGCCTTCTCCACATCCTCCTTGCTTAGCCCAGACCAATGTTATTGTCTGCCCGCAGGTAAGGCACCATGCTTTTGAGAGCATATCATTGCACAGCCAAACTCTTCTGAAGCACACAGCCTTTTATTCGGTTTAGGATGTTGTTTCATGGAGTATTTCTTTCCAGTTGTTTCCAAAAATTACTTGGGATCTTTTTCCTTTTGAGTTCACAGAATTGTACCAGCTCACCTCCATACACAAATAGGCATCGTGTTACAAGGAGGAATGCAAAGTTAAGCAGGCCTAAGCCTTTGTAGCAGGAATTTGTTTTGGAAGCAAACGAATTGGAAGGAGAGGAAATGGGCAGCCCACCAAAGGCTTTGGCAGGATTATCCCACACTTGCAGCAAATCACAGCAGGAGCAAATCATGGACTGGGGCTTCCCAGGGAGGCAGGGACAGAGTCTATAGCTAAGGACTGTTCTGGCACAGAACCGGGTCTGCTTCTAACTCTGGAGTTCCATCCCTGGTGGTGTTCAAGGCCAGGTTTGATGGGACCCTGGGCAGCCTGATCTGGTGGCTGGAAACCCTACCTGTGGCAGCAGGGTGGGACTGCATGATCTTTAAGGTCCCTTCCAACCTAAGCCATTCTGTAACAGATTCTGTGATTCTAGCATTGTTGTTTGAAGCCTCATGAAGCTCCCTTCCAGCACAGGTCTCACTAACAAGGTAGCAACCATGAGCTTTAGTGGAAACCAAAGCATGCAGCTCCCTGTGTCGAGCAGTGGCTGAAGAGGATGGTCCTCCATGCAGAACCCCGTGGAGGCCATGGATAAAGATCCTTTTGAGCTGAAAACTCACTGATTCAATGTGAACCTGAGCTATTGGCTGAGCCTCCTATTTGGTGCTTCCTCCTCTAGGACTTGTCTGGGAGTTACTTCCATCTAATCCTTTTAAAATATTTTGATCCTTTCTCTTGAGTTACTTCCATACCTCCTGACTATGCTGGAGCAGCTGTGAAGTTTTCCTAAAAGTGTAAGTTTCCATGTTTTGTGTGCATTATTTATTTAGTGTCAGAAGTGTGTATGAAGGTGCCCAAGTTTCCAAGAAGGTAGGTTTTAATCCCAGGACTAGAACAAATACTGCCAAGGCAGCACAGTATGGACATAAATAAAAGATAGTTTGCCTCTGCATGCCTTCTCATGGTTGTGCACAACCATATGTACTGGCATTCCAACCTCAATATTCTCAGAATAAACCGATCAGTATATGAAAGCAAGTAAAGTAAGAGTAACTTCTTACCATGACAGCACAAGTGGGTAAATGCAGAGGGGAAATGGGAAAAGGATGCAGAAGCAACACTGACCAATGTGTGCAGTATCACATTTGTGCATACTTTAATGTGAAACACACTCAATACAGGGGGCCTGCAGGAAAGCTGGGGAGGGGCTTTTTAGAATGGTATGTAGTGAGAGGATGAGGGGAAATGGTTTTAAACTGGAAGAGTGTAGATTTAGACTAGATATCAGGAAGAAATTTTTTACTAAGAAGGCAGTAAGACACTGGAACAGGTTACCCAGCGAGGTTCTAAATGCCCCCTACCTGGAAGCACTCAAGGCCAGGCTGGGTGGGGATGTGAAGAAACCTGCTCTAGAGGGAGGTGTCCCTGCCTATAGTAGAGAGTTTGGAACTAGATGATCTTGAAGGTCCCTTCCAACCCAAACCATTCTATGATTCTATGAACATGTTCATGCCTTGCAGGTGCAGAAAGGTTTTACTTCCTGCAGTAAATGTTTTCTAATTCCTAGATACACCTGACAGAAAAGGACAATACAGACTGAAATGCATTCAGAACCCGCCTGCATGTTATTTTTAAATAGAGACCTGGAAACACTTCGGTTCTGCGTCCAGCTCCCATACTATGAGGGATTCCTGTCTGTCAAAGCTCACTGCAGTTATGTTCCCTCTCCAGCGTGGGGTGGGGAAAGCAAGGGAAAAGCAATGATCTATATCTCCTTTCCATCAACCATTGCCTGCCCCTGGATGCATACCATGCTGTCTTATGAGCAGTTGGCATGTAAATATCTACACTACCTGGGACTTTTTTGTAAGCTAAAAGTGCTCCATAGCTGTCTCTCTGTTCCTCTTGAGTAGCCTGTAAAATAGGAACGTAAAGAATGCAAACGGGGGTAGACTTGCCCTTAACTAAGTGCATTTCTCTTCTTATCTTCTCTGCAACATGTCACTGGTTCTTCATCCATTAGTGATTTTTTTCTCTGAACAACGTCTCTGATTTCTGTGTCATGAGGGGGAGTATTGTCAGATCTCATTCGCATGATGAGAGATGTAGAAAATCCGTTCTGTATATCATGTGCCCTTGGCTCCCAACACCACAAAGGATTTCTTCAAGCCCTGCTCATTATCTCCTTTTATACTTTAAAAGAAAAGCTAAAATGCTGGTGACAAATGGTCTCGTTTATCACATTTAATTGACTGACTGTTCTTTTAAGTCTCTGAAATACACACTTTGGGCCAAAGCGCTGGAAAAAGAACATGCCATTTATCCTGGTCTGCTGCCAGGTCACATTAAAAAATGTTCAGGAGGTGTTTGCTAGACCAGTACATCGAGTGAGCTTGCTCCAGCAGCGCGTCTCCAGCTGCATGATGTGCTGCTCTCTGGAAAGGAGGTTGAGCAACTACCCCAGAAGTAATTTTTATCCTTTGCTAACAGCACTAGCAATTTTACTGGATATCTGCGGAAGTGCATCACAAAGTCTGGATTTAAAATAAGGAAAGTGCAGTTCAGGGCCCATCTCTGCCCATGTAAACAGTACACAGGTGGGCTTAGGGACTTACCCCTGGAGTGGGTTCACGAGTGTGTTCCCATAATGTTATCCTGTTGGAAAAAAAAAAACAACCAAATCCTCCATGGGCATAGTGGTGAAGGTTTGATGGTTGGATTAGATGATCTTTGTGGTCTTTTCCAACCTTAATGACTATATGATTCAATGATGCTATGTAAACAGAAATGCAGCGTGCAAGACATCTCCCTTCCCTCCGTTCAGCAGCTTCAAACAGATGCAGGCAGGCAGGTAGGTAGGCTGAATAAACCAGAGTGGATTAGAGGAGAGATGGATGGAGGGTGAAATAACATCTTTCACATTAGAGACTGAGCCAAGGGAAAGCAAATAACTGTTCTCTGTCTCTGCTGTAGATAAGAGCCACGTGCTAAAATTTCAGTGAGGGTGTGTATTGAGCCTGTCTGGGAGAAAGATTTAAGATGGATTTAGGAATTGTTCCTAATAGTAAAAGCAGTACCACTGAAATGCTTTGCCTCAGGAGGCTGTGGAAGTTCTGCCATCAGAGGTTCTGCAGTATGGGTTATCCAGATGTCTGCAAGCACAGACTCAGGCACAGAGTACAGGGATGGGCTGAAGGCAGCTGGGAGGACCCTTCTGCATGGTGCTTTCACTGTATCAATCAGAACACACGAGGCTCCTCTTACATAGAACACAACTTTGGTCTGCAAACCTCCACAAGAGGCATCAGACTCAGCTGATCCCTTCCAGCTGGAAGATGGAAACCTGCTGTCCCCTTTCCCCACCTCACCCCCTGCCTGCTGCAAAGGGGAACTTTGGATCTCCCCTGAGTTTCTGACACTGGGAGACTCAGCATCGTATCCCAAGTCAGCAGCTGACACAAATCCTGCTGCCCTGATTAGCAGCCCTCCTAATCCCTGTGATGTCAGTGGGGCTTTGCAAGGCAGGATTTGGCCCACTGCCCTCCTGCAGGAAGCACAAGAGCTTTGCTTTCCTTCCCCCTCCTTCTGGCCATGGGCAGGGAGCAGGGAGCAGGGAGCAGGCAAGAGCCTGTGGTAGGGGACAGCAGCATTCACTGGCAAGGTGTGGTTGTTCAACACAACAGAAACACAAAAGAAACACAAAAGAAAGGCTTTTCTGGAGGAATGCAGAGAGATCCCACCAGGCAGCTCATCTTAAACTCTACAGCATACGTATTTGGGTTTGATTACACGTGAGTGTATAAACACAGATCTGCTGCAGTTGCACTGCTTGCACTCTCCCCACCTGCTCAGGCTCTGGGCTAGCACAAGGCACACGTGCAGCAGGGGAGGAAGAGGAGGAGGCCAAAGGAGGGGAAGCTGCCGTCAGACACTGTGGCTTTCCACTAACCCCCATTTCTTACACTGCTGGAATGCAACCGGCGACTGTTTCTGCTATTTAAGGAAAAAGGTTCCTATACAAAATCCTGTGGTTTTGAAGTGATCCTTTTATAGGCATAAAGAGATTTTTCCACATCCCTCTATTTGATTTCTTTTTTCACTCAGACCTGGCTACTCCAAGAGATGTTTGCAGAATATCATGCACTGAAATTGTTCCTATTCTTGGTGCTGGAGATCAAATACCCCATCAGTTTACCACATAAAGCCACAAGATGCAAACTGCCAGCAAACTGAAGTCACTCCAGCCATGTAGCAAGAGCTGCATTTGGTCCTGTACCCATCCCAAGGGATTTTGAGCTGGAAGTGCCTCATCATGGAGCTGAACATGCTGAGTGATCTGCAGCGGGCTCGCCCTAATCACAGCACTCTCTAATGAATTGTTTACGCTTATGTTTCTCAACAGCAGTGCATGTTAATGGCATTTGTAATTTCCTTGATTTGGAATACGATTAGCTGTGTGTTAGCCTTGAGATAATAACAGGGGTGTTTGGGTGTTTATCCTAAACAGTAATCGGATGCAGCATGCAGTGTGCGCCTGCAGCAGGGACCTCAATACCCGTCTCTCCTTGCCCAGGGGCATTCCCTGCTCCTAAAGTGGTAAATGTGGCACCCATGTCTGTTCTGGCCCAGACCAGGAGGACCCCCCCATCCTGCACCCCAGGCGCTGGGAGGGCTGGGATTGCAGGGGCTCCTGTGTGACAAGTCACTCAGACGTGGGATGTACCCAGCCCCAGGGCTGCTGTTGAGCTGCTTGACCCAGTCAAAATGATGGGATGCAGTAAGTGAAGCAAACCTGAGAGTCTCACACACAAAGCCCAGGGACACCTGAGAGCTCCCTGAGCCCCTCTGCAGACACCAGCATCCTCGGGGCTGTCCAGGCACACATGCTCAGCTGGGATCTGAAAGGAATGTCACATGGTTCAGTGCTTTAGAAAACCAACATGATCTTTAATTCATTACTCCAGACTATACAATCATATACTGTGCTGGAGGTAGATTTTCTGAAAAAAAATACAAAACAAGGGATGTACAGAATCTCAGCCGCTCAGTGCCAGATGTCTATTATCTCATCACGTACATATGCTATGCAAAGATGCCATTACTAACGCTTCCCTCCACTACTACCGAGACATGCCTGGCACCACCAGTTTGTGCTGATGTGAATAACAACCTGTCCTAGCGTCCCTCTGACCAGTGCTGGGGAAGGGGAAAGACACATGTTCCAGATGGAAACACAGCCAGGGTTTGTTCCCACAGTAGCTTCAATTTATCTAATTTTACCTCAGATAAGATCTGAGTAGGAGGGATTCGTTCACAAACTGCATCCTATTTGACTGCTTACACACTTGCTTTTTTAATGAAATTATGGGAGTAACAATAGGAACAATGACAAAACTACCACAAAGCAGCCGAGACTCTCAAAATATAGTAGAAAAATCACAGAATCATTTGAGTTGGAAGGGACCTTTAAAGGTCATGCAGTCCAAATCCCCATGAAACCTTCTCCCTCGTTCTCTCTCAACAGATGAGGCACATTCACTCGTTCCTGCTTTAAAGTGATGTAAATCTCTGACCTCAGCAGAATGAGTCCTGATTCATTCCCACAGTGAATGGATGGAAAGTGCTGAAGCTGGATTTGGGGCCATTGGTACAGGCCTTACCCTTCCAGGCTTTGAGCTCCCTTAAAATCAAACCATCATTTAACTGCATACAAAGCTCCCGTGGAAAACTGTGTGATCCAGATTCACTTTTCTAGCATGAATGGCTAAAGCCAGGCTGAAGATACAGTGACAGAATGGGGATGAACAATCAAGTGACTCCCACACACAGAGGGACAAATTCATAGTGCTCTCCCAAATTGTGGGTGGTCTATTGTGCATTGCTGTAGTCAATGAGAACATTAAACTCGTACACGCAAATCTAATTTGAAAAACCATTATTTAGACTTAACAATGCAAGTATTGTAACCTCATCATTTCCACATATTGAGCCCCAGCTCTGCTCCTCTCAAGTACAGAGAAGTCTCTTCAAAATCCTGCTATTTTATTTGAAAAAAAATGCTGTAGGCGTAAAGTTAGCGTGGAAGTACACACAGCACTGATGACTGTTTTCATCCACACAGAACACGAGGCCAGTAGATGATTTATTTTTATTGGCACAGCAGTCAGATAAGCTTCCCTTGTGATGAATGAGAGAAGCAGAGGTTGGCCCATGCTGTCAGTCAGGGACCGTGCGGCAGAAGACTAGAAGAGCAGCTTGGTGATGACACGCTACTCGAGCATGTTCTAAGAGCAGCGCCAGGATCCCACGCTGCTGCTCCTCCCGCTACTTGGAAATAATAGCAGTGCTCCCAGCCAGTGAAGTCACTGTTTGCCCTCTGTTGATTTTGTGGCATGTCACGGGACAGCTACACCACAGCTGGGTAAGAACAATGCATTGGGATGAGTGTTGGGTGTGCTCCACCTCCTGCCCTCCCTGGACAGCAGGACAGTCTGTGAGCATGTCTCATTTGTCATCTGCAGGCACTTCAGAAGGGTTTCCGGAATACAAACCTCACCGTAACAAATCACTTTCCTTTCATAGTTGTTCCCCTAGTTTCTAAAAAACAACATTTTTAGGATCACTCGGACTTTGGAACTAAGCAAACAAACTTTTGATGGACATTCTCACTCTTTCTGGGTCATAGCTGATTTATCCAGACCATCTGCTTTCCTTGAAGGAGATCTTGATTACCATGTAAGCCACATTTTTACCCTGTTCCTCTGAGATCTCCAGTGAGAAATGAATTTTGGAGGGGATTGAAGGTTGCTAAAATCATAGAATCGCAGAATCATTAAGGTTGGAAAGACTAACAAGATCTACTCTAACCATCAATTCGTCCTTGTGACTGCTCTGCACCAGGTCATTTTGCGTGACATCTACTTTTTCTTAAACACAACCAGGAATGGCAACTCCATCACCACCCTGGGCAGCTTATTCCAATGTCTCACCACTCTTTCTGAGAAGAATTTTCTCCTATTTTGTCCTAATATCCAACTTGAACCTCCCCTAGAGAAACTTAAAGGCATTACCTCTTGTCCTATCAAAACTGCAGCAAGTAAAGACTGTGAAGAGCTTAGCAAGGGTTTGAGTTTTCTCTTGCCAGCAGCTGTGTACACTCTGTGCTTGCTGCTAGTGGTATTGAAGATCAGGCTTTGGAGGTTAATTTGCTTTTCATTATGAAATCAGGTTGGGAGTGGTAAAGATCTGAGGGCTCCCTCAGTCGGAAAATTGGATCCAGTGTACTTGAATGTGGAGTTATGTGGGTGGAGTTAATAAATAGCTTGGGATGGAGGTGGACAAACACCAAAGGAACTGCTCCATGCAGGTAGAGGCCTGACTTGCTGCCAGGCCCAGCCCTTCACTCTTCCCTATGGCTCCTCCGGTCCTCCCCATGGCCAGACCTCAGCTGGCTGAGCAGTTCCTGGTGCTGAGGATGTTCTTAGCTTGATGCATGTCCCAAACCTGTGGGGCTTAATGGCCCCCTCTGTCGGGACTGAATGAAACTGATTGCCCTAGGCAAGTAGAAAGGCAGCATGGGCTTTCTTGGTGCAAAATGCACCTGCCATGGCCGCCATGTCTTGTTGCAATTGAGGGTGGTGTGGTGTCCCCAGGGTACACTGCCTGCACCGCTGCCCATGCAGAAACCCTACACACAGCCCAAATTAGGGGGTCCTTCTAGAAATGTCTGTGGAAGATTCTGCAAGGAAACTGTGGTGTATGATAGCTCTGCACACACAAATCTGCTCCAAGGGAGAAGTCCCTGCTCCAGAAGTGTGTCCCAAGCAGCATCCCACAAGTTCTCTTTCTCTGAGCACTCAGCCATGTCACTTTAGGGTCTGCACCTATGTACAGCAATCTCAAAGTTTCTTTCCAATGCCTGGGGTTGTTTCTTAGGCAGCCTACACAGGTACAGTTGTGTCCATGCATGTAGATATCTCATTTTGGAAAAGGAGTTAGGAAGAAGACGAAAAATGCACACAGTGCACCAAAAATGCAATTTGTGATTATCATGGCTGTAATCCTGCCCGGTAAACCTTCACCACTACAGCTGAACAAAAAGAGAACAGGTTAAGACAGCAAAATGCCAGCAATCTGCCACCCACCCCACCAGCTGCCCTCCACTCCTTTTCATTTGGGTACAACCAGGCACAGAAATACAGCATCACAAAGGCATGCTGGAGGTCATCCTGGGACTCCGGTTACCAGCCACTACCTTGGTTGTCCATCTCCCTCTACTCCAAGATGAGATTATTTCCTTCAACTGCCAGAGGCTGAAAAATATGTCTCAGATTCTGTACTACTGCAGTTAGATTTTCTGTTCTGTACAGGGGAAATAATGAAAGGTGAAATACCTGTAGGGAAGGATTTGTGAAATTCTGCAGGAAATTGATATTACAGATAATTGCTTCCTGCTGAGAAGGATCTAACAAAACTTTGCAGAAAAGTTGCCCATTTCAGCAAAATCCACTGCAGTGTACCCAGGCACAAAAGTCTATCTCTAAAATAAATGTGCTTTGCTATACGTTTTTCTGCTGCACCTGAAATCTAATATATTTTCACTGGGAATTCCCAGAAAAGAGATAGCATTGTGCAAATGATAAACCTGTGCAATTGTAAATGAGGTGAAATGTGGGGTGCTTTGGACTCTGGAGCACGAAGGCTTTGATTCTTAGTGGCAGATATTATAACTTTTTGAAAATGTGCAGGGAAATTTTTTTGACTTTCAGAGCAAATTCTCCTCTGCTAAGAAAGCCTGTATCATCAGAAGGAAATAATTTTGATTCAATTATTTTTGGCTGAGGGTAAAAGAGATGCTTATAAGCAGCTTTGTTTTTTATCTAGTTCACAGTATTTCTAGAATGGGTCCTGTATTTGTCCCTGTTGAAGGCACCTCATCAAAGTAAGCCTGTAATAAGAGAACAGATGTGACAGTTGATGTGATACTTGCTTTTGCCATTATACACAGTTATGGATATGCTTGTACATGTCCAGTGGAATTAAGTTTTATCTGTAAGCCAGGACACCCTTGACAATGTACTCTGAGCATCATTGTGTTAACAGTGATGGGGAAGTAAGCCTTCAGATAATCTCTCCTCCTCACACTTCCACTACACTTGCCAAAGTAGACTCCTGGTTCTTTCTGGATCAAATACACCTGTCCATTGATCATAGCACTCTTATTCAGCTGCCTACGACAGCTCCAAGCTTGAAGCAGCAGAAACTGTGAACCAGATAAAAGAAAACTTCTGCTTACAATCATTACAATCAGAACAAATGCAAGAGCATTGTGACTGTTTTATTTATATGCGTGCTTTGCCATTCCCAACCATTGCAAAACCTATGTATCTGGCTCTCCAAGAATATTACTACTTGGACCCAATTCATATGGATTGTGAAGGATCAAGACATTCCCGAAAGCTCACTTGCCAGCTCTACTGCCCTGCCAGCACCAGTAATTTGAGTAGGAATGATGGTCCCTTTGAAATATGGATTGCAGTGTGACTGGAGCATGGGGCCCAGCTAGATACATACACATGGATAGACCTACAGATGACCCATTTTTCTTCCCAGAGTAACCCTCATCTTCACTCTGCCAAGGTCTCTGCAGGCAGAGGAAACACAAAATCTGATCTTCAAAATCGCTTCAGAAACATGCCACCACTTTGGGCTGTCCAAGTACAAGCACAAGGAGCAAGCAGCAGACTGGAGTAGGAGAAGCTCAGAGCTCACATTTTCTTGATATATTTCAGTAATAGCTATATGAAGAATTAGAGCATTTTTGCAGGACTGAAGGGTGCTGACAGCGTCTGGTTTAACGTTATAAACCATGCTTGTCATCTCATTTACTAGCTATCAGTTCAGCTCATCTGCCGGATTGTTACAGCCACTCCCTGACATCATCAGGAGTGTATGTGTTAGATCGATTATGCCTTTTACAGTCCAGCATGGATTTAGGTAAACTGCTTTAGCTGAAGGGCTAAATGAGAAAAACAGCCTGTGCTTGTAGAGCCCTACCTGAGATGTATATCTGAAATGTGCAAGTGTCTGTTACATGGGCCCTAACTGCTTTATCAGATGAGAGGAGAAACCTGGCAAAACTTAATGATCTCACAGCAAAGGACATGAACAAGGCTGAGGTGCCTGCCAGATCATCCAAACAGTTACTCTGGCTGCAGGCCGGGGTGCTGCCAGCCCAGATAATGAGTTCCCAGCACAAGCACCTCAGCTCTTTGCTTCTCCAAAGAGCTTCCTGAAAGACTTTTTCAGGAGCAGAATCAATAAATTGTAGCAGAATAGCAGCTACACTCCTCTCTTGCTCCTAGTCAGTCACTGAGGTTCAATAACTGGGTTTGTTCCAACTGGAGTTTTGTCTTAAGGAAAGATGCACATGGAAAGACATATCCTATACTGTTGTAGAAGCGTTTGTTAATGGAAGCATTTTATACTGTTAGAAATGACTTTAAGCTATATCTATCCAGCATGATTGACAAGACATGGTACAAGTAGCTCTTAGCCAGGCACCCCACGTCCTATCCAGTTTCCATGCACACAGGCCAGTAACAGACGTTCTTGCTGCTTTCTTTGGCATCATGAAACCAAATCTTGTTCCATACTCACTATACTCTCCAGCTGGAGACAGCCCACAGCATCAGCAAGCAGCATCACTCTCATGGTGCATGTATCAGTGGGGAAGTATAGCATAAGGATTGCTGGTCATAGCTTGAGCAAGCACAACCTGAACCCAGTGCCTAGGGCACATTCCCAGGGCACCTGAGGGACTCTGGGAATGACCATCTCACCTGGGATCCTGGCAGAGAGGCAGGAGGAAGGCTCTGGTGGCTGGACCCATCTAAGAGACAGAAGTCCAGGTTTCTAAAGAAGCTCTGCGAAGGGGCATACAGAAGGGAGAACCCAAGTCCTCAGGCAGCTGTGAAGTGCCGTCTTGGATTTAGGCACCTAAGTGCTTTTTTGGACCTCATCCCAAACACTTCATTTAGTGAGCATTGCATTAGTTTTAACAACAGCCCAGACAGAGGATAAGCAGCAACACAAATGCTCCAAGCTGCTCTTTTACTGCATCCTAGGATGCAAACAGATGATCACTGCAGAAACAGCTGTACTGGGTTATGGTGTCATTGCCCCAGGCTGTTTCCTTCATCACTCCTACATGGAAACACCCTTCAGCAGAGATTTCCTCACTGGCCTTACTGCAACACCATCAGCCCAGGACACTCCAGAGAACTGCCATTACCTTGTGTTGAAGAGGATGAGTGGCTCCCACCACCCACCCCTCTGGCCCGGTCTAGGAGACAGATGGCTCCTGGCAGGCAATAGACAGCATTGTAGAGTAGTGTTTCTGCAGTGATGGCTTGCCTCTTTCCATAGAGTCACCACTTGTAAGGAACTGATCTCAGCAACTCATTCTTGAACCTCCCTTCTGAGGTGTGTCAAGTTGTTATGCTGTTTGTGATGCTACTCATGAACATGGAGTTCATGTTAAATAGGAGAGAGGCTCGTGTGGTAAAGACTGGAAATAAACAACAAAGCCTGCCTTTTTCTCTTCAGGCAAGTGTACACTGACTTTGGAGGACACATGGTCACAGGTACATGCTGCCTGTGGGGCACAACAAAAGACAGAGATGAAGGAAGAAGACTCATTTCTATTTCAATTTTCTCCTTGGAGTGGATGCAATTCAGCTCCCTGATGTTGTCTGCCCAGCTCCAAGTTGCATGTGCATGGGAGTGCTTAATCTCATTTCAGGCAGGAGTTCACTCAGAGGCTGACTGGCTGCTTTTGTCTCAGAGCTTCCTGAGGACAAGCAGCCTAAAACAGCCTGAACAAAGGATTTCCTAGGTTCAGGTCTTTGCCATATTTTTAGGTGAAGTGAGATCTCATGAGGTCCACCTTGTCTGGGCAGGGGGACATGGGATCCCCAGAGTGAAAACCTGTCTGTGGGGATGACTGGGTTTGGGAAGTCCAGTGATGGGATTAAAGAGTGCGTGGTACAAACACAGCACACAACCTGCCTCTTGATGAGCGTGTGACACTGTACTGCACTGCAGTGCCCCCAAATATGGGGAATGAATCTTCAGCCAGGGAAAGAAAGGATGTGATAAATTAGGGTTCTGTGGTAGTTGTTTTTGATCCAAAGCAGAGAAAGTACAGCATAAGTATAGGTGTGATTTTCACTGATGAGCCTGAAAGCCCTCTGGTGATTCAAGTGGGCTGTGTGCGCAGAGGAGGCAGCCTTGGACTTAAACAGCCTAGTAAAATGCATATGGATGCCTTCTGATTAATCTGAATAAGGTCTTGCCTAATAAAAGCTTTTTATTATTTTGGTGCTTGGTTCCATTTTCCTTCAGGTGTTGCAGAGAAGGAGGGAAATGGAAGAATTCAGCTTAACCAAAGAAGTATTTTGGTGTGAGGGTCTGGGAGTTCTTCAACTTCCAAGCAAGGCTCATTTGTAATATCAATATCAGCTGCCACAGATTTACTTAAGAAATTGATAGCCTTCAATGACTCTCACACTAAACTACCCCCCTACACACCTGAAGACCTTATGTTCACAGTTGTTGGTGCTGTGGCCCTGTTTCAGTAATTTAACATGTTACTGAGCAAAACCATGCTTTCATAATGTTTCTCAGATAGCTCTTGGCACATGCACTTTCACAGAGAAGTATCTCCTCTCCAGTCCCTCCAGAAGCACTGAAGTGAAGACTAGTTAGGAAAAGGGATGACAGCAGTATTGTATAAGTACAACTCCTGCAGCAAAATAATATGAGAGGGAATAAGAAATTCAGGACCAAAATATACATGTGCAAGTTTATTGCTGTGGGTCTAAAGCTCCCACTCACTTCTCTGAACCTGTTCACCAGTGGGTGTGAGGGGGAAGGAAAGCAGCTTGGCAAGCATGTTGTTGTGCCACAGAGATGCTTTTCACAGCTTGGCTTTTTTTTTTTTTTTGGACCCACACTTGAGGCAGAGGTGCGCCCATGCTGCCCCCACAGATAACAGCATGCTCCTGGGGTGATATCACAGCTTGAAGTCAGGCACTTTGAAAAGATTTTTCTGTTAAGAATGGATTTAAGCTATAATCCCTTGACCCCTCCCGGCACATCAGAGTGACACGTCCTTCCCCTGATAACAGGTCTCTGCCGTATCCCGCCTGTTCCATCATGGTGAGCTTTGTGGGGTGGGAGTGCTGCCCTGGCCTCCCTCCAGAGCCCGGGGATCTGCACAATCTCCAGTGTCAAAATGTGTTTGGATATGGAAAGCCACTCCATCCTGGTGTATATCAGCCAGATAACCCAAGCATCCCCCCCAGGAGACACTCCCTGTGTACCGTGTCCCAGCATCCGTCCCTCCACAGGCTGTCTGGCCACCTTTCAACCTCGAGTGACACTCCCACCTTCAAGGGGCTGTTCTGTGGGAGATAAACATAGCTCTTCTGGTTCAAAAACTGCATGCCATTCTCACATTTTTCTCTGTAACAGAACTGTAATTTCAGCTTTTTGGGTGAAGTTTTGTGTGGGAACGTCCTGGCATGAAGGGGTCTCACAAACTCTTGTTGAACTCTTTGAGTATTCCCACTGCAGACAGCCCTGCCTCCTGCTCCTGCCCCTGCCACAGCACTCAACATCTACAGAAAAGCAAAGGAGAGAGCAGCCCATTATAGGTAGTTTTCTGCCCTCAACATCTCCTGAAATGAACTCATGTCAATCTGTGGCAAGAAGGCAGTATTTCAGAAAGAAAGACACTGCCTTTGAAATAAATGATTTTAAAATTTAGTACTGCCACAGCTACAGGCTGAAATTGGTCAGCAAAAGTTAAATAGCTGTTATTTAAACCCTTATGGAACTAATAGGAACCGTGCTACAAAACATCATAAAAAAAGCCTTTTTACAGTATGCTGTATGTGCATTTGTATTAAAATACACCATTTCAGTGCTATTCCTCTACTCCCCAGTGGGAACCCACAGTCTCTGGGGAAGGGCATGCTGCAGAGTGTAACCCCTCCAGACTCATTTCTTGGTATTTACTGCTGCAACTACAGGTTCTGTTGCTGCCTGTACACATTTTTTATTTGTTCCTTATGAATCTCAGGCCTTTAGTTGAATCTTACAGCAGTGATTGTTACAGCCTGACTACATACAGCAGAAATAAGTAAGAATCCCTCTACTGCCTTTCCTGTTTCTATATTACTTTGCATGCTTTCTCTGTTCATCTCTTCCATCAGGTACCCCACTATTTTAGCCTCTGTGCTCCCAGATAAAGAGCTGCTCAGCAAACACATGATGTGTTTGCAAGTTGAATTATTTATGCTGCTAAGAATATGTCTGCAGCTGTTCTGAAGATGAAGTTGCTTTTTTGAAAGTAGCTTTGTAACTAGCTTCATGAAAAGCAAAGAATCTTCAGCAGATACCTGTAGCCAACCTGAATTTCCGCTCAGCCTTCACTGTAATGTCAACAGGTCACTGTCTGACCTCCCCACTGTAAATCTGGGGTCACACTGGAAATCAGGCAGGACCTCACAGGCTGCCGAGTGTTGGCTGCAAGCTGTGAATGTGAGTGTTGGGTCGCTCAACAGTGAAGTGGGCATTTAACAAAGACCATCAAGATCTTGTGATAATACATGAACTCCAACCAGAATCCACCTTTCTTTTACCTTCTTTGAAGCATGCTTTCATCAGACTATTCCACAGCGATGTCAGTGGGATCACAGCCCTTGCTAACCACTGCTCAAAAAAACACTGCTTCCTAGCTGCATACATCTCAAATGCCCATTTCTGCCATGACCTCACCTGACAGTGTCTGAGAGACTTTGCTCTCTAATGAGTAAACAGTCAGGTCACTGGCAGAAATGACGATGTGGCCATCACAGTCCTTGGCCTTCATATCTGTAGACATCAGCCAAGCTGCTATAATGTCTCTATGAGAACATCTGTGTATCCTCGTACTTAATGCATTAAATCCATCTTCTTTCCATTGAGCTAAAGCTAATCAGCCTTCTGTAGGGTAGTAAGCATGCACATTTTAAACTAGGAAGTACAGGACAGATCCAGCATCAATATACTTCACTACTTCACAACAATTTCCCTTTTACGTTCCCTTGCTTTAGGAGTGACTTGTCCAGCCCCACATCCAGCACCTTTCTGGGAGGCCTGCTGGAGCTCCCAACCCTTCCTGAGAGCTTTCCGGCTGAATGACTGTACAAATATTTTGGTCAGGAAACTCTTCTAAAAAATTAGGCCTAGCTGTTCTGTTTCTCATCTGTGTGACGTGGGTAATTGCTGCTAGAGCTTCAGCCTCTCCTGGGTGTTATGATGAGAAATTCATTAATATTCGCTGAACACCCCCAGCCAAGTCCTTGAATGAAAGAGATGCAAGGATTATTTTAACAATACTTAGCACTTCAAACGTTTTAGAAACACTACCTTGTTTTCCAAAATGTAAAACAGTTAAAACTTGAAGGGTAATTTGTGTGCCACACCTCTTAACCTCTTTGTCAGCCTTCACAATGTTCAGGCGTTTTCTTACACAGTATGTGTGTACAATACCTCCACATTAATTACTGTTTAAGCTTTTTATTCATTTTTCCTCCGTTCATCACATGTTCAGGTGTCACACTTCAAGATTTGAGGTTTTTCTATGGTCAGTCCATACATCTACATGGAGAACATCTACAGGGAGAAATGCTCTGTCAGTGCACAGAACCACTGTTCTCTGGCAGCATCCATACCAGTGACTGCCTCATAAATATCTCTGAAGAACTGAGTGTCAAAGGCCAGCAATTACCTGAGTTCCACAGCTGCAGCAGACACCAAAGACTGACTGAGGCAAAGACACTTCTCTCCCTTCACCATCCCTCTGGATCAGAGCTGATTGTGAGACCTCAGTGCTGTCCCCAGGCTCTATTTGCTTGGCAACGAATTACTTCAGCCTCTGGTCCAACACCCCCTGCAGACACCAACAATTGTGTATTAAATAATCCTTGCAGAGATGTCATCAACCAGTATTGTGAACTATTTCCCTCTATTCCATACGAACTTATACTTATTCCATCCACTCCTTTGGGATGTATAGGAAGTGGGAAAGAACAGAATTCCCAAATACCAGGTCAAAATACAGGTAAAGGAGCAGGGGAAAAAAAAAATTAAAACATCTCCTCTCCATGGTAATGTTCAATGTTTCCCTTGATGAAGCTATAAAATATCTGAAGCCCCTGTTCCAAACTGAAGAGAGGTGCCAATTCTATGAGCAGGTGACTATTGGCAGGAGGGGTATTGTGACATGTTTTCTTGCTTCTCGTGTAATAGCTGTTTTGTTTGTGAATATCATCTGTTCTAAGAAACTTAAACACATTGTGGCTGTAACATGCCATATAGGACAGACAAGAGGAATAAGAAGAGTTTCAATAGCACATCTGTGGCTAGTTAATTATGGTAAACTTCAGGTATGTGATGATTTCAGCGTATGTTCTTAAATACATCCCCAGCAACAGGATCTAAGACAAAGCTGTTACAGTATTTCAGGGAATAACTATTCCTACGCAGTTAAAATTACACAAAAAAAATCACACCTGCACTGAGCAGAGCAGGACTTCCCATTCACTCAGCACATAGCAGTGGCCAGCATCAGTGCTGGGGCTGAAGAGCTGGCTGGTGGGCAGCACACGTATGTTTTTCCTCCACCCCCCGCCCCCCCCCCCCCAAGCTTTAATTCATCTGCATTTCCCTCCTCTGACCTGCCTCTCCCATACTTGTGAGTTCCTGTTTTCCATGATTTCCCTCTATAACAACCACTAGACCCGACTTGCAGGTGTTGTTTGTGACTTCTGAAGGGCTGAGCCTTGGTGCTCCCAGCAGGCACTGGTTTCTATTCTGCAGACCCCTGTTCTGCAGACACTTAATGCAGCCACATTTATGTATGCCACACCAAAAGTAATACCTCCTATTTATTTCCATGGAAGCTTCAAAAGATACAAGGAGCACAGTAACACTATATATAGAGCAAATTCTCAGCTATAAAACTCTATTTTTCAATGCAGACTACACCACTGCTATGCATTCCCACCAGCAATGAACAAGAGCCTGCATGTCATCCTGGTAAATATCTGCACCAGGTGACCACTGAGAGGTGACCACTGTTTCACAGCTGCTATAACAGTGTCATTGCTCAAGAAAATGTTGCCCATGTAGTCCAGTTTTCATCAGCCTGAACAGATGGAAATCAGAAGGTGCCAAATTTGGACTATATGATGGATATAGTAGGACGGTCCAGCCAAGATCAGCTATGTTCTCCATAGTCTTCAAACTGGTATGGAGCCTGGCCTTCTAGAATTACAAGAGAAAGGTTGTCTTCTTCTCCTACCTGACTGCAAGTTCAAGCTTTCAGCTTAGTCAGAGTTGCGATGTAGTGACCAGAATTGATGGTTTGTCTGGGTTTCAGGAACTCCAGAAGGATCATCCCTTTCCTATCCCAAAAGGCAGTGTACATCACTTTACCTGCTGAGGGCTGTGTCTTGAACTTTTTCTTTGATAGGGAATTCACCTGTGCCCACTGTATAGACTGCCATTTTGATTCTGACTTGTAGTGGTGACACCACATTTTGTCACTGGTAATGATGCAGTCCTGAAAACTGTCACCTTCAGCCTTGTATTGGTTCAATAGGTCCTGAAAAACTTACAATGTTCTTTCTGTTCCTGTACGAGCATTTGTGGAACCCACCTGGCATAAACTTTGTGATATTCCAATGCTGCCACCATCATTTCCAATGCACTGGAGCAGATATTCAGCTCTGTAAACAGTTCCCTGGTTGTAATCTGCCAATTACAAGCTGATCAAGACACTTCATTTTGTGGTGTGACAGCTGTGCATGGCCATCCAGAATGTGGCTTGTCTTTCACATCCCTGATGTCACTGCTGAAATGCATCATCCGCTGCCTTTCTGAGCTGACATCCACTCTTTGGTCTCCATAAATTTTCAGCAAATGCTGAAATGAATGTCACTGGGTGCAATTTTTTTCATATGGAGAAATTCAATTCCACATCTTTGCTTCCTATGCATTTCCATGTCAGATACCATTTTATCAGACTGCCCTTCTACTGCCATTTGTCCCACAGCAACAGAATGTATTGGAAGAAAGTTCTAGCAAGTACTGCCGTACCACCAGACTGCAGGGCCCTCGGACTCCTCATCCAGCTCCTTGCCCTTGCTCTTCTTCAATGAACTAGAGCAAATGTTCAGTACGACTCCAATTATGAACACATGTAAGCACTGTGATGGCCTAGGATAGAAGTTGACTAAGAGACGTTGAGCAATTGGCAGGCTCAAACATTTGCTGAGGTAAATGATTCACAAACATACCCTTCTAAGAGGGTCATTAAGCTAAAATAGATTTCCAAATCAGTCACCTGTTTCCTGAGGCTGAATCAATGATGGGAGCCAGAGAGGTAGGGGATGTTTCAAAAGTGGATTTTACAGTGTGAACCCCGGAAAGGATGAGGCCGGGGCCCACACCAGCCTATGCTGCCAGAGGCAGTGGCTGTAGAGGACGTGCTCCAGTTCCTCTCTCTCCTCAATGCAGGTTTTCCCTGTGAAGGGAAAATGTACATTCCTCTTATCAGCGGGGCTGCGTGCTCAGGCCTTGGTGCAAGGAGGAGGAAGGGGTGCCCGTGGAGGGTCCCGGCAGAGCTCCCGTGTCAGGCCCTAAGGTGTCACCTTCCAGGAAGGACACACTGCCAAGGGACGTGTATCCGACGGCTCACGGCCCAGGACGAGGCCTGTGGCCGTGGGCGGTGGTGCCCGAAGCTGTCCAGGCCTGCCGGCTCCCGCTGTGTTCGGCTGGCAGCGCCTCGTGCCCGTCTCCCTGGCAGAGCTGGATGTCAAACCCAGCGATGCGGTGTTTACAGAGCCGGATTAAACGCGGATCGGCGGATCCGGGATGAGCCCACAGCGGAGCCGGCGCCTGGAGCTGGCTGTGGGCACAGCAGCGTTCCTCCCGACCTGGAGAAACGGGACTTGGGAGAAGCGCGGATGTGCCCCGAGGCAACTGGACAGAGGGGGCCCGATGTGTGGCAGCTCCATGGCGTCCGCCGTGCGGGATGCGGCGGGCACAGCGGGGGGACAAGAAAACAAGCCAAAATAATAGCCAAAAAAATAAAGGAGACGAGTCCGCGCCCGTCGCCTCCGCCGCCTCCCGCGGACCCGGCCCCAGCGGCCCAGCGCCAGCGGCCGGGAGAGCCCCGGGAACCGCCCGCGGCCGCCCCGCCCCGGCCCGCCCCGCTCCGCCCCGCGCGGGTCGCGGGCGCCACAGGCTGGGCGCCTCCCGGGTGCCGCGGCCGCTGAGCGCGGCGGCCCCGCCGCCCCGAGAGTCCCGCGGCGGCCGGCGGAGCGGTGAGTGGCGGCGGACGGCTGCGGGGGTTCGCGGCGGGCGGGCTCGGGGCCGGGAAGCGCGTTGGGGGGAAGCGTCCCGCCGGCGCCGGGCGTCCCTCTCCCGTCGTTCTCTTCTGGACTCTCCCGCCGCCCTGCACCTGCCCCCACTGCCCCCGTCTCTCGCCGCGGGACGGGGCGGCCTGCGGAGGGAGGTCCCGTGCCTCCGTCTTCGGCGGGAGCCCCGGATCCGCGGAGCGCTCCAGTGCCGGGGTCGGTGGGCGCCCGCGGCTCGGCGGGGCCGTGGGTGGCCTCGGGGTCCCCTGCTCTGCCGCTCGGCACCGGCGGGGGTCAGGCGGCGGGATGCGGCGTGTGGGTCGGAGGCATCGCCCGTTCCTGGGGTCTTTGCTCCTTGTGATGCCTCCTCGGCGGTCGGAGCGTGTGGGGGTTTGTTTCCCTTCCCGTCGCCGTTTCAAACCATTGACTGTTGCAAAGGGGGTGAAAAAAAGCGGTTATGAAGGGAGGAAATCTGTACCGTTATGTCATTTCATAATTGGCCCAGAATTACAGATTACGACCTCGCTCTGCCCCTGGATCTGTGCCAACGGCACTCGCATCTATTAAAGTTTTGTTGTGGGGTTGTGTTGATGTTTTTTTTTTTTTGTCTGTGTGTGTGTGTCAAGAAATGAGAATAATAGCTTTTTGTGGCATGGCCCCTACATGCCGAGATCCTGCAGCCCATGTCTGTCAGTGGAGATGTGATGTAACCGTGCCGAGCGGTCGGTCTGATCCGCAAAGCCGGGACGTCACATCTCGGCCGGTGACAATGGGAGCGGTGTGCTGCCGAGCAGGATCCTGCTGTGCTGCTCTGCGGGATCTGCAGCCTCTTCGTTTTGTTGCTTTAAAAGTTCTGATTCTGCCCGGCAAAGCTGCTGCTGTCTGTGGGTAACAAACACGTGGAAAATAGCAGCCTTCAAACTGCAGATGATCAGATGGATGACAGAGAAGGGCTGTGCTGTTTGGAGATGCAGCCACCACGAGAGCCTCAGTATGTGCTTCCAATTCCTAATCACAGAGGCCGGACCTGCCCTACCCTGTTATGTTCTTACAGTTGTACCACACACCAAGATAACACTTGGAGGAAATCCTGCTGTCCTGCCAGCTGTGCACGGCTGGCAGCAGGAGTCGGGAGGGACCGGGGCAGGCACTGCCTGGGGTGCAAAATTGGGCAGATCCATTCCCCACAGCAGGATGCTCACTCTCACCGCTGGGCACAGTGTGTTTCCAAATGCCACAACTCTGTCGTTTCAAAAGGTGGGCCCTGCTCCTACATCCTCCCATTCTATGGTGATGTTCAGGATCTCTTCTCGCTCCTGTGACATGTATTTCTCAACTCCTGGCCAACACTGATCTGTCAGAGCCTGCCCGGCCGCGTGTGTCAAGTGGCATATTACAGTGGTATATTGTTCTTTGGATGCATCGTTTCACTGGCCTCCTATGACCTAAAAAGCACACAGAAATAAACAAGGGCATATTGTTCAGTAAAAAGGATGCAGAAAATTCTTTGCCTTAGCTGTCTGGTTAGAGAAAGATTACTTTTAAGTGTTCCTCCTGATTGCCAGAGAAATGACATGGTGCACGTGGACTTGGGTTTTGCCAAGCAGACTTTGTTTGGAAAATGATGCATTTCTGAACTTCTTGGACACCTTGGAACTAGTTATGAGTGCAGCAAAGTCCTGCCCAAATCTTCTAATTAATTTGGCTGGAGGCCATCCTAATTAACCTTGAGGGAGTTCAGGGGTGGAAGAGCTTGCTTTGAAACAATTGTTCTCCTGTAATTTGCTTTTCACAATGTGTTGACCCAACCGAGAGCTGCATCCATGAAATCCTTTGGGTCTCTTGCAAAAGCCATTACACCCGTTTATTTATTTTTTAACAGATGTTGTTTTCCAGTGCCTGAGTGGAAAGGGTTATCTCACTTTCTGCAACCTTGCTATTGTGCTTTGTTCCAAGAGCCAGGGGACTGGAGCTGGCCGGAGAAACTTACTCACCGGTTCCAGCTGCAGAGGAAGGAGCTGGTCAGCCTTCCAGCAGTCTTGATGCCATTGTTAAGGTCTCCATGTGAACTGACGGCATCTTTTCACATCTATGTAGTGATAACCAGCTGTTCCTTTGGCTCTGTGGTGCTGCAGAGAACAAACATTAGCAGCAGCCTCTTTGTTGGCTGAGTGTATTGCAGTTGGCCGTGACTTGGGCCATCTCAAATGGTGGGGCAAGAGAAGGGTGTTTGGAATTTGAGCTAGTCTAACAAGATTGGCTTTTTGAAAGTGCCCAAGTGCAGGGTGAAGGGGGAAAATTTAACACCCATTTCTGAACTTTTAGGATAATTTTTCTTCATGCTGTTTGTTGGTCCTTGGGGCTCATCTGTGCTGTGCCTTTCCCCCATTTGTGCATACCCTGCCACTGCAGGGGAGGTGAGCATGGGCTTCTTTGCTGTCTGTTTTTTTCTGCACTAATGCTTGCAAACACCACTTTGGCATTTATTTTCTAGTAGTGCAAGGGGTTGAGGGGAAATCCTGCTGAGACTCCAAGGCAGGACACACAGATGCAGGAGGGAAGATCAAAGACATATATAATACAGGAAGAAGCAAAGGGTCAATCCAGAGGAGAGGGCACCCGATTACACATACAAGGGTAATATAAGAGGGATAACAATGCAGGAGAGAGTGGTAACATCTGAAAATAGATAAACAAACTGATGCATTTATTTACCCCACAGACACAGCCCTTATCTCTTTGAAAGAGGAGAAGGCCGTTCCTGGCTTGGAGCACTCTGCTCCCAGCCACGTCTGGAGTGGGGGAAAGTGTTTGTTTGGGGATCCTCTATGAGCCCTGGCTGATGGGCCGGCCCATCCTGCTGTGATGAGTGGGATGTGATGTGCGCGATCCTTTTGATCACAGATCCCAGGCTCTATAGGTCACGTCACTGTCACCTCAAAGATATTTGGCTGTGTGATGGATCCTTTGCTAAAAATTTAATCTTTAAAATATTTAATATTGTTATGGAAACCCTTTTTTTTTTGTGGTTTGTGCTAATGAGAGCCAACCTTTAAAAAAAAAACAGTAAAACAAAAAACAAACAGAAAATTCCTGCCGTCCTAGTACGAGAGTAGCTCATTAGCACTTTGCCCATCGGCATTTGAGGTGAGATGATCGGCCCTTAGCATCGTGATTCTTAGATGTGAACAACAAATGGGATGTCATTTGCTTTGTTCCGCCAGAGCCCTGATGGATCACTCCGTACAGAAGTGTCATAACAGCAGGGAAACATTTGTCCGAGTTCTGAAAAACAGCATCTTCTATAGTTCTTTTTGGGGAGAGAAAGAGTTGGCTAATTATGTTTTGTTTCATAAATGTACTATTTCGTTCTCCTCTTGTGACAAACAAAAGCTGTCATTTGAGGAAATGCAGCATATGCTGCCAATTGGTCTAAGATCTCGTTATATCTGCGGGACAGAATAACTGCGAGTACTCTTTAACAATTGCTCCTTTGCTGAGAAGAACCTGGACCGGTGACAGAGCAGCAAGTTAGTGCACTGACAGCAGTGGAAAGCAAGCTGTTGGCGTTTCGAGAAGCCGCCAGGATGAGCAGAGGTGTCTGTGCCTGTATGGATGTTTCCTCTCTCTGTTTATGTGCTTATTTCTCCTTGGACGCTTATGAGCTTCAGCCACTGAATGCTCGGTCGGTGCTGGGTTGGGCTACAGCAAATTTAAAAATCAACACTATTTCAGTACAAACTCCTGCCTGTGCATCATTGTGAGAACTGAATGCTCAAACACCCACATTACTTTAGCAAAAAATAAATCTCGTCAGTACCATTTTTCCTTGGCTAATCTGGGAAGGTGAGCCCTGAGCTCTGCCCATCTTACAGCAGAGGAATGCTGAGCCCAGCAGTCAGCACTCCCTCCTTGCCTTCCTGCAACCGAGGAGGCTTCTGCTGCTCTCCCTCTTTCCCCCATGGGTTTGCTGATGCATCTGTGCCAGCAAGCTAAAAGACAGGAGTAAGTACCTGCTCACTGTTAGATAAACTTTCTTTAACGCTCACTCCTCTTCTCCTTCCTGCTTCCTAATTTTATTGGAGACACGTTGGGTCATTCATTTGTTCATTCATGGGTTCATCTGGCATAGTTCCTCAGTGATTTCAGTCAGGATTTCTTCCCGAAGGAATGCAGAGAGGATGTGAGCTGTAATTTTCCCTGTCTGAATCTCTGCATTTAGAGGAAAAAAATGTTCACCCTGCTGCCCACAAGTAATGAGGGTGAAAAATAAAATTCACAGTTTTCTTTATCATTTCTATGAGATGAATGAAACATGCCACCCTGGGAAGAGATGTGAAGCCAACATAACACTGAATTATCTGCCAGCAATACTTTGGCACATCTTCATGTGTAGCCTGGAGGGATGATGATGCATTTAGCACCAGTGGACTGGAAGCGCTCAGTATGGCGTTGGCTGTAGTGGGAACTGTCTTGGAGCTTTGTCTGGGGCAGTGTGGGCATCGGTGGCATCTTGTGATGGAGCACTTCTTTAACTTTTTACAGTTGTATTGAAGGAGAAAGTTGCATTGTAGTTCAGGCGGGGTGATTATTAATAAGACTGGAAATCTTCTGCAGAAGGCTTTTCGTTTTCTTTGAAATGTATTATTTCCAATGAGAAAGCCAAACTGCTATACAACACCTTGTATTTGACAGGTGTTGTGCTGGGGAGTTGTTTCTGACCCCACTTCTTGTGCAGTTGGGGATTGTGCAGAGGACTTGGCCTCTCAAAGAGCTGATGGCTCAGCTGCATGCAGCTATTTGGGAGGTAAGGTGGTATTGGTCCTACAGGTGAACAAAGCCAGGGAGCCAGGCCCATAAGAGAGAATGGAGGCCAACGAATTACAGCTGGGGAATCAACTGGGAAATAAGTGATATTTGAATTCCAGTCAAATGTTCAGAAATTACAGATGTGGGCATTTTAACAAAGCAGTACCTTTGGGGGTGAGGGAAGGTGGAGTAATGTCAAACTGTTTAGTTTCTGTCCAAAATCTCTTCTTTCCATATTAGCATCTACTTTATTTGGACTGTTCATAATATATGTCCATTTAGCTCTTTCTTGAAAAGCTGTGTTAGTGGAGATTTGTAGCTTCCCAGGGTAGGCAGAGTTTACCAATCATCAAGGTTAGATAGCTACTCCTAATGTCTAGCCTCAGTCTCCCCTAAGCTTTCACGTAAGATTTCCAAATCTGGAAGGAGCAGAACAAGATTATCACTGCCTTCAAGCAGCCTGATACATTTGAAATTCATTATCGTGTCTCGTTCTCTCACCTCCTCCCTCTTCTTTCAGCTGAACAAGCCCACTTCTTGTAGCCTTTTCTCATGGGGTCACACTCCAGCGACCTTTTATCATTCCTGTGAGCAACTGGCAGGTAGCAGCACCTGGCTGGGATCAGGTTCAACACGACGCAGGGCTGCAGCACGAGGCGTAGAGCAGCCTGACAAGAGGTGCTCCTCTTGGTCTTTCTCCAGATACACTTGTCTCTGAGTGCCAAGTCCCGTGCTGCTCCTGATGCCTTACCTCTCTGTGGCTCTTCTCCTGAGACTCTCTTGCTCTCTTACCGTTCCATTTTGGACTTTTCTGTCTTCCTTCATCAGTGTGCATCTGTCCATATGGAATCTCAGTCATTCACTTCACATTGCTTTTCTAATTCATTATTATTTTATTCTAATTGTAATCCCTGAAAATGCTCACAGCACTCCCCACAGATTTGTAATTGTAATCTTTATTCTAATTTACAAGTCATTAATGGAAATACTGAATAGAGCAAGACTCCAGGCAGAGCCAGTATCTGTCTTTTCAGGTTGACGTGAATTTACTAACTCTTCCTTGCGTACAGATCTGGAACATTTGTATACCCACCTACAGTAAATTATATCTAAATAACATTCACCTTGTTTGCATATAAGACTGTCACATGCATCCATCAAAAGCTTTCCTTGTTCCAGTGTGCTACTTCTACTGTTTTTTTCCCCATAGTCACTACAATACCAACTCCATCAAAGAAGAAAATTAAATTGATTAGACCTTATTTATTCTTGACGAGTCTACATTTTCTGTTTTCTCATGGCTTTATCGTGTGGGAGTGGACGCAGCTGCAGTGCAGGAGCTGAAGTGGCACTGCCCCTCCTGGGTCACACGCTCACTCCCTCTCCCATGTGCTCCATGGTAATCAACACCTGCAAGAAGGATTTACAAGTAGAGATGCTGATGTGTCTGAATTTATATCAAAGGCGGGCTGTTTGGTCTATGATTCCTCCATTCTGTCTCCTTCCCCATTTTGTTTGAAGTTAGCTAGGATGTTTGCCCTTTGCCCATCCTCTGAGAAATTCTCAGAGGTGTTTGCTAATGGCTTGGAGGCTGCTCTGGTGAACTCCCTGCTCCCTCCTCACTCCTGGTATACACTTAATCGGGCCCTGCTGTACAAAATGCATCCAAGCTACATTAATTTTCTGTAACCTCTTTTGTCTGTGTCCTGACCTAGCTTTGCATTAACTATCTAGTATTTGATTGTAATGAATGCTGCTGTTGTAAACTCTTCAAATACATGAATTTCATCTTTAGCACATGAATGTGTTTATCGGTAACCGGCCGTGGAGGCTGTTTGGGCAGTGTCTGTGGGTCTGAGCAGAGGGCAGGGGCATAGCTGCGCTGCTCTGCTCTGCCCCACACACCCCATCTGACTTCAGTGTCTCCAAAAGGACAAAATGATCAAGGTGAAAGCCCAGCTGAGTGCGTGTTTTTGATAAGCTGTCTTGTATGCACACATGCAAAACCAGTGAGAAAACAGGAGGGATTACCATGGCCAAAGACTTGCATGTTCTCCTGGGACGTTGCTCAGGGTTATATTTAGACTGAGCTAGCAGTCTCATCTAATATTATAACTTCTGCTCCAGGAACCTGTTCTTTGTCACTGTAGTCTGTCAGGCTTTTATCACTCAATCTGAGACTTTCAGGTTGTGTCTCTCTCTGGCTAAATTTATTCTCATATCATCAGCCAAACTAATTCAACCATTTCCAAGAAAAACTAGGGGGAGGAGGAAGGGCAGAAGGAATGTTGTTTCACCCACATTAAAAAGGAGAAAGAAAAAAAACCTTCCAGCTGTTTGATTCAGAGCTGCAGTGCCATCACATTCAGGAACAGGATCTTTGGTTATGAGACTTGGAGATGTTTGTGTGCGTTCTCAGCAGGTGCATCTCTGATTCCAGTCACTCAATTTTCCCAAGATTTTGTCTTCACATTCATCAGCATCTCATAGCCCTGGCTGCAGGGACAGTGCTGGTGCTCTCATTGCTCCTATGGATGTGTAGGCAGAGCGTGCCTGTGTGGCCCCTGTTTTCCCCAGGCAAACTGCTCCTTTGTTTCTCAGGGAACTGGGAAATGAAGGCACCAGAGTACAAAGAGGTGAAAAGTTAATGGCACAAGGAAAGTGGGGGCAGCCTGGACAAAAGGGTTACGGCTGGGTTAGGTTGGCAGAGGAACAGAGATGAGTAAGAGAGAAATTACTGCAGCCAACCTCTTAGGTCACCTCGTTCATGGTATTGTTTAGTCTGGACAAGATGTGGCTCAGGGGGAACTTGTCACTCTCCTTATGACTGCTTGAATAGAAGTTGTAGTGAGTTGGAGGTCAGCCTATGTGCCAGGAGAGATTCAGGTTGGATATTTGGGAAAATTTCTTCTCAGAAAGAGAGATAAGACATTAGAACAGCTTTCTAGGGAGATAGTGGAGTCATCATTCCTGAAGGTGATCAAGAAACATGTGGATGTGGCACTGAGGGTTAAGTTGGTTTAGTGGACATGGTGGGGATGGACTACATGATCTCGGAGGTCTTTTCCAACCTTACTCATTCTATGTTTCTGTGTCTTTGTGGGCTCCTGGCACCTGGCTTCCCACATGTGGTGTGACATGCAGAGCACTGAGCTCTTCAGCAGTATCTTGCTCAGTTTTAATGCTGTGCTTTCAAAAACTTTGGGTGCAGACACTTCACACTGGGTACCTAGAACGGAGTGGGTGGTTTTCACTTAAATCTGTCTACGGAAATACTTCTGTGTGGCACTCTCTGACATAAAACAAGAATAATGTCACCACACTGCAGAAATGAGGGAAGATAAGCTGGTTTAATTGTAACCCATCTAGATAACACAGTTTGTAATTCAAATGCCTTTTGGTAACTCCATCTTCAGAGTAGCATCTGGATAATTGCTGTAGATAAGCCCATGAAGATAACATCACCTCTGCTGTGCATCAGAGGAGGAAGGAGTCCTGCAGGCTTGGTGTAATCACTAGCTGCAGCACCTTGTGTGTCCATGCAGAGGGCCCTCATTTGGGCATGATGGCTGCATGATTCATTTTGCAGTGTGAATAACGCTCCCTCATTGTTTCTGTTTCTGTAAAGTTGTATAGAATTGCTTGCAAAATGTTATAGTTGGAGCAAAGGTGAATGGGGAGAATCACGCAATCCAAATTACTTTAAATGGCAGAGGGAGGGGAGATGTAACAGAGGGCAGCCAGCCTGTGGCCAGCTCTGTGTCCCTGCTGCTTCCCACTGAGATGCATGGTGTTCTGCCAGGGAACTCTGCCATGTGCTGAGTAAAAGGACACAGCTGTATGGGGGGTCATTAGCACATAAGCCATTCCAGAGCACTGACAGAGCTGCTGCTGCAGCAAGAGTTGGCATTCATCGTCAATGACAGCACTGGTGGCACTCCCAAAAAATAAGTCTGGAAAGGAGCTGTGCAACCGTGCAGATACAGGCAGAACATAGCAGAAATGAGCATGTTTTTCCCACAGACAGTGGGCTCTGGAAGCAGCACGGCAGTGGCTCCAGCACCAGGTTTCTCAGAGGCACTCCGCCTAGGGCTTATCCCTGGGGGCAGTAATGCCATCCCTATGCCGAGACAGGCATCTCTGCTGCTTTGTGGCCCTCCCACCCAAGGCTCACATCATGTCTGTGTGCTGGTACCACAGTCAAACCCCGTGTGTGACCTGCTTGCTGGGGTCCCATCGTGTCTGTGTGCTGGTACCACAGTCAGACCCCGTGCGTCTGAGAGTTGCTGAGATGTTTCCGTAGAAAAGCTTGGCTCTGTTTGCGGTTTAGTGCAGAGCTGTACTGGCTGACGGGGACAAGTAGGAAACCCTGGCAAGATAGCAGGCATCCTCAGGAAGCAAACCCTATCAGTGAGCACTGATGTCATTGGCAAACAAAACAAATGAGCGCTGGAAAAACAAACTGTTTTCCAGCGTTGTTGATCTTACCTCAAATTAGAAGCCCTGTGAAGCCTTTGCTCTTCGGCCCAGTCTCACAGATTATTTACAAGGACGTGCTGCAGCCACAGTTTTGCTCCTCCTGCCAGTGCAACTCCTTTGATATTCATTTTTTTACATTTATTTATCTAAGGGAGGCTGGGAAGAGCATTCCAGCACCATGACTGGTTTGGGAAAGCCAGTGTCCCTGTGGGTGGTGGGTGCTAACTCAGTGGGCATCCCTCTGCTCCTCACCGGGAGTGGGATCGGAGCTAAGCCCATGGCTCTGTGTTCTCATTGCTCCCCTCTGCCTCCCTGATGGCCCTGCAGCGGCAGCAAGAGGGTTAATCCATGCTCTGCGCCAGACTGGCAATAATAGCAGGAAAAGCGCAGCTCTTCCTTGCACCTGTGAGCGCTCCGATGGGCTTTCTGCTCTCCCTGGTCGTCACATCAGATCTTTCTCCTGTTGGAGGCTGAACAGCTCTAGCAGCCAGCTGTTCCCCTTGCTCAGCTCCTACCTGGCTCCTCACACAGTCCAGGGTGGGGGATGGATGGAAAATCAGCCTTTTAGGTTAGTGTTCAAAAATAACCCACAGAACCTTCCAGGAGGGAACGGCCTGCTCCTCCCTGCTGGAGTTTGGAGCCCTGTTCAAGCAAGGGATACTCCTAACATATCTTCACCACGGCTTTATTTTTATATTTTAAAGGGTGTGTAGTGTTATGTGTGTGAAGAGGGAAGAGATTCATTAAGCTCCAGAGACAAACCGGTTTAAATGCTAAGCAGGCTAGCAGGCTGCAAAGCCACTTTTGCAGCGTTCCAAGTTACTGGCTGCATTTTGGCTCTGCATTACAAATGTTTGTGTATTTCTGCACTACATATGTTCATGTATTTCATTAAATAACAGTGACAAGAGTTCTCACCTTCCTCTTGCCCAAGAAGAGCAATAGAACCCTGTGTATAACATGCACTCACTTTTCATGGTTGGACTAGATGATCTTAGTGTCCTTTCCCATCTGTAATGTTTCTCCGATTCTATGATTCATGATCTTTGCAGAGACATTCTCCTTCCAAGCAGCTGCCAGTGAGAGCTCTTGTCCCTCAGGTAGGGCTGCTGCGCTATGCAGGGTACTCAGCACTCACCCTGCATGTTGGATGAAGTGCTTATGCGGGGAAAATCATCCCGAGTGTTCTGTTTTACATAACAAATCTATTTTGGTGTGTTTCACTTCTCATTTATGCACCTTTTTCTTTTCTTGTAGTGCAGTTCAAGCAAGGAGGAATGTCCCAGAATTGGTTCCTCGCTGTGCACAACCTACAGAGTAGATCATTACCTTCCGGTTGTTTTAGAACTATGGAGGAATGGGTATCCCATAATTGCCGTAACAAGATGTGAGAGAGGTGCAGACAATAGAGATTGTTTCCAGCCAACTAATTCATTTTGCCGAATCTTTGCTGTAGTTGGTGAAGAGTTGAGAGCTGTCACTGGAGAGAAAAATCCTGACTGTCATGTGTGTTGGGATCATTGAGACACAATAGGCGCAGGCACCTCAGGTTGTTTTCAGTCATTTTTCACAGGAAAAGTGTGCTGTAAAAATAGAGCATACTTGAAATCTTAGGCTTTGTGTTGTTCTAGGTGATAATTGCTGGATTTCAGCAGGTCAATGTAGGCCAAGAAGAAAATCATTTGTAAAAAAGGCTGCTTAATGGGGGTGTTGCATGGCATTACCTGGGTTTCTCATGTGGTTGCATCATGAATTTTGGTTCTCATGCAAATACTGTCCTTATTCATGTGAACATTTTTTCTTAATAAGAATATGCAGAGTTGTAGGGAGTGGCACATTGTCTTGTAGACCTTCCCTTCCTCCCACAGTGACTTGAAACACAATGCAGAGCACATCACTCTAGGACAGGAGTGAAGTTGGGTTTTAGGCAAAGGCTCGACTTGGATGGTGGGCTCAGCTCTGGCACAGTGTTTTTTGGAGACCCCACAGTAAAATCTGAAAGCTGCATTGACCAATGAAACCCTTGTCTTTAGCAGCACTGCCTGTGGATCAGGGATGTCTCTCCTAAGGCTGTTTTCTCTTTGATTTTTTTCCAGTGATGGGTCTTGCTGGAAAGAGCTTTCTGATGGCACAACTGTGAGTGAAACCAACGCAATATGTTCAGTGTGGAGGACCTCCTGATTTCTCATGGATACAAATTGTCTAAAAATCCCCCTGCTTCCTACGAGAACAGATATGATGGATACCGGCATGAAGCTGCAGGGAACAGATCTGGTCAGAGAACGCTGAATGGCTTTGAAGCAGACCCTAGGGCTGCTTACTGCAAGAAGCCTCTGACGAAAACCAACTCGAGCAGCACCGAAAGCAGTCATGGGAGCCAAGGGAGACAAGCAGGTCCTGGTTACCACCATGACCTTCAGGGTTTGTCCACTTTTCATACTTCAGAAGGGGGGTAAGTTTCAGCACCATGCCATGGCTTTGCTTTCTCTTTCTTTTGGTTCTGGCAGATAACTGAGCATGCCCCTAACCCCTGACACCATCTTCCTGTGATCTTTTCCTGCTTCCATACCAGTGTGATTATTTCCATGCACTGCAAATTGAGATGAGAGGTAATAGCCTTAAGTTGTGCTCAGGGAGGTTAATGTTGGATATTAGGAGAAAATTTTTCTCAGAAGGAGTCGTGAAATATTGGAATGGGCTGCTGAAGGAGTTGGTGGAGTCATGGTCCCTGAAGGTGTTCAATATAAGTAGATGTGGTACTTACGGACGTGGATTAGTGGGCATAGCGGTGATGGGTTATGGTTGGACTGGATGATTATAGCGCTCTTTTCCAAGCTTATAATTCTATGAGATGTCCACCCAAAGAGATGGCACGTCCATTTGGCTGCTGCTTTGAAAACACTGAGGTGAGGAAAAATGCCATTGACTCATACTGTCTGTCTCAGAGCATCTTGCTGATGCTCTTAGGAAAGCTCAGTCTAAGTGTGGTAAAGCATAAAGGGACAAAAGCTCTTCCTTTTGTAAAGGAGTAGTTTTAAAAATCCAAACCCAGCTTCTTCTGCCACATGCATGCCCTGGTTGTGGTGGTAGATTCAGCTGTGTGCAGCTCTCAGTGGGTGTTCCTTCATGCACAGAGGACTTTCTTGTTTTCCTGAGGCCGTTCTTATGAAGTAAACATAAGGAGGTGCCTGTGTGTTTCTTTTTAAAGCAACTCAAAGCCAGTGGAAGCTCTTGTCGTCACTCCATAGGACGTGCACTAGCACCGGCATGGCTCTCTCACTGCGGAGTACGTGCGCACTGGGCTGGAGCAGGCTGGGCAGGAAGAGCTGTGTGTATACAGCGGCCCAGCATTGTTCTGCAGCTGTTTGAGAGCTCCCTGTGAACAAAGGAAGGGGTGAGAGTAGGACTGGGATCTGACCCTGCTGTGACGGCATTTCGTGAGGAAAAGCCCCTTCCTCCTGCAGAACAAGCTTGAAACTGAAAGCAGGACACAATGCTCCAGCCTTCAACCTTGTCCTCTTTAAAGACCTTCAGTGACACGTGGCAAAGACATGTGTCCCCTGGCTGCTGGGCCTGTCTGCTCTTCCCTTTTGTCTCCCATCCCCTTCATCTCCCTTCCCCTTGCGAGGCCAGTTGCCTGGAGCAGGAGTGGCTCCTGACTGCCAGCTGGAATAGCGGGCAGAGTTGGAAAGGAGCACTGTGAGGTGGTGCTAAGGTGGCATGTCCCATGGCGGGGAAGGGCCCAGGTGAAAGCAGCGCTTCTGGAGGCAGGAGAGGACATGGCCTTACTGGTGGTAAGGAGGATCCTTTACAGTGTGCCTGGAATGAGGGGAACTGGACAGCAATGAAGTGAAGAAAGCCACATCTGAGATGTGACAGAGGCATCTACAGGGGCTAGGGGAGGCTAAGTGCAAAACTCCTGGCAGATTGAGTGTCCCTTTTGAACCTCTCAGAATGCAAGGCGAGGAATCTGTCAGCCTACACCATGATAAATACGGTATCCTGGTTTTAAAAAGCTCTTTTTTATATGAAATAGGGATCACAGTCCTGTAAATGACTTTATCATTCTTCAACAAAAATAGAAATCTTTTCTTATTGTTAAGCAAACTACAACTACCAGTGAACCTGTTGAGAGCTCTTACATGTCACTCACAGCTAGGAATAAAGGAGAACCTATGTAGCAGCTGTCCCTTCCTTGCCATCCCTGGATGCACAGCGCAGTGCTGTCTCTGCCCAGGAGCAGTCAGTGGGCCAGACTGAATAAAGTTTGCTGCAGTGTTGGTGCTGCAGCACCTGTGCTTTAACTGCCAGGCTGTAGGGTGAGAACCCTCCAGCCCATCTCCCAAGGCTAGACCCTGGCTTTCCCAGTTCTTAAAACTCAGGAGAAGAAAAGACACAGCCATACAGACACTGCTCTTGAGAGATGAGCCACTCTGGGGTTGTTTCACTGTTCTGCCAGTATGATGATTTATTACATTTTGTTCTCCACATAGAGGAGCAGGTGCTGGTAGGGCTGTCCCAGATATCCTTGCTTTGCTGAGCATTAGGAAGGCCACACAGTAAAGGTTTGGAACAGGAGATGAGGCAAAGAAAGGAGGGAAGCTGCCCTTGTGGTAGAGAAGAGAGGATTAGTAGAAGGAGAACGGCTGCTTTTCCGAGTGAGGAGATGAATGTTACTTCGTTATTTGTGTGGGAGGAACTATGTTAGTAGCTAGCAAATTTAGAGCTAAGTAGATAGTATCATTAATGAGGTCACCTGCTGCAAAAATTAGAAGACGGTGCTGGTGTTTCAGAGTGGATGAGTGTATGTGAGGATAGGATCCCAAAATAGAACAGAAGCTGCCAGTGTCCATAAAAGCTCTCTGAAATTTTTCTCCCTTGCTGCCAAATTCTGTAAATAAGTTCCTTACAGTACCTCCCTGTTGGGCACAAAGAACTGCCCCAGCGCCCACATCTCATGGACTTTGAGTAGCTGGGTGCCTGATGCCTACCACTTACACTCTGGGACAGAAACTCCTATGCTGTTTCTGTACAGCCCTGCAGTTTTGTAATGTCAGCCATGCTCCTTTGCTTCTGGTGAGTCGTGCGAGTTCCACTTGTCCAGCATCGATCGCCCTGGAGCAGCCATGACCCATTGCTCTGAGGGCATCAGCTCAGTGACATGTGGTTGGGCAGCCGGTGCAGGGCAGGCTGATGGCTAGCAATAGTTTTTAAATTGTTTTCTCATTAACCTAATTTTATATAGAATTAATTCCAAGCACTTTCTGACAGCACACATGGTATCTGTTGAAGCAGGACTTTCAGAGAAGAGTCCTACTTGGACCAATGGGACTCTTCTATATCCCTGGATGGCTGTACATAACCACTCTAGCACCTAACCCGGGAGCTGGAGAGAATGCATTATTTACCTAGTGAAAAGATCATGAAAAAGATCAGGTTTAATTGCTCTAAATACCTCTTTTTAAATGTCTTTTCTACGCTTGCATGACCACAAGATAGATTGTTTGTATCATGTTTGGAAGTTTATTATCAGAGTCCAGCTATTAATCGTTTAATCTTAAAAAATAAATGTGATATCTTTAACAGTTTTAATACATTTTAAAAGTTTTACTAAATGGAGGAACACCATTTCTGTAACTGGCGCTCTCTTCACTTAGGGCCAATTTACTTTAATGAAAATCTGAGCTTGAGCTTTGGTTGTCTTTAAAAAAGCAAACTAACCAAAACTGCTCTTTTATTGGTTTCCTAGGAAAGAGTTGAGTAATGTTTCCTTCCCCAATTCCTGTTTCCTATTAAATCCTTTGAAAAGCCAGTCCATTTCATTTCTGTACTCGGGTATTTCACATTTCACATCGGGTATTTTGTGTTGTTTAGCCATTGCAAATCTCAATATTAGTGTCGACCATACTTCCTTCCCCCAGTGTTTTTATACTTGGGCTGATAAGTATTTGTTTTCACTTTATATTCAATGCTTTTGTTCTTTTTTTAAATGGTGAATGAACCTTTGCAACAATAGTGATTCACCACTTCTAGAAATGTAAAGATTAAGATTTTGAGATGCTTTTCTAGGAGACTTGGTAGCACTGAAGTAGGAACCATTTCAGGGAAGTCTGCTGGCCTGCACTGAGCAGGATGTCAAACCAAATAATTGTAAGGGTCTCTTCTGATCTTGGCATCTATGACTCTGTACTTTCTAGGATTTTCCTTAGATCCTCACACGATGATTAATTAAATCACATCGGGTATTTTGTGTTGTTAGCAAACCTGACAGAACAGAAAGAGTAATCTGTCTGTCCCCACCTCACTACTGCTAGAGCCTGCTTCCCTCCTAGTATTGTAAGCAGAGATACAAACAGTGCTGTAGTAGCACTGGGATCAGAAGAAAGTAAAGATGCGATAATCTCAGAAGAAGACAGCTTTCGTTCAGTTGTTTGCACATGCTGAAAGGCACTGAAAAGTTTGTTGTTACTGCAAACAACTTTCTAATATAGGAGGTGTCCTGTTGTATCTCACTGGTTAATTTAGACATTTATTACTTCCTGGCGTTCTGCAATTGAACGGTATTTTGTGCGTTAGAGTCAGAACATTTTGTTCAGATGTTAAGTCTTAATCTAACAGAATTAATGTGAACAAGATAACCCAACTTAATTGTCAGCTCTTATAGGATAAAGTCAATATACGTAAAATAAAATTACTGTGTATCTAGACTGAATAATTTTCAGTTGAATTATATTAAGTTTTCACAAACTGCTGTTCAAATAGATTGTTTATAGTGAAAAAAAGAAAAAGGAGCCCAATGACACTGTTTATGTACCTTGGGGTTGACGGAAGAGGGAGAAATTCTTGGGTTCTATCTACATACTTGTCCTATTTATGTCAAAATTGATATTTCATTCTAGTTGTATGCTGGTGGCAGCTGCATAGTGTAATAGCAGTTATCCTGTTGGACACCATAGGTACAAGAATAGCAGAACAAAGTTGAAGTAGAAGATTAATTATTTAGAAGAAAAGGTACCAATTTTGTTCAGTAGTAATATACAAAATAGTTTAGTCTGTTCAGAACACATGGAGAAACTGTTTTGTTCTTTTAAGTCTGTGTTCTGAATTTCTAATCTGCGATAAAATGTGTGATGTCTTTTATATTTCAGTAATGGGTAGCTAGAGATGATCTCTCTTATTTCTAAGCAAAAGTTAAACTTCTTTTGGAGTGTTTTAGATTTAAATGTTGATTCCATCACAATAGGAGCTGTGCTGATACAGTGCCATTGTTGTGTCATGTATCATTTCATCCAAAGCCTATCAAAGGGATTTGTCCCCTCAGAAAGATGAACAAGAATCAAAGCAGGAAACGACATGTTTAATTTGAGCTTATCATGCTTCTTACATGATATATTTTAGGAAGTAGCCTCTACTTGTTCTCCTTACCCTCTGCATTTTAGCTTTAGAGTCTTGTTAAACTTGCTTGTACCAGTGATCCCCTTGAAGTTTATAGATTTTGATGTAACAGAGTGCAGAAATAAGTTCATCATAATCATTTCTGGCTTTCTGGTGTCCATTGAGGGAGCAGTACATGTTTGCAGAGCACATAACTGTGCATTTGTTTCTCTTTTTAACAGCTTTGCATTGCTAACAACATGCCAGAAGAGCATCGGTTCCTTCACTGTTCCTTTGCTCGTGCTAATGACTGACTTAAATCCTCTCATTAAAATCATAAAGCCTTCTGGTTGTGAATAGATTACAGAAACCCCATTGGCATAACTCAACATTTGACCTCTTAATGGAATTACCCATAAGGGAAAGAAAGTGCATCTGTGGAAATTGCCTATGACACTGTGTTTCTTTTTCAGGGTTTATGACAGGCCTCAACTAGCATGGTCTTCCCAGCCCAAGAGTGATAAAGATCTGGCCTACTGGAGAAGGCGAGGGCAGGACTTCAGCGTGCTGCTGGGCTACTCCCAGAAAGGAGGTGCAGAAATGCAGGGTCTAGCTGCAGCCCATGGGGCACCCAGGCACCCCAAGGATGCTCAGCTGAAAGTGGGGTTGAGCACAGAGTATGTCAGGAGAAGTGGATTGCCTGAAAGCTGTGAGGGGCCTGGGGACTGCAAATGGCAGAACATGAGAACAGAATGCTGGAACCAGCCAAAAAAGGTAGGAAGGCAAATGTCGGATGGTGACAGAGAGAAACTGCTCCAAGAGCTGTATTCACTGACTCTGGGAGACGATGTCTTAGGCTCCCACAACAAAGGGAAATCGCAGTCCTTGCCAAGAGTCCTTCTGCAGGAGAGCATGAGGTGTGTGGAAATGCCCTCCCTGACCAACAGCAACAACTCCCTCAGCGTAAGTAAAGCCCCCTCCTATCCCTCACACAGACTGACTGCGGAATCGGCCAAGCACCATGAAATGGGAGGCCATTTCCTTCCCCTGGTGAAGCCCAAGTATGGGAGACCTCTGAAGCCTCCATCCTATGAACTGCAGCGACAGAGCAGAACTGTCGAAACTGGTTGTCAGGACCACTACCAGAAGAATGAACCCATTTCCTATTTAGCCAAAGCAAGTGAGCCAAGGCAAGATGCCTGTGTTCATGATCCTGGTTTGGAGCCCCCGGTCTATGTACCTCCTCCTTCTTACAAATCCCCACCTCACCATACCGTGAGCCCACATCCCTTCAGTGAAGTGCCTAACAATGCCACATATGCCAGCAGTGATCAGCAGGACACTGCAGAGCGGGCTGTTGCCTGCCAACGACCAGCTGTGAACAGTGTTGAAATGGGAGGCGCACCTTGCAAAGACAGCCATCTTCCTCCTGGGAAGCAAAGCCATTCGAGGCACCCTGCTGACTTCCTGCGTTCTGTTCAGTATATTCCCTTTGATGATCCTCGGATACGGCATATTAAAATTGCACCACCTGAAGGTCTGCAGGACAACATTAAATACATTGAAAATGCACACAGTCCCAGTTCCGGTACTTCGCAAGAGAGAGATCTTGAAGTACAGTACAACAGTGCCTTTTTGGATGCATCACACTTAGCCGGTTCTGTAAAGGGAGAAAGAACTTCTGACAGCTCCACCCACAGCAGCAGATGGTTGGCACCATCCGTCCGAGATCAGGAAAATTGTGCCTTGCTGGACCAAAGAGACAGTTGTAGCACAGCTAATCACAGCCCCTGCAATGAAGCCAGCACAGAGTACACAAAAGGCAAACTTCTTGTAAGAAACTCACATATGGACAGCACCTGTGAGACCATTACAAAAGTGAAAAAGTTTGAACCTGGAACTGGGATGCAGAGCAAAAAGAGTTCAAAGAAAAAAATGAATGAAACTATATTTTGTTTGGTCTCTATCCCAGTTAAATCAGAAACAAATCTGCCAGATACAGATAGGAACAACAACATAACCCAGAGCCCTGATAAGAACGGGTTTGATAACAATGGGGCTTTGCAAGAACAAAGTCTCTTAAGTATGTCTTCAACTGACTTGGAGTTACAAGCTCTTACAGGAAGCATGACCAATAAAAATGAGTTACAAAAACAAGAGCTGTGGAGACCAGAAGAGTTCAAACAAATGAATGACCTCAGATTTATTCAGCCTGCAAAACACAGAGAGCTCAAATACTCTGGCTCCTGGCCAGGTGATCAGTACAAAGACCAGCAAACACAGACCAGTTTCTCTGAAGAACCTAAAAACCCACAGATTTTCCATGGTACAAAGCCTGGGCAACCCAGCAGAAACAAATCTCTGTCTCCAAAGCAACTAGGATGTATGATATCCGCAGCTGGGTCGAAACAGACAGGGTCACTTTCTGATGACAGAGGCTGCATACAGGGTGCTTATGGCATCAAGGGGCAGATGTACCTCAGCCAGTCCAGCAACAGCGCATTTTCTAGAACTGCCACCTCCGTCCCACAGGCCTCCTCGCCAAAGGGCCACCAGAGCCAGACCCTGCCTGCCCAGGAGCGGGAAGCTGGCGTTCTTCCCAAGGCTGATGTAGTTAAGGGAGGAGCAGGAGCTCCTTGCAACAGTAAAGAGCTGTTTGGGCAGTTCCTTCTGAAGCCTGTCAGTCGCCGACCCTGGGATGCAATAAGTGAGCTAGAAAGTTTTAACAAGGAGCTGCAAGGGCAGGAAGAGAGCATGAGCAGTGAGGAAGACTTGGAAAGTGCAGGAGCTTCTCCACAGTCATGTGCCCTTCCACAGAGAAGGTCACCTAGAAATGGAAACCAAGAACCAAAACGTGGTGGGAAGTTGGAAACAGTTGTGCCAGAGGTGCCTGTATTTAAGTCAGGGAGAGTTAAAAGTAAGTCTGAAAGTTGGAGCACAGGGACAGAGCATGGCACTGAGATGGGCTGTGTTGGCTCTCAGTGCTCTTCGCAGCCAGGAGGGAGCAATGAAGGAGTCAGATCAGCAGATGGAAGTCTGATAACAGAAAGGAGGACGGTGGAAGCCAAGAATAGAGCAAACAGCCAGCCAGTTCGCACAGCACCTATCAAGAGATTCTTGTCCAGTAGCCCAAGCAGCTCCTACCATGGTAATCCTTTTAATAATCCTGTCTTACAGGAGATGAGTGAAGACCAAAATTATCTAGACTTTGTTAAACTGAGCAAAGGTGCAGCTCCCCAAAATGATACAAAATTCGAGAGAGGCTCAGTAGTACGCTTGTCCTTAACCAAGAGGAACCAAGGGTGCTCTGAGCCAGATTTGAGGGCAGTGGGACTTGATACAGCCTCAGGCCGTGGTGCTAGCAATTCTGATTACTCTTCAAATGAAAATTCTGTGGAAATCCCTGTGAATGAGTCCTTGCAGGCAAGAGCTGCAAGAATTTTAGGCATAGAAATAGCAGTGGAATCTCTCCTTCCAGATGACCACGTTGGACCCCAGCCAGGCACAAGGCCTGCAAGCAATGCCCATGACCTTGGGTCATCAGCAGAGAGCACTGTAAGTGGCAAAGAAGGAAAAAAAGACAATTCTTATGAAAGCAGACGTAAGTGTGGCTGGACAGAGAGTGCTCTCTTTGTTGGAGAAAGGGACCAATCATTATACCCTGATGAATGCCAGACCACTCACCAGGAAGGCAGCACTAAAATGTTGGTGAAGGAGCAAACGTTTGAGCAACCTGTGAGACCCAGCAAAGGTGGAGACCAAAACTTGGTGTCCAAACCAGCTGTGTGTCAGCACTCAGAAAAGAGAGTGAGGAACACCTCAAAAGTGATAGAGACACTACAAGGCAAGCTCACATCTCCACCAAGCCGGACTGCCATGGATCGCTTGGTGCGAATGAAAGAAGTTGACTCTGTGTCCCGGATGAGACGTCTGAGCATTAAAAGTGCAGACTCAGGAGAGGAGGTGGATGAGGAGAAGCTGTTGAAGGTATATGAGGAGAGAGGAAGCAAACTGGCAACTTCAGGGACTGTCTCCAAGCGTGTTGTCTCTCTCAATGAAAATGGGTATTTAGGTGGAATGGACAAGAAGAAAATCGACAGAGATTTTTCCTTAGGTAAGACTCTACTTTTGGAGATCCAAGTGGGTACTGTTTTCTTATGTAACAGGCACAATCGCTTTGCTTATGCCCACGTAATGATGCTCAAATAGTAACAGGCTGTAGGTGGTACTACCCCATCTGGTTGCCACCTCTTTTATTCTCCTTTTGGAAGAGGTAACATGAGTGAGTGATCCTATTTTAGGAAAACTTACTGTAAAACTAACTTGTGATACTGAAACTCATTCACAGAGGCTGGAGCAGTCCCCGAGGTTTGCTGTCTGTCTAATTGTTTCATGGAACTACTAGTTTTAAATAGCTCAGTTCAAAGATAGTCACTCTTATGCCAGTGTTTAGGAACATGTGGTGATTTAATCATAGCCTCTCCTTGAATACCTAATTTTCCATCTCTAATACTTAAGTAGACACATACTGTATCAGAGTTCAGAAAGAACTAAAAATAAAAATCTGATGTTCTTCTGTGAAGCCTCTGGGAAATGGCTACATTAAGGGGCCTGGAAAATTCTCTCTCTCATGAATATTTTCCAAATCACATGTTGAGCACAACTGTTATCCCCAGGTCAAATGGAACGTTGACTTTTTCAGTGAACACCTTTTTTTTTTGGTGTGTGTGTTCCTCATCTCTCAAAAGCACATAAACTTGGGTACTCCATATGCACCCCCGAAGTAACGTGAGCTGTTCTCTCTCCACAACAGTTTTCATATGGCATTGTATTGAGCAACTGAAAATCAGTTGTTGCCATAGATCTGCGTAAAGGGATGAATCTCCCAGGCTCCCTGCCTAGTGCATTAAATTAATTGGAGTGAGCCAGTGCAAAGTGTGAAAGTTGTTACATTAATATAATCTTCTCTCTTTCTCTATCCTCCTTGCAAGAGCCACCACTCTATCTTGAAATTCACACAGATTATTCATTAAACTCCATCGGTGTAAATCTATTTACAGTTTTCCAGTACAGAGGGACTGAAACTATATTGAGCATACTTTATAATGAATGTATGTATTTATTTCTGAAAATAAATGTTTATGTGAGTTCTAAGCATTGACTCTTCCAGTCTTACAGCCTTTTCCTTTGCATCTTTTTCTGTATCCCACAGCTCTGCATCTCCTTCTGCTCTGAACCATATTTCTCTAGAGCAGGTTTTCCAAACAAGCTAATTCAGCTTCCACATATCCATCAGATCTCGTATGCCCCACATGTATCTCATATGCTTTCCTCTTTTGGGGTTACTGCTGGAATGAAGAAGATAACTGTTGTAGTAACAAGACTTCAGGGATGTATGAAAACAGATTGTGTGTGTTTTATTAGAGCCTTGTACTCAGAATTATTCTGCAGCAAATTAGGCCTAGTTTTATCCTTCTTACTGACAATACCAGGCTCGTATTCTGCAATGTGTGCCCACTGCAGTAGTTCCTTTTAACAGCTTTCCTCATGTCTGCATCATGACTGTCCCTTCGTGCTGCACATATCCAGCACTGCAGGGTAACACACATGGTAGAAGCAATCCCCTCCACTGGCTTCCTCCCGTCCAAAGAGACTGACTTGCTGACAGCTGCAAGATCTTCACCTTGCCTTAGTGAGGCAGGACTGGAGATTTGTGTTTATAGAAGGGCCTGATGTTTGTCGACTTTGTTAACTCTCACTCCATCTTCCAGACTGTCTCACTGGTACCAGTGAAAGCCAAAATGAGAACTAGTCTTGAAAAAGCACTGATATGCATTCCTTTCAGGGAGTAGATATTTCTAAAGTCCATTCTAGTTGGAGTGAGCTAGGGTGACGTTAGTCTTATAATTGCAGACTGGGCCTCCTTTAGAGGCTCGGAGGCCTTAGAAGAAACAGACTTTCACATGCATAATGTAGCTTGGCAGATGAACAGTCATCTCAGAGTAAGAGCTGATCTTACTATGCAAATAGTGCCATTTGAAGAACATCTCCAGTGTTCCCAAATGTACTGGATGTTTTTTTCTTCTTTGCTGTTTGAAGACTGCTTCCGTGAGGCTACTGATCTGGCTTTGTTTCTGTAAAGAGCATTGCAAATTAGCTTAACCAAATGCTGAAGAAATGTTTGTGCATCAGTGCAGGTATTCCAGTATTTGCCCTTTCAGAATTCTGACACTGCTCGGAGTCTTCCCGGCAGTCTGGATCTTTGGGGTCCTTGGTTTAGATGCTGAAAATCTGAGTAAGCTTTTAGGGAATAATCTGGGCTGTGCAGAAGTCTTGTGGCCTGAGTTTCTCACCCCACTCCCTCAGACAGTGAGCTCCTCCAACTGGTGGTGAGTTCTCACAGCGTAAATGAGTCCAAAAACTGGGCCAGGGAGGCCTTGGGAGAACCTAGTTTCTGAAATGTTAATCCATTTTTATTCTTAGGTCAGCTTCGTGCAGAGCGGTTTGGAACTTTAGATGGAGAAAACATTTATAATTGCAACTGAAATAGTATATTCTCACACTGCCAATGCACTAAGCTTAGATGCGGCGCTGTCCTGGAGTGCACCAGCCCTCAAACACTATGTTCCTTTTGAATTTGTGCATTAATGTGGTATCTGTCCTTGAAGTTTGGAAATACCAGCAGAGGCTGAACAGTGATAAGCAGTTCTTACATAGGCGCTGCTGGCACAGACTCCTTTCTTGGCTAGCCTATCAGTGTGAGGAGAGTGGAATTACAGATCCCAGCCCAGCACCCACTAGGGCCAAAGTTCTTTCTTAGCCAGTCTCTTGATAAGCATCTGGATGCTGCAGAGGGACACATAGAAGTAAAAATTTCTCTCTGAGGATTTTTATGCTTGTTTGAATGAAGACGTTCACTCATATCAATGTAAAATTGCTCAGGGTGAACATTTTACACTCAAGTGTGATACTTATGGGTCCAACTATTTTCATACTTAACTGTTTAAATGCAAGTGTTACGGGAGTATAGCCTATGGGAGGGACTTTTAAGGTTAGCACAGATACCCAAGTTACACAGGCACAGCAAGTAGCATAGGCTGCAGTTGTCCAGTTGTCCAGACCCCTGTGGGAATACAGACTCCTCTGCAGCTGTGCATCCCAAGGTGTCTGGGGTAAGGCAGGCATGTGCAGGGCAGGCAGATCTGAGAAGGCAAAGCCCTTTCATTGCAATCCTCTCCAAAAGTCACAGGGATGTAGGATGAAAGAGAAGTCTTGTGTCTGTTCGCTGCATGGCCGATGTCAGAAATGCAAAGTGAGGTCTATCCTGTGACCTAGCAAGAGGTAGGCTTAAAATAAAGATCAATGTTAGTAAGACAGTGCAGTGCTTTAGTGAGTGATGTTCAAACCATGAGCTGCAGTTTTGCTGGCTGAAGTGAGGCAGTTTGACTGCTGTGATGCGATACAGTGATGCTTTCCATTATGCTACTGCATGAATCTCAAGCTGAGAAAGCACAATCAAATAAAAAGATGCTGAAAACTGAACTTATCACTGAACCTTAATCACTGGGCCTTAATCACCCCACTGGGAGGTGTGCAGCATTTATGTAGTGTTCAGTGTAAGGGGGGCAAGTCTTGTGTCTTTTGTCTCAGAGCATCTGAACACTAGAAGCAATCATTTAGCAGTCAGTGAGCTTTCTCCTACCCACACAAGGCTTCCCAATTATATCCCCATGCATTTGATCTGAGTTGCTCCTGAGTTATACTGGTGCAAATACAGAATTTGGGTCAGGAATGTATTATGTATTTTTAGGGCTGTCAGTCCAGTATTAGTTTCCCTTTTCTTTATATAAAAATTAGGGGGAAAAAATCTTATTTCCATGGCTCACTGCATGTACCAGTGTTGGAAAAGTTCCACAGTACATTATTCATTGTCTTTTCTTGTCTTTTTCAGACACATATGACCCCACCAAAGTTGAAAAGGTGTGAGATGAACAGAGAAGAGAATAAAGATGTCTGCTCTACTAAGAATGTTTCACTGATTTTTTTTTTTTTGCTGGGTGCTTTTTGTTTGTTTTTTGTTCTTTGATGCTTGGAAATTGCCTCCATTTGTGGTGTTCGTGGTGTACTGATAATGCCTTTATCACTGCCACTAGGAATTAGCTATTCATATCTGAGACTGTTGCGGAGACCGCAGAAAAATCTGACTTCTACATTGGAACCATCTGGCTTTGTAGCATTAAGACTTAATGCCTACAGTTGGCAAAGAGTTTTTATCTGAACAGTATTTCAGTCTTCAGCTGGGATGATGAAATGCATGAAGTGAGGCTTTTGAGCTTTCTCTTTGGTGTAGATGTAAACGTGGGAGATTAGTGAAATGATTTTTAAAAGAATGTGAATTTATAAGCTAAACTTCTAAGTCTCTACAGTCTAAACATTGTTTAACTTAAGGGATTTTTGGCCATAAGCAGAAAGTGCTGCTGCACTAAGTGGGGGAAGGAATGCGAGACAATGGTAGCAAAGACTGATTGTGAAATTATTTCTGACTTCCAGAGTCTGAATTTACTTGGATTAAATACTTACTTGCCACCTAGAAAGAAGAAAAGCAAAAAAAAAGAAGAAAAAGCTTCTAAAAAATGAAGACTTTTGTAATACATTGTACAGAACGTGTAATTATAGTAGCTGGCAACTAGTGTTCCTGACCAATGCAAAGTATACCACTGGCTGTTTTGCACTCAGTATTACCTATTTTTGTTTCGCTGTTTAGAAATTCTTTATATGAAAGAATAGTAGCTGGTTTAAAATAGCCCATTTTAACAAAATAACTATATTTCTTGTTACAGAATACTATCTATTTTTCTATGATGTAAACAATTGCTAACAAGTGGCAAGTATAAAGAAGTATTATTATTATTATTATTATATTTTAAGAAGACATATCCCTCTGAGTGAAGGTGACCCAAGAAGATTTCACTTGTATATCTTAATGGACACTCCATATTGCTCCATATTCAGTAGCACTCCCTTATTTTCTGAGAAGAGCCATCTGTGTACGTATGTATGTACAACAGGGTTATTTCTATTTTTTGGCACTCAAGCCTTGGATCATTCTTCTTGGAGCAGCTTTCCGAAACACAGCTGAGAACTGTCTGGGCTGGTGTTGCTGCCATAACATTCCAGTGACTGTGCTTACCAAAAAAGTGGGTTTGGATCTCTGTCCCGGTATCTTTGAGCGGCTTGGATGAAATACCTGTTTCTTTCTTTCACTTAACTTCCTTTTACACATTGTGACTTTTGATTAGGCCAGTGTAATAAAAGAAACAAACCTGGGTTTACTTCTTCCCTGCAGCTAACTGATGGTGCTGGGAAGGAGTTCAGATGTCTTCCTCAAGGCATTTGAATACATGTCTTTAAGTGTATGTTATCTGCACACACAAATGCATGAACTGCAAAGTATATAATAAAGCCTATGCATTCTGCTCTTTGATACTGAATTAGCCTGCGTAGAATCTGTGATTTTAAAGCCTTTATGTTCATTTCTGTGCATTGTTCTTTTTTTTTTTTTTTATAAGTACCTGTTTGCTAACATTCTTCAGATAACTTGTTCGTGTACATCACTGGTCTATTTTACCATCTTCTTTTTTGTTGTCGTCGTTTTGTAGCATAATTTTATTTTCTAAAATCTAATGTCTTTAAATATTTTTTCCTAAGAAGTCTGTAATCTGGAAAGAACGACAGGGAGAAACACTCATCCTGTGTTTTGACAGAATTAATTTCTTGTCTGTAACACACGATTCTGTTACATATGGACTATTTAAAGCTTGTTTGAAAAGCAAATGTGGTGTATAATTTATTTTATTAACTCTTGAGCGTGCTGCCTAGCAATACTTGCTGACAAACTTTTTCTACCATTCTTGCTATATTCACCTTTCTTTTAAAATAATCACCAGTACTCATCTAGGATGTCTGGGAGCCATTACAAGGTTACAAAACATCTTTCAACCCACTCAGTCTACAAAAAGCTACTTCCAAAAAAAGAACTGCTTCGACTCTCATCATCCCTCCTAATGGCAGAGTTGAGGGGCCTGGCAATAACTTGAACATTTTAATTTACCCTTGGTTTCTGGAGAACTGTAAGTTGTCACATCACTGTTCCTGCTACCTTCAGTTCATGGCTCTGTGGAAAAATAGGTTTTTGTGCATTTTTTTTCCTTCAGATGGGAAGTAGTTGATTGATTCTGCAACACATCTGTTTCATCACTCATGTCAAGTAATTACTTTTCCAACACATGTAAGCATCCATGACGTTAGAAAACAAAATCTGAAAAGATAGGAAGAAGCAATATTGCAAAATTGCTTTTAGTGGACAAGGCTATGAGAAATAAAAACGTAGGAAGTTAGTAAGCTTTATTTTGCAGAAATGTGACTGACCGATGTTTGAAAGACTGCAGCTAGTTCTGCTTTAAAAATGGTGTTTTAGTCTAAGTGCACTGGCTATTTCATACTATTATGCATACCAGTAAGAACATAGAGTACAGCTTTATGAATTATTGTGGCTTAGTGTTTTTACAGTACCTGTGCCATAATTAAAATACCAGCTATTTGAATGCACTGGGAAATAACATAAATTAACATTTTTCCACCACTTGCAAATAGTCAGCAGAAAGCTCCTTCTAAACCAGATGTAGTTAAAAAGTAGAAAATGATCACTTTCAGTGCTTAGGAGCATAAACTGTCATGGCAACAGCTATCAGTGGTAATGGCAGCTGCAGGAGCTCAGGGCTGAGTGGATGCAGAAGAGGTTGTGGGGCCTGTTTATGGTGCCTCCTGCAATGCAGCGGTGTGACTGCAGGACTCTGCATTTACATTTATTCTCAGGAGGAAGAGCAGAGCTGGTTCCTCAAAAAGCATGTTGTTGGATATGTGTGCAACTTGTCTTGCTGTCCTGCTACCAGGGGAGCAGGGGATGCTGGGGTTGGATGGTAGGCTGTCAGAGTGGTTGGCTGGGGTGATACTGGTTTCACAAGTGTTCCCAGATACATGCAAAAAAATCCCCACAAATAAACCCAACAAACCAGAATCTGGGCTTACATATTTTAAAAACATTTAATGGGGAGACTCCCCTGGAGATGGATAGCTAAACAACCATCTCCTTCCATTTACTCTGCTGAAATCCACAAGGGATGGTCAACTTTCAGGGTTAGCAACAGTAACAGCATTTAGTGGCAGTGCTAAGGTGCCACTCCTGTGCCAGGAAGATACACAGCGAATCCAAAGGTTGAGGCTCTTCTGGCTGAGAAAGACGAGTCACCAGTGAGCTCTGAGTGCTACGCCAGCTTTGCTGACCTATGCTGAGCAAGAAAATCACCTCACTGGCTTTACAGTGGGGGAGGTGAGAAGTGAAAAGGTGCTCGGGGACTCCCTGAGGGGAATGGCATTTTTTGAAGGTGGAAGTGCTCCCTCGTGTGGTTTCCCTGAGCACGAATTAGAACTCTGAAGGAAGAATCACTACTCTGAACTCGCTCTAGCCCTTGCTAGAGGCATCCTGAACTGGGCAGAAGTGTGTTCCGAAGTGTGTATTTCAAATCCCACTGCCATCGCAACTAAATGGGGTGGGATGAGGCATGCAAAGAAGAGAAATCCCTTTGCATGACTCAAAATCATTGGTAACTGAAAGGCCCGAATAAGCCTAACTTGTCAGCTAACAAAAAACAGCAGCAACAACAAAAAACAACAAAAAAAGCTTTTCTTAAGCATAAGATAGACTGTGGTATTTCATACCACAACTTCCACAGCAAACAACTGCATACAGCCTTTGTTTCCTTCACTCAGCTCCTGATGGAACATGTAAAAATGAAAGGATGTTGGGAGCAAAGATCCTATATACTGAAACAGCCAAAACCTTTGAAAAAAGGAAGGATAGTATGTGCTTAAAGTGGTCGAGTAATAAAATTAATCTATCAAGTGTGCACCCTTTGAAAACAACCAGTCCTGTCAAGCTTACTCACATATAAACATTTGAGTTTAGTAAAATATTTCTGTTTAATATCATAAATCAATATTAGTCAATATTCTGTTGCCTTTGGCACATGGACAGCCAGCTGAATGTTAGTTTTGCAGTACTGGACCTCTTCCTCACATTTAAAATGACATTTTCATCACTGCCCCTTTTCAAAAGAAAAACAAATGATTGGGAGAATAGTAAAAGTGAGAGTCTTGTGTTTCAAATGGCAGAAGTTATTGCAAAGTGGGCATTTTGTCCAAGTTCAAGATCTGACTGAGGTGAATATACCTGAGAAGTAAATCTTTACTTGACAGGAGCCAACAGCTGAAGTGAGACAAAGCTGCAGGGTAATATGTGTTAAAAAGATTGGAAAGGATTGGTGACTTACTGGCTTTTTGAATGATTTTTGTAAAGCTGTCCTTTTGCAGGACAATGTTACTTTGGGGAAGGAGGAATCACTGTCCTAATTTCATTACACTGGCAGTAAACCATGATACTGTGGTCCTCATTTACTGGAGTGAGATTTACTTAAACACGTAGACCACAGCATTTAAACTTCTATTCTTCTGCATAGTTTCAATAAAGGATCAAACTGGAGGTTTCATGAGATGATGATTCTATCACTGAATCCATTAGAAATGTTGGGAAATTGTGATTTAGTGCTGCTATTCAAACTTGCACAAAAATGTACACTGCACCTCCCCCCTGGAACTAAACAAAAGCTGTTTACCATCAACTCTATTTTTAAAGGAAAAAATGTTTCCAAGAAAGAAAAAGGGAAATCCTGATATCAATAGCAAAGCCCCAAACCACAGTGCTATCTCCCACCCAGGCAGAAAAATATGTTTGCAATATGACCTGCAGAGCTGCACAGCAGGCAGAGGGTGAAGGGAACTTAAGTCAGAACTGACCAACACATGGCTGAGATTAGAAATAAAAATGAAATTTCCCGGCCAAGAGAAACCACAATAACATACGGATTATAAATGAAAGAGGAGCTTTCCACCCTCAACAACAGCAATCTCAGCCTTCTTTCTAGATCTGGACTTGCAGAGAAAACAATCAGAACCATTCCAAAAGCCGTTCCTAACCTAAGGAAAATGAGGAGTTACATGTGCTAGACAGAATACCAGTATCTGTCTTTGTCTTTACAATTATTGCAGATAATTCTTTTTCAAGACACTGTGGCCTACCTCCAAAACTAATACTGGATAATTTCCATGGATTCCTGCTCCAGGTAGCCCAAGGGAAGAGTTAGAGGGAGAAAGAGAGAACAGGAGCAAGCAATTACAATAGTATTTGTATCAGAAGATGAATGTGTTTAAAGAGTTTTCTCTGTATTTTTCTCCACACAATGCAAATACTGTGTTTCTGTGCTTACATGTAAACTGGAGGGGGGCTGTTGTTCAATAGGAGACATTCTCAAAATAAAGATTTTGCTTGGATTTGCTCTTCTCTGATGTTGATATTGTTATCGTGGAACCAAAATGGAGCATGTGCTCTGATGTTTGCACTGTCTTGATGAAGATAAGCATATTGGTGAAGTGTTAAAAGGCTGCAGTATTCTCTAGGGGACTGCTATTTCACTGTAGCGAAACCTGACCTTGTGGCTGGTTTGTTACACCACAGAGTACAGACATTGGCTTTCTCTCTGGTATGTTTACTTGCAAAAAAATTACCTTCCACATCCACACTTTCCGAGATCTTCTTAGTCACTAGGTCACATGTTTCCAAGCTGAGTTGTTTGCTACCTTTAAGGTATGTTCTGCTTCCATGCATGAGCAGGTTCCTCCTTTACAGCCTGGCAACCAGCCATTTGCTCTGTGTAAACCCACCATGTCAGAACATTTTCCACTCCCTTTGCACAACCTGATATGAAACTGGGATAGTTTACTTTGGCTATTTGCAGTAAAGAATGGCATGCTCTGTGCTGATAAGACTTCAAGAGAGCAAAGCTATTATTTTAATATTAAAAAAAAAACAAAACACCAACAACTCACTGACAATAGTGTAAGCTACTCATGGTTAAAATGTGCAAGTCTGTTTTTTGTCACTGGCTCACAAACAGGTTAGACTTCACTGCTGGGTCCATACATGCTGTGAAGAAACAATGAATTTATCTCCGTACTCCTCTCCTGTCCCAGATCTACCTGCAGAACATGAGACCAGCCAGATCCAGGGAGGCTGCATGTGGAAACTACTGTTGAAGTTTTGCTCTCTTTTCCATCAACTAACCACTCTGATCTCACCCCATCTTCTCTTCTTCCCCGGCTTCTTTAAGTATTAAGAGCTCTAGTCTGGCATAATCCCAACAACCATCCAATCTGAATCTACAAACGTTCTTGTAGGAGAGGGTAGATGTTCAGTTCTATCCACTTGCAATTATTTCTTTGTTCTGGAAGCCTGAGATCTTATGCACAAAGCATGGGGCTGGACGTGTCATAGGGGCCAGCACATAGAGCCCAGTACTCCTTCCAAGCAAATCTGTAGGCACTGATGATAACCCTGCAAAACACGTGAACAGGAAAGGCAGAGGTGGCTGAGCGGATGCTGCTCAGCCCTCACTCAGGTTTCTGCTAGGGCAACCAGAAACCAGCTGCAAGGCTCTGCACCCCTTCCAGCACCAGCTTTGAAGCCAGCGGGTCACTAACCCCTGATCACATTATCCCACACAGCCCTGACTCTTTGCTAATCATGCAAGTCCCCTTGCTCTTATCTTATTCAACACACATCTCATCTCCTTTATCTCTCTCACTGGCCTCTTACAGCTCTAGAGCATGTTTGACCTTTCCTGGGTAGTGGCGGTATGCATACCCAAATTCAGTTAAAGCTGTGTTATCTCTCTCTCTGTTCTGCTCTGAGTCTTCTCAGGGGGAAGACAAACAGCTGCTGGGAATCCCCTTGTGTGATTCATGCAGAGGTGCTAACATCAGCCCAAAGCAGCATCACACCTCGGCGGTGATGCAGAAACAAAGGGGGCTGATCGGGAAGCCAACTCCTTCGTTTTAACCTCTGAAGTAAAAACATTTATTGTACAGATAATCAAGAACAAGGCAAATGTTTGCTAACAACAATAGGAATAAAAACATTAGATCCCTGTGAAGGGCTTTATTTCACCTGAGCCCTCCAGCACTGAACTTAAAGAGCTGTCTGCATCTTGTTTTGCCGTTGATTTAACAGCCAGACCTTGGGACGGACCGGCTGGTCACATGTTGCCCTAACTGAGCAGCTTTAGCTTCTCCTCTCACCCCTTTGCTTCTCCATTCAAACTACAGAGCATTTACACTCTGTACCACCCCAGGTACAGAGGTTTCACTGCAGCTGCAAGACCAGTCACGTGAAACCCACTGAACAAACAGCGCAGTGACCTAGCCAGCTAGTATCATATGAATTGGAGGGGTTATGACATCTTGTGGGCAGGAAGGCCTGTCATTTGTCCCACTTTTTCATTATTATCATATCACAGTGTTTAGAGTATAAAGGAAGTCCTTTGCTCTCCCAGTGGTGGGTCAACTATAAATATCCAGATGGCACAGGACAACGAGGGCTGTAAAACTCAGGATGTGGGTCACAGGACTGCTGTCTGCTTTCTGTTTGGGAGAACACGATAATAAACCCTTGCAAAGAACTCCGATAACACCATATGAAAGGACTGCAAACACTGTGAAAGAGATCTTCGGCTGCTGTAAAATGTTACTGCTCTCTTCACTTTGTGGTACGCTGCTTTTCTTATTTCCTACCCTTCCCAGCCCCTTCTTGAGTGCCCAAGGCTGAAAAGTATGCACAACACTTTCTTCCTTTCATTTTACCTTTCAGGTCCTTTTCCTTCTCAACATAGATGCTCATCTATGTTCCTCATCTACGCACCCTCCTTACCCTAAGCAGCTCTCATACAAATCAGTTACTCCGGTCATAGGCGTCCTGAGGGGTATTGGTACCATGCCAAAAAACAGGGAGGGTCCTTTCCCCTGCCCCAAAGAAGCACAGTGACTTCAGTGAGGTGAGTCAGGACAGAGACCAACTAAGGCCTGCATCATATTCATATTTTTAACACAAAGATTCCTCATGTAAAAATCATCATTTGTTCCCCCGAAGAAGTGTAAAAATTCATGAGTGTTGTCAGCTCTTGTAATAAGAGGATGTTCATGGTGAATATGTGCCTTTTATTCCTGTGTGCTTTGCATTTTTCTTACTAAATGCTTATTGGTTATGGTTCTGGTGTTTTAATAACCCCTGGACAATGTTTACTGCAGAAGATTTAAAAAGAAAATTCAGGGGAAGAGGGGATAATGACACAATTAGGTAAATTTCAAACCCTCACCCTTTGAAAATCTTCTTTTCCTTTCCTTTTTTTTGATCTGCTTGAATCCCTAGGTTCCACCCATCCCATCCTTCACACCACAACCACCCAAACTGTATACAAACAGCTCTGCAGAGCAATAGATCTCTTCAAATCGAAGTTACAAGTCAGTGTTTGGTGACTGCATTTATATCCATACAATTTTTTTGACTGCTGAAAAAAATCATATTGCTTTAACTGCATCAGCAAGGCCACAGAATTTCATACTATAGGTTCACATTTCACACAGACAACAGTGCAAGGTGTTACTCATGTCTCCTAAGGTAAGGGAGATTGATTTCCCTTTTTTATTCTACTTCTTGAGACAGGAACTGCCCTCTCATGCTGAATCAGCAGGATATGCTCTGTGACACAGCCTTTATCTGGCTGAAGAGCTGTTAATGAGTCTAAAAATCGCATCCCACCCGAGTCCCTCCCCCATTAGCGAGCACAGGGCAGAGAGGGAGCTGAGCCCCTGCTGCACACAGCTGTGATCTGAGATAAGTGCCCGGGGTCCACCTCCACCTCCCTGCAGCAGGGAAGACATTTGAACTCCTGGACCCTTCCTCAATTCAATCTCTAGCTGACAAACACACAGCAGGCAACTGGAAGAAAAAAAAGAAAGAAACAACAAAAAACAAGGTTCAACCCATCCCAATGACTCAGTTTTAGGACATCTGACCAATTTCCTAAACCTTGCCTCAGGAATTTTTTTAGGCACTGTCTGCACTTTTCAACCATATAAATAGTTGAAAGAGCTCAACATAGCAGTAGGGCAGCGAAGCAAAGAGACTGAGCTGAGAAGGGAAAGAAAATCTTGATCACATGCAGACAGTGCAGAAAAAAAACAGGGAAGTCACTTGTTCAAAGGGCTGCAGCTGACCTCTGTCAGCTCACAAACCGACCTGGAGCAGTGCTTTGTCTGCACGTCCTTTTGCAGGTGGTCAGTGATAACCCCTCTCTGACAGCTCTGACCATGCTGTGCAACACAAACCCATGGCAGGCCCTCTCGGTGTCCTACTGGAAGACTCTTCCTTGCTGCCTGAGGGTGAAGGCAACAGGAGAGAGAAAATCACAGCTGTGAATTCAGCTTAATTTCTGACTTCCGAGCACCTGTTCCCCCTTTCTGTTGTTAGACACTACACCACTTCTTCAGTGGCCCAGTGGCCTGTCAGAGGGCTGGCTCCTCTCTCCCCAGTCAGCCCAGAGTACTTGGATCTTATTTCTCCATTTCTTCTCCATTTTCTGCCACAGAGCATGAGGACCTGCTGCAGCCCCTTCCTCACACAGAGGCTATGTCCCCACAGCACTGCACAGTCCAAGAGCTGGCACTGATCGCCAGCCATGCAGGCCTTGAGAATGCCTCGCTCCTCCATGCCCTGATCCCATGGCAAGAGCCATAAGGAGACATAGGGCTTTCCTGCACCGTCTGTGCGAGGAGATGGGCCATTCTGTGCCACAGAGCCCTGACCATGGGCTGCGGGTCTCTCTGCTGGGAAAAGGCTGACAGTGGATTTGCCACCATAGCGGCTTGTTTGTTTTCTGCAGAATAAGGACCCCCCGTGAAAAAACAGTCTTGTGTTATTGTCCTTTTATTTTATTTTTTTTTTCTTGGTGTTCTTCACATGTGGGAAAACTTGAGAAGAAAGAGGCTGCCCTACTCCTCATGGCTTCTCCAGGGCTATGCAATCTCCCTTTTCCTTCCAGTAAAGGAGCTCTGGAGAGAGGGCAATATCCAGGCAGATTCATGCCTTCCTCGCAGCGTTGCAAAAAACTGCCGTGCCGCCTGCGAGGGCAGAGCGGCGACCGAAACTCCGCGGCTCCCCGAAGCGCTCAGGGGCCGCCGGAGCCTCCCGCCCTCGGAGCCCACGCTGGGCCGCACCGGGTCGGGCCGCCGCCGGCGGAGCCTTCGAAACAGCGCCACCTGCTGGCGGGAGCGGGCGCTGCGCGGGTCTTGGCGCGGCGGGAGCAGCGTGGGGCGCGCAGGGGCGGGGTTGTGAGGCAGCCGCGGGATGCGGCAGGAACGTTGAGGGCGGAGTTGGGGTTGGGTGCGAGCTGGTGGGCTCCGAGTCCTCATAAACTGGAGCCTCTATAAGAAACAGAGTCAGATCAGGGGAGGAGTGGGAAAATGCTGCGAGGCAGGCAGTTGGTGCTGTGGCACACTGTTAGAAGCAGTGTTTGGCAGAACCACAGAGAGACAACAATTTCAGGAACTCTTCTCCTGGACTGGATTATTTTAGTCATCTCCTCCAACCCTAAAGTTTGTATGATTCTAGTATCACTTTTGGGACTAGGGAGACTCTTGGGCAAGAGAGAATCTCTAATTCTTAATGCAGATTTTACAAGGCCGGAGTCTTATTCCAGTGATGGTTCTCATGGAGGCAAAGCAATAGGAGGCTGTTTCCAAAATCAAATAACCACATCTTTTTGCCACCTTTCAAATCCCAGCAGCCAGAGCTCCATGTCTCCTTTCAGACCAGGTGTCCTACAACCCACGCCCAAATATATGACCCATGATCCCATTTGCCTTTGGGCCAATTCACAACTGAATTGTCTGATCTCTATTCTGCGGCTTTAGACCCAGCACAGGTAAATTTGACATTTCACACTTGTGTGGAAAATTGCTTTGGGGCAGCGAGTAATAGGAGAGTCTGTGAAGGATGGCTTTATTTTTCATTACTGATTGTGTTGAGATGGCTGAAGAATAGCTGGAAAGGGATTAGGGAAGGTGTCTCGATGCTGGAGGAGGAAAGCTATGCCTTGGCATTTCTGTCATGGGGAGCTGTGTCCTAGGATAGCTGGGAACACCCACTGAACAGAGCCATCAGTCATCCAGCTGCCCTGTAACCTCACCCATCACTTACACATTTTTTCTCAAATTTTGAAGGAGTTGTTGCTGAAATAACCCAGTTTTGCCTTGAAATTCGTCTAACTCCCAGTCTTAATAAAGATTTTCTCCAGTCTTTGATCTGAGCAAACCCTCTGCTGAGGGGAGATGGACATTTGTATTTGAACATGTCAGTAGGTGAGCTGGGAAGAGGAATTAAGGATATTTCAGGAATGCATTAAGGATAATTTTTCACTCTTAATTCTCATGGAAAAAAATATGTGGTGAATTCGGCAATAGGTTCTGTGTGCTTTTCATGTTATAAAATGGATGTAGTTTACCCACTTTCTTTTGAGCAGCATTTTGAGGTCTGAAAGTAAGAAAAGAATATACTAGCACTGTATTTCTGTAAGAGTTTTCTATTTTTTCTCATGTGTATTTCTTAAAAAAGAGCATATTTCCAGCTCCCTACACATCTTCTCTTTCCTGTCCTCACGGGGAGATGGGTAGATGTTTTGGTTCCTTTTCTGGTGTCACAAAAGCCGAGCAGGGCCTTCTCATTACCTGTGCTGTGCCCACCATGCCTCTTTAGACCATCCTTGGAATTGCTGGCCTCTTTCAGTCACACAACAAATCCTTTTTTAGTCTATATGAATCCCTTTGGCATCACAGGCTATAGGAGGCTATAGAAGCCAAATAGCTATTGTGCTCCTTTTGTGTCTCCTCCCCTCACCTTCTAATCCTGCCTATGAGAAACCAGAGTATTCTCTTAAAGGACTCTGAAGATGGTGAAAATTCAGTTATAACTGCAGAACCAAAACTGGAGAAATAAAGAGTTCAAGTCCCATAAATAGAAACTTCTCTTGTTTCAAATGAGTGTTAGAACAGACTCTCCTCTACAGTGCTCCAGAAGCATTTATCTGATTTTCTTCTGAGCTGACCAGAGCCAGAGCACAGGCTGCCCTCCCAGGAAATGCCTGCCAACCACCTCTTTCGAAGAAACATTTCTCAAATTGAGTCTCATTTGACAAGAAAGAGAACAAAAGAAACAGAACACCCAGGTTATTCGCTAGATGCAAACAAATAGGCTGCACCCTTCAAGCACTTAGAGGCAGGAGGGAGTGAACATCTCTCCTAAGGAAGTTGCCACAGGAGTCCCCCTTCTTCAGACACATCTTCCTGCTGCCCCATGGCAAAAGCCAGATTTAAACACAACAGCTATGAATCTCACCCTTTGGCAAGCTCCCAGCACCTGCAGGCTGCTTCCTATACAAGCCTAGCCAGCTGCTTTCCCTCTTTTCTAAAGGGCAAAGATTGGTCTTATGAAGGTTTTTTGGGTGGCAGATTTATTTTCATAAAACTAATGTTCTTTAAACCCAGTTTTGTTTTTTGTTTGTTTGTTTTGTTTGTTTGTTTTTAAGGTCAAAAGCCTAATGCCTTTCACTCCAGCAGCATCTGCCTTTAATGTGTAAGCCAGTATTATTTTAAAGATTTGCACAAACATCTTCAGTGAGCTCATCTCTCCTGCAATGCAAGAGACCATAGGGAAAATGTGTATCAGTGAAAAGCAAATTCAAAAGAACTAACAGCATTTAGGTTGATAAATATGAAAGTATATCTATGTACATTTAGGTATCTTAATCAGAACCTTATCTGAGTTAGAGTTCCCAAATTTTAAGCCTTAGAAAGGGAAAAGAAGGCAAAGAGAGGCAAGGCAATGCTCACACAGGAGGAGTTAGTGTTAAGATAACGCTTTTCCTTTCTCTTTCAAACAGGGCTTCCTGCGAGTAAATACCAACATTTTTGAAGCAACCATCCACAGGAAGAAAGAAGCTGATTTTTGGGAATATTTGTTATCACTTTGGTTTAATCTGTCAACAACTGTAGTCCATGAGTTAACCCTACACATTTTTTAGAGCAGAACAAACTCTAGTGACTCAATCTGAGCATAGTGGATATTCACTTTAAGCAAGAGACACTATCACTTTCTGGTTGTGGATTTAGTTCAGTGCAACTCTTGGTGTCAGTCTAATCTCAGTGAATGTCTGCAGGAAAATGTAGATCTTCATAAAACGTCAATCCTAGACTTAATAGCTTTGAACGCTGCGTGGAGAGACTTTTGTATAAGTTCTATATCATGTGCTACTTTGAAGAGGTCTAGCAGTGCTTAGCTGCTTGCTATAAAGCCTAGTTTTTTTTGCTTATAATTTCACTAAACTTTTAAATATGTTTGGGTGGTAGATTTTCCATGTCAGGCATCTGTTTTGGGCTTTGATTTCAACAAACTGAGCTACCTCCAAAATTCAAGTTCAGGATAAAAAATGCTTTTTTTTTCTCCCCGTGTCCTGAAATATTTGAGAGCCCCTTGGTGAGTTGTGGCAGCTGGGGACAGTTCTTTCACACTCCAGAAAAGGCTCACAGTGTAGCAGAAGAAGTGGCAGAGCATGGGCCAGAAGAACAGCCTTTGAAACACCAAAGCAGTCATAAAAACACATTTACAGACTGTGATTTTAGCATCTCCCAGAGCACATCCTCTCAGAGCACGTGCAGAAGGGGTGTGCACCTTGCTGCAAGGAAGCACGTGGGTAGGAAAGAATACCATAAATTCTCCCCATCCCTCTGCCCCCATGGCTTGCAGGAAACATCATTCAAATAGATTTTGGAGACTATGGTAGCACCACTAACAGCCAGCAGGAGCTGTGCTTTGGGCAAATGAAGTGTCATGCTTGAAAATCCTGAAAAATCAAGTGTGACACACTTCAAACTAAACACTCAATTTCCTAGCAGGCTTTAACTGTCATGATTGATATGGATGAGTGTAGAATGGGGTGTTGACTCACAGATATGCTAATCTCGCAGACTGCCTTGAAAATAATAATTGTTTTCTGTGGAGCACAGAGACTACAGTGTTGACTGCAACAGAAGGATAACATGACTCTGTCACTCAAAAAGCTAAAACAGTATAATGACCTTATTTCTGGTATTGCCTAACTTTTGAATACTTGACTTGGCACCCTTTGTATTGTTCTTTAAATAGGGTTTTTATGTGAGATAATATGACTCTGACAGGCTGAAAAGCCAATTATTAGGCAAGCTTCTTAATCTCTTTCTAACTTTACAGTTCCAGCACCCAGCCCTGAAATTGAGTTGTCAAATATGATTGATCTAAAACTATGGTTCTCACCATCATCTGTGGATCCCTGGAACAGCTCCTGAGGGAACTGTCCGAGTTAACTAACTGCTTGTTGTCAGCCAGCTTACATTTGAGAAGCAGGGCCTTCCACAACTATATGCTCTTTAGAGGTTTGCAAATAAAAATCATGGATTTTATTACAGAATCATAGAGGAACAGAATATCCCCAGTTGGAAGGGAATCAGAAGGTTCACCAAGCCCAAGCCCTGGCTCCACACAGGACCACCCAAGTCTCATGCCTGAGAGCAGTGTCCAGATGCTCCTTGAACTTCAGCACTCAGGGCTGTGCCCACTGCCCTGTGCATCCTGTTCCATGCCCACCCCCCTCTGGTGCAGAACCATTCCCTGGTCCCCAGCTGCCCCTCCCCTGACACAGCTCCATGCCGTTCCCTCGGGCCCTGTCATTGTCACTCAGCGCTGCCCCTCCACTCCCAGAGATGAAGGCCGCCGTGAGGCCTCCTCTCACCATAAACCTTTTTTTGTGAATTGGCCACAGACAAGTTATGATCATTTAAAACATTTTGCTTATTCAGAATTACTCAGTGGATAACTTCCATAACTTCCTGATCAAAAGAATACTAAATACTATGACTAGTATTCAGTATTTGGATGTGGGCTGAATTCATGAATCACAAGGATGTTGTTGCTCCGTGTTTTCCCCATAGGACAAGTGAAACTTAGCTCCAAGTTTTCTGCCTGATCGCTCCCATTTGTACAAGTCTAAAATTGCCCTTTTCTGTGAACATTCCCTATTGTTTCTTAAAAATGTACTGCTTGGCTCAAACAATAGATCCTGTCAAATACAGTGTGCATTTGAACACCTGCATGACCTCTGGAAACTGATTGCTGGAGACACATGGGCAGCTTAAATTAAAGGCAGTAAATGGTTCACTTCACACTTTCTTTTATTAAAATATCTACAAATGCTTTGGCCTTTATGATATTCTCATAGTAAGTAAGTGAATCAGTTGTAAAGATATGAATTAATATTTTCAGAAAATGCTTTTTATGTTCAAGATCTGGAGAGGGAAATCGCTTCGATTGGGTATAGGGCAACTCTGGAAGAGGTGTGTGTCACTTGTAGGTCACTACAGCATATCAAATATTGTGAGAGCAAAATAGCTATAATAAAGTATTGTAAATCAAAGCATATAGCAATTTCCCTTCTTGACTGCTCTAAGTCTACTAACTCCTGAGTGTAGTGGATTTTGAGCAGCTCTGAAGCTGATACTAAGCTGATACTCTGAAGCTGATACTAAGCTGTGCATTGCTGACTGGGTTTGTCAAATATCAGATTGCCTTTTATAGATTTTGAGTGACAAAACTCATAGAAATTAGAAAACTCCATACTTGTTGTTGTTGTTTTTAAATAAATTAATTTCTGTTCTTTTCATAACTGAAATCTAAAAGGTTCAATAAAGAAACTGCATATTTTACTCACTTTTGTCACACTCTAAACTTACAGGCTAATAGTAATAAACTGTTTTAAATACAGGAAAGGGATCTGGAAGGGTTTTGGTTGGTCTTCTGGATTTCTCTGTCTGGATCCAGCCATTGTGTTGCTTCTGCCTGACAGATAACACTCTATGTATCAACGCTGTTCCCATTCTTTCACATGAGCAAAAGGGATTAGAACACTGCAATTAGACTTAAAGTGGAAGGATTTCATCTCTATCAGGGCTAACTGCCATGACTTCCTTTGTAGTCAATGAAAAGAGGCAGGGAACACATTGGCGTCATGCTTTTTAGACATCTGTTTTAGGATGAGACATAACATACTCAAGACTCAACGATATCAGCCAAATATTATTTATTATTCCATACTCACTTCTGCCATGTCTCTCCATGGTCACTGTAGCTTTTGCTGTACTTTCCAAGTATAAATGGAGAATCACTCTAAGTATAGAAAGGCACTGGGGTTTCAGCACTTAGCTTAATTGTTCTCCCACACAGAAGAGGTTCCATTCAGGAAGCAGTGAGCTCTGGAAGCTGGGGCCCTTCTCCTCTCTGCCAACTTCCCTTGAAGGTGCTGAAGTACACTGGAAAGTAGCAGGAGCAGAGTGGTGGACAGAGCATCTCAACAGCCCGAGCATGGTCACATCTTGCTGTCACATCTCCTGGGACACCAGCATATGGAGGAACGTGGCTTTTTTTTCTCCCCAAATCTGTATCTTGTTTCCATACTAAATTAATCACATTCCATGAACCTTGCTTGTATGTTCTTCCCGTAACTCTTTTTTTTTTTTTTTCTGTTGTAAATCACATGCACAGTGCACTGTAGAGCCCCATTTATGAAAACAAGATCTGTAACAAAACCCTCTTAACACTACTAAATCTTCTTTTAATGAATTGGACCTGTAGCTTCAATTACGAAGCTGGGCTGTGACAGCTGCAGAATGAGCCGTGCCAACAACAACAGAGAGGTGGATCACTGTCGTGAAGGTGCTAGGAGAGTTTCAGGAAAGGCTTGGATGTTCCTTCCCTTCAAGCACTTCCACATCTGCAGTGCATTACATCCCCATCCAGATGACTTCACTGGGATCTCCAGTGTTCTCGGGAGTATTTACATTATCAGAAAAAAACCACTAATTTATTTGTTCAGTCTTCCGCATAAATATACACATAGCCCAGTGTGAAACAGCTCACATTTATTTGTTTTTCTTTGTTTTCACATGGACCTACCCCGGATTTTCAGTTTTACAGTGTGTATAAAGAATTAAACTCTTTAATTAGGTTGTAAATCCTCTGAATATCTTTACCCTGTTTTTGTGCACTGCATGCCATCAGAGACTGCTCTCATTCAGCAGTATGAGAAATAGATAGAGCACCTTAAGAAGCTGGGCAGGCCACTTATGGACAGATCTAGTGACTCTCAAGTGGCCAACTAGTGGGGAAAGGCTGCAGATGCTATTTCTATCCTCTACTTCAGGTCTTGGGCACAGAGAGAGGGGCAGAGCACAAAGCAATTACTTCTCCTTGTGCCTTCCTACTGTTCTCTGTGCTGGGCTGGAAGAACCCAGTGGGTGTTCTGAGTCAAGCAACCAAGATGTTTTTCACCCATCCTGTCATATTGACACAAACTGCAAGATTTTCCTGCTACCTGCTTCATTTGTTGGCATCTTCGAGTAGCTCTCTCAAGTCATCTTGATGCCATCAAACTCAGAATAGCAGAGGATCTCTTTGGCTCCATTCAGTTTTTTGTCTGCTCCTACTGCAGGCTGAGTCGTGTTGATTTAGTAATGGAGAAGTGGAGGAAAGCAACATTAAAAGAATGCATTTCTCTTGCTGGAGCATTTGGCCTGGAGACAGACAGTCCTGTGGACATCCTCACTGAGCTGATGGTGTATGTAAAGTGGTGACAAAAGCAGAGACCTTAGCTTGCTGAAGAGAGATCACCAAGGAAAAATGCTCAAGTCTTTGTGCATCCTTGCATCTTCTTCCTCTAATTCTGTGACCAATTAGAGATGGTAAAAAAGATATTGAAAGGATCAAAAGTTCCACCACATTCAGCTGAAACTGGGCTTCTACACAATTTTAGAGTACTAGCCTTGTTACTGCTTTTGTTTCTGTGGAAGTGCCTATCCTTTTATTTAAGGATAACATTAAAAAATTGAAGATTTCAAATTGATTCCTGCAGAGATCCATAAGCAGTCCCTTACTTTAATTCCTCTCCAGTAGAAAATGTCCATTCTGATTAACCTTGCCTCCAGTCCAAAATCAGAGTGTGGTCCTGCAGCGAGTTGCTTGGCTGTATACGTGTCCCAAATGGGGAGATGTGGCTGGTGGATGCCAGCACACTGTGTCCATGCTGCCTTCTCAGGTGCTCACACTGCTGGGCAGGGTTGGCTGGAGCAAAGCCCCAGCTGCCATCTACATAAATACCCAGGAGCAGTAGAAAGGCTGCAGATGTTCAAGCTCCTGAATGGCTGCAGTGCTCTACAGCAAGGCAAAGGAGAGGTGTGTGGGTGTGCATGCTACATGGCCTTCTGGTGCTTGGGAATTTGGGGATGAATATTTCTCTCGACTGCTTAGTTTCTAAAAAACAGCTGGGAGCATATCAATAATGTTTGGCATTGCTCATGAGTCCAAAATGTTACAGTATGTATGCTCACTGACAGTATATCCAACCCTAAATGATCTGGGCTCAAAAATGATTTTGCTGGTTCGGACTTGGAGTCAACTGCGTGCCCCAGGAGAAGGTTTAAGAGTAGGGTGTGGCTGAGAAAGCAAGAGAGAAAAGCCCCTAGGATTGCAGCCAGCTTTAGTCAGAAGAACCACATTGTTATTGTATTACAGCTGCGGTGTTCTCAGCTACAAACCACACTTCAGACTCAGGCTGAAGTGGATTTGAGATTCACAGCAGAGATTCACAGAGCAAAACAATTGACAAAGCCCACATGAGGCAGTGTTTGGAAGTTCTTTGAAAGCATTGTTAGGCCAGCAGCAGGGGTCTTTTCAAGCTCTGCTCTGGTTGCTACTCTTATTTCTGAAGGTACAGCTATACAAACAAGTGACTGGGGATGTGCATTTACATCACATTGTGTTTTCCACAGCAAGGTGCCATACACAGCCTGTGGTGGATGAAAAGTTGCCTAACCCTAAAGGCAAGTTTGCTCTAAGGAAAGAGGCTGCCCCTGAGAATCTGCTATTACCAGCTAAACCTGCACTGTAAATCCACACCTGCTCTCCATTTAGAGTAATGTTTTCATAGCCATATACCATGTTACTAATGCACTTGCTAGAGATATGCTTTCATGGATGGAAGAAGCAGTCATTCAGGAGGTGTAGTCCAAGCATGCAGCATGAGCTGGGTGTTAGAGATGGAGGCAGAATATGAGCATCCAGCTGGGGGGAGGGGAGAGGAGTCCAGGGTCAGCACCACTTCGCAAGGTCATACATTATCTTTCTTCTCTGTCCATTACTTGGATAATTCTGGCCAGCAGGATGCTTTCCAAATGATTCATCATCTGCTAATCCATTAATCAAAAGGAGATGGACCAAAGTTTTGTCTACATATCATGCACTGTGCAGTTACTCACATGTTGGTCATTTCATCGGCATGTGGAAAGAACACCTGCTGGAGAAACTTGCAGCCTGACAGGGGAATGGCTCCTGCACATCTGCTGAGCTCCTAGGGACACTGCTCAGCCTTCTCATGTGGAGAGGCCACAGGTTCCGTGTGGGCTGTTTTATAGACTTGAGTCACAGACTTTGTCTATTACTCTCTTTTACAGGAAGAAAGGAGAAATAGTGCATTAATGGGACAAGGATAACCCTATCAATCTATCCATATTCCCCCACAACTAGATTTCTAGTGCCTATACTTCCCTAAGTTAGTGGCGAGGTAAAATAGTGTCAAAGAAATATGGGCTAAGGCTGGAACTCCAGCCAGCCAATATCTGGGTAATAATTTAAACTGTATTATTCATGAACACTATATTAGTACTCGTGTTAAGTCATTATAATTCTTTCAGTACCAATGTCTCTGCCTCAAATGAGAGGTGTTTAATATTAGCTGCTGTTCATCCCTTTCCAGCCAAATAAACTCAGTCTTAGTTCATTCTGTCTTGCTTAGATCAACAAACATGGAACATAATGAACTCGCCATGCTCTCTGACTTATCTTTCCAGGATGGGAAAGGCAACACATGGCAGCAAAGCATTCCCCAGCATTTCCTTTTGACAGCACACCCTCCAACTGGGGTGAGGACTGTCACAGCGCTGCGGGATGCTGCATCCTCCAGACTCCTCCACCCACTGTGCCTTCTCTTTCTGCCGCCAGCTGCTTTGGATGCTGCTGTGGATAGACAGCTTTCCAGAATGGCTCCAGGACAGCAGCAGCTGCCTCTTTCCTGCCCCGTTGTCCCATTGCAAGGGTGTCTACTGGCTTTGAGACTGGGGTACTGCTGGGCTTCATCTGTGCAAGCAACCCTCCCTGGTCCTGGTCCTATACCCAGAAATGGGAAACTCACTGATAATGATGGAAACAGAAAATGTGTGTATACCCTCCCCCCTCTCTATTAAGAGGTTTAAAACAGAGCTCTGGGAATATTTTTGAATCACAGAGGCAATACTAAGAACAAAGCCATACAATAATGTCAAGTTCTACTGATTAAATCTATTTTTTTCCCACTATTACTAGGAAATTAGAAGCAGGCAAAATTATTCATCATGTTATAGATAACTTGGCTGCAGAAATATGGCATCAGCATATGCTGAAAACTAAAAGCTAACGTGATTAGTAGAGTAGTAATTCTAGCAACAAGCTTGCCTGTATAGGATCCATCTGTTTAGAAAGTAATGTCTTTGCAGCAAAGACCAGCATTATTGTGAATCTGTAAAGCAGGTGGTATAGATCTGAGCATTAGACTCAAAATCTGGTATTGCAAAACCAGCAGTGATCTCTGAAAATGTTGGCCTCTCTGAAGAGTGGCCAGGAACTGATGCTTCTATTGATGCATAAGGTGATGATATCTGCGTTTCATTGCACTGAACTGGATAGGCTGATTTGGATCCAGCATCCAAATATGCCCATCCAAAAAAAATACATGTTCAAAGTATATCACAGCTCCTGGAGTTGATAAAAGCTTTGATTATAGAACTGGTAGTCAGTGCTATGTGTGCTGTGTGTGTGTAACGCATTGGGCACTGGCTCCCTGTGTGTTGAGAATCTGTTTTTTGCCTTTGGTTCTGCCCAGATGCTTTAACCTAGTAGCACTGTGGAAGAAGAAAAAAAGATATACTTTTGACAAGTTACAATGCAGCTTCTTTGGCTGGGCAAAAGAATTGATTAAAGACTGTTAAAGACTTGATACCTAGAGGTATGATTATCCCCACTACATTACAGTGCCTTTTTTTCTTTTCCCCCAGGGAAAATGGAGAAGAAATTGAATCCCACTGAGTTTGGGTGGCTGTTTGGCAGAGGAAGGTCCATAAAGAAGACACTGTCAGCAGAGGTCCCGTGAAAAATAAACCTCAACATCACTTTATCCAAATAGGCTCATTTAATCATGTTAAATGTTTTCGATGCATCCATAAGGACATGACAGCTGGTGTCCCCATGTCACAGCAGCCTGGGTTAGGTTACAAGTTATATACATGCTGTCCCCCACTAACCTCCTTCTCAAGAATCCAGCTCAGCCCTTCCAAATCAATTTGGCTAAAGCATTTCCCAGCCCAATCTTAGTATTTCAACATAAATAACATTTGCTGCAGCTCATCCGTCACAAGATTCTCCTTTCCTGGTATAATCCATTCCTTCTCCTGGGTAAGGCAGTGGTTTCCTGGTGGCTGCTGGCTGGGGCAATGTCCCGTGCCCAGGGCCGTGTGTGTGTGTGTGCTCTGGCCTGACCTCCTGCAGTCACCCAAATGCAGCTCTGCTGTGTAATGGTGACAGCCCCCAGCAAACCGCAAGAGGCCGTTAGACCTTCCCATCTGAGGCCTCTCTGTCATTTTAATGTCAACACATTTCGTTATTGCTGGCTTTCTTTTTTTTTTTTTCCCTCAAGTCCTCCTTTGGGATGAATGTGATGTTCATGTTGATCAGTTCTCTAGGAGTCATAAATATATCCCTCTGCACAGAATAACTGCTTGTTTCCACTATCTATATAAAGCTAAGGTTGTACAGTACAAAGATCACAAAAGTAAAAACAAGAGAGCTTTGTGAATGTGGTCATTTTGAGAAATTGCTGCCACAGCGAAATGAAGCAAAACAAAGTGAAACAAAGCTCCAGGCAGGTCAAGAAAAGTTCATGGTGAGCACTCTGAGAACCTCAGCCATGAGCCCTTGCAAATTCAGTGCACAGCTTCTGTGTCTCTGGGAAGGGCCATGCAGCATAGCAGGGTTGCACCTGGTGCTCAGCCCTCTTCAGCTGGATGTGCTCCAGCTTTTCCAGAGCCTCATCCAAAAATTAGGCTGCTGGATGGGGTTGGAGCAGGTGAGGATGTGTGACAGTGGCACACAGAGGCACCAGCACTTTTCAGCTTTGTACAAGTCCGTGCTTGCTTTTGTGATCAGCTTCTTGAAAGCTGATAGTGTAGCATACTGTCGTGAGTGATGGAACACGTATCTCCTGCTTTTCATCTCTTGAACTTTGAAGGAGCTCCAGGCCTGTTTTACCAGGGGCACAGGCTTGGTTTGGTGCTTCAGCTGCATCCCTGTAGGCTTGGAAAGCTGTACCCCTCAGGCCTACTGCTGCAGCTCAGTGGAGAGCACTTCACATTTGACATGGCAGCTGGTCAAGATTCTTTTCTTTTCACTTTCAGACACATCCCTTCCCCAGTAAATAACATTAGAGGACTTCTGGCACCCCTGCATCAGGCCAGACTTCACTGGGTTGGGTCCAGGGTATGGGGCACTTCTAAGCCAAACTGTCAGTATGCCTCTTGCCCTAGTCATCCTGAGCAGGAGAGGAAAATGCCACATCTGTTTGCAAAATGAACTCATTTCAATGGGCAATAAATGAAGCAAGCCACACTCTGTAGAAGCTGGCAGTTATTTTCTCCTCCTCCTTGATTTACTGCATCCACAAGCATCTTAGCACATCGATATTGTGAACTACGCACCAAATGGATACAACTTTCAACCTGAGGTTTCATCTCTCTTCTGTTCAAACCACAGCATGCAGTTGACAGGGTGGTGTGTGGTGTATACCTGTCTGCATAGTCACAGTCATAAAAGTCCACACAGAGCTTTTTCTTTGCTCTCTCTGTCAACTGTTTAATTTTACTTCCAAGTCTGCTTGTGTCTTTAAGATCAGTATTATACCATTTGCTGGGTTGGAAGCTGCTTAAAATCTTGCATAGTTATACTTCCTTGCCAGATCTGTTTTTTCCTATGGCCTGCATAGCCTGTGTACTACTGCGTCTCTTAGAAGCATCAGGGCCAGGCAGAGTTTCACCAACGAAGAGGCCCTTTAGAATGGAAAATGATATTGTATGCGTCCCACATGTTTAGCTCTAAATATTGTGAAAAATGCTCAGCCTCAACACTGAAGATATCAGATGCATCTCTCGGATGGTGTCTTGGGAGCCTTGGCAAGCCGCAGCAGAGGGAGCTTATTTTGTTAATGCTCCCCTGACAATTGGATCCATGTGTGCATACATGACACACCATGAGCTGTCTTGTTTTCAGCCTCAGGCTTGTGATGGTGGTTTGTGCTAAAATTCAGGATGTGTTTCAAAATATAAAATAACTCAAAATAAATCTTATTAAAGATTTATACTGCCACATGAAGGTGCTGAGCTGGGAAAAGCCAGTGTCCGTGATTGTGCTACTCTTGTGTCTCCTTGTACATCCTGCACAGTGACAGAGCCACTGGTTTCACAGACACTGCACTTCCTGTAGATCCTCCATCTCACCCAGGGGACATCAGACTATCATTAATTAACCAACAGCTAATCAGGGGATGAGTTGCATCCTGTTCCTTGGAGGTGGCCCAGCAGCCAGTGCTGTGGCAGGGTCGGAGCACAGCCCTGCAGCTGGAGCTCAGAGCAAGCTTCCATCACCTCAGGGAGCTGGAGAGGATGGCCCTTCCTCCTGCCTCCCACAGGCCTCGTCCCCCAACAAACACAGGTCTTCCTCCATGTCTTCCTACCATCCTTCCTCCCCCTTTCTTCTCTGTATCACCTTTGGTTGCAGGTAGGATGCTGCTTCCCAGCCCTTGCTTCTCTGCTGGCACAGGTGAATCTGCAGTGGCAGAGCCAAATGGCAGCTGCAGCACGTGGTAGCTGGAAGAGACTTCCCAGAAAGGCTACAAGAGAGGTTGTTAAAGTTCACAGGGAGCTGAGCTGTGTATGTTTTATTTTAGCCTTTGTCTTGGAAATAGATGAAATATTTCATACTGCGGTCTCTGGGTGACAAAGCCCATTGTAGCGCCAGCTCTCAACTACAGCCTGTTTCTGAATGGTGATGGAGGTGAGGCCCTTCCTCCTCCCACCTGCTGCCCTGTCCCCCCGAGGCCATGTTCCCCCCCCCCCCAGCCGTGGCTCTGGTGTGGGACTGGCAGTGATGGGGCACATGGGATGTTTCCATTGCAGGGATAGTTTCCATCACAGACATACCAGAGCTCACCTCCCTCTCCTTAGGCTCCTTGGGCTGCCAGGGAGGCAGAATGCAGAACTTATGTCTTAGTGCAAGAGGAGGAGATCCCAACCTAAATAACTGCATAAAATGAGAATGATGTTAAGAAAACACACCCAAAGATTTAACCACTAAAGTGGAAAAAAAAACATTTCATCATCACAGTCTTCCTAATACCCTGTAACACGGTTCTTCATGTCACAGAGCAAAATAATTTCCTGTTCGGCTCCACTTTGTGAGCACACCCAGGGACAGGAAGGCTGCAGCAGGAGGTCTGGGCTCTCCCCTCACCCCAGCCCCCAGTGCAGCTCCGATGTCTGCTGCTCTGCTTCCAGCAGCAGCACACTCAGCCACCGGGTGATCTCTTGAATCACTTTTTAACCAGCTCAAGACGACTCCTATGGCAACAGTCTTGTTTGTGTTTGAGTAATGCAGGGGATTTCTAGCAAAGCAGAGAAGGGAGAGGAATAGAAGACATTTGGCTAAGGCTGCTTGCACAAGTAGAAAGCAGATTTCCTCCACATCTTGCTTCAGAGTGATTTTATTTTTCCTCTATAAACACGTAGTTACCATTTACTTTCTGTGCAGATAACTCTTTTTTGCCACTGGGGTATTCTGTTTTACTCTGATGGAAGCCAGTCTGCCCTGCAGCCCGAAGCCCCCCTCCAGTACATGCTGCAATGCCTGCAGTCCCCCCTCTGCCTCAGCATCCTGCTGCCTGTCCTACGCCGGCCTTGGCACCTGATGTGTGAAGAGCTCTGCTTGTTGTGCACAGCAGAATCCACATCACTGCTCTGCTGTGACAGAGCTATCTTTAGGTTCTCCAGGAACTGCAACTGGGTTTCCTGAATTAAATCAATCTGCACACCTGGTGTGCCCCGGGCTGCAGGGGACCCGCAGCAGGGCTGAGTATGGCACATCCCTTCCCCTGCCCTTCTCTGTCCTTTCCACTCGCTGCTGACCCATACTAAGGTTCCCAGTGCTGAGATGAGTTTGGCTGAAGCAGAGATTTGCATCTATGCAGAAGGATGCAGCTCCTGAGGTGCTCTACTATTTTAACCATCACTTGATACCCATTTGGATTTGTGAAAAAATAACTGCCCTTCACTGACCTCTGTAGGAAACATATCAAACAAAACAATCTCTTCAACTACAAGAAGCAGAGCTTGGTCTTAAGTCCATATTTTTATCCCAGAGATTCAGTTGTAAGCTGAGCCCAGGGAAATGACTGTAATTTTCATAAGCTGTTGTGAAAAAATTGTGTACCTGGCCATATGGAATGTTCTCTGTGCTCTCAGGAAACTCCTCTCTTCTTTTTGTGGACTCCACTCCAGAGCTCCTTAGAAATTTTGGTCTGCAGGACTTAGGCCTGAAGGATTCTATATGATTTCCCCATATTTCAGAATTATAAAGATCTGGTTTTAGGCTGTGCTTTTATCTACTGATAGCTGTGGGTTTTGCCATGCAGTACTGATCCCATAGAGATTTCATAGTTAGCAGCTTGTTTCAGATCTCTTTTCTCTGAGCCTTTTCTGCCTTCTCCGTAAGGCCCACCATTAACATTCGTTTTATGGAGCAGTGAGGGATGCTCTTGGCTTTCAGATGCCAGCCCTGGGCTGGTACTCAACTTCATCCAGGGTTGTTTGCAGAACTGGGTTCCCACAGGTTGGCAGCATATTCAGAGAGCTCATCACCAGACAGAGTGAAGGGCCTCCAGCACGAGACCACATTTCATAGTGGAAGTGTCAGCCCTGAAGATAGCTGCATACTCCTTTACTTTCAAGTCACTGGCATCAATGCTAATTATTAATTAGCTGCTCTGATGTTGTGGTTCAGATAGGATTTTTCAGTCATATAGCACTGAAACTGAAAAATGCAAAACATCCTCATCCCCCTTGTTTAATTCAGCTCTGTGTCTCTTCTTATGCTAAAGTATAATTGCATTCTCCATCTACCAGACTTTGTGCAGCCAGACTACGTGTGGGTGACATTCATAAGCCACAGGTATTATTGTTACAGTCATGTGAATTTTGAGCAGCACACTTCTATTCACCAAAGTGCAAACTCCCCAAAAGCAGGCAATAGGCTCACCAGAGTTCAAAGTTCAAAGGAATTGTCAAGCTCTACAAACTGCAATATTTCCCATAAATAAAAATGCTGCAGTGCATCAGCTGGCAGGAACCCAGTGCCTAATCTGTCCCATCACTGGCTGGAGTGATAGGGACAGTGCAGCTGGAGAGATGCCTTTGTGGGAAACAATCACATGTAGTCTGTATATTAATTCTTGGAGATTTTCTTTGGAGTTTTGTCTAATCAGCTTTTTTTTATTGTTGTTTTTAAAAAATCTTGTGACTCCTGCTCCAGTGATCTGGCCAACACCAAGGGTGAGGGGCTGAGAGACTCCAAATAAATCAGACATGAGAGCCAATTGAAAGGCGGTGTTCTTGGCAGGGCTCCTCCAAAACACAGAAACAGATGTAAAGAGGCACAGAGGAGCAGCAGTGCCTCACTGCTGCTAACAGAGCCCAGCAGGGAGCTGGTTAACCCCGCACTGGGGCTTGCAGGCTCCAGCCTGACTGGACTGGGACCCAGAAAGGCAACGTCAGCACATGCAGGAGTTAACTGGGTCTGGTCTGAGCACATGGCTATCACTGTCACATATGACATGAAATTCGGGTTATACCAAGGATTCAGTAACAGCTGTTTTCCAGTGACACTGAATTTGGGGTCTCTCTTGACAGCAAACTCTGTCCTGAGAGGAAAAAAATAGGAAACATGTCACAAGACCCTCTGCAGCAGAAAGGTCGCTGCTGCCCTCTGACTACTGCCTGGAAGAATTCCCATGCACTCGAAGAGCCTGTGGTTATGTTAGTCATGTGGTGATGAGAAAAGAGCCTGCTGAGGGGGGCAGATCTGTGTGACCGTGCCCCCTTTTCCTTCCACCAACATGGAATGGGGCAGAAACCAGCAGCACAAAGCCATGGCAGCTCAAGTATGCCAGGCCAGCGGATGTTGGCACCCTGCAGCAGTGGGCACAGGAGCAGCTTGGGCACCGCACACTTTGGAGCAGAGAAGCGGCATTTTAGCTGCTGTATGAGAATGCAAACAAAGGGAGATTTGCTGTATAATGCTTCCTGCTTTAGAGGCAATCCTTGTTAGAAGGATTGTTAGAACAAGTTGTCACCTGTTGGTTTTGCTTCAGTGCTGTTTCACCAAACTGCAGATCCTGCATGTCTGAAATACTCCAGTTTTGTGAATTTGATGTTATCGGAAAAGTAAAAACTCTTGACTGACATAAAAGATGTGTTCTTGCCTGTTTGGGTAGAGCATCCTGCTGCAGTAATTCTGCCCAGACAAAAACAAAGGGCACTTTCTAATTGCTTAAGCAGGAAAGCAGAACAAAAAAGCATGAAATATTCAGTGGGGTAAGCCATGCATTAAGGATAGCATTTCTGAGCACAGTGTCATGTTCTTGTACTAACGCTATGCAGCCCCTGTAGTGTGAGTTTTGAAATGCTGATATCCACTTAGAAAACTGAATTAGAATTCAAAATATTTTTTCAAATGGGGAAAAAAAAGAAGACTAACCAAAGTTTATCCCTATTTTTTGCATTTGGGTAAGGATTTCCCACTCTAGTGAGTTACAGGACTGTGGCTTGCCTATGCCGTGTACCTGTGGCCCTGCAGTACTGAGCCCTGGGCTGGGGGCCATGGGAACAGCAGCACCAGGCTCCATCCAAGAGGGACAAAACCTGAAAGATTTTGGTTTCTCGTAGTTCCTGGGAGGCCATCATTCCATATTGACTCAACACTTGAAAACTGGCTTTGAAATTCCATTATTCCCTGGATGAATCAGAATACCTGGGAAAGTGCAGGCTACCTGTAGTAACCAAAGCAGCATGCTGCTGTTCTCCTCGTGGGGAAGAGTCTATGCATCCAGGCAAGAGAACATCCCTGCCACTGCGTTCCTGAGGAGAAGGAAGGGCTGAGCATGGACGCGATGGACACGGCAGAGTGCAAGGCAAGGCATGGGCTGCAGCACAGAGCAGCACTGGTTAGAGGTAGGTGTTTGGCATTTCTGTCTCGTGGTCATACAGAGCGAGTTTAAAGTATCTATATAAGGAACAGCTGGTGTGCTTATAATCCATTAAGTCTGACAGGGAACATTAGTGGAAATAATGCTCTCTCATAGTGGTCTTCCCAAGGTTAGAACTGGTGCTGGAAATGTCTAAATGGAATAAAAGGAATAACAGTTACCCCTCCATCTCTTGGTACACTTGCTGATCTCACTTCTTCCCCCACCCTGTACCTCTTCTAGCCAGTAACTGCAGCTTCTTGTGGTATTGAGGAAATCTGGGCATGAAGTTTTGCAGAAGAGACAGATCACTGTGGCAGTGAAAAGTGGCAAGAAAGGACACACAACACACAGCTTATGTCTTTCTCCCTGGCTGAACTGGTGCCAATGGTCTCTCATGCTGGGTGACAAAAGCCAGAGGGAAGCATCTGGATACCAATGGATTTAGCTAATAGGAATCAAAGTATGTTTGTATTAATTGCTCAGTGCTCAAATGTGTTAAAATTATTCACATAACAATAACAATCTATTTCATAGCTTACGTATGACTTGATATTTCCAAAGATGCTGTTAAACAGCAGTTCTTGCTGGAGTCCATGACAACAGAGGAGAGCTTGTACATGCACAAAACAGATAGCTTGAATGCAAAAAGACATCAGATTTTCTGGCAGAAGTCTCAAATTTAAGTATAGATCTCGGGAAATTGATGAAGAAAAGATGTTCTTCAAGGAAGGCTATGTTTGCTTAGATGTGATAATATAACATAAGGTACTGCAGCCAGGGGGAGCATTTACAAGTACAAAGTGAAAAACAACAGCACAAAAAATGTGCAGGATATATGCAGATCTTTCGTTATCAGCATGAATGTCGTGAGCCATGTTTCACGAGTGTCTAGAATTGCTCCAGATCTTCTCTTTTCAACATATCCTCAGTCCTGTTGAAAACAGTTCCTGTTGAAAAGTACTGGTCAACCAGTTTGGCCTTAAAAGTGAGAATCAGAGGGAAGTATGACAGTCCATTAACATTCCCAGGCTTCTCAGCATAGACATCAGTCCAGCTGAGCCTAAATCCAAATCAAACCAGTGTTCAAAGCAGTGAAACACAGCACAGGGCTACTGACTCTCATGCTCATGCTTCAGAGCAACCAACTCAAGCTAAGTCAAAGCTTTCACAGCCTGTTTAATGACACAGCACTCAACAGTTCTGCTGTTTAAAGCAAAATCTCATGCCATAAAAGAGTTGCTCATCTGAGGCCATCAGTAGGGTGGGAAAGATTACCACTCTCAACAGCTTTTCACCTTCCTGTGCTGCACATTACCTATTTGCAGCTGATGTATCTGAGCGCACCCTGATTGACCCACAAGCAGCAGGTGACTTGTTCAAGCCATCCCCACCTGATAGTGCCTCCTGCCTCTCCCATGCTGTCCTGTGCCCAGAAAACTGAGGATTTAAGCAACTGACAAGAGGAACTTTTTCTTTGAAACATATCCATATGAGACCTTGAGAAATGCGTTTGAAAAACTACAAAATAAATGTAGGCCTTCTTAGAATCTAATGGCCTTCTTTCTTGTTACCCTTTGAAACAATTAACACTTTAGCAAAGCACTTCTGTAAAGTTTGTGGAACTTTATGGCCCTCAGTATTAAAGTCATTGGAGCTATTTTTATTAGGTAGAAGTGAGGCTCTGTCTCTGCATCACTTCACACCGAACCTACATCAACTCTATTTGATTTTCCGTTATTTCTTACAAACATGACCCAAGCCCACTCCAACTTCATATGGGAGTGAAAAGGTCAGAATCATAAATTTCTGACTCTGCTGGGTAAAGGTAGATATTGCACTCAAATCCCTGTCACTAATGGCAGCTGTACTTCACTGCAGTGCGGGCAGCGCAAAAGGGCACCAGCAATGACATCTTTCATCACTCACACTGAAATGCTCATCACTTACTTCTCTTGTACGGAGTGCCAGCAAAATGAGATGCAAATGGATCTGTTTACAAACAGATTAAATGTCAGCACCCAGGGCGATGCGTTGTTAGAGTAAGGGCACCAGATACTGCAGAATTGTTTAGAAGGGACAAGTGCTGAGAGGTGAGCAAAGTTGCCAGCACATTTACTTACTGTGTAAGCAATGTGGTTTGCCTGCCTGGCTCTGGTTCCCTGAAGCCTTCACCCTTATCTCCCATTTCTTTCAGGTAGCCGCATCCCTATGGCTCTCAGTTGGTGTTGCAATGCAACAGGAGGAGTTAGAGGACATACATGGAGGCACCAAACCCCATGGGGAGCTGTGATTTGGGGGTGAAATGCCCTCTGCTTGCTGGAGGCTGCTTGAGTGGGGTGAAGAGTTTCTGACAGCAGATGTTGGGTGTTGTGCAACTCCGGGCAGTTATTAGATACAACACTCCTTCTGTGTGCTCTGACTTGTTTGCTTTAGGGTTAGGCTTTTTAATCCCACTGGTATTTATATTGTTTTGCAATGTTTTTATTATTACTCTGAATCACTATCCAGGGCTTGTACTAAGCACAATTTAATCAATGCTTTTATTCCCCTTTGTTTTTCTCCCATAATAAGCATCTTGAGGCTCCGAGAGCTGCTGCTGAGAGAAGCAAACTGCAAACTTCCCTTTCTTTGATGCTGAAATATGCAGCATTGTCCATGGGGAAGGAGATGGAGTAAGAGACTGCAGCTTGTTTCCTCTATGCCTGGAGCAAAGGAGGAAAGATATGACAGAAATATGAGCATATACATAAAAGGTTGTACTTGTGATTGACTTAGTACCTTCTGGGCAAAATAATACATAAGCAAGGTAGCAATTAGACAAATGAGCCATTCTTTTTGTAAAGTTGTTATTACTAGTTTATGTTTAACATATGCTCAAGTCTCCACGTCCATTAAGGACTGCTGGTTTTTGTGCTCTGCAAACAAGGTACTGTATACATAGTGGGCAAGGGTAGGCTTATTCCAGTCAGTTTTTGATGAGCAAACATTCTGATGGTATATTTTAATGATGTGAGGGGAGAAACTATCCCATGAAAGGATGTGAGCCAAGGGGAAAAGCAGCTCCTAATGAGATATGAGCAGCTCTGAAACCACAGGGTTTCCCATCTTAAGCTGATGGATTTGTCACTTCCTCCCTTGGCTCTTTCCCAAGTGTAGATGCCAAGTGAAACAAAAACAATAACTTCAGCTGAAAATCTTCATGGATAAGGACATTAATCAAAAATTGCAATGCAGAGCATCAGGGAAGTATGAAAAAAAAAGTCAATGTAAGATGTGAACATCTCGCTTTCTATGAAAGGAAAATGTGTTAAATAGTAAAAACAAAGTGCGGCATGTAAGGAACTTCTGTAGAAATAAACTGGGGTATTTTAATCAGATATCATCTCAGATGGTCCTTACAGATAATCCTGAAATAACGTCTTCATCTAAAACAATCCAGTTTTGAGATAGGAAAATAGTGGGAAAGTGAGAATCCCTGACGATGTAGAAATAACAAAACATATCCCTGATAGTTTCCATGCTTTGGAATATGTTTTTCATGCAGTAATTAGTGGAAATGTGGTATTTTTCTGAAGAGATTTTCAAAAATGAGGACTAAATCTGGTTTGAAAACCAGCAATAACAATTACCACTCTAGCACTAAACAAAGTAAAGCTGCAAGAGAAATAGGAAAGATTTAAACCTCCAAGCAGTGGGGCAGACATCGTTCCCTGATGCCTGAGGAAACTCCTCCTTGCATCATCTTGTCTCCAAAGTCAGCTCCAGGCTCTGCTCCTCTGCTGCTTTGGGATCTGAGGTCGGGATTGTCAGCATGACCCAGAGCAGCAGTTTCTCAGTCCACCACAGAAGAAACAAGCTCCGTGGAAACACTGCCTGTACCCCAGTGACCAACCACACGTGTCACGCTCCATGGCAGCTTCCCTGCCCTGCCAACCCGCACTCCAGGCTCCTTGCATCCAGGAGTGGATGCATTCTCTGACTCCTCCTGGCTGTCTGCTTCCTTTTGCATGTTTCCCATGGTGTTCTTAGGGCCCCTTTATTTTGCTCTCTAACCAGGAAGCTCCATCTGGCTCCTTCTATTGCTTACTCTGTCTCATGATTTCTTGCATGTCCGTCAAAGACCGTCGCATAGGAGCACATATGCAATGAACAACTCTGATCTGCAGTAATAGGAAAGGGAGTATATAGCTCTTACATGTGAGATTTCAAGCAGAATACAAGTCTGTCTCTCTGCCATGGTACTGAAACACTCTCAGTCTATCCCAGATTGTATATACCCATGTACTCATCCTTGCAAATGACTCTGCCCTGTACTAAGGCAGTACCTGGAACCTGGCCATCTATAGGAAGATGCTTGAGTGCTCTCTATGCACTCCTGCTTCTATTTCTCTTTTCTCCATGGGTTTGTTCATACTTTAAGCCTGACCTCTCTTTCTCTGCCCACTGTGGTTTCCCTGTGCCTCCCGGTCCAGCCCTGCCTCTTCCATCATTGTACCAAGCTCCCAGCCAGGCCCTCTCCCCAGACCTCTGCTGAAGCCCAGCATCTCTCCCACCATTATTACATTTTCTTCTTCCACATCTGAGATCTTTCTACAGTTGCGGAGCATCTTTTTCCAGCTATCCTGCAGAATTAGCAGTTGTCTGTCAAACCTGCTAGCGGCAGTGAACATTTGTACTTTGTTAGCATCTCAGCTGATATTTAGACTGCATCAAAATGAGTATGTACAAAGCTGAAGGAAGATGGTCCTTGGCCTGATAGAAAAGCTGCAGAAGGTGGGTGAGTACAAGCAGAGTGCCTCAGGGCAGCGAAAGTCAAAGGACTGCTGTGTCATACTGCAAAACAGTGGGCTTCTCAAGCAGGAACTTCAGAAGCTTTTGTATACCATAGATTTTCAGCCTGCCTTCCTCCCCTCTGTCGCTGAGTTGCCGTAAGAACCTCAGCCAAATAATTCAAACTGCATGCTAAACATTGGTTGGAGAACACCACACATAGCATCAACTTACACAAACTCCTAAGGTTACCAAAGATACAACTGCTCTGAACGATAGTATTTCACAGTGCCAAGACTGTAGCATGAACTCCTACTGGAAATACCTCATCATCTTCTGCCCTCACTGTGCTTCTTTGATGTCATCTTCTCTGAAATGTATAATAACAACTGTGTGTTGTTATGAAACTCAAATCGTTGTATACTCTGGAAGAGAGGAAAAGAAAGCTAGCACAGGAGACTAGTCCTAGCAGGGAACCCGGGGCTGAGATGTGCTGAGACACAGTAATGATATGCGTAAGCTTCACCACGGGAAGAACAGGGCAGCTGAGCAACTTGCCAGGATGGATTGCTGACTCTGTGCTGATATAGGAGAAGACACCATTCCTGCAGCATTTCTGCGGGTTCAGCTGTGGCTGAGCGCAAGGCTCTGCGGTGCTGGCAATGGTAACTCCAGGAGTCAATGAGCTTGTTGTTATCAGCAAAGTCAGAGCATGTTGTTAGTAAATGTACATGGACTCTTATAGCACATGCTTGTATAGCCATTTCTGACAGTTAAAGATGTGCTAAGTTTCCTTGACAGAAAACAGAGGTTTTAATAAAATGGCTGCCATTGCACTAGAGGCTCCTGGACAGAGCTCTAGGTGAAGAACTTCCCACGACCTTCTTGGGGAAGAAATGTTAGTTTTCTAATAGCAGTCCATACTGTAAATAAAATCCTTACTCTCCACCATCTAGAGTTTTTAAACGTAACCCCAGTGACTCAAGTCCCGAGCAACTGCATATGCTGTTCGCTGAAATGTATAGCAAGTTACACTCATCTTTCCTTTCAGAAAAAGGAACTTTTAAATGCTATTTCAAAACAATGAATTTGGAACTGTACAAGACTGAAGCAAGAACTCCTGTAATGCATCAAATTGCTTTATATCACAAATTTTAATCCCCACATGACAATCATTTAGTGATTTATGCACCCTATTTAATCAGCTGACTGCTGGTCCTGCATATCTGGGAATTTTCTACTCTACGTGGATTTTGTTTTGGATTATAGCTAAGTTCACATTTAATGTATTTACCTTTATTTAAAGCATGCTTTACGAAAGTAGCAAAACCAGCTGTCTTTACTCATGGCACTCTGTTCATGCTTAAGGGTGAATTAGCTCCTTATTCAACATTGCTGGGCTATTTATAGGGTGCACATGTCACTGAGCAAAGACTGAGTAAGGAAAGATTTATTCACGAGCTGCCCTACCTGGGAGTGCTCCCCAGCGGCAAGACAAGAAGCGTGCAATGAGAAGTAGAGCTGCAAAGGAAATTATGCCATCTGTTCTGAAAGCAAGACACAAGTGAGGGAGAAGGAAGGTATGGAAAGAGATATCCACAACAAGCTGATTGATCGCGAACACATTTGCACCCAGAGACAACAGCTTGGTTTATGCTAAGTTGCTGCCCTTCCAAAGCTGTGTTCCACACTGGGAAGAAGAACATAGTACACGCTGTGAACTCAGGGTGATTGACTTCATTGCACCAAAGGCCTTGTGTTGAAACTCCATTTCTTGTTTGTGGTTGGCAAATAAATGAGATATACATTCTGGGAAAAGCGAAAAAAGGGGATGATCTCAGCAGAGTCCACCTAGAATGACCACTTCTGAAGTATCTGGGATGTTGGCTGACTTCTGGATGGATGGGATGCCCACACCAGCCCCCCAAGTTGCCTGGATATGAAATGCAAACTGCAATGACCCTGGCATTTGTGGCAACTGCCTTTGTGATCCTGAACAAGCAGCAGCCTTTTGTCAGTCTCTGTGCACAGGATGATTTTTCCCTGGGTATTGATGGGCTTCTGCACCCGGGGACAGGCACTTTGCCTTTGCTCAAGCAGAGGCAAACACCTTCAGAGCTGCTCTTGTGGTGAAGTGTCTGATCACACTTGAGTCCTAAGGTTCTAGTTCAACCCATCACTTACGCTCTTTTATAGTAAGATTTAAAATAAGCACTTAAATGTCTGAAATGTGAAGTAAGAGGAGTCCAAGAGAGAAGTTTCTCTGTAGGCTTCTACTCTCTGCAGGAAGAAATCCCTCTAGAAAATAAAATAAAATAAAATACATTAAAATACACAAATAAAAGGGTCTATATACTTGCTGAGACTGCTTCCAGAAGGAAATGAAGCTCACATGGTTTCACTCTGCCAGACTCCCTTTCGTGCAGACCACATCTTTGCAGTTTGCCTGCCAATTCAGCCAGTTTGGAGCAGAATAAGGGTCCAAGAGAGGCTCCTCCTTCCTGCTCTGTAAAACCTAGGCGCTACACAGAGAGGAGAAACCCTGATCAGCATCTCTCCTCCAGGAAAAATACCCTATTATGTGCCTAGCAATTATCCTCTCTGTTTAAAAAGGCCTGTTGGCAGATTAACTCATGCTGTCCCAAGATGATTCTTACCGCAGGTCTCACAGCTCACAGCTGTGACCAGGTACTCAGAGCTGTGCTATCCTTCACAAAGGCAGTGCAGAGGAAACAGAGCTGGCATTACCTATGGCTGGGTCTAAGCTCTTTCAGTCATTCCTTACCTCTTGTGTAAATTATTGCCATGATAGTGGCTGCTTTGGTAACATTCTTGATCTGTCGTGATGAGTGCTCTTGGAGGTAGGCAAAAGGACTTGCCTGTTGAAAATAAGTGGAGAAATGTATTTTCATGGATAAGTAAGAGTAGTCACAATTGTCATTGGGCTTGCTGCAGGTATTAAGGAGAGGTTCTTGAGGAGATGGGTGTGATCTGTGGTGTTTCACACAACATATAGAAGGAACATACACTAAAAATGGTCAGCACATTATTTGGTCATGTCTTTGTTTCTCATTTTAAAAGCATAATGGCCGAACAAAAAGATGAAAAGCAATATCTTTCCAGGTATAAAATAGCTTTTGAATACCTGACTTTGCATTTTGATCTCAGCAAACAAAATTCCATTAATCAATTTAACCACTTTCATTGAAAAAAAAATGTTGACAGAAGGTTTGAAATGAATTACCAAACCGGTCATGTGTGATTAAGAATAATTGCACTAGGAAGGAGTCTAAGCTCTGTTTTCAGTCATACTCTTGAATTTGTTAAAACGCATTAAGTTTATCAGTCACTTTCCCTCTTCAAAGGCAGGAATAGAAGGAACATTTTCCTTGTCTAAATAGACAAAGCTCCACACACAGAGAGTTTTATTAATCAATTAGGGAAAAAAAAAAGTACTCAAACCTGTCTGTAACTACTATCTTAAACAAGAAGACCTGAATTATTTGTTGAAATTTGTTCTGAAATATATGCCTAGGAGGAAAACACATTGTCTCTCAGGGAAATGCCATGCCTCTGACAGGCCCTGCAAGAACTGTTCCCCATTTGTGCCTTGCGTCCAACCAAACATACAGACTGTGGTACCAACTGCTTCAGTGCCAGATATCAGCAGCAATCACTGATGTGCAATTACCATGTAGTCAGAGGTGATGCTTTCCAATGGCTGTCTTAACCACAAACACCAAGAAGGAGTGCAGGTTGCCTCCAGAAATTGCAGTTGTGTTTATTCTATGTTGTCAGTCATCACTGTGCAGACATTGCAATAGATCCTGAACTCAGATGGGATAACAACACCTGAAAGACAATGATGGTGCCAAAGTGAAAGGAAGGTATGTATAAGGCCCAGTCCTCTTAGTAGGGGCTGCTGCCTTCTGAAATTCACCCAGCAGCCTACCATGAACAGATATAGTTTTACTCTCCATAGTTAGTGTGGCTCACTGATATTAGTAGCAGTGTACAGTACTGCTCTACAAAAGAAGTTTCAGAAACAGTATATTAGTGTCTCAGTGACATTCAGACGAGCTGTGACCTCTTTAAGCCTCTATGGTATGAAGGCTCATTATGCACACTCCATAGCTGCAGAACAGAATATTCCCCTCTTCCATTCATTTGTTGTGACTCCATTATGTTCTTCTGAATAGCTTCATACAGTGAAGAGCTCAGCTAAAGTGCTTTTCTTTTAGCCACCTCCGGAAGACCCGACCACAGCTGCAGATGCAGGACAGAAGAAACCTAAGAAACTTTTATCTCATTATTACTGTAATCTGAATGCTGCCTCCAGGTAATAACTATCTCTATAATATCTTTTAAACTCACATTTTAAGTCTTGGTCTAAGCCTACTGTAAACTTAAAAGAAGACTTTTGAAAAGGGTAACAAATCTTTGATTACATTCTGAGATGCCAATAGGCTGCACAGGAAGATGAGGCACCTGAAGACAAGAGGCCTAGGGCTTTTATTACATACCTTTATATTGCTTTAGGAATCTGCACCTGCTCAAATTCATTCGATGGTACAAACAAGGACTTTGAAATAGATCTTGGCTCCTAGGGTTATGAGGGTTAGCCTCATATTCCTGGATCTTCACAGTAGCATGTGTGTCCCAGCACCAAAACTAGAAGCACAAAACACAGAGGGCAGAGTTCCAACCCAATTAGAGTCATTTGGTCATGTCTTATTTGACATTGCACTTTTTTTTTTGTTTCAGCATGGTTGTCCAGAGTCTTATCATGCTGTAAAATGTTTCCCTCCTAGAATCCAGCACGAGAATGTCTCATGTTGGACATGTCACTAAAAGTGCTGTTTGTAGCCTATTACATTCATATTGATAACACAGCCAAGGATTAAAGGCATGCTTCACCCTTGCCAAGGCCCTATGCATCTCCTTAGGACACAGCAAACCTAGTCTCAACCACCAATATAGACAGAAAAGACTTTATATTATTTCTTTTTTCTTTCTAGAAAGCAGAACCCTGGAGCTGGTGCTGAAGAGCTGTCCCAGGAACTGGGCAACCCACTTGGAGCGTATGTGTCGTCGTGTCTCCTCTCAGCTGCTGTCAGCAGCTCCAGAGCCCTAAGAGAAAGGTGATGTGGCAAGAACAGGAAAAATGAGGGCTCTTTTTTCAAAATCCAGCTTCTTCCAGATCTTCAGAGATATCAGTGAGAAAAAAATAACAGCATCTTCGAATTTGTTTACTAAATGAATATTATATAGATGTGCAGTGCCAGCTTTTTGACTCGAGTTGGTCTTCAATGAATGAGAATCCTCAGAGGTCCAGCCAAAGGACTTGTGCTTTGATAATCTGCTCTGCTGTGCTCCCCCATCTCCCCTTCCCTCTGTAATCAGACCATCGGTCACTACAAAGGATCAAAATTGCCACATTTAAATACTGCTCTCCTTGTGAGAAACTAACATATGATCAAAGCTTAACAGCATGAAATGCATTTCTTGTTTTTGCAGTAAACCCTCACATCCCTTGTTGTCGATCCAAGTTCATGGAGGTTTATTTTCAAAGCGAATCTCTTGTTTTCATTCCACCAGAGAGCTGTTACAAAGCCAACTATTGTTACTGTAGAATATAACTATATTTTTTTTAGTCTAACCATTCAAGGCAAATGGCTTTCATCAGGTAAAAAGTCATTGTATATATGCATTATACAGATAAGTCTTGGACACAACAAATAGTTAATGGTTTTTAATTAAATGGAGTGAGACAAAGCACTCAAGGAGTGACCCAAGGATTACTTTTGGAAGAAGCTTCTCTCATGACTAATAGTGCCTACAAATAAGATGGGGTATTACAATAAAATTCTACTGCTGACAAAAATATTAACAGTAAACGATGACAGAGCTTTCATCTGGGACTAGGAGAACATCTGGAATGTATTAAGACTGTAAAATTTCCCTTTAAGTATGGATTGCTAAAGTTAAAACCAGCCACCCAGAAACTATGGCACTCAGAGTAACTCAATATTTTTTTTCATTAAAAATTACTTAAAGAGATTTACATCTTCCCTTGGTTGACATCGTGATGTTCTGCTTGTCCAGACTGTGAGCCATGAAAATATGTATGTGATGAGAAGGAATGAAGAAAAAAGTTCTCAGATCTGTCCTGTGTTCATCTGGGAAAGCAACTCCGGTTCCAGGCATCCTTCTGTAATGCAATCAGTCAGATGCTCTTTGCAACCATTCTGTGCAGATACCCACTGCTTATTAATACCATATGTGAAGCTGATGCGTCACGTATCTAGAGATGCAATGTAAGCACCAGATACTGACAGAGATAAACAGAAGAGATGTGGGGTGTGCTGGGAGATCATTCTAGAAGACAAGAAAGTTTGCCTTAAACAAAAAGGCAGTGTGCTAAAAGAAGGACAAGATTGTAGCAAGGTTCCTATTTCCCATCCTCCTTCTTCCCTGTTGCCAGTTCTCGTGACATCTCTCACTGCAGTCCTGTCTTAATTTAGACTGAGTTCCCGGAGACAGAAATTATCCTGTAACTTGTATATATTGCATGCAGTACAAGAAGTGCTCATCTCAACTGGATACTCAGATGGTGCCTAGGAGGCAGTTACAGCATAAAAATGGAAGCTGAATGTCTTTGTGGCTCAACTCCAGAGGTGCTATTGTTTTTGGCTACAGTGGAAGCTCCCAGAGGGCAAGCCAAGGTCTGTAGAACAAACTAAGGGAGGAGGGCGGGGTGCTGCCATTCCTGTCTTAGGCAAACTCGACTGAAGCCCACAAAGCCTCTCTAAGCCAGATTCCTTCCACCTCCCAGGAGGCTCCAGGTCATGAAGATCCAGTGTTGATGGTCCAGGTTGCCTCTGCTGGGAAAGAGATAAAGAGAGGACTCAAAGAATCATCCACCTCTCCTAAGAGAAGAGTGCAAATCATCTTCAGAAGTGCCCATTTTTTCTGCACTTGCACTAACAGCAATAGGAATACTTGAGGAGGACTAGTTACTAATCACTTCCAACAACTAGCATTAAGCAAGATACAGCCCTTCACTGTGTCGAGAAATCAGCCCTGCCAAAGAGCTTTCCACCCCTACACATCCCACCCTGAGAAGCTTTCTGGCAGTTCCTGGAGGACACTCAGAGATATGTATGCAGCAGACAGCTCCCTGCTGCTGTTGGCACAGCAGTGGTGGGTCCTGGTTCCCCTCGGAGCTGTGCACCCTGTGGTGTAAGACATGCACAAATGCAGAACAGAAAGATGGGCCAGAATAGTGAGCCAGCTCACTAGGTGGCCTTGGTAAGCGTCTGATGGCTCAGCTGAGTATTTATGTATTTATTTCCACTTATGCATGTTTTGCTCAGAATAGGGCAGGGGACTTGCACATCTCTGCCATCGATCACAAAGCTGCAACGTTTAGGAAGAAGAGATAAATCTTCTCTCTCTCTCTCTTCCTACCATCCTTCAGCTCTCTTTCTTCTAACCAGGTATTTGTGTGGCTGAAAAACTAAAAGTAGCTGCAGACATAGGATCAACTATTTCAGAAGTTCTGCAAGGAGCAGGCAGTATATCCATTGAGAACCTCACAGACCTGCAGCATGCAGGATCTGAACTCTGATAAGATAGTGGATACTTCTGTGGCGTTTAAGAGGGAATTTCAAAATGCCAGCCTGTAGTGTTGAGAAGACAATGTAACGTGAACACTTGAAGATCTGAACTTCTTGACCTGCCCCACAACTCATCTTACCAAGGAGCTGTTGAACATTAAAAAAAAAAAAAAAAATAGAACGAAGAGAAAATCTAATTCTGGAAAAATTCTGCAAGGTCAATACAGACATATTATGTCCTGAGCACCGATACTCATCCGTTTTTGGGCACGGTAGTAATAGGGTGGCATGCATTATGCAGGAGGCAAAGTAGGGGCTGGAATAAGCTGCTTATGTCCTCAGATTTTTCCTCCTATCAGTAAGACATTGCTCCTAAAGGCAATGAAGGAAACTTGCCAATTACAACAGCTAAAACCAACACCCTGAAAAGCATAATATTTAGAGAACGATCTGTGTGGTGGAGCCAGCTAGTGCCAGCAGCCAAGTCTGCAGCCGTGAGAGGCCTGGAGCAGCAGGAGGTCTCCAGGAGAGCGGGCCTTGGTGGCTCAGCCCAGGGCAGCCTTCTGCTATGAGCTGGGCACCAAGCAGAACAGCTGCACACCCAGGGGCAAAGACTGCCAGCCCCACATTCATGGAGCTTAGTAAGACCCCTGCTTACTGGACAGGCCTTCTTGCAGGGCGGCAGCTCCTTCTGGTGCAACAGCAGTGACACAGTTCACTGTACCTCAGAAAAACAGGACTTGCTTGTTTCTTTCCCAATCCAGAGAGTCATAAAACAGCTATAACTAACCCCATAGCAAGTAATTCCTAAGAGGTCTCCTGAATTTCTCTGTATGGCCCATTCTCCCCATTGGCTCCTGGGAGCCATTGCAATTGCTACAGGCCTCTCTTGCAGCTGCTGTTCTGCACAGACTCTGCCTGCCGTCCGTGTAGGCATTTTCATCTCCATGCCAGGACAGAGGGACAGAGCTGCAGCTCACTGTAACAATATTTCCTCATAAGGCTTTGCTTAAAAAGTATGAAGCTTCTATTTGTTGGTGCTGGGTGGTGGCATGTGAGGCTGTACAAAAGAAAACAAATGTTTGAGATGTTTGTGAGGGTGCTGTCATGAGACAAAGCAGGGCACTTGGGCCTGACATTAATACATTTCCTTGTGCTTGGTTAGAGCAGAGCCTGCTCAGTCTCTGCAACAACCCTCCCATGGGAAGTTTCCATAGCCTCTCCTCCTCTCTGCTCGCCTCCAGGGCTGTGCTCCTTGAGGAGAGAGCTGGCAGCTCACCTTCACCTTGCAAAGTGGCTGACTGGCCACTGGCACCTTGCAAAAGCAACTCCTTCAGCCCTGTTTGTCATGCAGGTGAGACAGCTGAGAATGCCCAAACTGCCAAGGCGACCAGGAAGCAGAGGAAGGGGTGATGAATCAGCCCCTGCATCTAATTCAGCTTGTTTTCTCCTTATCCAGCCTGATTTGGAAGCAGAACTTAAAATCTGTTTGTTTAGGAGGTTTGTTATAGTTTTGAAAGCTTACACTAGAGTTATACAGAGCAGCAGGGCAGAGGGTAAAACAATATTTTATTCTGAAGTAAAAGCACTTTCACAAGGGTAAAATAAGTAGGTTGTGCTGGCTGGGGCTCATTCAAGTGCAGTGTCCTGTGCTGCAGGAGCTGAGACCTTCCTCACTACTGCTCTAAATGTGGGCACTCTGCACCCATGGATGATAGAATCCCTGGGGCTCTTCTCACTTTGCTTATCATTTGGGATACCTTGTGATTGCTTCTGGAAAGAAAGGGATTAATTTAATGGCCAGCCAAAGTTGGGCATAGTGTCTATATTAAAGCCCTCAGAATACAAAACTTTCTTTCTTGACATAAGAAATTTACAACTATCCATCAGCGATCCCTGGAAAGATGATGCCTTCTGTTACCTTCATGTGGCTGATCAGCCGATTAAATGTGGTGAAATACTGGCATTTGTGGATATGAGATCGGTAACAGAGCAGTACCCAGGTATTTAGGCAGAGACATCTTTTGAAGTTGAAAATGTTTGCTAGTTTTGTGACCAACTGTGCTCTTCTTCTTGGAAATAAGAAAAACTCCCCCAGAGTTTTAGTTTTGGTGTTGAAGTTTCTTGTTTAGCTTTCTTGTTTTTCCCTTCAGAAACTTCCATACTAATTCCCCACGGAAATAAGATGTGCAAAGGAAATCTATTTGGAGGAAATTCATAGGCAAGTGAGGTCCCAGGAGGTGCAAAGACTTGTCCTAAGCCCTGCAGGAAGCTAGCTGCACACTGTAGAACCACAGGGCCTTTAAAATCCCACTCCTTTGTCTTAGCTGCAGTATTCTCGCAAATATTTGGGAGTCACATTTCAAAGTTCAGGCTGGGTTAATCGCAAAGAATGCAGCTCTTCCTGCTCCACATGAGGAGTGTAAGGTAACAGAGCCTGTGGCGCCCCCCATGCATCTGCACGGGTTTCAAGTAACATCTGATCTCTAAACTCCACATCACACACAGAGATTAATGTTTACCTGCCCGCTATCCTGGCTCCCAGTGAATTCCACTTATCGATTTAGCCCTGGCTCAATGGATGCGTATTAATCTTGCCTTTGTGTACACACAGCAGCCTTATTCTGATTATATACTTCCCCTAATTCTATTAAACAGTGTTATTATCACAGCACACTAAGGACTTGGCTCCATGCTAATGTGGGCTGCTGTTAACAGTCTACAGGCTCTGTGTGATAATTAGGAGAGCTGGATCTAGCCCCTCTATGTGGGTAGTGATTTGGTAATGAGACCCTGTCGTGTCCTGAAAGGAAGAAGAAAATGCCCCATCCCTGGAGGTGCTCAAAGTATTTCACCACATTTAATTGGCTGATCAGCCACCTGAAGGTACCAAAAGGCATCATCTTGCCAGGGATTGCTGATGGATAGTTGTAAATTTCTTATGTCAAGAAAGAAAGTTTTGTATTCTGAGGGCTTTAATATAGACACTATGCCCTGTGCAGCCTGATCTGGCGGGTGACAGCCCTGCCCACCATAGGGGGTTGGAGCTCAATGATCATTAAGGGCCCTTCTGAGAGTTTCAGGGCCCTTCGTAGAGTCCCTTTCTATGATTCTGTGATTCTATGAATGGGCTCAGGAGGCTGCAGGCAGTGAGGGCTGGGCATGTCAGAGGGGTTTTGTCTGTGCTGCTACCACTTGGCTGAGTCCCCACCACATGGGATGCTGCTGATGGAGCAGGGATGCTTTGGGCAGTGGGAGCTACCTCCAGATGTACATCCTCCAAAGGGTTGTTTTCTGGGAGGTGACCAGCCTGCAAGGAGAAATAAGAACCTTTTATAAAAAGTGGAGGGATTCACATAGCAGCTGTAAAAATGAGAACCTTCAGCAACACAACAAACAGAAAATTAGATTTCCCCTCATTGTGTTGAGGAAGCCAAGCTTCCAGCCAGCTGTGGAGGAAATAAGGAGTTTATATTATTTGCAATGTCAGTGAGGACTCATGCAAAAATTTCCTGTCTGGCTCCCTCTGCAGATTAGCAAAACTCCGGCAAAGCATATACTTTCATTACATTTCGTTTTCCTGTTTCTGTGGGAAGAAGAGACTCCCTGAGCAGAGTGGTTGCTGAAGCAGTGGCTGAGGGGATGTGTCATAGGACATTGAGCATGCAGGAGACAAGGATGCAAAGCCCCTGTGGTGCTGGGACAGCTCTGACATCTGCAGCTCCAGACCCAAAACTGAGGCCATATTTTGCAGGTCTGTGTCAATTGCTTTGGTCAGATAAGAATGTAACTGACTCGCAGACCCACAGTTTTTCCCAACATGTGTGTTGCGATGCAGAAAATGATCTCTTTTCAATGTTTGTTTTAAACTTCAAAGCACTGACATGCAAACTTAAATGATTAAAAGAAAAATGGTTTATTCTGTCTTGGTGTTTACTTATCCAGTTTATCTAAGCAATAAGCACAGCCTGCATGTGTCACAGTTTTTTTGGCATCTTCTTTTACCCCAATGCAGGGCATCCCACTGTGAGGCACCACCAGGCCATGGTGTCTGCTGGCATCTACAGTGCTTTCACAGATGTTTCCATCCTGTGGCTGATAGCACTGAGCAGGGAGAAAACAGGCAGGTACTGTCAGCAGGTTGCAGTCAGATACAGTTACAGTGAAGCAGTCTCCTGATAGCCCTCTGCAAATTGCTCAGCACAATGTGGGCTCCCCAGAACAGCTTGATGAGTAACTACAGTAGAGACACCATGAACTCCGTCCCTTGTAAGAAAGGAATGAGGAACCCCTGAACCTACTGTAAAAGTTCTTTAATTATGGCCTTCCAAGGGAGGCTATAATTAGGCCTTAAAGTGAGATTATAAACAGGAGGGAAATCAACTTTTTACACACGTGGATAGTGATAGGACAAGGGGGAATGGTTTTAAATTAAAAGAGGATTTAGATTAGATGCCAGGGGAAGTTTTTCATAGAAATGGTGGTGAGATCTGGCACAGGCTGCCCAGAGATGTTGTGGGTGCCCCATCCCTGGAGGCACTCAAGGCTGGGTTGGATGGGACCCTGGGCAGCCTAAGCTGCTGGGTGGCACTGCCCAAAGTAGAGAGTTGGAGCTCAACGATCTTTGAGGTCCCTTCCAACCCAAACTCTTCTATGAATCTGTGAACATCACCTGACTCAGCTACCCTCATTTCTGTAGCCAGACGGACCTTCTCCCTGTCCTAGAGGTGCCATATTTTAGAGTCTCTCTGCTAATCACCATGTGTTGTGCAGAGGTGGTGGGTGATGGCCGTAGGGAACAGGGATGGAGGGACCAGGCTGAGGAAGATGCTCCAGGAGAGGGGGCAATCATTAAAATCCAGTTATTAGGAAAGGGACAGGGATTTGCTTCAGGAAGGGCTGTGAGGTTTGTTGACGCCAGGGTCTCCCAAGCCCATTAATTTCTGCTGCAGAAATTGTTTACCTTCCTGGGAGATGAAAAACAGAGTGAAACTTTGCAGCACTCAAATTCCCTGCATTTTTTTAAGATTTTGATTAATCATGAGGCATTTTGGCAGTCTCCTCAGATACTCTGTAACCCATGCTTAATCAGTCACAACCTAAGTGCTAACTGTCTAGTTGAAGCAGCATGTCTTGAGTACATAGAGGGACCTGGGGGCCTCAAGGTGTGGCAAAGCCGGCAACTGGCTCTGCTCAGGGCCTGTGCCGATATCCCTTGGTTTCTATGAGGGGAGATCTCATGACAAAAGTCCTTACATGGTTGTAGAATGTGGAATAATTTTAATCTGTATGCTGTGGTGTCACTGCTTGCTTTTAGGACTCAAGGGATAAAAAGATCCAGACAGACTTCATGGATCTGGAGGCCATCATCCCTCCTTTTAAAGCTGGAGAATTAGGCCATCAGTATTGCAACTGTCAGAAGCTGTGGAAGTGTTGCCAGACAGGTTATAAAAGTGGGGAGTGACAATCTCCCTCAGCTTGAATGCTTCTGTGATGCCAGATGAAGGGATGGAAGGAGACCCCTGAGCTTCAGCATATGCTGGCTATGCTTTCATTAGCACCTCAGTGCTAATGAGGCTTTTGAAGAAAACATCCCCACATGCAATGCTTTGACTGGGATCACAGAGGAGCTTTGGAGGTTGTGATCTGGTTTCTTTCCAACAGAACATGGATATACTCCAGTCACGTACCCAGCAGAGCAGAGGCATAAGTCCCATGGGACCACATCCAGATAGTACAAAGCAAGAACTCCTCAAACACTTTGTGGGTCGACATGGTCCTCAGCACAATGCATCCACATTACAGTTTTTCTCCTGTTTAAACAAATGGAGTTGTTCCTTGTCTATCTTTTAATTGGGGATAGGAGTTTCCTCTTGAAATAGATGTGTTTTATGGTAAGGCAGGGATTTTTTTTTATAGGCTCTGCTTTCCTCAATTTTCAACATCCTATCATGTTCAGACCCCAACTTCCCTAAAAAGAAATGCTAGCCTTCTTAATAGCCAGGTAGCTATTCAAAGCTTTACCCCAGATATCATAAAATAACATCAATTTATTTTGCCAGCCTGTACATGCCCTAAATCTTTTGGTTTATTTCCATAATTCCTAGCATTGACATTGTCTTAGAAATGAGATTGTCAGAACAAGGTCATGCAAGAACAATTCCATGTCACTCCTGACTTTGGCTAGTGTCACTGAGATGGGTGTCTGGGAACTCTCCAGCAAGTTGTGTGTGCAGGGAAAGTCTTCTTTCATACTTCTCTGTTTCATGCAATAGCCAGTTTGTATTTACATGCTAACAGTCAGCAGATTTTAAGTGTGCTACTATCATCAATTTTTTCTGCCAGTGATGAAATAATTTGCCTTTCATTCATTGTTATAACTGAATGACATGAGAACAAGAATGACACAGTCAGTGAATGAGCAGATGACAGTTGCAAAATTCAGGTTTAACAGCATTTGGTTTGTTCAGATAACCACACGCTCGGTTAACTGTCATGCAGACAACTTGCAATGGGTGTGCTGGGAGCCCTTTTGCCTACAGCTGCTGGGTAAACAAACAAGTAAAGGATCATTTTTTTAAAGATTTCCTTCATGAACACACTTATGATTTATAAAAAATACGGGAACATTCACTCTAACTGGCACTAAACTATTATCCAAGGGAATATTTACACCCTGTCCTCCATGAAAGATTCTGTCAGAAGTTGGATAAGCACATGAATTGAAGATACTGTAGGAATGATCGCTCAGCTACCGAGATCAAGCGTGGAGCTGGTCCAGGCAGATATGTAGTGTGACTTTTGTTGCCAAGAGTTGTACAGCTGGCAGTGATATTTCCTGAAAAATCTCAGGCTGCTTGGAAAGATTGTTCACACTTGAATTCAACGACTGCAAGGAAACAACAATGAAAGATTCCCCTTTTGTTTTTACTGCTGTAACCTTCTATAATTTCTAACAAACACTGCAAATCACATATCAGTTTTCCTGTGTCCATCTCCAGACTAGAGAAACATCAGACCTGCCCTCAGCCTTTGCCATTTAAAACTCCAAGGACACAATGGAATCAGCCTAAAGAGTTCTTTGTATGCATGTGAAATTTGGTATTTTGATGCTGCCATCTTAATTCTACTGCTGGTACATGGTACAATAATTACACTGCTGCAAAGGGAGATAAATTCAAACCAGGGAGAACAAGAAGTGAGAAATACACTGTTCTGCATCTCCTGAAGTATGCAGAATGTAGTATGCAGAATAGTGTCCACTGTTGACAATACTTTTAATCTTGCATACTTTCTATCTAAAGTGGTGGCATGATATGAAGAAAGAGTAATGACCCTCAAGTCTTCAAAGATTGGAAACTTCAACAGTAATAACTCACTGTAAAGTTGGTACTTCCCTGAAATCTACCTTGAAACAGCTGTAGCTCTTCAGTCTTCAGTTCCCATTTATATCTTCATAGAAACAGCTCTGATCCTGGTTAACATATGCAACAATGAACTGGAAGAAAGAGTGTTTTTAAATCCTTTTTAGAACCTCAGAAAGATCTGGGATTTTTCATTGTGTGTGCAGAGGGAAGTTCACAATAGAGCAGACCCATAATTCCTGGATACAGTTGCTTTAGTGAGAAACTGAGTGTGGCGTCAGTTCACTTGTTCCTATAGATGAACAAGGTGCCTATGCCTCCATATTGTCTTTAGCTTTATTTTGCCAAGGGTTCTACTTGTAATCACCAAAGGCTCTCGAAAATCCTTTGCTGCAGATCACCCTTGACAGCAGCAGGAGCTCTAACACCTCATTCTCCTGCAGAGCCCTGCTTTCTGCTGTATGGCTCTGGGGGCTGAATTCTATCCCAGAATTTATAGCCAGATTGTTGTGTTTTGTAGGCAGTCACCAGGAGGCCCTGGAGGATGCATTGGATACCGCATAGACCCTTGTGTTGCTATGCCTGGTGTTCTCATCCAGATTAGCTGTTTGTGTGCACGCTGTCACTCCAACAGACGTGTGGCTGCAAGCATAGGTAGGTCATGCCACAGTGAAAGAGCAAGAATTCCAACATCAAAGTCTGGATCTCAGCTTGTGGATAGTAAGTGCAGAATTCCATCTAGAAAACTGGAAAGAAGAAATTACCATTTACAGTGGATAAAATATGTCACCCACATCAAACGGGCAGCATTGTAAAGATTTAAATACATCTAATAGACTAGAACTATATGGAAAAATCAATTATATGTTCTGCAGAACTGAAATGGAGACCTGGTTGGAAGTGTTCCAATGGAAAGATTCTTCTTGCAAAATGCTGACTGCAGCAAACTGTCTTGAGGATATTTTGGCCCTTCAGTTAAAAATAAAAATCAACGGAAGGAAAGAAATTGGAAATATAATTTTAATAACATTGAACATTTTTCTTTTGGGATATAATCTTCTTTTTCTTTGTATTATAAACAACAGCCTCTTTTCAAAAGCTTATTTCAATCAATGTCTTCATTCTTGTTAACACAGGATGTTTTAACCATCTTGTGTTTTTTTCACAATTAGGATTAATTTGCAATATTCAGTCTGAAATGAAAGAAACTTCAAAGATGTAAAATGCAGTCTGTGATGAAAAATCTAACTCCGGGATTAGCTGCTACTTTTCTCCACTGAAATAACCTTCACTTATTGGCTTGTCCTTTTATTTATATGAGAAAATAGTTCAGCCTTTGAAAGCAAAGGACATTTGTTGACTGGAAAAATCTTTTCACACCTTGCAATATGTCTCTACAGGAATGCAAGTACATTTTACTTTTTTGATACATGCCATGTTCCTACAAATAGCTATATGATAAACATGTGTCTAAGTATCTCAGATTTATTAAACTTTTCCAGAAGGTTTGAAGAGCTCATTATATTATTTATTGAATTTATATTTGATTTTTTTAATTTGTTCATCCCTAAGGCTCAGCCTGAAGATTTTCCCAGGCTATATGAAATTTCTGATAAAGACAAGCAAAAGATGTACATTTTTTAACTTGTGCCTGGATTTTTTTGTTGTTTTTGTTTTTTATGAAAATAATAATGAAAAAGTATGCCCCTAAGACATACTCTAAGCTTCTCAGCAAGGACTGCGTAGCTGAGGATAAATGAATGGAGAAAGCTACTCTTGACTGATTCCATGGGAAAGAAAAAAGAAAAGACGCAAGGAAGAGCTGGCATTTCCTCAGAGAAGTGATCGTTTGAGCACGTGGACAAATGTGTGAGTTAGGAGAAGACGGGAGGGTGAAGAATAACTTGGTTAAAAGAGTGGCTTTGAGCACTAAAGAGAAACAGAAAGAAAGTGAAAGCCTTGTTGTGTGAAGGAAGCATGAAGACTGAAAGAGAGAAGCAAGCCTGGAGCTGGACAGGCACATCTCAGAAGGGTGCATGACATTTGTGCCTTTGTGAGTGCTGGTGGTTTACAGCATTCAGGAGAGCAAGTTCACATGGAGTGGCAGGATCTTTCTTAGGCAAGTTGATATGGCGGACAGAATGCCTGACCTGTTGGATGTGGAGGTCCTTCCCAAGGAGACAGCACAGTAGATAATGGCATGCATCAGTAGAAGCTGCCATGAGACATCTTGAAGAAGTTGTTCGACAGATACTGTCACACAAAAAAAGGCCAAAGGAAGCTTGGGTTCACAACTCAATGGGGATGCAGCTCTTGGGGAAACGCTTAAATTTCTGATACATTTTTGTGTCAGTCTTTGCAGCAACCAGATGTCAAGCATGATCCATGGTAGGAGGACAGGACTTCTCTCAGAAAAGGCTAGACAAATATCCATAGTGAATGGAAAAAGAGTGGAGAAGTGGAAAAGAATGGGGAATTGTTGGGGTCCCTTCCCATCTATTTCTCTATGATCCTGTGACTTTTTATATCCGTAAATGATTATTATTGTCTGGTGTTCCATTCTGTCCATGTCCTGCCCTGAATCCCACACTGCTTTCCCTTGTCTGATTGATATGCAATTTTCCACAGTGCCTGTTGAATTTTATCATGTTTCTTAGTCCTTAGTGGCACAGAGATCTGACAGCCTATTTTGCAAGAGGAGTTTCTCTATTCTTTAAAGTTATTACATTCAGTAAAACAAGGGATGGAGATGGAATTGTTATTAACCCCACTTTGCAGACTAGAGACTGGGAGACAGAGAAGCCAGACTCCATAGAAACCATAGCAAAGTTGATAAATGATCTCAGATGTCCCCGATCCCCAAAGAGCATCTTATATGCACAACTGCCCTAATAATCCTGAGGGCAGAATGGGGTGTCAGCTACCACTGAGGGACCTCAATTCAGTAACTGCCATTTGCTCTTTTTCTCAACGTGAGTGAGTACAGGAGCAATCAGGTTGAGTCTAAATAGTGTAAGCCCAGAAAATAACACCAAGGGCTTGAGCAGCCTAACAAAGCCAAAGTTTGGATTTTGGCATCACAAGCTAATGAGCCCTCCAAAGCTCCCCTCAGGTTGTTTGGAGCCATTCCCTAGCCACAGATTTACTTCTCTCTATATACTTCTCTATTTAATATTCTACCCACAACTTGACTTGAGGCTACTTGAAGATATTGTTTGGATTTTTTTTTCCTGTCTGTTAATTATACCTACACTGGCAAACTGCCATTTGTGATGTAAAGCTGCATGTGATGTGTCCCTAAGCCAAATCACATACAATCTTAGACTGGAAAGCTAGCAGCCAGCAGCCAAACACAGCAAAAGCTGGGCTCTGAAAATATCCCTGGAGAATATGTCAGCTGCAGCCAAGACACAATGCAAAGATATCAGAACAGCAGACCCTGAAGTGCTAGTTCAGTTTGTACTGCAATCCTTTAGGCAGGTAAAATTCTCATTGGTTTTAGGAAGGTGAAGAATTTGGTGCTTGGATTTTCAGTGCTTAGAGGCAAATGACTGTGAATCCAGAAGACCCTCTGAGGAAAGCCCCTCGGTTGTACCTCCAGAGATGCTTGTAACAGGCACACATCCTGCCCTGGGCTCCAGGAGGTGGACGCCTCTGCCCAGTGGGCGGCACCAACAATGCAGCACTGCCAAAAGCCACCTAATGTGGTGCTCTTGAACTCTTAGCTAGTTATGAGGGAAGAGGCAGGCCACCTGTAAGGATTCCCTCTGATCTCATCCTTTTTCCTGGGAAACCACCAGAGTTGGTCACCAAGGCCCATCCCATGGCAGAGAGAGACACACAGCCATGTCTCTCACAGGGATTCTTCTGAACCTGTCTCTTGCAGCCCGCACCAGGAGAGACAGTTCAAAGCCAAACAGTTATAACTCTTAATGAATGCAGTAAGAAACCAGAGTAAAATAAAAATATATATATATATCCAAAAACAATAAAAAATTTCATTTTGCAGAATTGGAGGTGAACATTTTTATGTTTTTCACAATTTGTGGAAGATTTTTGAAGTGTTTCAACTTTGTGGTGGTTTAGCTTTGAGCTTCTTTGCTGCCAAATGTAACAAGATAAGCTGTGGCCAGAGGGTAGCACTTTTCCCTACTTTTTCACTTTTCCCTTTGTTACCCAAAGTTTTCAAGACATCATAAAAACAAGGAAGTTCTGAAAATTTAGAGAGCAGCAGAAGGAAAATGGAAAGAAATATGAAGATTAGGGAGAAGAACAGGCATTACCCATTTTCATTTAAAGAATAAAGATGAAACGATTCTGATTTGGCAAATAGGTCTTTTCTCAGAAATTTGTACAGACTGAATGAGAAATAGAGCCCCCCCCAGCTGAGCTTGTGCAGCCACACACAACCACAGGCTCGTCCCTCTGACTCCATGGGCGGATCTGCTGTTCTGAGGCAGAAAATGGGTTTGTGCCACAATGCTGTTGCCTTAATTACAAATGTTCTTCATGCCAAACTTGGAGGAAGTCTGAGAGGAGACTTCATTTGGCCAATTACTGTGAGGCCTGTGAAACCCCTTGTATAAACATTTCAGAGTCAGTGCAATCCATTTCCTACTTAGCACAAAACAAACCTCTCTTTTCCATGAAATTCAGAGCACAGAAAGAAAAACTGGCTGGAATGAGTCCCTTGATAGAAAGGCTGCTTTCTGCAGCGATGCAAAATAAGGTGTTTTACAAGCAAAACTGTAAAGTCGTATAAAACAACACTCCAGCCACAGCAGCAGGATAGGAGGTGCACTGGCTTTTTGCTTGTGCAGTGACAGAGTAACACAGAGAGTAGTACAGCAGTGGCCTGATCTGCAGCCATTATAGAAACAGGGCACCTCCCTACAGGGAAAACTGCTGCCCCTATGTCACCATTGCTTGATACAGGACAGAGTCCACCATGATCTGGCAAACAGCGAGGGGAGGAGAAGAGAAGACACTTGACAGAGGGCTCAGCGTATTTGAGCATTTGCTTCATAGCGAATGAATTTGGAGCAGCGGGAAATAATGCTGGGAAATAGCGTATGAGAATTTACAGGGCAGCATCTGTTTCAGTGTCAGAGTTCATTAGTGAGGAAAAGGGGAACACAGGTACACCAGAGGGATTTGGAAAATCTGAGATTACAAGCAAATGTGTCATTCAACATCCATTATATTCTGTTTTTTGCAACTTTGTTCGATAGATCAAAAGAATTTGAGTCCAGCTAAAGAGTATATGTGAGGCTTAGAAGTATTATGGTACTCATTATCCTTCACGCAATCCTCTTTAATGATTTGTTCTGTGGCCATATACGGGATCACAAATGCAATAAAAGTGGGAAATGTTGAGTTAAAGCAACTGTCTGGTGTGGTGATATCATCTATACAATAAACAAATGTCAATGCAGGGCTATAAATAATCTTTTTATTGTAATCTTGAATTGATTTGATACCAGATGCATACACACTTCATGAAAATTCCTTAGCTTTGAAAGAGGACAATAACCTATGATATAAAGTCGGATATATATTTGTATGTGTTTTTCTTACGGGTAGTATACATTACAGGCAAGAGGAGCCAGGGCCCTGTCTATCCTGCAAATGACACCTGTACACCTGTGCCAAGCATAACATGTTCCTATGAGCAGTGAGGCTGAATCACTCTAGCCTGGTAAAGATCTCCCAGGATAGCATGCAGATCCTTAGAGATACAGAAAAACCCTGTAAAAAAAACAATTTCATTTACTGTATGGGAGAGGCTTTTTCTAGTGACATGGGGAAGCACCCAGTTCACAGTGTTAACCCTCTGCTTGTGCACCTGAGCTTTTCCTCCATACAAAGCACAGTGCAAAGCACATGATTGTAGAACATCATAGTACACAAACATTAATCCATAATGAAATGGCAGTCTTGGGTGGCTAAATCTGTTCTTTTGTTCGAGGCCTCTTTAATTCTGTTTCAATATTTCTGTCCAACAGAAGCTTTTACATTATAACAATTGCATTTAAAAAAAAAGAAAATCTCATTCCATCGGTCTAACAGTGTCTTGGGGATGGCTGAAGCCTATGAGAATCTTTCCATTGACGTCACTAAGCTTTTACTCGGGCTTTTAATCTGCAATCAATCAACCCTTAATATTATTCTGCACAGAGCTCTATGCCTTCTTTTGGTGATAGAAAAAAATGAGACCAAACGCTTGTCCTAGCCACACATGCTGGCAGAATTGCCTGGGTCATGATCTTATTTGCACTGTGCCTCAGTCGGGAGCTGTCCTGAAATGCACTACTATTTTGCCATTTCTCCCTTGTGTACATTCCTCCAGCTCCATGGTTTGGCTCTCAAGGATGTCCCTGCAGATCTGGGCTGGGGAGCACAGAGGGACCAGCAGCCTGAGCCCTAGGCGGGCTCCAGGACATCTCCCAGGGCCTGAGATGCTGAATCCTCCTGCAAGAGCACGGGGTATTTACTCGTGATGCTGAGATACTACACCATATTGTTAGGAAAACATACATCCAATCCCAAACCTTCCTTGGCCTCTTCATCAGGTTCATTGCCCCAGGACTGCGGTGTGGCTGTGTCTGGAGTGAAATGAATTTCCTGATTTATCAGCAGAGAAGAACAGGCATAGAAAGAAAGAGCCAAAAAGCAGGTGATGGACACCAAGAGATTCGCTGTGCTGCCCAGGTCCAAAGGTCAAACAGGAGTCTTCAGCCCCAGCACTGCAGGGAGCAGTGCTGCAGGATCTCAGTAGCAAACACTGTTCCTCTCTGTCTTGTAAGGAGCCTCACTGTATTAGTGGCTTCTCTACAATGCTAAAGATTACATACTTGTAACCCAAGGCTTAATTTATGGTGAAACTATAAATTAAATCATTCTCATCTCTCATCATTCATCGTTTCTAGGAAGATGTGAGCAGGTACAGTTCACAGCTGGAAAAAGAGCAGTAATTGATGGAGCAGCCAGAGGGTTCTGCTGTAGCCACATTCATTTGGGGCTTGTGGATTATGCCAACAATAGCAAATATATTTACACACATTAGTAGCACATTCAGGGTGATTTCACTGTGTGAAAAGCATGTGCAGGCATTCTGTATATTCTCCAGCGATACCCTGTATCAACAACAGGCTGCTCTGTTCTTGAATTATTGCTGAGGATTGCAGGTGCTGTACAAGACTGAACACTTTTGCACTATAAATCACACGAGAGCAATAGTTTCAGCCTTTCAATGAGAAAGCTTGTTCTGGAAAACCTCTGCCTTTCAAAGGCTCCCTCTTGATTTCGGGTGGTTTGGGCTTTCATGATTTTCTAGGTCAGAGATTGCAGATAGAAACTAAAAACCAGAACTGTGTCATTAATATTTATCACAGGTGTGAATATAATCTAACTCAAAGGTAATAGTGGCTTATAGCCACAGGAAATTAAAGAGTTTAAGCAGAAGAGGGACCCATATGCAATGTGCAGAGCTGTTCCCATTGAGTACTGAGGCTCCCGGGACGCAGGGACCTGCTGTCAGCCTCTGCTGCCTCAAGGGTCTGCCATTTCAGCTGTCCTGAGAGATCTGCCATATGGACATGCAAGAAATACAAATGTCAGTTCACAAGACAATTTTCTTGCTCTCAGCACTGCAGAAACAAAAATACCCTGGAAAATATGAAATGAATCACAGAATCACAGAATTGTAGGGGTTGGAAGGAACCTCTAGAGATCATAAAAAATAGTATTAATGACTCACAGAAATTGAGAGGAAAAAGTATGCGAAGTAAATTATTGTACCAAATATCACAACATCAAATCAGAGTCATTAGGTCTAATTGACCAGGAGTGTGTCCTACAGCCAGAAGGGCCAATGTTCCTCCAGCACTGCAAAAACTGTTGACTACAATAATGCAACCAGCCTGGTTGCTGTTGTATGAATCTTCTCAGAAAAGATCTGCAGAGCTGTACTGATGGCAATGCTGCAGCCCCTCTGCTCAGGCCCTGGAAACTGCGGAGCAGAGGATGAGGATTACTGCCTGCCATTGCCTCAAAGTCACCCAGCTTGAGTCATACAAAGAGGAGGGTGAGTGGGTGGGGTACCTGGATAAATGTTTTCACAGTAGGGATGGGATTTGCACAGTGGGTTCATGAGCAGAACATCCAGCTGCTCTGCCTTCCTCAGCCCCCATTCCCAGTCCAAGACACCTTCAGAGGGCTCCAGGGGCACCACACAGGAAAGCCCTGCTTGGATTCATCCCATTCACCCAATGCTGATCCCTTCCCACTGACTCCCAGCAGCCCCCTCATCCTGAGGCCTTTCTGCTGTCACACAGGCTGCAGAACTGTGCCTCTCGCTGCCCTGGAGCCTGTGTACCCAGCACTACTGACCTTTGGGCAGCCTTGGCTGGCAGAACTGCTGGATTTCTATTCTTATTTTTGCATATTTTAAGCCCAGGGAATGCAGCTGAGGCCACAGGCTGGATAACTTCAAAAAATCCCAGGAAAATAAAAACTACACTGCCTAAAAATGTTCCCATAGGAGGTACCCATCCCATTGTGAAAAGGTACATTGTGGCATCACCTCCAGCCATTGGTATGACTACTATGGCAAAAGGAAAGCAGTATCAGGTGCTCTTAGGGCATTCATGAGCTTACCTGTGCACAGTATTCATAAAATCATAGAATTATTTGGGTTGAAGGGGAACTCAAAGGTCATCCATTTCCAACCCCCTGCCATGGCAGGGCTGTCACTCACCAGCTCATGCTGCCCAGGGCCCATCCAACCTAGCCTTGAGCACTTTCAGGGCGGGTGCACGCACAGTTTCTCTGGGCATTCTCTGGTATTTCTCAGACCTCAGTTCCCTGTTCACTGTTCTGCACAAAGGCTTGCTATGGACTCAGTGAGCACATTAGCCTGAGCACAACCAGCAGGGAAACGACCCTGGGCCTGCTTTTTTCACTGTTTCTAAATATATGGGTAGTGACAGGTGTAAAATTACACCAACCCGGCAATAACTCAGACCTGTCCGAGTGCCAATTATGTGTCTTTTTACAACGCTGGGCCTCTGCCTGAACACATCATTTAGGAGAAAAATATGTTGTAAAAAGGTATTCATTCAAAAGAATGCTGTAAAAAGTGAATGTTAATAATGGTCTCACTCGTTTAATCTTCATTTTTTCTCTCTTCTCCTTCCCGCCCTGGGATAAATGAGCTCTGGGTGCCCCGTGTTGCATGCACAGTCCTGCAAAGCTAGCGAATAGGCCATCGGCAATAAATATACATAAATCTTAGCCATGTATGGTCTCTAGCTGGGTAAATGGTTACAAACCCCAGAGGGATGACCAGCCATAACAAAAATGCTAGGCACCATTACCGGGATGGCAGGGACTTCAGCCATGCCGTGTGCAACACCGTTTACAGAAGCTGGTGAGCTGAGCAGTGCTTCATCCAGCCTCTCAAACACACAGCTCTGGGTACTGCCTCTTTTCCAACAGGAATGATTTCCATATGGATTTAATTGCCCACCTAACACATGGAACCTCTGCCTGCTTTGTAGCTTGGGGACTTCTGTGGGTGGAAAGGGGATCTCTGTAGTGGAAGAAGGCTTAGAAAAGATGGGCAAGGAGGATGTGACCATGGAGCTCATAAATGCATGTTGGAAATAACCACAGCTGTCATAACAGAAGCTGAACCTAACTCAAAATGAAGGGTACTGAAGAGTGGCCTTTGTTTTAGACAAATAGCTACAACAGCTGAGTAGATCACCTAGTTTTGTAAATGCTTTTCCCAAAAATAATCAATGGAGTAGTATCTTCCTGATCCCAAGAGCATCTGGGGGAAAGGGTATTTGTGCTTCATCCCAACACAATCTGAAAATTAAGCAGCTAACAAAATCAACATTGAGGAGAGCAATGATCTAGGTTCAATACTGCAATCCAGCTGTATGTTTCAGTCATTAAAACGTGTTTGCACTTTCATTTTTGTATATTCTGGTAAATCAAACTCCCACGCAATGTCAAATACCCATAATTAAGTAAATCTCATATTAAATACAAAGCCTTCCTAATCTGGAACACCTAAAAGGAGCCGGTCAGAAGCTGTTGCTCTCTGACAACCTCATGTCTTACCTTCACAAGCAGAACAGGCCTCCTACACCCAATGGAACACACTACTCCTGTCACCGAGGTTGGCTGCACATTCTCTGTAGAGGCTATCACACTTGGTGACATAGTAGTTTCTACTATCCTCCTGTAATTTCTCAGACTGTGAATAACCAACAGATCTAAACAAACAAACAAAACTAAACAAAACAACAGCTTCTTTGCAAACTTCCCAAAGCACTGCCCAAGCCTCTAGAAAGCATCTTACCTGTAGAAGTCCTCTCACCTGCATGCTCTTCAATTCGACTCAGGCTCTTCTCCCTAAGTTCTTTATCCCTCAGGTCGTTCACGCTCAGGTATAGGGACTCAGGTGAGCAGAAAAGTTGTGTTTATTTTTTGTCTGTGTACATTGTTTACAGCAGAAGAGGAAAGGCTGAGCCCATGTTCTTGGACTGAAATAGGCAGTTATTCAGAGCATGCCCATGCTTCAACCAATTTTATAATTATATTATATTATATTATATTATATTATATTATATACGGTAACAATCTTATAATACATGATTATAATAATAATATTTTAAATTAATTTTATTAATACTCATAGTGCTGTGCTTTTATATTTAAATAAGTATGTTTATCTTTTTAAGCCAGCCAGTAGAAACACTGGACAGGAACCCAGAAGCCCTAAAAAAGCTGAAATATATCAAAAGTATCAAATGGAAGTGCTTTGTCTTGTGACAGAGACATATTTACAAGAAATCACTTCACACATTCAATTCTGCTGCTGATAGACATAGCTTTCTTTTGCTGATGCTGTATTCCTAAGGCCGAGAAAGCTGTTTCTTTCCTTACAAACCCTGTTTTAATAACACTTCAAGTCATTTAAAAATTCACACTGCAAGCACAGTCCAGAGGTGTAGAACAGAGCAGAAATTTGGATGAGAACAACGCAGCCAAGTCTGGGGCTCACACAGATGTTTCTGTGCATAGGCGTTGTTATGACTTAGAGGTATCCCTTTCGGAAAAGGAGCTGTGAAGTGAGGCTCAGAGGTTGTGCATTCCCATGTATGGGAGAAAACCCACATTTGTTAACATAAAGAAACAACCTCCAGCCAGATCCAGACACATATTCCTTGGGCTGCTGGTTTCAGCCATCACCTTTTAAAATAAGGTGTCTTGCTATAGGGTTTGTGCATGCAAATTTTTGACAAAGCCTGAGGTCTCTGCTCCGTTCTGACCTTCTCAGTATCCCACTAGCCTGGGGCTACCTTTACCCTTTCTTAATTTACTCCCCAAGCCCCGGTTCATAGTAACCTCATTTCAGCCAGAGATAATGAGATGCTTCCTGAATCTCAGGGTCATTTCTGAGCATCATCACATTCTTTCCTTCCCTCCCCCCACTGTTTCCAAGGACTGAGCTGGAAGCTCATTCTTTTTATACACATTTCGATTTCAGATGGAGATCAACAAAAAGTAATAAGACTAAAAGAGATAATTGGCAGAGAGAGAGGGAGAGGCAGGGGGGCTCCTGGGTTTGGGGCATTTGTGGTTCTTAGGACTTTAGCCGGCTCAGATACCACAAATTGTTGGAGAGTGGGACTGGACATCTTTTAGAAATCTAAATATATACAGTTATGGTCCAGTGGTTCTGAGGTAGTCAGCAATTAATGGCCCTCAGGGGGGAAGCCCATGACTAATTGGTTTATAAAACTGATCAAACTGGAAGCAATATCAAAGAGCAGACTAGTATCAGGATGCAAAGTGCACCTGTGAGAGGAGATTTTAATTACTTCAAGCAGGAAGTGAGGAGGCAGCAATAAGAAGGCATCAAGAAGGTAGCAAGACTGCTTGTCTTACCTGTGTGCCTTGGAAAGGCTAAACCCTCCAAGAGTATTTCTGCAGGATGTCCCAGCATCTGCTTGGATCTGTTTGCAGGATACCCCATGAAATAATTATGTGCTCAGGGTCCATAGAGAATACTAGCACTGGAGGCAGTATAAAATCTGAGGAAAAATGTCTTTTATTCAGAAGTGCTCAGCTTGTTACTGTGATTGAGCCAGATGGTAAATACCAGCTCATAATACAGTATAATGCAGTTTGCTGTGGAAAAAAATGTACCATAATTTAATATAAGGGCAAGGAACCAATCATCCAGAGCAATGAGCAGGAAAGGGATTGAGAGTATTATGGAAAAATCATTGAAACCATGAGGCCAACGCACAGCTGCAGTAATAAAGTCTGCCATAAAGTGGAAGGGACTACAAGAGAGGAGGACTTAGTGCAGATGACATTAGAGCCCGATCTGCTCTAAGCCCCACACCATCGAGGAGGCTGCTAATGGCTCAGGGTGCAGAGGGCAGCTCAGGAGAGGGCATCTGCCAAGACTGTGGGAGGAGGTGAACTTGCGGAGGCCACATCCTTGGATGCTGTCCTACGACATGGGGCTGAACTCAGATTTGTAATGGTCAGGTCTTCAAGTATCTAAACAGACAGAATTTATTGTATTTTTCAAGTGATTTCTGTAATCAGTAAGGTTTGAGGATACTTTGCAATGCGTATGACCAGCTTGAACCTCTGGTCAATGCCCAGCGCTGAGTAAGCACTGGGCAGAGGCACACCGGGCACCCAGCAGCACAAGAGCTCACCACCTTTCCCTCCTGAACCCCACTTGCCCCCAGCAAACCTTTCCACAGGCAGCAGCCTTTCTCTAATTTCACAAAATTAGAGTGCACACTGTGCCAGGTTGGATTTCTCTAGGGAATTGTGACAAAACTTCTGAGTTATTCAATATCATTACTCTAAAATCTTTGGAAAAGCCCTTTCTCAGGCAGCACTGGTTTTCTGATTTGTTAAGAAAAAAGATTCATTTCAGTTTTGAAAGAAAAATTGGGGTTCCCCTGCTTGTGTCCCGTTCCTGGCCCCAAACAACCTGCAGACCCACTCAGCAGACGATGTATGCCACTGTGCTCCATCCCGATGCCTTCGGGACCTCCTTTGTCTTCCCTGGGATTGCAGAGTGATGAATGAGTACAGAAACCCAACTGAGCAGGTATTAATGAAGTTTAATACCGCCTTTGGCCAGCCACAGCGACCATTGCTTGATAGCTGAAGAAACTATTACATTCCACAAGAAACCATATAATTAAACCTACAGAAACCTTCACATCAAACAAGTATGTGTCACTACCAAAGATAAAAGTACACACAGGGCATGGAAGGGGGGAGAGCTTTTACTGCCTATCCTTTTACAAAGGCTCATATGTTTGAGAAAGACGAAGCCAAGGGAAGCTAGCAGAGAAAATGTAAAAGAAGCACTTAAAACAAGAACACTCCAATAAAAGCTGTGCAAGAAAGAAAGGGCACATAACCGGGTGAGGGCTGTAAGAAAAGGAATTATCTCCCTTTTTCTGATTTTTCTTCTGATTTGTGACTGGTACACATCCTTAGTGAATTAAGAAGTGTATCAAAAGAAATACCTTCCTCATCACCCTTTCTCTTTTTGAAGGAAATAATTTACAATTCCTTTGTTTGGCTAAAAGGCTCAGATTAAAATGAGTGGTACTGCTGCTGCTTGGGATGGGACAACACAACCCAACCACTGCACTGCCAACATAGAGAGGGATTACATTATATAAATCCTTGCCATCTATGTAACTAGAGCTGATTCTGATTTCACTCATGGAATATATATCTGCAAAGGAAGCAGATGCCAATTTTATACAGTCACTCTTTACAGTAAAACTGCACTTTAAATAATGAAGGAGTGGGGAAGTGTATCAAAGATCGGAATGAAACTGCTTGTCACCATGAATAAAGGCTGGTAGTGCTCTGGATGCCTCAGGTCTGAATCTGGGAGATTTTCTTCTAAACGAGTTAAGTGAGAGCACTGAAGTTTTGTGCACACCAACTGTGAAACAGGAGGCATCCCTCACCCTCTCACTCTCCCAGACCAGTTACCACAGTGCAAATCCTGCTCGTGCTGCAGCCTTGGAGCCACTCTTGGTCCAATTCCTCATCTCCCCCTCATGCTCAGCCTGCCCTGGTTCTGTGAAGACCGCTGAATCCCCTGCAGGTCAAGGGCCACTGCAACAAGCCCTAGGCCATATGGTGGTACACAGGAGAGCGAGCCAGGAGTGGCCAAGGCAGTATGCACGCAATGCAGAAGGGATAACACAACTGCCCTCTGCCAATTTCAGAGCTTTCCGTGTGCTGAAGATTGTCCCACTTGTCCCAGTTTCCCTAGCTACGTGGTATCTCTCAGCCTATCTTCTCTGCAGGCTTGGTTGGTGCCAGTGTTGTCACGTGGAGTTGAATCATTGTGTTTTCACCAGCATGGTGCTCTGTGTATACCAGAAGTTATGATGGAAATATTGAGCCAAAAAGGAACCATTCTGAGCTAGAAAATGCAGCCCAAATTTATGCTTAGTTGCAGCTGTTCTGATTTTGTTATTCCTATTTATTGCCTTGAAATAATAGGATGTAGGACACTATAAGTGATCTCTTTCCCTGTAATCTTGTGATGACCACAAGATAAAATAAAAATGTAACAGTAAGAGTATTATGTGCTACTATTTACCTCTCCTAAAATAATGAAGCAGTAACAATATTTAAGGAAGAGTAAAATATGATTTGTTTTTAAATTGTATTTCAGTAAATTTATAAATGACATTTTCTAGATAGATTTCTTCTGTCCTCTCATTCTACAGCTAATTTTCAAAGTAACTGTTATTATCCTTGCTCTTTAAACACCCATATTTCCTACAAAATAGGAACACAGATGTCTGAGGGCCAATTTGAGCGACAGCCCGTGTTTTGCTCTGAAGGAGCTCCCCTCCCTGTAGCCTTCCTCAAGACATCCAGGATAGAAAAGATCACAGCCATGAGATCTCCATGGAGTTGAACCTTCCCTGTCTGCACGTCTTCTCTCCGTGCTGTTATCCATACCAGAAGCAGATACCAAATCCTTTTACAAAGGACATACACAGGCAGTAGGCAGTGCACAAACCCAACCAAAAAAGAGTCTTAAGGTGCCCAGCCCATGCAAAGAGCACCCTGCTCACCTGGGGTGCCAGCTGGTTGCCTCTTGACCTGGGATGCATTTGATCCCTTTTCTCCCACAGGAACTCTCACTAGGATTGCACAGATGGCCACCACTGGTCCAGATCCTCAACTGGAGAAGGATCCCACCTTCACCAATTAAAGCAAAGACCTGAGTCAGCATTCTTCACGAAGTTACCAGAAGATGGCAGCTACACTTTTGCCTGCTTCCCACGTTCTCTACCACTGGCCCCATAACACTGTTGAACCCAAGGGCCAATATGTCTCTGTTTTTGTGGCCATAAATGTGCTAAAGTGGCTGATAATCACTGCCTGAGCTATGTTAAAGCCAAGGGTTGCAGTGAGGAGAAGCACCACAGCTGCACAAATCTCTGGGCTTCTCACCTCATGCTATCTGAGCACAGAGTGAGTCCTCCCCTGAATAACCAGGGAGAAGTCCCTGGTGCTGCCACTAACACTCATTACAGCTGCCAGAGGCACACAAGCTGTCTTGCAATGGGTAGTTGAAGCAGTCAAGCTTCACTCTGCCTTGAACACATAATCATGTCCTGATCAGATGTCTGACAGCATCAGGCACTGCGTGGATCATGAGAGAATGGGAATCCCTAAGGAACTTTTATCAATGTACTTTTGGATAATTACCCCAACAGTTTTAAGTAAAGTTAAGAAAAATACTTCCATCCTTCATTTTAACTGCTAATTTGCAGCAGTTCTGGGACAAGGGATCCTTGTGTACTCTAAGAACCTTTGTTCAGGCCTGGTTGCTTTCCTTAGGAGGTTCCAAGAATCACAGAATTTTTAAGGTTGGAAAAGGCCATTGAGATCATCTAGTCCAACCATCAACCTACCACTGCCACATCCACTAACCCATGTCTGTCAGATGAAGAAAGGAGCACAGCTTATTCCAGGGCTAAACAAAAAGTCATGTTCTAAAATGTTCAGTGTTACACTTAGGCTGATTTTGAAACATCTGCATTATCCAAGTGCAGATCAAAGCCCGGATGCCTGAAAATATTCCTCTGATGATGAACTTGGGGCTGTGGTGATTCCATACGTTGCATGACGGGTGGGAAGAAGGACTGTATTTCTAGGGCCACTCGAGATATGTGCCAGGAGGAAATTCATATCCTAGACAGATCAAATAATAGTGGTCCTGAGGAAAGCTCTTGGTCCTCACCTGGCTCTGTCATTGTTCCTCACAGGATGGGCTTTCAGCCTCAGTGCGGGCTGTGTGCACTGGGAGCCTGGCTCCACATCACAGCTCCCTTGTGCTTATCTGGGCACCACACCTGAGTCAGGAGGCTCAGGTACACTCAGCACAGAGCTTATCTCAGCACTCTGTGCTGACTGATCTGCAAGTTACAACAGTTAAGGTAATTAAATTGTTTCTTGTCAGTGAATTGTAGATCCCTGCGGGCTCCTGCTGTCAGTTAGGAGACAGACAGTGTTTGCTCTTCCTGAAGCTACGACTCGTAACAAGCTGACCTACAAGGAATGCTCCACTTTAGGGGCAGATTTTTTGGGAAAGTTCAAAAGAAAAAGATTTTCTTTATACAGGACAGAAATTCCATTGCCATCACATTACTTACAGTAACATACCTATATATGCACACATTCATGCACATGCATATAAAAACATAATATATGCACAGAATGCTTTTGCTCGGATATATTTACAGTTATTAACATAAGTTTTATCTCTCAAGATTCATTCAGTGCAAACAATCTCAGGTAATGATCTTTACATTGCATTTTATTTAGCTTTCACAGGAGAAAGATGGAAATACAATTTCTTAAACAAACAAACAAAAAAACGTATTCTAGAGTCTCACTTAATTTGTCTCTTATGCTGCACTCAAGGTGCTGGGAATAGGATTTTATCAGCCAAGCACACTGATCTGAAGAAGAATGTGTATTTATTGCACTGTGTAATCACGAGCTCACTCTAAGAAGAGTTCCTGGGATCTTGCCCTGGCATGACTCCTAAATGTGTTTTGTAAACACAAGTATGATCTATTTACCTAGCTCTTCTCAAGGAGTTTGCAATCTGCATTGTAGATAATGACCACTGAAAATAGAAATCTTGGATGAAGAAATTCTCTTCTCCCAGAACACAAAGCTTATGTCCCCTTTATTTTGGGATGGCTTTGCCATGCAACTAACCACACACTATCAGAAAACAGTAGGAAAATAAAACCAGTGTGTGCCTGGACCCGTTTGGGAGGCATTTTTGAATGACAATCATTAGACCTCTCCATAGTTAGATGACCAAATGAAGTTAAGAAAAACAGTCAGGTTTAGGGTCTCAGGTTCAAAAACTGGCCAAGGAACTGCATGTTACTTCAGTTAGAAACGAGAAGCTGGTGCCATTAGAAAACAACAGCACCTAAAATAACCCTTCAACAAAAAGAGGAAAGCATGCTGGCTCCCAGCCAATGAGACTTGCTTGCTCTGAAGCAATTTTGAGATAATGGCTCATTCAGCAAGAAGTCTTGCTCAACAGCAGCAGTGATCTGTGGGAATGGGAGCCTCAGGGGTGCTGGAGTAGGGTCTGGGTGTGTTTGGTGGCGAACAACGTGTCCCTATGCCACTGCATGCCTCCAACCAGGCAGAGCAAGGGCACAGCTCAGCCTCTGCATTTTGAGGAATGCAGTATTAGACAGGCCTACTAAACCCTAAACAACTCTGTTTTTTTAAGGTAATACAAACCAAAGTGATTCCAGGGGATCTGCACAGTGACTCGTTTTGCAACTGCCCATGGTTTCTTGCTTTGTATTTTTAGGTAGAAGTTTTTCATACTAGGATAATATCCAAGAGGCTGGATTATTTGTAAAACTGCACACAAATAATTCAATATTAGGTAAACACAATTATCTCTAAACTAGCTTATAAATAGTTGCCTACATTACTGCACTGCATTCCAGGACGTGGATCTCATTACCCAGCCTACATGGACATCCTTGTTAGGAAAGGTAATTGCCATGGGCCTCCTCGTCATTTCTCTTGAGATCAGGGACTTTCTGACAAGTCTCCTCTCCTCTCCTCTCCTCTCCTCTCCTCTCCTCTCCTCTCCTCTCCTCTCCTCTCCTCTCCTCTCCTCTCCTCTCCTCTCCTCTCCTCTCCTCTCCTCTCCTCTCCTCTCCTCTTCTCTTCTTTCCATAAAATAACTTAACTTGTAGTCCATAAAATAACTCACAGTGAACATAAAGAGCACAAAGGGGAGCTTGCCACAGTGGTGAGGTATAACAAATGTCTGAAAGAACCGAGAAGTGATGTGGCTGTACTTCAATAGCAAACACATAAGAAAGGGTGTCCCAGCTATGCTACTGAGCAGCAAGTATTTCTGGCTTCATGTTGTCCTCACAACTGACCCTCTAATGGCTATCACAGCATCAAGAGGTTGGATGCTGTTGTTGTGGAATTTGTGAGGAGGACTGAGAACATCAGAAAGGCCTATTTTGTTCCTTCTGTCTTTGGGAATATCTCAGCTGAAAGAAGTAAGTAGGAAAAGCTCACAAGTGTAGCTGAAGTCTGTTCAAAGACAGATACAAACTGTGAAGAAACAAACACTTATAAAAATATTTGAAACTAAATTTAACCTGGATGTTTCTCTCTTATCAAAGACATAGAAAAGCTTCAGGAGCAACTCAATTCCACCCCATCCAGAAGAAATACCCTAGGATTTGGCAAGAGTAATCAGATAGAATGTTTCTAGAACAAGACTCTGTTTCAGAGATAGACTCTACCTGAAATTTGTAAATTTTTAGATATTTTTTACATTTTACATTTCCTCTTTTGATCAGGACAAATAATGCCAGAATTTCACATGAAAAGCTGGCTTTGCAGGGTTTTGGCTAGTGTCTGAAGTCGAAGAGCTGAAAATTTTTATGTGAGAGAATTTCACTGGTTCCTGAACTGCTAAATTATGGGATATATGTAAATGCCAGATAAACATTAGCCTTCAGATACTTGGCTGAACCCTGACACTGAAAATTATGAAGACCTGTCAAACTTTCTTCTAACTATTCCTTTTCTTTAGATAGGTAGAAAAAAGACGCATTCCCCCCAGAATGCATGTAACTGACTCTCCTCTCAAGCCTCAAATTATTTTACCATTCTACTTGAAGAACACTTAGAATACCTCTTGAGAGCTCTAGTTCATCTGGGTAGGTTAGAAGCCAAGATAGTTCAGAACATTCCTTCTAGTTCTGTTTCTAATAAATTGTACTTCGGAATAACAAATAGTTCTGTGTGGTGATTAGGTAACCTATGGAACCAATGTACCACTGCATCTTTGTTTGAACCATGATTGTGGGGAATAAACCTCCAAGGGCCAGGCCATAAGCCAGCTACCTGGCTTTGGAAGGAGCCTGCGTTGGGCAGGCTAAACCTTAAACTTACCAGATTGCTTACACATTTTTCTGAAACATCTGGTATTTACCACTGCCTCAGCAGAAACTAAATATGATGGATCATTGATCAAATGTGGAGAATACAATGTGATTAAGGTGAAAATGTTTCTCCTGCTAGCTCAGTTCTGTGACAATATGTTTTATATTGAAATACTCTCTCAAGTTGTACAAAGCTCCCTCCCTTTTTTCCAAAAGGGATGCAGACAAGGCCAAAACTTGTGCCAGAGCTGAGTGCTATGCCAACAAGGCTGTCTCTTTTTCTCCGATCTCTGCGTCTCTGTCCACCATGTTCCTTGGGCACAGAAATTTCTGCTGTGATGGATGAACGAGAACAAGGAGCTGATCTTCTGTAAACAGGTCTAGAAACTGAAGTCTTTCCATTCTTGACCCAGTCTCGATTTGTCATGTGGTCTTGTAACATTCTTTAGGGAGATATACTCATCCACATCTGGCTGTTAAGAGTGGAGTTGGTATTTCCATTTAACCTTTTTTCTTCACAGACTCTCCATAAAAAATAGGTTAACCTAACAGGAATTTTATGGGAATTGAATAATGAGGCCTGGTTATTTAGAGAAAAAGCACAGGTAGGAGGTAAAGCACAGAATGGAAACCTCTTGCCTAGGCTGATGTGCCATGGCTGTGTCAGAGAGATGGGAACAAGCCAGGTCTTCTGAATTCAAGGTTAGTCCACAGCACTATTTCCAGATTTCCAGAAAGTGTCTGCAAGTTAATGAACCAGATAGCTGTTTGTGCATTCCTGTCGTCTTAGCTCTCTATCTTGATACTTTCAGCTGTGTTAAAACAGCTTGACATCTTGACAGACTAAGTCTTGAAGCTGGAAACCAAATGAAGCCTGTGGTTGTGAGCATTAGACAAATTTTAAAATGCTTCCATGTCATTGCACTAAAAGGGAGCTGCCATTCACTGCTTGGGCAGTTCTGCCATATATATGGGTACAAATGACCAGTGTACAAAAGTAAATGCCACATAACACATTTCAGCCTACAAAGTGCAGACCTGAGATAGCTGCCTAGCAGAGCAATAGAAGCACCTCCTGACAAAATATATGCACGTGTTCTGACAAAAGAATTTATTTGTCTAAAAGCTGGTGCCAGGCTGACTAATTGCCTTGGAGGTAAGGCTCTTAAAATCAGCAGGAATTCCAACCATACCTAGATTAATAGTACAAATATGAAGGAATCACAAGACCCCTGTTGGAATTACTTCTTTCTTTCTATATTCTTCAAAGAATCTGCCTGGACTGTGCATGTACTTACAGAAGAGCTGGAAAGTGAAGCCCAGAATGCCTCTTGCACACCACTGAAAACTAGAAAAAATTGAGTAGAGCAGGATCAAGAGGGAAGTAATGTTAGGGAGTTCTTAGAGGATGGTTTTCATTGAGCTGCAGCAGGAGGGTCATACTAGTAGTACTAGTAGGTCCTAGTAGTAGTGTCTCTAGGACACTACTCAGCTCTTCGCCCAGCTCAAGCACGGGCTCAAACCCCCATGCTTTCCTCCTTTGTTGTTCTAGGAAAGAAAAAATATAAATTATTACTCCATGTTTGGCAAAAGGAAGAGACTCCATTATCAGGACTGAGTAAGTATCTGCTTTGCTTATAGTCTGCAGGCTTGCTTTTTGTTCTGGTTCAATTGCAGTCAAAGCACACCTGAGACTCTCAACTATCGCAATTAATATTATCATAATGCTCCAAGCAAAAATTAGGTCCCTGTTGAATGGTGTGCTGCCCAAATGCATACAAAGATGCAGTTCCTGGCCTTAATTACTTGCAAGTTAAGAGGACAAACAGTGGTCACATTTATGGGATATAAATGTGTGCCAAATTGAAGGAGGGAGTGATGAGAGATGCATGGCTTGTTAGCTCAATTTCTTTCTTACTCATTTGCTTTAGTTATATTACATGAACCTGGATTCAGGACATTGGGGGAAAATTGAATTGAAATAGGAGACAAGAGGGACTGTTGGAATATGAGTGAAAGTGGGGGCAATTAGGGCATGATGGTGTACTCAGGATCCTAACTGAGATGTGGAGAGGTGGAAAAGAAAGGAGCAAAAGACAAGAAAAGGAGAGCTGAACTAATTCATGCAACACATACAGAGCAGGAAAATGAAGACTTCTCTTTCTTCTGCTAAGAACTCTTTAATTAGAACAAAGAGTATCAGCCTTACAAATGTCTTTATTTGCTTAATTGCTAGAAGGGACCAATGTTGGCTCTTTTACTGGCCTGGGAAAAGGAACAGCCAGGGAAATGCACAGCTTGCCTCCTCTGCCATCACAGAGCCCTGAGCCAGGCTGGTCTTGAAAATACTATCGTAGCTGATGCAGAATCTTTTGGTGAAAACCTTTCAGAAAATCAAGGAATCTCATTACCTCTAGGCAGATCAGCCAAGCTTTTCCTAAACCAGAAGCCAAGCTAGCCTCAGTAAAACTGTCTATGGGGGAAAAAAGAAAATGAAAAGGAAAAAAAAGAAGAAAAAGAGAGAGAGAGAAAGAGAGAACCACAGAGCTGAAATCTTCTTTCTACCCAGTTCATTAAGTGCCCATGTCATGACTTGCAGTCTGCTTTCCAGGCCCCAAATCTTCTGTTGTCCCAAAGCCACAAGTGCTGCTGGCTCTTTTCTTCCATGACCAACTAATTGCTGCACTGCCTAATGTTTTTAAAGTACCAGGGAAGGCATACATTCCAAGTGTATTTTTGTTTTGTTTTGTTTTGGGTTTTTTTGTCTGTGTGTTTGCAGAGTAAGATTTATCCACCTTTCTCCAGAAACAACAATCCACTGAAAACCATCTCCAGTGAAGTATTCTTTACATCTGATTTCCTTTCTCACTCTCCTAGGATTTCAAGGTATCCTTTCATCCTGAACAGGTGTCAAGCATCATGTGGTATTTTTCTCTGCACATCACTTTTACACAGTAAAGTTCATTTACGTGAGTCCATATGGTTTCCTAGCTACAATCACCTTTGTTAAGTGCCCATGAGACAGTTGCAACTTCTTCCCAGCACATGGCTCAGCCAAGTGTCTGATGCTTCAACTCAGAATTTTTGTCTTGAAGCTGTTTAGCAGTGTCCCTTTATGAGATTTATTTGGTGGCTGCCACCATGATAAATGGTGCTTTCCGAGACTTGGTGTGAACACAAACCACATGAATAGCTTCCTAGTTTTATAAGGGTTTTTTTTGACAAATGGTTTCCAGACTTGTTTCTGACCCTCATCTCATGGCAAACAATGGTGCCTCCTTAAGCCAAAGTTTACCCTACATTAAAGTTTGCCTGTAGCTACAAATCTAAAATAGGCAGATAAAAAATAGAAATGAGCTAATGTGCCAGTGTTTCTGTATTTAAACTTTCCTCCTCTTTGAAGTAAATCCACAGGTATTTCATGATGCTGACTTCCAGAGAACACAAGTATTTCCCCAGATAATTATCCTTTGGAAACTTCTACAGTAACTCCTTTTTAAAATAAAACAGGCAAAGTGTCAGGACTGTGGAGGTAAAGAAAGATGAGAAATGTTACTAGCTCAACAGCGAACTACAAACAGAATCACGTGGGAAAAATCTTGAGGCTCTTTTACAAATAAACTATTCACTGGCGACATAGCTGCTTTGTCTTTGTGGGTCATGTAAGTCTGAAGTATTTGGGATATAATGGACATTTAGCACATGTGCACTTTAATAGCACGATACATACCTTGTAGGGTAGATACCATAACTAAGCTTACTGAACATGCACCAAAGCAGGAGAAAAGGTCTGCCTTTGCACAGTGCACATGGGAGGAATTTCTGGACACTAGCAGCCTAGCTAGGTACACGCATTTATCTCTATGTTAATTTCTAATATACAGTAATAAATATTATTTTAGTTATAATATATTAATTTATAATACTGTCTATCTTAATCATTTATATTATAGACTGGCTTTGTCTTCTAGGCATAGGTCCAGAAACTGTGGAAATATGTATAAAGATCACAAATTCTGCTTTGACGTGCAGAGAGAATTGCATAGCTGAGACACAGCAGACAGAACTAGCGATTCAAAAGCCAGGTTGGTTAAGAGGCTGTTGATTTTCTCCTTGTGTCCATCACCCCAGCAGTTGCACTTGGTGTGAAAGGTATGAAGAAATTATTTCCCAATGGTCCCTTAATGGACAGGAGGGCCATGTGTCTGGTTAAACCACATCACCACGACATGACAAATGGACCCAAGTTTCTTCAACAAGCAAGTCAAGTCCTGTTACCTATGAAAACAACTCTATACCTGGCAGAGGTTCTCTTCTGCCCTGCAGATGGAGTTGCAGTTGGTGGTGTTGCTTACACAGATGAGATAAAAATATATCAGCCTTGCTACAGGAAGGGCATTGGCACTGTCTCAGCCTCAGATCATGGCTGGAGCTTTTGGGGTCAGGGGAAGTATTTCAGCTCTTCCTCCCAGAAGCAAAACAGCAGCCATCAGGCAGCCGAGACTGTCAGTCCCCAGCTGTCCAGCAAAAAAAACACTTATCCTTTGATTCTCCTGAAAGTGGGATTAAATTTCTCTGCACTGTAGGGAGGGGGCGAAGTGCTTTGGGAAGGAAAACAGCAGAGGCTCCCCACAGCCGCGGCCTTGTGCAGGGTTCCTGTGGCCCAGCTGACTCACTCCCTGCTGGCAGCCCGCAGCCGCACGGACACCACAAATAGGCCGCTGACCTACTTGCGGAGGGGCCAGCAGCAGCAGCAGGCACTCAGCCCGCTCTCAGGATGGCACATGCGTCCCTTCCCAGCTGACTTCTCACTTCAGTTCCTAACTGGCTTCATTCTGCATTTGATGCTAACTCTGGGGCTTCCACATGCAGGGGCCAGGAGTACAGGTCCAGTTTCCCCTCTGGCATTTAAAACAGATCCCATGAACATGAAAGTAGGGCTAGGCCCAGAGGGTGTTCTATGAATGTGAAATTAATGGAGGAGTAATCTTCCAGTCTACAGTGGTGTTACTAAAGTCAAGGAAGAACTGCCATTTCAATTCCAGTCATGCTATCCATTTTCTTGATCATCTTAGAGGCCTTCTACTAACATATATGATAACTTTCATGTCCCTTTGTCGTGCTCCATCCCTGGAGACATCCAAGGTCAAGCTAGATGGGGCACTGTGAAGCCTGATCTGGTGGGTGACAGCCCTGCCCATGGCCCATGGCAGGGGTTGGAACAGAATGATCTGTACAGCTTCCAACACAAGCTAACCTGTAATTCTATGTTTCTGTACTTTATGTTAACTCCTAATATTTTATGCTGAGAAGGGGCTCAGTGCATTAGTTTTGATCACACTGTCATTGCTCTTCTCCAGCACCACTCCATAAATGTATGTGTAATTTTTAACTCTGTATGCATAATAATTACTAATTTTGGAGTTTAAACAGTTTTAGATAAGAAATACATTTTCCATTCACCTTTAAATAGGGACTTAGGAACTTGTTTGTGCTACTCGCCTTGGTTCATATCTGGTTGGAGTATGAGTCTTACGTCTCTCGAGACAATGTCTGCTTTTGATACCGTTGCTAAATCTGGTTCTTTTCCCTGTTAAATTTGACTGTTTTGACAGAGTAATCCACCCTCCTACAGACCAGATGACTAGAAAGGCTGGTTATATTTTTCAAGCAGTTCTCTTTCGGGATGATCAAGTTACAGTAAATTTATCAGCAATTATACAAATAAAGATTTACTTTAACTTCAAGGGCCTGGGATTTTTTAAGGTAGAAATACTGAGAAAATGCAGAAAATTGGAAAAATATATATTAGCAGAGGGTCATTAAAATGGCCAGGGGTCTGGAGTGCATGACTTACAGAGAGAACTTGGCGTGTTCAGCCTGCAGAAGAGAAGGCTAAAAGGGGTATCTAACTGCTGTCATGACTACCTGCAGGATAGTTACAGGGAAAATGGAGACACTTTCTGGGAAGTCAATAGCAAAAGAGGTAACAGAAATGAATCACAAGAAGAAAATTCTAAGAAAAAAATCTTCACAGTGAAGGTGGCCAAACATCAAAACAAGTCATTCAAAGAACTTGTGGAGACCATTCTGGCAAGTACTCATGACTTAACTAGACAAAACCCAGAGCAACCTGACATAATATTCAAGTTAGTCCTGTTTTGAGCAAGACTAGACTTCCCTTTCTTATGATATTCCCTGACTTTTGCATTGATTCTATGAAAAAATGTTGTAATTAGTTGTCTAATAAGACATACAGTGATGGGTATGCCACAACTTCCACAAGAAACAAAAAGTACTAAATTAAATCTCTTTATTTCCAGAAGTAGTTTCATCAATAAAAGAATACAAAATGTATTTCATATTTATTATAAAGTTATTTTATCTTCATAGGTTGTGAGTGTCTGTTTAATCAATCATAGAAGCCACAAAGCTGGAAATTCAGCGTACTGTTCAGACTTCCAGTGATGTCTGGTGATGTGAACAGTTTGCTTGCATATGCCCAGGAACAGTGATCTCTTCTATGAAATAAATGTAGAGAATAATAGACACATTCTTCTTGATTAGCAGAGTGGAGGATAACTCTGTAACATACCCTGCAGCTATGATAAAAGAGATAAAATGGGGAAAAAGTAATGGAACTTAAATTCTGTAGAGAAATAAGGGCTACATGATCATTTCTCTCTCTGGGGCATTCTTCAGAAGTGAAGCCGAACCAAATATGTGGAGTAACTCAAGTTTGAACTGACAAGTAATCACGTATTTAAGAGTTCAATATCTGAAGCAATTTCAAACCTACTCCAAAAAAGACAGGTTTGGGGAGAGTTTCTTCTGGGAAAATACTTATCTGTAGCCAAGACTACGTTAAGCATTTTGTCTAACCCCAAAGTTATAGTCCATGTAGAGAAACAGGCATGTCTGGAGGTCAATTTATTCTGTTCAAGGGCATGCATTTGAAACTGTGATTCTTATAGCTGATGAAATGAATGCCACTCAAAGGTTTCATAATGTTGAAAAGTAAATATTTAATTATGGAAATAAGGAAATTATTTTGACTTTTTCTAAAAAAGTGGGGCTATTACTTTGAAGAAGAATGTATTTTGATTAATAATTACAAAATTGTGAAATCCAACATGTAGCTCTATTTCTGAGCAAAAAAATCCACAAACACTGAACTTTCTTTTCTTTGCAATTTTTTTGGTTTTCTCAACACGACAGAAAAACTAACTCACTGTTTTACATTCTACAGGTCCTGTATTATGGTAGGGTTGACTCAGTATTTACAAAGCAAAACAAAAAGCCTCTTAAATAGCAAATACTCATTGGTTGCTCATAAGCTGCAGAATGTGATCTGCTAATTAGTATTATTATTATTACGTTGCCTTTTAGAAAATCACTGAGCACTTCATCCTAATGTCTGTGACTATAAATGTTTCATAAGTTTTAAGAAAGTGATTATCCTCTTGAAACTGAATATGTGATGGTTTGATGTTTTTGTTCATTGATTTGTGATCCTTTTTAAAATTTAAGAGTCATCCAGACAGGGAGGACACTACTTGAAAGTGCAAACACATGACATGTAGAAATACACAGAAATGCTCAAAGAAAGTTCATTCAAACAGCCAGAGGACTGAATATTATATATGTAAAAATATTCCACACAGAAAGAACTTAAAAAAAAACAACAAAAAAAAGCCCATTTCAGAATTTTCTCTCCTATAAAAAGTAATGTTAAATCCACAATAAACAGTTCAGCCAGCTCTAGACTCAACTGGAGTCTCATCCAGTCATTATTTTGGTACTTGAAAGCAAAAGAGATTTGATGGGAATGTATGATGGATTATTTTCTGCACGTTTTTAATTGGGTGACTTCTTTCCTTAAAGGATTCATAATTTTTCACACATGTCTCCAAACGTCCTCTGCCAATACTAAATTCCGCTCAGATGGGTTTTCTGTTAGAGAAAAGTCTGGCAGTTACAACTCTTTGGCTATAATCCAGTAAATCCAAGTAGGAGGAGTCAGCAAACTGAAGTGTTTCATGTAGATAGCATATTCATTCTCTGTGCATCCAGATTTATACATTCTTGTAATAAACAAAGTCCTGAACATTTTTTGGTTCCTTTTTAAAGTTATTTCTGTTAAAAGCATTAGTAGCACAGAACTTCCTTCCAAATCATTAGCTATTCTTTCTCTGGTCCTCAGTTTATCAAAAGTTAACTGTCTGTGTTTACTGATGTCTACATATCTCTCCACATCTCTCTCTCTTTTTCTACACTGATGTACAACAACATCAGAGGTTTAGGGCTAGAAAGCCATATCTAATTTCAGTTCGAGAGACAATTGCATGTATGCTTGAGCTCCTGAGGACACACTGAGTACAAAAATCTGCAGAAAAGATTAAAAACAAGGAGGAAAAAAAAGGAGTTTGGGGGTTTTCTCACCTCGTGAGAAATATGATCTGATGGAAACATTTTTAGAAATTAAAAGCAAATTGGTCTGGTAGTGTGAATTATCTATCATCTTCTTAGGCAGAATCAATCTTATTGAGTAGCTGAATGCCACAGGATGTTATGTCCTCTTTAGGTATTCCCTCTTTTAATCTTCAGAAAGCGGATTTGAGACAGAGAAACTGCTTGATAGATTTCCTTGAAAAAATAGAAGACTTTGTGTACATAAATTATGGACTTTTAACTCAGATGGAGAAATTAGATTTCCAAGTTTGTAGATGAAGATTCAAGTACGCCAACAATGAGCAGTTGAAGTAGTACAGCTGAGCTAATCAAGGCAGCTTTAAAAGGCTCCAAATGCTTGCATCCACATTCCATGATTTTATGAGTGATTATTTTTGCTACAGATTTAAACAAAGCCTATCATCTTATTCCAGCTTGCTGAAAAAAATGACTTGAAGAAGTACCATACCACTGATACCTTCTTTGTACAACAACATCAGAGGTTTAGGGCTAGAAAGCCATATCTAATTTCAGTTCAAGAGACAATTCCATGTATGCTTGAACTCCTGAGGACATACTGAGTACAAAAATCTGCGGAAGGTATTTCTACTCTCTCTCTCTTAAACTTTTTTGTCTCTCCTGCGAGTTTGGGTTTGTTGGCTGATTACCAAAGTTAATGACTGTTCTTCATTCTAAAGGCTCAACAGTCAGGGCTATGTCAGAACTGAAAATTCTGTTTCACGGGAAGTTCTGACATTTTGAAATACATCCAGGTTTGGAGGGGAAAATTCCCATATAGTAAAACATTCCCCTAAAGCCTTGTCAATAGAAATATACCATTTTAATAAAATGTTTTTATTTTTAAAAAGAGTTTTTCTGAAAGAGGTGTTGTAAATAAGAAGCATTCAATTCCAAAAGCTCTGCAATGAGCCTTAAACAAATTCTCTTTTACTAAGAATGAATGCTTCCAATTTGAGACACCCAATTTTGACATCAATTCCCGCTGTTGAATTGGCATTTTCAAAATGGAAAATATCAATTTACAAAGGTAAGAGGGTGCACTTAAAGTGAGCTAAGCCTGCTCAAGCAAGGCCAATCCTACTGACCTAAAAGCAATCTCACCCAACTGTGTTCATTTTATAGAACTGTAAGACACTTTTAATATTCTTTAACTTGTGACTTCTTTGTTACAGTTGCTGGCTTTTTAAAATAGTTCTGGGCATGTTCCAGAATCATGGATTTACAGATTATTTGAACACACTGAGATATTTTAATTGGCTAAAATGCAAACATTTTACATTTAATGAAGAATAACTCTTGAGCTGATTTTCCACTACCTGGTACAGTAATATAGCCATAACTTTACAGTAGAGGTAAGGCCTCAATGCACAGTTTGGCAGTTTACTGCTTGAGACCTTCCCATGCCATAAAGCTCACTGGACATTCAGAAACCTTCTCCTGTGTGTCTGCTTCTGCTCTGGCTCTTCCCTGCTGTTCCAGCAGCATGATGGCATTCATAGCAATGCAACTGCTCTGCAGAGATTCTACAAGGCATTCAGTGGTCCCTTAGTCATCCCCAGCTTCTGCAGCCATTCTTTGGAACATATTAGTGGAGAGAGACTTGTTGCTATCCTGTATTATAGCTTTTTTTTTTTTTTCCTCCAGCTATTGTATTTCTTGCTAGGCTGTTGAAAAGAAGAAGCAAAAATAAAGCTCAAAGTACCAGCATCCTTTGCCACATGCCTATATCAACAGCAGCTTGTCCTGGATGTCGAGCTCATCTCCCAGATCTGTAAAGCTAACTCTGGCAAATCAGTTCACAGTATGTTTAACTTAAAACCTTCAAGTGTTACTATTGTATACTAGGAAGTATTCTCGAGTACTTCACTGATATATTTAACTGGAGCCTAAAGAAACAAGTAAATAAGATATAAGGCAGAAAAGAATGTGTCCTTGATTTGAGTGTTTTCACTGTTGTTTAGGATAATGCATTTTATCACTAAATAATTTCTGATCTTTGCAAAACACTATGGAAATTGCTTGTTGACACAGTGTCAGAGCTGAGATGTTTATGTTTTCCTGATGCTTTTAATCTGTCACAAATCTTTGGCAACAGTATCTCTGAGGCTGGGAAAAATGTGCCTGAAATTGTATTGACATTGTAAATGGATTTACAAGCTTGTCCTTTAAAATATTCTTTTCACTTTACAATATAGTGGCAACATTCTGGATCACTTCAGAAATACGTGTAGTGGTTTGTATGCAAACTGTGTATTCAGAGACCAAGTTTCCATCTCAGCATCACTCCAACCACCATTTTTGTATACTGAGATATTTACGCTGCAGGATCCTAGTGAAAGGCTGCAAGAAACTCAGACTTTTCCAGGGAGGGCTAACAAGATTCATACCATACGCTTGCATAATATTGGCAGCTATAAGACTTAGGAGGGATTATTTTAACAGTTTGTTGTTCTCACATATCTTTAAATATTTGTCTTTGTGGGTCTTGGGGGAAGCCTGTGTTTAAGTTGCACAAGAGTGCTACGGATAAATCATTACTGCTAGCAGATCATTCAGGACCATCCACTTCATTACTGGGCTTTATTACTCACCAGTTCTATTCCCAGCTGAAGACACCAAGGCACAGCTTCATGCTAGAATATCACTGGAATCCTTGAATATTACTGGATCTCTAAGTAGTGGCCAGAGCTGCCTATGGAGCCATGTAGGCCATGGGTTTCTGAAATTTGAAAACCTTCACAGTTGTGAATTTTCAAGGTGTTCTGTTTCATAGATTTATTTACCTATTTTGCAACCCTTCACAATTAAGCTAAATATAAAATTGATGTGCCGCTGCCAAATCCAGAATCAAAGCATTTATCGTGAAAATATCAAGATTAAACTTTTAATCTCTGATTCCTTTCCTCTTAGCTTTTCCAGATGAAACAATTAAGGAAATTCATTTGAAGTTCCCATGTACTCTTGATCTCTTGAACATAACTTGTTAAGAGAATTTACTATTTAAAACAAAAATCTTGTTCCTCTGAAGCAGTGCAAAGCAATCCTTCCTCTGCAGCCAAGATATTCTGCAAAACTGAGAGCCAAAAGGGCTCCCAGTGGGCAGTCCACTCTCATGCTGTCCCACATAAGCAATCACACATTGCACATATTGAAACATTTGCAGTTCTAATTGTAGGAGTTTTCAAGTAAACACCTTGCTTTCATGTTTTATTTTTATTTACATTGCTTAAAATTTGAATGCTCCTTCACAGTATTGCAAACACAAAGACAGCTAGACAGAACAATACTTCTGTGGATCAAAATTTGGAAGTACAGACAACTGATTAAGCCCAATTACACAAACGCAGGGAGCTGGAATCTCTAGGGTTTTCCATGGGGGAAGAGCCCTGCATGTGAATTGATTGGCATTTTTTTTCTCCATCTTTTTTTCACATGTAATTCCAGAAAGCAGAACCAGACTACAAACTCATGCCATGGTTCCACAGTCAGCTGAGGCTGAGAAGCCTGAGGAATTTCTTTTATGCGCCTTGCATAAGCCTGTATATTAAAGCCATTAACATCACAGATGATAGGCTTCATTGTGCCTCAATCACAGAACGGATAAATGATGGTATCACTGTGTAAGGAGAATTTGTTCTTCCTGAGGTGTCTAGGATGCACACGGGCACAGTCTGATGTTGTCCAGGTAAGGCAGTACCTGTGGAAGACCTACATTAAGCTCCTTTTAGACACTGTCTACTGCCCATATTTGTGCCAATAAGTTACGAACAGCAAACTGGGATTGTTAAAATGAGGTGATTTTTCTTGTCGTGGAATTATTTTGATTACCCCTGCCATGAGATTGTTACATGGCACTGGAAGCCAAGAGAGGAATGGAGCTCAAAATCCTGCATACTATTCTAAAAGCACTGTTTATTTTAATAACTGTGAGCTCCCTGTGAGGACTGTTACACCAAATAACATGAAGAAAGTTCTGTGGCAGACAGGCCCTGTGCTGAAAACCATACAGCCATGCCAGTTGGTTTCTGAAGGATATTTACCTAGGCTTTCAGCATTTTCCTGATGTTCTTCAGATGCTGTCAGTAGTTGAAAGCTTTATTCAGTGTGCCTCCAACACTGCTGTGCTCCAACATTCCGCCGAGTTCAGTGGTTTGGATGCAAACACAGCTGACCATCTACAACAAAGCCTTGCAGAATTTCATTAGCTGATCCCAAACAAAAATTAGTTATTTCCAAGTAGCAGCATCTCATCATGCAATGCATACAAGCAAGGAAATAAAAAGACAGTAACTTCATCCCAGGAAATACCCAGTGGAAGTCATATGCAGAATAGAAGATAACTGTGAGCCCAGCATGTCAATGCATCACATGTATAGTGCATAAATTATATGGTTAGTCTGACTTCACACAGTAAGTGGGTTTATTATGCATTGTGCAGTTCATCTGGGCAACACATGCTCCAAAGGTCTAACTCTGTGGAAGTACTGCACGTTTTGTGCAGGGTGAATGTGTCTGGGATCTCTAGGTATCCAGAAGCTCAGGCTGAGCTGCTATTCTGACCAGGTTGTCCCAGACAACTGTCAGCATTCTGCTCCTATGAAATACCAGGAACAAGAAAAGGACCTGTCTGGTTAAAACCAGACGCATGGTAGGGAAAAGGAAAAAAATATATTGCATTCCTGTGTATTACATTTTGTTACTGAGCTTGCATCAGAGCTCCAGACTGCTGTCTCCTCCTCAACACCTATGAGATGTATATTTATAGAAGAAAATATCAAAACATACAGAAATAAAACTGTAACCTGAACTGTTAAGTAAATGTTGAATAAAGTTAAATAAAAAGTCAATGTAAAATTAAAAAAAAAAAAGCTTTAAATAACATAGAACTACAATTCTACAAATTATTCCTAAGCAGAAAAAATTGATACCATTGTCAGATCAGTAAGAATGGGCTGTATAACCAATGTGTGCAGTTCACAGAGATTGAGCTCAAAGATGTATTCATTGTTCTGCATACAGTTGCAGTTCCTTTTTCAATATCTTTCTCCTTCGCATTTGGAGCTATACTACCTGTGTTGTGAGACAGAATTTCCTGAGAAGTTACATGAGTATGGCAAAGCAGGTCACTTGAAAATGACGTGTTCTGGGCCACTAACCCCGTTCATCCATCCAGGATTCCTTTTCCTTCAGATACCATCTAGTGTTACTGTGCTCAGTGTTGATATTGCCAGGGCATCGACATTTGGTTGTTATCTGATGAGAGCAGCTAACTGGAATGCTCCCTCTGAGAAAATCTGTTGACATATATGGGCTCTGTTGTATCTTTGCATACGTAGTTAATACATCCTGAAACCCTACATAAGGAAAGCTCACCAAATCCTGCTTGGGTGTAGCACAAATGTAACTCTTCTTGCTTCATTAAACATTCACTCATAACTTGCAATTCAATTCCATCACCTGAAATAAAATACTTGAGACAACTGTAAACTAAATGTCAGGCCTCTTTCTTGTCAGAGAAGAAGACTTTTCCGTTAATCAACTTATCTTACTTGAAAAATATTTTTTTTCTGGAAACCTCCCAGAGAGTTAGCTTTGTGAAGCCATCTCCCAGCAATTCAATAGAAAACAATATGGGGTGATTTCAGATGGGAAGGATCAAACAATGGGATATAAATCCTGATATAAGACTGCAGATGTTTCAAATACAAATATTTTTAACCCTAATACTCATCCATGTTATACCAATAATATGAACTGGCAGAATGAGAGACTTGCAAAAAAGTACAATAAGCCTATTTCTACTCAGTGCATGAATTTGAAAATAAATCACATGCCGAATCATAGTTTCTTCAAACATCTTTTTCCAAAGCCAGTGGTTTCATGGTAACATAATTTAAGTGATGAGCACGCTTGGATAAATGCCACGTGGGCCACAAACTATCTGCTCCACCAAGAGAAACTGCCGTCCCAACTTATCCCAGCTTCCTCGGCACCCACCGTTTTCATTTTTTCCAGTGCAGTAATAGCAAAAGCATTGACATGATTCAGGACTTACTCCAAAATTCTCTGCAGCTCCTTCTAGAAAATACACAGGGTAACACACTGAGAGTATCTCCTGACAAACAAGAGATCTTTTCGGGATTATGCTGCCTTCTCTTCTCCCCACCTGCCCTTTCTCTTCCCTTTATTTCTCATTGCTTATGAGACGGATGGTTATTATCAGTTTATTATTACTGTTTTTCCACAGACTTTCTCAAATGTCAAGTGAATCTGATCTGGAGTTCAGGCCCATAATTACACTGGATCAACTCCAGGAACTCGTAAATAAATCGGTGGTGGCTGCAATGGCTGCCAGAACTCTGTCGTTCTGCTCTTCTGAGGGTGGACAGAGGCTTTGGCTCTTTTCTAAAATTCTACACTTGCCCTTGAGTTTTTCTCACCTCCTTTTAAAAGACCCTAGGCTTCCTTGCTCGAGTTTGGCATAGCCTTACACAGGAAGAGAGAGCTACCGGCCTGCCACATTGTTGAATACATTCATTTAGAAAAGCAGCTGAAATTCAGATTGTTACTTTTTGCTTTCTCCGTATGTGGAAACCTTTCAGGGACAGACATATTTCTGTCTCTCCTCTGGCCTCTTTGTTGATGTTCATAGTTTACACTGGGCTTTACAGTGAGGCCCATCTTTGTCATGGGATATTGACTGTGTTGAGCTTTGGAGATCAGTTCCACAGCTTGCCAAGGTTCCCTAAGCACAGGGATGCTTGGATTCAAGGTTATAGATTTAAAGGAAGCAGCGGGCAAAACATCCATTCACATGGCTTACAGACCTCTTGGAAGCTGACTGGTAAAGTTCAATGTTATTTCCAAGCCTGTTTCTAATCATATCAATCCATATGGAGCGCAGCATCTGGTTACAGAATGGAATCTCCACCCAGCATAGGCTAGAACTTAACGCTGTAGATGTCATCCTGATAGCCCTCAACACTTTTTCCCTAAAAAACTTCAAATAAACTATTTCAACACAAGACGAGAACTGAGGAGGACATCTTCAGAAAGCAGTTCCTTTGCTTCAGCCTCATCTGCAGTGAAAACAAGTCCCTAATATCTAAGGGAGGGAGTCAAATGGATGGGGCCAGGCTCTTTTCAGCAGTGCCCAGCAACAGGACAATGGGCAGTGAGCATAAACTGGAACATGGAAGGTTCAGTCTGAACACAAGGACAGTGTTTACTGGGAAGGTGACAGAGCACTGGAACAGGCTGCCAAAGAGGTTGTGGAATCTTCTCAGGAGATGTTCAGAACCCACCTGTGAAATCTACTGTATGGAACCTGCTGTAGCAGGGACCAGAGGTCCCTTCCAGCTCTATGATTCTGTGGTTCTGTGCTCAGATATTGAATGGAGAAGATCACGACTTGCTGTATCTATGGTATGTTTGGACCAGGAGCTACAAAAATTGCTGAAACCACAGCTAATCCTGAGTGCAGTCTGGACCTCAGACTATCAAGGAGCTTCAAATGACTTTAAGATGTGAATACTTACATGCTGTCAATGAGATAAATTCTCTTCACAGGGGTCACTCAAAGGAGAGTGGAGAATAGCAGAGCTTTATCAGTGATAACCTTGTTCACTATCATACCAACTGCATAAAGGTAAACTGCTGGACTCCTTTAAAATATGTTGAGCTGCTGTGTCTTCTGTAGAGCACTTTTCAAAACAGTGCCAGTTACTTCATGGAGTGAAAAACACTGAATTCTTTGCAAAAGAATGTCATTTCTTTTCTATTCTCCCCCCAGGCAGCCCCATTGTTTAAATAAGCATGTGCTTGTGCCCCAAATACAGATGGTTTTGACTCCCATCATAAATCAAACATGCTTGTGTCAAACACATTAAAAAAGTAGGGAAAATCATCTTTTTAACTGACGTGGATTAAGATGCTTGGTCTGACCCAAATTATGTTTCTTTAATAATCTTAATTCTTTCCTGGCTCTTCTGGGAACAAAAGATTCCAATATATCATCATGCCTCCTTCTCCTCCCCTGGAATTCCAATCAATCTTTTACTCCTTTTTAAATGTAAATTTTAAACAATCATGTATCTGGATCCTGGATTAAGTCTGCAAGGGAAAAAAACTCTGGCAGAAGATGGCAAGGACTGTGCCTAAGGCAAAATCCAGACAAATCAGTTCTCAACTGGAGTAAAAACAGTTCTTGGCAAATGGATCGCAGGTTTTGGTTGTAAGAGTTCCATTCTGATATTTGAAAATAAATCAGGATAGTGTCACGTCAATCACAACATGAGCAAATGTAACATCCAATTGCACTTTCCCCCACTCAGACAGAACTCTCAGGCCCATTTTATACGGTGTTTCTTATAGGATCAAAATTCCTTGATGATTCCAGTGAGAAGCTGCTGCCCTTTTTTATCTGCAGGGAGAGGGAACACCTTTGATAGTTTCAATCAGGATGACAGGAGCTGTGCTGAAAGGCAGCAGGAGGAAGCACACCTTTAAGGTCACTGTCTTCTCCAGGATTTTTAACCTTGCTATGGTTCATTTCTGTCCTCCTTTCTGAGCTAGCCTCGCTCCTTCTCTCCCTCAGTCAGACTGGAATGACCTGTCTGTGCTTTCAGTTTGATGTGGGTTTTGTGTATCTGCACAAAGTAATTCATAACCACTGGGCAAAAGGCAGTGCCCACACCACATCATTAGCCGGCAATTAAGAAACTTCTGCCTGCATGGAGCCATAAAGCCCAGCAGTGCTTCAAGCCCTCTGCGTTCAGTTAGAGCTCACCTAGGGCACAAAGCTGTCGTAGTGTTGCAGGGAGGCATTTTGTAGCGTGCGCTGCAGAGGGCATTTTGGACATTGATTTGAAGGCAGCGAGCGCTTTATGATTTGCTCACCCTAGCATGTTTCTGCACCTTGAGATTCCCTTCTGCTTCTGTGCATGGAGCTGAGCAGAAGGGAATCAGCCATTCTATTGGGTTCCACACACTGTCTGCTCCAGATCTCATGTTCGGCAGCCCCCGAGTGATTCTCGCTTTGGCAATTCTTCTCATGTTCACATTTCATGTTGCTTCCTGAGACCTGATCAAGAGGAATGGGCCTCAAATCCTTCATGAAGTACACTTAGAAAAAACGACTGTCTAAATAAAAGGTTAAAACAAAAACGAAAACAAAAACAAACAAACAAAAAAAAGGTGATTCTACCTTCTGGGCTGTTTAATATCAGAGGACGTGGACGTGTTCCCATGCCCCCTCACCTCAGTACTGCTGGGGGCTGTGACAGGGGAAGTGGGGACCGTGTCTCTATCTTGGTGGCCCAAAGAACAACTCGTGGCTTGTTTGGAGGGAACGAACGAGGGAGCGGGGCAGGTCCCGGTGTGACACGGAGGGCAGTCCCGCGTGTCAGGGGGCTCAGGGCAGGGGCTCCTCACACCGCGCCCCACGCCGGGCCGGGCGCGGCGCCTTTAAGGAGCAGAGCAGCGCCCGCAGGAGGCGCGCGGAAGCGGGGCCAGGCGGTTGGGGGGCGCGGGGCGGGGCGGGGCCGGGCCAAGTGGAGGCGCGTCTCGTCCGCTCCCGTCCCGTCCCGTCCCGCGTGGGGCCGCTGCCAGCGGTTGCTTCTCGCGCGCCCCGCCGAGCTCGAGTCTCTCCGCTGGGCGCTGCGGCGGCGAGCGCTTCCCCCCTCGCCCCGCCGAGGAGGAGGGGAAGGAGGAGGTGGCGGCGGCTCCTGCCGCGGGGTCCGCGCGGCCGCCCCTCTTCCCCCGCCCCGCCCCGTCCCGCCCCGCTCCGGCCGGAGGCGCGGATGCCCGAGGCTGCGGCTGCCCCGAGCCGCGGGCTGCGAGGTGAGCGGCGGCGGCGGTGGCGGCGGGTGGGGCGCGGGCGGTGCGGGGCGGCCGGGGCCGGGGGCGCGCCGCCGGGCTCCTGCGGAAAACTTCCCCGTTTCCTCCCCCCTCTGCCGGGCGAAGCCCGCAGCCCCGCCGTCAGCCCGCTCCCACGGCGCTGCCGCCCTCCCGCCCCGCACCTGCCGCCCGACGGCGCCGGGCTCGGGGTCAGCGCCGTTCGCCTCTCGCCGTGCGGCGGAGCCGGGTCGGCCCGGAGTTCTGTCCCCGCTTTCAGCCGGAGGAAGGCGGCAGCGGCGCGCACGTGTGGCGTGAAGGAAGAGCCTTTATCGCGGTGTGGAGGTTCGTGTTCGCTGGGCAGGGCGTGCTGGTAGCGGCGAGCGCGGTGCCCGGCGCCGCAGCCGGCTGCTTACTGACACCTCGGGATCTGTTTTACTCGTAATGCTCCTTAATGCTGCACGTGATGGTGGATTATGGCTCTCTTAAGAGAGATTTAAGCGGTCTCGCGAAGATCAGCTGTACTCAGGTTTATTACTTGGCAGGGGACGGCAGCCCGGGGCCGGGGGAGCAAAAGGGAAGTGCGAGTTATCCGGTTGGTTGCGATGTTTTTGTGGGGTTTCGAGAGCTGTCAGCGCTATCGCAGCCCTGTCCCCTCTCAGCATCCCGCTCTGAGCGTGTGAGCTGCCCTGCTTGGATCGTGTGCTTCCTGAGAAGCAAAGCAAACTGTTTGCTACTGAAAAGTGTTCTCAGCTTGTGGTTATCTTAATCTTCTCTGTTCAAAATGAAAACAAAAGCCACTTCAGAAAGGGAACGTCTCTACAGATTCGCACAGCTAAGGTTTGTGACAACAGAGCCGTACGCAGCTTTTTGTGTGGGGTGCTGTGCTCTGGGAGCTGAAGCGTGGCCGGAGCTGAGATGTGCTGTCCCATGGCTGTGTGCACGGGGCAGCCAAGGGCTCCAGCTGTGTTTGCAGAGGAACTATCCTGCATCAGATCTCCGAGAGACAGCAGTGCTCCTCTGGTTTGCTCGGTGGCTGCGTACTCCAATAGCTGCCAGAAGGGCTCCCTGGGAGGGCATGCTGTTCTCCTGTGCCTTGATGAAGGTGAGCTGGCCCTAAAATGCACCTGGCCATGGGTACCAGCGTGGTGAGATGCACGGGGGCAAACTGCTCTTCTTCAGTTCTGCTCTGCTTTTCTGTCCGAGAACTTTATTGGATGCTATGGTGATAACTAATTGAGATACTTTTAATTTTTTTCTTTGCTGTTCTGATCGGAACTATATTTCAGCTTCCACTTTAAGCAAGGCAAAAAAATAAGGCTCAGAGTCTCATCATGGGTGTGCATGCCTATCAGCCTGTTTGGCTGTACCATTGTTAGCCTCCCTGATACAGGCAGAACCGAAGTGCCTGCCCTGTGCAGAAACTTCTGACATTACTACAGGAAAATTGTGCGTTCTGGAGCAGTGAGGTACTGGAGCAAATTCCTGTCTCCAGGTGAGTGCTGGCTTCTGCCAGGTGCAGTCTGACTGTTCCTCTGGGGGAATCGTTTCACACCCCCTGCTTCCTTGAAAATGCACCATTTCTAACTGCGCTGCTCAGTTCTGTAGATACAAACCGTGCTGACTCATATTCTGAACTGTTGCAGCCTTGCTCCACATAAACACAAGCACACATCTAAAATATTTAATTTGCAGTGTCCTCTGTGGAGAGCTATCCCACAGCTCCTGGCAGAATTCCCAGACGCAGCAGATTTGGGGTGCTGGGAGATGCAGAGGCCATTAGTGCCCGGTGGGATGGCTGTCTGAACTGGTTGAGCTGTAGTTTGTCCTGGCACAGGGACAGTTCAAACTGAACAGGTATTTAATCTTGCTGAAAGCAAGTCTGCTTTGAACAGTGCTCAGTATGTGTATAAGCGATTTAGAGCCTGTTGGGACATGGCTGTCGAGAGATCTACATGGTAGGGAAATCTCTGTTACTGAAAATAAACTTTGGTGTAGTTGCATCTCCTAATCATTTTTAAGTAATATTGGTGTAGTTATAATAAAATCCAGAATAAGCTATCAACAGATTTGTTTTCTTAGTTTTTCCTTAGTAAATAACAACTGTAATTACTTTGTGAAAGAGTTCAATTTACGTCTACGTGTAAAATGTTAAAGAGAACTGAGAAACGTGTCCTGCTACTGATCCATGTGTGCACACAAACAGCCCAGAAGGTCTTTCGATATATAACTTGACTACAAAGAAGTGAGGTGGTGGTTAAAAGAGTGATTTCCAGCTACAAGTGCAGCTTGGTGCAGATCACTTACATCTCATTTGCTCTTGTGGGTTGGCTGTCTGTACATTACACGTAACTGTTAACAATCAGCTGTTTGCTGAACTGTGCTAAGCTTCACGGATGTCTTAGCTCATTCCAGTATCCTGCTCTTGCTTCCATTAATCCATTTTTATTTTTCAGAATAAGGCTTTAGAGACACTAGTGCATTCAGAGCTGGATAGATCTGAGTAGCAAGCCTGGGTCAAAATTGGAGAAAAACCTCTTGGTATAGATTGGACTGAAAAGCTCATACTGAGGTTGTTTACTCTGAGGAGTTACAGAATGGACTGGAGAGTCCAGAGTTATAGAGTTGGACTGGAACTTAAACATCATCTCAATCCAAGCTGCTGCCATGGGCAGGGCTGCCATCCAGCAGCTCAGGCTGCCCAGGGCTCCGTTCAACACCACCTTCAACACCTCCAGGGATGGGACATAACCCAGCTTCTCTGGGCAGCAGTGCCAGGGCCTCACTGCCCTCATTTCTTCCGAACACCTAACTTAAGTCTCCTGTTTTCCAGTTTAAAGCCTTTAGCCTTTGCTCTATCGCTACACTCATTGATAAATAGTCCTTATCCAGCTTTACCATAAAGCCCCTATACGTACTGGAAGGCCACAGTGATGTGTCCCCAGAGCCTTTTTTTCCTCCAGGATGAACAGTCCCAGCTCCCTCAGCCTTTCTTGTAGGAGAGGTGCTGCAGCCCTCTGAGCATCCTCATGGCCTTCTCTGGACCTGCTCCTACAGCTCCACATCTTTCCTGTGCTGGGGACCCTGAGTGCAGTACTTCAGATGGAGCCTCACCAGGGCAGAGCAGAGGAAGAACAGTCACCTTTCTCTCCCTGCTGGTCGTGCTGCTTTTGATGCAGTCCAGATACAGTTGGCCTTCTGGGCTGCAGTCACACACTGCTGGCTTGTGACCAGTTTTTCATCCAACAGAACCCCCAAACCTTTCTCCTAAGGGCTGCTCCCAACCTTCTCTCCATCCAGCCTATGTTTGTGCTTGGAATTACCCTGAGCTGGCTGTGGGGCTTCATATTTGGCCCTGTTGAACTTCTTGAGATTTTCTTGAGCCTATCCAGGAAATATGGATGGCAGCCCTTTTCTGCAGCATGTCAACCACACCACTCCACTTGGTTAAGTCAGTAAACTTGCTGAGGGTGTGATCAGTCCTCCTGTCCATGTCACCGACAAAAATGTTGGTCCCTTGAGGAAATAAGGCATCACTCCCAACGTGGCATGCCGGCAGCTGTTTCTAGTGCCAGTGCAGCTGGAAGAGCAAATCTGTGTTCTTATCTTTACAAATGTTAGGATTGCAAGGTAGCATGCCTGTCGTTGCTTTGCCTCCAGGAAGGGCACTATGCTATAGTGCAATAGTATTTTGGTGCAAGAAGTGTGTTTTCTGGGCTTGTGATTCAAGGCTCTACTTATTTCCTTCTTTATTGTATACACATGTTCTGTTTATATTGGGAAATTCTTAGAGATACGGCTTATTTAACAAAGGAATTTTGTTAGAAAGCCTGTATAAGAAATCTGAGACTGAAATGTGTGGATGTGACATTTAGTTGGGTAGGTGTGCAGAAGCATACACTTCCTGTTAACCGGTGACGGTCTTACAACCCCTGTTTCTAAATCCTTTCTGTGTTCACTATTACTAGCACTTTACTTTAAAAAATGAAGAAGATTAAATATTGTGCTTGCATCTGTTTCAGTTGCTATGACAGCTGTCTTTGTCCAGTTTTAGCCACCATACTCTGAATAGCTGTTAACTGGGATTGTAACATTAATAGTTACACACAGAGGAATAAGCATTGAAAGATTCCCTCTTCTGTCTCCTTCTCACTCAAAACCAGTTTCTTTTGTATTGTACTGGTTTTAATCAAGATGCAGATAGTTGAAACATTCCATTACCATGTTTTGGTGCCCAGCATAATTAGAAGTGGTACAGTTATGGTACAAAGTAGTAACCAGGTTGTTAGCGCCGTTTAATCATGGCTTGTCTTGAGCAAGAAAGATGGGACTGGTGATACTGTGCTTCTGAGATGTGAAAACTTGAGAAGATGTGATGCAATTTTTGTGCACAATCGCATGCAAAGCTGTGTCATACTTAGATGGCAGTTGCGAAACAAGCCAGTGCTCCTTGCAGCACGCAGTCATTGCAAAACCAGCAGACAACAAAGGCTATCTCTCTAGGTGTGAGCAGTGCGATGTTGTCTTCAGATACCAACTTACCTTTACACTGATGTTCAAAACTGGTGTAAAAAAGCAGCAAAATGGCCCATGTTCAGCTAAATGTTGCTGTCTAGCTCACTGATTATTTCTTTAGATAGCTAACTTCTATGTACTTAGTGTCTGTATTAAGAGTTTCTATGCTACTATCTTCTGGTGCTAGCTGGAAAGCACTGTAATGAGAGCCTGTGTTGCATGGCAGCCTGTTGGTCTGAAGACTGTATTTTTGGTAGCTGCCAGTGGCAGAGTAGCAGCAGTCTGTGAGTGACCCTAATCCAAAGCTCTTCTGCAGAGTAACTTCCAGTGCAGAATATCATAGGGTTTAGCCCAGTTGGAAGGCCAGCTGCTTATTTTGGAAACCAAGCTGCTGCTTTTTAAGATGAAAGCCATATTTTTGTGAATATGAACTCTTTTGTATCTGCTGGCTGTGCCTCGTCTGAAGGCAGGAGCAGCTGTGGTGCGTCCGCCAGGCCTGCATTTGGCTGTTGCTGCCATTGTGTTGTGTGTAAACGTCCACCATTATTTTGGATCACATAGCAGCCTGTTCAAAAGGGTCTCGCATTCCCCAGCTGTTCTGCAGCTTTTCCATCTCGGGGCTTGCCAGCTGCTTAATACAGGCAACTGTAGCTACATTTGCTTCTGTGGTGTTAAGTATTAGTGGAGATAAAATTGACTTCTTGCTAAATGCTGGGAGCCTCTGTGCTGCTTCTAATGGACTTAAACCAGAAGCGGACTGTTCTTAAAACACCAGGATAGCCAGGAGATGCTTTTTTGGTCACTTGTTGCATCAATGGCACAAAAAAAACTTCTTTTCCTATAGATTTGGCACAAGAATGAAGTGCAATGTTATTTATATATTGCTGTAAATCCACAGCCTGTGGTAGTAACTCATGTAAGAGAAGCTCCCCTTACAGCCTCGTCAACAGCTCTTTTGTTCCCCACTTCTCTGACCTGCCTCCAGCTGAACAAGGCACCTTCTGATGGTTGTCAGCTAAGGCGCTCATTTCCCAGCTCTGAGTTGTGTTTCACAGGCAGTGCCACAGGGATCAGATGTTGAGGAGGACTGGAGCCATGATGCTAGTTTCTGCTCTGTGCTCAGCCCAGGTGAGGGTTCTCAGCTGCTCCTGCCCTGCCATGGGAGGAATAGGGCATGGAAAGTGAACTCTTGAGTACACAAGTATGACTCTGCAGATGGAGAAGTGAAAAAGGAGACAGTCTTCATAGAAAGGTTGAGGGTGACCTTCAAGCGAAGTTTTGAAGGGGGTAACTTTGGCTGCTTTGGAGAGGAGAAATCTGTCAGTGGCCAAAGTTATTGTTCAAAGCAGGTAAGCTGTGCTACAGTGTTAGCTTGAAACTTTGGTTAGGAAAGAATGTGTCCTTGTTTGCTGCAAGGCAGCATTGAAGATGAGATAAAGGTAACTGGGGTGATTTCATTAGCTAGTATTCCATTCTGCTCTACAAGGGGATGGATCAGGCGTTTCTTTGAAAACATTTAATGCACTCTGTAGTTTAAGGATGAAAACTTGCATTTTCCTGGCTGCGTTAATCATGACATGGTGAAGCAGACTGGAAGGGAACATGAGTGTTCTTGCTGCAGAACAGAACAGAACATTCCCCCTGCACCGGGCTCTTAGTCACCCATTTTAATTGATCTGAAACCCCTCTTATTCAGAGAGGAAATTTTCAGGTGACTGTAGAGATATATATGTATTTTTCCCCTGGTCTGTTTTTTCTTTCACCGGGCCTACCCCATCACAGCTGGTCATAGCTGTCCTGCTTGCGTTAACATGATTTCCGTACTATTTATGCTTAATAGGATGATAACTTTGGCTTGATAGTAAAGCATTGCCCTATAAAAGCAAAGCAAAAATACAAAAAGAAACCCCTGATTTAAAGTAATGTATTTCGGAATCTGTTCTTATTTCCAAATGGCTGAGATTTTGAACTTTTCCAACGCTAGTGAGTTAGTGTCTTAGGAGATGTTAAAACACTGCCTTTGGCTAGATATTTGCTCTCATATTTGCTCTCGTCCTCTGGAAAAATTACTCTTTCAGACTCTGTTGGACTGTGAGAACTGTCTATCTCTGAATTCAGAGCAGAGGTACAGGCCACTAGTTTAGAATGATCTTACTAGGTACATAGCTAGGCAGAATCATGGTTGTTAGTTTTAAATATGTAGTTAATACAGGAAGATTAAAAAAAAAAGTAGAACTGCATGTTCTGGGGTTAAAAGTGATGTGCACGAATGGCAGAGTTTCCGTGTTTCAAAAATGGAAAAGACCAGTGTGGGCGGGGAGGGGCAGGTGAGGACTGGAGGAGAAACATATGTCACAGAGAAGGTTAAGGAATGTCTTACTTTTTTAAAGTACTTTTGTTTAATTTATACTCCCCTCTCCCCCCTTCCCCCCCTTGGAGTAAGTGGAGGGAATGGGCATGGAGAGGTGGAATTTGAGAAGTATAAAAATAAGGGGGTGTCTGTCCTCAGCTGAGCTGTGGAACAAGACAATATCTGATGAATAATTTTAACACCTCTTATGAAAGGCTTTAAGAAAAACAAATACTTATTTTTCTTGAAAGACGGTAAGAAGCTGAGTGACATGACTTTAAATGGCTTTAAATCACTAAACGTGTTCAAAGGAATGAAGTAAATAGAAGGAGTTATCCTTCTTACCCGCTTCCAAAACTGTTCCTAATTGAAATTGGTGGAAGTTCTGGAGATGCATGAAAAAAGAGCATCAGAGAAAGCTTTTTGTTGTTTCTTTTAAATGGAAGGTTCTGCCAATGTTGTCAACTTTGCTTAAATTTGCTCCGTTCCCTGAAGGGGAAAATATTTATTTTAAAGTTTCCTCTAAATTTAAATTGGCTTCCCTGCCAGTTTAAAGACATGTCTGTCCATGTCAAGCCTTCCGGCTCCAGGAAAGCTGGCAGCTCTGTGGCTCAGCAGAGGAAGAGACCTTGGGCTGCACAGGAGAGCAGCATTTCCAGCAGCAGGGAAATTCCTGTCCTGAACTGTAACTTGAATTCATCCCTTCAACCTTTGCTTCCTTTTGCTGTTGTTAATGATTTCCTTTGAACAGTTTGTGGTAAGTGCTGCTCTGCCTGCCTTGCTGCACTGCTTCTTCCATTGCTCTCTGGAACTAAAAACAAAACTATAGAATGGATTAATTTAAAAGGAGCAGCAGAGCAGTGTCAGGCAGAGCTGCTTTCCCAAGCCACAGACTGATTTTTGTTGAGAACGATTTACAGCAGCTGAGCTTGGTTTCTCTCCAGGTTGGTCACTGCAGCTCTTGCTGTGGGTTGTCCAGCACGCTGGAGCTCAGGTGTGTGTTATCTGATGGGCTGTGTGGTTCCTGAGCCTGCTCTGTAACCATGGATCGGCCACACGCAAAGCACCATGGAGCTGTTAAATATGGTTATGGAAAGATTCAAGAGTTTGGAAGTTGACTTCAGCAGAAGTTGCAGTAGTGAACAGAAATATGTACAAAAAGAAAGTATATTTGCTGAGATAATGTCTATCAGCACAGATCTGGCTTTAATATGTTCCTTTTTTGAGGGTTTCCTGTTGTAGTTATTTGAGTTCTGGATGCTGTGCCTTGTTTATGAGCTGCTGTGAGGCTGCATTCTCATTTGTAGCAGGCACTGAGGTGTGACATGCTAAAACGTAGCTGCCTCTCCCACCATACCCCGGAAGAATACTCAATATGTGTATTTCTGATTGCATTATGCTATTGGCTTTAATCTTAAATTATGTTAGAATACTGTGTCGTTTGTGGTTTCAAGTGACAGTGTTACTTTAGAGGAGTTTGTACCAAACCTGGTCCTTGCAAGGTTCAGAGTAAAGATTCCCCTGAGCTCCAGAAATGCTCTGAATGACGCTTTGGGTGAAATCTCTCCTCAGTGTCCCATGCTGGGGGAACCCTACAGCAGACTGGAGCACAGAGCGTGCTGAGCCTGCCCTCTTCCTTCCTGTCATATTGCACAGGCCAGGAGCCTACAGATAAAAGACTTGGTTATTTTAAATACACTTGTTTATCTTATCTCTGTAATATTGGTGCATGCCTGACTTTACAACTTGCATGCAAATAACAATTTTGTATTGTTTTTGTGGGTTGGCAACAAAGCTGTTCTGGCTTCCTACTCCAAGCAAAAGCCTGGAGAATGGAAAGTTGTTTTTATGGATTCTTGGTATGGAATGCAAGTTTAATTCTTCCAGCTTGAAATGAAGTTACTTTGAATAAAATTAACTTAAAGTGGCAGTGAACCCAGAAAAACAACTTCCTAGGACTTAGGCTAATAAAAGCTAACTGTAGCGTAAGTAATAGCTGCTGGGCATGCATTTCAGGTTCTTGAAACTTGTGGTTTAAGAGGGAAATGCCTGGCTATGACTTCTGTATTAAATTTGATGTCTGAAATGTATTGTACCCTGCTGGGGTAGCACAGCCACAGACAGCTTGAAGGGATCTGTGTGGACAGGAGTCGGCAGATTCTGAGTGAGAATTTCCCTTCCTTATTTTGGGAACCTAATCTGACTTCCCATGGGGAACTGCCATTTAGTTTCATCTGACCCACTGACGAAATTTTGGCCTAGGAGCCTTTTAAAAGAGATCCTTAGAGAAGCGTTGGTTTGGACGTGCTCTCTGTGGGGTGCCAGGTGATGCTTGCTGGCAACAAACTGCTGACACCAAAAGGCACGGATGTGCGTGTGGTTTGTGCTGAACTGCAGCCTGGCTTAAAGATCTCTTCAAATTCAATCTGGAGAGGCGACACTTTAACTACCATCTTCAGGAATTATGATTACTTGTGAAATTCCTAGAGCAACATGCATGTGTGCATTAGTAGTGTAATAGTAAACAGCATCCTTCCAATAAAGCAAGTACTACTTCAGGAAATGATTCTTATGCAAATACTGGCATGAGAACTTACCATTGTGCCAGTCTGTTGAAACAAAACAAGTGATGTTACAGAACTCAGTTTTTCAAGGAAGCCCCAAAAAAACTTTTTCCATGAACGTGTTGGTATGAATTGGCACGCTTTCTTGCACAGGAAACCACAAATTCTTTTTGTGGAAAACTTCTAACTCCTGTAAAATAGTCATTAGATTTGTGTTTTAAAGTTGTTCAGAATGTTCTGGTGTTTTTGGTGTGGGCTATAGAGCTGCTGTAAGAAACTCTGCTGTTTTGATAAGCAGAAGATCGCTTGCTCAAATGTTTGTAGTCTTGCAACCATTTGTGCAAGTTCCAAATGCTTGGATACCTGCAAGCCTGAGACTGTGTGTATTCCTCAGTTATTTCTACCCCCTCAAGTCTGTAGAGATGACAGTTGTGGCAACTGAACATGATCTCAGTCTTAAATTCATCCTGGTGTCTGATGAGCTGCATTGTTAGGGCTTCTGAAAGTGGTGCACTTGGAGATTGCCCATGTGGTTGGGTCACTCCTGGGTCAGGGCACTCCGTGTGTGCACGTGGGTGTACAGGTGTGCTCACACACTTATGTGCATATACCCTCACTTCAGCTGTACTTGGCCAATACATGTGTGCAGTATCAATGTTGCGTGCAACCCGTCAGAGTGTGCTGCAGGCTGGGAGCTTTGAGTTCTGGTGACTTGAAAAATTACTGGCTTTATCAATATCTTGGGGCTATACCTGGGGCTTCCATCTTTATGTTTTTCAGGGGTCACTTCTGGGTTTTCAGCATTCCTTATTTCACCTTGAAGTATGACCTGATCTTGTCAATTTCCTCATCTTCTATTTGCTGTTTGTTTTAATCCTTCTTCTGGATTTCCAAGGATCAGTTTTTCAGACTTGATCTAATGTAAGGCTTTCTGTTATCTGAGAGCTTGATCCTTACTTTGTTTCATTTACATGTGCTGTCAAGAGTAGAACTCAAATTACACAGCCCTTTTTTTTTTTCATTCTTTTTAATGAAAGAACAGTGGGTAGGGATGTAGTAAATTGACTAAGCTAGTGATGGTAAGTAGTAATTTTTTTCTTTTTTTTTTCTTTATGCTTTGCAGGGTGTGCTGCTTGTTTGAAGCTGATCTATCACATCATCTTCATTAATGTTCTTTAATGCCCCCTCTCTGGAAGCAATCAAGGCCAGGCTGGATGGGGCTGTGAGCAACCTGGTCTAGGGGGAGGTGTCCCTGTCTATAGCAGGGGGTTGGAACTGGGTGATCTTAAAGGTCCCTTCCAACCCAAACCATCCTATGATTCTATGATTTTTGATGCTTTCTACCATTTTTTATGTTAGCTGGGCTCTCAAGTCCGAGAACATTATTGCTGCTATTTGAGGCAGGACATCTGTCTCATGGTGTGTCTAGAGTCTGATTTCCCCAAGCCAGAACAATTCTTGCTTTTATACTCTACCTATGTAGCTGTTGCTTCTTCTACAAACTAAAAATACTGCAAGTAAAGAAAGCTGTGGTGAGGTTATATAGCTCTTGGAAAGTCCGTGATTTTGAGAGCAGGAACTCACCAGTAGCTGTACCTGGTGTTGTCTGGGCAATACTTTGGCAGAGCTTTTAGTATTAAGAATTTGCAAAACTAGACTGAATTTCCTTTCCATTCTGGTCAGGCATAACTTTCTGTGCTGGGAAGTTGTTTACAACCTTCATGCTGAGTTTCTGCTCCCATGCCTTGCACAGGGGCTGCCCTGGGCTCTGGGCTCCTCCCAATCTTGATGCTGGCTGCTGAATTCTGGTATTATGGAATATTCCCTGAGCAGGAGAGCGAGGGAGCCTCTGCATTCATTTCTGGAAGGAACAGACTTTACAGAGCAATCCAAAGAAATGATTTTCCTTCTCTCATTGAAACCCTACCCTGAAAACGTTGTTTTGGAGGCATTTTAATGAGCGTTGAAACCCGCAGTATAGTTCTGAGACCAGAATATGTGTGTGTGGCTTTGCAGTAACACAGTTCTGGGGATGAAGTTTCATGAGCCTAGCAGCTCCCTGCTCCTCCCACCCCTCTTCCTTCCTGCTCCCAGCCATATGCCTGTACTGATTATTGTGGGGTGGCTCTTTGAACTGCCCTGTTAGCTGTGTTTGATCTAACCACAGCATAAACATGCGTTTTCCCACTGCACCTTAAAAGATTTCAAATAGAACTCTGAGTAGTATTTATTTGTTGCTTAAAATGCTAGAATGGATGTTCTTTTTCTTTGTGCTTGTGGCTCCTTCCCCAAGCTATTTTGATAAGTTGTTCGTCTAAAGGAAGCGTTGTGCCTTTAGCTGGGAAACACCAAAACCTATTGCAGTGTGTCTGGGGTCTACTGATCTGTGTATGGCAAGCAGAACTTGTCTTTCCCTGACACTGCAGATCCTTTACTTGTACATCAGACTGTAAAGATGCTATGTGAGCATCTTAAAGAGAGCAGGAGATGGTTTTTTTGGAGTTGCAGTATTCATGGTGACAGTGTGTCTCTTCTGTGCTTGGAGTCAGTTAAGAATAATGGGGAAGAAGTACTCGGGAGGAAGGAGATGCAGGAAAGCTATGCTCAGGCCAGTACCTACAGGTTAGGGGGTTTGGGAAGCTTTTTGAAACTCAGATTGAGTACTTAAAAAGACTTACTGGAGAGTAGTGTGTGCTGTTAACCTGATGGCTTTGGCTTGTGATCATGAGCAAATAGCTGCTTTTCTCCCAGCTTTGCAACTCAGGGTTTGCTTTGGCACAGAGGAGATGAGGGTCTTGTTGGCGCTGCCTAGCACAAATGCCTGGCTGGACGTGTTCCCAGCAACAGTCTGATTCCTCCTCCTTTCTGGCACTGCCCCATCATGCCATCAGTGCTTATGTGACCACAAACTCAATCTTCTTTCACATCTTAACAAAACTTCTGCTCTCTATAGAATAAATTGAAGTATTTTAGTTGGAATCTAAGATTTAGACTCAAAGGTTCTACCTCAATGGCAAAGTCCGTGTTCCAGTTAATTGTTAACAGGGTGCTCCTGCCTGGAGGGTTTGGTAGCTGGGCACTGCCTGGAGCATGTCAGCTGTTCAGGTGCTGTTCCTCATGTCCCACAACACCAACGTGTTTGAGTTGATAGCTGTTACATGAAAGACCCTTATCCTCAAATCTGCTGCTAGAACTTACTGGGGAGTGTTTGCTCACAAATATGACTTCATATTTTCTCCAGATTTAATTACAGCATCTACTTGATTCATTCTGTTTGGTGTGCTCTAATTAATGGAGAGGGAAGAAAGCAAACTTGTTTTGATCTTCAATCATAAGACCTAACATTACTTAGTTATTCATGGAAACCCCAGTATTGTGTTTTGTTCCTTTGAATCCTCTTAATAGATTCTGCATTGAATGCTGTAATTTCAGGTTATAAAACAAAATATTGTTTGAAAAATACATTGTTTTTAAACTGAAAGGATTGTTACATTTATTATATATATAACTAATGAAATTTCACTACTGAGGTTGAAGCTCTGAAGACTTTCTTGCAAGATGCTCAGGCAATGTTCTGTTGATACACATTGTCCCAGCAGTGAAGGAACCTTCTGTTCTATTGAGTTTGGATGGTGTGCTTGTGCATTTTAGGATGATGCACGACAACCTATCCAGGAGTAATAATCTGTTGAAGAGAAGCTTTCTGAATTAGGTGTTCTCTTGGTAGTTTTAGAAGAGTTTCTGGAAAGCAAGTACTCCTAAGGAACTGCTTTTGTTTTACGGGTTGGCACAGCTTTAATTCTCTCTTTTTGGATTACTCAGCTGTTCCTGGTTTTATCCAGATACACAAGGCAATTCTGCTGTTTCTGTACTTACCCTGTGAATGGTGCTGCTTTGGTGCAGAACTATAGTACTTGCTAGCCTAGCTGGGGCAGGAAATGCCAATCTGTCTCTGCCAAGCCCAAATTTGATTCTTACTTTGTAGAGATGTAAAAGGAGCATGTACTGAGGCTTCTGTATGAGCAGGTCTTACAAAATAGCTGACTGGAACTGAAGATAAGCGCTACCTTCTAGTTTTATAGTTTTATATATATCTATCTATGTGATAGATCACATGCAGACCAGTTTAATGGAAACTTGGTCTATCTTATTGCTGAGAATATACTACTCTCTCTGCCTGAAATCGATACCAGTTGCCCAATTCAAGTAAGAAGTCTCTTATTCATCAGAGTCTTGGAACATGGTTTGTACTTCCTTCCCTTTCCCACTTTTTATTCAAATAACATTCCTGGACTTCCCCCTTCCACACTGGCTGACCGAGCACTTGGAGTTGCCAACCATCTTAGCACCTCTACTTCTGCCTGCCTTCCACCAAAGCCTCTCCTTTAGCTGTGTCTGCAAGATTTTCTCCTCTGGCCAAAAGAAGCACATCTCTTTGGTTTGGTTTATGCACCAGTCGTCTCTGTTGTACCAGGTTGGGGCAGCAGTGTGTGTGTTGAAATGTTGTGTTCTGGGGAATAGCATCTCCCTTCCTGCTGCCAGCTAAATGGGAGTGCTGAGAGGGCTGGAACCAACACTGCCTGCTCTCCTGCCTTGCCTGCAGCTGCCTGCCTGCTTTATCCAACAAAGAATGACTTTTGGGACAGGCTGTAGTAACTGAAGCATGAATTTCCCCTCTTCTGGGAGGTGGGGGTCTGAGATAAATAGGTTAATCTGTGCAGTACTCTTTGGGATCACCTATGCTCACTTACCAATTCCACTGGTGGTTGTTTGGTGTTCTTTTTTGTTTGTTTGTTTTGCATGGAGTGAGGAGTATAATCGTTTAAAAGCTTTTGCTCCCCTGACATGCATTTGAAACCATCAGCCCCAATGTTTCAGAGTCCAGAAAGGGCAGAAGTTTCCCAAGCTTCTTTTCCATAGATAAGAACCAAGGAGGGTCAAAACCAAGACAGACTAAAAAGGCTCTTCCAGACTACTTTGAAAAAAACTTGATCGATTGCCCCAAATTGGGCAATTACTGCATTAAGGAGAGAGGAATGACAATACTCTTGATCCCAGTGCTGGGTATTAACACTGAAACTTCAGGGTAGTTTGAGTGCTGCAGAGTGTGGGAGATAACACAGCTGCAAAATGATTAGGAGTAGTAAGAGCAATTAGGTAAATCAAACTTCAGTTTCCCTGTGGTAATGAAGTCTTGAATGTGAATTTATTTATGTATCGTTTGTTTTGAAATTGTGGGGTTTCTTTGAGTGCTGTAACCTGCAACATAACCAGATATGTCTTCTGAAGGAAAAAAGCCTGCTGCTCTTACGAAATCAGAACATGCAAATATTTCTGAACAAATGCTTCCAAAAATTCGTTTGGAGGACTTGGAAAACAGTCCGATAAGCTCATGTGGCAATCTGTTCCATAGTACTTATTAGGTTGGCAGAAATCATTGGTTTATATGCTGATAAAATATCTCTTCCATGAGTGCTACAACTCAACAAGTCTAAAAACATAATAATTCAGTTTTGCAACCTTTTTAGAAGGTTTCCTAAATAATTTATGTTTCTGCCTATGGAGCTAAAAGAGACTATAATGGAACCACTTCGGATGTCCCATTTCAGTTGTGGAGGAGCTTTTTAAGTCATGAAGCCTCCTTTAAATCTAAGCTTGCATTTTGTTTTGGCTAAGAGTGACATTTATTTCATTGCAGGTTAGCTCTAGTTTGAGGGCTTCTGTGAGAAATTTGTGAAAGTTGTGAAATGTTCTTGCACAAACACACTGCTGAGCATCGCAATTTACCACAAGTGTCAGCCATCGGTGTTTGCCTCTGGGCGCTGAGGTTGAGATGGACCGCTGCCTAACTTGAATTGCTGGCTGTTAATCTATAAACATAAAAGGAAGCTTCTGATTGCCAGGTGTTTTTTTGGACAAAGCTGTTGGAAGCGATGAACAGATCAGTGAAAGCTGTACCCTTGCACTGTGTAAAGGCTTTAGACTTCTTCATCACCAGGATACCCACGCTTGTGCTGTCCTGAACATGCAGCAGTTGCTGTGCTTCACTTCTTTGAAATTGGACTTTGGGAATGAAAAAGTTCACATAGCTGCCATTTGGCTTTTGTTTTGATCTATCTACTCAATATGTAAAAGATGAGGAAGGAATTCGACTTGAAGATTAAGGAGTAGGTGTGCCTAGGAGAGAACAAACTGTATGATTTGCCTTCTGAATTGATGATAGATGTTGGGTCCTGGATCTGCTGGCTGGCTAATGCAGTTGGTGAGTGCTCTGTAGTACATAAACTCTTGCTGACAGTTCAGGGTGAAAGCAGTGGTTGATTCCTGGGCTTGCTGTAAACTTAATTTTAATGTTTTTGTTTGTTTTGCACTGTTGTGTTTAGCCTTGAGGTAGGGAAATTCCCCTAAACTTAGATGAAATTCAAAGATAATGCAAATAGTTAATTTTTGTTTTCATTGAGGTTCCTGCCCTTCATCTAGCCTAGAGGGCAACCTAGCTGAAAGGGAATTGCTTTTCTGCAATATGGCCAGGTTTTTAAAAGCTTGTTTCCAGCCTAAAAATAACCTAGCTCCCAGGCATTTCAAGTGGAGCAAGACCATGTATAAAATTCAATTAAAGAGTAAACTGTACTTCTATTTTTATGTCATACTTTTGTATATGTTTCAGAAAATTCATTTATCCTCTCCTGGCTAACTAGCAAACTGGTGGTCTGCCTTAAGAATATATTTCATGAATTTGTGTGAAGTTGGGGAAAAGCAAGAGAGCACACTCCTGTGCAGGGCAGGACTGAGCTGCAGCAGGGAGGTCTGCTCTGGTTCAGATAGATGCCTTCCCCAGCATGTGGTGGGAGGAGAGCAGAGCTAACTGCTTGCCAGGAATGATAAGGCCTCCAGGTGCTGAGCACGGAAATCACGTTCTGAGAATCACAGCCCTGCTTTCCCAGGAGTGAGTGAGCAAGGAGGTGCTTCTGTTGACGGTACTGTTGGGAGCTTCTTGCCTCCAGTAGCTATATGACATGCAACTAATCAGGCTGTGGCTCTTTCATTGTTACTGGTGTTTTGGCTTACTGCACTTGTTTCTGTTTTCAAAACAAAATTTGTCAGCACAGACAGACTACTTCACTCTGAAAATGTAAAAATTTTATCACAAGTGCTTGTTGTGTTGAAATAAACACACATAACTCATGTAACTTTCCTTTATAACAAGAGCTGCATGTCATGGTGTTCATTCAATAGCCTGCCAAAAAGTAAAGACATGTTCTGAACAGATATATGCAAAATGGGCAAATAGAACGGCAATAACATTGCTCCCATGAAATTCATTTGTTGTCTTCTATGTATTTGTGCTTATGACTACAACTAACAAGGCTGCTTGGCTACAATGAAGTATGCAGTAAGATTGCTCTGATCTCAGATTAAGGTATTTGTCTCAAAGTTCAAAACATAAGAAGCAAAGTCCATAAATAAACTGTGAGCACAATGAACTTCTTAATACCGGAGACAGCTAGCAAGGAACTGAGTGAATCCCACAGGACTGGGCAGTCTCTACCAACTATGCAGTCAACTAAGTGAGTAAAATTTCCAAAGCTTACCTTGTAAATAAGACTGGTTTGTTTGTTTTATGATTTCATAAAATAAACAAGGAGACTAAAAGCTCTGGAGGCTACTTAAGGCTCTACAGATGAGTTAATGGCTACTGCTTAATTGTTTGAAGTGTATGTAAGGGGATACATAGCAGCCACAGAAACAATGTCTAAGAGAGAAATTCATCATTATGTATGTGCTGAATTTCTTTATTGGTATAGCTGTTTCCTAAAGGCCACATTTTTCATCTTCTGTCTACCATAACCTTTAAATGTTGAGTTAGGTCTTCACTATTTATTCGGCTGGCAGAGAAACAGCCATCACACTGGAGATCATAGGAAGTTGTAGCTTCCCTTTGGGATGCTTTATGAATGAATTTGACCTCTTCCTTTTGTTGAGGGAGGTGATATGATATTCTGCCTTTGGGGGACGTCTTATGTAGGGAACTTCCTGAAGAGCCTGTCTTGTCTTTTCCCTTTTTATGGTCAAGTCTTACCCAATTAAGATAAAGCAGAAGTGTTCACTTGTTTGGATAGATGTGCTGTGTGATGTCCTGTAGCCAAAAACAAAAAGAAACAGCAGCAAATTATGATCTTGTTGAAGACTTGAAGAGAATGTCAATTCTGTGCCTGTTCCCCTCCACCTCTCTTGTCCTTCAGGCTTGGTCTGGGGTCTCCTGCCTCAGCAAGGATTCCTATGAAAACTTCATGTCATTTCAGGAAGTCTCTGCTTCGACTTTAAATGATGGGGACCATGGGCTTCTCTGAAAATGGGTATTTTTGTTAAGAAATTCCCTACCTTATGGATAACCTCTAAAATTTTATTCCAGAGTTAATGTGAATCTCAGTGACTTTTAAGCTCTAGTTATTCATCCTCACCAGCACTCCTTTCAGGTGATGGACCGGGAGCTGGAATATAGGGGTAAACTCCCACGTCCCAGATTTCTTATGTGCATCGGCTCTGCATTTCTGACCCTGAGTTGAGTCATCTGTGTGTTTAACGTGCAAGGAAGCAGTGGAATTATTTTTGTGGTCACTGGTCTGAAATGAGTCAGTACGAGGCCAAACAAGTTGTGGGGCAGGGACAGAATGCTTGTGCAGCCGGGAAGGGGAGTTGGGAATCTAGCAGCTGGCAGCAGTTGAGGTCGCTGCAGAGCCACTGACCGGCCCTAGAGACTCCTGCAAGGTCATAAAGTTTCTGCCAGCAAGAAACTGAAACCATGTCAGGATGGACTGTTGGTCGGTCATTTGCAATAGACTTAGCATTTTTATTTTCCACTTGATTTTATTGCAAATACTGATGTATGAATTAATAGATGTTGTCTACTGTATGCTGAAATCCAAATGTAAGAGCTGGTCATGTAAGTCTCTGTAAGCTGTGTGTGTTTGATGAAGAATGCATAGTCAACTACAGATAACTTTCCCTTGGAAATGTGGTTGTTGGATGGACAGCAATCTGTCAAAAGGGCCGCTACCCCAAGATAGCACAGATATTGGTTTGTTTGCTAGAGTGGTAAAAATTGGGTCCACACACAATTGCCTGATAACTCGTGCAGCATGCACTTTATCAGTTGCCTAATAAAACATTTATTCACTAATCCTGAAGACAAAAGTGTCTTAACAGATACCACCCCCTGAGCTGTGTTCCTTATGATGATCACAATGCTGAACATAAGTGTCTGAAGGCAGAACTTAGGTAGTGTGGTTTGGAATTGATTTCTGTGCCATACTTTTGTTTACGAAGGAATACTCTAGGAAACTTGAGGGAAGAGTTTATAGCTCTGTGCTGGCTATGAAGTTGTCTGCTTCTCTCTTGTGTTTTTATGCCTTCCTTAGAAAATGGCTGGCCAAATAACAGGTCTGGACATGAATATGTAGTAAATGCATGTGCTTCTTAACATTACAATCAGTTCAATTTGAAGGACTTTCTCTAGCTCTGTCAAATTTTGTCAAGGTACCATTTGACTTAAGGTCTCTGTACGTATTTCAGTGTTAGTTATGGAAACCAAAGAAATCTTCTTCCAGCTAAAAAAAAACAAAAGCAATGTTGGAGAAGCCTGTCTTCAGCAATCTAATATATCGTTCATCTAGGAACAAATGTATCATGTGTGGATTTTTATGTAGGAGGATTTTTAGCCTGTAATGGTTGGGTGTTAGCCACAAGGTTCATGTGACATGACAAATGTGGAACATCTGTGTACTGATGCACACCACTGTTCTAAAAGTCAATTCCACTACCACATGTATTGAATTAAATACAAGAATTTAGGACAAAAATAGTTGGAAGAATACATTCTGTCAAATACAATGGCAGGGATCTGTTGTTCAAGCCATCAGAATTCACTCTGCACTTTTCCACACACTTTTTGCTTAGAGATCTGTTGGATGCGTGCAGTGTGTTACCTGTGCCCCCTTCGGACAGGGAGGAGAGGCACTGTGCTTTCCTGGTCATGGTGAAGTGTTTAGTGAACAGAAATGGTAGCTTAGCATACGGAATTTCTTGATACTGTTGCTTCTCTGAGTGATGTGTATGAAGGAAATAGTTGACCAAGTTTGCACGCTTGAATTAGAAGTGAAATGTGGCTGAGTGGCTTAGATTAGTATCTCTCATATTAAAACATCATCTTGTAAGTATTTCAGCATAAAACAACTTTACTCTGTGACCAGTATCCTTGGAAATCCTGAATACTGCTATTTTGACTCAATGCTACATTTAGGTGTGAGTTTTGGGGTATAGAAGGGCTATGGCATACAAAAGAAAAGCAATTCTTATAGGTGAGATTTGTTTTTTGCAGTTCTGAACCAGTAGGCAGGAATCTCATTTCTTCTAGAATTTAGTGGATTGCATGAAGGCTGCCACGCTTCATTACAATTTGTATATTTGGTGTTATGTCTGAGGTCTGCAGGGTTTAGACTGCAGGATACAGCGAGTCCAAAAAGCAGAACTTGGGACGCTTCGGGATGTAGGTGGCTAATTTGTTAACGTGGAACTCATTGCTGGAGCAGCAAGAAGCTCCATGTTATGTGGAACACAAATGTGGTAGATGCCAGCAGTTGTCTTCATCATGACTTGCATGTATTTCAGAAGTGGCCCTTAGCATTACATGTTTAGGTTTAAACATAACTTGGTCACTTTGGGAATGTCACTTAACTCAGAAATGGTTTCTGAATGACTCACTGCTTTTACAGGACTTTGAGACAAACTGAATGTCTCTGGGACATGCTGTCCAAATTCGTCTGGACTGGTGCTTAGGTATAGGTATTAAAGCCCTAAATAATTTGAGCTTCCATTTTAATTGTGTCACACTGTCTTAGAATTTGCTCCACACCCTCTAGGTAGACTTCATAATAAAACTATAGTTAGCTCATAACAAAGTGCAAACTATTAATCGTTTAAGCTGAGTGGTTTAGATTTTGAGTTGGCACTTTGGAAACCAGCTTAACGTCTTTTTCAAAAGCTGTTGGTCAAAACCAGGCAGCTGCTATCCTTATCCCATCTGCCTGCCCTATTACCTAGGGGAGTGAGGACTCCTGGGGGTTTGTGCATCCTGTTTGAGGGAGTTCCCTCTGCTTCCAGCAGACTTCTTGTTCTGAGTGCTGGCTGCAGTCAGGCCCCTTTCTGCATGCCCTCTGATGGTCTGGGGCAGAACCTGGGCTGATCTGTGTCTGTCAGGTACAGTTTTCCCAAACCAGGTGTTTCTATCTCGGATGCCTTTTTAACTGAGCTTTATAAAACTCTGTTTAGGAAACACTTCTATACATCCAGAGTATTTAGAAGTTAAATTAATCTGGGATTCAGAGTACCTACATGCAGCTTGGATGTAAATTACAGTATGTAAATGCAGCAGTAGTTTTGTATCCATTGAAGAGCTTAAGTTTCATAACTTCTTTTACCTTTATTTACCTATTGAGAGTGACCTATTTTGTGGGACTAAAATATGACTAAAGTATGTTTTATTGCATGGAAATGTCTTTTAGAGTATTGGGAAAATACTCTAGTATTAGATAGTATTTTCTAAGGCTTTGCAAAGACTCCTGATGTCTTGAGTCTTTATTACACTAGAGGTCAGTGTATGACGGGAGCTTGTGATGTGGTGTAGAGTTTCTTGCAGAATCCTATTTCATCAAATTTGAAACCAGATTCTAAGAGAAACCATAGCCTGCTATTTTGGAAAAAAAGCCTTCATGCTAATATGTCTTATGACTTTCTTGGCTAACGGGCTTTTTTGAGCTTCCTGCTTTTAATTCTCCTTGCTTGAGGAGTATTTGGCACGTATCAATAATAGTGCTTTAATGTGGTAAGGATGAATGTACGCACTCGATTGTTCCAACATGCACCTCAAGCATTCATGCTGTGTTGCAATAACGGGACTTTTGTTTCAGATGTATTTCTATATGCACTGCTTGCTCTAGGAGTCATCTTTATCTCATGCTCTGTATAAACTTATTACTGATGTGGTGAGGGAATTGCGTCTGCACCTATTATGCTTTGTGTAGCTCTCCTGGGTGCCAGATGATACCTTTCAGGTGGATAGTTTCACTTCAGGGTGTTGAGGGAAGCAGTCATGCATGATTCTACCATGAGACTTGGAAAAGGTTGGCTCCTTAGCAGGTCGTCCTCAGTAGTGAAGAAAAGTGATCACTTTTAACATCTGGAATGTGCAAAAGCAGATTGTTTCTGAAAACGTCATGGGGCAGGGGGACTGAAACAGATGGACAAACCACAACAGTGCTATCTGAGGTCAAATGAAAATTAGCTGAACGGGAGAGTCCTGCTGATTGGAGATGATTTATATAAGTAAAAAATTAACTTGTGCTCCAGTGACTTACAGCATTGTTCTTGCTGTTACAGAGACTTTGTGTGGATACCAGTTCATTTTGCCTCTTGAAATGAGAAGAAATTTTCAGTGTAGTAACCAAAACTCTTTAGACTTGCTGCACTAAATGTTCTGTATGACTTTACTTACTGCTTGGCTCCCTTTCCTATTTGGAAAGGACATATGAAGTAATTTTGAGGCACAGTTCTTTCTTGTAGTCTTGTTGACTGGAATGTAATGCAAGTATGACAGAAACACAGTTGTTGGGGATAGGCCACACAAACATCCCTCAAGGTCACTTTCATACTACATACCCTGGTGAGATTCTAAATTTCTATGAAGATAGAAACAAGCTGAATGTTTACTTTAAAAATGCTTGCTTTAACCAGCTAGTTACATACAAAAGCAAAATACAAAACGCTAAATAGACAGAGGAGTGAATGCACAACAAAATCACATCCAATAGAAAGATGATTGAAGCAAACTAAATCAGCTAGCAAAACCTATTTCCCAATGCCAGGTAATCTCCTTTCTAGACATAACACTTCAGTGATGTTTTTATTATAGAAAACTTAGTACTGAAGATTGGCTCGTAAAACAGGTGTGATTCAAGTCACCTTTCTTCAACTTGTTAGAATCATTTCTTTCTTATAAAAAATATACAGAACCTACTGAAAAACAAAAAATGCAATTTTAACACGTGAAACATGCATCTTAAAATGAATGTCAGGGATTTGGGTGCTATGATTGTCAGGTGATCCTAGTTTACTGATAGGCTTGCGGACTTCTGCTTCAGATAGTCAGCTGATGTTTCTTACCTTAATTTGTTTAAGTGAAATGCTTTCAAGTTTCTCTGCATGTAAGAACTGCAGAACTACAGGACTCTTTAAAGAAGTAGCTAATTTGTTATGTAGCCACCCTGCATACAACCCAATTTGGTGCAGGCTCTCACAAAGCAGTGACAGCTCTGTCTGCTGCACACTAGTGACAATCTTTCCTGGTTTGACTTTCAAGTGATAAATCAGTGCAGATAGCGATGCATGATGTTCCACATCCAAGACAATCTTTGTCTAGAAAAACTGGAAGTTTGGCTATTTTTTCAGTCAAAAATGATGCATCTGTGTGGCTTAGTGGAAGCAGTTACACCCTAACCAGTCTTTCTGAATCATAATATCAAGCAGCCAAATAGTATTTTGGTTTTTGTCTTCCTTTTATAACATACTATGTGATCCCAGGAGCCATCTGTTGTGTAGCAAAGCAGAATCCATCAAAAAGGCAAAATTAGTATTTGGAGTGCCTTTTCCTGCTTTTGTTCTAAGCTCTCACAGTGTGTGAGTTGTCAGATAAATGGTTCAAGTGACCTGCCAGACACTTCTCAGACAAACTGGAGAGAGTACAAAAAAATTGCAGCCAAGGTCATCCTTTAAAAGGTTGAAATTGAATTGCTAGCTGTCACATGTTGATTGCAATTGCAAATGTTCACTGATAGGTGCTCTGTATTTCTTGGGCCTTGTGATTGTTTCATCATACATTTGTGCCAAAACTTCTTGTAAGAACTTCTGTAGCTAAGAAGAATGCATAGAATATAGTGACATGGGCAAATATCCAAAAACCAGCCAACCAGTAAAACCACCAACAAACAAATCTGTCAAGGTCCACACACACCAGATACTCAGAGCTCCTTTGCAAGGAAGGACTTTGACAGGTTTCAAAGCTACAAGCCTTCAAAACTGCAGTGCTGCCATTTTCTCTGTTTCATTTCAATACACAAATGTAGCATTTTCCAAATCAGAGGAAATAGCGAAATGTTCCATGGGAACAGCGGCAGTGCACGCTAGGTTCAGTGCACTGGATGCTGTCTCTTCCCACCTCACGGTGACTTCCAGGAAACCCTTGAAGTAGTTGACCAAACCTATGGCTGCACTTCAGATCCCTGGCTTTTCTGTTTAAGGACAGAAAGCCACTATCATTCATTCACTTCAAATGAGCGTTCCTTGGAAAGTTGGAAGTGGGAATAGCATGTGGTTTGCCATATTCAAGGAATTTTGGAGTAGTTTATTCCAAAATAAGAGTGTAAATGTGAGTTGATGGTGAAAAGGGAGTTAATTAAAATGTGTTAACAGCTGCATGACATTTGGGGCAAGTTGAATTGCTCTCTTTCCCGTTCCTATGGACTCTGAAGTAGCCTATACTGGGGCTTTTGTTTGCTTTTGAAAATGAGAATTTTTCTGAACTCAAGCAAAATTCCTGTCTTGTCTGTCTTGCCTTTTCAGTTAATTATTTTTGCTTTGACCTCTTCTCTAGATGCTGTTATTAGTGTCTGACATGTTCAGCAGCTGCAGTAGACGCAGAGCAGTGATCTGAGCAGTTGTTGCTCTGGTTGCTCAGAGTATCATGGCTTCATTTTATGCCTCTTATTTGATTAAAACAGAAAGTTTAATGAAGCGACTGTGAAAGTGAAGAACTTGAGCAGTGTATTTGCCAGCTAAGAAAAACATGTGGACGAGCTGAGCCTCACCCCACAGGAGTAAAAATATGTTTTTTTGATCCTTTACTACAGGAAGGGAGACAACAGTCTGTTCAGCGCAGGTGCTGTCTCATGGAGGTCAGGTGTTTGTCTTCTAGGACTCTTCTCTTTGGGAAGAAACTACAACTTTAGTGGTAGAAAATAGAGTAGCAAGTGTGGAGCAGTTGATTGTTGTGGGTTGTTAATGAGTTCAGAAGTTGGCCTCCTTAAGGACAGGTCAGTGCCACAGTAGTTCAACTAGTTTGAAACAACCTAGCTCGGATGCTACATGAACACAAATCTCCATATGGACAAAGTCACTAGGCAGGACAGCAGTTTGCATTACAGGCAGAGCTCGAGATGGTTTATATTTAATAAAGCAAACACAAGCAGCTGTGGTTGAAGATGTGGGGACCAGGAGGCAGGCTCTGTGGCGAGCACTGCGGGCAGGCCAGGCCTGCTTACTGGGCTGATGCTTTCCCCTGGCGAAGGCTGCCAATCTGTATCTGGTCACCATGGCTCTGGGAGGAGAACTGGCTGTTCCAGTTGTATCTGTTAATGTTGAAATTGAAGATTGTGAAGATAACAGTCTTGTGAACAATGCGATCTTCGTGTTGCTTTCGGTGCTGCTTGACCTTACTGAAAGATGTAATACAGATGCTTTCTGTGAGGTGGTGAAGTAAAAGCTCCACTTCTGGAGAAATTGGTGGTTCAAGAATGTGTCTCGTGTCAAAGGCTCTGACTTTAACTGAGGGGTCAGGTTATTCAGGGTTCCTGGTAATCATGCAAAACCTCTCTTTCCATATGAACATAGCTGTAGTATGTCAGTAGGTAAACTTTGAAAAAATGGTGTTGCTCATGCTGATGATCTTGTCCAGATGAATGAATGAGGTAACAATATAAACTGCTCTCATTCCTGTATTTATCCCTTTGTGCAACTGCCTAGGAGTTCTGGAGTTGTTTTCATACCCTGGGATGTACATTTGAGGTTCTTACCCACACTTTGTATTTATTTCTTGTAGGAGGAGGACTATCTTGGTCATGGTGATACAGAGCTATCTGGAGAGTAAGACCTGGATGACTGGGATTTAAGGTATGTCTGTGCTGAAAAAAGTGTGCTGATCTGAACCATGAACTGTGGCTTTTTTTGTTGGTGGTGGTAGTGATGATTGGTTTTTTTAGGTTTTTTTTTTTTTTTTTCCCCTAGAGTTTGTACCAAACATTTAAAGAAGAATCCACATATGTCTTCTAATACTTGTGTAAGGTATAGCATAAATAAAATGCAGTGGTGTAACAGTTCAGACTCCTGAGTAGCCTTTATGCCTTCAGGAAAGACAAATGATATTTAAATACTTCGTAAGTGCTGCTGCTACTTTAAGGTGAAATGTAATTCAATGTGAAAATGACAATGGGTGTACCCAAAACTTCACCTATAGGAATAGGCAGCAGGCAGCTGAGACAGATCTCTTCTTCCAGCCTTCCTGTCATTGCCTCTTCCAATTGTGTGTTAACATAATTTCAACCATTCTAATGGCATTTATATCAAATCTAACATTTTAGTCACAGATCTGTAGTCTGCCCTTTATGTTGTACGCTGTAGAGAACCTGCTTTAGCAGGGAGTTTGGACTTGATGATCTCTGGAGGTCCCTTCCAACCCCTACAATTTTTGGGATACATTTGCAACTTAGTTCTTGACTACTAAGATGCTTGAATCTGGTCCTACCAGTGGAGTTTTATGGTTTTTATGTTGTTTTCTTGAATATAAATGATTTTCTAGATTCTTCTGTAATGAATGAGGTGTGGTACAATGAGGTGTGGTTTTCCAGCCATCACAGAGCAGGCTGCAGAGGTGTGATTGAGTGTATGGTGTTAAGGCATTCATGATCTGCTCTATGAAAATGACTAACAGAGTACTTTGTTGCCAGCTTCATTCAGTTGTGCTCAGCACTATGCTTTGGTGTCATTCCTGCTTTGCAACACTGAGGAACTCATTCTTTTTTGAAAGCTAAAATTATAAATAGGTCCATTGTTCCCTGTGCTGTCACTGTTTGAAAACAAGCTGTGGGGTGAGAGAATCTTTCTCCTTCACCTTCATCTGTCATTCCCCTTTACTGAAGAGAAATGAGTTCTTCACTTGTAGCACCAAATCTATCTGTAATAGAGGATGGACATTCTGAGAACTCAGATAAAAACCAACAAAGAAGATGTCTTTTGTTTGCAAAACACTCTGGAAGTATAAAGCTATTGATATGTATCATTTTAAAAACATTTCAACTCTCTGTTATTTGAAAGCTTGAAGTGGTGTTTAATCCAGCCAGATTTTTAATATGTCTTATGGTTGTTTTTCCTGTAGAAAACTGAAAAGCATTTCCCCACACAAACGAAGAACAAAAGAGACCTTTTGTGTGCGTATGTGTATCAGGTCTTGCTGCTTTCATAAAGGCAGCTCCCGCAACTGGTGTAGAGCATGGAATCCCATGCTTTCTCTTTGAAAATTATACAGTTAGTGTGAGTAGAGAGACACGATTTCTTGGAGATGATCAGGAGGATGTCGCTATTTTATATCAGCAAAATAATGGATAGAAAATCCTTTCATGATTTCTTAAGCTTCCTAAAAGAGAAGTGATGTATAATTCTGGCTATAATTGCTGGTAAGAGCTATGGTCCCACTATTTCTCTCACAACAGCTAGCCTCTGTTTTTTTCTCAAATGTACGTTGGGTACTGTTTCAGATGTTGCTCCAAAATTATGAGAGAACCCTTTTCTTCAACTTGCCATAGCTTCTGAAGGCAGTGAGAGCATGCTGTAAAGAGTAGAAGTTTGAGTAAAGACTGGAATAAAGGAGGTAGAGCTTGACAAGTTGGAAAGGCTTGCAATAGAAAAGTGAAACTTGACCACGATTCCCAAAAGATTAGATATCCATGGTCATGAAAAATGAATTGAATCTTGATAATTCTGAATACAATTAATCGTGTAAAACTTCCTCAGAAAATATTTAGTACAAGCATATTCACTTCACATTTCTTTACTGTGTGCTTTCTGAAAGTAAGCAGAAGTAGGCTGTTTAAGCAATAATACCAGGCAGTATTTCACAATTTCTTACTGATAGAAAACTTTCTTTTAAAGAATATTTTGTCTGAACTTTTGTGTTTTACTGCTGCAGAACAGTAGTACTGGGCTTCTTGCAAAAACTAAGCATACAGAAAATCTAATCCTCTTGAGAGTGATTTGTTGAAATGTGTGCATTTGGTGTGGTACCTGTTGTGAGTACTTCCATGCTCGCTTTGTCTGAAGATGCCTGTATTAGCACTGGGTTAGCCTGGTGTCTAGGTGCTGGGGGCTCTCACTATTCGCTTTGTATTTTGTAGGTAAGAACCAGTCTTTGGTTATTTTCTCCATAGAGTTTCTCTCTGGATTTGGGCTTGCAGTTTTTGAAGTGCAATACTCACAATTATTTATTTATTTATTTATTTTTTGATTGGTTGGTCCAGATCATTGTGATGTTTTAACAGGAATGTTGCCAAGTGAAGAAAAATGGAGTAGGTGGAAAGTGCATCTTCCACACTGCTGCACCCCTCTTCTAATTAATCATTATTCGTAAGAAAGGAAGGTATGCCTTTTGTCATTCCCAAAAGTTCAGCATGCGTCTCAGGGATTGCTGCCCTATGTTCTTGGCTATTGATTACGATCAACAAAAGAACAATTTGAGAGCTGTAAACTTTGGATGGAATTAGTGGTTCACTAATCTAACTTTCCTTCTGAAAACAGAACCCCTGTAGAAAGTTTTTGAGGAGCAATCTGTCTACCTGAGAAATTCAGTGAATAGAGATCAAGAAGAAAAGGTTTGGGGTTAGTTTTCTAGATGTGAATTACCCATGCCTCTTTCCAAAACTTTTCTTGTGGTGTCCCACTGAAAACATTAGAAATCTTTGTGTTTAGGAATACTTTGTTTCCCCCAGACTGTGATGACTCAAGGCTGTTGTGGAGCTGTGCAAAGCAAGGGAAGGTAAAGAAATCTGAGAAGTGATGACTCAATTATCATGCTTTTGCTAATTCCTTTGAATTGTGGATTCTAAGTTCGTTATTGCCTTGCAAACGTTAGTGTGTGAGACTTGCAACTGATACCTTTTCTAAAAACAGGAGGGGAGGAGAGGGAGCTCTGTTTATTTCAACAAGCAGAAGCAACACTTCCAAAATACACTTGTGGTTGTATCACAGTTATGAATCTTAGGTTATCTAGTGGTGACTAACGTGATGAAATGTCAGCCTAATATGCCCATGCTTTATTTGGAAAAGGTAGTTCTTATCAAAAGATGAAGAACACCAGTGTTTCATTCACTGTGTTTGTTGAATCTCTAAGCACAGATACCGTGTCTGTCAACACCTCACACTGCGAGATGCAGGAACTTGCCTTTCACAGCTGCACAGTAAGTTCTTGAGGATTGTGTGGCACAGAGACAAATGTCCTCCACTTTCTCTCCTTCCATGTGCATGTTTTTTAGTCTCTCTTATTGTATGATCAAAGTTAACAAAAGACAGAGGTGTCTCTTAATCAGATAGAATTGCATGTATATTGTGATATGTTTTTTTTTTTTTTTTTTAAGACTGCATTATCTCACTGGTGTGGTGGTTAACAAATAGATTATAACAGCTTTCCAAATTCTTTGGGTAGAGGCAAGCTCATCCCAGCTATTATATTTAAGAAGTCCTACAGATTAAAAAAAAAAACAACATAAACAAACAAACAAACACGAAAAAAAGCAAACATAAAAAAACCTTTCTTTACTGCTAAGTTTAACCTATAGAGTTTGGGTTTACTTCTTCAGTTATCCTCCTGTTTAAAAATAAAATGAATGAGTAAATCCTCCCTGACAAACCAGAGATCCTCAGTCTGGAGGTGTATGTAATTTGTATTGAAGAGAGGCTGGGCTGGAGGGCATAGATTGTGGCATAAAACATATGTCCTTACTTCCACAGGCAGCCAGCGCCATGGAACTGGGGCTGGGGGATGCCTCCCTGCTGCCCACCTCTCCCAGTTCAGAGCACAGGCAATTATTTGGCCCCGTGACAATCACACCAACTGTGGCATGTGTCTGATAGTGAAACAATGAATGGCTTGTTCTCTCAGAAGAAAAAAAAAGTGGGTCGGGTTGAAAAATGATAAATAAGAATTTCTCCGTGGGTCATTTTAGGCTCTCACAGCAATTTGAATGTGCTGAATGAGTGGCTTCTGAACTGAGCCAATGGGGATGGTCAGGCACAGGCATCACTTTTATCCCGCACGGGGGAGGAGGGGTGAATGAGCTGGAAGATATAAGCTGAAACAAAGCCATGCAGTCCTTCTGAGTCATTCGCATGCACTGGATGGGTAAGGCTTCCTGCTTCCTGGGACACAGAAGTGGGGTCATGATTCTAACAATGGATGCTGGTAAGTTGCTTGTTATTAAATTTGATTTTTCTGGGAAGTCTTGCCTTTCCCTCCTATCTCCAGCTGCAAAAAAGATAGCTGTAAATGAGGAAGCTGAATGTTAAATAAAGACATGCCTCCTTTAAGCTGCGTGCACTCTACTGCGTGGTTTTTCTTGACTGTTAGTCACAGAAGCGCATAACCTCTCTTGCAATGGAAGACCATGGTACCAAAGTTGTGTTTATTCATTTGTACATCTGTCTTCATTGAGACAAAGCCTGTAACCTGAGAAGTAGTATCATTTTTGTATGATACAAGTCAGATTTTACACTTTCTTTAAAGAGCTAGAGACAAACTAATGTGTTGGCTGTAGCTTGCTCCACTTTGTGCTTACAGAAATCTTGTGCTGGGGAGGAAGGGGAAGAAAGTGTTGCATTCCCATGATGACCAGTTCTGTTTCTGTGTTTACAGCTAAGGAAGTATGTGTGAAAAGAACACATGCAGGATTTTTTTTTTTTTTTTTTACATTTGCCATGGAAGTGAAATCTTTAACATAATGCCCTGTGTGATAGGGAGGATGAATGCCAGCAGTAAGATATATGGTGGTATGTCTAAAAGAAACAAGGGATCCCAGTTGTGCTCCTTGAGGAGGGGGCTGCGTTTCCATCTCATAGCCCGCATCCTTCAAATTCCTCAGCAAGAAAAGTTCTAAGATGTTAAATGCTTATGGGTAGGGCATAAAGTGCCAGCACTTGTGCTCTGGCAGTGTGCTGACGACGGCTCTTTCTCTTAGCAGTTGCAAGCATGCTTGCTGCATTCTAAGAGCTCTGTTGAACTTCTGTCAGCAATTGGTTCAGCTACTTTTCCACCAGTGTGCAGAAGCAGCACAATGTGACAAGTCCTACAGGTAGCATTCAAAGGGATGAACTTATTCAGGCACATCTTGCAGGTCTGTTTAATCTACTTGTCACATGCTCAGTTTACTCCATGCTAATGAAAAGCGCTCTGTCTGCTGTACATCTGAATTAATCTGTTTGGGCACTTGCTAGAGCCTAAAGGGAAACTCTGTGCCCACATCCAACTCTTTCTTTTCTGAGACTTGCAGAAAGTGATATAGCTGGGCTCTCCATGCATTGTTTGAAGGAAATAACAAACCTCTCCATTTAACCCACCCACACTTAATTGAAGTTACTTTGTTATCCACTGTCACTGCAGACATGATGAAGGCAGTGACTCCTGTGTTCGATGTATGTTGCATACTTTGTAAAGCCCAGGCCCTTTAGCTGAGATGATAAGATGAACAAAAGCTCAGAGAGGAGTGAGGTAGCATATAGCTGATAAAGGGGTACAGAATTTTCCACAATGGGCTTATTTTTTATGTTTTATTTTGTTGCTTTGATTCTAGAGAAGCCAAATTTCTGGCCATTGCTAAAGCAGTTTGGGCACTGGGAGTTAGTAATACTCTTCTCTCTGCCTTGTGCAAGAAGAACCAGTGTTGCACCTGGTATTACAGGGGGCAATGTGCAGGCTGAAAGTGCTCCCAGCAGATAATGGATTCAGACTTTGTGCACAGGGCACATCATCCCTGTCAGAGTCTTGGAGTTCCTGCACTGTATTGGAGTAATTTAACTCTTTGTTTTGGAAAGACTGGAGAGATGTTAATAATACACAGTTAAAAATACATCTGTTGTTTATGTATCCTTATGTACTTGTGTGCTGCTGCTTTGCACTGTGAAGTGAACCATAAAGATAACGCTGCTCATCTGTGCTCCCCTGGCTCCAAAGGGTATCTCCTTTCACTGAGTGCTCGGGGTCGCAGGGCTCTGGCAGCCCTTGGGGTGCTTTTCATGGTTCTGTTGACTTACATTGTTAGCAAGAATTCATTTTGGAAGCTCCCAGGTATTTAAGAGTTCTGAAATTATAGTCCTGAGCTTCTTGGTGGGCAAATGGTTCAAAATGCTAGAAAGGAAACATTATGAGTTCTAGTGCTTTGCATTTGTGTGTAAGTTATGATAAAAATATGCAAGCAATTCAGTACCTTAATCTGGGCCATGGATAGCACGCTGTGAAGTTTTATCTGCTTATTTTTACCCACCTTTTAAGGTTGAGCCGACTGTTCTTGGAACTGTTTACTTATTTCAGATTGTATGTTTGCATTACGAGTCAAGGCTGATTTAAAAAAATTACTGGCATCAAATGCTCAAGATGTTTTTAACACAGCAAAACCGTTTCTTCTTAAGAGAACTGTAAAAATATTTGCTTGTTTCTGTTTTTATGAAACACGTTTTATTCTGTCTTGTCCCTGCAGCATTTAATTTCTTGTAGGAGTGGGACTTTAAAAGTTGTGGATGGGGGAATAAAAAGGAAAGCTGCAAGACAGAGCTGACAGTATAATTGGATTTGAAGCAGCTACAGGCTGGGACTGTTGCAACAGCTGATTTGATCCTTCTGAGTTTCAAGAGCTATTTATGGTAGATTAGCTGTATCAAAGCTCTACTGTTCCAACCATAAAAGGCCGGTCCTATGCGAAGTTGCCACACTGCATTTGGCTTAGTCCTCCGAGGTTGGAGAGCCTATAGCTTTTTATGTGGATAAATCCAGTGATGGATGGAAGTACTAAAGGCAGATCGAGGAGTAACATTGTCGAGGACTTCAGATGGCAGCGAACTCTTAACAGGAGATTTTCACTAATAAATTTTCTGTTCTGATGTTTGGAATCAGCGCTTGGAATATAGCTCCTGCGTGTACACTGCATTTGGTGAACGCATGCTTTTAGGAAAGCGTTGTTCTAAATTTATCTGACTTATCTGAATCATCTTGACTGCACATGTACTCGCCAGCCTTGCATGTTGATATCTGGTAACTTTGTGAAGTCACTTTTCCGTTTTATTAGCGGTGAGCATTAGTCCTTTGGAAAGGAACCTTAGCTGAAGTGAGAAACTTCTCTAAAACAAGAATCATGAAATACTTGGCTCACGAGTGCTGCCGGAGTTATCAGTAAGTATTTTGAGAAGGCTGACCACTTCTGCTGCGTCTGTACCTTTTTCTTTCCTCCTTTGCATAAGGGCAGGCAAGTGGATTTTTGCAGGATTCTGCAGTAAGTCGTATGTCCTTCGCAGAGCATGCGTGCGGCCACCTGCGCCAGTTGTCTGAGGCTTTGTCAGGTTGAAATGATAGTGGGTTTATTCCAGTCTGTGCATGCCACTCATTCAGCCCTCCTTAAGGCATTTTGTGTTTTTATTCTTGTGGTTTTGCTTGGAGGATGAGTTCATGCTGCTATGAATGGAAGGTCCCATTGCTGGTTGGCTTGTGCGAGGTGAATCTTTCTTAGTCTTAATAGACTAACCTTAGGCACAGCTACAAGCAGCTGTAAGAACTCTTTGAAAAACAACATTTTTCAGTAGCTATTTTGTCCTGTCTGAGAGATTCTGTATAGATAGTGGATACTATTGCATTAGGTAACTGTTGTGTGTTGACACCTGGAGTATTCTGAAGAAAGCTTCCTCCAACTTTCTATTCCCTTATTTTTAAATGTTACTAGGACACAACAGGTGAAAGTTACTGCCGCTGCCTTTCCATCCACTCCTGCTACAGATCAGCTGCTAAGGGGGAGCACAGTGAGGGCTGGGGGGAGGAGGAGGTTCCTCGCTTCAAGGGTGTTACAGGTGTTGCATTTTGGTCTCCAGAAATGCAACAAGATTGTCTTTACCGAGGAAATAAGTTTTAAAAATAGCTCTACTCATCGCCTCTGTTTCCCTTCCAGGAGCTAGCAGTTTAGGGCTATCTTCCATTTTCTTTGGATTGTAAATCTGCATTTGTCTGTCAGATGGCTCTAAAATTTTTGTTCTGAACTGTATAAAAATGTTTTAGCTTAGAGAATACCAGGAGACAAAATGTGTCTAAATGTTTGAGAAGTATTTTTAGCAGTTTAGGGCAAGGATTATTTATTTGAAAAAATAGATCTATATTTTTAACTTTTCTCACATGAGCCTTGGCAGATACCCATTTAAATACTCACCTCTATTTGTAGATTTTATAGGAGATTAGATCCTTCTGCCTGCAGAGGCAATGAAGAAAAAAGAATATTCTGGTTATCTGTTAATTTTTCTCTGGGATTGACAGGTATATAACCTACCTTTTACATTGCTTCCAGTTAAGTTAGTATTTTTAATAATTACCCTTTTTTAGAGATTTTTTTTTTTATTTTGCTGCCTGCATTTTAAAAAGCAAGTTGATGTAAATTCATCATTTTAGCATGGCAGTGTTGTGCTCCTGTAAATGTGCTAGAAGATGTCAGTGCCTTATGAAACTTAAAACAGGCCACAAAGACAGCAGACATGAAAGTTGGCTACCTCTGGGACTGCACAAGAGCACAAGTCTCTAACTTGGGTTTCAGCCTGAAGAGCACCAAGGGTGTAGTGCAGGAATTGATGAGAAGTAACAATATCAGTTCCTCTTCGTGCAGCAGATGTTTTAACTGTTGGAACAGGTAAACATTTCTTCCTTGGTGTCTATCTCAGAGGAGATTAGTTAGTTAATTTAAGCATTAATTCTATCTCTTCCAGTACTGTTTTATCTTGGTTGTATTAGTAAATGACATTGTTGGCAGAAGTCTTCAATGTGAAGGAGATTTTCAGATCTCTAAGGGCTTATTCTGAAGGAGTGCAGCTTTGTATTTGACGTTTCTTTGCCAAATTCCTTGTGTTTGATAGTGTCAATGGGATGAAGGTAATAGGAGACAGGCAAGGAACTGTAATCCAACAATTCTATCTTTGCTTTTTGTACAGAGAAGAGAGATTACAGTATAAACATAATTTGCATGTAGTGCCCAAAGAGGGGGAGGAAAAGCGAAACTGTGGTTTACACATTTCTTCTTCACAGTGAGTCTAAGCAGAGCTGGAGGTGGCAGAGCTGAGCCATTTGTGACAAAGACATTCCCAGAGGCTGGAGGAGCCTATTGCTGGTTCCCTGTGTGGCCATGTGTGTTACTACGCATATATCATAACACCCTCTGATCTTCTTTTGGAGTTATGCTGATGAAGTGGTTTGAAAGCTTTTTATAGTCTTAGTACATTTGTTTAAGCAAACCTCTTCCTATAGTGTGTAGAATTTTGTATGTTTGTACAAAATGTGTGCAGCATTGTTATTTTCCTTGCTTACAATGGATTGGCAAGATATGCTGTTATGTGTGAAGCCTTTCATATCATGGACTTAAGTGAAAATTGCATGAGCTCATTTAGTTTAAATTGCCATTGCTAGAGTGCGTTTTTGCTCTCCAATTTGTTGGCTCTTGTGCATGGCAATTTCATTACAACTTCAAAAAAGCCAAAGTTGTGGAACAGTTTGCAGGATCAGGGTGGGCTGAGATTGTTCACTTTTCAGAGGCACTGCTATTTCTTGCAGAAGATATAGGCTTCTGTTTCTCCACACAGAAACCTCATTTGACACTGTGGAAGGGAGTACTACACTGTCAAGTGAAACAGTAGGCAAAACTTTCTCCCCTTATGATTTTACTGTTTTTACTACTTTCCCTGCTAGCTGTTTTAGAGTTAACTGACACATTGGAAGGTCTCTGGTTTTTAAAGAGTGAAGTATGTTCTAGTTGGAATCTGCCTTAAGCAGATAAGAATATATTGGGTAACCCATGATAAAAAATGCTTGTGTTGTCACTTACCACAAAACCAGTTCAGGCTACATCTGCAGATGCAAGTGATACAGTGAAGAGCCAGGCAGACCAGTGATGCTGGTGCCAGCCAAAGTAGAGGAGGAGCTGAGTCTTCACGGAGCTACTTGCTGTCCTCTGCATTTCAAGTGAGATGTCCAGTCAGAGGTCTCACAGTGATACCAGGATAAATGTGATATTGGAGCTGTAGAGAGCTTGGTTAGTTAGGTTCTTTGAAGCAGCAGTGAAGAATTGGTTGTTTTGAAGCATCTCAGAGCTCAACTGAAAAGCTTTGACCATAAACTCATGCGTAGCATCCTGAGTGCCAGATAGAGAAGCATTCAGCTGAGAATTCTGGTAACTTAGTAGTTGTGAAAGCTCACATGTATGTAAGTGGTTGGAATTTCTGTTCTCATCAGTCATTAGACAAAGACACAGTGCTTTATGTGTAAAGGTTCCATTTAGGTGGGCAAAGGAATAAGAATCCATTCTGGCACTCAGAGTCATAAAAGCTCGGTTTTTCCAGTGTTAATCATGTTCTGGGATATTAGGATCATGTATATATGCTGGATATAATGATGCATAATGGTTGAGTCACAGGTGAAAACAGCATCAGGTTGCCCAGCACACTTCAGTCCAAAATTCTGTTCTCTGAGCAAGTCATGTGTCAAACATTAACTAAGAAGGTTTATAGTGATTGCTAATTGCAGGAAAACATAAAATAGTCAATAAGACTTTCTGTGCTCATATCAGCTGCCCTGCTTTTGAAGCAAGGGAGCTCAAGAGTTGCCTTGCAGTTCATGTGCTTGTAGACTCATATTTATGACTGTCTCTCGAAGTGGAGGTTCAGATTTCTGGCTCATAAGTTTCAAATTCAGGTCTCTCTATTTACTGTGGAGATGCCTAGACAGTTTGAACACCATTTGGTGAAGCCAGCAACATTCTTTCCTACTGTCAGCTGAGTTAATAAAAGCAACCATGGTAGCTGCTCACGTATGTTAGGTATATTCAAGCACACCTACTGGGTCATGTTCCTGCCAATGTTTAAGGCTAGGCATAAAAGGTGTTTTTTTTTCTGACTGCTTTAGGCAGCTGATGGTTTGGATTTGCAAATGAGAATGGTAGAAATGGCAACCTTGCTTTAAAATACTCTTTTAGGAAACCATTCAGGTCATTGCCACTCCCCAAATTGCTCCAGAACTGTTCTCTCCATCTGCCGCAGTTCACCATCTGGCTGCACAGTGCTGTTGTTCTAATATCCTTAGTCTTACTCTATATCCTTAATATTCTTATGCCATAAAGAGCTTCTCTCTCATTTTAAGTTTGATTCTTGGGCTAAGCCTACTGCTGTTCCTTCTAGCTCTGAGTTCATGCTGCCTAGCTGTCTCCTTGCTTCTGATTCGTCCCTCTGAAAAAGCATCATGGGGACTAAGGTCTGAACCGTCTTCTGCTTAAAATTAGTCACCTCTGCACCTTTCATATCACGTTTAAATAAACTTTTGTCTGAATTGCAGAGGCTTACATGCTACCTATGCTGATTTCTTTGGACTTCATTAAATGAAGTGTAGGTAAAGCTAAGGCATAATTTTGAAGTGCAGATATCAAAGTCAAATAAATTTGATATCTTGGGAGCTTTATTGAAGCCAGCACAGAAATTGTTAGTTTGCACTGAAACACTAAATGAATGTGTATTTCTGAGTTAAACATGGGCCAGTAGTTGCATAGACTTCTATGACTGACTTGCAATTGTCTATGATGTGAGATTGTATGCAGACAATGATACGTCATGACAGCATGGATCTGTGAAAGTAATTGCCAGGAAAGAAAGTGACTCTGTGCACATTCCTCTAAGCAAACACTAAAGATAGAGCAAGCACTGCTAGGCTTGGTTGCTCTGGCTTGTCTTCCAAGCTCAGCAGCCTGTCACAGTGGGCCACTTGGTCCCTGTGCAAAACTTGAGGGGGGGGGAGAGAGAGCAGTGAGAGCAGAGTTTGGGTATGAATGAGGATAGGGGACCTGGCTTTGAGACTGAAACCTAGAGATGATTTCAAGGAGAACCAAGGGAACTACTTAAAGAGGAGCTTTCACACGCTTTTGTTTTTACTGTCTTGATTGGATAAATGGGCTGGTTTAAACAGGATCTTTGGGTCACCTCTCTGCTGGAAACAGTCAGGGTTGATATGCTGGGATAATAGTTTAAGATTTAATCTGAGTATTGCATCATGAGATTACACCCTAGGAGGTGTAAGTGGCTGTTGCTTGACATGACTTCACTCATGTGTCATGTACCTAACAGTGTTCAGCACTTTGGGATGCTTTACTCCATCTTTGATTCAGTGGCTGTTGAAATGCAACCTGAAGAAACAGGTAGCTCAAGTTTAATTGGCTCCAGGTTGATTAACGCTCCTGAATTGCTTCTCTCTTGCAGCATGCAATGATTGGTTCAATTACAAAGTAGTTTTCTGGTGTTTGTGTTGCTTCTGCAAACCCAGATTTATTTTTATTTATTTATTTATTTATTTTGCTGAACAAAAGGTTTCCATTCGCAGAGGAGCAAAATTTCAGAATGGCCCTTGCACATTATGAGACTGGTAGGCTGAAACTTGAACATGACAGGCAGTGCTTCTGCCTGCACAGTGATGCTCTGGTGCATCATGCTGTGCAGGCACGTGGCTCTTCTGACACAGAAGTCTCTTCTGTAAGTTCCCTGGGGTTATAAGTACAATACAGTAAGGCACTATACATTTGGCTGTATTGTTCCTATGGCCACCAGGCTGTACTGTCTGGGTGGTCCAGCAAGGCAGGCAAGCTGTAAGCACTAGGAAATATTTACATAATGCAGGACCCTAACCCTGGCTAATGTAGCTCTATGTCTTATGAGAGAATTGGATGCCAAAAAAACCCTGGACGTCCAGCTTTACCCTGCCTATCTTGTTTTTCCATGTAGCTGAAGTTCCTTCCTACAACCAGCTGCCAAGTGGTGTAGCTTTTCAGCTTTAAGGGCTGACAGCAACCCAAACGAGGTTTTGTTGTGGGCTAAGAGTTTAGCTTGCAAGTCCATAAAAACAAATATATAAATGAGGCAAGAGCAGAGCAAACTTTTTTTTTTTTTTCTTCCTTCTAGATTTCTTAAAAAAGCAGAAATCTAGCTCAAGAATTCTTGAAATAATTTATTGTAACTTTTTTTGTTGTTGTTTAAAAACAGTAATAACAACATTTTGCTTCTCAAGGAGATCTCTTAGAAGCAAAAGGTTCCCCTTCCCCCTCTACCACAAAAGATATATCACTGTTCCCTGTTGGGGCAAACAAGCTGCTGGTGACTGACAATAGGCCTTTGTGTTCTGAAAACATAGCTTAAATTATTCCCTCCCCAAAGAGGTCTCAGAATAAAAAAAAATTTGGCCAAATAGCCTGGTTTGTCTGCAGAAGCAACCAGAAATAGTGTAGCTGAATCACAGTGGTGCTGTGCCTGCTGTGCTCTGGCCAGTGCAGGGACTGCCTGTAGTCTTGGAGCTTTTCACCAGGTTTTGGGAAGAATTTACAGCTCTTCCAACTCCCAAAGCTATGGCCTAGGAGCTAAAGGAAGCATCAAGTGAAAAATCTCAAGTGATGCTCTATAAATCATTTTATTCATGGTACTTCTAAGTTTCTGGACTGGCCAATAGGCCATTGTATCAGTTGGAATTTTAGCCTTTCCCTTTTTAAAACAAGATCATGATTACATCCCTCAAGACTTTCTGACCTTTCTTCTTGACTGCCTTTGAGTTGCTGGTCTCTAATTTCCCCTTCCTTTCCCTGCAAGGACTATACCCTTTTATCACTTAAGTTATTCTTTATCTGTGTTTCTGACCCTCTTTTCCCTTGCTAGCTTTCAATGGCCTGCAGGTTCCATTTGGAGGTACTTTTAAATATTACATTTGCTGAATGGTACTATTGGAAATGACTCTTTGAAATAGAGATCTTTCCGTTACTTCTTAAATTTTGGAGCAGAAACACAAACAAAGCAGAAACTTTGAATATTTGTTTATGACAAATCAAAACCTTTTGTGAACTTTTTCTGTAGCGGTGACAGTGAGGGGAAAACAACATAATTGCATAAATCGTTTTAAGGTAAGGTTTGACAGTGCCTTCAGAAAGATCTCTTTAAATTCATTTTGCTACAGAATGGCAAAAGTAGTTCTGAGACACTCAAGCTGCTTCTTTGCTGACAAAGAAGTGCAACCGAGGAATAGATGAGAGAAATGACGAATACCACTTGGCTGTCTGGTTTTGCTTACTAGTTTGCATGAATATTATAAGAAAGCTTCTAAATAATTGAGTGAAAATAGACCTGACTTAATATATTTAACATAGCTTTTTCAAATGATCTAAACATTTGTTTTATGATTCAAATCTAGAAGAGCTTTTGATAAACCTGCTCTGTGAGGTTTCATTGATCTCTCCTTTCAGAATAAGGAGCTGCTTTGCATCTGGGGATGTTTGAGTCACACATCTGTGAAATGCAATAACGTCCAAGTCAATGGTTTTACACTGCAGCACTGCCACAGTTCTGAGGGGGGAAAACAAAAAGAAGAGCAATTGCCAAGCAAATGATGTATTTCAGTACATAAGAAGTGTTTACGACTCTCGGTAATGGAATGATGTGTCACAAACTTTATTTAGCTGTTTGCAGTATTTGCTGAAGCAAGCTGACTGCATGAAATAACTGTCTCTCCCAAACTCATAAGCCCTTCGTGGTCTGGGCTTCGGGAGTCCATGGCTGCTCTTACACAGCAGCAGACTTTGAAGGGCTGGCTGCTGCGTGCCTGGCTTCTCATTCCATTGGCATGTGGGAGGAGAGGAACAGGAGGAGATAAAGGAGGAGCAGGGTTTAAAGGCTAGAACCAATGAGCCCTATGAAGAAGCATCAAGTCCAGTGAGGGATTAAAAGGCATTCTTAGCAGGAGCACTCCATCTGCTTTGCCTGTTAATCTCTGTGAAATGACCTCGATGGTTGGACCAACTGCAGGCTTGATGCACTTTCTGACAGCATGAAATTGGTTTGTAATAAATACACTAAGGAGCAGCAGGAATAATGGAATCTATTTGGGAACTGACATGCCGTTGGGTTTTCATAAATCCCTGGAAGTGTAATGCTGGCAAATGAATATTCATAAACCAGGTTATTAAAATTTTAAGAGAACCTTGAGGGGATGATGATGTCAGACTCCATAGTTAATAATAGAGATGGTAAAATTCTTGGCTAACTAGGCTGAACACGGGCTCGCAGCAGTTTTTACACAGTATGGCAATCAGAGGGAGCCACAGCCTTGGATGTAGGTTCCAAATCTCTTAATATATTCCCTGAACTAAAGGTCTACTGCTTTAGAGAAGAAGTATTTACATCTAGTCACTGTGTAAATAAATCATCTTCAAGTAGTTCAGCAGCTGATTGTGTCTTTTGTTACTGAGTTGGTCTTGATTTCTGGCTTGCTTGCTATGAAGTACCCTGCTGGGCTAGGAAGCATGGAGTGGCTCTCTCGAAAATTGCCAGTTGTTGTTAGACGCAGTGTTTTATCTGGAGCATGCACTAGACTTATTACAGGGGATACTAATACTGCAATCACTCACTTGTAAGGATTGTTGCTTTAAGAGACTTTATGCCTCTTGAAAGAGCTATGAAAAATACCTCATTTCTATTTTGTATGCTATCAGTAGTTTATATTGCTTTCAGAATTGCTGGGAAGTGGAGAGAGCTACTGAGATCATAGTTGTAGTCTCGCTTGGCTGAAACAGTTTGAAAAATCTCTAACTATTGTTGATGGTCTCTGTGCTCTTATTTTTCTTACTGCCTTTCTCCATCATATTGGTTGAAACTTTAGAAATGCTGAAGTAAATCCTATGCGATCCCTACAGTGGTTTGATGGGCAAAAGTATTGAACTACTTGGAATCAGGGTAGTCAGGTCTTGAATTTTAGGATCTTCCTGAAATTAATACTACTGTTCTGCTTAAAGTAAAATACAAATTTTCTTTCTTAAATAGAGGGAATGCTAAGAAAAAACATGCTATTGTGCTTCTTGAATCAAGATCTGTGACACAAGAACCTTTTATCAGCACAGCTGGTAGGAGGAGGAGGAACAGAAATAATACTTGAATTTTATTTTATTTTTTTTTATAAAGTGTAAAGCTACAATCTAAACTGAACTAAACTAGTAATTTGTTTGTGTCAAGGCATTGGAACAGCTGACCATCCCCTGCCTTCTGCCAGAGCAAGGAACAGCAAACACTGTAAACATAAATGAAGAACTTTGTAAATGCCAGCAAAAAAGTCTGAGAACAACTGCATATCTTAAAACATGCTAAATAAGATTTGGAAGGTTTGGGAGGACTTAGGAAATAGTTCTGAGTTGTTTTGAAGTTGAAATCTTACTTAAGAGGAAACCCTTCAGCAGTGAGCAACAGAGATGCCATTATAGCCATAAAGTCGCAAGAAGCCTCAAGTTTTGAAATATCCTGTATGAGAAATAGTTCTCAGGAGAGTGCTTGCAAACTGAGGGAGTGCAAAAGGAAATCACTGTGCCTAATGAGACTTGCTTCAATTTTGAGAGAAGGAAAATCACTTCTTACCTCAGCCTTCCACTGCCCTTGCTGTGGGATGACTACAGAGGCAATGTCTGCCTTTTTACAACAGACTTCAGAATCTTCTGTAAGGAGAAATTATTTACCATGTATGTAATTTTGCAGTTTGCGTGACTAAACAAGCATGATTCCTTCCATACTTATTCTTCAGCTCTGGTCCCTTGCTGAAAAGTGAGTAACAGAAACGGTCTTTCTCCCAACCCACCTCCTCCCGCTTTACTTTCCAAGACACTGCATGGACTCTCTTTGTGAGATCAGGAAAAAGTACATATTTGCAAGGTGTATTTCATGATGGGAAACAAGCTGCAAGGTTCTTCTGGATGAGCCTTGAAAAATGTAACTTGCAGGCAGGCAAAATGCTGTTGATTGCGTCTGTGCAGGAGGCAGCAAGGCTGCTGTCAGGGAGGAGGAACTGAACAGGTGCCAAACCATCAGCACAAGGCTGTCCTCTGGGAAGAAAAGCTCTTTGTTTTAAGTCCAGGCTTTTCCTTAGCAAATTAAGTTTTTTAAGTAGGTATTTCCTCTTCATTCTACCAAGGCTCATTATTGTGATGCTGTTGTACTTGGTTTTCCTGGCTGAAATGTCTGGGCATTCCAGATGGGGATGTGGCATTTTTAGGAAGATGTGAATCATGTCTGGCTCAAGAGATTCTTTTGGTTGCCCTCCTGAGGTGAACAGTACCCACAGGCACAGGGCCGGGTGTAATCAGATCAGGTGTCTGCCAAGGGATGCATGCAAGTAGTTTCTTGAGACGTTGTGCCTGTCATGGCAAGCAGGTGTTTCTGTGAACACTGTGGTCTAGAAAACTGGGAAGCGGGAGACCGGCTTGGTGGTGGTGAGCGCCCAGCACAAGTGGGTAGCAATGTCAGAGTGGATAATCTTTCCTCAGTTCAACAGTGCTGAGCCAGTGCTCCAGGAGCAGCAGAGGGGATAATCCAGGCTGAAGACAACGGAATGAGAGCTTTGACTTCAGGAACAGAAGTTCATTTTCTATGAAAGTTGAAAGTGCATTTAAATAGATATATCCTATTTTGCTTCCGTGCCTTTTTAAAATTTTTACTTATTTATTTTTAAAAGATTCCTGTGTATGACCTTGGCAGTTTCTGAGAGGGAGGAGATGGAGGCTGAGGGGAATCTGAATGGAACATGATTGGGGGTTTTCCAAAAAATAAAAATCGTTGAAGAGATGAGCTGAGAATGTATGAGAAAAGCAGGGTGAAGAAAGGACATTCAGATGGATCCTGATGTCAGGTGAGCATCAGAGGTGAACAGCTTTGAATTCTCAGGGTCTCCTGGTGTCACTTGGGTTCCTTTGCTGCCCATGTCCTGCAACCCATGGAAGACAGTGATGTAAGGAAGATGGCTGGCCTTGAATTCTAGTTCTGGCTGGCCCACTTTGATGAAAATAAACAGCGGGTATGTAAAAATAGTATCTCTTCTCTGTCTGTAGGAAGAAAGGGGGATGTGATCCCAGGGAATCGTCTTGCAGGAGTTACAGTGAAGTGGTGAGTGCAGTGCCAACATGTGAGCTGATTCCTACAATTTTGTACATTGACGGTACACAGTTTGAAGCTAGGATGAGAGGTAATGGACTCAAGTAGCAGTAGGAGAGGTTCAGGTCAGATGTTAGGAAAAAGTTCTTCTCAGAAAGTGATGATGCATTAGCACAAGCTGAGCTGAGAGGTGGTGGAATCACCATCCCTGGAGGTGTTTGGGAACCGTGGAGATGTGGCACTGATGGGCATGGTTAGTGGGCATGGTGGTGGGTTCTGATTGGATGATCTTAGTGGTCTTTTCCAACCTTCATTATTTTATTCTCAGTCATTTGGCAGCATTTCATTTAGCTGCCCAACTCTCTCGCATTTACAACCAATGCTGCTTGTGTGGCTGCAGACATTGGAGTAAGTGTCTCTTATTTGCTCTCAGGAACAAATATTATTACTGAGGGTAGTACTGTGGTATAGGAAACAAGCATCTTGAAGAGTATAGCTGTGTGAGCTTAAAGCTTGTAGGATTTTTAAGGAGTATTGGCCTCTGTCGACAAGCAGAGACTGCAATTCTTCTCTTTCCTTTAATGATCAATAAGCAATTACAAGGGGTTTTTGTTTGATTGCTTTTTCAGACTATCAGCTCCGCATTGTTTGTGTGCAGGGATGTTTACAGCAGCATGTGGCTGCATTGACTGAGCAGAGCTGCCACTGTTTGCCCAGTTGTTGTTAGCTCTCCGGGCACCGTATCTGAAGAAGCCCAGCCCTGCGAGCTCCGGCATTGTTTCCAAATAAAGGCATGTCTGAGTGGGAGCTGAGCCTCCAGCTGCCGGACCTTGAGGGGAAAAAAAGAGCCTTTCCCCATGGACTGAAAAGAGATGATTTATCTGCAGCAAAATGTTCCTTCCCCAGCCCCCTTCCCTTTCTCAAATGAAATGAGAAAGTTGCTTTTTAAATTTAAATCATGCAAACTGATTATACGCTGGTGCTCTGCAGCAAAGAGTTTAAGAGCCTAACCATCAGCCCTGGAGTCTCCTCAAACTGACTACGATCTGCAATCAGTATTTTTATTTTAAATATTTAGAGCAACTTGGACAGGAAACATTTCTGTTGCTGAAAGTTATTTAATAAGTGAGCCTTTGCTTGTGTATATACCCTCATCTGTGTGATGAGAGGAGAACTTGAACAAGTACCTTTGTAATGCAAGGCAGTATTTAGGTGATTTGTTTTTAACTAAGTCAGAAGGTTTAGAATTAGGGCTTAATGTAAGTTTGAAGTGGCATAATATTGTTTTTGCTGTATGATCTAAGGACATAGCTCACACAGGAATAGGTAATTTATTAGACCAGCTGGTATAGGGGGGGAAAAAATGAGACAAGCTTTCAGGCACACCAGCACTTCATCAGTCTGAAATAGAAGCAGCAGATTTCAAGGTTAAACAGAAGTTATGAAAAACTACTCCGTTCAATCAGATATGTGTTGAAGTGTTGGAGAGGAGCTTGCTGGTATGGTGTTCCTGCAGCAGAGGGGGAGGAGAAAGAAGGTAATTGATTAAATGGGGAAAGAAATAAGGAGTTTACTGGCTTGGGAGGTTATAAACCTGTTACCTGGTGAGCCTATGGCTGTTCTAGTTGTCAAGTAGTTCTCTGACTTCTCTTTGAAAGGTTTTATTTTCATAGTTTTTCTTTGAGCATTGAGATTTCAAGATCAGATTCATTTGCACACAAATAGAATCAGCTTTATTTAAAGGAACTTAATCGGGCAAATGTAGCTTCAGGCATTCTTTGTCAGCTGGTTTCCATCCTTAGCCTATGGTGTTAGCTTACAAAGCTACCTGCAGTCAGTCCATAGTTGCAAGTGAAAGTGAAATAGTAAAAAGAAAAAAACCTACTGTTTCTGTCTCTCTCTTTTTTTTTTTTTTATGCCCATATTATTTACTTCTGAAATCAGATAAAATCTACTCTAACAAAAACTGTGAGTTGATTGTTTTTAGGTTTTTTTTCTTCTTCTTTTTTTTTTTCCTTAGCAGGAACAAAATCCAGAGTTGAAACATTAAGAAAAGTTTCAAGGCTTTGCAGAGTGAGGGATGCTTTATTTGTGCTGCTAGCAGAATTGGCAATAGGCTTTTTTAGGCTTTGAATTAGGCTGTTTTATCAAGGTGGTGGTTTTCGTACACATCCAATGATGCACTGTCAATGTGCATTGGGCTGCACACTGCAGAGGAGACCAGAGCAAAGCTCTCAGTGCTCTTTTTTGAAGCTTTTCACTATTTTTTTTCTTAGGTGCTGTACCCAAAAGTGATTAGTGTATAGTTAAAGGAATGTCAGATTAAAGAAGTTACAGGAGAGGTCAGTACCTTCTAACTTGCTTGTCTGACTTTCTGGTTCCTTTTAATAGGCTGTCTATTGTCTGTACAAATGGCCTCTAAATTAAGTTGTTGTAACGGTTTATTTTAAAGTTAAATATCCGGCTTTCTCATGAAAAATGACTTTGCATACCAGTTACAGTATTCAAAATGGCAGAGGCCACTGGTGTGGTGAGGGATCTGGAAGCAGCCTGCTCCCCAACCTGTGCCCTGGGCTTTGTGCCAGGAGGGCACCACAGCCCTCAACCCGAGCTCTGGCTAGGTGGAGGAGGTCAGAAAAGCTAATTTGGATAAATTGCGTGCCAGGAAAGGGGGTGTTGTTGTGCTAGCATTTGTCTTTATGAGTTACAAGCCAGCAGCTTCCAAAATGGAAATCTTGTTGGGAACAGGTCAGCAGCAAATAGGATATATTGAAGGAGCGACTGTATCATCCTCCATGGTCACCGATATTGTAGGTACAGCTTATCTATGTTTGAGCTTCTTTGAAGGCAGTTCTTCAGAAACTGTGAAAGACAGAAGTATGTTAAAACATCCCTTTCACATGGCAATTTGGTTCCATATGTCTTCAGTCATGTGGATGGAACTGGAGGCAGGGTTCTCAATTTTTTCAATATTAGTCTATATTAGTAAAGCCCTTCCACCATTACTGCTGCCTGCTTTTGTAACCTGTCTTATGGATTTCAGGAAATGTCTTGAAAACCTAAGGTGGGCACAAAGTCACCCCGCAACTGGTCTTCAGGCATCAGATAGACATAGAATGAGTGTGGCCTCTGTGTGATGTGGAAGAAGTCACAGGAAAAACTATAATCTAACTGGAGCTTAAGGGAGTGCAATGGCTCAGTTCTAAGAAAGATAAGGGCTTTGTTTGTAGATTGGCTGTGCATCATATAAGTGGCTTTTATTTATGACAGAGGTAACCAACATGCTCTGTTAAGTCAGAATAAGAGGAATTAAAAATAGGAGTAGTTTAGATATCAATTCCAGCCAGGAGTTGGACTCGATGATCCTTGTGAGTCCCTTCCAACTCGGGATATTCTATATTTGTAGTACCAGTAGATGGTGATGGATATATTTATCAATTGTTCTTACATAATGGAACCCAAAAGGGGTTCCAAACCCTACCTCTTAGTAAGGATAACTGAAAGGCAGCCAAAGTCCCACTGCAGGCTTTAAACTTGAAAATACAAGTATCCTGTATGGAGTCTATAATAGCTTATTTTTTTCACAGTATAGGATATTAAGGCAATAATAACAATAATAGTAGTAGTAGTAGTAATAATCTGTGAACAGGAGTAGTTCAGGTATGGAAAAAGAAACAAAATGTAAGTTTTATTTTGGGGGGGAGAGGTTAAATTTTGTTACATCATTTAACAATGCAAATTTCTGGATGTTCCTTTTAAGGTACTTGCCACAAAGTAGTGAACCTGGAATGCCCTCAGTGACACACTTTCACCCTTTGGAACAAAACGTACAGTGTATCACTAACACAAAGAAACAGCTGCTCGACTTTTTACATAAAACAGGCAGTGGTGTACACCAATGGAGATTTCTGGCATTCCTGGTGCTGATTCACCTTGGCATCCTTCAGTCTCCTCCTTTCTCTTCCCCGCCTTTCTATGTTTGGAAGTCATTTTTCAGTTTTACTTACCAAGCTGTCTGCCTTCTGTTTCTCTTTGCATCCCGACTACAGGATGAAAAGACAGAATGGGTTAATAAGACATTTCCCATCATGAGTTTTGTGTTTGTTCTAACAGAACATTTTCTTACAGTCTATAGCTGAAACAAAGCCCTACCTTGAAATATCAGAAACTATGAATGCTCTCATACTGTTCCTCATAATGACTTGCAAGAGATAAAGATAATTCTTGACAATCAAAAAAGCTCCAAAAAATAGGACTAGCTGAGAACTTGAGAACTTACATATGCCAAAGTCTTTAATATATGGTTTTTTTCCTCTCTCTTGGGATAGAAGTGTGAATTTGACTATAAAAATGAAATTATGCTTTCCAAGTGAAATCCCTATAGTGTCCTCTCTAAGAGCAGTTGTCTAGTTTTGTTCAGCCTACATCAAATAGCATTCTAGTTCTCTGGATCTTCTTGGATAGGATTGTGTTACTTTACTGCATATTGTGAGCTAATGCAACTCCTGGACTTTCTCCAGTCTGTACTGTCTGAAATATAGACTTCGGGTATAAGCTGCTGATTATGGTTTCAGACTTCCCAGGAAACAAAAACATAAAGAGCTGAAGAAAATGCTGCAGCTTTTCAGTGATCTCATGCATGGCCGCATGCTGTCAGGATGTTTAAGTTTCTTGTACTGAGTTTTAATGCGGACATACTTTCCATAGGAGTTTAAAGTACTACTGTAGTTTGACTTGAAGCCATTGGCAAGCAATAGACTTAAAAGATAGCGTCAATGTCTTGAATTGTAGCCTCAACTGAGCTTTTCTTCTGTCTACTTGACTATTTGAGAACTAAGTGCAAACAAGATGTGGATGCTGAAGTGAAGGATGATACAGATTCTTAAATTATTCATTTGGAGAAACTGCTGGGCTCTCTAGCTTTTCTGCTGCTTTCTCTTATTCAGTTTTCCATTAGCAAATATAAGAATCAGGCCAGGCATAAAAAGACATTGAAGAAAACAAGTATCTTGTTTGGGTCTCCAGATCCTTTGTGTGGAATGCTGATATATCAGTTCAGTAGTAAACACGCCAGTACTGCTGGTGCTGAAATAGAGTTTCCAAATGGCTCCCGGCAGCTCCCTCCTGTAGGAAGGAGGGCTGTTCTCATGCATTAAGACAACCTTATGCAGCAGGCCTTGTGAGCAGGGCATCACCAATAAACAAGGTGGGTTTCTGTGAATTTCTTGTGTGACTGCCCCATGCATGTTCTGTTAAAAGTGATCCTACAATTCTATGATTGTTCCCCAAGACTGCCAGGACTTGGATTTGGGGCAGATGTTGTGAGTGGGAAGTCTTGCTGCAGCACATGTGCTGTTTCCCTACTGGGTTTTACAGCCAATGCTGAGCTCTGGCCTATGGTAGCTGCACCTTGCTGCTGCCTTGCCTGAGCTGGTGAAACACTTTGTTCAGCAGCAGACGGAAGCCACATGTGATGTGCCTTGGTGAGTGTGGGTTTGGAGCATCACCTGGCATGGGGCTGTGTCTCACTGTGCCCTGTGGGCTAGGAAGCACTGTGCTCTGTGTGTTTGTGATTTACCTGATAATGTTCTGCTTCTTCTGAGTGTTCTTCCTCTCTTTGGGACAAGTAATGCTATAGCTATATTTTTAAAACTGTGGCTATAAGGTCTGCCTTTGCAAGGGCCTAGTCCAGACTTAGCAATACAGAATTCTTTCTATAACTGGTTGTTACTGTATTACTGTAATAACTGGTGGCCATCAAGACGTCCAGAGAATCCTTCATTCTTTCCAACTCTAATTTATTCAAGCTGGCTCTTCTCTCTCCTCTAAGAGATGTCTCTTTTTCCATTACACATGCTTAGTGCCTCTCTTCCATCAGCACAGCATTCCTTTGGTGCTATTCATGGGACAAACAAGTTGACTGATGAAGAGAATCTACCTGCAAAAAACAAGTGTCTAAGATTATCTGCATGCTCACACTATGACCTGCAGTTGTTGGCATGCTCTGCAGCTTGCTGCTGAAGCTGAAGTTGGTTTGGCTCTCTCAAATGCTGTTGCTCATCATACTTTCAGTTTCCCATGTGCAGATCTCACCTAATGAAGGGGAGGGTAAGAATTGAGCCTATTGTACTGGACCTAGAGAAGGAAGGCAAAACCCTGCTTGAGAAGGTGGCCTGGTTTGGAGCAGAGGTGAAGAGAGCCATGAAGATGGGACTGGGTGTGATGGGGGACTCTGCAGTAGGACTTGGAGAAGAGGCAGGGGAAAAGTGGAAATAAAATGGAAGGTGCTAATGAAAACAGATGTGGCTGGACTACCAGTAGGAAGGAGGTGCAGGAAGAAGGTAAAGCTATAAAGAAAGCAGCAAGAATAAAAGTCAGAAGAGAGGGACGGGCAAGGGTGAGAACTAGGGGAGTGAAATGGGACTGTGTCTGGGAATGGCAGTTTTTAATCTCAGGAAGACTGATGCAGTCTGGGGCAGCTGAGCTCCTCTGAGTCAGATGAGCTGTGGAGCAGCAGAGCAGTCTTAGAGATGTCCACTTTATGTTCTAGGTGCCCTGAGGAGTCATAATGAACCTCTCAACTTCCCATATATCTGTCCTCATCCTTTCATTTGTAGGATCTCTGTTTCCTCTGCTTACTATGTTTCATTTGAACAAAGCAGTGATATTCTGTATTTAATTTTGGAGCATCTTTAAATCAAGGGAAGAACCTCCCCATTTGTCTTCAGTCCAAAATGTGCCACAAAGATGTTGGTTACATGGCAGATGTATTTCCTCTCATGGGGTGGGAGTTGACTCTTGTAGGATCACTGGGGGAAGTGGCCTAGCTCAGTGGGGGAGTGTGGGGAAAAAAAACACCACACCTATTCAGCCTTGATTTAAAGCAGCGGACTTGCGTGAGTCATTCATTACTCTGTTCTTTAAGTGTAACCTTTGATATGCATAGATTTTGCTGAAATTGCCTTCCAACTTTATTCCTGAAGAGGATAGAGTTCTCACTCCTAGCTCTATACCAGTTAAGTAGCTAGTAAAAAAGCTATGCTTTGTCCTGAGCAATGAAAAAGCCATGCTTCCTGGTGGGGGTGACCAGCAGGTGTCCTTTTGCATTTAAGATAATCAGCATACAGACAAAAATGTTAATTGTACTTTTTTCCTTTCTTTCTGTCTTACTCACAATGGAGAAATACCCCCATATTTCTAACCAGTCCCCAAAATTTCTACCTAAAGTGTGATTTTTGAAATTCTTAATGTCTGTAAGCAAAGATGGACAGTGGGAGTGTTAGAAGGGGAAAATGTCAGCTATTACTTTACCTCGGTTTGAAATTAAAACTGCAAAAGCATAAAAGCCTTTTGAAAGCATTTTCTGGTGTGCAGCTGCACAAATGGCCCTAAATTAACAGGTGCCAAATAATCACCTGTGAGTGCCACAGTGGCTTTCTGGATGTGTCTGAATTGATGGAGATTCTCCTTTTTAATCAAAAAGAAAGGACTCCCCCTGGTACTTGGGGTTTGTTAGTGTGCGTTCTGAAAGACTAGAAAAATGTTGAAGTCTTGAGATCCATTTCTGTCAGAAAGTAGAGCAAGCCTGGTAGGTTTTGTCTATGTTAGCTGTGACTGACTTCCATAGGCCAGTGCTATTCTTTGTAAGACTTTGTTGACAGATCTGTCGAATGCACACATGCACCAATCCATCTCATTCCCTGTTATTTACTTTTGTACAGCTTTTGTTATTAATATTAAATAGTAATGAGAACATACTGTGCTGCTGATCTAAGCAAATTGGACACAAAGTAAGTTGGTTTATTTTTAGGACTACTAGCGTGTAATCATTTCTGACCCTTTTTTGAATGTGCCCCATTTCTTTGGATTAGTGAGGCGTATTTTAGCAGAAAATCAGCAGTTCTGAGCCAGGGTCTGTGAGTGCATCTGGGCACGGCTTCAACCTTCAACTGAGATGATAATGGCTGAGCTTACATACTGCCAGCATGATTCACAGCTGTACTGCTTAATGCACACTATTGAAAGAGCAAGTTGCCAAATGTGCTCTCACTTTCAATCTAACAGTATGAACCTGGGGGTTGCTGTGGGAACTGGGAATACCTGTAACAGTTTGATTTCTTTCACTGGGGTGATAATCATGGCTCAGTTTTAATTTCTGTGTTGGAGGTCTTTCTAGCTGTGATAAGCATGGTCCTTAAATGCATTCTTACATACATCTAGTGTTTGGTAGACATTGAGCTCTTACAGGGCAGTGTTTCTTCGGTCCTTCAGAGCTGTGGGATTGAGTTCCAAATTTCAAGGACTAAATTTCCCAGGGCAGGAGGCAGCATCCCGTTTCCTGCAGCATCCCCCCGCAGTGCCTCCTACAAGCCCCGCAGATGCATACTGATGGGATGGCCAGACTGTGGCCTCGGCAGTGTGCTCACTAGTGATACTTCATTCAAGGCAGAAGAGCACTTAGAAGATTGGATGCCAATTTTAGAAATATCGGGGGCCAAGCAGCATTTGAACTGCCTCTGTATTTTACTGCTCCGTGCCAGACAGGGCGTGGAGCTGTGTCTGCACTGAAGTGCTGCCTGCTGACAGTGGAGGCTGCAGCAGCAGCTGGAAGTGACCTGTGCTCTGCGGCCTGCCCAGCCTCGGGCAGGCTGTGTGCTTCCCGCTCAGCCTCTGCTCTGTGAAAGAGGAGAGCTGTCGAAATCTAGCCTCTTGAAATTACCTTGGGAGAGAGGTGAGGGAGGAGCTAGCCAGTGTAACAGGAGAGGCACCAAGCAGCAGAAGCAGATTTTTTGCTAGTTAGTTATTTTGGGGAGAGCAGATCATTACTTTTGAAGCCATCTGTTTGAATTGCAGGAAATCTCACCATAACTTATCAACAGCATTAAATAATTCAGTGGTAGCGTTCAAACGAGTGTCTGTGCTTTGCTTTTATCTTCTTCATTTGGTTTTTGTGCTTGACAAGTACCTGCCTGGTGGCTGCCTGCACTCGTGCTGCTGGCCTACTTTTGAGCAATTCATGTTGTGAGAAACCCCATTTTTTCTGCAGCTATTGATCCTAAGTGATGCTGTGCACAAAGCCACCCCACAGCCAGCCATTGGCTTGTGCTGCCCATGGCTCACCCCTGGCTGTGGTTGCTGCCTCTCCCACCCTGTGTTGTGGAAGCCTGGGGTGGGTGGGGAGCCATAAGGTAAGCACTGGGCGGTCACAAGGCAGCAGGGAGCTCAGCTTGGCCTTATTAGGCTGCAGCAATGGTGTCTGGGGACAGGGTGTGCTGCAAGGCAGCAAGGAGCATGCAGCCCGGAACAGATCCAGCCCAGGCCCTGAGAGACATGGCCCAGTACTGCCATGTGCTGCGCCTGGAGGAGCTGCATCATGCTAGGGACGGCTCAGAAAAGCTTCCTGTGTATACGCTTGCAATAGCAGCTCTCCTTCCTGAAGTATTTCTTCGCAGGCTCGGTTATACCCTAAGATTCATGTTGTTATCCCACATATCAAAAGCGTTTCAAATTCTTTGTTATGCTTTGTGGCTTTAAGCACACACCTGAACTAAGAGAGGTGTTTTGTTTTTGTGACTTCAGGACTGCTTCTGCTCTCCACTTGTGCAGTTTATGCCCCTTTATTGGAGGGCTGTTTTATTGCCTAGCACAACGGTCCTGTTCCCAGGGGAGTGGGAGTGCTGGTACCTGTTGCTTGTGTACAGAGCAGGGTTCAACTAGGTTTCATCATATTCCCCTCATACAAGCTGACTTTTATTATGGATTTAGGCTTTAAAAAGAAATCTGTGTTCTTTCTTCAGTGAAATCCCCCTAGACTAAGACATTCAGTACAGCCAGGTGCTGTGCAGCTCTGGTAAAGCTCTTCAGGTTGTATGCTGATTGCCTGCTATTAGTGATCAGCACCCCACTGAGTGCTGTGCACACCTGGGGTCTTTGTAGGAGTTTGGGAGCACATGAGGGCAATAGAGAGAAAAGGTCTTGGCTGCTTTGAATTTAAGGCTGCTCTCCAGAGCACTCTCCAGAGCAAGTTGCTCCAGAACTGTGCTAAACAGATTTCCTTTCTTCATGAATTTGTGCTCAGCAATGCTAGATGCAGATTAAGCCTCATGTATATGCTTATTCAGAGTGACGTTATTTTCAGTGGCAGAGTTTGTACTTGAGCTGTGTCAACTTGACCATCAACACTAGAATAGAGCATATGGGTTTTTTTTTGTTTTGTTTTACTGAATATTTAATTTTCTGGGGAAGCATTACAACATGCAATAAACAGGATGGGAACTAGATCTAGATTTCTTGTATGCAAGATTGTTTTCTGCCTAAGGCTTAAAAATGAGTTATATTTCAAGGTAAGTATGCAGGGCTATGAAGTAGCCTGCGAAATGTCACATCACCATGGTAAACAAAATCAGTGCCTTCCGTAGATGACTATTGAGAAGAGCCAAGGAACTTCGTTATAAATTCTTTCTTGTGGTATGCATGCCTCTTTGCTCCCTTTTTGGGCTTTAAATGTGAGCAGATGGAGCAGCTAGGAGGAATCTTGGTAGCACGGCTGTGCTTTTAATATCACTTTACTGCCCAGGACCACTTGTGTCTGCAGACAAGGAGACAGCCCTGTTGCAATCTGGTGAAGCTTCCTGGAAATGGAAGGTACTGTATGTGACAGAAGATAGGGAAACCTGTCCTACACAACTTGTTAGGAGAACAGGAGACCTGCAAACAGTCCTCCTTTTTTTACCCTCAGTTGCTGCAATAGCAAAGCTGTCACCCTCCACACTGGTAAACAAGAGACTGCTTACTATGGTATGATGTTGTTGTAGGGTGGTTGCAGAGACTGACCCCTATGCCTCTACAATCTGAACTGCAGCTGCTTTACATCAGGCTCTGATGCCAAATGCTTAGCTATTATTTTGCTAGGCAAAATTCTTCTTCCTCAAAGTCCTTGGGCATACAAATTGCACATCCTGCTGGAGCAGGAGTTGCTCCTTTATTGCTTGTTTCCAGGAGTTTACTCAGTCCATCCCTAATGGTGCGTACTTGATGAGTTCTTTTATATCTTTGGGCTCATAGATACTAGGTCTGATTCAATTTGGATATGCCTCACTGGTGTGTCTGATTATGACAAGTGAGAGGAGTGTATGGTTTTTCAGCATCCTCCCAGGAGCTAGTCTAAGCTGAGCCTACTGCTAAAGAGGAAAACCTTGAAGGTGTTACGTAGCAATTGGGCAGATCAGTATAATGGAAGGATTAGCATGATAGAAAGGTGCTATAAGGGAAGGGAAAAAGATTGCTTACCTATATCAGAAGATTCTAGGTTTGCAGAGGAAAGCTCCACCAGGGAGAGATCTCCAGAAAGAGACCCTTATCCAGTGGAAGTCAGCCCTTAAGTGGGGTCTAAGAGAGATGGAGCCAGTCTCCACCCCCTTCCAGTCACACAGGTGAATTGCCTTCAGCTGTGCTCCCAGGCTTGACCTGGTCCCTTCCCCATGTGATCAGTCAGTGGTTCAGGCCATGACTCAACAGTTCCCATACATGTTTATATATGCTGTAGTCTTGACATAGCATTTAATGAACAGTGATCCAAGATGTGGGAATGTCAGTGGGAATTATCTTTGCATTTTAGAATAAGAAAAAATGTTGCAGATTGAAAGGTACCAGAATCTCCTTTTAGGAGTAATTAACTGCTAAAATTAATGGTTTGACTGAGATTTTGTTAAATCTGAAATAGTAATCATTCTGAAAGGTTTTCTTAGAGTACACATAGAAAATAGAATTTTCCAGAATATTACTAAATATTCAGTACCAAAAAATGATCCGTATTTTTTAATACATCTGTTGCCTTGCTATGCTATGCTAAAAAAGCTTAGTTCTTTTCATGACCTTTACTAATCAGCTTTTCTGATCTTGGTGTGGTACCTGCTTTAAATGGTCACACAGGTGATGTGATGCTAACATTTATTTGGACTTGTCCAAAATGCAGTCAGTAGCCAAACAGCAGACATCATCTTGAGAGAATCATTACCTGAAAACTATTGCACTGTGGAAATGCAAAAAAAAAAAAAAAAAAAGTGAAAAGGATTAAACTTGATTCCTGCTGAAGGGATGGCACCATGTGAGGAAACTTTATCCTAGTTTAAGTCCTTATGAATGACTTCATCTAGGAAGTAAGAATTTCACTTGTCTGTGTACAGGGGCTTTGGGTGGAGATGACAAAACCCACTGGCCCTGCCAATCCTGGATACACTGTATTTGGAAGCAAGGATGCTTGAACATGACTTGAGACCATAACTTGTTACTAAGTGATTATACCATGTAAGTAATCTTCTGTTAGATTTTTCATGAGCCTTGAGATCTAGGTTAAATTATTTCTTGAAAACCTTGGCGGAACTTGCTGGAGAGTGAAGGAAAGGAAAGATAAGGAAAGGGAGGTTTTTCTTTGTGCCCTGGTGCTTACCTTTAGAAATACATACGTGCAGGCTGAAAACCATCATGGTGTGCTTGGGTGTGTGCATGGCCTGGAGGCTGGGAAGGGTCAGATGGAAAAAGAGTGGCCTGGTTTAGCCCTCTCTTCTAACCTTTGTTCCTGAGATCATCCACCACCTCTGAGATCTCAGCACTGCTTGCTTGGACTTGCTATTCCAAGTGCACTCTCCCCCTATCCAGGAGCAGAATAGTGGAATAAAATTCATGAACTCCTTTAGACCTCGTCCCATGAAGTGTAGATGCAAATATTATTTCATCATCTTGTTTATACAGATCATCTCAGTTTTCCATCCTGCTTGGTCTCGTGTTTACCTAACTAGCATATTTGCTGAAAGTTTCCTTGCAATCACTGTGGTGGTTTGTTTTTGTTTTTGTTTTTTTCCCTTTGGCATTCTTGATTTTTTTTATTTTTAGACTTTCTTCAAACAGTTGTCATGGGCTTCTTTGATTTTTGTTTTTATCATAACTGCAAGTCACAACAAAGTATCTGGTTCTTCTTATCGCAGAGAAACACATCTAAATATAAATTTCTACATGATCAAAATTTAGAAATAAAAAGGCTTAATCTTAGTGGGACCTGATTCATAACTCTCAGTGCTTTGGGGCTGGCAGCTCTGTAAGTTGGGAACAGCTTTGCAAGCTGTTTAAACTCCAACTTTGATTACAATGATTAGTTTTGCCAGACAAAAGGAAGATATTTTCCTTTTCTTTCTGTGGGAAGCTTCGGAACAACATTTAACTGCCAGCTGGTCTTTCTTGAGCAGTCTCAGACTGGAAATGTATGCGTGCTTAACCTCCAGCTCTTTGCCTAGATGACTGCAAGCTTTACTTCCAGCTGGGTTTGCCCCCCTTTCCAACAGCTGAATTGTTGTTCTCTTTCTGTTTGCTTGTGTTGGATGCTACAAAAGCTCAGGAATTAATGATGGCAGGGGAGGACAAGAACATTACTACTGATATGCAACAGCCTTGATAATGTAGTTTGACTGACCATACTTCTGGGTCTTGAAGACTGGATTGCTTTAGAGGAGAAAAGGTTCTTCATCCTTCCTCCCTCAAGTACTTGGAGATGGATGTCTTTTCTTCTGGGAAACATGACTTCTCAAACCTACTGTTTCCAAACAGGCAGCAAAAACCTAAATCCAAGACTTCCTTCATACAGCTGTTTGACCCTGCTGAATTGCTGTTTTTACCAAGGTGTCTTCTCCACTCCTAAAGCTGATTCAGGGTCAGCGCAGAGATCTCTCTTCCAACAAGAAGTTTTTTGAGACAGCTCCTTTTGATGGAGGAGTAAGCAAACAGTTGTATGCTTCCACTGACCTGTGTCCAGCCCCTCGTGACTTTAAGACCTTACCATTGGTAACAACATTGGCACACAGCCTTTGTCTCGAAGGGAAGCTGATGTGACCCTATGGTTGCAGATGGTGCACAGTATCAGGAGATTTCCCATCTTTCCAGTGTGCTTTACCTTCTGCACCTTGCTCACCAGAAGGATGCTGGGGACAAAATGCTGGAGATGTGATCCCACAGCAATGAGATGTGAAAGCCTGCTCTTCCCTCTACAAATGCAACCGTGCACCCATCTCTTCTGCTTATGGGGCAGCATCTGCATGGGGGTGATGTTTGAGCTGAGACAGTCTCCTTCGATAGCCAGAAACTGCTCTGGTACCTTCAGAAAAGCATACACAAAAATTAGAAGGAAATGTTTGCTATCAGTGTAGTTATACCAGTGGATCACTAAGGTTGAGCCGTCAAGTATAACTTCTTCTCCAACCCTTCTAAAGACCGTGGCCACGAGATTTATCAAATTATAATTACTTATTTGTGTTTTATGGGAAAAAAAAAATCCCTTATTGTGTACCAAATGAGTTACAGGTGCTTAAAAATGCTACAGGTGGTAAGTAATACATTCATTTCATGAGATCAAACAAGAAGTATTCATACGAGTAGTATTCATGGAAGCAGGGTTCAGTCTATAACATCCAAAGTAGGTGTTATTAGCAGTTTGTGTTACCTCTGTACTCACTGTCTCATTTGTGTTTTAAGCACATCAGCACATATGTCTGGTCCAGAAAGTAGATTTTCAGGTTAGTGGCAAGTTTTCAACAGGTGTTGACTGATTGCGTTTTTTGTCACTGCTTTTATATTTTCTAGGCCTGGTACAGCTGATCCACAGAGCACAGCAGTGTTTGGGTCCCTGTTCTATATGGTAGTGCTGTGATGGTTAGAATTAAATGCAAGAGCTACTAAGTTTACAAGCAAAGAAAAAAAACGGTGTGTGTACCATCAGATAATTTTGATCTAAGTATATGTTACTTATATATTACTGGATGAGCTGCTACGAGATGTGGTATAGTAGAAGACTGGGTAGGAATGGTGGTAGGAGGATGGTTGGACTAAATGATCTCATGGGTCCTTTCCAACTTTGTGACTCTATGATTCTATGATTCTACTTTGGGAACTGGAAGGCTTCAATGTCATCTCCTAAGTGTTGGACTACTCTTGTTCAATAGAACTCTATACAGTTGAAAGATCAACGAATAATCATGCTTTTGTTAAAGCCACTGAAGATGAGTCATGATTAAAAATAAAATAACAGTAACATTAGACAATATGGAGTGCGTATTCTTATGTACATTGACAGAACCTGTTAGCATGAAAAGCTGTACTTTTGATGACCTAGAGAGGCTAACAACAGCTTCACAGTAAGCCAATTAATACTGTTAGTTTTTTCATAGATTATATTTTTCACTTGTAGTTCTGGACTCTCTTTCACAGCATTGGTGCTTATATTTTTGCTGGTACGTGGAAATTTCAAGCATGGATAAGGGTTCTAATATAGCAGATATCTAGAAATGGGTAGGCAAAGTTAAGAACTTCTGTTTCTAGGACTTTTTCAGTGTCCTCGCAATCTCATCCTTGTGCTGAGTTTGCTGCTGCTGGCTGAAATCTTTCTGAAGATAACGAACAAGTGTGTTTGGGACAGGGAAGCCAGCAGGCAGCTTCTGCCTTCAGTTGGATGGGGTTCAGTGTGTAGGTCTGTCTCAGTCAGGTATTCATGTGCAGGGTGGTTGGCTGGGATGATCAGGTAGAACTGTGGAAAGCTGAGCCAGGGCTCTTGCCCCATTTTGAACAAACATTTCCAGACTTCCACAAAGAACTGTAAAGGGTTCTGACTCCTCTCTTGGATTGAAAATCCATCAAATCTGTTTAATAAAAAAATGGTAGCTATACAGACAGTACTTGTGCAGTTTTACACCTTCTGTCTCAAATTAAAATATTTTGAGCTGCAGTGTCTGTTCTTAAATCCCCACCCCCACCAGTAGTTTTGCTCACATGTTATCCATAAATCTTGTCTGTTTTAAACATTCCAACTAATAGTTGGGCAAAACGTTTAGCATAATGATACGATTAACAGAGTCCATTTCTTGGCAGCCTGGATGCAGTTTTTCTTCAGCAAGCATTGCAGTTTATCCTGATCAGAGATGGAGAGGCATTATTCCTCTTTTTGCAGAATTCTTTCTTTTTATATGAGGATTTAGACGGTCTGCTTTCATTTTGCAGGAATATAACGTGTGATTTGGCTGCATCTTTGAAGTGGTGATATTATAAATCTTCCAATCACCATTGCCCAATCTGTTTTAGCATTCCTGTGCCTAATTTCTGTTTGTAATCTGATTATTGGCTTGAGCTGCTCCAGCTTGCAGCCTATTGCTATGCATTTACTGTACTCCCTGGGACGCGGTAGCCTGACAGCTCCAGTCCTGTGCTATGAAAAAATCTCTACATGATATTGCTCAGACAGGCCTAGGGCTGTGGCTGTTTGGGAATTAGCTGCTGTTGTAGTTTCTCTTTGCTGAATCCTTTGTTTGTACAACCATGTTCCGAAATCCTTGGATCTCCAGCTATTTGGGAAATGTTAAACACTCTGAGGAGCAAGGTAAGAGTTCCAAGTAGATAGAGGAAAATGCAGTTTGTGTGCTTTTACTCTCTTGTATGGTTGTATGTGTAAATATTTTTTGACTGCATCTGCTTCAGCTACATTAGCTACTTTAGTGATCAGTATGCAGTTAGTCACTTCGGCTGTTTCATTTTTTCCTAAAGGACACTTTTGAAAGATCCGATTAGATGGATCTTCTAATTAGCTTAGCTTGCCACCGACTTAGGGCCTTTAAATATAGCAAATAGCAGTGCGAGGTTGCATCTGGATTTTTTTTAGTTCAGCATTTTTAATTTCCTATGCATAAAACTGGGGACAGTGGCTTTATTGGGTGGGGGGGGGGGGAGGGGAGAATAAGACTGAACAAATGGTTAAACTTGTGAGCAAGTTCGATTTATACTTCAGTAAATATACTCTCAATTTTGAATACAAATATTTAAAATTGTGTTAATAGGGTTATATGGATGTTTATTCTTCAGTGAAAGGAGCGACAAAATGATGTTGCAGTGATTTTCTTTCTTTTTGTGTAAAATAATACCCTCAGGTATTATGAGGATTTTTTTAAATTAACCATTGAAATAAGACTGATGTTCACTTTGTGGACTTATTTATTTCCTTTTGAAGCACAGTTGTTTTTAATTTTTTGTCTTTGCTTGCATTTAATCTTAAAGCTTCCATATTACAGTCAGTAAGTTTGATTGGACTTTAATCCTCCCACATGGGGTTTAATTTGAACAGGAGGAAATTCATAAAATATCAGAACTGTGTAACAGCACGTAGTTCTCTGTTTATTTGTATGGGGAAAGAGAGGACCTTGCCCTACAAATTACAGCAGAGTTTTAATAGGTTTTTGAGGCACTACGAATATGGTATGTCCGAATATTACATGTGTGTTTAATGGGGAGCAAGAGTCAGAAAAGCTTGTGTGTCCATCTGAGCAGCTCCTCTCCCACTGCCGTGATGAAAGCTGCCTTCTTCCCCTCTCACATCTCCTCTTTATTTTTGGCCAGGATAAGGGAGCATTTCTCTATGATCTGCTTGAGGACTTTGTGGCAGACAGCTGTTTAGTGCCAGAAACTATAGGATGGGTGGTTATCCTGTTGGAATGGCTGTGTGTTTAAGATATGCCTGGTTCTGATTAACTGAACTGATACTGAGCTGCTTGTTAAGCTGTGGCAAACTGTTCTCACAGTGATGTAAACCTGGCCTTTTTAGAGATACTTACAGTATGCAGTATTATCTTCTTTCTGATGTTCTTGTGTAAAATGTAGTGACTTATATACCATTAATACCGTTGTTCCCTAAAATACTCTGTTTGGTCTGGCAAGCTGATTCTGTGTAATCTCTGTGCTTTATTCTCCATTTGCTTGGGGAGAAAAAGCAAACATTAAGAAAAACAGGAGAAAGTTGCTTATTAACACTGAAGAATGCTATTAGCACAATTGCTTGAAATTTACATTGACTTGCAGCAAATGACAAAAAATGCCCTTTTGCACATTTTAAGCCTCTTTATATGTAAAGTGTTAAACTTATTATTATTTATTTAAATCAGTGGACCTGGAAAGCTGACTGAGGGAAAGACATGGAAAAGCAAAGGAAGGAGAAAAGTTTTGAAAGCCAGTGAGAAAATGTACATTTTATAAATTCAGACTGATACTGTCACCTATAATAAGCTTTTTTAAAACCTTTCTGCAAAAAATAATAATCGTCATATCTAGATTTTAAAATACAAGAGTATTTTTGCTTGCAAAACAATTTGTTATTTTAAATAATAAACAACATGTAACAAAATATACTGGCTTTGCATTAGAGTTTAGAGGGTTGTTGCTGCTTTTGAATTGTTTCAAAGTTTTTGTCTGAAGAATAAGGTGAAAAATTGTGTATTGATTTTGAGTCCTGAGGTAGTTGACTTAATGCAAATGGAGATTTAAAGCCATTTTCTCACTGGGAAATTTTTAGTAGCTTCATGTTTTCTTCAGCATCAGTAACAGACCAGGCTGCCCTGCTTCCTGGCTGTCCATTCTGTGAGGTCTCCTAATAGCATCCTCAGCATTTTCACTTCTGAATGGAGGCAACTGATGTTTGGTGCACTGTCCCCCCCCCCCCCCCCCCCCTCCCTTGCTACTAGTCATCATTTATAGACCTACAGTGATGTTCTTGAGTGCAGAAATGAAGTTACAAGGGTGGGGAGGGAAGGGAGATTGCCTGTTGCTTGCTGTGGTTCAGACAGAGGTTTGGAAACGAGTGGCTTTGTAATACGTACTTCTTGAATTTAAGGCTGCATCTCATATAATTTTGCTCTCATGTAGCCATGTTTATTATCAGAGTAGAATACAGTACAAGTCCTAAGTGTATTCAGAAAAAAAAATAGGAGTTTCCAAAAAGTGGTCAACCTTCAGAAATGCTTTTGTCACGGGGGATGTAATAATGTTGCTACAACAAACCCTCAGCTGGGTATCTCTGATTTCTGCAGTGATTATGCCGTTTTTAGAGTATTGCCTGGCTGCAGCCATAAAGGCTGTTGCTGCATTTTTCATTATCAAAGTGCTTTACAAACATAAAATATATCTACTGTGCATTTTCTAAGTAGGGAAACCAAGTCAAGCAGTTTAAATGACATCCCCAGGCTGCAGTGCTACACTGAATACTGAGATTAGAAAATCAAAAGCTTCAGTACGTTACTGCCATATGTTTTACTGTCTTTACTTACTTTTGGAAGGCTTTGGTTTATTACCACCTTGGGCATGGCAGCCTATGCCACTTTGACTAGAGAAAGGCCTTTGTACAGTTTTTTCCAGTGGAAAAGGACTATGGCTGGAAGTTACAAAGTGGTTTCCTGAAAGTTCCCTATTTATTAAAGCATATCTTTGTAATGTTTTTCTTTTCTTTTTCTTTTTCTTTTTTTTTTAATTTCACAGATTTTGACAAAGGAAACTCGGTTAGATTTAAACCTTCACGATTGCTCCACAGGAAGAGAGCGTTAAGGTAAGGCCAAGTCTTTCTTCTTGCCTAGTGAAGTCAATTAGTTGCATAATTGTTACTTTAGTCATGGTAGGAATCTCCATTTATTCTTTTGCTGGGAAAAATGATTCTTGGTCTTCTCAGAGGACCAAGCTTTTGTCTGAACAGTTATTGAAAACTGCCTCCTAAATAATCATGTAAATTTACAACTCATACTGCGAAGGAAAGAGTCCCACTCTGCACTGTGTCTCATGCTGCTGCAATGAATCATAGAATCATAGAATGGTTTGAGTTGGTTGAGGGTTCCAACCCCAATGCTGTAGGCAGGGATACCTCCCTTTAGACCGGGTTGCTCAAAGTCCCACTTTCCTGAAAAGCATGGGCACAGTACCCACATCTGATGAGCCAGTGTGCAAAACTGATCTGTCTGAAAAGTGAGGTGGTCAAGGTAAGGGAATTATTGGTACAGTCAGCATATAGAAGGGGACCTTGCAGTGAACAGAGGGGTGAGGTGGCTGATTCCTTGCAGGGCACTGCTGCCTCATGCTTGCAGCCTTAAGGCCTGGTCACATGAGGCTGGGTAAGGTGTTGTAGTGCTTAGGTAAGAATGTGGCAGGTCACATTCCCTCTCTGTTCCTTCCCCATTTCATCTGTGGGACCCCCTCCTATCAGTACACGCTTCTTGAGCATTTCTGGTTACCTGCTGTATTGTAGAGAAACGGTAAGCAGGTGTGTGAGGTGCACAGTCTTAGAGAGTGCAGGTAGGGGAAATCTGGGATAAGGCTACTGGAGAGAGATGCAATCATGGAACAGATATTTTGGAATCCAGAGAAATTGTGGAAGTAGAGAAGGAGAAGAATAATGAATGCCAAGCCCACGTTTGGCAGGTATACAAGTGAATTTTCACGTATGTCTTTCAATCAAAAAATCTCATTACGTCCTGTAGTTTTAATTCAGATGCCAGAGCAGTGTTACCAGTGGCATTTGGATCAAACTTCTGCTTGCTTTTGGGCGTGTAACTAGGTTAGTGGGACAGCTATTTAGAAACCATATGCTGCCACTGCAGCGAATGAAGTTTTCAAATTGGAATCCCTGATGTATAGAAGGAGCCTGCACCTTGGAACCTGCAAGAGCAGTGTATCTACTGAGGTTGTCAGATGCTCTACTAATGCCGCTTCTACATTGTTTTTAGAGAAAAACTGCTGAGGTTGTGAAACACTGTCAGTGTTTTAATAGGAATTGTATGAATTCCTGAAAATTGTGTAGCATGAGTTCCTTGGCAACCTGAGGCCAAACCACATGTAAATCCTTCATGAAGTGAACTTGTGGGCCTCATGCTATTTATTCTATTTCATGAACCGTAAACACAAGCTATATTCCAGGCAAGCAAACAAGGAGGATTTACCCTTACAGTACAAACCTTTTATGGCCAACCTCTTTTCAGTGGTCTGTGGGGACGGGACAAGGGGAAATGGCCGTAAACTGGAGCATAGGAAGTTCTGCACCAATACGCAAAGGAACTTCTTTGCAGTAAGGGTGACAGACCACTGGAATGGGCTGCCCAGGGAGGTTGTGGACTCTCCTTCTGTGGAGATATTCAAGACCCACCTGGACACCTACCTGTGCAGCCTGCTGTAAGGAGCCTACTTTGAGGGGGGCTGGACTAGATGATTTCCGGAGGTTCCTTCCAAGCCCTACAATTCTGTGATTCTGTGATACCCAAATTTAACTGAAAAGGAAAAAGGGCAGTGGATGAGTTTGAAAGCACAGTATACCTGGCATTCTAAATTAGGCTGTCTGACCCCACATAAGCAACTAAATTGATGATGCACCTGCTCCTTTAGCAGATAAGCTAATAAAACAGGACAACATCTAGATAGATTCCCTTGAGGGAAAAAGGGAAGTCTTGATGTGGAATTGCTTATGAGTATATTTTTTAAACCCTTAGGAATAATTTTCAAAAGTTGTTGCTTTTAAAACTACTTGGAATTGCTTTAACATCATTCTGACTCAATTTAGGTTCCTAATGAATGTTCTTAGTGAATACTGTGACATGTCCTAAATATGTCTACATTCATTTTTAGAACAATTTTTATATATGTACCTATAAATAGCCAATTATTTGGACAGACCATCATCCTCAGAACAGTACTCTGTCTCTGAATTCTCTGATCAAGTAAAAACAATATAATTGATTCATTGGTTGAAAACATTTTGTTTCTAATGTGTAAATATTTAAAACAAGCAATAGTACCTGCAGCAATGTGAGAGAGCATGCTGCAAAATTGCCTGCAAAGAGGAGAAGCAAAAATTCTCCCCTATGGATAATATAGTCACTAGATGAAAACAGTTAATGATTAAAATAAATAAATAAATAAACAAATAAACAAATAAATGTTGACAGTGTGTCTTGAAGGAAAGGGTAAATGAGGGCATGGGGTAACTGTGAAGGGACATGAGAAGCAGGTAACCTATGATGTCATGTAGCCCAGCAAGGTGAAGCTTAAGAAGTTTGTGATTATTACAAGAATTTTAATGAAATCTGCCAATGAGGAGAGGCTGGAAGCCACTCTCAGTACAAAGGAGGAATGAGTTCATGTGCAGAAGGAACTGGGTGACCTTGAAAAGGAATGAAAAAAAGGGATGTAATGTAATAATACTAAGAGCATGGTTGTTCACTGGGGGCTAATACATTTTTCTGTCACTTGCAACTGATGAAAGCCTGGGCATATTAGTTTCTCTTGCGGGATTGAGCAATTAATGTAGTGTAGTTATAAAAAGGCAAACATTGTAGGGCACATGATTCATCCAGCTGGTCATGTAATCATGCTTTTTCCACTAGAAGTCCTGTTTTTACAGGACAGTAGCAGAGCTGGGCCTAGAGTCAAAATGTTCCAGATCCAATCAGCAATATACAAAAAAGATGACTTAAAACTGAAAAAGGTAGAGAATATTTTTAATGATGATCAGTGAAATTGAAAGAGCCTGTATTGAAAAAACTGAGTAAACATGGAAACTTCTGTAAAGGAGTAACATAACTAACTATGCTGGCAAGAGAACAAATGCATGTAAACCCGGCAAGAGACGTTTAGGATACAGTTAAAAGATCTCTAGCTTTGGAGTCTTTGAAACAGTTTGGATGAAGGGGCAAAGGGGAACTGAACTAGTTTACAATACTTGAAAGTTTGTTGAAAATCCACAAGCCATCCAATAATGCCATTCAATGTGCTAGTACTGCTCATGATTCTATATGGATTTTCCCTTGGAAATTGATATATGACTCAGGGACAGTGGTGGATGTTAGCGTGCAGTTAATTTAAACAAGGATTTTGCTGCATAAGAGAATGTTGAGAGCCCTAGGTTAGTGGAAACATAGGGTACTACTCTGACACAAGCATTACTGAAACTACTGGAGGTGCTGTCAAACAAACCCCAGATACTCAAAAGTCGTAAGTTGGGTCCCTCAGCACTTTGAGACAAATCTTAAATAATCAAAATGTTTTGGCAAAGTTGATTTTGGTTTTGATTTACTTGCAGTTTCCAACCTCACCCAAAAGGAGTAGAAACTGCTTTCAAATTGAAACTGAGTCCCTCAACCTTGGGGTTTCTCAGAAGCTATCTGTAAGAAAATAGCGTATTGTGAAGCTAATGAAAGCCGTGAGTGATTGCAGTATGGGGTTAAGCATGTGGAAGCATGCTATTAATTGGCTGAGTCCCAGCCCGGTCTCTGATGACATACGCACCCATTTGCTTGTGGCCACTATGGAATTATTTCTTTTAGTTCTGTTCTAAGTGTTTTCGCCCTATAAGGATGCATGGTTTTCTGTAACAAGCAGCTTATTGCTGCTCTTAATCTTCTATTTGCTATTGCTTTTCTGTGGTGGCTGGCATTCTTGCTCTTGGCAGCACCTTGAACAATTACTCTAAGTGCAGTTGTTGAAGACAATTTGCAGTATGTGGCATGGTGCCTGGATGTGGCACAGCCAGTTCCTTATAGTCATTTCAAGAGTTCAATTTTTCCCACAATGTCTTCATACAAAGGAAAATTATTTGTAAATGGTTAAGAAGCATATATTTCTTGCAGATCGTGTAAAATATGATTTAGTCATTATATTTCAGTGTATTCATTGAGAAATGTTCACCTGGATAAATTAGTACAGAAAAAAAAAAAAAAAAAAGGACAATTTCTTTTTTTGTTTTTCCTAGCCAAATACCCTTGATGAAAGGATATTTAGCTCTTCAAAAAGCCATTTAAAAACTGTCCTAAGAAAAGATTTTCCAGTGCTAAGGCTTTGTGGCTGTGTAATTTGCTTTATCAGAATGACAGCAACTTGTACAGCACATCAATTCCATGGCAAAATGAAGAGCCCAGGATCACTGTGGGGATTTGCATCTGTTACACCTGTCTACATAATTTACTAAAGATCTTAAGACTAGTAGAAGTTTCCTTATGCCTCTTTGGGATAGATTAACAACAAGGCTTGTGAAGGTCTTGTAGAATATGCCCAATGAGGAGCAACTGAAGGAACTGGGGCTGTTTAGTCTGGGGAAAAGGAGGCTGAGGGGAGACCTTATTGCTCTCTTCCAATACCTGAAAGGTGCTTACAGCAAGAGCAGGGCTGGTCTCTTCTCAGTGGTGACAGGTGACAGGACGAGGGGAAATGGACTCAAGTTGTGCCAGGGGAGGTGTAGGTTGGATATCAGGAAAACTTCTTTACAGAATGGGTTGTTAAGCACTGGAATAGGCTCCCCAGGGAGGTGGTTGAGTCACCAGCCCTGGATGTGTTTAAAAACCATTAGGATGTGGTGCTCAGGGACATGATTTAGCAGAGGGTTGTTAGAGTTAGGGTAGTATGGTTAGGTTGTAGTTGGACTTGGTGATGTTTACGGTCTTTTCCAGCCTGAGCAATTTGGTGATTCTATGATTCTAATATATCAGGTTTTCATCCATTTTTAATAGATTAGATCCCACACGGATGAACACTTTTCTTCTAAAAAGTCACTATAGGCAATTATGACACTTCCATTTCAGAGTGAAATTTGTATGTTTAATGAACATATTTAAGAGATTCTTTCTCATCTGCTTGGGCGTTTTTGCTGGTACGAAGTGACTGAATGACCTGTTACTATTAAATGTATTGTGAACTGTGTGTTATCCAGAGATCAGAGCAGGAGCAGCAACTAGGTGGTTATGCAGAAGGCTTCTGGGTGGAGAATACAGTTAATACTGCATTTGATGAAGTATGTTTTAGTATTTGTGGCAAGTCATTCTATATAGATTTCAAATGCAATTACTAGTTTTGAAGGCAGTCTCCAGTGAGCAATTTAAAGCAAAAATGTGTCATAGTCAGTTCCAAATAAGTTTCAAATGATGTTAGGCTTGGCTTTGTGAGTTTCTTGGGGTTATTTCTAGTTTCATTCTTATGGAAAGTATTTTCTTTGGTATCTCTGGACTATCTTGCAGGAATTGGTTACATCTTGACTGTATTTGATTTGTAGCAGAAACAGTCACAGTTCTGTAAACCAGATGTTGCTTTCAGTTTTCAGAAGGAGTTCTCATTTGAAGATAAAGAGGAACTTGCCAACAGCACAAAGGATATTGATGCTAACCTCTTAGCAGTACTTCCAAAAGGTAGGTAAAGGAGACATATTATGAACACAAATGGTAATAGAGTATGAAATTTAGCCTACACAAGTGCAGAGGAGAGTTAAATTCACTTAGGCACAGCTGTTTTGTAAATGAGTTTTCTTTTCCCCATGAAGTATGAAAATGGAATGAAATGGGATTAATCACAATGCCCTTTTACAAGACATGATGTCCCTGCTTCATAAAGCTCAGTTTTGTTTACTTCATTTTCAATAGTTTAAAAAGTAGCTGAAATCAAAACTTCTGAAATGTTTATTTGTACAAGTATATGAGTACTGAATTGAAAGGTATTAACTTGGCTTGTATTTATGACTCTTTCCAATCACTCTCAGTAGTTGGTAGAATAACCATGTTTATGTGAATGACTGACTACACACAGATCTTTGATCTTACACACTAAAGGACCTGTACTACATAAGGTTTAATTTATAGTGGATGAGACCAGTTTGTAGGAAAGCAGAGCAGCAGTATTCCCAACACTCTTAGCACTAACACTATTAAGCAGTTCAGCAGGTGGGCTGTGGCTAGTTCTGTGGCTTGACTTATACAAGAAATGTTGTTTACAGTGGATAGTAAACCTCAGTGCAGACAAATTATTCAAAACCAGAGGCTTTGGCTTAATGTCTTTTCAAGTAAGAAAAATGACCCTAGTATTCTGTCTCTCCAAAGTATTTTAAGGAGAGAAGTATTCAAAGAAACCTAGCAGCTGTTTCTTGTGCATTGGGGGATACTTTTTGTTTGGTTTTAAATTTGTCATCTTACCTTGAATAACTTAAGAAGAAGACGTCAGTGTCATCTTTATCTTTTAAGACAGCTGAGATAGAGGACTGAAATTCACCTGTTTTTGTTAGAGGAGTCACAGTCTTTTTGGAACTATGTTAAAAGATTACATTTGAATGAAGAGCTCTATGTAGCTGGCATCAAGATGTTCCCTTTGTTTGAGGCATGTTGTAGATCTCAGAGCTTTGAATTAAAATTGCGTTTGTATTCTCTCAAAACTGATGGTATTTACCCTTTTCAGACAAAAGTCTACAAGGCTAGATGACTAATTCCAGGAAAATGGAACTAACTGGCCTTCTCTCTGATGTAATTTACTGCAGCTTACTTGTTCTAACATAGTATTTAAGTGATGTGCTTTCTCTTGTAGTGCAAATGTTTAGAAAGAGAATTCATTGGAGCATTGATAGATTAAAATAATATGTACTTATACAGTGCAGACTACTAAAGAGTACCAGCCAGTATGAATAAACAGTCCCTCATTACTCCAGATACTTAGCTTTGCAGACACGCTGGCCAAAATGGGCAGTAAGTTAATTGTGAGAGCCTTCACTTGGGAAACCTTCTCTGCAAGTTACTTCTCAGTGAACTAGTTTCTGTTCCAAGATGCCTCCTTTTGTCTGAAGAATTGATTTTTGTAATAAAGATGCCAGATTCAGTTTGTACTGGAGCTGATTCTTATTCTGAGGGCTGCATTACTTGAGGCTATTTTCCCCATCTAGGAGTTATCTTTGGTCCACATTTGCATGTGTTGGAAAATGAGAGGAACATACTTAACTTTCAACAGATAGGGACAGAACTAATGATCAAAGAGTCTAGCTGAAGTCTCACACATTACTGCTTATGATTAGGCATTAAGTGTATCAGTGTGCCTCTGCTCCATGAACAGAAGGTAAACGCTCCTCCAGCCTGATTTGCAGAGCATTTCCTTTCCAGGTGGGAGGAGGAGGAGGAAGGAAAAAGGCTGGTTGGCTTCATTACTGTTAAACATTTTGAGGAAGATTTGTGTTGCAGTGAATATTTACAGTTTCTAAGAAATCGTGCCTGTGGCAGGTAAATTTTAACCCACCTTTGTAAACTTATATCTCTGTCCAAGAATTAAAAATGTACATCCCTACCTTCTTCTAGAGACTTTTCAAAGACTTGATTTAGTTTTTACAGCTTCTGTATTTTAAGAATAATATTATCATGTGCCTTCAACTTTACCAACATGTTTCTGCTGTGCTATTATTAAAGAGGGCTTCCGGCAAAAACCTTTATATTCTGTAAGTAATTTTTCTGAAATATTTCTGAATTCTCTAAGAAATCTCACTCAAATTTGAAGTGCTGGGTTTTTTCGTTCGCTTGCTTTTTAAAATTCTTGTAATGTGAACTCCAAATATACTTTTAAAAATCACTCCTCTGGGATGAGACATGGAACAATACCACTTTTGCTAGATACCTAGTCTTACAAGGTAAATTCTGCTCAGGAGGTCTACAGCTATCAAATTTAAGATGCCTCCTTGACAGTCTGCCTTCGAGGATATCTTACCATAGCATCTTGCTCAACATCCTGAAATAAGGCCAGAAGCACAGGACAGTTCCTGAAAAGTTGCTGTTCTTCTTTTTCTTAATTATACTTACTAACAGAGCTTATAAATTGTTAACATGAACTAACTGAGATAAGGAGCTTTTACAGTGAGATGAATTTTAGTCTTTTCTCGTGTGCTAAATTGGAATCTTGTTTGCTGAATCAGATCTTTGTGCTACCTTTTAGGAAGAGGTGTTATTATTTTTTAACTTTGTCATAGATGTCTTGAGATGATGTCGTTTCTGATGATTATGTGGAAAAACATTAATGAACAGATGGGAAACTGGCACCAGCATATCCAAACTGCAAACGAAAAAAGAGAAATGTGATCACCTAAGCGTGCAAAGGCCTGCCAAGGTCCTTGGGACAGAAATTTTTCCAACTAACTTTCATAATTTTAAGTGCTGTATTTTAGTTAGCAAAAAAATCACTAAGTAATAGAAGACTTCCTGTATTTTTTCGTTTTTTTTTTCTTTTTGTTTTTATTTTATTGTGTAATGTGGTTTGTTTGTTTGTTTGTTTTCATCTTATTGGTAAAGGAAAGTATTACTGAAACTATTTTCACAAAAGGACTATGCAGGTATTGGTCAACCTAGCTGAAATAGCTGTCTGGAATCTCAAGTGTGGAAAAAGTATAAGGCACTGTAGAGCAGCCTCATGCTATTTTTGTCCCATGTTGTTTGGGAAGGTGTTGGAGTGATGCTTCATGAGTCCAATGCTCTTTTTAGGACTGCAGAGTGGTAGTAGAATCTCTGGAACTTCAGCTAACACATACTGGGAGGGTGTTGAGCTAATGCTTCTGGGAGTTCTTTGGATGTTCCAAATTTCTTGTATGAGAATGACTTATAGTCAAATTTCCTTGTTTGGGAGGGGAGAAGGGAGGGTAGAGGCTTTAATATGTGAAGCTGTGCTTCAGAGCCCAACTAAAACTCTCTAAAAGACCTGTTTTCTGATGTTTTAGAGGGCTGAATAAATTGGTGACTAGGGAAGAAAAATGATCAAGGTTTGAATGGAATGTGGTTTTATTAACTGTGAGTGATGGAGGCCTTCTCCCTGCCTGAAGTAGCAGAACAATTATGGCTTTTGTTTTGAATATTTCTTATATGTATAGTCTACAGATCCAAGAGAAAAACCTAATATCCAGAGGAACAAACTTAAATAAATTTGGTAGAGGTGGAAAGCAAAGTATTTGAGAAATCATTTCCTTTGGTGTCAATGTGGAACAGCTTGTATCATGTGGATAAGATCTTTAATACAGTTCACTGAGTGCTACTGAATGGGAAGAGCAGTGTGGGAATTGCTCATGAATTGAGAGGGGAAAAAAAAACTATGAAAACGCAGCGTAAGAACTCATCTTCCTTTAATCTTGGCTTGGGATGCAGATTTTCCATTGGCCACATTCTGTTCTCATCTATCTGTAGAGATCTCTGCCTGAAGCTTGCTGGCTTTCAGAGACTGTCTACATATGTGGTCAACTTGGTCAACAATGAAGGCTTCACTCTATTTTGCTGCAGATGCTTAAGCAAGGTGTGGGAGGGGGTTAGCCCTGTTAGGTGGGGTGGAACATCTTAGATTTTTATGGTGTGATGGCAAGCAGTTTGACATAACCTGCCTCAAAAAATTGAAGTTGATGGTTTGAGTTCTTATGTACACTAGACTAGGGCTTTTTCAGAGAGTGCCCCAGATGATTTTTTTCCCCTATGTACTGTACTCCTATAGGCATCCATCTTCAGCCTCAGACGCTATATCAGTGCCTCAGTCATTTACCTCTCTGAGTAGCAGAATGAGAGTGTATTCAGTCTTACTGGTCAAAGGCCATTTACCTGGAGTCCTGGTGGATTTTCATCATGTAAACGTAATATGACAGCCAATGTTAATAGTATCTATCTTTTCCTAGCTGTGGTGTGATGTGCAAGCACTGATAGTGACTACAGAAACCATCTGGGGTATGCGTCAGCTAAAACGCTGACTTAGATTTGCTCATGAATTCTAATAGTTAAGAAAGAAAAGGAGAGAAGGTGCACATGACCTTTAAAAGGGTGGTGTTTCAACAATATTTAACGTACAAATATATAGATCTGTGAAGTCCAATAGGGAATAAAGCTGGTGGAGTCACTTCTACAGTGATGTGGAACAGCGTCTTCTAGGTTTTCCTGAGTCATGAGGTGTTTCTGATGGCAATCTTGGACTGATTTAACAGGCTGAATATTTTATTTTGCTTCAGCTTTTGATTCCTGTGCGAACAGGATCGGAAGGCTAGAGATACATTAGCTCAGAATAGATACATGAAGCTTTTAGCACCATGTCTTAGCCACGGTAATGACAGTTTGGGGACTTATGACATCTAAAGTCCCTCCGATCTATTGTGTCCACTGACAGCCCAAATGGCTTTTCTTCTTGCTTGTAAGAAATGATACACACTTGATTATGTAGCACTCACTGCTCCATTGTGGTTTGCAAGCAGTACTGATAACTGTGCACATACATGTATATATAGGGATTACTTCATCTATCATACCTCTTGTTGGTTCTCTACTATTTTGTGATCTGTGACAGCTGTCTGCTAGCACATAACACCACCAAACGAGTTTAGGGCAAGAGAAGGAGAATGTGTCCAGTTAGAACTACAAGGGAGAAGTAGTGAAGTGATTAACCATGCAGGAGTGCTGTGAGAATATGTGGTGTTTTGTACGGGTTATCTCCAAACTTGAGCCACTTGCAGCCGTGGGAACTAAGGAATAAGTGAGGGACACTTTTTCTCTTTAAGCACGGTCACCAACCTTTGTGTAGACAGTGTAAATAGCAACTCTGTACAGCCTGGTTTTGAAGCAGTTAATATAGCACATAAGCTAATGAAAATATAACTTGCCCAGTTTACACTGGATCTTAAAAACTAGCATAGCCTGGAAGTACTTGGAGAACTCCGTGGTGTTTACACCTGTTGGCCTAATGCACTTTTGACAGAGCAAGCTAGTAAACTAGGAAAACAAAAGGTAAATGCTTGTTTCAGACAAAAATTATGTGAAATCTCTAGACGTTTTGACTGTTCCTTCTTATTCTGAAGCATTTTAGAAAGTTTCTTTGAGTTTCTGAAACTTAGTAGCTTATAAACTGTATAATCTTTTGTTGTCTCAGTTTCAGAATTAAGAAAACTCTTTGAACCAAACAACCAAGATTTTTTGGAAATGAAAAGGTAAAGAAGAATAAGTCTTTGGCCTGTAAAACAAAACATACAGCTTGTTTTGTTACCTCCTCTTAGAAACTCTCCCTTCAAATCTTCAAGGATATTTCACTTCAGTTATTTTGCATCTTTTTCAGAAAGGAGAGAATAGCTAGACGCTTAGAGGGAATTGAAAATGATACGCAACCTATGCTTCTACAGAACTGCCCGGGGTCAGTCACACACCGTTTACTAGAAGAAGATACACCAAGGTATATGCGTGCAACTGATCCATACAGTCATCACTTAGGTAAGTAGTATATTCCGTTGCTGAATTACTTCTTGTTTTCTACCCCATCGTATCCTCAGTAACAGAAGAAGAGTTTTGTAGAACAGCGTTGATCAGGATTTTTTTTTTTAACCTGCTTTTGATATAGTAATAATTTGATAGGAAACTCTTAGAGGGTTACAATTAATGTAAGCTTCTTAATCATTTTTATGTGCTGTTGAAGACTCTAGTGAAAAACTGTAATATGTCTATGCAGTCACTAGTACATTTTGATTTGTAAGAAGATGGAAAGCATTTACCCATCATTCAGAGTAAGTGGGCTAGGGTACTTGGTGGAGTTTTGCATGGATTGGTCCATATGTGTTGTACTTTTGACAGGAAGATCAAATGAAGAGGAGGAAACTTCAGATTCTTCTGTAGAGAAACAACCCAGATCATCCAGATACCGCATAGAAACCACAGGAGGAAATACAGAGTCTTTGTACAGTACAGGAAACATGGATACCCATGAACTAGAGTCTAAAGCAGAAAGAATAGCTAGGTACAAGGCAGAGAGACGGCGCCAGCTGGCAGAAAAGTATGGATTATCTCTTGATTCTGATTTGGATTCTGACTACTCATCCAGATATTCTCGGGCAAGGAAAGATCCTGACAGTGTGGAAAGAAAGGGATTGAGAAGTGAAAGGCATGATGATGAAAACAAGGACTCTGGCTCCTTGTATTTGTCCAGGACTGAGGTGAAGGAGTCAAAGAGTGTGATTTCTGAATCCAGAGAGTGCTCTAATCGTGAAAAAGATGGTATTCCAGCTAAAGAAGAGCTTTCAAATGAAAAGAGTGATAAAAGAGCAGATGATGACAGTGCCATTAGACAGGTTTCTGACCCTTCAGCAACACTGGATAGTTCTGTCTCACTTACACTTTCTGGACGAGAGTCTTCCTCCTGTAATGAAGTGCCAATATCACCAAAACAAACCCCCCGAGAGTCTCTTTCTTCACCAAAGCGGGCAGCCTCACCAATCCATTTGCAGAATGATCAGCCCTTGCACAGTAACATCAGACAAAGGTAACAAGGATTTTTTCATTTGTTCATACAGTTTGTTTGTTTAACTTGTTTACCCATCAGATCAGTTTGCCCACAGCCCCATCCAGACTGGCCTTGAACTCCTCTAGGGATTCACTGCTTCTAAGTGTTTCAATGCTTGATCACCCTCTGCATAAAGAAATTCTTCCTAATGTCTAATCCAAATCTCTCCCCCTTACAGCTTTCCCTTTAGTTACTGGAAGGCAGCTATCAGGTCTTGTCAAAACCTGATCTTCTCTAGTTCAAACAACGTAGCAGATATGCTGTATCCCTCATCCCCCTTAGCAACCCCCTTGCAAACTGGATTGGTTGGGTTTCTTGAATTGTGATGTGTTTGTGATGCAACAGTGTGGATATCTGTATTTCTGTGATTAGATATGTGCTTGATTTACCTTTGTATTTGCAGAATTTATGCTCCTCTTGGGGGAGTGAAATAACTGATGTTTTCTTAAATATCTTTATTTTTACAAACTAGAAATAGGAGTAGATATGGTTATAAATCTGCTTTTTTATTATTACCTGTTAAAGCAAGCTTTTAACTTTTTCCCTCTATATCTTATAATTGTTTGGATGCAGTTTCCAAGCAAATACGAATTGTTTATCAGTGAAGATTTGAATAGCTTCGTGACAGCTTCTGCCAAGATAAAATAGGCCTCAGAGTTAAAAGCTGAAAAGTGTCTTGGGTTAGCTGAAAGGATAGTTGATTTGTATTCTTGCTGTGAAAATGTAAAACCTCTTTTGAACTGTGATAGCTGATAGCTCAGATAGTATCAGGGTATGTATGAAGGGGCAGAGAGGCAGTAAAAATTCCATGATGAACTGGGAGAACACAGCCTCCCTCTTGATATGCTGAATTACTTCAGATTTGACAAATCTAATGTATAAAAACGATTACCAGATTTTTCCAACAGGAAAAAAAAGTATTTTTCACAAATTCCACATCGCAGATTCACAATGTAATTTAAAAACAGTCTATCAAGGTGTCATGGTAACTGAAAACAAGTGAATAAGAATTTTTAAATAGTATGATTTTCTCCAGTGTTGATTCTTTAATTTCTAGATAGGCGCTTATATGAAAAATCAGAACTTTTAAGCAGAAGTTATGTTAGAATGCTGCAGTTAAAAATGTTAGAAATTACAGTGAGAACTGCACTCTAAACACATGCTCATCATAGAGCCTTGCTGACTGTTTCTACGCAGGTGAATTGCTTAAGCTGAAAAATTTGGCCATTGTAACCATGGAAGCAATGAGTTCAGAAAGAAGGTACCTTGACTGGATTTCTGTATCTTTTCCATCAAAATCATGAAACTTGATTCCTATATAGAAGTGGTCAAATGATTACAGCCTTACTTACAAACTCGTACAACTGTACCTTGAAATCTGAATGATGGCTCAATCTTCAATGTCAAGGTTAACAGCCTTTTGTGTTGATCACGTCACCTGCCTGAAAAGTGCTGGAAGGTGGTTTTACTTTCTTTTTTTTTTTGGTTCACTTTATTGAATAGGAAACAATAGTGATAGTATTTAGTATTTTTTTTATCTCCTTTCATTATTCACTTGACTTCTAATCCTGCTCACCTTCTCTGGACTCTTCCAATTCAAATTAGATTTTAAAGGAATATTGTCATTAAAAAAAAGGTAGCATGTTAGGAAACATACTGTGATTTGATGTAATTTTACAGTTCTGCTACCAGAGTAAGGAAAGCAATCATAGTAAGGTCACCCTTAGAATTGATAAGAAAATTGTATTGAAGCTTTGAGCTGACTAGGTTATTCCAAACTCCACAAATCTCAGAAGCAGTCTCAACTCATTTGCTACAAAATATTATCCCTTTGATGCAGATGGTCAATTTAAGATACATCTCTTGGCTAATCCAATTACTGATAGGAAGGGATACTGAGCAATTGGAAGGAAGTAATTTGGCAGGTTCATCCTTAATTTTGTAAGTTATTTTCTTTGCTTTATAAGGTGAAGGAAGGGATCAAGTTTTCAACCTTGGAAAAGTAAAGAGAATAGCATATCAAACTTCATAGCCAAGAATGTGTCAGCTGCAGTGTAAAAGGAACTTTATTTTCTTAAAGCAACCACAGTCTGTTTTTCTGCGAGGGGAACCAATGAGATACTGAAACGCTTTCTAGAAAATTCTCTCTTCCAGCTCAAGATTAGGCAGGCTACATGCAGCACTGGGAGGGCTGCAGTTGTTCTGGCAAAGCAGCTCTTGTTGAATAGAGCTCCTTGCAGGCTTGTTCAAAGATGAGCTTTCTATATGGACAAGTCCAGCTTTCTTATAAAGCTCTTTTCATTTTTTAAATTCTGCTTTTTCAAGATCAAGGATTGGTTCTCATGAAAATAGTTTACCAATTAAAGGAATCAGAGCTAACAAGTGTGCTATTCTAGTGTATGTGTATAAAACAGCCGCAAACTCAGGCTGAGTAGGATGAAGGCATATCAAGTCAATATGTTCCAGCTGCTTCACTTTAAATCTGCCACTTCTGCCATTACCTATTTCTGTGATAAAAGGTCCTGCAGAAGTTAGGCTGAAGAGAAATAACCAAGGAAACAGTCTTCAAGGTAGACATACTTCTTCATTTGTTTGAAGTTGTATGTCACTCTGAGATCTAATGCTGTGTGTAACAGTATGGGTCAGTTGTGTTTGGCAATAACTGGAGGCAGGCTCCAATTATAAGATCTTCCTGTTTTTTAAGACTTGGTTGTTATCTGTTTCCAGATAGTAAAGTACTAAAATCCATTTTCATGTGGAATCTGATGTAGGAATAGTCCCAGAGATTTGTTCAAATAAAATAATGTCTAAATCCCAATTTCCAGCTCAGTGCTGGTCTGAAAGCAGCTTTCCATCATATATGTTGTTAAACTGTGTTTTGTTAAATTTTAGCTCGATGAGTTTAAACTAGAAAATAAATTCAGGTTAGTTTGGGGTAAGTATGGAAGCTCTGTGCCTTTAGTCTTAAGTGTATTAATGAGCAATCCTATAATCCATCACTGAGAGGACAACAAAGTGCTGAGAAGGTATTGTTTGACATTGTATATATTCTACTGCTGAAGTTGCTGATTAACTTCACATTCAAAATATGGCTTGCATTCTTCTGACAGCCCTCTTCAAAGGATGAATGATCAAGTACAAATAAATGTTGCTTGTGCCCTGCCCACTATAAAATGAGCCAAAGTACATATCAGGAGACGAGGGAAGTTTACTTTCTTCAGAGCAATTTCAGCTACCAGTCTGCTCCTGTTAAAGCTCCCATGAATGCCTCCTTTTTGGTCAGTTCCTCTAGGAATTCAGAAACATTTGGAAAAAGTGTGCAGAAGTTATTTCAGCAGTTGGTGTTCGGCTTTGTTCTAAGCTAGATTTGGATGAGGTGACAGCTGTCGGTGAGTTCTCAGATTTGCCAGTGTATTTACTGCAAGTAAATGTATCTTAAGAACCATCTTTGATTTGCTCTTTTCCAACTGTTCTTATTAAATGACTAGATAAGAAAAATCGAAGCAGAAGACTTGGAGCTTGGTGGGATTTCTAATCCCAAATGACTGTAGTGTAAGGTGAGGAGTTCTTTCAGACCCATCTGATCATAATGGAAAGCAGCCTGTGTTGTCACCCTGTGGGAGTAAGCACCAGTGGGGCCAGAAAGCCCCTTGTGATCTCTTCTTTCTGATGATAGTGCATTGAAGTGAGCAAGTGCTTGGGGAAGCTAGGGGGGTAGCTGCAAACACCGTTTCCTGTAGGGCTTGTAAGTTTGCAAGGTTTTTTGTCTTTATATGCCTTTAAAGAGGCAGAAGGAAGTCAGGGGTTGCTTTTCCTGCTCCTTTTTGTTTCCAATCGTGCAGTTACACCGCACACCTCATCTGGTGGCTCTGAGAGCTTGCAGTGTTTGCACTCTGAACCTGCTGTATTGGAGCATTGGGAGAGTGGGGGATTCGATTCCTGCTGCCCCAGAGAGTTTCTTAGGAAGTACAATATGCCACCTGAGTTTCTAACTTCATTAAACTCATACTACTTTCCTTTGGAACCTGCAGGCTGTGACGGGTTTTTACCACTAAAGGAACAATTTCAGCAAGCTATAGGGATATCCTTACATATACCCTTCAAAGCTGCAGTGGCAAAAATGAAATTGTACAGTGGCTTTTACTTCTCAAATTCTGAACAATATACACTTGGCAAACTTAGCTTTGCAAAAAAAAAAACAAGAACAACAACAAAACAGTGCTCAGAAGGCAATGTAGTCATTTGTGGAAATGTGATAGTCTGTTTCACAGGTTGTCACCTTGTATTTTTATTAATGTGCTGTACTTTCCTTTTCCTTAACCATTTTCAGTAACAAAGTAATCACATCTTTTTTAAAAAACGCCAAGGTTTTGAGATGAAGATGGGGGAGGGAAGAGTGGGAGCTGAGGGTGAGCATGCATTGCAACCTTCTCCAAAACTACCTGAAGTTCTGTTTTCTGTAGTAGTGCAGGGAAAGCAAAACCTGAATGGTTCCTTCAGAAAGATTCAGAAGGGGACACACCATCTCTTATCAGCTGGCCCTCCAGGTATCACAGAGCTGTGTGGCTAACAAGTGGACTGTGAAGCTCTCCTTTTTCCCCTTTACCCTGTCATGATTTAACATTTGCCCTTTACTTTCCCTTAACAGCAGTGAGTTACAAAGTATTGTTCCTTGCAGATAAGCAAATGTTTAAACTTTTCTGAAGCATCTGCTTTTATTGTGACTTGTGACTAATTGATATTCTGTTGAAGAAATATAAATGCCCCTCACTTTTCCACAACTGTTATCATAATAGCTTCCCTTATTTTTTGTAACTACTTATTTTATCTCATTTTGCACTCTGCAAACCAACAGATTTTTCCATCTTAATCCAATCCATGTTAGCCTTCCTTACAATTAATTCATTGAATTCCAAAGGTGATGGTGTGAAAAAAGTAATAATGTAATATTGAAAAATATATCAAGCTCTTGATCAGAGCTACAAGCAGCTGCTTCCTCCCATTCAGTAACACATACCTTTAGCCTACCGTGCAAAGCACTGCAGGAAGACTTTTTTCTGCATTCCTAGTTAGAATAATTCTTATAACCCGATACTAACGTCATTGTGGATGTTCTGGAAAATGCTTGATACGTGCATTATAGTTGAAAGAATCACTTTATCAGACTGAATAAACTTTGTGTTTGAGTAAACTTGAGAAGTTTCACTAACAAGTGCACCAGTTCTTGGGGAGAAAAGAAATAACGACAAGAAAGGTTAATGTTTTGGATAACTTTGGATATCCTGAATTATTCTCTCAAAATTTTTCCCTTTTTCTAAGTAGTACTTTTTTTTAGTAACATAAACATTCCAAAGTATGATGGTGGCAAGCCTGGAATTGCACATACTTCGAGCTGGATTGCTTACTTTCAAACCAAGATTTGTCTCTTTTTTTCTCTTTTGATCCCCTTCAAGCCCTCCAAACAGTGGTAGCCATCTCACCTAGGGCTTTGAGGCTTGCACTTATAATGTTTTCTCAGGAGCCATGCATGTTTGAGAACCTGTGACTCTCCCTGAATGTTTTTAAGCAATATCACTTTGAATACTTGGGGGGTAGAAAGGGGTTGCATTATAATGTGACTTCCTTATATATACCATTTATTTTTTATTTTAACACGATACTGCTGTCTATACCCACAGTAGGTATCTATGTTCCTTCCCTTGTTGGGTATTGCTGTTCACGGCTTTAATCCTTTTTCTTTCTTAAAGAGTAAAAGTTAGAGAGAAACTGGTGAAAGAGGAAAGTGCACGTGGAAGCCCTGAACCTGTCACAGACAGTGTATCTCAGAGAAAATCCCAGCCAGTGCCAGCCCACTACATGCCTCTTCAGACAGAAACATCTGCCTTTGACAGGGTTCTCAATCAGCCCGTCAGCGCGGTCCGCCAACCAATACATGGCTATATTCAGCCTGCTGGCGTTGCACACACAGCTCAGCTGATGGCAACAGAAGAACCAGAAAACATCTTTGTTGGCAGCCGCCTCCTTCCAGACAGTGTCAGCCCCTTAACAAAATCATCAGCAGCCACTGCACTGGAGGGTGAAAAGAAAGAGGCGCTGGCTTATGGAGTAAAGCCTGGCGAAGAGGAATCCCCGGAGGGCGAGCAGGCTTCCAAAGGCAGAAGGCCAATTTTGCCATCTGAGATTCGCAAACAAGGGAAGAGCCATGAAGGCCTATTTGGAGGAGAAGACCTGGATACCGGTGTGGGGAGTTCATCTGCAGGCAAGCCAAAGGTTGGCTCAGATGTTCAGCAGGAGCAGGAGTGCAGAAATAAGCAGGCGCCTGAGCAGCAGCTGAAGACACCTGAGAACATGGAGAGGAGCGAAGCTGTCATGTACATACAGAGCGGGTCTGTATCGCAGCCGGCGCAGGCAAAAGGCCCTGTTTGGAAGGTGTCAAAGCATAAAGTCCTGACTCGCTCAATGTCTGACTATACTGTGCCTCCTAAGCTAGAAGCTTTTCATAGTAAGAGCATGGAAGCAAACGCAGCAAATGGCGAGATGGGCATGGTTGACACAAAGGTCTCTGTTGCCCAGCTCCGTAATGTCTTTCTGGAAACTGCTCATGCCAGCAAGAAAACAGACCTGTAGGTGACATTTCAGACGTATTTTCGTGTGAAAGTTGCACGTCCTTGGCAAAATGACACACACTCAACATCAGTTGTGTTCGGCACTTACAGCACACAGCTTAGCTCTCACCAGTGTGTATTGGAGGCTGAGATGGTTTGAATCCCGCTTCCGTGCTTCTGCTTGCTAGTGCGAGTTGTGGTGTGGGGAGCTGAAATGTGTCCGTCTGTGCATGTTACTGGAGGAGCATGCAGAGTGATCTCTGTTGAACTGTTGAGGTGCTTACATCTATGCTTTACTTCTCTCTTCTGTTTTCTTTTCTATGCACTTTCTATCGTGTGGTTTAAAAGCGAATCTCGGTTTGAGATGTCAACGTCAGGCAGCGCTTTGCCTGCTGGTGGTGACCGTGAAAGAGGGCCGCGAAGGCCAAGGCGCTATTTCACTCCTGGTGAAAATAGAAAGACTTCTGAGCGATTTAAAACCCAACCTATAACATCAGCAGAACGAAAGGAGATGGATAGGTAGGCATGTGTGCAGCTCTGTGTAGCGTTCTGGTGCAGGGAGATGTGAGCGTGTCAAGAAAATTTGTTCACTTGTTAGCATCATTATTTTAAAAGGTTATCATTCTTAAAAAAAAAAAAAATCAAGCATTTGTTATAGAATAAATTCCAATTGACTTGGGTGTGAAGTTTCTTACAAAATAAAAATCAACAGAAAGCAATTTGCTGCAAATCTCTGTATGTGAAGTGGTTGACAGTCAGTTGTTGTGAAGTATTGCACCTGTCTGACGATAAATGATTTTGTTTGTTGTCGTAAAAGAATTATATAGAATAGAGAGTCCATCCTACTCTGTTTCATTGATTGTGAGCAATCAAATCTACGTATTTGATGTTAATAGACCGGGCAGCAAATCTTAGACCTTAGTCTTCTGTGAGATCAACAGAAAATAATTTTCCTTATCCTTTAGTATTTTTACTTTAGTAAAGTTTGGATGTGATTGCTTGCCTTTCAATTTTATTAAAGGATGTTATAAGAGGAATTAGTTGAAAGTTGTTGAACCTTGAAAGATAGGCATGGCTTCTCTATTCTTAAGAATTTTGAGGTCTTGCTGCTTCAGATGGAGTTTGAGTCTAATCTTTGATGTCTTCTTTCAAGCTAACTTGTTTCTGTTTATTTTTCACTAGGTCCGTTTTGTGTGCAGAAATACCAACTGCTGACGGTACGTCACTATGCTATTTTCAAAGGAAGAAATGGGAATGAGTGTGCTTTCTTTACTGAAGTGGTATTTGATAATGCAAAAAATAAATCCATCTGAAAATAAGCATCAGTAACTATATATATTTGAAGTACCACTTTTCCTTGGGCCACGTTCTGCTGCAGTCTTGATTTTAAATTCACTTAAGCTTGAAAGTCTGCAGATATCTAAGCATATATGAGGGGCAGATGATGGAGTGGCTTGCTTTTTCAACATAATTACATTTATCTGACTGGAAAAAAAACCAAAAACTTCTTTTGAGCCGCGTTCTAAGTCTAATAACAAAAAGACTTTGTTATAATGGGAAAATCATATTGGTATTTTCTAGCTAAGAATGTTGGAAGATGCTGGTTATTAAATTATATAATTGTCTGCCATCTTGCCTCTCTTTTCCTCTTGTCGCTCTCAGCAAGTCTGGCACAAATTAAGAAGCTAATCTCATGAGTAGCTAAATTTAGATGTAATGCCTTGTGCTATTTGAAAGCTGATACTCTGCAGCTTTGAGATGCTGTCTGTTGGATCTGGAGGATGCTGATTTCAGCTCCTCAGGATACCAGCTGAACCTCTGAAAAATGGGGAAACAAGGTGGTAATCAGAAAGACCAGCATGTCTGGCTGACTGAGAGAAAATAGATGTGCAGCACAGTGAATAATGAGCCTTAAGAGACTGATCTTTTTCTTAGTTTAAGTTTCTTAGTCTGTGTGTTATCAGAGGCTACCATAATATATATGATCATTCATAAAAGTTTCTCTACTTAACCTGAAAGGACATGAGCTGCAATGAAGAAAATTCCTTTGCTCTAGTAAGCCTGTCCAGAATTTTTCTCTGATGCTATCCATGTAAATACAAGTAAAACTTTATACAATTTTATTCGTGGTATATCTTCAACTGAAAGAGAGTGCAGTCATCTTTTGTCTTCCAACGTTTTTCTCATTAGTTAAACATCATTTAGGGTGAGTTCAGAAATCTCTTAGTCAGAAAAACTTTAACTTAATATCAGCTTTTCCGTATTTACTTTTTGTAGACGAAGAAAAATTAGATGACCGAGCCAAACTAAGTGTAGCTGCAAAGAGGCTGCTTTTTAGAGTAAGTATTAAACTTTCTTAATAGAAAATAGAGGTAAACATTTAATGTTCAAGATGCAGAAGGTTGCTGAGTTCATAGCTGAATATTTCATATTCAAGATGCTGATGGTCACTAAGTTAATAAGAATGAAGTGTAATGCACTTAACCAAGTCCAAGTACGTACTTTTTTTTTTTTTACTTTATCTCATTTACTTACACAGCAGACCTGTTGCTTTAAAGCCTTCTTTGAGAACATTATTTAAAGAGATGTGTAGTTAATTTTAACTGCGTGATGCCTATTATGTGATTGTAGCCTGCTTCTAATTCAGAGGTGGACAATCAGCAAAATTAATACTTTGCAACCAAGAAGGCTGAAAAAAAATTAGTGTTTAGAACTTTTCTTACACAGGTTGAATTCTGACATTTGTCTTCTAAGGAAATGGAAAAATCTTTTGAAATGAAGAATATTCCTAAACCACCTACGAGAAGCTCAGCAGTAGAGAGAAGAATGCGGCGTTTGCAGGACAGATCACACACGCAGCCAATTACCAGTGAGGAAGTGGTCATTGCAGCTACGTAAGTCTTGTGCATGTATTGGCTCTAACCTTGGTTCCTGCTTTTAAATCTGGGAATAAGTTCCATATATGTGGTGTTTACAACTTTGTAGCACAAAGAATGTGTTTTCTTAAGGGCCGACTTCCTTGAGAACCACAGGGGAAGCTATATTGAAATTCTCTTTTTGAAATAGAGGGAATAGTAAAGTATCAAATGCATGAACTGTAATTTAGCAGTTTTATGAACCTGTGGATTAGGAAAAAGGGATTATTCATAGCACTGGATTGTAACTCAAATGAAAAGGTTATTTTGCACTGATTGAAGTCTGCACAATTTCTCATGTAATGTATTTGTATTGGGGTAAACCTTTTAGAGTGTGGAATTTCAAGTGTACATCTTGAAAACATTTTTTGCACTCTGCTCGGACATCATGAAGCTTTCCTAAAAGAAGGAAAATATTTTTGGGGGAAAAATAGGAAAAAAAAAAAAAAAAGGAAAAAAAAGGCAAATGGACATCCATCTAATGGTCTGCTAAAAGATAACATTATGGGTAACAGCAACTTCAAGAGACAACCTGTTTGCTCCTCTAAGCTTTTAGTTCTTCTGAAGTATTTGAGGTTGTTTTGCAAAGTTCATAGCAGGTAACTCTGTTAATTAAAAATTATTGCTGTTTGTTTTTTTTCTGTTTTGTTTTGTTTTTGGTCTTTTCTGTAGTTAACACTTAATGTATTGCTTTTCTTAATGCTTTTTTCTTCTCTCTCTCTGTGAATTTTCCTTCCTTGGCAATTCTTTAAAGTGAAACTACCCCTGCTTCACGTTCTGTGAATACCCACACAGTAGTGACAAGAGTACCTAGTCCCACTGTAGTTAAGAGCACTGTACAACCTACCAGGTACTGGGGGGGATAAACATGCATGTTACATGGAGCACAAGATTCCTCAATAGCAGATGCATCTTTAAAGTCTTGAATGCCTTTTTCAATGTGTCAAGTGAAAACTCGTTTCAAGAATATCTAAAACACTTGTCAAATTCATTTATGTTTGTTTGCATGATGAAACGTTGCAGCTTTTTTTGTCAAGCATCTGTTTTTAGGATCTTTCTAACCACACTCACCTATTCTTATACGTGAAAAACATGAAATTGCATGTGAGCAGACCTGGCAGAAGCCTCTTCGCTCTGTTATGTTTTTATACAATAATGTCATCCTGACATGAAAAACCGAAGCTGGGTGCTTGACTTCACAAGCCGGACATACCCTCTTTGTCTGTCTCTACATATATTTTTTAGCTTGTGAAATTTAAGGAAAGATAAGAAATTGCACCACCTATAGGTAACGTTGCAAAATACTGATTGCCTGTTCTGAACAAGAGCATTTCAGCAAAGAGCACAACAGAAAATATATATACTAATTCCTTAAATGTAGCTGAATTTAGCTAGAGGTGAATAAAACGTTATTGTAGAGACAAGTGCAGTTACAGCTTTTATGGATGAATGTGTCTGCCTTCAGCATTGGTCATACAATCTTAAAAATTAATGGAGTAAATTACAAAATTATTTTTTTATTACTGAGTCACCCCATATAACTCAAACAAAAAATAAACACGAATTCTATTCTCCTTCAAATTGAAAGAGAGATTGCAATTTATGCTAACCTAAAAGCCGCACTAACTTGGAGTTTAAATCCATCTTTTACATGTTTTATAAAATGTGCTCCACAAATTATTTCTAATGAAGCTGAATTTTATATAAATTACAGTGTAGGACAAGTGTTTGTTCTACAGCAGCATCTTAAATATCTCTCCATTGATCTGTATTATGTATAAATCGATAGGTCTCAAAAGCCTGTCTTCAGTCTTGAGTTTCCCTTCCCAAAAATTGTGGTATCATAATCAAATGAATTTGTGATTGAAAAATTAACATTTCTTTAAATCTTCAGCTGTTTAATTGGAACCCTTCGTGCCAATGTTGAACCACTGCATAATCACTTAGGCTGCTACATTACATTGGCTATTATGCTTCATATGCAAGTTCTTCTGCTTCTCTCAGGTTAAGATTTTAAAACTTTGCAACAGCATCTTTAAAACTCATTTCCAGTTCTGTTTCTTCAGCTTGCAGGCATCAGCACACCAAAAAATATTAGCTAAAGAGGAGATAAGAGCAGCCAAAGAGGCGATGGGGCAAGATCAATCCGATGAACCAGATTCTTCCACATTAAGCTTGGCGGAAAAGATGGCTTTGTTTAACAAACTGTCTCAGCCAGTATCCAGGGCTATATCCACAAGGAGTCGAGGAGATATTAGGCACAGGAGGATGAATACTCGTTACCAGACCCAGCCAGTCACTCTTGGAGAAGTTGAGCAGGTAAGTGCAATCTTAGCTGTTTTTTGTTTGTATCTTTTCATCAGAGAAAACAGCTTCTGCGTAAGATGCCATGACAGCTGGTCTTTGCTCCAAGCTGCACGCAGGGGTCATGACATATTCACAGGAAAAAACTTGTCAAGAAGCAGACATAGAGGAACAGCATCCTCCAAAATGTTTGAGTTCATTTATATGGGTTTCTTTTTTTAGTACTTTAAGAGTATGTCATTTTCCTGATGAGTGCATGCTGTACCTTGCATAGCATCTGTCTTTTCCTGTGCAATGCTGTATGTCTTCTGAAAGTAAATTCCTGACCAAAGGGCTGAAAACTGTGACACATCTCGTTATTGAAGTCTATGATGTGCATCTTTCAAATGCTTTCCTGAAGGCGTTATTTATTTCCATCATTAGGGCTCTGCTCTGTCGTTTTCTTACAGGAGAGGGCATTGATTCTAATTTTTATTTTTTTTCCCCCCAAAGCAGAATACTTCTGAAATTTAGAAATTTCCAGTCAAAATGAAGTGATTTAATTTGTGGAGTGGAATTGGGCTTCCCCTTCCAGAATTCTTCGAAACTGGAAAGGAATGTATTTTTAGTGAAGTTTGAGATCAGAGTGGCCAGTATTTCAGAGCTGATGTTCACAACAGAAAAATCCATTCCTTAGGGACAACAGCTTTGCATGTTCTGCTTCTACAAATTTGGATCAATCTGAGTGTGAGAAAGTTCCTATACTTTTCTTTCCGTATTCTCATTCATGTTTACATGTTTCCATATAATAATAGAATTGTGAGAAGGTAGGATTCTTTAACCATATTGGTGCAAAGCTGTATGGCTATGTAACTGTACATTATGCCTTGAAGCAGGAGTATATAATTGGCATGTATACATAAAGATTTCCAGGCATTACAGAGCACTGTTTGCATTCATTTTCTAATGCTAACTACTGTCACATCCTGGACTCCTCTATGATGGTGTTACTAATATGTTTGGGGGCCAGGAATGTGATCAACAGAACTGCGCTGAAGCAGAGGAGAAAGAAGCCAGTGACAGTCACTTCAGTTTGTCAGGCTTTTACAGATGAACTTAAATTTTAGGCAAGGAAACGCAGAGGAAGCATGTTTTGTCATCTCTTTCTGAACCTAGCGAAAGAAACCAGGCTTGCCTCTGAATCAGAGTGCAGTGAGAATGTGTTGGCAAAAAGACTTCATATAGCGTGTTGTGCATTTGGAGTTTGGAGAGACAGTTAAGGCTTTTGTAGGAAGAAATATAAATGCAGTAACAAAATAGGCAACTGGAGGTTTCATTCGCAAAATACGTAATTGCAAATGTAAATAAATGTCTTGTAATTAAGGCTGAAATCTCTTTGCTGATCTCCTCTACGTTTCTGATTCTGATAGATGCAATGGAAAAAGAGTAAACCGGTAACTATTTTATTAATGTTTTTTTTTTGAATCTTTGAGCTACTGTAGTAGTCTTTGCTCTGCTTTCTGATGTGTTTATGAGTGTATTGTGGAATTTGCATGTGCATTGTAAGTTCTCAGTTGTTTGTCTCCTGATGGTGTGATTTTTGTCAACTCCTTTTGCATGCTGTTCTCTAGCCCTGCAGTTTAAGAAAACAGCAAATAAGTCAAACAAAAGCCATCTCCTGATTTGTTTGAAGGCATACAAATACTCTCACTGCCTTTGTCCTCTTTGGAGAAGAAAATGCCAAGCTCTGCATTTCAGGGAAAATTTTCATCTCAATTGTCTAGAAAAACTTCAGAAAAAGTATTGTATTTGTGTAGAAAACGTACTGCAGAGGCCACCAAAGCAAATTTGGAGTTCTTTTAATATTTTGCTCAGAGATGTATGGGACAGAAAATGTTTGGAATCCAAAAGTCTCAGACTAACAGTCCTCTGCGAAGGTGATTTTTGTAGCAAAAGTGTCAGAAATGTGTGCCCACTGTCAGCACAGAATGCTCTTTGTGGTGCTGTGCTGGCTCCAGAGCTGGAAGCTGCATGACCGTATCAGAGCAGAGCCGTGCCAAAGCTAATTAGCCCTGCTGAGACACAGAGTTGATTAGCCTGGGCACATGGCATGTCATCCGGCGTCTGGAACCTGAACTAATTTCTTTTCCCAGTGCTGTGCAGCACCAGGTCAGTACAAATCTTTTCATGGAGCTCTGACATGTCGTACTGCATGCTATGCATATACCCTTTACTGCTAACGATGCTACTGTTCATGTGCAGTCATTTTTACCCTGGGTGGAATCACCTGTTTGCAGACAAATTATGGGGGCATTGTTGCTCTCCTTTTCTTTCTGTAGAGCAGTATATTCGTATGGAAGCACACCTTCTGCTGTGAGGAACTTAATGTGATACACTTTTTTTGGGAATGTACGATTTTGACTTTTCTTGGAAATGGATGATTTTGGAACTCTCAGGTTGTTTTTTATTTCTGTTATTTTTTTGTTCATAGGTTCAAAACGAAAGTGGAAAACTTACTCCCCTGTCAAGTACAGTTTCAACATCAGTTTCAGCAATGGCTTCTGCCCTTTCTGCACTGTTTGCTGGAGACGTGCATGCAAAGCCACGTAGTGATGGAAGTGTGAGTGCTGCCACAAAAGATGATTTGAGATTCCACGCTTCAGCAGAAAGCTCAGACTCATCAGGAAAACGCACACAGAAGTCAGAACAGTGGCAGCCCTCAATGGAAGTGCTAGAAAGCAAAAGAGCATCAAAGAAGCATGACGAAGAGGGAAAGAGGTTTCTAGCACATGAGGCTAATGAAATTAGAAAGTACAGCTCCTTTGAGGATGAAACCACACATCCTGTTCTTGAAAAAACAGGAGACTACCATAAAGAGGCAGCCTACAGCTTCCTGAGGAAAGGCAGCATGGAACTGTTTAGTTCACAACCACTTTTTCAGCCTCTTGAAAGGAAGGAAATTGATACCATGCAAGGTAAATGGGAAGTCACAGAAAGTCACTCCTTTGAAGAAAAAATGGATTTGGAAAGTGATGTGAAAAGCAAGACTTTGCACAGAGGTGCAGTATATGTACTCGTTGTTGGTGTAATTTGGTTCAGCAAACAGCAGTGTTTCTGTTTTACAACTTCTTTTCAAGTGTTATCGAGACTATTTCGTTTTTATTTTTTAATGCTGCTTGAGCTAGTGAAAGCAGTAGTTAATATGTTGCATGTACTTCTCAGCCATTAAGTTTTGGAAGTGCAGTTTTTTTAGTTGTTCTTATAACACTTCATGCCTTAGAGATGGCTCATTTTTACTGATATTTTCTTACTTTGAAAGAAATGGTAGTATATGCTGAAGTTAAGATGTATTCTTTCTTCCATTGCTCTTGCCCCTGTCCTCCGAAATCCTGAACACACTGAACTAGGTGCTCCAGGTCAAGTATCTGCTGCAAACTGTGGAGTCTGCTCTGAGTCATTGTCTTCATATTAACTGCATATGGACATACATAGCTAGTTGTGGGTGGTTTTTTAAGCAGTGGTATTATTTTCCTATCAGTGTTGTGACAAATGTAAATCAAGTAATTCTTAGAGCAATTTTCTTTTTTACTAGGTTGGGGTACAGGTGAAGAGTGCTCTGTGGTGCTGGAAACAGTTTTGCAATTGATCCATGAAGTTAATTTATTTTAAATGTAAATGGTCTCCAAACAGATGTAGGGAGAAAGATACGGTTCTGCTTGTATTCCTCAAATCAGTGACCATCCTAATTAAATTTCTCTGACTCCTGGGGAGACAGAACGGATAGAACAGGAGCAGACCTGTAACAGGGAATGTTGTGCTTGCAGAATTTCAAAAAGAAAAATGAAGATAACATGCGTTTATTTTTTTCTCAGGGCAGTTTTTCCTGTGGTTGAGTTGCAGCTCAGGAAAATATGTCCCTAAGATCTTCCTAGAAAACAAGATCTTCATTAAATTATTAAATATTCTCCTAGTGTGCTACCTGTACATTAAAATGCTTTACCTATATATTAACTTTATTAAATTTTCCTTTCTTTATCCTGCTCTTTGTTCCCCTCTCTCTTTCATCGGTCTGGTTTTTTTTCTCCTGTTGGCATGATGACAGGAGCAGCAGTTTGTGCCTCAGCTGTATGAAGTTCAGAGTTGAGTACTGAACATGATACTCTGCAGCTTCATGTGAACTTCAGTCAGAAGGGACCAGTCTATGCAGCAGATAATACTGAACAATTAATCTTGCTATGCTAGTTCAGACAGAACTTTTTTTCTCTGTTAGGACAGCGTGTGATTTGAATATGAAAAAGCAGATCAGTTGTTTTAGTGTTAGTAATTTTAAAAAAAGGTTTGAGAATAGTGCTAAGTGTAATTCAGCACTTTTCTTTTGACTGGGCAGACCATGTTGAGCCTACTACTGAACTCACCAGCATGCCAGCAACGAGGACGCATTCACAGAGTGCAGCTGTGCCATCCTGTAGGCTACAGGAGCTGTCTGAACAACTGGAGGGAAAATTCTACAAGAATTCCTGTGAGATGTTTTCTGCTGGAGAGAGCAAAATGCAGACAACTGAGGATGCCCTTGATAGTTCCAGCAAAACGATGTCAATTAAGGAAAGGTACTTGAATTTCACTTTTCTTTTTCTTTTTTTTTTTTTGAAACCTATAAAGTTATAAGTTATTAGAGTGATATAAGAGAGAAGGTTTAAACCTGTTTCTCAGAAAGCTAAGCAGTGATTATAGAGCTTTATTAGATGTCAAAAGCTAACAGTGGAGATATGCAGCTAATCTGCTTGACACACCTGTAAGGCAGATGATGAATGAGAATTATTGTTTGCGAGATCGTGATAATCTGATTTTGAAAGAGCCACCCGAATGATCAATAAGAAGATCAGAAAATGAAATGAAAGCAGTAAAAATTCATATTCTAGTTACATTTATGCTGATATACTCAACATGCTTCCTCAGGTTCTTCAGTTAAAATAGTTACAGGGTGTTTTTTTAAAAAATGTGTGGTTTTTTGTTGCTTTATGGAAATGGTCTCTTAGTAAGCTGAGTACAGGAAATCGGGGATATGCTTTGTGATTTTTCCCACTTCAGAAATACATAGTTTCCATTTTGACTTCTGAGAGAAGACTTTTGCTCAGAGATTTTTAAGGATGATGAGCTTCACAGGTTTGTAGGAGTATTAGAAATATTTTTTCCAACCTAAGACCATTATAATCTGAAATTAAATGATAATTATTGTGTGCTTATAATTCTAGCTGGAATTACAATAGCTGCTTGTAGCACTTATGAAACTCATTCTAATTCAGTTGAAACATTGAGTATAAACTCAACCGTGGAGTATGAAAGGGTTCCAGTAGCAGTCCAGTGAGTGATGTTATGGTGGTTTGCATCAAGTTGACAAATAGTCTTATCCTTCAGCTTTTGTACAGTGAAAGTAGAACCAATGCAACAAAGTAGCTTCTTAACTTTCAGTGTGTCAAAGTATTCCATCACTCTGTGAGGCAAGGAAGGATTCCAAAGCTTGCTTCGTGTATTTCTAGGTGTGTGAGTCATCCTCATTTTTAGCATCCTCACTCCCTTTTATCCCTTTAACATAAAGTGGAGAGCAGAGCAACTAGAACAGCTGTACAGTCTTGGATCCCTTTCTGAATTATTTACTTACCAACTTCAGTTCACTGGGTTTTTTTTAATTCATTTTAATGCAACCTTTCCCTCCCCCCATCCTTTTGTAATATGTTGTGGTCTGGTCATATAAGATTTAAGTCCAATAACTTCTGATTTTGGGGTAGTAAATGATTTGTTTTCCCTGAGCATGATGGGGAGACGAATATTGGAAGGAGTGTGAAAGTCCATGTGTTAGCAGCTGTTTTGGTCCTAAATTTAATGCTTCAGTTGAGTTGGTCTCACGAGGAACTGATGTTCCTGTCAGACCGTCAATCACACCCACAATATGAAATTGCTTTTGTTAAGCCTTTGTGGCTATCTACTTAATCCCAGAATTAACACCGTAAAATACCTGCTTTCTTGTCAGGAATTTTTTTATGCTGACTCTGCAAATGTCTGCAAATGACAGAGCTGGTATCAAAATATTTTAGCTTTCCAAAATAGCACAGTAGTCTTCTTCTTGACCCAGAATTAATAAAATAATATTAATGACTGGTTATATCTTTATCTTTTGCTTGTCCGTAGCTGGGGCCAACTATTCATAAACCTCAAAGAGCATTTCTGCTAAAAATTACCTTTTACACTTTGTGTTTTAGGTATCGTTTTTTCTTTGCTGGGGTTTTTTGTTGTTTTTTTCTTTTTCTGTTTGCATTCATGAACTTCATCTTCCTATCCAGTGATTTTTTTCTGGCTGTGTCAGACATTCTTTCACCTTATGGAAGAACAGCTTTTCCACAGATGTAATGATATTTGGGCAGGATGCATACTTGTTGCACTGGATGAAAGTGATTTTCCACAAAGCCTTATTTCACTGAAGTAGTATTATCTTGCGGGGTGAGTGCATACCTGGCATTTTTTAAATTACCAATATTATGTCGAAGACTGAAAATTATGATTTTTCAAGACAGAAAATATATGTTCTGCCAACATGCCACTTGGAGGTGAGAGGGAACAGAGACTCCTCTCTTACAGTTGCTTTGGCTGTGTTTTGTGTTAGACTGGAAACCTTTTTATAATCACCTTGATTTCAGCCAAATGAAAAGCCTGGGAGAGGCCTTCATGAAGGGGAATGTCTTGAAGGACTTAGAACACAGTGTCAGTTGCATGTAGCCTGTATCTGTACATTTATGGAGACCGAAGTTGCTAGAAGGCCACCTGGTCTGCTCTTCTATAGAAGTCAGCTATATGCTATGATCAACATTTTCAAAAACCACAGATAAGTAGTTGGTGGACCTCCCTTTCATTCAATCTTTGTCAAGACAAGCCACGACTAGGCTTTATTTTCAGCCTTCATTGATGTTTGGTTATCACAGCTAGCTTCTTATGTAGGCTAGTTCACACATGTAGTGAATTTGTGAACTCTTTGACCATCAGCTTCCATTTTGTAGTTTCTTCACTCAGATTGGCCTCTAGGATTTATGAATGGCCGCTGGAAAGTACCTGTCAAGTGCAACCAATGGAGTCTGTGTGGAAGTGAAACTTGTGTCAAGTTCAGTCAGATACTGAAATACTGCCACAGATGAAAGATGCATCTTTGTTTTCTTTTAGTCATTTTTTTACGTGGCCTTTCACATACAACGTTCCTAGTTTAGGCAAAATTATTGTTCAAATCTTGCTCATATTTCCCTTCAAATGTGAAATCTTTTGCTTTGAATCTGTCCTGACACCTTTGCATCGTTCTATCTCAGTAACAGGTAAAAAAGACACAGAAAAAGCTGCAAAGATGGGCAGATATATAATAAAGCTTTTCCTTCCAAGAACAGAGTAAAACATTTTCAGATTGGAAAAGGAACTTTTGGTTGAAAAGGAGGAAGTCTGTAAAGATCGATAAAAGTGAATAATGAATTAATTGTTTATTAAAGGTGGAAAACTAGATGTATGCAATGAACCTAGTAAGCAGACCTTAAACAGATCCAAGAGTTAGAACCAAAAACTGTCTTTGATTGTTTTTTCTTTGCAGACTTTCCAAAGAATCAGCTGCTATCTGCCTTCTGAGTTAAGCTATTGATCTGTTGAGCTTGCTTCTGTGATTTAATTCAGCAGTTTTTGCATCTTTATTTAAACAAAAAAATGCCCTCCAATGGCTGCTGAGTCAAAGTGATCTGAATTTAATGCTCTCTCCGTGGTTCATAACAAATGCATGGCTTTAGGTTTTGCACAGCAGTAAAGTTTTCAGTGGCATGCTGGGCATACCAATTTCTTTAAGGAGTGATTTCATCATTTGGATCAGACAGACGTAGCCTTACTCTAGGAACGCATTGTTTTATTACATGTACAAATGGAAGATGACAGTGAATAATCCATCCTTATAACAGAGAAGAGAGCAGTCTCCAAAGACACAAAAACAGTCTTAGAGATTTTGTCTTCCTGGTCATCCAAGCTGTTCGGAGCAGTGTCTTGGGCAAAAACGCTGCAGCGATGCTGGTTTAAAAAAAAACACAGGAAGAGAAATCTTTCCTTCTGTGCTGTGCAGCTAATAGACATTTTTAGAAACAAACTGATTCTAGGCCTGAGCTGATCAAAATGCCTTCCAGCTTCAGTTACTGAAGATCATTTCTAAGCAAAGCTGACCTGAGAGAACATAACTATTGAATCAACAGTGTGATGGCAATTCCATCTGATCTTGGTCTCCTGTGCAGTTTCACACATGCATGGATGCACTCTGGAAGATTAGTTCTGGACAGTGAAATCTTGTATACATTCTGGAAGCAATGACCGTGGCCTCAGCTCCTTATTGTGAGGCTTCTTCACCCCTATTCATGCCGTGCAGTGAGGTATGAAGCAGCCAGGCAGTTAGGCCTGCCTGCACTGCCTGCCTGGGCAGGAAGAGAGGAAATAACTGCCTTATTGAATACTAACATTCTTACTGCCATTGTACGCTGTAGATTTACTGTCTTCTGAATCCTCAGTTTTCCTCAGCCTACTGCCTTAGGACCAACTGGGTGTTCTTGAAGAGATCAGTAGTCCACACTGTACACTCCCTGTAGTACTCTATACAGGTACAGTCCCTGGATTTCTGCAGGAAGCAACTGTCTGAAACTTGGCTTCTGGCTAGACCTATTCAGTCCTAACCCTCCCTTCTCCTTGTAGGTTCAGGACAACCCTCACATACTTACTATGGCAGTTACAGTAGTCACATCTCTGAAAACACATCTTCACCTCCTGTGGTTGAAACAGGTTGCCAACCTACTGAACTGTGCAAATACAAATAGGGTTAAGGGTCTTAGTGTAATTCTTGCTGGAATGCTTTAGGTTTAAAAAAGTTATGTAGCAAAATTTCAACTGTTCTTTGCTATGCAGCAAAATGTTCAAACTATTCAACTGAAATAAAATGACTTAGTGGAACAGTGCAATTGTTTGAACAGGTATTACAAATATACATTTTATGGAATACTAGGAATGATTTCTGAAAGCTAGAAAATTCATACAAATGTTTAATTTCTGAGAGAAATAAGCTCAAGATTCATGTATTTGTGGACCTTCTATTCTGAACTGAGTTGTCCTGTGCCCAAAACTAGTCACTTCAGGATTTGCATGGACAAACAGGGTCTAATCCATCAAAGCAAACATATTTGCTTGCCCATGGGGACAGTCATTGTCCCTCTGTGCTACGTTCAGAATGTTGGTTAAGATTAGAAAACAGCCCTTCTTCAAGATCCTGCTTACCTGAGATTAGTGGTAATCTACATTTTAAGCTTAAAGCATCTTTTAAACCACTTGAATCTTGCAGATAGTGTTCACAGCTGTAGCACAGTAGCACCAAGTTGTTAGTGTGTTTTAACTACTGATTTATGACAGCAATATCTTAGATGAGCAAGAAGATGTTAAATGTTCTCTAGCAGTCTGATAGTCATCGGAACTCTAGTCCAACCACTAATTGCAAAGTTATCACTTGACATGCCTGATGAGACTTCATTGATAGCTGCCTGCTGAATACACTTTTTCCTTCTTGGGTTTTAAAAAAGATAAATTTTAAAATCTTTTTTTAATGAGTACAATAAATATTAGTGATAGGATTCATCTCATTAACTTTGGTCATCTACAGCATAAGCATCCGTAGCTGAGTTAGTCAATCTCTGTATATTATTGACAAGAAGAGGAAAAATAGCAGTGATTTATCTGACCTGCTTATATGTCTACTTCAGGACGGTGTGCATTGTATCCTGGCCTCTCTTGATTGTGTTGGCATTTTCCACTGACTATACAAATTAACTGGAGTGCCTTTCTCAGATCTAGATGTCTGTGTTTTGTCAGATATTTTTTGTTTGACCTGTTCAGTAAAGGCTTTTTGTTCATTTATGGGCTTTGTATATGTGTATGGAAATGTAAATAACTGCAATCAATTAGAAAACTTAATTTCAAATTTTCATGAATGTGTCATTACTGAGGCAATAGAGGTAGCTTGTAAGGATAATGGGAGGTATAGTATTTAAAGCTAATCTTTTGACATGGTTTTTCTTCTAGGTTGGCATTGCTGAAGAAGAGTGGTGAAGAAGATTGGAAGAGCAGGCTGAGTAAAAAGCAGGAATATGCAAAAGTGTCTGCCACTGATCGTAGTGCACAGATGCAAGAAGTTGAGCAGCTGTTGAGGAAGGTAACTCTATCCCTGTTTGGAAAACCTTGTTTAGAAAAATAATCTTGCTTGAAATGCTTCAGCTTTGAAGATGCATCCCATGAGACAGGCATGCCTAATAGTAGTTACTAGCTTCTGCTATTCCTCTTCTTGTCAGGCTTGTTTAAAAAGCAATTCTCCCAATGTGAGAGCTTTTTAAACATGTCTTCATGTCTGTCTTCATGAAAGCAATAAGGAAGTGGCCTTCAAAGGCTTCTGGAATATTTACAAGTTTTCCACCACATGCACCAAAGTATGTGAAAATGGCTTAAGACTTTAAGGTCAAGTGTTTTCTTTGTGGATGAACTTGGAAGAATTTCACATTGCTAAAGCTATGTTGCCTCTATCCATATGCTTTTTTTTTTTTTAATTGATCAATAATGTTCAATCATAGAAACACTACGGAAGTGCTGACACCAGAGCATTCCTGAATCATTCATTCAGCCTTTGGTTGTCTTTAGTGATCTTTTTGTTTGTAGATAGCCAGAACCTCTTGGACAAGGATTTTGTCTTATCAGTGAGCAGAGTAGGAGATGGTAGGTGTGGAGGAAAGGTAAGTTCACACCATTAGCACACTGTAGCAATGTCTTTTTGGTTATGTTGGCCATCAGGAGTGGATCTGTAAAGCATAAAAATTACTGATGAGGACCAGTATCTATGCCATACTTACTTGATGGGTTTTAGATTTAGTCTGTTCCTGTGGCCTGACTGCCTGTTAGCAGCTGTGGTGTTAAATGGGAGCCCAGGAGTATGCTTCAGGTCCTCAGTTTCATCCAAACATCTGTTCGTTCTGCAACATGATCCAAAGCACAGGGAGGAAAAAAAAATAAAAAAAAATAGAGGATTAATGAAAGATTTACTTCAAGAATGGAATCCCAATTCAAACTAATATAGATTTGCTTCTGTACTGCGTTTAATATTTTTGAAAATGACACTGTCAGTAAGATGAAATAGTTGTTCCAAAAGTCTCTGATTTTTGAAGGAATATTTCCACTGATAAGATCTGTGATACCAATTTTACCAAAGGGAACAGCACTCCTTGGATCTAATTATTTAGTTGTGAAATACCATTTCTATTAAGTAGTAGAGGTAAGCAAACAATAACAGATGTTCCATCAGTATGTGAAACGTAAGAAGTTGTGACAGTCTGTCATTATTAAGGATAACTCTACCTGAGCTCTTCGGTGGTTGTGTGTTAGTTAACTGTACTGAAAGGCAAGAAAACTGATCTTTGCAGTTTGGGCTTGCTGAAAAAATAGGTTGCTAGTTTGAAGATGTCCTAAAGCACAAATAGTTGACTGAAGAAAGCAAAACTGTGGTCACATTTTTAACAGCCTAGTCTCCAAAATGACAACTGTTGAGATCAGATTACAGATGTACTCCTAAAGACAATGGGGCAGAGAGAAAGCTTTAAGCAGCTGCCAAGATTTAGGCAGAGACAAAACCTTTGTTCTTTCTTTTTTCTTGCTCTCCAGCACCCATATCCTCCCTGCTGTGTTAGCAGCTTCACTCAGCATAGCACCAGTTAGGCTTTTGAAGCAAATAAGAGAGCATGAAGTGCTTGAAGGGTGTGAGCTTTGATGTGGTAGTGCTAGCAGTGGAAGCTTCTATGACATAAGGTCACCCACTGTGTTGGTTCATGTTAGCTCTCGGCTATGTGGAGACTAAACCCAAGCGTTTGCAGTTCTGCCAAAATGTCAGTGAAATCTTGACTGTGTAGGAAAAAAAATGTCTGATCAGGCACACAGCAATATTAATATTTGTGATGCTGATTTATTATATACATGACAGATAATGTAAAGCTTCGTCCAAGCTGACCACACAGGTTACAACACATCGCTGTCAGATGTGCTCAAATCTGGAAATATTATCTATAATTCTTCAGTGTTGTGTTATTGCTCTGTGAGGACCACGAGGCAACATGCCACTGAAGTCTCCATTTGTAGAAGAGCTTTGAGACTACAATGTACTTACTGCTTTCTATTGCTGAATTTATGGTAAAAGTGCAGATATTGAATTGACTACTGTGTTTTGAGCTAGTTAAAGCACACCTTCCACAAATCACAGCTATGCATTTGTCACAAGGGTGTGTATGCTTCTGTCACAGCTTGCTGGCTCACAATAATGCCTGAAGTTTTTCTAATTGTGTTAAGTAACTCTTGTTAACATAGCAAAGTGCACCTTTTTAGATTTTTTTTTTTGTCCTTAGAAAAGTGATTCAACTTGTTCTAGAGGTTTGATTACTGAAGCATAGCTATTTAAAATAGAAGTGTTAGAGAATTTTAGATTACTTCTAATCAACAAAAGGTAAAAGATTCATTTCAATAAAATAGTTACACTAAGTAGTGTTAGTCAAAATGCTTCTGCACAGTAGTCTACATGTTGAGATAATTCTCTAAGGGTGTTACAGTCATTTATGTGTAGACTACACTTAGAAAAGCCATGAAATTAATGGAAAAGCTGACAGCAATATAAAGTAGGAAATAAAAGAATAAGTTTTTAACTCAGAGAGACAGATTTAAGAAAAAACAGTTGAGATTTACATGGAGATCTAGCATCTTGTTTTGATGATTGCTGCATATTTGAGGAAAACTTGTTGGAAGCTGTGAGACTTCATAAATGACTTACATGTACAATAAAACATCCTTGGAGAATTTAAAGAGTAGCTCTAACATCAGAAGAACAACTGTAGGCAGTGAAGTGTCATACTGTGAGAAAAGAAATGCATTTTATTTGGAAAAAAAATTTTGGATTTTATGTTTGTATTCCTCTTCTTAAGTTGGTGGAAGACTTCTTTTTTTTTTTTTTTTCTGTGTATAGAAAAATTAACAAACTTTGAAATCTTTCCTTAGTATCAAAACAGTAAGGTTTACTGGAATGAAAATTCCTGTTCTGTTGTCAGCTGGCTTTAATGGAGACCCTGATTAATGTGATTACCAACTGTATTGCAGTAACGTTAAAGCAGTGAATGATATTTCAAATGCTCTTAATTTTTATGGCAAGCTCATATTGCATCTTGGTACTGGTGCTAAAGGCTGGGACTGAGCAGATAAGGAGTATAAAAATCTTACAGGGGTAGGCTGCTAAAAATCGACCTTTAGACAAACTGTTGGTCTCTTACTGTAGTAATAGTTGTGTCTATTTCAGATGTGGCATCCAAGTACTTGCATCCAGTGCTAATCAAAGCTGAGGCTCTTCTGATTAGGCTTCATTTCAGGCCACTCTAATGAGCTACGATTGCCTGTATTCTGTGCACTGTTTTGTATTTGCTTTAGCCTACTGAAAGGAAGAATAATTATTGATGGTAAAGCTGTGCCTAATCAGCTTTGAGTAAGACCAGCTCTGAGGCAGGGCTTATTTGTAGGCTTTGCTTGGAATGGTGAACCCACCTTTGCTAGGTGCTATAGGCTTAGCAGTTCCCTCCAGATGGTTTTTGAGTATCTTAGTTTCATTAAGTATTCCTTCCTCTATCCTCAAAATAAGTGGCTTGTTATTTAACAGGGTATGATTAAACTTGCAGCAGAATGATTCCCGTCTTGGTTGGCATGGTTTATCATTTTAATGGTGCATGAAACAGAGACATACGCTTTTCATACATAGGTCATTTTTATCTCCTGGCTGTGCTGTTTAGTTTTGTGTTGAGTTGTAGTGATATTGTTACTAACTTGTTTAATTCTTGCATGGATTGGCTTTGGTAAACATGCTGTTGTATTATGAAAACATTTTTTGATCTCTAGCTTTCCGGTAGGGAAGAAGCTTCTAGAAGATTAAAGATTGAGATTTAATTTACTCCAAGAACTTGGGGGAAGAGGAGTGCTTTTCCCCCATCCCCATCTCTGACAGTTCAGTTCTTTTCTAATTCCTTCACTTTGCTTCTGTCCTTGTCATAGGAACCTGTATATGCTTCTACTTACTCTCCTGTTATACCTGCTGTCCATAAATTTCATCCTTTTCTACCTATTAATCAGGTGAGCAAAAGTCTGCACAGTTCAAATGCTCAACAGTGTCCATTAGACTCATTCTGACTTTTTTTTTTAATATAGGGAATTAACAGTCCTCTTAGTTGATTAACCAATTTAACAAAGGCTGCTTTAAAGAAACATAGCATTGTACCACTACAATGTGTACCCTTCTTCAGTATGTCTGCTACTGACACATTCTGCTATTGTTTTCCTTATGACTAATTTTCTAAAAGTTCATTATCTGTTAGACTACATGAATAAGAAACGAAATGAAGGAGGTGCTATTGCATTAATTACAATACAGAAAACTTGTCACTTGTTTATAAAAAAAACACACAAAACATAGAAAATGAGCAGCATGCAACTGTACAGCATTTATTTCAGAATAAAATGCCATGTGCCCTGTCCTCTCTGTGAGAAATGTACATATACAACTGTAAAAGTCTGAATAGTTTAATTCATTAACTGTGCAGAGCAAGCTGCTTCTGCTTAGAGGTGACTTCTCATGCTTTTTTTTTCCTATTCCATATCTGAAGGATTTTTGCCTTGGCACATACAGCCTCTATTCTCTGACTGCCCCATCTCCTTGCTTTTCTCTCTTTCTTAAGGTCTGTAGTACTAGCTTGAAAGAATCAAGCTCTCTGCTGAACGTCATCCTTGGAGATTGAAGGTGAAATGCTGTACAAACTTCCTAATTAATTAACAAAGTGAGAAGTAAGACAGAAAATTACATTCAGCTCTAAGATGCATGTTCCCAAAGCAACTTGTGGTAACAGAGTTAACTGTGTTTGCTTGGGAATAGACATCTGCTGCTGCAACTGTAAGCAGTAAAACTTCCTGTGAAGTTTTCGGCAAAATCATGCGTACATCTTTGCAAACTCATCAGAAATGATTGGAAGAATTTACTTAGGAAGAATTAATAGATAACAAGAAATGTGAAACAACCTGCTTTATTCAGTTAGAACTACCTAATGAAGTTGTCTTTGAACAGAAGTAGAATACCAGATCTCTATTTGAGCAAACAGCACTTGTGTCATGCAATTAGAGGTGAAAACAATAAGGGCAGGAGTAGGCAAAGAAACAAGCTGAACACAAGAAAACAAGGAGAACTGAGTGGAAAGTCTTGATAGATATATCAAGATGGGTCATGATAGATCTGCAAGCCTACTTCTGCTTTATTGCCTTACCTCCAGCTCAGATGTGTGGCTGTATTTCTACAATCAGTGCACTGTGTTCTCCATTCCCCTCTGAACACAGTACATGGGATGTGTCAGGAGCATTCTGGCTAGCATGATTAATGGTAATGAATGCATAGGATGGTGGTTCACTGCTACAACAGAGGATTATGATTATGGTAGAGATTACTGTAACTATGTTCGAATATTTTGACTACTGACATGTACCATTCCCACGTTCACTTTCAGGCCAGTTTCTGAGGATTATCTTTTACTCTGAACTTTTTAATTAAAAAGTAGGTTTGGGGCTATCAACTGAAAGTCACTGGGTTTGGCTTCTCTCTTTAAGTTCTGGATTTAGTACAATTTTATTACTGTTTCACTTAAGATAACCTATTTATTCTTTTGTGAGAGTTCACTCACTTTATATATTGACAACGTAAATTTATCTTCTAACTTAATAACCCTGATATCTCTGCAGTCATCAGGGGAGAGGGGAGGTCCTTCAATTGCTGTTCATCTCAGCTGCCCTAAAAGAGGAACAGTTGCCCCAAACTGGAGAAATTATCTGTGTTGTAAGACAGATACATTTTGGAATATCTCTTTAAATAGTTCACGACACTGGTTTTAAGTGGATCCTCACTTTGAAAAACTCATTTTTAGCATTCATTCTTGGTTTTAGACTCCTACATCTAGGGGCCATCATGATCCTCAACATAGAAAACTGTCAATTCATGTATTTCTTGCATATTAAAAACGAAACAAAATAGAACATTGCCTAGATGTGATCCCTTCCTTAGCCCAAATTGGTGCTACAAGTGCAGTGGAGTGCCAATGCATACTCTCAAGAAACGTGTTACCTTGCTAGAAGAGACTACATCAGCTAGCCTCACAAGCAGTGGGCAAGAAAAGCTTCCAAAGCTATCAATGTCCCAGATAGACATGTGTAGAAATTATAGGAATGGATGAGCTATTTCAATAAAGATTCCAATATCACCATCTTCCTCCTCTCCTCAGCTTCTTGTTTATACAAGTAATGACAGATTATACCGGCTCTTAGCTACCTGTGTAAGTCATCCCTTTTTCAGTTAATTCAGAACTACTGTTCCAGGGGAATTTTTTCTTTTTCTGTATTTCTAATTGGCCTGTTTTTTTTTCCTTTTTTTTTTTTTTTTAATTAATTCTTTTTTCAACTGATATAGCTCTTAGAAGCCTGATTTTCCAGTTTTTTTTTTTTGTTTTTTTTTTTTCTTATAGCCTTTTTAAAAATGTTTGTGATTACTTCTTCTTCATGATTACCCAGCTCTCTGTCCTCTCTGTATGTTGGTGTTTTCCTGAGGTGGTTCTCGGCAGAACTGCAGGTTTTTTTCCACCTGCACGAAATAATCTCAGTCAGGGTTGGGGTGATTCAGATTGCTGCATGACTGTTTTTTGTTCAGAATATTTTTTCTGTCAGTTACCTAGTGAGCTGCATTTTTATAGCGCCCCAAAAAAAGCTCAGAATGTCATCTGTGATTAAGTCAAATATATTAAAGAAATCAGAAGTAACTGTTAACATATTTAATCATACTTGATCTCATCAAACTTACCATTTTGATTAAACCTGTTTTCCATAATGCCATGTGGAATGGCATTAATTATGCAACTGTGTTTTGATTCTTTATTGATTGTCTTACAGCAATCTTGCCATGATTGTCTGGAACAAAACACACCTTATGTGGCCTGTGTGCTTATGTGCTTCAGTTCTGCTTTCTTCTAAATGTTGTCCCCATGTAACGATTTATCAGTGCTGTCTATTGTCCATTTTGGTTGGACAATTTTATTGTTTAAATTTTATTTAATTTGGTTGGTTGTTTGAATTTTATTTTTTAAATTAGAAAAAATCTGTACTTATGCATGGAGCATCTCCTGTCCCAGTTATTTCTTGTTGGTGGATGCCAGTTCTTCTGACCTTTTTTGTATTTTCACTTGATTTTAGGGTTTTATCATTTGTCTGACAGAAGAGACATCAATGAAAACAGAGATGTATCTTTCAGTACAAATTAGAATGGGCTCTTTATTTTACCAAAAGGTCACATTTATGCATTTGAGATCTTTATTTTATATCTTCATGTAGTTATTTATTTCCCCACTTGGAACTAAAACTTGCACTTTAAAGACTGACAAGTTTTGTATTTCTCACAATACTTTCCCCCCAAGCAGAATGTGGATTAGCCAACTCACTTCTTTGGGAATGCTGCCCTTTGGCAGTTGTGAAAGCTTTTTAAACTACTACTAATTACCATGTGTGCACGTTATGAAATTTCTATGGACAATTCTATTAGCTCATACTAGTTTTCCAGCTAGAGAAAATAGTTTGTCCTTTTAGTCACTGCATATGCTTTTGTTTTTCACCAGCATCATTATGGCAAGTTACATGGCCTAGGGATGGCTTACTATCTATTCAGCTTACCATTGGTTTTCAGTTCATTCATAAAGGAAGATGGGAGTCTTTTTGCATTAGGGAGAGTCCTGACACGAAATTACTCTGAATCCTGTGTAATACACAACCCGTCCGACTTCTAGGAAATCCAGGGATGTTTTGCCCGAAGGAATAACGTGAAATCTTCTATTGAAAGAAAGTTTATTTATGCTGTTGGAGCTATGTACTCTTTTGTTCTTTGACACTGCTCTAGAGTTGGTCATCATCTTTCTTACAGTTTGTGTGTGCAGTGATTAATGCAAATGCATTCTGGATTTGTGCTTTCAGAATGTCCAGTGGCTCTGCACACTTTGAAACTTAATATATTCTCTGAAGATGAAATTAAAACTAAGCCTCCTATTGTTAGAGGTTGGGGAAAAACCTAACATATAAAAGAATCCATGTGATTACATCTTCTTGTCTCTCCCTTGCTTCCCCACATGTTGTAATCAAAAACTTCTTCATATTCACTAAGTTAAAAGTGCTTGTTTTGTGTATGGAATTTCACTTGTGGATTCATTAGGGATATATTAATTTCCTGCCCAGATCTTTGGTAGTGTGTTACTATCATTTTCTTCTACTAGCTGCTCATCCCAGAGGTGGCTGTGCTTCCAGCATTGGAATGGGAAAAGACTCAGGAAAGCAAGTAGAGATTGCTTTCACTGTTTCTATTGAAAGTATTCAGAGACTTTTACGGAAGAGGAGGAAATACTTGAGTAGATTCCATTTTGTTATTTCTGTGTAACAATTTGGAGTGTGTTTTACTCTGGTTATCATGACTCTGCAGTTGTAGTGTGACTGTGTTCTCTTGGTAAATTGGGAGCAAACATTACTGCAGAAGGCTGCAGGGTTACCTGGATCTAGAGGAAGCACTGGAGAGTTTGCCCATGCTAATCCTTGTACAGTCATTGCATTTGTCTTTGTTCTTCTGACTGATACATGTTATTAATAGTACATGCTGAAAGGTGTAAGAAAATCTTACTTTACTGCATCTCCTGTAGTCAGAATAGTTCTTATATAGTTCTATACAGAGTAGTAACCCTGGACTGATTTCTTCAGTCTTGTTGATTTAAAGAAAATAAATAAGATCAACTGGGTTTATATCCTTTTCTTGCATCTTGACCCCAAGAAGAGAGTTTACCTGATATTCACAAGCTTTCAGATTCCTATTAATTTAAAATTCTATGTAGTTAGAAGTATGCTATGCTAAAGCACTAGCTTTTAATTTTCATGTGTTTTTCAGTTCTTAAGTTAACTTGTGAAGAAAAATGCCGAACAGCACACAACTTAAAAATAATTCTAGTACTGACAGCCCCATGCACTAAAAAAACTTTCATACTTGATTTCCATGCAGAATAATCCTGAAATGTTGCTACGTTTTTAAGCTTAGTGCATTGAAGCAATATTTCTTTAGCCAAACCTGGCTATAGCTGATTATGTAAATTCCTTCCAATTCAATGTGCCTTCATCTGTCCTTTGTATTAGGAAGGCACTAAGATGCTTAGTGCTCTTGGCTGCTTTCAATCACTCAAGCTGTGGGGTGCTACTGTCTAAAGAAGGCAAGGAAACCTAAAGATGACCTCCACAAAATAAGTTTGGGGGATGGCAGGGGAAGGAATGATCACAGTCATTGGAAGAATATTGAAAGGAGCAAGCTGACGTAGGGCCTACAATGAGCAGCCTCTGGAGCAAGAAGACTGCTAATCCTGCCTGGAAAATTGAGTTACTTTTTCTGAAATGATGAACTACTGAGGTTACATTTTCTTAATTGTTATTCCCAGTGCCCCCTGCAAATTTACACTTGAAAACATCTGTTGAAAGTTCAATTCATGATCTCAGTAGTGTAGCAAGTAACATTAGAAGAGAACAAGATCTGGAAGAATATCCAGAGTAAGTGGTTTGGTTTGCTTAGGAGGATGCTTTTGCCTTGGCTGGTAGTTTCAATAAAAAGCCAAAATGCATAGATTGAAACCTTATCTTCTCAGTGTAACGAAGCAGCAAAACAGTGAGGCTTGTCAGGGCCAGGATCACTAAGCTGAATCTGTGACTTTCCTTCAGTAGCTTGTTAGTCCTCCTGTCTCTACAGAGGGCAGGGGATCCAATCTTTTGCTATATCCTGATCGGTTCACTTATTTTTAAACATCCTTTTTTTCTCTGCCCCCTGAAAAAGCAGAGGATAGCAGATAATCAGGAGACTCAAATGACTATAGAAGAAAGAAAACACCTGATCACAGCTCGAGAAGAAGCCTGGAAGTCCAGGGGAAAAGGCGCAGCAAATGACTCCACGCAGTTCACTGTAGCTGGTCGAATGGTAAAAAAAGGTCAGTGATGAAATGATCCCAATATAAACAAGCCACTGCTTATCTGTCTAGTCAAAATAAAGTCAGGCTAAAGTTAAGCAGAAACAGTATCCATGTTTAGCAAGAGGAAGACTGTTTATATTCAACTGAATATGGAGTCATAAGGCCATTCTCTTGAGGCTCTTGTGGCTCTCAGTACTGATCCACTTTGTTCTGCCCTGTTGCACTACCCTCCAGTTATAACAGGGATCTGTCCGACTGGTGATCATCAGTCACTTCAACATTCATGTGCTTCATCTCCCTGTCTGATGCAATCCAAAGGGCACAGTTGGATTATCCTTTCTTATTTATTTGTTGTTTAAAAACCCAGGTGGCATTTCTGTGGAAAAGTTGTGAAATCTTGGTGTTGCTGGCACTTTTCCCACTCCGAGGGTCACTGGGAATATGTAGGAAACACATGTTATTTTTATGGTTGCTGTTTCGGACAACAACTTGGCTGAAGAAATCAGTGAACATATTTTTTTGCATAGAATTTGGGAGTAGAAATGACATGGGAGCAATACTGATATTTTTGGGATCTCTTGAATTCAGCCAGACTCTGTTTCCAGATACAGCCATTCTCCAGAAACAGAAAGAAATATGTGAGGGTTATCCATGGTAGAAACACAGCTGTTCATGCACTGGGCCTGGGAAGGTGATAGTTTTGGAAGAAGGTGCCTAAACTGATCTCCTGTCAGAGAACAGTAAAATCTGTTCTGTGACAGGAAGCTGGCAAAATTCATAGTGGAGGCAGTACTGCAAGACGGAACAACTCCATTTGCAATCCAGACCATATTCTGTTGGCAAACAAACAGATTGTATTAGGAATTTCATTTATTAGCAGAGTATTCTAGCTGCTGCTTACATTGTTTTGCTTTGATAATTGACTGCTGTTTGTTTCAAGACTAACCTATTTTGGCGGGTCACTGAGAAAAAGTGGTCAGTTGCCCACAGACTGCTGGCTGAGATTTTATTTTACTTAAAAAAAAAAAAAAAAAAAAAAAAAAAAAATCGGTCTTTGGAAAGGAAAAGAAGGTGATAACGTTCACCCTTAATGGGAAATGAAAAATACCCAGAAAGCATCTTTTTAGGTGCTGTGATCTGTCTTGTTGAGAAGAAAGGCATTCTTGTGACAGCGACATCAATAAAAGTAGCCCAAATGAGATTTTATGCAGATGTGTGCTATTTTTGTTGCCAAGAAGAAGAAATTATCATGATGGGTTTTTAATTTAAGGGATGATGAGAAAGCACTGCAAAATTAGATCCTTGTTATATACATGTGCACAGATGCTGTATTTTAATTGATTCTTACAGCTCGAAATTTTAAATTCCTTAATTGGAATTTGGAATCCTGACTAACACATGAAGTAGATCTTGTAGTCTTGTGGATTAAGTCCTGTTAGAACTGCTTAAAAACTGTGTCCTCTCAAATATGTCTTGCTGAAGGCATTACAAACTGACTTGATGGAAAATTGAATCTCAGGAAAAAGGGAAAAACAATGTTTGTGGAAAAGCTACTGCATTATATAATAAATCTATCTTGGTGTTTAGCAGTTAAGACTTGTTAGGATTTGAATTAAAGGCAGTGAAAACATAGTGTATATTCTCTCCGTAAAGCAATAGTTTATCTGATCAAAACAACTAAGGATTGAAATTTATTACAGAGTGTTCACCTATGGCTAGGTGAAAAAGAGGCATTAGAGGAAGGCTTAAAGTATCATTTCCCCCCATCACTGAAAATCTAGGCAGCAATGGTTAATAGACAGAATTATTTGATACAATATGCTTTTCCACCTAATCAAAAACACTAAATTGATAGTGTGCCATTTCTTTTACCGCGTCAGTGGATTCATATCAAAAGAACAAAGCATTCATTTTTATCTTCTGAGTTCATGATAAAATAAGTTTCATGATAACTTCTGAAAAGAAGGGAGGACAGTACAAATTCAGTGGATAGATTGCTTTACATGGTGAGGGCATCCATTGCCACATCTCTTTATGTGGAAAAAAGACAAAAAACTAAAAACAAAAACAAAACAAAACAAAAAGCCCCTCAATCACACACAGAAAAAAACAACCATGCCCCAAAATTACTATTTAATCTACAGACTGTATTCACAAGTCAGATGCATTCTGCTAGATCTATTAAGACTGGGTTTTGATTAAAAAGGGGACAGGAGACACCACACCAAGGTCTGGAAGGTTTCACTGCTATTTCTGTTTGTTTCAAGCAAAAGCATTGTGTATTTCTCACACGTAGCCTGGAGTAGAACTTGAGCCAAAAATGTAAACCAAGTGACGCTTCAAAAGAGCGCGCTCTGACATCCCTGATACAGCAGTTGTGGAGGCTACAGTAGGATGAGGGACCATAGGAAATAGTGAGGCCCATCTGCTTTCCATAAATAACTCACGTCCCGTCATCACTGTAGGAGATGTGGGATAACATGGGATGGTGTTTTTGATATTCTCTGTTCTTATGCAGGCCTAGCTTCTCCAAGTGCACTAACACCAGTAGCATCCCCTTACGGTAACAGGCAGAAGTCTACCACTCCAGTTACAAAGCCTTTGGAAGGTAAGGAATAGACATGGCTGAAATAAGTCCAGGATTTTTTTATTTCTTTTTTTTAACTTCCTATCACTAAACGAGTTCTGCTTTCTCTTTTACTTAGAAATTGAAGCTAGGCCTGATATGCAATTGGAATCAGATATGAAGCTCGACAAGCTGGAGTCGTTCTTGGGAAGGCTGAATAACAAAGGTCAGTAATTACCAAAGAAGGCAATGTATTCATTCTGACTTCACTAAATCACTTAAAGTACTTCTAGTCCTTAGTCCTTATGCTGTTACGTTACATATATACAGCAAAAGAAATCACAACTGAAAAAAAAAAAAAAAAAAAAGCAAACCAAAAACCACCCTTTATTATTCCTCCACACATGATGCACGCATTCTTGTTGTGAGCAAAATTCTTTAAATCCATGTGTTTATGTCACTCTGGACCATACTGAAGGTATACAATGAGACAACTTTAAATGTTGTTGAACTTACTGATCTTATTTGAACTGTGCTCAAGCACAGTTATTCACTTTCCTACTTTTTTGAAAACAAGCTTTCTGTAGCAGTTCATACAGCTTTCTTGTACAGGTTGGCCATACAGGAAGCTGTTTAGAGCTCTCCGACTGTCTCCATCTCATATATTAGTCTTCAGTGTTGTAAAGACAAAAATTCTTTTGTGAATGGTAGAGTTTCAAATAGCAAAAATAAATGTATTCACATTTCACAAGCAGAGGCAGTAGCACAGTGTAATTATTGCTTTAGACTCAGTAATCTCGAGATTTTTTTACTTGTGGCTCCGGTAGATCTTTGGAAGGGAAGGAGTTATTTGGTTGGAGGCAAAGCAGAATAAACAAGACCATAAAATGCACATATCCTCCTACCTAACGATTAGGTATATAACTATATATATAACTATAACTCATTTTTAATAGCGTCTAATTTTGTTTTGGCCATATTTCCCAACCATTTTTTAACAGGAATTATTGTTATATGAGTAACAGGTATGCTCTTTTTTAATTACTTATTTTCCAAGAGACACTTCTATTGTGTTTCCTTCAAATTCCATTAGTCAATAAGAACCAAACTAAAACCACAGCAAGTCATATTTACCTCTTATTGAGTTAGAATCTAGCATGATTACTTACTTATTGGATGGGCTGTTTTTTTGTTTTGTTTTGTTTTTTCCTACAGTTGCTGGAATGCAAGAGACAGTGCTGACAGTTACAGGAAAATCTGTGAAAGAAGTGATGAAGTTGGATGATGATGAAACATTTTCCAAATTTTACCGCCATGTGGATTTCCCTTCCTCCTCGGTGCCTTTGGACCTTGATGAGGACTTTGATGCCATCTTTGATCCTTATGCACCAAAGTAAGAATTACTCTTTTCACTGCTTGGAATGCAGAAATAGGAATGGTGGTCAAAATGTTCGGCTTTAAGTTATCTTGTAGATAGTGTTATACTGGGCATGTCTGTTTCTACTACGTTTTTCTAAATCCAGCCTTCTGCCTGGATCAGTGAACTACTTCTGGTTTCCTCACAAATGTCATACCCCAAATCAAGCAAATCTCTTGTCATTAAACTCTTACGATTCATCAATTATCAAACGATAATTTTAAACACTGCTTGTTTTTTCAGGTTAATATCCTCTGTAGCAGAGCACAAACGTGCAGTAAGGCCTATGCGCAGGGTTCAGTCCTCCAGAAACCCCCTGAAAATGCTGGCAGCAAGAGAAGATATTCTTCATGAGTACACTGAACAAAGACTGAATGTTGCTTTCATGGAATCAAAGCGAATGAAAGTAGAAAAAAGTAAGTTAACAAGGTGGTTTGTGGAAGCCACTGTCTTGCTAATTTAATTGAAACCAAAACTAAACAAAAAGCAAAAACCACAACTGAAGGAATATAATATATTCTCCAAGAGACCACAGATTGGTTAAGGTATAAGACTGAATGTAGATTGGTCAAGGAGGCTTGGAAAAAAGAGCTCACTTGACTTCCTCAGTGAACGCTACCTGCAGCCTCTTCCTCTGTGTATTTATTTATTGTTAGCACTCACCTTGTGCAGAGGTAGAGTAGTTGTACTTGCAAGTGAGGACAGGAGATTAAGCAAAGCAAATCTAGCAATATGCTACAGGGGCTGGAGGGAGCTGGGAAGAATAGATAAATGTTCAGGAGTACTAGCCTCAGTTTTGGGTCCTTGGTTTTTCTCAACCTGGAACTACCCAGGTTAATTTCAATAAAGGATCTGTGCTCTGTAGCAGGGCTTTGTGTTTTGCTTATGACAGCGCTTTCTCCTGGTAACCAGACTTGACAGCAAGATAAATTACTGTAAAATTTACTCAAAGGTTAGTCAAGCCACTTCTAACATTTGGGGTATAAGTTTTCTTTATTATGTTTGAATAAAGGGAGGTCATCTCTTAAGTATTGCCTGTATTGATGAAAGACTAATTGTGTGTCTAATATTTTACTGCATTTGATGGGAAGCATTTCCATGAATTATAAATTCATAAACTGCTTTGTCTTTAGTAGAGAAATAAGCAAAAGTGGCAAAGCATTTAAGGCTTGAACTGTACAGTAAAAAATGAATAGGACTTTGAAATGCAGGTTGCTGTTGTATCACACTGGCTGAGACAAATCTGAAGTGAATTTCAGTTCATTAGCGTTGACTGCTTGGGTCTCTTTCATAATTAATCATGTTTATGGCATTAAGGATCTACACAATACTTCGTAACACACCAGATAATACTAACGCTGGTGTGTCTACTGAAGTTTATAATTCCAATGCAAATTGTGTAGTCGATGATGATATCTAGAAACTTAGGTACTGGTAAACTCACAAAGCTTTTAGGGTAGCAGTTAATCTAAGTTCAGCCTGTTTTTGCTGTTGCTGTTGAGGAGGGGAAAATTGCAAACATTTGAGGAAACATTTTTTTAATGCAATAACTGAAGCTATTTGAATATAATTTATCCTCATTTGCGTGTGTTTTTTATCCAACTTTGTTTTGGTTTGTTTGTTTTTTAACGTACAAGTGTCTGCAAACTCAAATTTCTCAGAAGTAGCACTTGCTGGTTTGGCAAGCAAGGAGAACTTCAGCAACGTTAGTCTGCGGAGTGTTAACCTAACAGAGCAAAATTCTAACAACAGTGCTGTGCCATACAAGAAGTTAATGCTGCTGCAAATTAAAGGTATGCTAGAACTGCATTCATTGTGTATATTAAGCTGATTGCAGTAGGTGGGAGTTGCTGTTATGGCTGAATGCTTAGTTTCTAGGAGGTGCGCAGCTCAAGGTTTATGCCTAAAAGCTGAGAATAGTGAGAACTGTGCAACAAATGAAAATCCTTTCAAATAGGTTTGCATATTCATCACTGATGTGTGGTTTCTAAGGAGAAAACAGAATGTTTCAGGAATTGTAGCCTTCTCGTGTGGAAATTTTTGAACTGTCTTCTAGTTCTTTTAGTATTTAGCATAGCTTGGAAATGCCTTGATGTGTTCTTGCTCCACTTCCTTCCACTTCCTCCACATGCAGAAGAAGTTGAACAGAGCAGGCAGGCAACTGGCATGGCTGAGCAAGGACCTGCAGCTTAAACTGGGGGAAAAGAGAGGAATGTACTACAAGTAGAAGCAAGGCTGTGTAGTAGCCTGGGAGGAATATAGGGACGTTGTCTGCATGTATAGGGATAAGATCAGGAAAGCCAAGGCACAGATGGAGCTGAACTTGGCAAGGGATGTGAAAAATAACACGAAGGGGTCCTACGTAAACAGAAGGAGACAGACCAAGGAGAGTGTTCCCCCTCTGGTAAATGAGGATGGAGAACTGGCTTCCTCAGACATGGAAAAAACTGAGGTGCTTTCCCTCAGTCTTCACTAGTGATCAGGCTCCCCATGTTTGCCAGGACCCTGAAGCTCTAGGTGTGGGTCAGAGGAGCAGACTCCATCCCACTGTAACAGTGGAACAAGTCTGAGACCTCCTCATGAAACTGAATTTATATAAATCCATGGGGCCAGATGATATGCATCCCAGGGTTCTGAGAGAGATGGCTGATGTGGTTGCTGAGCCACTCTCCAACATATTTGAAAAATCGTGGCTGTTGGGTGAGATCACCGGTGCCTGGAAAAAGGGCAGTCTGGTCTGGTGGTTGGTGACCCTGCACATAGCAGGGGGTTGAAACTAGACTATCATTGTGGTCCTTTACAACCCAGGCCATTCTATGATTCTGTATCATAGTAATGTATCTGATTCTTCAAAATAATAACTACTTGGGCAAAAACTCAGAAAACATTTTTACTGACTACAGACTGTGCCATGCCTTCTTGAGTGCATGTAAGTGATTCTAGAATTGGGCTGTTTCTCTGCCATCTCCTTAATTGATTTCTTTCCAGAAGGACACAAAGTTGTTAAAGCAAGAATGGGAAATAATAGAAATATTAGCTGATAGGAAGCAACAAATTTTGCTTCCTGTAAGTAAATCCTACTTCCACCATTATATTCTTTCATTCTTATTTAACAGACTTTTTCCATGTATTTTGATAACTGTGCGGGGATTGTTTGTCTTTCATTCAAAATGATTACATCTTGGCATTTGATGGTGGTATTTATGGGAATATAATTAGCTTTGGTTTATGTTTAGGAAGAAGACATGTTCAAACAAGATTAGTTGAACCAAGGGCCTCATCACTGAACAGTGGAGACTGTTTCCTATTGTTAACTCCACATCTCTGTTTCTTATGGGTAGGAGAGTTTGCAAATGTCATTGAAAAAGCAAAGGTTAGTACTAGTTTATTTTTATTTTTATTTTTTTTTAGATCTGTCTCAGCATAAACCTCTTTGATGTAACTGAGCCTTGGTGCCACTTGTCTTGTAAGGTTGTATGCAGCTGAAAGTCAGCAATGGGTAGATATGCAAGTTTCCTGTAAATATGTTTTAGCACTGTGCACTGAATTAAAGCTGACATAGACATGTGTAGGTTGCAAATCTGTGAGAGAAAAAAGGATATCCTCAGGAAATGGATTTGCACGCAAACAAAAAATAGTCTGTATTGCAGGATGTCCTTTTTATTCCTATTCTTTTTAAGATCAAGCCTTGTTTTAAGGCAAATGAAAGAATGAATGTATTTCTGTAACTTTTTCTCTAGTATCTGTTTATTTGGTGTATCTCTTATCTGGTGCAGCCAAATATCTACTTTTGCCTTCTCTCTGAACGCCATATGCACACGTATGCTTAAGACTTATGCAACCCTGTCCAGATAACTGTTAATCTTTCAGGCTTCAGAACTTGCAACTTTGATTCAGACAAAGAGGGAACTTGGCTGTAGAGCTTCTTATATACAGACTATAGAAGAAGGAATAAACACCCATACCCATGCAGCCAAAGACTTCTGGAAGCTCCTTGGTGGCCAAGCAAATTACCAGTGTAAGCATTCTCATGTTTACATTATGTCATGTTTTATCACAGTAAAATAATTGAGTTGGTTCTCTCTACAAAAAAAATTAATTATTTTGGACAAACTTTTCCTTAAGCTGCTGGAAGACCTGAAGAGGATGAAATGTATGAAGCTGCCATAATAGAAACTAATTGCATTTACCGTCTTGTAGAAGATAAACTCATTCCTGAAGATGACTACTGGGGAAAGATGCCAAAATGTACCCTGCTACAACCAAAAGAGGTATTGTGCCACTTACTGCTCCTGTGGTGCAGGAACAGACAGCTGATATGACTGCAAATGCTCATAGAGATGTTCGCTGAAAATGGGCTCCTCTGTGTTTGGGAAAAGCTTCTGAATATATTGTTGTCTAGAGCTTGCTGCGGGTCTGCAAAAATCTGATCATATCTTTAAAGTGAAATACTGTTCTAGGAAATGTTAATCTTTTTGTCAACAGTGGCTCCTTTCACTCTGAAGTCATGAAGTACAAAACAAGTCGCACTTTGGCAGCATTCACCTAAGTACAACTCAGAGCAGAAATAAAGACAAGAAGCATTTTATTGAATGTACTGATGTTGCTGCCTATTGGCTGAGCCAGTTACCCAGGCTGTATGTTCTATCAGCATTCCCGTTGCAGGAAAAGTGTAGCTGTAAACCGCAGGGAAAGTTGCTGTAGTCAGATAGCATTTGGTCATAGAATAGAATCAGTTCTTGCATAGCCACAGCTCTCTGGTCTGCTGGCAACTTAGCTACTACCTAAGGATACACCTCATAGCATCCCCAATACCTAGTTCCAGTCATTCTCAATTTCTAACTGCCATGGTGCACACCACCGCCCCGGCCTTACTTTCATTATAATGTTAGCTGTTAGTATCACTGTAGGTACTCTGATATTTGGAGGAGCTTGAGTTAAATACACTGTCAGTTTGTGGCACCCGGAAACTGGAGGATCAGGGCATTACCTAACTTGATGGTGCGTTACTGAAATGATTTTTTTGTTTTGTTTTTTTTTATTTGTTTTTCAGGTGCTCGTATTTGATTTTGGCAGTGAAGTGTATGTCTGGCATGGAAAGGAAGTTACTTTAGCACAAAGAAAAGTAGCATTCCAGCTGGCAAAACACTTGTGGAATGGCACCTTCGACTACTCAAATTGTGACATAAATCCTCTGGACCCAGGAGAATGTAATCCCCTCATACCCAGGTACCAAAATTCAAGTTTAGTCTTATATCAGAAACATTGGTTTATTTCCCTTCTTTCAGTGTTAAATTTATTCTTTTTCTTTTATTGCCTTGTACAGAAAGGGACAAGGACGTCCAGATTGGGCCGTGTTTGGCAGGCTAACAGAACATAATGAGACCATACTGTTCAAAGAAAAATTCCTTGATTGGACAGAGCTGAAGAAACTCAATGAGAAGAATTCTAGTGAATCCCTTCACCAGAAGGTGCATTTAATAAGCATGCTAGGTATTTCAAACTAGATGGCCTAGCTGGGATGGAAGCCAGGGAAGCTTGTTCTTAAGGATGCAGAGCACTTTCTTTGTCTTGCGGGCTTTGACCTTAGGGTCAGAACATCACCAGCTATAGTGTGAAGCCACAGAAGTGTTTTTTATTAGTGCTGAGCAAGTCAGTGAAGACTGACAAGGTGGCTTTGACAAGGCATCAGGTGATGACAAGATAGAAAGCACTGAAATATGCAGGAGTCAAAATATTCAGTGGAGCTGTGTGGTATGGGAAGGGGGGAAAGGCTATGCTCAAAGAAATCTGTTCTGTGTTTTCTCACAGGAAGAATCCAAATCTGATTCTAAACCATATGATGTCATGCTAATGGTACCTGTGCCTCAAACTGCTGTAGGCACAGTTCTGGATGGAATGAATATTGGCCGGGGCTATGGACTTGTAGAAGGAGAAGATGGGAGGCAGTTTGAAATTATCACTGCATCTGTGGATGTCTGGCACATCCTGGAGTTTGATTATAGTAGACTGCCTAAACAAAGCATAGGACAGTTCCATGAAGGAGACACATACGTGGTGAAGTGGAAGTACATGGTGAGCACTACAGGTTAGTGAACAATTCCGTTTCATCCCGCTGAAACATGGATAAGTGCAGATAAAACAGTTCCTGTTAGTGCTGAGATCCAGCACTATATGAAACTATTGTAAAGGTCAGAAATGCTAATTTAGTCTTCCTAGGCCTTGAATTAAGAAAAAAAAAACACAAAAACAGTAGTTATTTTTCATACCTCAAATGTAGTACTGTGTATCTCTGCTTTTGCCCAAGAGTGGTGTTGTACACATTCACAAGACAGCTCATTAAGCCAGAATTGTGCCAACAGCTTAGCACCAAAATAACTAGGCATCTGGATACAGGAGAGGTAGGCTTAGCAACCAGGAAAGCCTTTGTTGGGTAATGGAGAACAGCAACAATGACAGGAAGAGTCCTTGCCAACTCAATGCCCTTACTGTCATTTTTGCTGGAAACCCTTTTCTATGGGTTTCAGGCTCAAATAAACAATTTTGACTGTGTTCTGACAAAGTGCCTGACAGCAGCAGGTAAATGTTGAAAATCAGCTCGGTATCCTCATTGGAACTCTCCCTTCTGGCACTAAAATAAGAAGTGGCATTTGTGATCAGTAAAATAGAAATAATCTAAAAAAGGTTTTCTCTGAGTAGGAAAAGATCAGTGTTAGTTGAAAGCAGTAAAACAGCCTCAGGCTTTTAGCCAAAAAACGTAGGAAGGTTTTTCAGCATTATTGACTTCTGATACTGGTGAATCCAAGAAAAACACAAAAGCCTGTAAGCCGTGGGAGAAGTGTATAACACTAGTATTGAATTGTAAACAGTCTCTTAATCCAAAGGGCTGAAAATATATTCCGTCACTCCAAAAAAGAATACATTTTTGTGTAGGAGGCAGTACTTTTATGGGCTGAATGCACAGTTACGAGTGAAACCATACATTTTAGATATGACTTGTAGCTTGAATATTCTCAATTTAAAAAATAAAACCAGGATTCTCTCTCATAAGTATTTCAGTTGGATTCTGGTCAGCACATTTTTAGGAATCTGGTTGAAAGCTCTTGGTTTTGAATTAATTATATGTTTTCTACTATTCACCAGTAAGAATAAAATATTCCATAACTAGTTTTATTGTTGAACTTCACTTACTCTAAACATCATTTTAAAAAGCTTACCAAATAGTCTCTTTTATGACTGCAGAATACTTGTTTGATTTCTTTTGTTCTGCAGTTTTCCTTCACCAAGAGTTTTCTTTTATGCCCGTAGCTTTCTCAACTGTTGCTATTTCCAGTACTGCTCAGCAGCCAGTTCTTTTGCTGCCAAAGAACAGTGTGTAATGTGGAAAATGAGCCATTAAGCACTCTCCTGGTAACTTGATGGGACATACCATTTCACATGCTAATTTGCTCAAGTGATTGTTAGTGATTTTGCTCCAGATACTACCACTTCTTTCTATATGTTCTCTCTTTTTGGCTTACGTGAGCATCTCTGCACTTGGGCTTACATCCACCCAGTGAGGTAATACCAGCTTTGCGTAAGAGCATGCTGGCTTGGTGGACTGATGCTCCTCCAATTGGTTGTTTCATCTTTCCTGTTCCGGCCAGGATAGTGTTGAGCTGGCAGATGAGATTAAACCACGTGCCACTTAAACCTGTAGACAACATACTTTCTTCAACATGTGCTTTCTGTTTTGCAGTTGGAAGCAGACAAAAAGGAGAGCAACAAGTAAGAGCGGTTGGAAAAGAGAAATGCGTGTATTTCTTTTGGCAAGGAAGGCACTCCACAGTGAGTGAGAAAGGGACATCGGCACTGATGACAGTGGAACTTGATGAGGAGAGAGGAGCACAGGTGAGCTTCCTGCAGATCTTGGTGGGAGCCCTGGCAAGACTGTGGCAAGTCCTGGCAGAAAGCATGGGTGATCTTTTTTGCCTACTCTCTTTCTGTAATGATATCCTTTCAGGTGAAATTAGCTAGCCTTCAAAATTACTTTTGCCTTTAGTCCAGCTTCCAGAGACGCATCAGTCTTCTTTATGGATCTTCATTTCTCTCACTTACAAAGACTGTATTTCTGAGAATGGCTGAGGAAAGACATCTTCTCTCCTCCCTCTTAGAGAGAAGTGAAGCACAGTGAAAGAAATTTGTGCCTTCCCTTTCCATGTATCCAGATAACAGAATGTGTTCCTAGCACTGGGAGCAGGAGAAGCACTCTGTTTTGTTGAACTCTGTCAGGAGCATTTTCTGCAAGGCTAAAACATGAAAATACATTTGAAGTCAAATTTTCAATTTGTTTACTCTGTCATTATGGAGGAGATTGCCTTATTTTGCAAAAATTCTAGCTACTGCACATACAGCTAATTTAAAGAGTATAGACTTGGTTGCTAGGCTGAGTTCAGCATTGCTGGTAAGAGCACACAAAATTAGGAGATTTAAAGTTAATCTCTGTACCTTGATAAAGCTGTAATTAATTGTAATTAATTCTTGAGCAGCAGTGTAAACATGACTACTAAGCCGTGAGTTCACAGAGAAGATTTGCAAACACCATGTGACTCAGTGTGTGGGATGCTGTGCAACCTAGCTGATTTAACAATTTGCTATCTGAGTTTCACAATCAGAATTTAACAAAGAATGTGCATGTTGTCACATAAGCCAGTTTTACAGCAGATTTTAAGCCTTCCTGAGTTCCTACAGTATTTCCCAAACAGTTTCAAAGAATATCAGGCAAGATGGCCCAGTCTTGTAAAGAATTCAAATAATGGTAAATTAAACTAATATAAATTAAAGTTTATTTGGTATTTTTTATCCTCTGAAACTCTTAATTGTTGGATTCCAGATAGAGGTTTCTTTTAAGATCTAGGTCACATATGAAACTCATTGCATGTCAGCACATATGGTAATTTCAACGATATTCAGCCAAGTGCAAGGAAAGCCGTCTTTGTGGATGGCTGTAGCTATATAATTTTTAATAAACCACAGGGAATAGTTCTCCCAAGACTATATGGTTGCTTCATTTTTTTTAATGCATAGTGGTGCTTTCCAATTTCCAGGTACAAGTTCTTCAAGGGAAAGAACCGCCATGCTTCCTGCAGTGCTTCCAAGGAGGGATGATTGTGCATGCTGGAAGAAGGGAAGAGGAAGAAGAAAACGCACAAAGTAAATTACCGTTCGTTAAGAGTTTCTGCCCCACAGTCTTTTTTTAACCTGTTGTGAAGGACTTTGTGTTCAGTCTCAACTACCATACTCTGTAGAAAAGAGCCATGAATGCCATGAATACCATGAGACTGCTTTGCTGTCAAGGTAGTTTATAGCTTCCCTGGGCTTAGAGTGAACTTTGTCAGCCAAGAGCAAGCTGACTTCATTGTATTGATGCATGCATAAATTGTTTTAGTTGGTTTTTAATTAAGCAAAGTGCCTCTTTGTGTTAAAATGTTCTTTTCTACATACTCCAGGAAAAAGAGCATTTTTATGAGCAGTTCTGTGACTAATGCAAAATTAGCTTTTGTTACCCATTCATTGCACTTTACAACATATTCCTTGATGTAGCTTGGAAATTTTCCAATTCTCTTCTGAATGCGACCTGCTGTGCCTAAGGTGCACAGAGAAGGAGATGCTGAACAGAAAGACTACTTGGTTTGTTTCCCTTTTTGTTCCTGCAAGTTAAAAAGGAACAGAATCTTGACTCTTCTGCTCTTAACAGAGCAGACGTTACTCTTGAAGTCTCTCTCATAGCAAGGTTTCATAAGGCACTTTTTTCTGCAGAAGTTTCTCAAGTAATTTTAGCCAAACCTGATGCTTAGTTCATTCTGTAACAATAGAGGAGAACAACATGTGAAATTCATCTGGTAAGAAAACAGCTGTTCCAGAGCAGAGGTCTTGAATTTTCAATTCAGTATGACTATATAATACCACTTCACTGTTCCTGTCTGCCCCAGGTGACTGGAGACTATATTGTGTGCGAGGAGAAGTTCCCAATGAAGGAAACTTACTTGAAGTAGCATGTCACTGCAGCAGCCTGCGTTCCCGGACATCCATGATTGTCCTCAATATAAATAAAGCTCTTATCTATCTGTGGCATGGCTGCAAAGCACAATCTCACACCAAGGATGTAGGAAGAACAGCAGCCAATAAAATAAAAGAACAGTGAGTGTCTGACCTATATTTTAGAGATGTTTATATAAACTACCAACTTATTTAAAATAGTCTGCCTCGTTTAACAATTGAAATAAATAAAGCTGTTCTCTGAGTACAATTGCAGTATGTGCATGCTTGATAAGAAGGGGGAATAGCAGGTATCTGATTCACTGGAGTGGGGAAAATGTGTCCCGTGATCACTTCAGGTGAAATCCACTTATTCATCCTACTGTACTAATTATAGTTGCAAAAAACATCTTTCCACATGGAGGGAGAATCTCCATATTTGAGTAACAAACTAAATCCCAGCTGACAGGATTAGAAACAAGGGGAAGATGTGCCTTGTGAATAAGATTGGAAATGGATTTAAGAAAGTGTGCAAGGAGGACAGCAGTAATTACAAACTTGAACAGTGAGCTCATGTGAGCGTCTACTCCTCCTTGGGTATGTGATGCTATGAGTGTTGAAATTCTGTGTCTTGTTTACTTATAACTTTTATCATCATTTTCCAAAAGATCATGATGACACAATGTGCAAAAAGCCTATGAGGTTGTTTTGGGTTCTAGTAAAACCTGAGCCAGTAAGTTTGTGTGGTGGTAATTGGGACAGGGAGAAAAATTGGATTCACTCTCTTTGTGTTTTGCAGATGTCCGCTGGAAGCAGGGCTGCACAGCAGCAGCAAGGTGACAATACATGAATGTGATGAAGGGTCAGAGCCTTTGGGATTCTGGGATGCATTAGGAAGGCGAGATCGAAAGACCTATGATTGCATGTTGCAAGGTAGACCTGCACTCCTGAGTTTGGCACTTCCAGTTTACTTTACTGGTCTATAGTATTGTCAGATTTAATGTAGAGGTTTTGAAGAACTTCTTCCCTTCAATGAGTTGCTAACAAAAAAGTCCCAACCTCTACCAAGTTAAGCAATACTCTTCTAGAAAGAAAGTGCTGGAAAACAAGTGTTTCATTTTCTTCTCACCTCCTTCTGCAGCCCCTCTGTGTTTATGCAGCATGGAGTAACAGTTTATGCTGTTACCTACACATTTTACTTCTGTTCTGAAGGAATTAGGGAGCTATTCTTGTCCAGTCTTTGCTTTAAAACTGCCAGCAAGGGTAGCAGGAGAATTGATTTACAAAGTGGAAAGTAGGCTTTGAGAAGGGCTTGCTTCACTTAAGCTGTGAAACAGCCAGTTATGAAATGGCTGATAGTAACTAGCCAGGGTCACATTCAAACTGATGGCAGCCAGCCTTTTAGCTCAAGTTCATCACAGCTGCTGCCAGTCCCCCAAGACATCTGGTTATCTTTCTTGATTTTTGAAAAAAACAGAATTTACAGTCGCTCTAAATATATATATATATATTTTTAATACATTCATCTACATCATTTCCTACTGAAAAATCTTTTTTTCTTGTTTTTATTCTTTCAAGATCCAGGAAAGTTTAATTTCACCCCCCGCCTGTTCAGCCTCAGTAGTTCTTCAGGAGAATTCTCAGCCACTGAGTTCGTTTACCCTTCAAGAGACCCTGCTGTCATCAATTCTATGCCCTTCTTGCAAGAGGATCTTTACACTGCCCCACAGCCAGGTATCTGCTTTAATATACTTCTGCAACTGAAAAACAGATAACTGTATCATGCCTTGGGCAGCAACTCAGTTACCATAATCACTTCTAACTTGATTTATAGCAGGAAAATGTGTGTATGTGATGTTTATACACCATTAAGTAATGAGTAATTTCTCCATGATAAATATGCTGAGAATTAATCAAATATATTTGTATCCCAAAAGCTTGCAATAAAAATACCTTGTTTATATCAGAAAATCAGAGTTCAGCTGAGGTTCAGCTGGATGAATAACAAATGGGATTGGTAAGCTTCAAAATGATCCTGTTCTGATGCAGACAAGCATGTGAGGTTGATGTTGTTCAGGGAATTCCAAGAACTAGTGAGTGGTAATGGCAGATTTGCTTTTTTTTTTTTTTTTTTCCTGCATAGCACTGTTCCTTGTTGACAATCACCATGAAGTGTACCTGTGGCAAGGCTGGTGGCCTGTGGAAAACAAAATTGCTGGATCAGCTCGAATCAGATGGGCTACAGACAGGAAATGCGCCATGGAGACAGTGCTCCAGTACTGCAAAGGTAACAGATGGCTGTGCCTGGCTGTTCTGTGTGTACCACTCTTTTCTGTCCCAAGCTAGGGGCTGCTCAGTTAGGTGCTCCTCTGATAAACATCAGTGTATTTGAAGATACATTCTCCACTCCTTATTAGCAAATAATTTGTCCAGTAATGCCATTATTCCCAAGTTGCCACTTTTCTCTGGTGACCCATTTCTCACAGAAAAGGCTTTTTTTCTCCCTGTGTTCTCACTGTGGGAGCATAGTTCAGACATCAGATTTCTAAAAGGGAATTCTGAGAACAGAGCCTCTTAAACTTGCTTTCTCTCTAGCTCCTCTTAGATTTCATAAGCTTATGTGTGTCAAAAGACTGAATGAAAATACTTTTTGCTGATATAACTGGGTTTTGATTTATGGGGGGAGATGGAAAGACTGAAGATCAAGAACAAGTGTCACACAGAAATAGATGGCTATTGGAAAAGCTGGAACACAGAGCTAAGGCCCTTGCTCAGTAGTTTCCTAGACTCATTTCTACAAGGCAGAGTTACTGCTGCTCAGCGTGCAGTGATTCAAGCTGTAATTGATGGTCATGTAAGAGTCATCTGGCCAGATTCATTTCTGCACTAGTAGAGTTTCTTTGAAACGTTGCAGTGCTTTCATCTCATTTCATCTAAGGTTATGTGAGACTGGAAACAGATCTTGCATCTTCCAACAGAGGATGAATAAAGAAAGGTGGGGAGAGAAGAAGGCATAGTAACAGCCATGTTTGGTCAGCGCAGAGCAATTCTCACTGGAACAAGTTAGCCAAGTTACTAACTGGTGCAAACTGTGTCCTCGTGCAAGGAAAGGCTGATCTCATGATGACACTGATTATTTTTTTTCTGTAGCAAATAATCTTTACAACTTGTGACGGAACTCGTGACAACTGTCATCTTTTCCTATAGGCATTTGTTTGAAGAGAAAAAGCAATATCCATGTTGGATTCCATCCTTATAAAGATAAAACCGGTCTCCTTCCCAGTCTGCAGGTCTAATAGGAATAGAAGCAATTGCTATGTTTCTATTCTATTTTGTCCCCCTCTCCTCAGCTCTTGTGAGGCCCCATCTGCAGTACTGTATCCAGGCCTGGGGCCCCCAGTACAGGAAAGATGTTGAGCTCTTGGAAGGGGTCCAGAGGAGAATGGCCACCAAGATGATCAGAGGGCTGGAGCACTTCTCCTGTGAGGAAAGGTTGAGGGAACTGGGCTTGTTTAGCTTGGAGAAGAGGAGGCTCCGGAGAGACCTCATTGTGGCCTTCCAGTACTTGAAGGGAGCATATAAACAGGAGGGGAACGGCTGTTAATGAGGGTGGATAGTGATAGGACAAGGGGGAATGGTTTTAAACTGAGACAGGGGAGATTTAGGTTACATATTAGGAGGAAGTTTTTCACACACTGGAACAGGTTGCCTGGAGGTTGTGGATGTGCTATCCCTGGAGGCATTCAAGGCCAGGCTGGATGTGGCTCTGGGCAGCCTGGTCTGGTGGTTGGTGACCCTGCACATAGCAGGGGGGTGAGACTAAATGATCATTGTGTTCTTTTTCAACCCAGGCCACTCTATGATTCTGTTCAGTGGCCTGGTGCCACTGAGGGAAACTGGTAACACCTGGCAGGAGACAGCTGAAAACCAGCATCAGAGACCCTTCTGAGACTGTATTACTGCTCAGTGTAGTTGATTTTCTGGTGTCCCTGTCACTGTCCAGCCAAACAACAGCATATGTTTAGGAGTAGGGTGCTACAGTCAAAGCAGTAGATGGAAACGTCTTTAGCAGGGATGGCTGAATTACTAAAGAAGAGGCTAGCCACTTCCTTCTCCCACTACATCCCCCCAGGTTGGTCTTTTTTTGCCAGTCAGAATGAATGATTATATGCACCTCTGAGATCGTTTCATACAGTATGCTTCCCAGCAGAAGTGAATGTCAGCATAGAGGAACAGAGCCCATACAGTGAAATGCCTGGAGTTGCTCAGTAGGCAGTGAGAGAGATGGAAATAAGATCCCCCCAGGCTGTGTTTCCTATGCAGTGCTGTAATCTTCTGGCAGTAAAAATCATGTTTTCTGGCCCCAGCAAAAAATGGAATCTGATACACGTGTTGAAGTTCGGATACTTTTCTAGATTTCTTGAACATCTCTGACTTAGATGATGAGAAAAGGGGGTTAAATTTGCTGCATCTCAGTTTGCACAGTTAAAAGCTCTTCAGTGACTCCTCGTGGGTCTGAAGTATAGCATACATATCATAGGTTTTTTTGCTGGGTGCTAACTTTTTAGCCTCTGACTATAACTTTGCAGCAGTAAGAGCTTTTTCCTCTTTGGTTGGATGGGTACAGAGCAAGTTTACTACCCTTAAAGATCAATACTACTTGTACTATTTCTGTGCCTAAGTTGATGTCACAGAATCATAGAATGGGACCTTTTTTGCTGGCCCATCACTTCCATGATCTAGCGTTGGGCTGTTCTGTCAACTAGTTCAAAATTTCATTGCATCAGGCTACCAGGGCTGACTAGATCTTATGTGTCATTACTTATTAAGAGGGTGAGATTAGAAACCAAGTGATTAATTGTAGGAAATATTCTGATTGGTATATAGGTAGAGTGATTAGAAGCATAAGAAGACACTTCTATTCTTCTTTCTCCATTTCTTTCATCCTATATTTCCCTCTCACTCCTCTCTTTCCTGGCTTGCAATGTTTAACCACATGATGTTATGAAAAAGATTGATTACCTCCTCTGAATATCCCTTGAATATACCTAACAATTCTCCTTATGCATAAATTTTAATTTAATTCATCAGAACATCATGAAACAATTTTCTGTGGTTTCTATCCATTAAGTCAGCAGTCTGGAGTACTGAACTGCAGACAGCCAGGAGAGAGAAAAACTGGTCTGACCATCAGTGACTGACTGTGGAGACAAGCTTGTGATGAGGGCAGAGTTCATGCAATGAGATTGTTTATCTGCTTTTGTAGGAAGTCAGTCTTACGAGATGGTTATGCCTATACTGGCCCATTATCAAACACAGCTCTCCTTTTGTCTCTTGACTGAATTACTGAGACAGGAGCAGTTCAACCAGAGCAGATGGGCATATTTTTGAAACACAGAGTTTTAAAGTACCTCTTGAATTTTTAAGTACTTGTTGAATCATTCATGGTAGAGTGAACAAATAAACCACAGTGCAAACATGTGGGAAAGAGGACTTAACATCAAGTATTCAGATAATAAACCTCCTGTCTAAATTGTTAGAGCATTCCCATTCTAATACATTTGTTTGACTGCTCCATAGAGCTTTTTCTCTACTGTTCAATTTCATGCTAACATGCTCTCTCTAATCAGCTTGCTACCAATACCTGATATTAAGCCAAGCTTGCATTTTGCAAGCTTACTGGAACAACGATGTCCAGCCGTGTTCTCCATTTGCGTTCAGCATAGGTGTTGCATCAGTGCTGTGGGGTGCTCCTTAGCAGAGGGTAGGTGGCCACGTTCTTTCAGATCTTCCCACAAAAATGAAGACCATATGGTGGAGACTAAACAAAGTCTTCTTTAGCAGATTGATATTGTCTTGAGTAAATCCTAATTTGTTAAAGATGCTCCAGAATTACATATGGAATTTTGCAAGAAGATACAGCTTTCAGAAGCGAGGTTGTGTGATACTGCTCTGTTAGTTTCTCCTGATTCTGGACTTGGCAACATGTTCAGCTTTTCTATCTTCTGTCTGCAAAAACAGTCTGATTAGAGTGATTTGTTTTAACCCAACTAAAGAGAAGGTACGATATTTTTTAGAATGATAGCTCCTCCCCACCCCGACTGCCTGTCTGCCTCTTTCCAAGGGCATTTGAGTTTGTTGGTGCTTTTGAATCTTTGTGGTATGAATTCATTCAACAGGGCCTTTATTCAGCTGTTCTTGGTGTAATGACTTCAACCCTTTCTCTTACATGGCATCACTCCTAGACAGGCCTTATCGCCATATATAGTGTTCTCTCACACGTTTTATACAAATTTAAACATCAGCAGAATTTGCCACCTAGCTATTGCAGTTCTTCTTTTTAACTTTCAGATCCTGTTCCTTTGAATTTGCTGTGACAAAATGACTATTCAAATGTCAGGATCCCAAGTTGAGGACAGTTTACACATTCTCACATGTCAAAACACCAAAAACAAACAAACAACAAACAAAAAACAACAATCCCACGTTAGAAGATGCCCCAATATGTGTAAAAGAAATCATGATAATATGTATTCCTAATGCCTCAAATTACTCATCTACCTACAGGGTAGTTCTTTTTAGCAGATGATACCAGGAAGTGCGGTACCACTTTTAATTTCTCTTTTTTGTGTTTTGAATGTTTTTAGGAAAAAATGTAAAGAAGCCCCCAAAATCCTATCTCATTCACGCCGGCCTAGAGCCTCTGACCTTCACTAACATGTTCCCAAGTTGGGAACACAGGGAAGACATTGCAGAGATCACAGAAATGGTAAATACTTTCACAGTGTGCACTGTTTCCTATTGCTAGTAATTGTCTTGTGTTGCCAGTAACATTGCTATTTTGTGATGTCAAGCCCCAAAACCCAAGAGCGAGCCTATTAAAGTGTGGTTTAAGAGTCTGCACAACAACCTACAACATAGCCAAATTTTGACTGTGAGCATGGCTATCAGAGGCATTCCCAGTTCTTCTTCGTGTAACTTCTCACGCTGTTTTTTGTTAAAAACAGGGCTGGAATGAAGTGCTGTTTGAATCTTCTCGTAGAAATGGTTGTTAGCATTTAGCAGAATAACTGTTTCAACTTTGGGAACAGGCAGCAACCTTCAGCTCTGCCCCATGAAGCATGAACTTCCCCACCTGGGAAGCACAATCACAGCTGAATTACACGACTGTTTTAAAAGCCTTCATTGAAGGGGAATCTCAAGGCAAATCACATTTGCTTCTTTGTAAATCTTCTGCAGCAATCCAGAGAGGAAACTGCTGGATTCATGACTAAACACAGAAGTTGACCTTAAGCTGAGATTCTTAAAGTGCAGGAATTCCTTCTGCAAAGTGCAGACATTACTGTGGCTGTGAAATGGTTGTAGGCAAGGCTGGTAGGCAATGTGCAGACCTACAGGTACAGCTCTGTGCTCTGTGAGCCAGGCAGTGCAGGTTGATCCCATGCGGTCCTCAGAGTGACACAAGCAGCTGATGGTTTCAGCACTGTGATCCTGAACTTAGTTTTCTTTCTCTCCCATAGGATGCTGATGTTTCTAATCAGATAATCCTTGTAGAAGATGTGCTGGCCAAGCTGTGTAAAACTGTGTATCCCCTAGCTGATCTCTTAGCCAGGCCTTTACCTGAGGGAGTTGATCCTCTGAAGCTTGAAATTTATCTTTCAGATGAGGACTTTGAGGTAAGGAGAGAATGGGTACACTGATGCTCTGTGTGTATCTGTCTAACCTTGCTGTTAAGTCATTTGATGGTTTTGCTGCATGCCTTACTAGTGGTGTATCCTCTTGTTTTCAATGCAGGTTGCATTAGAGATGACAAGAGAAGAGTATAACGCACTGCCATCTTGGAAGCAGGTTAATTTGAAGAAGGCAAAAGGACTTTTTTAAGCCGTTTCTATTGAATTGAGCACCAAAGGGATGTCCGTTTTCACTTTCTATGCCCTTTAGCAAAACTGTGCTCCACATTTACAAAATAAATAAAGGTAATCTGAAATTATTAGTGACTACCTATCTGGAGGTGTGTAATATTGTAAAAGGCCAAGAGAACTCTTTGGAAATGGAATTTTCAATTTTGACTTTGAAGGTTATGTTTAAGCTCAGCTCTCCTATGCACTTAAACAGTAGTTTCTTCAGCTACTGCTGTAGCTGTCCTCTGGCTATCTCCAATACTTGCCATTTTTGTTTTTGAAGAAGTTCTCTTTGTAAAGTGTTATTTTGTTAGTTTGTGGATTACAAAGAATTTATATTTATATAAACACATAGAACAAGTATGTATTTAACAATGCAATATATATTCACTTTCAAGACTTTAATGTCAGAACTACAGAACAGTAGCTGGATGGCAGTTGCTTGTACTGAATTAGCTATACCACCAATATGTATCTCTTGCGCATTCTGAAAAGTTTCTCTTTGCAATAGGCAATGAATTGTTCTCAGTGCTGCTTCAGGTGCTAAACTGAACAAAGCGTTTGTATTTATAGCATGGATTTCCTGAGAAACTATGCGAATCAACCTTTCTACTTTAATATCCAAAAATGTATAGTGCCTTGTTTTTTGTGTACAGTTTATATACAAAAAAAGATTGGTCTGCATTTTGAAGATGGCTCAGAATGGTCTCCTCTGTTACTTTTATAATAGTAGAAATAAAAACATCTCAGTTTCTAATACTTGTTGTAAACATTAAACGTCTTTTGTGATATAAGAACTGAAAGTAAAAGCTTCCGAATAAACCTCTTAGCAATGCTCTGACTTGTCATTATTTTGTACTGTAAACTGTACAAATTCATTGGAATCTTCCATGATGTGGTATCTTATCAAAGATATTTTAACCTTACGAATCTGCAGGTGTTGTACAGTTATCATTGGAGAAGCAGAGAATGTAGAAGAAAAACATTGTATAAGATAAAATTAGTTTGTATGACACTTCCATGCTGCATGTTGGAACCATCACACAATTCCTGTATCCTCTGGTTGTGGTTTTATACATGAAACTAAAATTATTATACAGACTTTCAACCTCTGAAAACCTTTTCAACCTTTGTGCAATTGGGAGTAAAACTTGAACTGAAAAAGAGTACGGCATTGTGTCCATTCTTTCCATAAGCACCGGAGTCAAAATCACTTTCTTTCAGCTACTTAGGATACTGAATAGAGTAACTGGTGGAAAAATGATCATAATTTGAGATGTTTTACAAGCACCTATGTACAATCAATGAATATACATATGCTATAGTATACCAAAGAGCCTGGCTACATAGTTATTACACTAAAGCAGAAAAGATAGGATGCTTACCCACTTACTCTCACTTATGAAACTCCAGCAGAGTGGATCTCCAGAAGAGATCCTTCCCCACTGGCAGTCAGCTCTTAAATGGGTCTAGGAGAGGTGCAGCCAGGCTCCACCCCTTCCAGCAGCACAGGTGAATTGCCTTCACCTGTGCTCCTGTGGCTGACTCATTGCTCTCCTCAGGCGATCAATTAGAGGTTCAGACTGTGATTCAGCAGTTCTCACACACTCCACCCTCCACAGAGTGAACCAGTGATCAGGTTGTCCAAAGGGTAAGCTTTTCCTAATACAGAGATTTGCTATATCGCAATGCTTATACAATTTCCATCGTGACACATGTTGGTACAATTCTAGATGAGTGACGGTCAGTGAACATTCGTATTCTTCGATGTTACTGGAGGCATGTGGTCGTGAGTTGCAGGTCCATCCTATGTTCCATCAGTCCCATGTACACCATCAGCAGGTGTTGCCCATGATCTGACAGTAACACTGAAACGCTTTGATTATATTTCATTCGTTCTGGTGAGCCTGAAGGCTCGAAGACTTACAGGGAGTAATACAGAGGTACTAGGAGGGGAAGGTCTGCTCTCCAGGGCAAGATAGAGACTGTGTTTCTATCCTGGGTCAACACTTTGGCTTGTATAGGGGCACATCCTGGCCGCCTGTACCACACCTTCTAGCCAGATGTCTGCAGCTGCATAATAATATCAGGCACCAAAGGGGGTGTCCTGATCTGTCATAGGGACAGGATGGGAGCCCCTTTAGCAATGAAGATTGGAGTGTTGACCACAATATCAGTAGGCCATGTACCTATTACTGGAGTGACTATTGAGCCTCCCACCTCCAATAATCTCCCCCAAGGTGCAAGTAGGCCACACCACCTGCAGGTCCTACCTGCACCTTCCAAGGCCATTTTATTCTATGGGTGTCTGGATCTAAATTCTCAGGGGCAGGGAGCAGAAGATCATTTTCATTACCAATCTGGTGTCTTATCTGATTATCAGTGCCTGTAATTTGGATCCTAAGCAGGGTAGCACATGTTGCCTGCAACATTCTCAGGGCCCTGGGTCTGCCATCTCGGGGTCTTTCATTCAGGTCCCGCAAGGTTTCACAGAGTCTTTTCATCCACCCCTGCAGGGACTGGGAGTCTGTCTTCAGGGCAGCCTTAAGAATACCATTATAACATTCAATGAGGCCTGCCCCCATTGGATTATATGGCAGGTGGAATCGCCATTCAATGTTATTTTCTTCTGCCTAGCATTGTATCATTGCACCAGTAAAATGAGTCCCTTGGTCGCTCTTGATGACTTGAGGTGTCCCATAGGCAGAGATCAGTTTAGTGAGTGCCTTGATGGTATATGCCTGGTTTGCTTTTGGCACTGGATAGGCCTGCAGTAGCCCACTTGCAGTGTCGATGCAGGTCAAGGCATATCTCACCCCCTCAGACCAAGGAAGGGACCCAATGTAATCGACCTGCCATCGCTGGAGACGATTGTGTCCTCTAGCAAGATGGGCTGTTGTTTCAGGCAATGATCTTGGTCTCAGAGCAAGTGTTGCAATCCCAGCATGCCTGGACGATATCAGGTAGCTGTACAGGCAGTCCCCATGCTTTAGCAGTTGCCCATATGGTCTTTTGTCCTGCATGCTATAGCTTCTGATGGAACCAACGGGTGATGTTCTCAGATGGTGTATTCTCAATCCATCGAACTCAGGCTAGCATGTTGGCTTCATCCCAGTGACTGTAGGGGCTGATGGCCAGAAACACAGTAGACACATACAGTCCTGTGTTTGACTGTATTCCATATGTCTAACCACATGTCCTTGTCCCAGATCAGCCAGGCATAGGTAGTCCATTCCTGGGTGGCCCACTGTGCAATCTGAAGAGTGAGCCCCCGGTACACAGCCCAACTATCTGTACAGATACTCAAGATACCATCACCAAGTTCCTTGGTTATAACCATCCACACAGCTCGCAGTTCTGCCCATTGGCTGCTCTGACCATTCCCCTCATCAAACCAGATTGTCTCAGGGAAGGATGGTACGCTATTGCTCTCCACTTGCTTGGGCTGCCCTTGCTGAACCCATCTGTGTACCAGGCATCCTCAGGGATAGGATATTTTCCCCTCCTGAATGTGACTCTTCTCTGGTGGAGAGACCAGTGTTTCTTTTGGTGCATCACTGTGATATGTCACCAGGTCTAGGATCTTCTGAAGTTCTTCGTTCAAGGGTGATGAAGACAGACTGCTCCTTTGGCTGAGATAGGCAACCCATCATGCCATTGTTTGTGCTTGGGCCACCCCTGTCTTAGGAAGGTGGGTCAGACCTTTCACCCACCCCTGAATCGGCAGAGTGGTTTTAACTAAAACTTCAGCTGTTTGAGGCTCTACTGCCTGTAATGCAGAGTAGGCAGCCAATAACTGTTTTTCAATCATACTGTATCTTTCATCTGCTCCATGCCAGACCTGAGACCAGAAACCAATGGGGGGGTCCAAATAGAACTCTGGTGTTGCCACAGGCCCTAACCAAAGCCATCTTGAGTGACGTGAACGTCCAACTCGGTTGGGAGGATAGGATCAAATATACCCAATGCCTGGGCTTGTTTAACTGCCAGTTTTGCCTGTTGGAAAGCGTCTTGTTCTGTTTTCCCCCAATCCCATAGTTGTCCCTTTTTTCTGAGCCTGTACAGTGGCCTTAGCAGCTGCGCTAGGTGAGGTATAAAGGAATGCCAGTAACCCAATACACCTAGAAACTCTTGCAGCTGCTTCAATGTTGCAGGGACTGGGAACACCTGAACCTTATCTACAACAGCACTGTGTAGTACTTTGGTCTTTCCTGACCAAACCACCCCCAGGAATTTTACAAACAGGCCTGGATCTTGCACCTTTTGGGGATTTATAGCCCATCCCCTCTGTTGTAAATAAGCGGTTAATGAATCCGTCGCCTGTCCTACTGCCTCCATTGAGTCAGATGTCAGCAGATCATCAATATAGTGATACAGGTTAACATTATCAGTTTTTTTCCAATCAGCCAGGTCACGCGCCACTAGATTGTGACAATACGTTGGTGAATGCACATACCCCTGTGGCAGGAGCTGAAAGGTCCACTGCCTGCCTCCCCACGTAAACTGATCTTGTGATTCCTCAGCAATTGGGATACTGAAGAACACATTTGTTAAATCTAGGACACAATGATAGGTTTTTAATCTCCCTACTCAGTGTGTCCATTAGGGAGGCAATATTGGGTACAGCCTCATGAATAGGCGGCATGACCTTATTTAATTCTATATAATCCACCATCATTCTCCACGTGCCATCCAACTTCCGCACAGGCCATATGGGGGAATTATATGGGCTGTATGCAGGTCTTATAATGCCCACTTTTTCTAATTCCTGCACCGTTTTTGATATTTCATCCTGCCCACCTGGAAGTCTAACTGTCTTACGTTAGTAATCCGGCACAGTTTCGGCAGGCAAATAGGCCCATGTTTCACATGGTCTCTTAATATTGCCTGCACCGCCTGGATACTAATACATCTCTGTCAAAATCTGAACTCTCCCACAGTTGTCTGGAGAGCCAGACCCCATAGAATATCTATGCCCAAGATGTATTCCTGGACTTGGACAATAGATACCTTATACTCCCGGGGTGGGAGATGCCTAACCCTCAGTTTCGACCATGTTTTGGTGACAGGAATAGTCTGTCCCCCAGAACCACCAATCACCACTCTGTCTCCATCAAATTTGGTCAGATCTCTGTAGATAATTGATGTTACTGCTCCAGTATCAACAAGTGCCATAACTCTGGACATTTTTCCAGGACCAGAATATTTTCAACTCCATGAACTGAGCCAAAGTCAAGTCTTTAGTTTCAGGTGGCTCAGGCACTGTAGCCTGAGACACCTGAGGGGGCTTCTTTTTTCTATTGGGAACAATGAAATCCTCATCATCATTGGTACACTTTCTGTATCTCTTACCCTTGGTTTCTTAGGGTAATTCTGGAATCTCTGATTGTCCTTCAATCCACAGCTGAAGGAGGATGCGACTAAGCTGGCAGTCAATTTTTGCAAATTGGACCCCAGCCTGAATGAGATCATTAAACATTTGTTTTTGCAAGACCCTTACGAGTCCTGACTGAGGATTCTGCACAGGTGGCCTCTCGGTTTTAACTACTGGAAGCACCTCTGCTTCTTCAACTGCTCAAATATCACGCCTAGTGCACAAATGCTCTATCTCCCCCAAATCAGCTACTATCTGGGCAGCCTATTGAATCACAGCCTTCGAGGCCAACAGGGGCTTTAATATGGAAACTAATGTCACATATGGGTGAGAAGGGGCCTGCTGTAAGATTAAATCTTGCATACCTGCCGAGAACTTTACCATATCTGGGCTTTTAAACTAGTCCTCATATATCGCTTCTCTTACGCCCAGTTCACAAATATAATTTTGAAGGTCCTCCATGGAGGACCATAATCCTGTGTTTAATGGAATATCTGATTTGTTTGGCCAAACCATGCAACATGTTGTTGCCATTAACCAGTCTATTACTGAATGGTTCTCATTGTTATACTGAACAGCAGCATACAGTCTCTGTCTGAGGGCAGGGTGTACCATCATGGTGGCCAATTTTGATACTTCTGGCCCATTAACCATGATGCTTTCCACCTCTGAATCCCATAATTTAAGTAACCACATGGGTACACTTTTTCAGCCTCTGCCGAAATCACTGCACCATATTCATTAGTCCTGTTGGTGTATATGGCCTAGCCATTAAGAGTAAATGCATTTGGGCAGGGGCCATTGGTCAGGGGGCACCTCTGCTGGTTGATCTTGTACTTGCTTTGTCTTTTGGGTTATAATAGGATGGAGTTCCAAGGAATCTGCCACAAGTGGAACCTCTAAATCTAGAGTTTTTGTTTTCCTGTTCAACCAGGTCCATTACTCCAGAGGTGTAGTTATTATCTATTGAAATATTGCAGACCTGACCTATCAGGGAATCTAAAGTTGGTCTTTTCCCTGTTAATACATTAAGTTCCCATTCTAGTTTTTCAGTACAATCTTTTAATATCTGATTTTCACTTTCTAAGGTGTCAGCTCTTATCTCAGCTTGATTTAAAGCATTTAAAGGTGACCATGCCACCGTGGAGGTAGCTAACCGCCTTTCTTTTGTAGTTAGAATGTCTCCGTCCAATTCCTGGAAGTATTCCATCATGTGGAATGAGGAAACATTCCCCATAGTATGCAGGGAGCCCCATTTCTCAACTACAGTTGCTAATTAGTAATAAGGAGAACCCAGAAAACCTGGGATTTGTCCAGGGATCATTTTATTTAAAGGGGTGATGTTCTGCCCCCAACCCATTTATAGAAATTCCACAGAAAGGACATAGCATAAAGCATATTTGGCCTGCCTGGCTCACCAAGTGTACAATCAATGAATAAACAGATGTTACAGTATACCAAAGAGCTTAGCTACATAGTTATTACACCAAAGCAGAAAAGATAGAATGCTTACCTGTATCCTGGGCTCACTCATGAAACTCCAGAAAAGCAGATCTCCAGAAGAGATCCTTCCCCTCTGGCAGTCAGCTCTTAAGTGGGTCTAGGAGAGGTGCAGCCAGGCTCCACCCCTTCCAGCAGCACAGGAGAATTGCCTTCACCTGTGCTCCTGTGGCTGACTCAATGCTCGCCTCAGGTGATCAATCAGAAGTTCAGGCTGTGATTCAGCAGTTCCCATACAGCCTGGCATTTCTGTAACAAAAGTCTTGAAATAACAAATAGAGTTCAGCTGCTGTGAGATATTACAGGTGAATTTTCAGAACTGGCTGGATTTTTTTATGAAAGTTTCTGTCAAGAACTAAAAACCACTAACCTAATAAAAGGAGAGCAAAGATATTTAGAGCCAGGGTCCTTCCCACATAGCATTTAATCTGCTAGATCCTCAGAAGTCCTCAGCTCTGTCTTCTGGATGGGATGCACACTTAGCTTGAACGTGCAGGGCTTCATAGCAACAAGATTATCGTTTAAGCTTTGTTTCCAATACAGTCATTGCTGTATTCATGGCATTACCTAAGTATTTCTGCACTTATATATTTTCCTCTTTCACCTTCTCTGAGAATAAAATTAAGCAGGAATCAAGTTTTGTTTATTCATGTTCAGTCTATGCTGTGGGGCTGGCAGATTCCTCTGTTTTGATTTTCTCCAACAGCTGATTTGCATAGCATGATTGACCTTGTTCTTCCCTCTGTCAGGGTAGCATCATTTGCTTTTGATTTTGAAAACACTATCAGCCCTCCAAATGTCACTGAAGGGCAGCATCCACCTTTGAAGCCTTTACAAACTCAGCTAAAAGAGGAGGCAAGCAGGAACAGAGACCTGCAGGCAGAGAAATGTAATTCAGTGGTGCCAGCTTTTGGAGTTTCCACAGCGCTTACGCGATTTGGTATCTTACAGCCCACTTTCTGGAACTGGGGCAGAACGCAACTTCTTTAAGTGCTTTGTTCCTAACTTCGTATAGGAAGGCTTCAAAAGCAACTCGAAGGTGTGGAAGGAATGCAAATGTTTGTATTGTCCTTATATTCCTGTTATTTATCAACATGCTTTCCTGAAATGCAAAGCTGACAATGGAAAGTTAGTGTGAGGCCTTGGACAGAACGGTCATGTTATACTTCAACTTTTTGCTAGCATGTCTCTTCACTGCAGGGATGCTATTTATGGCTAGAAATTGGAAAAGGCCGTTAACATCTTCTTGAATTGTTTTTACAGCCCTGCATAGGAAATAGAGCTGAAATAGGGTTAGTCTGAGTGTGGGGGGAAGAAGGGAGTCTGTTTGTTTGTTTGCTTAATGTTGTTTGCTCGTTTCAAATAAGCTCCCAAAAACACAATGTCTAGGTTGAATTGAAAGGCCAAGTACCTGGGACACTGTGTTTGGAAAAAGCCAGTGCCTTGAACACGACTTTCTGCATTTTCCAACAGTCTGGCTCACAGCTTCCAGGCCTTGAGCCAGGATTCAGAGTCTTATCTCCTATGGTTTAAAACTCCTCAATCCTGACACTTAAAAATATTTTCTTTGATTACACAAACATTCCTGCACGTGTAAGGATTTGTTAGCAGAGAAATGGGCTGGACATTTGACATATGAGTATGAAAAAACTGCAAACAAAATGGAAAAAATTGCAATACTCATAGTACTCAGTCAGAAGAGAAGGGAGAAAAAAAAAAACAACTCATCTTTACCATTCAAGAGATCTGTGGTTGATTCTGTGAGTCCAAGATGTTGCCATGGGTAAATAAACATTTTTAACCTTCCCTTTGAGATCAAATATGGAGACAAAGGAGCTTGGAGTGCAGTGCTTGAATGACTGGTTGGTTTTCCCTCCTCTGGTCCCATACTTACATGCCCTGTTATTTGATGCTGGTTTTGTGTTCACAGAATCATAGAATATCCCGAGTTGGAAGGGACCCATGAGGATCATTGAGTCCAGCTCCTGGCTCTACGCAGCACCACCCAAAATCCAAACCCAGTGTCTGAGAGTGCTGTCCAGACACTCCCTGAACTCCAGAACACAGGGTCATGCCCACTGCCTGGGCAGCCTGTTCCATGCCCACTGCCCTCTGGTGAAGAAGTTTTCCCTATCCCCTTCCTGACCCTTCCCTCAAGCAGCACCATGCCATTCATTTTGTGCAGTTTGTTTGTGTAATACTTTTGGGAGTGTGCAGCCAAGTGGCAGCATTCCCTCAACCTATAGCTGGCAGGCCTGCCTGTGGGAGGATGGCCACATGCCTCCTCCATGTTCCTCTGCAAAAGGGAGAGTGCCATGCACTGCGTGTGCATCATCATCCTTCCTGCTGCTGGGTGGCTTTGCCTTGGGCCATCAGTGCAGCCCTGCAGCCATGCAGGCATACAACAGGCTGCCTAGAGAAGCTGTGGATGCCCCATCCTTGGAGGTGCTCAAAGACAGGTAGGAAGGGCTCTGGGCAGCCTGATCTGCTGAGTGGCAGCCCTGCTCACAGCAAGGGTGGAACTGGATGGGCTTCAATGTCCCTTTTTAAGCCAAACCATTCCATGATCTACATTTTCACACTCCTCCACCCCAAATGTTGTGCAGACCAAGGGGTGAAGATGGCCCTGTTCTGCTTCTGAAGCCACAATTCTCATGGAGAGTAACCTCACAACCAGAGGTTCACATGCAGTCCTGCCTCACAGATCAGTTCCTCTCAGCAGGACCCTGGATTGCAGCTGATGTAACGGTTTGTAACTCTTCCCTGCTTTGTGCCACCTGTTAGTCTGCAGTAGGAACCTATTTCCACAGTAAGGACTAGGTTGGGGAAGAATTTCTTACATCCTATTGCTAAAAGGCACCATATTTATACAGCAAGAACAGATTTGCTTCCTTTTCTCTCCTCACAGTTAGCAAGGAAGGGGACCTGAGTCAGACCCAGCCTGACTGCCCACACCAAGGCTGCAAACATCATCTGAACAACCTCACGCTTCTGTTTTCTCCTCTTCCAGGACCCATCCTTGGGACCAACCACTGTGTCCATGAGCCAGGGACAAGTCCTAGACAAATGCATTGCTGGGGGAGCAAGGGGAGAGAACGAAGCAGCCTGTAACATCCCCACTGTCCACCTTGCTCAATGATACCCAATCCGAAGCTGTTCAGCTCCATTTCACACTGAGTGGTTGCATTCACTCAGCCCTGCAGCCCTCCGCTCCCAGGCTGTGCTAATAAGCATGTTACTTTCCAGTGGCAATCACTGAGCCACTTGTGCTGTGATAGCAGCACTCATATCTAATCCCTTTAATTTAGATATTTACTCTGCAAACTGGTGGCTGTTTACTCATGTGGTTATTAATTGCCTCTACATGGGCAATGAGCATGCAGCAGCCTTGCCCCAGCGATGGCAGCGCTGTGAAGGATGGTTCCCACTGTGTGTGCTGCACCTAACGCTGCCGTGGAAGTGGTAACACTTTATTCCAAGTGCCTCTGTTCTCACGGACAGCATTGTTCTTTCTGCACTTTGAATTGCCTGTAATTTACAGACAGCAAAGTAATTGATTTGGCTCAGCTTACCTATGGGGACAAGGCAATATTTTATTCCTTTACTTCTATGGTTTTTTTGAACTTAAGTTATTCATGCAAGAAGTCACCAAGCAAAATCTACACTAGTTCTAATGCTGTTTCTAACTCCAGTTGTACCTCCGTTTCATGGAACCCTTATCATTTGGATGCACATTTGCGATGGTTCTTTTCCATTCCGGAACCTGCGTGCCGGTACCTCAGCACACAGAGCAGCGCAGTGCTTGTTTCCCGACCCCAAGTTCTACAGCTCATGAAGGACTGGGATGCTGTGGAAGCAAAACTGCGCTACACCACAGAAACAAAACCCGGCCATTCAGCACACTCACCAAAGGAAAACTAACAGAAACAGCCTCAGGCTTTGACCTTATCCAGAAGCCGCTCGTTTACACAGTTTCCAGCAAACCAGACTTAACTTTTGCAACGGTTTAGGTTTTGATAGAGCTCTGCCAGCCCGCGGTGCCCGGGCGGGCGCACAGGAGTGCTGCGCAGCAGCGGGCACGGACCGCGGGTGGGAGGCACAGACGGACCGGCCGACGTTCCACCAGCGCTGCGCCGAAATTGCAGAGCTCGGGAGCAAACTTCGTGCAGCCGCAGTCCGAGCCACAGAAGCTCGAACACGGTCAGCCCGCGCCCCGGGCAGCGTCTAACGCGCACGACAAGCGGCCGTCAAAGGCTCGGGATCCTGAGCCCGGGCCGCGGCGAGGAGGCAGGGAAGCCCGCGGGCCGCTGCCGTGGAGCCCCGCCGCCGGCAGGTGGCACCTCCGCCCCGCCCACCCCCGGCCGGCGGCGGGAGGGCAGCTCTGGGGCCCGGCGCCGCGCGGGGCGGGCGACCCTGTGCAGCCGGGGGCGGGGGTGGTCGAGCCGTGCACGCAGCCCTTATTTGTAAGCGCTTGAGGTGCTGAGTTAAGGGTTTCCTACTCTGCGGTGGGAAACCTGTCGGAAAGGACTAAAGGAAGCAACAAGCCTCGCTGCTCTGGTGGCGGTGTGCCTTCATTGCGTTCCACAACATCTGCGACTTCTAAGATAGTTTTCAGTACCCAGGAGGGCACGGGAGGGCTGTGACATCAGGGGATAAGGGAATGTCAGCACCTCCAGTGCTGTGTTCAGTTTGGGGCCCCTCACTACAAGAAAGTCATTGAGGCCCTGCAGCGTGTCCAGAGAAGGGCAACGAAGCTGTGAGGGGTCTGGAGCATAAGGCTTATGGGGAGCAGCTGAGGGAGCTGGGATTGATCAGTTAAAGGTCTTTTCCAACCTTAATGATTCTGTGGTGTGTCTAGGACAAGAGAAGTAGGAGAATGAAGGTAGAATGAGAGCCCCCAGTTCAAGCAATGCTGGTGATGCCCAGCCTACCGCGCCCAGCCCCTATGTCAGAGCATCAGCCCCTCAGGTCAGGTGCACTTTGGGGCAGTTTCTTTGCCCCAGAGCTCTTCCTATGGAGATAGTGAGGCACAGCACAGGAGTCCCCAGAAACCTGAAAGCTGAAAGTGGTTTCGTGTAAGGGAGGGCAGAAGCGTGGCACATCAGAGGCAATTGGAATGGGCAAGGAGGGTGGGATGTGTCTGTCTGAGGTGGGAGCACTGGGAATAGGTGATTATTGGCAGTTTGCTCATTCCTGAGACAGAGATCCAAGTGGATGACCAAAACCAGGCTTGGATCTTCTTGTGTCTCACTTGCTATGACTTATTTATAGGGTTTATTACTGTGTAAATAGATGTGGGAGGGAAGTGGGCCTTGCACATTTAACCTGAAGCCAGCAGTGGCAATAAGCTGCATGTTCTTACCACCAGCAGCCCAGAGCTGCCCTTGCACTGAGGGCTGGTAACAGTGTGAGGTGTGGTGCTTCATAGACATGGCAGTGTGGCCATGATGGCAAGACTGATGCAGTTGCTGCCACCTGAGCTAATAAGCTCCAGGTTGTTAGCTTGGGCAGTGTGCTGCACTGACATCAGGAGCTTGTGCTGGCTCCCAGACCACCAGCATGGATGCCTCTGGGCTGTTTTTCCTGGTTAAGCACAGACTCAGGGGCCAGGGTAACTACATCGTTCAGACTGCCTACCTCGCTTTCTGTAGCACTTCAGAAAGATGAAATAGTTCCTCAGCTTTTGTTCTCGCCTACAGAGGAGGAGATGACCAGAAAGAGGTAAGCTAAGGAAGAGCATGGGACCAGCTATAAGCAGCTTTTCACTGCCTACCCACTCTTACTTTTGTCTGTTTTCAGTCTTCAGATTTGCAGAGGCTTTGCATGTGAGTCCGCCTCAAATCTCCATACTGAGGCTGGGAAGAGGCATTGGATCGGACCTGTAGCCAGCAGAGCTCTACTCATTGCCACTGCTTGATTCTAGGATTTTGAATTATCTCATCCATAAGAAAGCGGGACAATCAGGTGAATTGTACCCAAATGACTTTTCTCTCTCACCACTGACTGTAAAGAAGCTCAGCGTATATGCCACCTCTAAGAGCACTGCTGAAGTCTGCAGGTACTGAAGTTTTCTCAGGGCTTTGCAAGGTCTGCCTCAAACCCCGCCATTGCATCAGGGCCCCTCACCTCTATCTAAAGCTGTACAGGAGCTCAGCATACTCCTTCCCTCCTTGGAAGGACTCAGAATGCTCCACTAATGAGTTCTGCACAGAGCGCACCAGCCCTGGCTCCTCTCATGATGAAGCAGAGCTGGTGGAGACAGCACCCAGTAACGCCATAGTGTCTACTGCAGAGACTTTGCTTTCAGGTTATCTTCCTGACCATCTGATGATGGCCATCTGCTCACCATTGTACCCTACATGCTGGGGGAGCAGGAAGGGGAGAGCTGAGGGAGGTTAGGTTAAGGCATAGGGAGCTCAAGTGTGCAACTCCTCTGTGCGTTATCCAAGCCCCAGGGCTGGGCTCACACCACACTCCGTGGAGCTGGCCCTGCCTGTCAGACAGCTGGGTGCTGGGAACCTTCCCCAGATTAGGTCAGACTTAGTTTCCAAGATCATTTGCAGTCTAGTGAAATGTAAGCCATTTCCTGCTAAAGAGATGGTTGTCTAAAGGCTCAAGGCACGGAAATTAATAACGTGCACTGCGTGTCGGCAGACACGATGCCTCAGTTGTTGAGTGGGAAAAAGCCCCGGGGAAGTGAGAGCTGCAATGATGAAAGGCCGTGAGCAGCTGCTGAAAATGTTCATGAACCAAGAGTAACTCTACATAAAGAACTAAAAATTAAAGCCTGGTTTGATTAAATGGATTTGAGAAGGCCAGCCACCTCCTGGAGAGCAGGAGGTGTGAGACGATCCAGGCTCTTTCTGAAGAGAGAAGATGTGCAACAGCTTGCTGGCCAAAGCACTGTGCACTGTGCTCCTGCTCCTGAGGCAGGCCGCGGGCTCCCAGAGCCAACTTTTCATCTTCCTTTAGTCCTGGTGCTCTTTGGCAGTACCAGTGTCCCTCTGCTCTTTGTCCCCCACACCAGAACACACACTCATGCACAAGCAGTGTATGATCGTGGGTGTGTGCAAGTAGTTCCAAAACTGCTGAAGTTTGGTCACCTTCACAAAAGTAATTTCAAAGGTGGTGAACGTTTCTGCTCTCAGTTAAATCACACCCAAAGCTCCAATTCTTTAGGTAGTGGGATTGCCAACACCACTGGTGGAAACTACGAATACTCAACATCTGAAAATCAGAGCACATTCACTTTTGTGTCTGACCTGAAAGAGCTGCCTGGGAATAATGCCTGATCATCTCCCCTGAGGATCAGTGCACCTCGCAGGGAGCCTGGAACCTTTGTCCTGCACACCACACGGGTCAGTGGGTGACAGCTCCTGCCTGAGTAACGGAGGGCTGCAAGGGAAGGGGCGTTTGTTAACACACAATGTGTCAGTGTGCCTGGAGAGGTGGGGTATTGTGGAGTGGGTGACCTCTTTGCAAAGTGGCTTTCAGAGTTCCTGGGCGCGCATCTGAGGTCCTCTTGCCTTTCTCTCTAGTTTGGGCCAAATGGGCTAAAGCAAAGGAAGAGAGATATAGCCATACAGGGGGAAACTGGAGAGATTGGAAATAGAAACAGAAGAAAACAAAATAAGACTGTGCCTGGGAAAATTGAGGTTAATACAGTTGGGGGAAATAATCCAAACCATTGCTACTTGATAGGACAGGGAAACCTGGAAAGCAGACTGCTGGCTGCAGGTATGTTGGTTAGCATCCCTGCTGCAGTGCAAGGCAAGGCTGCAGTTGGAGCTGCATGCAGAGGTGTCACATCACAGATGGGGATGTGCATAAGGCTGCACCAGAGCTGCACCTGTGCTGATGTGAGCATTTCTGTGCACCTCTGGCACGGGGTGATGCAGGTGGAGTGGGAATTGTTCAGAGAACACCACCACAAACCAGAGGTGGGAGGGAATGGCTCATTGAGAGAAGGCTGAAATAGTTCTGCACAAATAATATGTCCAAATGATGAGTAAGGGAAGAGGATGTGATAGCCCTCCACAAGTATTTGGAAGCTCTGAACACCAAAGGTGGCTCATTTAGGATAAGATTAGATGTAATTGAGTGAATTTATGGGCAGGAAAAATGTGTTTTATGTGAGGACACAATGTTCTGAATGGTACCAGAAGATACTAGTGTTTCCCAAAGTAGTGTGGAAATCCCCTTGGCATATACAGAACTGCTCTGGGTGTAAAAAGAATGTTCATCATTACCTGGAACTTTCCCTGCAGTCAGCTTGTACCGTAAAGGAGGGTTTTGCTGGGTACAGCCAGGAGAACATGGCAAGGGGCAGCTGGCTACAATCTGCTATCACCTGCAGTACTGGCAGTATCCCAGCAGTGGCAAGATGGTTTCATCCTACTGCATTCTTCCTGGAAATGAAACTTAAATCTGGATGATAGCAGCAAAATATTTCTCCTGTCCCATGGTGGTTGATTGCCCTCTGGGAAGTGAGGAGAAGACAGGAAGCGGTTTTAGAGAAACGGGATATGCACATATGCTGCTCTGTTGAGAGGAGCATCCTACAGGGCTGTCAGCCCAGCTAGAGCTGTACTGTCAGTGTAAGATACCCTCACACTGTGCAGTGGCAGATGAGCTATGGACAACAAGTTAGGGAAGGGAATGGAAGGGGAAGGGGAAGGGAGGGGAGGGAAGATTTCCTTCACCTTACCGATGACAAGGTGGTTCATGAGAGGACATAGAGCCCTTCATCTCTCATTTGAATTGCTGCAGGCAAGGCGAAGCCCCATCTTCTACATTCCAACACCTATCTTGGATGCTCTGAGTCACCCTTTGGGTGTCACTTGTGTTTCCATGACCATACAGACAACTCAGGTACTCAACTTTGGGTGCTCTGAGTTGTACTGCAATGTGACCATCTAACATACGTAGTGCAAACATTCCCTGTAATCTTTATTTATTTTCCAAAAGAAACCTGTGGCCAGGCACTGCATGATTTAAGTGCAGCAAATATTTTTGTTAGAAAAAAAAGTGGTGGGACAATTAAACAAATCTAGAAATTTTCTAGTGTATAGAGAGTATCTGTCAGTCTATTACGGTAATTCCTGGGATTGCAGGTCTCAGAGCCTCCAGGGAAGGGTCGCTCCTGTTCCACCACTAACTTTTCCTCATGGCACAGCTGAGCAAGGCAGTGTTTCAGCTTATGTTTTATTCAGTCCCTTTGCAAGTTGAGGCTTTTAAAGGCATTTCAAGGGAAAGATTCTAGATGGATCCAATCCTATCACCTGCTGATGTCTCTCTCAACTCTAGTTGGTATAAAAGAGGCAAAAAAGGTGTTATTTTCTATCTCTTTTCCTCTCCCATTCCCTGAAATATGTCACCTATAGAGGCCAGGATATTCAGTACTACAAATCCTGCACATTGGCTCATTAAAATGTCAGACTCACCACTGCAGACTCAGTGCGCTTGTTCCTACTGACAGCAACGGTCAGTGGGAGCTGGGGAAGTAGAAAAAATCCCACAACATTCTTTATGGTGCGATTAGAGATCAGAGTAGCTTTAAATTACATTAAAATCCGCTCGTGTCATTAAGCAGAGCTTTCAGGCTGTCCTGTCCAACATACGCGTGCAAACATTTCAGTAAGTTTTCCCTTCTTGTTTAACTCAGGAAATAGATGTGTGTTTGACACACCCCTGCACAGTGACACTGCGTTTCAAAGTGTTTGTGTCGCTGCTGATCTGCAGTGCATGGGGAAAATGGATATTTCTGCTGTGCCTCCAGCTTCTCTAGCGCAGCACCACACAAACTGCTTAATAAACACAGAGTAAAGTGAGAAATAAATCATTCTGAGGGAAGCTGGAGGTGCTCTGAGAGCTGAGCACAAAGCTGTCACTCTGCTTCTCATAGAATCACTGAATGGTTTGGGTTGGAAGAGACCCTTAAGAGTATCTAGTTCCAATCCGCTACTATAGGCAGGGACACCTCCCTCTAGACCAGGTTGCTCACAGTCCCATCCAGCCTGGCCTTGAATGCTTCCAGGGAGGTGGCATTCACAACCTCACTGAGCAACCTCTTTCTTTCTGATATCTAGTCTAAATCTACCCTCTCCCAATTTAAAACCCCTTATAAAGTCCCTCCCCAGGGAAAAACTCTTCCCATGTCTATTTTCAGCCTACAGAATGGAGTCAGCATCTACTACAAACTCTGCTTTTCCGCTTGCAGCCGGGCTCCTTGCACTTCCAAACCTTAGCTAACCTATTTCTTAGTGTGTAAACAAGTTTCTGCACGCAGAAATAGTGCAGTACCTGAAAATAAGCACTGACATTTCAGTTTGGAAAGCTGACCGATTGCTGTCACCTTACTCACATATACGAGGATGCCCATGCTCTCACATTCAGATGAAGGCATAGTTTCCCATATGTGGGACTTTTCTGTCCCCAAATATATCTAATAATGTTTCCAGCTTAACTCTGGAAATATCTTTAACAAGGACTATCTCACTTCTATTGAACTGATACAAAGGAAGCTCATTCAGTATAATCAAAAGGTTCCTCAGTTAATAAATTATCATTTTATTTTGTATGAATGTGCAAATGGTTCTCAGTATTGTTAAACATCTCATACTTGAACCAGTCTTTCACAGTATGACCAGGGAATTATTTTTTTTTCCCCAAAGGAAATCCAAGAGTTAGTGCTCCTGCTTCAGCCTTCATTTTCTGCTGGGACATTTCTAGAAGTGAAGGGAGCAGCAGTGACTGCCATCCGGGCTGGGGCACGATGCCCTGGGGACAGCCCCCGGGAGAGGTGGTGGCCTGGGCAGTGCTGTCCCACGCAGCCATCGGGCACTGCTGAGTACTCAGGGTGCCTGCACTGTGGCACACACCATTTAATTATCATGTTAAATAGAATCGTAGAATCACTCTGGTTGAAAAAGACCCTAAACATCATCAAGTCCAACCACAACCTAACCATATTACCGTAACTCTAACAACCCTCTGCTAAATCATGTCCCCGAGCACCACATCCAGACAGTTTCTAAACACATCCAGGGCTGGTGACTCAACCACCTCCCTGGGGAGCCTATTCCAGTGCTAACAACCTGTTCTGTAAAGAAGTTTTCCTGATATCCAACCTACACCTCCCCTGGCACAACTTGAGGCCATTTCCCCTCATTCTGTCACCTGTCACCACTGAGAAGAGACCAGCCCCACTCTCGCTATGATCACTTTTTTAATATTGGAAGAGAGCAATAAGGTCTCCTATCAGCCTCCTCTTCCCCAGACTAAACAGTCCCAGTTCCTTCAGTCTCTCCTCATAGGGCATATTCTACAAGTCCTTCACCAGCCTTGTTGCCCTCCTTTGGACCTGCTCCAGTACCTCAGTGTCCTTTCTGTATTGAGGTGCTCAAAACTGAACACAGTGCTCGAGGTGAGACCAGTGCTGACTACAGGTGCAGGATTACTTCCCTAGTCCTACTCACTACAACATTCCTGATACAAGCCAGGATGCCATTGGCCCTCTTGGCCACCTGGCCGCACTGCCAACTCATATTCAGCCATCAGTACACTAAAGTCCCTTTCCATCAGGTAGCTTTCCAGCCACCCCTCTCCAAGCCTGGAGGGTTGCCTGGGGTTGTTGTGACCAAAATGCAGGACCCGACACTTGGTCCTACTGAAACTCATACAGTTAACCTTGGCCAATCGATCCAGTCTATCCAGATCCCTCTGTAGTGCCTTTCTACCCTCAGGCAGATCAACACTCCCTCCCAACTTGGTGTCATCTGCAAACTTACTGAGGGTGCACTCAATCCCCTCATCAAGATCATTGATAAAGATGTTGAATAGAAGTGGCCCCAGTACTGAGCAGGTTTGGCACATTCTAGAAGGTTCCTCTTTTACCCTGCCCACTATTTGTTATGGTCTTCCATGCTGAATCACTATATTGCCAAGACTTCAGCTTGATATTTGGTTCACAAATTAGTGCCAATGATGATGCCCAGAGGTGGTCCCAGAGTACTCCTATTTCATGTCAGCTGCAAGACAGTGCTACAGCATTTCTTACTTAAAAAGAACTAAGGAAATTACACTCATGAAGCTGTCTCTGTCTCTGGCAGCACTGCTTCCAGACAGGGTAAGAAATTCTGCCATTAGGCCATCTCACCCTACACACTGGATCGTTCCTTTCAGAAAGATCATAATAATGGTGGGTAAGATTTCTTCCCATCATCTGCCTCGAAGCCATGGCTGTCTCTGAGGTTATGGCTGACCCATCCCCACGCATTCTCTCTCCCCACATTGGCTATGTGGCAACTTGCCACCCCCACAGGTGCATGGAGGAAGCTCAGGCTGGTACCCAGGAATGCCCATCCTGCCTTCCCCATCCAGACTGCAGGCACATCTCACTGACTTTGCAGTGCTTTGGCCTAAGCTGATGTGACAGATCTGGTGTATTTCCTCTTGCAAATGAAAAATGGCATACACACCAGTAATACCAATATTATTATATATATTTTTAATTTGAACTTCACACCTAATTTTTACGTAAAATATGCATTTTGAGATGTGTCGTCCATTGTAGCCCAGCTTTCCTCATTGACAACGACTGCAGTTTTGGGAAGAGTGACTTGATTACTGTGCTTCCCAAGCAGTGCCCACCACTGCCAAGCTCTGACTCAGTGGTACCAGTGTGCCACTGTGCCATCTGCACCTTCAATAATGCCACACGCATCCCAAACACCCACATCTGCTCAATAGGTTTGCAGCTTAAGTGATTTCTCAGATACGCAAAGCAACATTCTCTACCTGGAATCTTGCTTGGAAAATGTTTGACATTTCTATAGCAGGCATTTGCTCACTTAGGAAAAAATTATCCAGAGAAAATAAGGCCTGTGCTGCCCAGCCAGCTCCTACGCAGCTTGCGAGCAATTCCTGCTCTTGTCTCCATTCTGTGAGCCATGGGTTCCTGTGGGAGGGATTCCTCGGCTGCCCACAGGCTGCTTGCTCCCCCAAGGAGCTCTGCTTTAGTGTTCTTAATCTGGCATGGTCTGTATGCTTTTTTCTTGACAGCTTGCTAGCTGAGGATCAGCAAAGCTTTTTTTTTTTATTATTTAACTTATAATTTCTCAGTAACGTAACAGGTCCTGTAAGAGGATTTCCATTTTCACTTGAATATGAAAATCCCCAGCAGACAATCCATACTTCCCACTTGTTAAGCAGGCCTTTTGAAAGCCCAGCTCTATTTTAAAGTATCTCATCTTTTTGTAATTTTTAAAAATTTTTTTTAATAGAACTGTGTACATATGGTGAGGTTGGGCCATATCATCACATAAAGACTTGGATAAAATCAAATACAGATTAATACACATCAGCATGAAGATGCAATCTCCTGTGGCTGGTTACCAGCGCCAGTATTGCTACTGGAGGCAGTACTGGTGGGTTGGGGTCCTGTTGTATCCTAACTGGTATGCAGAAGGGTGTGTACAGGATTGGGATGAAGGCTCGGAGTAGCCTGGTGCTGGCAGCAGAGGCACTTAGCTTGGGAAACGGAAGCCTGGGTGGGAAAGCACAAACGTAGCGCTGGTCACAGCTGGGACACCAGGTTGTGATGCCCTGTGTTGTGTGAAGAGGGTGAGCCCAGCTGTTACAAAGTGCATCCTGCACAGGGAAAGAGGAACAAGAGGATTTGCAGATAACTGCCAAACACTCAGGTGAGGACAGGAGGGCAGAGCTGGTGTTTGTAGCAGTGTCTTTTCCTTCTCAGAACGCAGAAATGCTGGAAGCAGCCTAGGAGGTGAGGGATTGTTAGGAGGCTAAAGATACCTGGCCGCTTCTCTCCCAGCTAACACCATAATGCACAGAGGCATCCCCCTCTGGCATGTGTGTTGTAGTCATACACATACATACATATCTACACAAAGAGGGGAGGGAGGCAGCACCGTGGCTGTCCATAGCCATGTACTGACCAGGGCTATCTGAGCCCCCGGCTCTACCTTCAGACAAAATGTAGCCTCAGGCAGCAGGACCTGATGGCACAGCATGGCCCAAACATGTATTTCTTCCTTGTAAACCACAGACTGGGGAATTTGGCTGCTGTTACCTGGGATATAATTAATCCACCCTATCTTACACTTTTAATTACATCTCCACTCGAGTATCCAAGTCTTTCACAACCCCAACACTTCTAAGGTGAAGAGAAAATACTACAGCTGTGGTGTTACAGGGAGAGGGAATGCAGCATGGAGACTGAATAAGCAGGGCAAATGAGAGGAAACTTGTATAATGGCTGAGAACAGAGCCCAGATGTACCAAGGGTTTGTGCTTTAAATACAACTCTAGGATCCTTCTCACTCATGATGCCAGTATAATGGCATTTCCTCTCCTGGAATGGTGTGTTTGGCTCTGGCCAGCATCTCTCTCTCTCTGGAAAGTCAGGGGGAGAGAATGAGAAGGAAAAAAGGCCAGAGAAGCACAGTCCAAACAAATCTTGTTGGGCAGAGTATCTCCCTACAAGGCATGGGGCAGTTGTGGGACTGCAAGGTGCCTGCAAGGGGCTGGGCTCAGGAGATGGGGTCAACTCACACTCCGCTCTGCTGCCCTGCAATGACACCTTAATATCACTGGGCTTCTCTGCCAAGTGAAAGTGCTGCAGGGTGCAAGGTGAATGTCTGCCAGAGGTGGGTGTCCTACACGTATGCCCTGGGGAGGGACTGAGGTTGCTGCCTCTGCCATGAGAGGGAAGCATGCAGGTGGGCAGTTGTGGAACAACAGATGTGGCACAATGGATGTGGCATGATGGGCATGGCATGATGAACGTGGCACAGTGGATGTGGCATAACAGACATGCCACTTGGCTCCCCTTCAGCACCGTGTACAGCAGTCCTGGCAGAGGCAAGCCCTCGGTCAAGAAAACCAAAGCTCAGCTTTATGAACTCTGAAGGCTCTGATACGTGGTGGTGATACAAATGCAAAGTGTTCTTTTTTTCAACCCTTTATTTTTCCAGCATGATCTGCCTCAAGTAACCCATGCACTTCACTGTGCAATTGTAAAACAATGTTTACACAAAGGAAAGTCTTGAAAAATAGACAAGAAAATAGGTTAATGAGACCAAAACAGCCTTCTTAGTTTCTTAGCAAAACACTTCCCAGATGGGTTATAAAAAAAAAAAATCTTTATCAGAGCTTTTGACACTGCGTAATTACATAATGGATCTCTTCCAGTTTATGCTTGCTACCCACTGAAAACAGCAAATTATTTATCAAAAATTCTTGGTTTATAGAAAGCCACGAGGCTCAGTGTCAGAAATACAGGCTTCAATGGAGATGTGCTGTGGACGTTAATGAGGCCAAGCTCCCCACGTCCATACAGCCAGCAACCCAGCAGGCTGCAGGCCCTTCTGCCCAACCAGGTGCTGCCGTGCTTTCAGCACTGTCACTCACTCAGGCCTTTGCCTATCCTGCCAGCCTGCTGAGTTGCTATACTGTGACAGAGACAGAAAGAAAGTTCTCCATAAAGTCTGTACCCAAAGGAGTGGCTCCCTAATACAGATGGGGAAGTGCAATTGCCTGATTTCCAGCCTTTTTTAGAGAGCCCTTCAGTGTTCCTGTGGTAAGCAGCAGCTCAGAGCTGTGGGCATCTGCTTCTGTGCTTGGAAATGAGGGAGACCAGCAGAGCCCACAGCATCAAAACCCAAGGATGCTTCAGCTCTTTCATCCCACACATCACCTATCCCAAAGGCATCCTCTCCTCAGCCACATCTCGTTTACCACCACTGGAGGCCAAGGTGACCCTGCCATCCTTTGGCTTGTTACCTTTGGCTCTACAAAATCCTGTTTTCCCTCCTGACATATACAGCAGAATGAGCAATTTATTGTCCGTAAAGCTGGGGTCCCTCTGTGAGAAAGCATCTTTTCCCACATCTGCAGGTCTTGCAATCACTTTGAAATCTGAGATACACTTATGGTTGGCTCCGTTGCTTTCTGCACATGTTAGTGTTAGTGGCTGTGGGATTTCCATGCAACTTGAGACGGAGTTGCTTTGGTGACCACATTCGTGACCTGCCTGAACCCTGTCACTGAGGGTCCTTTGGCAGCCTCCAGCCCCCATTCTTAGTTTGCACAGCTCTCTCCTCTCATGCTCAATAGGAACTTCCTGTAAACATTTGCCAGTTTCTCTAAAAATCTCTTCTACTATGATGGCTACAAAAAGCTTTCTAAACACCAGTGTTGGGTATTAATGAGGCTGATTGTGTCCCACAGTCCCTTGGCCCAGTATCGTACACTGCCTTTGCAGGACCAGCATCATGTCTATCCTCTGCACTGCTCCTGGAGGGGATGGTCCAGTATGAGCCATACTGTGTAAGACTGCAATTAAAGAAGTGAGCAAGTGCTCAGAGCAATGCTGGGGAAGGTACTTACTGGAGCACTGGTAGGAGAAATCAAGAAATTCCTCTGACAAGTAAGTTATTCTAGATATCTTCCTTCATTCAGACCAGGCTATCAGGACCTGTGCTGATCGGTCTGACTGCCTTTACCCTCATCACAACCTGCTTCTTCACTGACTCCTCAGCCTCTGACACTCTTCACTTTAAGAGCCTGCAGACATAAATCAATTGGAAATAAAAGTTAATTTGCAACATCAAAAACAGTCACATTTGGAAACAGCCTAATTTCCTGATACTCAAAAGCACATCACATTATAATTTATCAACCATCACATTTTTAATGATGTCAGACATTTGTCATAAAATCACCGTTAGATTGGTATCTAATGGCTTCTAATAAATGTCAAAATGAACTTGCAGATGCCTATTTGAAATATATTAGGAGCCATTAAACAGCAGTTAAAAGGAAGTTTCACAAATAATGTTTTATACTTGGTATGTCACAGAGCCACACCAGGAAGGGACAATGACATTTTGAGGAACCTTTAAAGTACTCCCTCGTTTCACACACTTCTGTAGCAATGCAGTGCATACTTCCCCATAGAGCAGTTCCCATCCAGAGCCCTTCCTGCAGGACAAGCAGGGCTGTGAGTGGGAGGCAGCTGAGAAAGAATCATAGAGGCATCATAAAATGGCTTGGGCTGGAAGGGACATCAAAGATCAGCTAGTTCAACCTCCTGCTGCAGGCAGGGCTGCCACCCAGCAGCTCAGACTGCCCAGGACCCCATCCAACCTGTCCTTGAACAGCTCCAGGGATGGGGCACCCACAGCTTCTCAAGCTGAGCAGAGAGGCAGCATAAGGCTACCATGGTGCACATGCACTGTGCCCTGAAGCACATGCGACTCACTACTGACTCAGAGAAAAGAGCTCACACCACTGTGCCACCCTCCCTGCTGCCCTTTCCGTTTTTGCTGAGTCCATGTCCGAGCAAACCTCAGCTCATGTTGATGGCACAGTGTGGAATGGTCATGTCCCAGGCTCTCCTGGCAGGGCACTGCAGAGCCCTTTGCCTTCTAGCCCAAACTCCTGAAGAGCAGTGCTGTGCTGAGAGCAACCAGGGGCCAGTGCTCCATGCTGCTCTGGAGCTGTTGCTTGAAAGGTGCCATTTATCTACATATATGCAGACAGATATATGTTTTACATAAAATATATTCCCAGGTATGATGCCCTTGGTTTCTCTCACAGCACATAGCCTACTTTGAGCTGCTGTACCTCGTAAGTGTCTGACATTTAAACACCAGGAATCCCCTGACAGTCACATGCCTTATCAGTCCGATCACTGCTCAGACAAGGTTAAAAGGAAGGGCTTAGTCCCACCACGCTTCATTCTTAAGCGAAGTTCCCTCTCTCTTCACATCAGCCCCCAGAGAGGAGAAGGGAGGTGTGTGGCTGGGCCTGGGCTCCTCCTGCTGGGGCTCAGGGAGATGCAGACAGATGGGACAGGACATTCGGGGGGGGGGCAAGCGGCGGGTTAGTGCATTACAATGAGGTGTGAGCAGCAGTGACAGCCTTTGTGTCAGTGCACAGCTATGTTGCTACATTCCACCTTCTCTCCTGTTTGTTTCTGGCGGTACTATGGATACTTTCCTCACCCATTTACGCAGCTGAGATCTGATCCCAACTCAGAAGAGTGAGAAACACCACTGCTGCCTCCACCCACCCCGTCACCTGCTCCTCAGAGAACCCATTTATACAGCGATACAGGAGGTGTGTATTTGCATATTAAACGGATGGAGAAAATATGTGGCATATGTTGCAAACAGAACTAATGTCTAAACACACATGTAAACCTGGGCTAACGGGTCCTGCCAAAATATTGTAACCATCTGTTTTTACTTAGCTGTTTTTGAACAAATTATGTTTATTATGTTAATTTATTTTACTGTCAACAACACCAAATGACAGAGTTGCTGCTAAACAGCATCATTATATATCACATTCTGGCATAATACCAGCAGGTTTTTTTTTAATGTGACAGGAATAAATGCATATTAAAATGTCAATTTGTTTAAAACCTAGTTCGGGCTGGTAAATACATCTGCACAAACCCAGCGTGTTCCAACATACACTGTCTGCACAAAGACTCCTTAAAGACAGGGTGCTTTGGTGAGGCTTGGAGAAGGACGTGGGGTGCAGGGGTCCTGCCTGGATGCCTAGAGGTGGTGTGAAGGGGGGCTGCTAAGTTCCTGCTCTGCCACATTGAAGAGCTTTGAGAAGCTTCTTGCATGGCTGCCTTAGTTTGCAGCATCCTGGAACGCACCCTTTGACAAAACAAGACAAAAAAACTGAGACCAAGCATGGAGGAAGCGATCTTCATTTCAGGACCATGTCCTCTTCCCCAGCACACCCTGTGTGTCTGGGTGGGAGTCCCCAGGAGCAAGTGACAGTGAGGGCTGCTTTGGGGACTCAGCACTCTCTCACTACATTGCATGGTGTTTTCCTGCGGTGGCACAGACTGCTTCTGGTGGCCACATCTGCAGTCCTTTGCACAGGGGAAAGACCCTGCTCCTCCCAGCAACCAGGTCGAGGAGGTGACTGGAAAACCCCAGCCCACCTCACTTCCTCTACTGGGAGAATAGGCTGTGGCCCCACACAGCAGAGAGTTTCATGTTCTCCAGAAGATGGCTAGGGAAGCGAAGCGGGGAGTCCTCTGGCCCATGAGCCAAAACCAGGAAGAAGGCACCATCCCACCCAAATATTCCTCCCCCAGAGGAATGTCTTCCTCCAGAGGATGAAAAAGAAGCAAGTGGTAAAGGTCAAGGCAAGGCCACAAGGGCAAGGAGTGCTCCGTGGCCTTTACAAACCCCCATGCCTCTAACAGTCTGTTCGGGTAGCTGGAGGCGGTTGTGACATATAAGCCAGTGACAAGGTGATATATTGCAGGATATGGTACAACATAAAATGCAATCAGGCTGTGGCCCTGCAAAGACTCGTGGGTTTGCGTAATGATGCACACAAGCAGTGCTGCAAGCCCCATGGATGGCTGTGGCACAGATGGTTAAAAGCCCTGCTTAGGTATGGCCAGTGAGGGACTATCCAGCCCTGAGAAATCCTAAAATAGCTCAGTGCTGCCACTAACGTTGAATTAATTAGCTGAGAAACAATCAGAAATGTGACACTGCCTTCTGGGATCAGGAAGCAGGCATCTCGGGACAAAATTGTAAGACGAGGAACAGGCTCCCTTTAATTAACCTCAGGCTTTTGAATAGCACAGCGAAGAAATACCCAGTGTATAAATATTTTGATATCTCACTAACAAATATTATAAGCCATCACACCTTTGTTTAAACCTCCGTCCCCAACAAGTCCGGGGCTGATACGCAGAACTGTAAAGCAATCAGTGTTAATAGCGTCCATTACAGCACTGGCCCTTGCAAAGCGCGGCGCCGCGTGAGGCCGCACACCAGGATGCACACTTGGGGCACTGCCCCCTCCTCTCTCTAAGTTCTGTTTTTACTAAGAGAAAGGTTACAAGGTTTATATTTCAGGAGTTGAAGTCCTGAGAAAATAAACCTCAGTCCAAGTACTTGTCCAGCCTACAACAGATATTCCATAAAACGTATGGGCTGATTTCACGCTTATGGCTGCTCATTTTACAAGGGGATGATTAAGATGGTCATGGTTATGTTGGCGTTTAGTCCAAAAATGCCTCAGCTGCTCTGGATTCATTTAAAACCATAATGTACCTCTGTGTGCAGAACGAGATCAGCCAGCACTCCCCTGCTCTGCAGCCATGCAGACCCAGCTCTTCGCTTTTGACAGCCTTTCCAGCACGGTTCATTAGACACCGTTTGCTCCATCTCTCTCCTCGCAGCCTGCCATCTCCCCCTCCTCTGGTACCACAGAGACCCAAAGCGGGCAGGGTGCCTTTGCGAAGGGATGAGCTCTCATTACTGCTTTCTGGATGCCATCTCACACAGTCTGTTAGAGCGCAGCAAACTCGGACGAGCAATTTCTTGACAAGCAGTGGGAGAACAGTTCTACAGCTTTGTCCCCCAAGGCCTTGTGCCCCAACCCAAAGTAGAAAGGAGCTGGCACTGTCAGGAGAAGCAGCCCTCACCCCACCGGGGGGAGAAGGCTTTCATGGCACACTCATTTCTGGGCTTTATTCCTGCCATGGCCCATCCCCAGCAGTCACACAGAGAGATTAAAAGGGCAGACTATGAGTCAAAAGGGGTAACCACCTTTTCCCACTTTAATCTGATTTGGTTGTCTCCGGCTCCTCACACACACTACTTGATACTTCCTGCTCTGTGAGATTGTCTGCAGCTGCCCAGCATCTCCTCCCCTCACCTCCTCACAGCAGGACACTGCTCTAGGTTTATCTCCTCACTGTAAAAAGCAGAGGCATTTATTGCTGCATTCATGTTATGTGATTACTGGGTAACAGAAATAAACTGCTTGTTCCTATACTATCATAGATCACTTTGCAGAGCACAGGCTTCAAACAACAGAGGTAGAACTCTGCAATGTTTTCCTGTGAAGCAATCTTTCTTTCTTAAAAACAAAACAAAACAAAATCCACAACAAAACCTAAAAACCTGAAGTCAGTATCTTCCCACAACTGCAGCTGATTTCCTGTGTAAACGAAAACCATGTGATATTCCATAAATGCTTCCAGCTCTAAATTACAGGAAATGAAAACCATTGTGGAAAAGGAAAGCTTTGGAAAAAATTCCCAGATCAGATATTGCTATAACTGCACTGCAGCCCAATGACAGGTCGCTGCTCTCTGACATACTGGCAGACATTAAAGGAGCTGATGGCCGACAGTGTGTGCTGTCACCCAGCCCCACACAGCACCTGGGCATCTCCCACAGCCAGAGCAGTGCTGCTGGGGTGAGCAGCTGGAACCGGGGCTGAGGTCCCTACAGGGAAATGTTTTTACTTGGCTTTGTGAAGGTCGGTCTCTGAGCTTTCAGCTGTGTTGAACTGCATGTGCCCTGTGCTGTCACAACTTGCAGTTAGCGGCCCACACACACCCACAGCTGCACACACACGTGCTTTCCCACCACCAAGGGCTTGGTGGCTCTGAAGCTCTGCACTGCTCAGTAACTTTATCTGCAATAAGAAGCCAGGGTTGTACAATGCTGTATGAGCCCATGCTGGTAGAGAACATAGACAGTAAATCGGTAGGAAAGGACAGCAACTGAGCTCGCCCCATCCCACCTGAGTTTTGAATGTATTCTTGTTTCTTTGCAAGTGCTGTTGCCCACAGCTAGCAGTGGAGGCTGTGGGAAAGATTTCATAGAATCACAGAACTATTTGAATTGGAAGAGACCTTTGAAGGCCATCAAGTCCAACCCCTGTGCAGTGAACAGGGATACCTACACTAGATCAGATGCTCAGAGCCCCATCCAGCCTGACCTTGAGTGTCTCCAGGCACGAGGCACTGACCACCTCTCTGGGCACCCTGTGCCAGTGCCTCTCTACCCTTACTGTAGAAAAACTTTTTCTTTATATGTCCAGCCCTATATATGCAGTCTTATATATTCAATCTTATATCAGCCATGCTTGCATGCTACTGTGGTTTGTGGTGTAATTTCTAACAATCTAGGTTGTCTCCAGTTTTTCATAGGTCTCTTTATGGGGAGCCACTGCAGCCCCCACGGCTGTGGTAATCCCACCGCCAGGCAGATCCTCCTTTCAGCCTGGCTTTCTGTGGCTCTTACCATCTTCCTGGCAAGGCCAGTGGCCAGGTTGAGATTTATAGATGCTTTTCTTCTCCCGGTGTCCTCCCATGAATGGCTGTAGAAAGGGGACTTTCATTCCAGTGACCTGTGCATTCTGCTCATTTCTGTGCACCCCAGGACACTAAATCAGCTCAGCACCATCAAGAAATACAGATTTCAGTTCAGCAAAGTAATTGCAATGCCCTTAGATAAATTTGCTAATTTATGCTAGGAGTATTTTTTTCAGCTTGTTCAGCCAAAATAATTACAAATCTCCCCTTGAACTAATGCAGTGAATAATTATGAGAGTGAAAAGAGGTTGCAGTGAATTACTCACGTGAAGGACAGTTCTTAGGTACACTGTCATTCATTTCTCATTCCAAACATCAGAGGAGCGACGCATCACCCACCCTGTGCACATGGCTCTCGCTGTGTGTCCAACTGACACCTGAGCATCACAGTGCCCCTTCAGATGCTTTAAGCATTGCCATCACTTCTTTACATGTACAACATTTAGGGCAATCTCTAATGCTGAGGATGCTAAGTTCTAGGCGAGCCTACTCTTGGTTAGATGATACAGACAAGCATATTTCAGCCATATGCATGTGGGCTAGCACTGATTTCAGCCTTGATATCAGCATGTGGCAGATTTCTGATGGGGCAGAGGGCCACACATCTGATGCCAAAGGAACCCAATTTGCACAAACCGAAGACTTCAGCCAATACTTCTCATAAGCTGTTCTTGCAACATCCCAAATAAGAAGCTTCAGTGCCAGCAGAATCATTAAAGTGAGCTGCTTTGCCCATTCCCTACCCAGCAGACATTTCTGTTAGTGTAGGTCATTAGTTATTCCTGAGGTAGTTGCGTTATCGCATTGAATCTTAATCCATCTAATTCATCCCAGCACACTCCCATTTGTTTCGAGTGCTTGCCTTTTAAAATACCATTAAATCATGTCAGAGGCCTTCTCTGCACCTGCCAAGCAAGCTGCATGCATGCTGCGTTTGTCTTTGCCAGGTGAATTCTATTTAGCCTGTTCCTGGAGAAGACAGCTCGTTGCAGATCCCATTTCTCCTTCTCCTATTTCTCCTTCCCAAGCAGACTTCCTCACATGCAGTGACGGGCTTTAACTATAACGCCGCTGGGCTGCAGGCAGCCAGCACTGTCCTGAGCAGCTGCTGGTGGGTTCTGTTGCCTTCAGGAGCCTGGGTGTCCCACTTTCTCTTGCTGAGAAGTTATCAGAGGGAAGAGAGAGGATCGCCTCTGATAGTGTAACACAAAAATAAAGAAATCCCAACAAAGCCGCCTTATTCTGCATAAAGCCCTTTGGTTAAAAATTCTTAGCAGGATGCTAAAAATAGAGAAACTGCTGAGATCAGTGCACAGCTTTAAACCAAACATATAAATTAGTAAAGAAATGGCATTCTTGATGCTAGATAGCCTATAAGAGAATTACACAAAGGCTTTTACAGAACAAAGGAACCCAAAAAACCCTAATCTCACTTTGATGGAAAAAAGTCTCTGATTGTTCCACCTGCCACTTCTCTCTGTGCCAAGAAAAACTCGAGTATCCACCAAAAATACTGAAGGGGAGTTAAGCATTGCATTAAATTTATGTACCACCAGAGACTAGGATTGTATGTGCTGACTGAATTTATTCTAATAATGTAGATGGGAAAAATCCATACCACAAATCACCTTACTTAGGTTGGTTTCACAAGAACTATTTACCCAAGAGGGAAACAGCCCTGAATGCTGATTATTTGCTCTCTCACCCCAGAAGCAAAAGCTACACAGAGCCTCAGATCTTTTTCTAGTATATCCCAAGGAGCTGAGGGGCACTCCTGGGATCAGGGGTGGGAGAAGGAGAAGGAGAGGGAGAAGGCAAAGTTCCCAGCGTCGGGGTAAGGCCCCTGGGAAGGCTCAGGAACAAAGCTGCACAAATCCACCTTCCTTAACAATTGTAGGACTTGGTAACCTTGTGGGGAAGCCAGAACGTCTAAGGGCAGCCTACTTTGCAACTGTGTCTTCAGCAGCCAGTTCAGTGCCTCTGCCCATACAGGGCTCTGCAGCCAGCAAAGTTTCCAGTTAGCACCAATTTGGGGTTTTAATTGGGCAGATACACATCCCTGGGAGGCAGTATGAGACCCCTCCACTCACACTGTGTAAGCCACCAAAAAACATTAAATTTAGTAACCACTTTCAGTCACTACCAACCCACACTAGATTTGAACCATCCACTGAAAGGGGAAAGGTTAATGTGAGCTAATTTTTTTAATCATTGCTGTAACATTAGGAAGAAGCTCTGCTAACCTTTTGCGGACTGCTGACTTATTGCCTGGTGTTCATTTGGCTGATCCTACAGGCTACAGTCATGATAGGGGAGTTTCCCAAGGGAGCAAATAAAATCCGAGAGGTCCATTTTTCTTCTCAGCACTTGCCTGCTATAACACTGAACCCTTTATTAAAAATGTGATAAGCCATGCAGTATATTTTCCTGTACATTACAGCCTTTAATCTTGAATGCTAATGACAGAAACGTTACCATTAGCAGGACCATATTTTGCTCCACACTTTAGACATTCTTTTATAACCACGTTTTCCTGTCCTCTTTCAGGCAGATGGTAACTATTTCAGCTTGAATTCCATTTTATATTAGCATTAAGAGAGATTGAAAAAACAAGCTAAGTTATAATATAACTAAAATAGAAGATGGTGAAAGGTCAAACAGTTTTTTCTTGCCATGACCACACTCCGACTTTGCTGTTACTAGGTGTGTGCCTCAAAACTGAAGTGAGTTTTGTAAATACTGCTGACAAAGAGGATTCAAGCCACCTCAGTCACCAAATCATGCTGGCTTGACTTGTGCCCTGTGCAAATGTTGGAGGACAAATTATTGGATGATCAGCTGGAAAAATCGTGTGTTTATAGAGCACGTAAAAGGCACGTTGGAGAGTAGGGCTTGGTCCAACAGTTAATAATAATGCTAGTAAAAAAGGAATTCCTACAGTCTAATCCCAGCTACGTGTTTCTCTGTGTACTTGGCACAAATCTTTGCAGCTTCCCCTTCTTTGACCTTTTTAGCTGTTAAACATAGGCAATAGTACTGAATCCTGTAAGTCACAGTGTTGTATTTATTAATGGTGTTGCCTCTGTTTAAAAGGTTACCGTCACATTTCCAGTACAGTTACAGCCAACACCTGAAAGATGCCATGGGTTAACCACCACACTTCTCCAGGCAGGAAAGCAGTCACAAAGAAACATGTCAGGTGTGAGCTGGGGACTGGGGGTTGGAGGCACAAGGAACACCTACCTAGGAGAGGAGGGACACCAAGGCAGACACGTGCTGTGTGGCTCATGTACAGGCAGCACCAGGAGGCACCTGGAGATTTGAAAAGCCAGTAAGAGAGCCTGTCAGGGAAAAGTGATAGGTGTGACAGGCCTTGATCTTCACAGGCAAGACTGAAAGATACAGCACTGATATAGCAAAGCAGAGGGGAAGAAACCTGCTCCTGCAGTGGACCTGATTTTCTCCTTGTCTCTGGACTCAGAGCCCATGGCTTCAGACAACACTTCATCCCACTAATGTGCAGGAAAGGCCAAGCACAGCTCCTCTCACTTTAAATCAATGTAATAGTGTTGGCATGGACTGTATACTTTATCTTTGAAAATCATTATTTCTTAGTACCAAGACTTTTCTGCAGGCAGCACAGCTCCCTGGGGCAGCAATCCTCAGTGCCTGGGCTGCAACATCAGCTCCAGCTCCAAGAAGCTGGGGAGCAGCTGGGCTGTGTGAAGATCAAAATGAAGTGAGACTCGGCAGTGCTAGGAAGGCATGGGATCAACCCTCTGCTTGGGAAAGCCTAGTTGCCTTCCAGCTGCTTGCCTTTTTGCTCAAGGCTGAGGAAAAGGAGAAGAGATCTCTGGATTTTAAGGCAGGGACATGACTGCTTGTACTGAACACCACACATTTTTTGCATTTATGGACAATTTTTAACTCTTATATGTGATTTTTTCTATTAATTTTAAGTGGATAAATCAAATATTTGAAGATCAGCAGCCTCATAACCACGGTGTTTAAGTTTTTTCCCCCAAATCTAAACTGTTCAAAACTCCATTTTGAATTGTAGGGGGGTCAACATGTGAGAACATGAGCTGCTGAGAGCCCTGCGTTACTGGAGCATCTCCCACTAGCCTTTCAATGGGAAGATGCTCTCATTAAAATCTTCATGTTTCTGGCCCAATAAATCAGTATTCTTTCAATCTTCTGTTTTCATTAACAGCTCTATATTATAAGCATCATAAATATTACCTGCTGCTGAGGTTCTGTCATGATTGATAGTCTCAGTGTTTTGCTGCTACTTGCATTTGCAGCCATGCTTGACGTAATCAGTGCTACTGTCTTTGGAGGATCACAGAATCATAGAATGGCCTGGGTTGAAAAGGAACACAATGATCATTTAGTTTCAACCCCCCTGCTATGTGCAAGGTCGCCAACACCAGACCAGGCTGCCCAGAGCCACATCCAGCCTGGCCTTGAATGCCTCCAGGGATGGAGCAACTACAACCTCTCTGTGAAACCTGTTCCAGTGTGTCACCACTCTCTGTGTGAAAAACTTCCTCCTACTATCTAACCAAAACCTCCCTTGTCTCAGTTTAAAACCATTCCCCCTTGTCCTATCACTATCCACCTTCATTAACAGCCATTCTCCCTCCTGTTTATATGCTCCCTTCAAATACTGGAAGGTCACAATGAGGTCTCCCTGAAGCCTTCTCTTCTCCAAGCTAAACAAGCCCAGTCCCTCAACCTTTCCTCAGAGGAGAGGTGCTCCTCTCTGATCATCTTGGTGGCCATTCTCCTCTGGACTCATTCCAAGGTCTTCGTGTCTTTCTTGTGCTGGGGGCCCCAGGCCTGGACGCTGTACTCGAGATGGATCCTCACAAGAGCTGAGTAGAGGGTGACAATCACCTCCCTCTCCCTGCTGGCCACTCCTTGCAATTACAGTACAGTAGTACTAAAACGTGATCAGTTTTCCTAACTAGCAGAAAAAACATTGAGTCAGCAATGAGCTTAATTAGCACAAGACAAGAAACTTTTGCTCTCCAAGACGCTGTAGGGCTCTTCCTTGAGAAGAAGGCACGCTGACCCTCCTTGCTGTCATCAGTTTGGTTACAATTTATTTTGTTACATAAAGTTCCTGTCTGGGAGATTTTATCTGTGCATTTCCCTGTAAATCAGTACACACTTTTTAGCACGCTCAGTAAATAACAACAATAAATATTCATTATAAGCAGTTATGGTTTCATCACACCATACCTGTCAAAAGCCAAAAGTTTACCTCATCCTTTACTATAATATTAATTACCTTCCTGCCGGTTCTTCGTTTGATTTTCAACCTCTCAGTGAGAGACTAAGACAAGGAAAAGAAGGCAGGTAGCGGTAAGAATAGCACTGTTCATCTTGGTAATGATTTCCCTCTAAAAAATTACTTGGGTTTCCAATCTTTTAGCGGGCTGCTGAACATATATAATCTCCCTTTTTTGTTTCTTGGACTTTCAACAACTTGATCTCTGCTACTAATGACTTCTTGCGTCTCCAGGGGGAATAAAGTAGCAGAAAGAAGATAATGATTTAATCAAAGGCAACTCAAACGGTCGCTTTGCTGAGCAGACCTCAGCAGAATTTCTGACTTTCTCTAGATTCCTTTTTGATAGTGATAAAGAAAATGCTGCACTTAATAAATAAGAGTTAATACACACTTTAAATAAATATTTTTCTCTTTGAGGAAAGAATTGGTCTGATGTTATTGGTTGAATCATAAAATTAAAAATCTTCGTGATGCTGTGAAGATGTGTTTATTATACATTTTATCTTCACTTCTTCCTTTATTCCTTGCAGTAAAATCAAATAATCGTCAAAAGCCTGATATTTTGCTGTAAAATGAAACCTGAACCACACAAGAACGTGCAAAATTGCTCTGGTGAACCTTTAGTGCTTGAACCTTGGCTAAATAATGGACCGATTCAATGTTTTACATTACTCTGAGATTCTCTTTCTCTCATTTTGAAGTGCTACTGGCTTAAACAGGCAGTTAGTGTATGGAGGAGTTTCCCTGCCATTAGTAATGATGGATGGAGGCATTTTAAAAATTGATTTACCTCATGTCTTCATTTCAATTTGGGAGAAAATGGCATAATCAAAGATATCGTACTAAGGATACTACAGATTAGGTATCTGCTTTATTGTTCAGCAATAAAAATCTGTACATTACAGTGATGATTTATTTCAGTATTGCTTTCACTACTCCTTTTTTAATGGTGTTAACTGGAAATTACTAGGGAACTTGTAAGTGCAAATTTGGTTTGACTTGTTGGAGACTAACTAGACGAAAGGTGAATTTAGAGTAAAAATAGTGTAAGCAGCTTAAAGGCTTATAAGTATAGATGAGAGATTATATTCTGCATGCGAGTTTGGCAGAGAACTTGGGGGAAAAAAAAGTGTAATGTCACTCACAACTTTGTCTCTTTGCATCGTAGAAATGTGTATTTCAGGATAAGAATCCTCAACAAATAGCTATAGCAGTGTTACAAGCTGCTAGAATGCCTCATTTCCTTTTAACCTGTAACATTTTGCAGATATTTTATTTTATTCCCTTTCTAAAAAGTAAATAAAGGCAGACTGTGCTACTTAATAGCATTACATATCAGTCTGCTCTTCTGGAAGGACCCAGATCAAACTGTGTGGATCAAAAGGAATATAAATGCTCCTGATATTCCAGCATATCCAGAAATAAACCACATTCAATAGGACTAAAGAGAAGGAGGATATACATTGCGTATTTTTATTTCCAGCGTTCTTTCACAGTTACTGGATTAACTCACCCTTCATCCCTGCTTTACTCATTCACATCTTGACTCCTTTATCCTCTGCTGGCAAATTGAAGGTCTGCCTTGCGGTCAGAGGCCACTGAATTAATCACTTTAAACAAGAGCTTTGCTGAGGTTTCAGAATTTCTAGCATGACCTATTTCTCCTTTCTGTTTTTCACAGCTTTCCCAGCTTTTCTCGTGTTGTTTGTAAAGGAAAATCAGTGGAATATAGTCAAAAGACAGAAAATGCCAGGAAATAAGTGGTGCTGTGGCCTGGGTTACAGGAAAATGAGCGGCCTGCATCCCCCATTGGGAGGGGTGGTTTGCTCATGGCGTTGCTCTGGTGCAGGAGAGCACCCGTGGGACTCATGGTGCAGTGATGCCAAGCCCCAGATGCTAACACTAACATCCACCTCCTGCCCTGGCAGCTGCAGACAGAACCCAGTTACGTGGCACATCCAGCTGGAATTGCACTATGATTGATCTTATGCCCAACGTACTTTCCAAATTGCCATTGTATGAGTGTTGCAGTTGCTTGAGTTTCAACGTTTTTCTTTGTTGGGTATTGATAATAGGCTCTGCAGAGAGCAAATTACTAGAATAAAAGAAATCCTTGGTCTGAAGCATTTTGGAAACCTGGAAGGTGAGCAGGCAGGGAGAACTCAGAGGAGCTGTGCTGCCTGCTGGGGGCTGAACCGCAGCAGGGCTGCGCTGAGGTCAATCGGCGCCTGCGATAGAGACACTGGGGCTTTCACTGAACCAAATGGGACTTAAAGAAAGTGCTGTAAGACTCAGTGAAATTAAGGCTATGGCTGGGAGCCAGCCCTCAGAAATACGTTCCTTGCTTTAAGGTCTTTTCAGACATAGAGAACGAACTACAAACCCAGCATTTCCCATTCACACACAGGGGAGGGGAGCAGATAGGAATTGCAGGCTGCTCTCAGCTGTTCCCTGGCCCCATAGTTCCTGCCCGGTGCCCGCAGTGCTCTCAGGCATTCTGCAGGCAGTAATTAATTGCCCTTCGCTGATCTCCTCTATTTTCTGTTCTTTCCTTCTCCAGTACAACTTGAAATATTGCATTTAAAATGTAAAATAAAAAAGAACTAAGTCTATTAACTCAAAATAGGTCTCTAATTGACCTCTTAATACAGTGTATTTAACATGACACCATACCATTTTCATATGCAAAGAGGATGGTTCTCAATAATTCAGCACGTCTGTTCTCATTCTATAGGATACATCTTCCAAGGGAGTGGGGAGAGATGTGTGAATTCCTCTCATCTGTCACCCAGCCACAGAAATGAACCTGCAGCTGCCACTGACGTGAAACAGGGTGTTTTGTGACCACCTTTCCTCACTTTGCGGTGCTGGAGCTCCCAGATCTTTACAGTTTTCCTATTAATAAACACATCGTCAGAAATGTGTATGCGAAGAAATCCTTTTAAAGCCCTGCCAGCTCCTGTGGGATGTGGCTGCCCGTTCTGTTGCAGGGTGGGCCAAGCCCTGCTGCCACGATGCCTGGCCACGGCAGCACCCCAGGGATGAGCCTTGCTCACCCCCGCCTGCCTGGCTCAGGCACTGTGCCCTTTGCTCCCACAGCAAAAACTGTTTAAACAGGCCTGATGTCGCAGGAATTTGTTTAATTAATTTCTAGTCCTTAATTTTAAGCCCCCAGATCCACCTGAAACATCCCCTCGCTGAGGCAGTCGGCAAGGCCTTTAATTTGCTTTCATTCAGCCTTGCATTCAGCTGGGAACCAGGTGTGGTACAGGCCGCCGCACGATCGATCGTTGTTTGGTAGATACAAACACTTAAATGAAGCACCATCTCACTGAAGGAAGGGCTTTGTGCAGTCGTTGCTCTGTGCTGGGAGCACTTCCATCACACTGTGTCTATATTCATTGCTCCCTCTCATCACTGGCTCGCTGAGGGCCAGCAATGACCAGCATGAAGTATTCTCACACAAATAGGGTGCAACAGGCATGGGATGTGTCCTCCCAACATGTGTCTTCCTGATATGTTTCCTCCCAGGTGGCAGCAGCTTTGCTAGAGAGCACGCAGGTCAGAGCGTCCCAGCCAGACATGCAGCATTACCCCATCTCATGGACCTGTGCTGTACGTAGCTGCAGGTGTGTTTGTGAAATCCCACCTCAGCAGGTCAGGACACACTGTCGGGGTGCACCCAGGCCGCAGCATTTCTCCTCTGTTGGTCCCCGACATCTGCCATACACTTGCTGCATGGCTGGAACATGAACAGAGCTTTTAATTCTGCTCTTTGAGTCTCACATTCCTGTTTTTAAGTGCTGTTTGTGTAATTTATGCCTTGCAAGACCACAGAAGTATGGTGGAAGTGAACTTCTTCTTTATTTCAACTCCCTGACGTGCAATATTTCTTTTGGCTTATTTTTTCTCCTTCTTCTATGCTTATACATTATCATCTGACAAATTGGATGTATTCTTTTCCAGCAAGTTATTTGGACATGTAACTGCTTTTAAGAACAACACAGCTTTCAGACAATTTCATTGTTATTTTATGTACCAGATGTAGTTTGTTTTCCACAGCTGGAGTATTAGATAAATGTTGTGTAACATCCATCCATTTTTCTACAAACAGAAATTATATTCCACAGATAGAAGATAAGTGGGTCCCTGAGTTGCCTGCAGAACCCCATGCTGCCTTATTCCACTCCTCTCTCCATGCTGAACTGAGTTCAGCCTTGTTATCACCTCCCTGCCAAAATGTGAGCTCACTGCTAATCTTCACCTGGGCATCCACAGCCATGCATGTTCTCTGCACTTAACTGTCTGCATTTGACTTAACACACCTACTGATCAGAATATGAGACACCAAAAGTCATCTTTGCTCCCACCAAAGCAAGCCAAATAAGCCTCTTGATCAAAGCTGCCATGTTGTACATGGGGTGCAGCCAGCTCTGCTCCATCCCACCCATGCCCCAGAGCGCCATAGCAGCAGCACTGTGATGATGCAAGCTGCCACCACAAAAGCCCAACCTGAGTGCCACCCTCTGTGCTGATCTCCTGGGAAGGCACACAAAGAAATATTCCTTAAGAAAAGCAGTTCACAACAGAGATCCCCATGGCAATGGCAAACAGCTCCATGGAGCTGCCCAGGAACCTGGAAACACCCATCCCCTCCATACCCAGGGTCTGTATCCCAATGGAAAGACTCTCCTGGGAGAGCACATCTGGGGTGCACAGAGAGAGGACGAGCTGCCGGCCTCTTGTTCCCATCAAAGGATGCAAAATGCAAACAAACACATTTAGCTCAATGGAAACCAAATTGGGCAGCCAAAGCGTGCATCCACGCTGAGAGCTGCACAAGGTCTGGGTGACACCAACTTCCTTCAAAAAGAAGGACAGAAAAACAAACGAGTTTTATGAAACCTACAAGAGCTGCCACTGGAAATAACAGCTAGAGAAAATGGAGGTGTCAGCTGAGCAGAAAGCCGGAGTCAGACCCGAGCTCTAAGAGAACAGTGCTTTGTTTTCCTCCAGGAACTGCTTTTGTGCATGTCTCTGTGCGTGCACCACTTCAAACATCTGTGACATTGTATTTGTCACTGTTTGTACTTCAGAAAGGAGTCAGCATCACCAGGACGTGCACGGAGCAGAAGGGCCTCCATGGCGCATGTGGACAGGCAGAAACAGAACGATGCAATGTGTGAAACCAGGCAGTGTGTAAATCATTGACGTGCCCAATTTGCAGAAATCTTCAAAGCAGCATCTCTGAAGCATTCTACTTATTTTAACATTTTAATTAAATCCATTTTATGCATTCATCCCATAAATGTTGTATGGTCACTGACTGTGCAGTTTTCTGAACTTCTGTGATAGGGAACACGTGGAAGGGGAGTTCTTCAGACACCAGGATTCAATATCCTCCTGTTTTATTTTCAATTTTATAGATAAAGCAGGTCAGGAACTCACAGACCAAGTATGAGGGCTTCAAAAGGTTTAAATGCAAGCATGAAAAAACGACATGCACACACAGCATTTTCCCTTTTTGAAGTGTCACGCACACATTAATTAACAGATAGATCTTGCTGTAGCTAAGAAAGTTCTGGCAGTCATGGTTGTTCCCCTAATGCCAACAGAAAAGACCTTTATCGGAACTGCTGCAGTTGCACTGGGCACAGATTTTATCTTGACTAACGGGATGTGATGCAATAAAAAGCTTTAGAGATAATGAAACCATCTTTTAAAGTAGGCTGTAATCCATGGCAGGACAGGGTGGGTCACCGTGCCTCTGCTCCCAGCAGGCAGGACCCAGGAGCTGCTCTCTCTTGACCCCACTGCACACCCACCAGCACACAGCAGCTTCTCTGCTGCCTGCTTAAGTGCTGCCGGAAGACATTTCTTTCTTTGGGCACTCAGCCCTTGAAGGAACAGCTGACATAGGTGTGTAGGGTGCAACCAGAAAGCCTGGCATGCTACTTACTTCATTATTCCCAAGCCAATGTGTCATATAGGTAAATCTTAAACTCACTGGGGCTGAGAGCTTGTTTTTCCTAATTACCTCTGTTGGCTCAGCATCACTATAATTAAAAGGTTCTGCTCTTTTCACAGCGTGAACTTGACACCACATACAAATTGTTCAAGATGAGCCCATGATCAGCACACGCTGGGAGGAGGACCTGACAGCTCTGCTGGCACAGAACCAACGCGGCTGGGCAATGCGAGCCACTCTGCTGATCACACCATTCCTTAATAGAGATATCTCCAGGAGAAACATGCTAATGCCACTTGGACAGGACACCTCTTCCCCTCATCACTCTAAAAGTCATGGTATAAAATCATGCTTTGAAACAGACTCCAAGAAAGTCAACATCTGCGTGCCCAGATTTGTGTCCCTTCACATTCTCAGGAGCACTAAGTGGGGAGGGGACTGAAACACCACTGCCCTCAGCATCTGCTAACAATCTCTGTTTGGCTTTACGGCCCCTCGTGCAGACACCACGCTAACACACTTCATGGCACTTGCAAAGCACTTCTGAGGTCCAATTTGTTGCATTATTCAGAATCATTTCATTAAGCTGCAGTCATGCTGGTCAACCTGTTCTCCGGCTTGATGCTAACTTTGCAGTATCCCATGAAGAGACTCTTGCAAGAACTGCAGCTCACACTCACTATGGTGGAGCACAAACAAACTGCCACTACTGCAATCTTTACAGATCAAAATTATTTGGAAAAAAATATTTTTAAGAGACAAAGTACAGGATTAAAAGAACAGATTAGTGTTATTATATTATTATTTCTAATAGCACCTCTGTCTGGTTAATTCTGCCCATTATTTTGTGATCAAGCACACAAACCTTAGATGTCCTATGTGACAAACATTTATCTTAAAGAGAAGTTCCACTTGGGCAGGTAAGTACTACACTGACTTACAAAGTACCTCCCTGTTTCCTAGATAACATGAAATGAATAACGTAGGGAAAATGATCCCCTGGCTGCTGAGAAATGATGCATACAGCACAGGGACAAATGGAAGATATGCTCTGTGTACATATTTATACATTCCCTTGCTGCCCCTGCTAACAGCTTGCCACATCAACTACACATCTGGTCAGGTATTCTTCTGACATGGAAAGCTCTTGGTCGAGCAGGAATTTTTATCTTAAAAGCAGCTGAAACCTTTGTTTACCATCTCGTAGGACATACTGTCAGACTCTCCTGCTGAAGATTGCTTTTAATGACATGCTCGATGGGTCTGAACAGTGTATGTACACCAGCTTTCACCTTCACTATTAATAACAGCACAGTTCCTATCTGAAATGTCTTCTATAATTGTGTAATTACACACCTCATTTATCCAATTGTTAAGCCAAGAGTCTGATTAAATATTAACAACTGCTTGGTTCTCCTGGTGTCATTATTTGGAAGGCAACCCTGTAATCTCAGGTAACACATGATGGTAATTATCCTTCACAGTTGCACTTAGCTGAAAATCCAGCACCATCGGTGCAGATAAGGTGCCCAGCAGAAAGCACATTGCTCTCTATCCCCTGTTATCTTCATGGTGCCTGTACTTCTGCATGGGCTTTCCGCTACATAAAAGCAAGCAGTCAGGGAGCCGTGCAGAGTAGGGCACCGGCTGGCTTTGCTCCTCTAATCCCATGCTGCATAACCAGATATTGCAGCCCGCATTCAAAAGCAAAGATGTGATTTTCATTTCGTATCAAACACGGGGCAGGTTGGTTTTGCATCAGCAAGCAGCCTGCTCTGTGACCCTCACAACTTCACTGAAATACATAAACCAGAAGCGAGTTACATTTCCAAAATGCTTTGCTTGGAAGGATCGCCAGAATCTTAAAAATCAAATGGAGCACCAAGATGTTATAAACAACCCAAAGCAATGGCACACAGATGTTTGCTTTGCAGCAGCCCCTAGGCAGGAGCTGGGCACGGGGCTGCGTGTGCGGTGGGCATTGCTGACTCCCAGCCAGCACCCCCCAGCTGCTGCTGTGGCGTTAATAGGGACCGCCGAGAGCAGCGGGACTTTTCCCCCATTAACATCTGATTACGATGAAAGGCAGCATTTATACCTCCTGGAGTTATTGCTTCCAGCCCGCCTGTAAACACAGGTGAAACCAGATGTGGGCATCTGGATCAGGTTTCCAGGCTTCCCAGCAAGGACCCAATTCATGTGCAAAAACTGTGGAGATGCTGGGGGTGGTGGGCACAGGGCTGCCATCCCCTATCTGCAGTGTGCCGCCATGCAGATGGCAGGCAGCACATCTGAAATAAGGCTTGTAAGATCGGGGTCAGAAATCAATGAACTCCATCAGCAGGGCCCTAGCAGCTGTCTGAAACAACGGGCTGCAGTGGCTGATGGATACTTGAAGGTAGGAAAATGAATTAAAAATAAGGGCAAAATATGATCAGAAAACATGCTCTGCAGCTGCCAGCCCTACTGGAGAGAAAGACCCAGGAGGAATAACTACATTCAGGTATGTCCCTTAAAAAGCAGTCAGAGCAAGCTCTGAGAGGATAACACATTTATCTGGGGAGCAGGTTATGCTTGCAATTACCACACAGTTCTTTGAGTTTCAATTGCTCAGTTTTGCAGCTCATAAAACTGAATTATCAGTCGTGTTCTTTCTGAAATCTGCTTTGTACGACCCTCATCTGCCCCTTCACAGTAATCTTCCCATGATATTTGCACCATTTGTATAAATAAAGGCTTTGGTGAGATACAATCATCACTTACAACTCAAGTCCCCAACGGGGAATTTGGAGTTTCTGCCTCTCCATCAGTTTCCCTTTCTGGCCAGAGCCATAGGAAAAGGGCCCCATGCCCAGAGTGGTGCACGTGGGCAGGAGGCAGGCATGTCCTGTGAGACGGTGCTGGTCAGCAAGTGGGCACAGAGACACCCCGTGTCATTTTCCGAGGGGAAAACCCATCCCAGGAGGAGTGTCAGATCGGATGGACAAATGAAGACTTCGTGGTTGATGAGCATGAGAGAGCATTCAAGTGTTGAACTTGACCGGTTATGGTTTCTGATGCCAGGACGAGAAGAAATGCAGCCTGCCATTCCTCTTGGTGATGCAAACATGAGCATGGCTGTGCAAAATTCTGCATGTTTCCCCAGAAGATGTGGCCAGCAGTTCAGAAAGCCAAAGCAAAGCCAAAGAGGAGCACGCACAGCCCAGTGAGATGGTTGCAGCTCCTGATCCTTCTTGGCGCTGGCTCCAGCAATTACAGTGAGAGGAGATGTGTGATCTCAGGGAGCCACCTGCAAAATCCCACACAAAACTGTTCCCCAGAAACCTTCCGGCCTCGTAAACCTCTCACGGGCCCCTAGAGGCCATAAATTCTGCGGGGGCTCTCATGGCTGTTTCACAATGCTTAATGTTTTCCTTCTGCAGTGTGGTTTCCCTGCCTGCCATGAGATCTCTGCACCCACCTGCTGCTGGGCCCAGCTGTGTGCAGAAGCACCAGGGGATCAGCTACACTGTCTTGGGTGACATCTGTAACAGGTAACATTGATGCCATCTCCTTATGATTTGATTTTAAATTCAAAGCAAAGAAGTGATCATGAAAGTGAGTATTTCAAGTCAGGATTTCAATTTCTAATGGCAGACTTCAAGGAAGAAGTGAAAGAGGTTAATAAATCAACTGGACTGAGGAGCTCAGTGCAGGGCAGGCACGACACTTCTATCAGGAAACAAAAAATGCTATTCAAATGTCAGCATCCAAAAAGGATTTTCCTTCTAAGGAAAATATCCTATCCTGCCATTGCAGAAAGAATGAAGAAAAGAAATACCAAATGACTTTTTGGGAACAAAACTGGCAAAGCAAAATTAACTGTTACAGGTAAAAAGTTACAGGGTGCAAACGCTGCCAAATTAGAAACCTAGTAAAATCTTTCAAAGCAAATTAAACAGGAATGCAGGTGTAAAACTGAGAGTGCCCACATCCCACACAGACAGGATTTTGTGGCACAGAAACTGGGAATGACTGGCACATCTCCACTGCAAACATCTATCAAATGAAGAGTTCATCCATGCATGAGCCAGAACCCATGACAAAGAGGGGAAAAGCAATCTCAACACTTGCATCTTCAGTATTGAACTAACACTTGGAAACATTTCTGAAGTCAAAAGATAATTAAACACATGAAGTCCTGCACATAGTCCCAAGAGTTATCTACCTTCAATTTGATTTACTATAATTATTTATCAGGATAAAGGACTTTTTGCACAGAGCAATACATTAAGTATGAGCAACTTGTGCCTCTGTTAAGAGACGCTATGCAAAAAATGGTTATTTAATGAAGTGCATCCACAGTGGGCAGAGGCTGGCTGAGAGAACATCAGTGCATGGTTGGGAGGCACCAAGGAGAGACGGGCAACAGGCTGGAGAAGGCCTGTTTCAAGACACTTCAGTGAATGTTTTTAATAGCAACTGGTTAAAACATTAAGAGAATCCTAATGAAATCTGTGAAGAATTAGCAGGTATTGTAAGCCTGAGGGGAATACTGGAAGAGTTTGCCAGTGATGCCTGGCTGGGAAAGCCATGGGCTGCTCCTCCCCTTCTGCCTCCAGCTCTGGAGCTCCTCCCCTTTGTTCTGGGGTGGCCCTAGGGCTGTTGACTCCCCACTTTCTCAGCAGCTGAAGCGAAGCCTTTCAAGATTTAGGTATCAAAGTGCAGCAAACCGAAAAGTACACTGATTATTTTAACATAAAAGTTGTATCAGATTTCCCCAGCAAAGCATTTTACGTGGGATGAAAAGTACCCAATGACAAGTCACTTCTTTCTTCCTGGGACGCTGCTGGAGACTGCAAAGAGCTGCCCTGGTTTGAACATCGTGCCCATGAACACAGCAGGGATGGGAAATGTGGAAATGGCTGGGGCAGGATCACACACCCTCCCCTAGCCCATGTCAGTCAGCCTTGCTGCTCAGCCTCAGCTGGTTTGTCATTTTTCACTTCTGATTTGTTTTAATTGCTGGAAAGGATTGTTGCACCCAGACAGGAAGGGGATGTGAATGGAAAGGCAACAAAGAACGCTATTTGCCAGGGCACATAAGAAAATCAAGCTGCTGTTAAGTTTTCAAGGCCATTTTTCCAAGAGTATTTCAGTCTTTCTCTTTGAAATCCCTGAAAATACTTCCAGACCTGCTTAATTACTTTTCCCAGACCATCTATAAAGTATCAACCAACCACCAACACTACAGAAGGAAACTGTACGAGGGAGAAAAATCTACAGCGAAGTGCCTTTACAGTTTGTGAGGAAGAAACTGCTTTGTGCACCCATGACCAGTCCTTCCTAAGTCAGTAACTTCTACTTGGACTGATGCACTGCTGCCCTTGGCAAAGACTAGCCAAGATTTGGTGCTCTAGAGGCTACCACAAAGAATGTTACAATACAGGAATGTTCTGCTTTCTGCCCACCCAAGCAGACACCGGGCTCAGACCCTGTGCTTTCTGCCTGTGCAGAGCTGCTGCTCCCATGGGATGCTCTCGTGTGTGAAAGAGCAAACAGGAGGGCAAGGAAAGCTGCCCCGGGGATTTAACAGAGCAAGGAACCAAACAAACAGTCTTTATATTTAATCCCTTGCAGTGACTTTGCTGGATATAAAAACATTTGCATCCCTTTTCAGTTACCTTGATGTGCCTTTACCAGCTCTAAAGACAAATCTGAACTTTTTCAAATCCTCACCAGCATTTATTGACCTAATTTGGTGCTTTCTGCAAGCTGCAATTTGTTCAGTGAGTCCAGACCAATTTATTCCAGTTTGAATTGTTATTGTGCACAGCAGCTGCCTTCTTTCTCAGTAAATAAATCTACTCCTTGATTCCCTTTTCTCAGCTTAGGCTTCCTGACAGAACTTCACTCTTCCACCTGTGGCTGCAGGGTAACCCAACAGGAAGAACATTCACTGACTGAACTCCAAAGGTGGCTCTGGGATTTCTTGACCCGTTGTTGGGACCACTGCAATCAGCACAAGGAATGGGAGTTTTCCTACTACACATGCAATTTTCTCATAGTTAATGAGATAAGACACACTTGCTCTGCAATTCAAACGAACTCTCGCTTCACAACGCCTGCTGGTGTACGCTCACCAGAGAGGGAGGAAGGTGGCTGCATTTACCACACTGCGTGAGCCCGGCATTTAGATATAAAGTAATCACTTCAATTTGACAGCGAGCTAAGCACTATTTGCTGTGTTGTCTGAAAGCCTTTAGAAGGATTTGGATGCATTTAGAGATTTATTAGAACACCGCATGGTTTGCCTGCAGACAGTGATACTTCTGGATGGCTGCGCTGAACTGATACTGATGTGAATTACATCTAACACCAATATAATGAGGGGCAGGAAACCTGAAAGGTGAAAAGGTGAACAGCAAGAGACTTTGTTATAATGGCTTGGTTTTTTAAGGCTTGTGACATTGAAAACTCCCTTGCTTCATAGGCTTAAAGGTGATGGAAGTTGTAGCATCTCTGCTCCATGTGAAAGATCACTCTCGTATGATGTCAGAGAGGAACACTGAAAACAAATGCTGCATATAGAATTGAGCAGCAATTCTAAGTGATAAACTTTGTACTATGCCTCTATATCAGCAGGAATGTCTCTTCCAAGTCCTCCAAAGCTAAGAGATTGTTTTCCTTCAGTTCTAAAGGACTTAATTATATTTCAGTGTCATCAGAGCTGCTGAGCAGGAACTCCAATCAGGAATTTTATCTGGAAATGTTCACACTCAGACTACCAGCATTTGTCAGATTTCCTGCCCATTTTTTTCTAGATGCTTTGTTACACTGTATTTGCAGCTCACTCTATTTTCCTTTTTTCTTTTCAAAACCCATGCCTCATTATAGGCACACCCAGAAGATGGACTAAGGGCAAAACCTAATTTTTCTTTTAAGTAAGGATAAATCTTCATAACTACATGAGTTAGGAAGCCATGACATCAGAACAATTCCCCATATAATAGCAGATGTACCTACTAGAACAAAACCTTACTCAGCACTGAGTAAACACTACTGCACTTTCTCCCTTTAAGTCCAACTTCATCATCGTGCTTTCCTCGGACACGGCTGCACAAGGGGCACTATTTCTCATGGCTGACAGTGGGAACACAGTGCCCAGGGGCAGACAGCCCAGACACCTGACAGGCTGCTCGAGTTGTGCCTGAAAAATGGGATTTGTCTAAGTACTGCAGAGAGAAGGGAAGGGCTGAGCCTAATTGGTCCTGGCTGTAAAAGTCCGATCTCAGTTTTCTCCAGAGATGTGCATTGCAGGAAACACTGCTAGAGAGCCTGGATCCTTTTTAAAGAGGCAGATATAATCAGGCTCTAAAACACTTTATACATATGATGCTGTGAGGAATTTACATATAGTATTTGACAGTAAAAGCCATCAAACGTTTCTCGTTAAATGACACCAAAATAATTATTTGGGAGAAATATCTTGTATATTAGCAATAAAGAAAAGGTCTCACGTACAATAAAGACTCAGAATAATTTGCTAAGAATTAATTCAAAACCAGATTCTACCCATTATGCACACAACGAAAACATGAGACTGAAGCTCAAAGCTTACAGGAAGTTGACAACGATAAAGCTATGGGGACGATTTGTTACCAAGTGACAAAACAAGTTTGGTTTCAGAACATCCTCCCGTGCTGCACACAACACTTGGAGCTCCAGGTGAACACTTCAACAGGGGGTGGAACTAGGTCTGAAAAGCCCCTTCCAACCCAAACCGTTCTGTGATTCTACGATGCCATCACCAGCTCTCCTCAAGCCACATCCCCATGCTGCTGGCTGAGACGGAGCAGCCCTGACGGCCTCAGCAGGCCCCACGTGGGCCCCACAGCCCCCAGCACAGCCCAGCAAGGCCAGCAGCCCCAGCAACCCCAGCCCCATGCCTGCATGGCTCCCCAGGGGCTCTGCACCGCTCACTTTTCCAATCCTTCACCTTATATAAGCACTTCATTTATCAGAGAGAAAAGGGAAAAATCCATTTGGTGCTGAAGCAGACTGCCACCTGCACTGCTTCCTAATGTAAGCAAATCCCAGTGGATGGATTCAGCACCAGGCTTTTCCGCTCTACCAATAAATCACTCTCAGAAATATTGTTTAAACTCTACGTGGACTACTAACCAGCAAGAGCAGCACGTTTTTTTATATGAAATTCAAACAATTCAATAATTAATCCAATTTCCTGGAAGAACCCAGATGGCCATAGCATATTTCAGGAATCAGATCCACCATAAATATATTGGTGGTATAATAATCATACTGCTAGTGCACTTAATAAAAGAAAAATATCTGGAGTACATAGTGTACAGTACGGCTCTACCAAGTCCAAAAAAAATGTTCCACAGATCCAAACCTTTGTAAGTTTGTGTTTGGTGGCTCATGCGTGTGTGTAAAGGGATTGGAAATTCTGCTCCTGGAAAACTGCAGACCATGAACCGTGCAGACATCATCGTTGTCTCCTGCAGTGCTGGCATCCCATCCATTTATCAGGCCAGCTGTCTCACCAGGTAAAAATAAAACAGTGCTCTGCGTACACAGGGATGGAATCAGCTCAGAGCCGGGGCTCACTACATTCAGGAGTCTGAAAGTGGGCAGGGAGAGCATCACAAACAGCAGCAGAACAAAAATCAGTTCTGGTCTGGAAAACTCCTCTAGCAACAGAGAATAAAAATAAGTGAGTGTTCAAACAAACTGTACACTTCTCTCTTTCATAGTTCACTGCAATTAATTTTAATTAACTTACCTAATTGAAATGGCTAGAATTCTGTCCCCTTCAAAAAATGTCTTCTCACAGACTTTGATTAGCTTCACAGAAACATGGCAGATGACTTTAAATGGCATGAAGGTGGATTTATTGGCAGCAGTGTCAGATTTGCACTTAGCAAGGAATTGGCAGATAGCAGAATATGACTGGAGAGGATTCAAGCTCCAAGGACTCCAAGCTGTAAAAGGATTGATTTGAAAAGCAAAGCATAACATATTTTCTTCAGTTAAAATTAATAAAAGCTTTTAAGTAAAAACATGAAGAAATTAAACTTCCACTGAAAAGCAACTGCATTGCTTCAAAGGTATGGTCAAAAGGATATTTATTGCTTTCCTCCCTTGCTGTGTCATTTATTGCTTCTAGCTATAGGAAGGTATATTGATCTCCTTGATCGGGTATATGTTCAGAAGTCAAATTAAACCCGAAGCTGCACAAAATTATTTAGCATACAGGAAATAAAATGCTTTATTTTCACCCTAAATCAACTGTAGAAAAAAGCAGTGTATTCACTGAGAATGAAAGACAAAGAGCCTGAAGCCCCAGAAAGCACAGAGTACTCCGAGTAGGAGCCCTTTGTGCAGGTATACAAAGGCCTTGGCCAGGCTCTACAACAACAGAAAGGATGCGGTTTCGTGCCAAAACATGTTCTCACTACTGAAACATCACCAGCTGAAACCATCACTTTATTTGGTCTTGGGGGGATTTTTTATCCCAAGTTCGGTTCTTTCTTTACAAATGTCACAAAATTGCTTGTAGCAGTGCTTAAAATACCAGCTCCCACACTGACACCTCATTAACGCTGGCAGCCCTACCGTTGGGGACAGGCCAGCGGTGCCGCTGACAGAACTCTTTGCCAAGACACCAAGCAGGCCAGGGTTGCTGCAATGGGGCTGCAGGGCCTTGCTGCAGCTGCCTCAGCCCCACACATCCCCAGCCTGCCAAGCCATGTGCAGCTGCTGCGGCCACAGCACAGACATCATATATGGCACCATTTGACTTTGTTGAGTCATTTCAAAACTGTGTTCAGCCAGAATGGTTCACAGAGGATGCAGAAAAGGCAAAACCGCTTTAAAAAGAGAAAAGGAAGAGGAGAAAGGAAGAGAGAGAGGAAAGGAAAAAGGGGCAAAAAGATCAGTATCTCAGCTTTGCTGCTTTATGCTATCACAACTGTATGAGACACTTCTGTGTTACCGATGGGACATTCTGTCTTTTTCCAGTGGCACTTAAAACCCTCAAATGGTATTCAACTACTTCTTACAGTTTCTTACAGCTACAGTTAGCTTTTTTCTCCTACTGGTACCCATCAGCGATGTATCTGCAGGAAACTGAGCAAGTCATGTTCCTGCTTTGCAGGACACAGCATTAGATTTCACTTTCTTGGAATAAAGCTGAGAGATGCTTTCCCTGGTAAACTGGCAGGTGATGGGTCTGGTCTAGTAGCCAGGATGGAGCTCACCTAGCTCCAAGTCTGTAACTGAGGCCCCAAAAAGAGGGGCAAATACAGTCAGCTCTGCTGTTTGGATAAGCTTTTGGCCTGGAAAGCCAGGGATGCTACAGGCTCACACACCTCAAGCGACAGCAGGCTCTAGAATCACATGACTACAGGCATCAAAGGGAGACATTCAGAGGAAGGCTACAGCAGAAACTTCCATGCACGCAGGTCACCAAGGGCCAGTAACACATCCTGCATTCAATGGGTTCTGTTGCTCTCCATCATCACTCTCTGCTCTGCGCATTGCTTCTCCTTTCTTCTACTGAACTATACTACATGCTGCAAGTGCCTTAGAAAATGCCTGAATAGCATGTCTTTGGCCATGATGTGTACTGGCACAGCAGCAGTACTGAATAAAATTCAAGTCAGAACAGCAAGGAATTTTTTAATTCTCACTTCCCTTGACCACTCTTAATAACTCTGGATAAGAGGAAACTGTTGGCATCTACTAGTAGGTCTGTCATCCACAAATTTCATCCGTTACAGAGTGCAGAGAAACCCACACATGGACAGTTTACTTACATATCTCTTTTTGAAAGAATTTTCTTTTCACTGACTTAATCTGTTATTCTAGATTAAATTGCAAATTTCTGCAAAATAACCTAAGAATAATGTATGTTTTTGTCAGCAGCAGAAGTTGTAGTTCATCCCATCATTTCTAATGCTTACATGAAAAAGTCAATAAAATGTGAAAAAAACAGAGAAAGCTCCCTTTGTACTTGACAGCCCCAGACCTACCAAGTTTTAGAATGCTGCTAGTACCACCACATAAATAAAATTGCCAAACAAAGCACAAATATAGAGGTACGTTACTGTTACTTTTAGAATTTCTTAAGGGTTTGCCAGTAAGGAATTAGAAATTCATTCATGTCTGAAAATTATGCTATTTTTTCCACTTAAATTCACAATTTTTACTTTGGAACTGCAGAAAGGTCAGCCACAAAGTCACACACTGAAGCCAGATCTTCATGTTGCCTTGCTCTGCGCCTGCACAGCAAGGTCACCCAGACAATTTGATCCACAGATGTGTCTGCCTGCAAGGGGAGAGGAAATCAACACGTCTTCATGAAACTCACTTGCCTGTCTGGGTCCTCCTTAGTCTTAATAACAAAGTAAAATTAGGGCACTTTACGAAAAAGTGGAGGAAATCATAAAACGTGACAGATCAGCTATAAAACCACCCAGTGAAATGAGGACAAACTTTGCCATTCTTTTCAAGCTATCAGAACTTTCTCCACGAGACCAGATCTTTTCTGTGTCAGACTCAGCATGAAGAGATTTTCATTTTTAGAGCCATAAGGAACTTGACAAGTCAACCTACTATAGTTAATAGTGTGTTAATCTTTATGCATAATAATCGCAAACCCACACTGTACAGGTTTGGTAATCATAACTGACATGAGCTGAATCTGAAGTATACATTTCTTTCAAAAATAGATGCGTATGTAGGTGGATGCGTTGTAGAAATATAATATACTACATGGCTGAGCCTAGATAAGCTGGCGATTCTCAAACGTCAGCATCAGCCGCACAAAGTTAGGGTTGAAATCTACTCTCCTAAATACCTATTCATCCTTCTTATGACACTGACTCTAAGGAGCTCAGTGAATAGTAGATAAAATAAGTATCTAACAAGGTATGACAGAAACTCTGATGGAGCAAAACAGCAGGCATCTAAATTCTAATAAATAAATGAAGTAAAAATTTACTGCCAGCAACCATGCTGGCAGCATAGTTGTTAGCCATAGGTTAGCCATATGTTAGCCATAGGAAACTGTAGCTCTGCAGCTGGAGAAGGGCAATACTCAGCAAGCCAGAGAAGCAGAGGAACTCATCCAGCTTTGATTATTTATGGTGTGATGATGAAGGAACAATTTTCCATACGAGAAACCGCTTTCAAGTTTAAGAGCAAAGCTGAAACAGAGATTTAATGAAAAATCAGAGGGGAAAAAAACTACAGCTACAAAAACAATAACATTCATTTTAACAATTTAAAACTATAATTCGTGTGCAAAACCAGATGTTAGCTTGTCTGACTTGAAGGCAAACAACCAACTGCACTCATGACAACCATTCTGTTGAACAGCACTGTCTAATGGTACTGTAAATACGGCTCATTTCATACTTCCAAATGCTATCAAACTGAACACAAATTCAAAACAAACGCGTTTTTAAAACCAAGAATAGCTTTGCATTAAATACAGATGTATTTTCAAAAACCCCAACCTTTCATGATCTACCATAATCCTAATAGCCTGAAATGTAAGAATGCTTTCAGGCTTAGAAAAAAAAGGTTTCTAATTTTAAACATTTATGAGAACACCGAGAAGCAGCTTAGAACTATGCTTTAAACCATACTTTCAGGCTTTAAATTGCTGAAATCTGGGCCCTGTTTACCTGCTTGGCCTGGACTACAGAAGGAAAAAGAAGTTCAGGAACATAATGAAAGTGAAGGATTGTACATGAGAATTTCCAGTTAAATAAAAATAAAAAAAAACAACTAGCTCCTGAGTCCCAAACCAGCACAGCAAGCCCCTCCTTTAAGGAAATGAGAGAGTGACTCTTCTTGGTAAAAAAAAAAAAAAAAAAAAAAAAAAAAGCACCAAACCACATCACTGACTCTGATGCATCATTTTAAAACACACTTTTGGAAAGTATTTTGGAAGGACTACCCAGCCATCATTTGTGCTGTTCCTGCATAGGGGGAACTCAGTGTCAGTGCTGCTCTCGTTTCAGTGCATTTTAAAGTATACTCAGTATATTCTATGGATAAAACCATGGTTTTCACACAAGCAAAAGAACTGTGTTTTTAGAGCAGTTCAGCATACAAAGTATTATCCTAAAACAATGAACCAACCAATTCTGTATTCAAAGGAACAGACAGTAAGAAAGAAGTTGTAAAAATCCACAGGGACTCTTCCACCTCACCAAGCAGCCCTGCACTTCTATGAGACCTTTCCTCTTTTATTTTTTCTCAGCTTGAGTCTCGTAGTCCAACACCAGGCACAGCACCGTAAGAAACAACATTCAAAACCACTGGCTCAGAAAGCTGCCTTTACTTTTTAAAAACAAAAAATATACACAAAATATTCCAACAGCTTCTGGAATTCCCCTTGAAATCCCCAACACTTTTAGATCTCTTCACAAAATTTTTTTGCAAAATAGTGAGAGGCCACGCAAGGCATTTTAGGAATGATTCTTTCATCACTGCAATCCCTCAATTACAGTTCGACCACAAGAAGAAATGAATGTAGTAGTAGTTTAGAAATAGTACTGGTGTATTTTTCAGTTTGCCTTCTGATATGCTGATTTCTGTTGAACAGTGATACAGTGACTTCACAGCATCACAAAGAATGGCTGGAAAAGGCCTCTGGGCCCATCTGTACAGTAGATGTGGGAATACAAGTGAAAAAACTTCATTACCTGTATCACAGACTCAGAGGAACGATTTCTCTTTGCAGCTATGTCTGGGCCAACTACACAGGAATAAAAGAGAGTGTTAAAGGCAGAGTGTTGCTAAAGGTGTTCACAGCAATAGTGCTGCTGCCACTGGAGGAACACGGAAAGTGCTTAAAGTTCACAGTGAAGCATATGATCTATTGCAGATCATCAGATTTCCCTGCAGTAACAAACTCAAATTACTATTTTTAAAACAACAACTTTTTTCTTTTTTTTTTTTCATTTTCATACAGCAGTCAAGCTTTGAGAGTTCCATCTCCACAGGTAGTGAGTAACTCTTGTTTTCAAAGGGCTACAGGCAAGAAAAAAAGAAAAAAAAAAAAAACAAAAAAAAAAGCCCCCCAAAAAAACCAACTCTGTAGATTTTTCACATTGAAGTTCAAAGATCCCTGCTATTACAAGGACTGAACATAACACCTAAGAAACTTAGTGTCCAAAAAGACTGAAATTCAGAAAACAAAATGTAAAGGGTTTCTAAAGATAACTATGCTTTGGAATGCAGGTTGCGTGTTACGTACCTTCAAAATGATCTACTGAACTGCACAGAAACACAGTTTTAGCATAAAATCTAGAAGCACAGTTGGGATAGAAATCACACTTTCAGTCTGGTTTGCCATTTTGTTCAAGATTGGGATTAGTTCATATAAACTGACTTATTTCTGTGTATAAAGTGTAATGGAACTTGAGCATCTTATTCATTTTAACCATTAGTGTTGAGTATTTGCTGCTGCAAATTCCTCACACATGAATACAAAGTACAGTATTTCATAACCAGATTGCATTTACCCATCTGGAAAGATAATGGATTAATATATGTTCTATTTAACAAAATAAAGGTGAGCAAAGATTGTAGCTGATAACTAAAAAGCCACCGTACTAAGCAAACTTCTGAAGCAACGCATCTCAAGGCAGTTCATCAACACAGCACCGTGGAACTGAGCCTCAATATTCACCAATGCTAGAAAGTTCAAAAATTCCCTGTTTTGAGAACAAACTAAAAATTGTCCATAAAATAGAAGAGTCTTCACAGTTATGACGACTTTGCCAATGATTACAAAGATCCTCCTTTCTTCCAAATATCTGCTTGCATAAAATGCAGTTATATCCAGCTTTAGACCAAAATTCGATCTTTTTGCTTGGTGTCTCACAACCTACATTTTGCATCTCCTTGGCTGCTTCACTGCTTCCTGTCTGAGTCATTTCACTTTTAGTTAATGTATCAACATTACTTTGATGGTGAAGGTATATTTGTCTTTTCAGTTTTGGAAAAGTATAAAACTCCTCCTCGTTGTCACTGCATTTTGCCAAATGTCTTCTTTCATTGCGCTGTTTCCAGAAGTGAGCTGCATGTTTGATAAGTTCTCCCCTAGCTCCTCTATTTCCTTGCAGAGCTCCTTCCTTTACTCTGCCCTGGATCTCTTCTCCATGAGAGCATAACAAGTGAAACTTCATTTCACCAAAAGACTGTGCAATGAACTGACATTGACCACATCTGATCTGTAATTTAACTTCTCCTGGATTATGGAATAGGTCTTCAAAATCGCATCTATTTCCCCTGTTAAAAAAAAAGGAAATAGAATCTATTTCAGAACCAGCCATGCTCTAAAGAGATGATAGTTTCTGTCCACGCAAGTTTCAAGATGACATCTATGAAACAATCTTTTAATTAAAAACAGACACTGTTACTACAGTATCCAATTTATTAGGAGCAGCTAAAGAACCCAATAAAATAACAGTAAGGCTAATTGCCTTCATAATAGCAAAGTAATCTCAGTAAAAATAATCTTTTAATGCCACTAACCTTTTAATAAAAGGTGAATAACATTTTTTTAAGTTCTTAATTTGGTGATGTCATTTCAAACTGCTGTAGCTCTGTGCTAGGAAAGTGCAAATGAGTATTTCCAGTAGCTGACTATTAACAGAAACTATCATGTACTGACATGAAGCCAAAACCACAGGTTCCACCTCTCACTCTAAGCTGGAACCAGGAAAACTTCAAATTTTAGTCTTTTTCTAAAAGCTTGTAAGAGCATTAAAGAAGTTTAAAAGGTAATTTACAACTGGACAGCCCCTTTCTCTAATTTAGGACCGCTCTGCAGTAGAAAGGAAACAGATATATGTATGAGTTAATATGCCCCTGGGCTTAAGTTAAGCCAATCAAAAGAAACTCAACAGAACCCCTCTCTTGCAACATCTAGGAAAAGGACCACACTGTCATTTATTTATATGCATTTATCAATATACTTTCGACAATTACCTAACAAAATGGATATACTAAATGATTCATTGTATGACAAGTAACGACTGAAAGAAAAGCACTGGTACTTCTTAAGTCTCAGGACCTTAAAAATTCTCTAAGAGATGCCCCAGGAAGTGGAATTACACAAAGCAATACACACACAGTGCAGTGCAGAGGCATCAGGTCAAAGCAGTGGACTTAATAAAGCATACTTAAAAGTAAATGCACAATGGAGTTAACAAAAATGCTAACCATTTTACTGTGCCAAGAAAATTCTCCTCAAACTCATAAAGTAGAAATAAAATAATGTTCTATCCATCTTAATATGGTACATACTAACTTTTTTACTTGGCAAAGCAAAAGCAAAAGCAGAGGTAATCAGCACACAAGACAGATTAGCTCACAGCACTCCAGAGAAGGAAATGGGATAATGATATTTAATAGTGTAAACAAACTACAAGCTAATACTGAAATATGAATTGCTTTTCACTTATTGCAGTTGGTTCACTTATCTTCTGGGAAAAAACACAAAGTGCATACGATACAGAGATTCAAAAGATTAAGAGAAAATGTTAGTCACAAGCTATCAACTGATCAAAATTACTCCAGCGCCAGTTGGGTATTCCTAGAATACATGCAAAACTATTTTGGACATTCCAGTATCAGTAATAATTTATATTCCATAGATCAACTAAAATACACTAGATAGTTTAATACATTGACTAGATTCCATAGGAAAAAATATTTAAATCATTATCAATCTTACTTGAGAGAAAATATATACCAAGAAAAATCAACAATTTTCATAATGGTGATGTTTACGAATTTCTATGAAACTATTATGAAATTCTACTTTCCTTAGCTTTTGATCACTGAAAACGCTCACCTTTCTGTTGCTTCTTCTGCCTCTTTTATATTTGTGTCCCTGTTCCTCAAAGCATCTTGCATCTGTTGCTCACTACCAGAGGGCTCTGTGCTAATAACAACCCTGTGCACTTCTCTTAGGTGACCAAAGTATACTTTTGCATGGCCAAAAATCTTAGCACAGAATTCACAACACACAAACTTCTTGGGTTTTCCTTCATTGTGATGCAATTTCATATGCGTGCTCAGGCTTCCAGAATGAATGTAAGCCTTGCGGCAAATTCGACAAGTGTAGGGTCGTTTGTTTGTGTGTGCATTCATATGGTCCTGAAGATGGTGCTTGAACTGGAACTTATGGTTACATACATGACATCTATGCCATGGCTTGGGTAAAGCTGAGTACGCATTTCTACCCAAATCAATTGATGTAGCTGATGTGGTATCACTGTATTTATAACTTGAATATTTATTGGCAAGTGAACTGCTTAAAAAAACACCTTTATCTGAATGGTCAGGAGACTTTTCCTCTACCAGTGCTGTAGAAGTCAGCGGTGCAATGGCCTGCACAACTACCACTGGCTTGGGTCTAATATTACGGTATTTTTTCACTGCCTCTGCTTTTTTGTCTTCAGGTGGCTGAAGATCAGCTTTCGCCCTCTCTCTTACTTCTCTAAATTTATTAACGATGCATTTCCTTCGCTTGGCCTGAAAAGCCAATAAATCATCTTGGACTCTTCTCTTCCTGCCTCTCCTTTTAGAGGGTGTACCATTCAACTTTTTAAAGCTGTCAACATCCACTTTATTGGATGGAGAGAAAGTATTTTCTGGAATTGTTTGTCTGGGGGCTTGAGTCAAAGATGCAGCTAATCGTTTATCAGATGCTTTAGCAGGAGCAGGACAGGTTTTCACCAAAGCTGGCGTCTTTTCACATTCAGGTCTTAGTGAAATATCAGATATATCCCTTACGTTAGCACTTTGTGATTTACAAAACACTGAATTTCTCATTCTTGAGTAAGGCAAAATAGGAAGTTTTCCTGTTGGTGCTGGTGGAGTCATCTGTATTGTACTGCCAAAAACTGCTGGTGACAGGACAGAAACAGAATTTGCAGAATTTGTGGGTTTTTCCTTTAGTTTCTCTGACATAATGAATGACTCTTTTGTGGTTGCAGATGCTGTCTTCACAGAGTCAAGGCTAAATTTCACAGGATTACTTGAATTTTCTGGCTTGCTTAAAGACTCTTTTACTATAGATGGTCCAGAAACATTACTGATAACAGTTTTTGTTTTGCTCACTGATGGAGATCCAGATTCCACACAAGTGTTCTTTCTTTGTAATGTAGAAATCATCATTTCAGATGAATTATGGTCTGTTAGCATCACTGGCTCAGACGAATCTGAGCTAGAATGACTTTTCGGACAGTCTTCAGCTAAGGCAGTCATGGGGGAAGTCTGCAATGAGGTCTGTCCTTTGGTAGATACCTTGCTCTGTGTATTCAAAACAGAGGCTTGGCTTGTTTTATTGTCACAAAGCAATTTGCTTCTTACAGATTGGTAGCGAGGGATAGGCAACTTTTGGTTTTCAGAATGGGCCATGTTAGTTCGCTGGCTTGGCTGTATCACAGCAGAGGTAATGTATGGCAAGGCCAAAAGGGAAAAAGTACCCTCATGACCAGCAACCTGCATGATGGCATAGTTTTGAGCTGGTACCACCAGTGGCTTAGAACCTGCTGCTGAAATCGTTGTACCTTGTTCGGGCAAAGATGACTGAAGACAAGAAACCATTCCAGATGTTAAAATTTTTGGCACCATTTTTGGAGCAATGGTCCTAAACTGACTTTTCTTCTGAAAAGTTTGTATTATGTCCGTAGGGGATTTGTGTTTATCTGTAATAATAAAATAACACAGACAATAGTAAACAGTATAGTATTTCTCTTTTTAAAATTACTGTAGCAGAAACAAAACTGCTTACGAAGTACACTATTAAACACAAGCTTATTAAAAATATTAGTTATATAAGTGAGCACTAAGCGAAGTTTAGAATTGCAAAAGTCTCAGACAAAAATACTCTCTGAAACAATGCAAATATTCACATGCAAAACAAAAACAAAAAAGAACAAGAAAAAAATCGTTTTTTATTCTAATTTTAAATATACGTTTCATTCTAGATTACAAGCTATGTGACACTTCAGGACATATGTGTTCATAAGGCTCTTCTGCCCGCAAAAATCTGTGCTAGCACGGTTTCAGTATTCATTTGGAAGAACAGGACATGGATTGTATTTAAACTTTTCACAGTACAGAAGCTTACTGAGCACATGCTTGATCATGCTTTTTATGTGGCATCATGCTACCTTTCAAAATTCTCGTACCATTTAGAATTTGTGGGTTTTATTAGATGCAAGCTACAGCTTACCTAATGAAGCTGTGAAAAAACCAACTGCGATAAAACATGCAAATGTGTAAAAGTAAATAAATCAATGAGGACTTAAGAGAAGATGAACCCATGCTAAAAACCCAATCACACACATCGTTCATCCGTTACAGCACAACAGAACTGTATTGTTGAAGTAAGTTACTCAATTATTTTCTTAAATATGCAATTTGCCTAAGTTATACTCCAGTTCTTTGCTGTTTCTGCTTGTGTTGATAAATGCCACAAATGTTTTTAAGGGAGAACAGAATAATTAAGGAAAATGAAAAAAAGAAAAAAAAGAAAAAAGAAAACCTACAATGTATAAAATAAAAGCCACATTCAGTTGCAGAGATATATATTGACCTTTCGCATGCTCTATAAAAAAAAGGCTTAATATAAAGCTAAATTGCACTGCTACCATTTCATATAACAGCCTCATTACCCACTCTGAAGTAAATTCAATTAACGATGCTTCCAGTTCACAGAAACCGGAATAGGTTTTCTCAAACAACAAAGAAACAATAATCCAGCAATCTCAATCACTGAAAATTCAATCACAAAGATACCAGGACACCGGACATAAAAACTATTTTGGAAAAGCAATAATGTATGTAAGAAAAAAATAAATTTAAGAAAAGATAACATACGAATAATATATGTAAAAACAAATACTGGAATACCGAAATATTGCAATGGCAATGAGGTAATTCCATAGAGAAGTATCTATTCCTTTTTAAACCCTGAATTATGAATGTGTTTATACATTGTTACAGATTGTTACAGACTTAGAGGTAACTGTGAGTGACTACCAACACTGGGAACTCCAGTAAGTTTATTTTAATACTGGATGTTCTTTCCAGACTTTACACACTTTGCAACATGCACTGGAAGTTACAGAGCTATCGCATTTCATGACTGAGACTCCTGGACAGATGCACGTGCACACACATGGTAAGCACATGTGCAATAAATCCACTGCCTTCAGGACACATTAGATTCACTGCTCAATTGCACAGAAACCGTACAGATCATACACAGCAGGGCTGATGCTTCTTCAAAGCCTTCGACCTACAGCATGTTTATAGAGCAGCTATACAGAGCACAGTCCTTTGATCCTTTATTCCATCTAAAGCACCAAAATCCAAGTCTATCATACATCTTTTTGTACATCCTTCCCCCCAGTTCAGAGAATCTACTGGGCACCAACTGTACCTTTCTTTTTTGCTTGATGCTTGTAGAATTATTCACAACTCCTAGATATTCTGTGAAGACTGCACTACAGCATATGTGCAAATCCCGCACAAATACCAAGAGATTCCTACAGCAGTAAAGCCTACAGCAATAAAGCCAGGCCTAAGAAGTTTGTGCAACATGGATGAAGCAGAAATTTTAAAATTATCTTCTTATGCTCCAAAAGCTAGAGGTATGCACTGTTTTTCACTAAGCACCTCTATTTTGCCCGCCTCCAATCACTGTACATAGGTAAATCCTGATCTTTTCAACTGCTGGATTGCTAATAGCACTAAGAATTGTCTGTGCCCTCCATGGTATCTTCTTGTTGCTGATTTTAAGGTGATATTTTTAAGAGCTTCTGAGAAGTATTTTAAATATTAACTAAAGTAGACTCTGAACTTCAAAGCCAGTTACAGGTCAAACTGTACAATCTGAATGCATCAGATTACTGAACAAGGGTATTTTTCTTTTAGGGGAGGGAGTGTGAGCTTACTCCCCAGATTATGCCTGCCATTTAAGGATAATAACTATTCTTTCCAAACCAGTAGCTATTCAGTGTGCAACAGTAAGCAAGATGAAGCAGTTTCCATTTGCTCTTCATGTCTGCCTTGTGTCTCTCCCTTCTTCGTTTTTCAAAATTTCACTCAATAATCTACATAAAATATTTAGGAACATCAGATTTCTAGAGGACTGAGCTGCTTCATGCTGCAAGTTAGGAGGTTACCTCCTCTCCTACTAATGGAGGCAAATGCCATGTGCTCAGGAAACAGATTTTGCTGTGGACATGCCACTACAAGGATGCAGAGATGGCAGCTGAAGCATCAAGAGTGTTTAATTCACAGTTAGAAGCAAATGCTTGCAGTAGTAACACATTACACTGGGTTTAAAAATAAGCACACTGTTCTCAAATATGTCAATTTGCCTATTGCAATTCAAGATGTAAAATCACTTTTACTTATAGACCGCCGACAGTATTTTTTCACGGTATTTTTTTCACAGTATTTTAGAAGAAAGTACCATTCAAGAGGCCAAGACTCTCAAAAAATTAACCACAAAATGCTGTTTGAAACAAGGTCCATTTAGATCAACATTCTTCTTCTCCAGCTAACCTAATGTATTGATACAACTGTTTCAGAAGGGATCTTTATACAAATGCTCCTTTTCCATTTAGTGTGATTTTATCATGAATACTTTTTCCAGGCAAACCATGTTTGGTAGCAGCCTTGAGTACAAGTTGTATTTGTTTTGTTTTGCCAAGTTTACATTAGACCTTTTAGTGCAGAAATATGCATTGCCATGCCTCTGGAATGCAAAAGATACTCAGCTCTGTATTTCCTCCTCATCCCACACAGCTGCTGCTGTTAAGCAGCTTAGCCAGTGCCTAAATATAGAGATGGACCAGATGCAGAGTAGCTCTCTGATGGTCTTTCAGGCTCAGTTAAGATTGCGATGTGGACTGGGAACACTAATTTGAAGACAATTTAGCATCTAGGATCAGCAAAAAGGTCTCAGTCAATCCACAATTTGGAGGTTCTACTGAGCCCTCCCAGAGCACCCAAGTATTATCAATGATCAAAACTATTTCTTTCATTTATACTTTGCTAGAAGTTTCAACAATAACTTTTGGACATACACATACTTTCAACATACTTTGGACATTGGTGAAGTTATTCATGTCTTTGCCACCATGACACTTAAGAAGTGAAATGACTTGAAGATGCTCTGGCTGTCACCATTCCAGAAGGCTACCTGGATAATCAGTACGCATCTTTCAGGGTCATTCCCCTTCTATTCCACTCTATCTTCCAAAGTACTTCCATTAGTTTGAAGGACTCTTTTTTGACAAGGACTAGCCAGCTGTGAGCTGAGCAAATGAAGTCTGGCATCTGAGAAGGGAAACTGACAGTTGTAAGAGGCACTGTGATGGCATTCTTAAGGATGGGCCTTGTTTTAGAACACATTCCTTTTAAAAGTCATAGTCTACAGGTCTGTCATTGCAGGGCAGCAGCTTTTATACTTTCTCCAGAACAATTTTCTTAGAAATAAAGGAAACAAATGAACACATTGAATGCAGTATCTGAATGATGTGCATCTCATTTTTAACTGATGTGTATTCAGTCTTTCACTTTTACATCCAGTTGGAGCAATAGGTAGACACTTTTAAATAATTAAGTACAAGGTTAAGTCGAATGCAATTCAATCCATTTGCTGTAAAAGTCTCTGTTGAAAGATTAATGGTTACCACACTCATACATGTGAGTATCAAATTACTCTCATACTTGCAGGATGTCATAAGCTTTCCCTACTTCCACATTATCTTAAAATTGTATAGGACTGGCCAATGATACACCAATAAAAATCAATGATGCATCAAACTTCTGACAAAGTCATGCTGAGGAGAGTCCTCTGGAGGAATGAATACTTTCCACTGGGCTGCCACTCATACGTGGCTCCCTTTTCTTCACGAGTCACTCAAATTTAGTTTATTCCAATCTTTTTTGCCTTCTTTTTGTATGTCTTTCTGTTTGTTCTCACTATACATATAGCATGCAACACTGGAGAACTGAGGTATCACTGAAAGCACCAGAAAAAATTATATTTCCCACCTAATCTGCTTCAAAAATTACAAAAAAAATTAAAAAAATGAAAACAAAAAAACAACTCAGAATTCCCAAATTCTGTGGGTATTAATGCCTTTTTTTCTTTTTTAAATAACTCTTGTAAGCCTTCCTTACTTGTGCAGACATATACTTAATTTGTGTATGATTGGACAATTGGCAGAATGTAACACAGAAGGACCACTCAGTTCTGAAAGAAAAGGCAAAATACATATAAAAAAAAGATTAACAATATTTTAATATGCATTTACTCTGCAGTCCTTTGCAAACTTCAAAAAGGTGACTATTGAGTTCTTTGGGAAAGAAAATGCATAACAACTTTTTAACACACAACACTAGACTTATTTCAGTCAATTCTATATGAAATATCACTGATTTTACCAAATCTCCAAACACACTAAATACCTGTGGATACTGTCTTTCCAGCACAACTTTCTTGTTTTTGCTGACCCAGCATACTGTGTTGAACACTTTGTTTCTCTGCAGGATTAGCATGCAAAAAAACACCACCTGCAAAAGTGCTTCAGTCAGTTACAAATAGATCCCAGCACCAAAAAGTATATAAAACATTATCTTTCAGTTAATGCATTAAGAAAGCTATTGCTTCTTGGTCTTTGCCATTTTCCCATCTTCACAAATATTTTAAAATCCAGTATGTTACATACCAAACACAAGGCAACAGTTTAATAAAGAAATAAAGCTGTTTAAAGTGGTAAACAGATGTGATACTTTAACTTGAGAATCATGGTAGAGGGACAAGAGTACCAAAACTAAAAGCTCAGAAAAATGAAGTTTCCATAACTTTATGGAGTTTTTTTTATATACAGAAGGTTAAGTTCTATGCCAATTGACACTTCCCATAATCTTGCATAAATTAACAGAATGGCAGCATTCTAGAAAACAGAACCTGGCCTTTCATGTTCTAAGCTACTTTTGCTGCACACCTGTAAGATGTGAAGTTGGTAATAAAATGCACAACTCAGGAGTGTCCAACACCACATACACCACATATAAGAAACAGTGTTCAGTCATTTCTCTTTGTCAAACATAAATGGTTTGAGTGGAATGTTCCATTCTAGCTACCTGCCTCAGATAATTTTAAAAAACTAACAGAAAATGTCAGCCATCCCCAGGTGTGTGCATTTTTATTTTTGTTAATAAAAATCTAGTACATTACTAGAGGAAGTCAAATGTCAAGGTCACAGTAATTTCTTGTCTTCCTGAAAAGCTGCCCCAATTTGGCCCTAGTTGTAGGCTCTTGGCATACGTTCAGGAGATACTTTAAGAGACTAGCTTTTCCCAAGATTAGTAGATTATGCTCTACTAAACGTGCTCGTGCTTCAGGCTGAATCAGGTTTTTCCAAAAAGTACAGTTTTAGTTTCAAATATCAGTATTGGAAACAAGAAAACAGCCTCACTCTCCTTAGCTCTTAACTGTTGGGCTCACATAGCATGAAAGAGAAACTAGGATATATACAGGGCAAGCAGAAAAGTGACAAGATAGTTAAAAATGAGATTTGGAAAGTGTCTAGGACAGAACCAGATGGGGATAAAGGAATTATGAGTCGACTTAAGATGAGAAAGGAACATTACTATGACATGTAATTTGGAATGGAGAAGCATTTAAACTGCAAGGATAATCTCATATCTTGCACTCCTTACCTTTCAATGCTTGGTAACATAACTACGTTTAAATAGGAATTCTTTTGTGCAATTTAAAATAGATTGGGAAATCAAACATTATAATGAAATACTCTATTGCAAGATTGGAAAACCATGGAACATTTGCACAAAGTCTAAGATACGTAACTACAAACACTAGAAAACATGTTCTGACATACCATTGGAGGAACAAGATCAAAACAGCTTGTTAAATTACTAAGAAGGGAAATTAGATCTCTTTAGAGCTATATTTAATTAATAGTGATTTTAGCATCAATATAATTTGACAGTTGTTCACAAGGCATTCCACCGTTAGAGACCTCCTTTGCTTTAAACTCTGTGCACGTTTACTATTTTATGGGATCAAGATTAAAGCCCATTTCAAGAAAAGCACTGAACAGCAGGACACTTCCTGTATTCCTTAAGTAGTTTCCAAAAGGCTCTTCTTACCTTCTTACAGTTGTATTTCAGAAGTTTAAAAAAGTTCCTTTTGAAGGCACTATCTTTCAAATTATGATCTACTCATTTCATATTAAGGTTAATATGATAGGCTTTAAACAGATTAAAATGTTTTCATATCAAGAAACAAAAACTGTGACAGAAGAACTAGATATAAAGCATCTATAATTATTAGTAATATTATTCACAGTTGAAGAAATCACACACATTTTTCTCTCTAACACAGTAAGAGAACTTAGGTAATGTTCATGCAAATAGATCTAAGGTTGCCTGGCCTCTGAAACCACTTTTTATCTTTATGAAGATGAGAATGCTCGTTCTTCTCTGTTTAAGAACAGAACACTTCTGTCTGAGAGATGCTGTTACATGCATACGTGATAAAAGAGCACATTCCAGCTTCTATACATCTCTGTACTAGATTCAACTATCAACCACACCAAAACTGAAGTGTGCACTTTCTAGAAACCATGCTGCTCTGACACAGGTCAGTTGATTAAAAAAGAAATGATTTAGATAGCACTGCAATTCCAGTACTTTATCTTTGTTCTTTTTGCCCAGTCATTCCACTCAAGAGAGGATTCCATCCCCAGAGATTTGCAAAGCAAGGCTTCAGTGCTGCAACCACCTGGAGGAACTAATTGTTCATAAAAGATAAAAGGAGGTGATGTAAGCACTGTTTATAAATTCATAAAACTTCAATGGCATTGTGAATATGAATTATGTACTCTAGGAGGTGGGAACAAACATCAGTTTCAAAAGAAAAAAACAAGTGGATTTTTCAAAGTTATTTTCTGGAAGACCTGCCACTCTAAATTTCTTTAAGTGAATTTCAAGAAACATACAGACCAAACACTAATTCATTCATTGTAAAGTTGATGTCAGTGTAAAATCCTTTTTAATAGGACAATCAAGATCACATCAACCTGAACAAAATCCTGATACACCTAATGTAAGTGGTAATTAATACTCTTTTTTTGTTAAGTGCAGGAGACAATAATGATGGAATCTGCTACAAAAATGAAGGCAGAATTCTTCAGAAACTGAGCAGCACAAAAGGTCAAGCAGAACTCTTTTATGAATAAGTCATGAAATATTTTCCAACTAGATTCTTGCTCACCTTTCAAATAAGGCAATGAGAACAGAATCAATCTTCATCTCACTGGGAATTTAACTTTCCTTCCATCCCTCTCTGGGATGGAAAACTACTACTGTTGCAGTAAGGGAAATAAGACTGCAATACCTCAATTCTTATTTTTTTCCTCCACAAATGCTGATGTGCAAACAAAGCACTAAAAAAAGTCAGACTGTTAATCATTTTATAGGGTACCTATTTTATGTTGAAGTCAGATCACTTCTGTCTGAAAAGAGAGGGTGCAAGAGAAAACAAATGATTAATTCACTGCTTTGTCTTACAGATTCTCCGCAAAGCAAATTTGTATTACTTCAGATATTAGAAGCATCTATCAGCTAAGTTTTGCACTCAAAAAGCATTCCCTCACTGAAGATGAGCAAAGGATCAGAAGATGGTTAGACACAGCCTGACTTGTTCTGAGTCTTCTCATATGAATAGCTTTTATAGTTCTCTTCTCCAAAGGAGAGACTGGAATATAGAGCACACTGTTCAACTTACATGGATGTTTAGAGAGTATGTTCAGATGGATTTAGTAAATAGCTCATTTCTTTTTGTTATGATCCAACTCAATTACCTTTTGACAGGCTCTGGGCAGCCTGGTCTAGTGCCTGGCAACCCTGCCCGTGGCAGGGGGGTTGAAATTAGATGATTATTATGGTCCTTTTCAACCCAGGCCATTCTATGATACTATGATTCATTCCATGATTCTACGAATGAGGAATCTCTATGGCTTTTGCTCTGGAATGCTTTTTTATACTATTCCCCCATCCTTTTTTATCACAAGAAAATTTGCTTCAGAAGACGTATTACATGGCTTTGTCTGAGATATGCAAAACACTGTTACCTGTAATCAGTTCCAGTAAGAATTAAGACAAAAATGAAGATCATAGGATCTCCACAACACTCCAAATAGATTGGATATTTTTGAAAGGAAACACGTCCTCCATAGAGCAAATGAAAGTGAACATCTACAGAAAGAGCCTGGCTAATATATTTGTTTTCAGAACAGAAAATTATCACTTGCTGCTACGCCTGAACGTAGCTAGGCCCTTCCACAGCAGGATGTAGCAGAAGATTTAAATTAGAGTATCTAAATGCTGTCCCCCCACCCCAAGCATAATTCCCATTATCTTCAGTGCTTTATGACATTATCACACTTGCTCATGCTAGCTACCGTGTTACCTAAGGCAGCACTGATTTTCAGAAGATTGTACCAGATGTACTGTAAAGAAATTGATCAAATATGCTGCTGATAAGTGATCATGTATTAGCCAATGCTTGTGAAGGAGTACCGACATACAATGGAATTAAAACAGATACACAATTAGCAAGAATGTAGGCCAGAGACGACATCCTTCATTTGCTACGTGCAAAAATATCATTAAATTTAACATTAAATTTATGTTTAGCTGGAGCACTTGCTGCGTCGAGTGGCAACTGCTCCCGTAGACAAAGCAAGTCCTGGTCATACAAGTCCAGCAGAGGGAGTCAGGTGTAGTACAAAGCCCCATCCATCCACCCCTGGAGGGTAGGGCTCCTCAGGCCTAAGCACTGAGGTCTAAGCCATTGTTTTGCTTTTTATTTATTCAGTGCCAACTCAGCTTAGATATGTGAACTTGTGCCAATTAATCTACAGTAATTTTCAAAAAATGTAAAGGCTGGCCTACAAATCTGATTTTTCTTGTAACAGTAAATACAGCTTCTGCTGAAAAATCTTAAATGACACAAAAACTTAACATACAGTCTTTACACATTTCCCAAGGTTACTTTAGTATTGTAAAATATTCTACCTAGTGTAAACCTTTCACTCAACTCAGTATTTTAAATAAACTTGAGAACACGAAAAACTTGAAGCAAAGCTGTTGAGCCTTCCTGTTAAAAGCAATTAAACGAGTTATTATCTGTTGAGCCTCCCCATTAAACTATTATCTTCTCTAACTGCAGTACAATTTTTCACAAAATTGATTTAAAAAATAGTTTAGAGAATTCTTAAATGTCGTTAATATCTCAAATACGTCTGCGTTACTAAAAACATCAGTAACTATAACAGATTTTTTTTTAATAGACATCTGAAAATTAAGTTCTGTTGCCACATATTTTTCCATTCCAAGCAATGCCCTGAAATCTTTGTCAAACTTTCTTGCTTTCATCATTTCTCAGCTCATCACACAAACCATCTGCATAAATAAAGATGTAAGCATCTGCCGTATGGCAAATGGTCTCAGGGGCAGATGTTTTTATCCTTGCATTCATGTCACTGGCTTGGATACATTATTTGAACAGATGTACACAATCTGAAAGTGTCGTGTCCCACAGTGAAATGTCTCCAACTGCTTTCTATCAAAGTGCATAAATGCTATTTGCACCTGCATTTATGTTAATGATATAAAGGCAGCAGGGGTTCCAGCAAAGTGAGGGCTGATGCTAAGGAACACATTTACATGGTTAATTGAAGTCTGAGATCTCCTAGCACCAAATGACTATACCAACATTGATATTAAACTGTGCACAGTTTAATATAATTTTTTTTTGAAAGTTATATGATTTTTATTAAAACAAACATATCAAGGAGCAAAACTCTACCAGCCTATGAGCATATTTTTCTAACGAATATTTCAGAAAGACGAGAAAATATTAAACAAGCTCCTAGAAGAAGCATGAGTCTTCTACCTTACGTAACACTTGTACAACACACATAGTTATTACACATTAGAGATATTTAGCAAAAGCACTTTATGAATCTGATAGTACCACTCATCCAAGGGGATTTTAACTCTCTGAGGTTCAAAGTTATTTTGTGCCATTATAGAGCACTATTAAAAAAACCACAGCATTTGTTCAAACACAAATATCTACACGGATGTGAATGATAGAACAAGACATTTCTATTATGATTTTATAATTTTCACTGGAACTTTGAAATCTCAGAAGTTAACTATTTCTCATTACTCAGAGAAGCTACCTGTTTTAAATGTATGCCGCTGTTCATTGTATATGTAAAAAAAATCACTTTTCTTACATAGTATTTAAATATGAAGAAAATATGTGCAGAAGGAGTACGTTTCAGATGACAGAACTCATGCTGCTACATGACAAATGGTAGCATTCCGGTTACGTTGTCACTCAAAGCTCTTGCAATCACCATTACTTCCATACTCAGCTGAAAAATAACAAGCCTGTTGACAGTACAGAAGGGCTGACAAAAATACCGTGCCAAGTGTAGCTGATGGATATGTTCTACTTCCAACGCCATTCATTTTCAAACCTTTTATTTGTAGGAGACGTACTGATGTTACAGTTGCACATAAATCATAATAAATTGTTAATAACTTTGATATTTTCAAAGGGCCATAACATTTGAAGAATCAAAGGTTGCACATGGTATTAAGGACAAAAAAGAGTGATAGCCACAGAACACCAAACAGAAACTGAGCCAAGTACATTTGTAAAGCACCATGATTTCACACTGATACAGCTCTTGGTCAGGATCTGGTTATGAGTTCCATCACGAGCAACACTTCCAGAAGTTAGAACATGGCCCTTATAATGCACTCTGCGTGAAAGCTGTTAATGGGATACACACTGCAATGAATTTTTCTTAAGGAAACAAAAGAAAAACCCACCAACTTATTTTTGAGTTTGCAAATAGCTTCACAGTCTGTATTATTCTTCAGTTATCCAGAAATAACTTTGTTAAATATAAGAGTTTAACTACATGATGGTCAAATACCCTTAATTCACCTTCTCTAAATTATGGGAGTTTCAGGTATTTCACTCCTAAGTATGTGGATGTGGAGCACACTGCACAGTGGATGTCTTTATACAATGCTACATACTACCTGCATTGAAAGAACAGTCTTGTTAGACAGAACTACATCAACAAAGATCAATTCATATGATGCCCTCTTGGAATAGCTTCCTCAGAATTATCATAGACTTGACAGAAGAGGTAAAGTATAAACTTATATGACAGCAAAAGCTCAGTGCTTCCAGGCAAGTAATATAGAGTGCTTTTCTTAATTAACACAAGTACTAACAATGGAAACTTAACAGACAGCCTAAAATGATTCAGCAGGGTCCATTAGGCTTTATGTCATATCCATCAAACATTCACTTACGTTTAAGAGCTACCACTAAAAATAGCGTATGCTAAAAATTATACTTAAATACCAGTATCACAACACAGAACAACAAGGACAGGAAATAAAAGTTATAATAAGCTGAACACTTGGAGACTTCAGAATATACAGCGGTGGTGTAAATATAATCACTAATAATGAAGACAAAAATTCAAGACACTCCACTGAAAAACTACATCAAAAGATGACTTTGGAAGAGATAAAACAGCAGAAACATAGTTGAACACAATAAATATTGATAAGGATAGAAATGCTGGAGAAAAGGCAAAGTTTGCATTTAGAAAATAACAACACCTTTTCTTGTTTGTGCTAGACTTATAGAGTAACTTGCACATAGATCAGAGCCCCAGTTATACAGGAACCAAATATAGCAGTGATTTTCAAATATATAAGGATTAAAATTGTAACAAACCCTGAATATTTAACTCTGCTAATTCAAACAAGCAGAATTATATATATGTTAAAGTTTTAGTAACATTAATTAGCCTTGTCCTAAAAAGAAAACAATCTTAGCTTCTACAATCACTTAATGTGTTTGGTGTTAATATTTATAAAAATAGCAAATAGTAATTATAAATAAATAGTAATGAAAAATTAGGGCCTACTATTTAAGCTTTTGTTAACAAGGATACTATTTAGCCCACATTTTGAATCACAAATGTCTAATTTCTCAAAGAAAAAATGTATAGAAATCATACTGTACCTGCAGAAAACGTTAAAGGATTCTGCATTATGCCCACTAATAGATAGGACAACGTTCCTGGAAAGAAGAAATACAGATGCTTAGAAATTCTGATACCTCTTTTTAAAAAAAACTAAATGAAGTTACTATCAATGTACAGTTGAATGAACAGACTCGCAATAATATTCCCACATCTTGCTGAGGAGATTTTTTAGTTAAAGTGTGAATTTAGAGGGAACAATAACATGTAAAGAGGTTTATCTTTCTATACATTCATTTCTTAATTTTCTTTATTTAACATGCTTTGCTATATATTTTTCAATGTACAAATTAAGGAAAACCGTGTTCACTCTGAGTTCTCAAACTATTTTAAAGCAATGTATAAAGAAGTAAACAAGTTACTACTAAGCAAAACTTTTTATGAAAAGTAACAACTATTTTGTATGCTATCATACTTTTTTTTTTCATTTCTTTAGTCCTCACAGAACAAGTCAGTAACTCTAATTCTGAGATACAGTGTACAATCTGGCATCAACACAAAACCAAAAGTCTCCTTATATGTCCTAGCAAAAATGTTTTGAACTCAAAGGCCAATCTTCGCAGTGATAATTTAGTTCACTGAATCATTGACTCAATCCACTGAAATGCTTGACATCATACCAGTGTTGTACTACATGCAAGCCTTACATAGCATAATGAAAGAAAATAGTGAAGAAAAACACAAATCAACTGCATAACTGAAAAGTAATCTGATGATGTTAATTCAGCATACATGTTTTCTGTGACTGTTCTTTTTTCCACTTGAAGATCCCTTGACAAATTTTTAGTTACTGTTAGTATCCTCTAAAATGCAAATGTTTTCACATGTTATTTCCAGCACTATAGTGCTACACGTTCACCTTGCAGACTCAACACTGAAACTTTATTCAAATCGTAGTAATTTCTGGGTATTAGCAGCTTTTGCTGAAGTACAGAGGTCACAAACAATGACCATCTTTTCCACACTAATCTTTTAATTTAACTAAGTGAACAAAAGTAAACTTAGAACCAGTGTATTCAGCAGTTCAGCTATTTAGCCTTCAATTTTATTTTCAAAGCACACTTCAATCAATACATGAACTGAGACTCCTTTCACATGCCCATTAATACTCTTTTTCCCAACAGTTCTTCACTCTCAAAAACTAAATAGCTCACTACTACTACACACTAACAGTGACAATACATTTTCAAATTTTAACCTGCTGGTTCATTCAAAAAAACACCATACTAAAAGCAAAACTAAAAAGGTCCCTGAAAAAGTAATTTTTTTTTTTCACCTGTTGAAAAAGACTGGGTTTAGTAACAAAACAAAAATGGCAACAGTTTTCTAAAATTATTTCTGTATAGATTCCAGTATGTTTGTACCTTGTGCAAACCATACCTGAATTTTAAACCAAGTGTTTCACTGAGTTGCTTATATGCACTCATATTTCAGTTCTGTCTACAATTTAGGTTTCTTGTAATTCAAAATCCCTGTTAAACTCAAAGAAAGAAAATATGTAATGATTTCCAATAGGACAAACTATTCTGAAGACACATAGACAATGTAGGCTTAAGGCATCTGTTTCCTTTCAAATATCTGACTACATGGTTCCTTTATAACTGACTGAAAAGCAGAATCTTCCATGGATGTTACAATGAGGAATGCTAGCGTGCATTTGTGAAGCAAACATTACACTGCCGCCTCTCCTGAGCTTGACATTGGTCCTTACCACTCTATTGCACAGTGTTTGACATAAATCACTAAGTGGCTACTTGGCCACTGGCTGTTTCTTTCCAGTGCGATTTAACAGTGAAGTATGAAAGACATTATACAATCGCAACATAAAACTATGCTGTTATCTACTTAGGTTTCCTTTGCCATGAAATGGTCCAGCATCTGGATTGGCTGCATCATAGTTTGGTTTGGCTGAACAGCATGTTAAAGAACAAGACAGGAGTCACACAAAGTATAAAAATTCTCGTCCTCCCGATCCTCATTTTGAAGGCTTTGGAAAGGAACCGTCCACTGACTGACACACGGCTCCAACACGAGCACAGCAGACCGCCGGCCGCCCGGGCCCTGTCCGTGGTGCTTAACCAACAGCCCGGCCCGCAGCGCTCGCCCTGCTCCGGGCTCCCGGGGCACCGCGGCACACAGCGGTAACGTGCCTCAAAGCGTCCCTGGGCCACCGCGACGGAACGGGTCGTCGGGCTGCAGCCTTGGAACACGAAACTTCCAGGGACCGGAGGGGATTTTACACGTTTACTATATCCACGTTTTCCATCAACAGCAATGCTGCCTTTTGACCGCTGCCTGGTGCTCCTCTGGGAACTGGCCCCGCTGGCATTTTCGTATAAACACAATGATTAATGGCCTTTGCTCACTGAAAATTCGTGACATTTTTCAGCCACTCTGTAACATGCTTAACAGCTACTCAATAGCTACTCACATTTGACGAGTGTCCTAACATGTATGTTGCTGCCAGTTCAAAAAGTTCTGAAATTCTGAATGAACACACAGGATTGAACGATAGAACATCTACACGGCTACCTGTAACTTACCCTCATCACATTCCTTTCTTTCTTTCATTTGCTGGCACGTCTAACTCATTGTGTTTACTTCCTCTTAAAAAGAGCGTCATATTCAAAAAGATCCAATCTTAGAAATAAAATAATTAGCTGCAGTTTGTACGTATTTCACACCCCTACATCCAGAACAGATGTTATGTTGGCCACCACTTCAAGACGTCCTATTGGTTTTAACTTTTAATGACTGCTGAAGTGGAAATCATTCTAGGAGACTTTCTTATTATTAATGGACTTCATAGCACTCCTACTCTTCCAATATCAGTTCTTTCCAAATACAAAAGATGACACTGAGTATGGACCAATATAATCAATTTTAGATCATTCAAGCAAATGACAAAGCTTGTACATTTCTATACAATCTTAAAATCTATTTTGTTCAGCTTGTAACGCTAAGATAAGATAGTTAAAAAAGACATTCAAAATGCAGTACTCCAGAACGCAGAGTAATCCCTTGAAATCTGCTGTTAATGGATCTAAGAATTTCAAACAAGTGGAGTTCAAGTTGGATAGAATTAAAAAGTCAAATTCATCTTAATGCCATAAAAAAGCTCTATCATGTTTACACTCCTCCTTATGTTACCACAGAATGAAAGGATAAATACAGAAGAAAAAAAAAATCAAAAAAAATGAAAAAGAGTCTTAAAACTACACTGTAAATTGTCTTCAACAATCAAAGGAAGCAGAGCTTACACTTGTAATAATTCAAAGTAATCTTCATGGAAAGATACTCAGGTCTTTACAGGAAATTGGTATCCAGACAGACACATGGGCTCTGAATATTAGGTGAACTCAATTAACCTAACTTGATGCTTGTCCATACGAGGATGTTTATTTTAGATGTTAGACAAAATCCTTCAGGATACTACAGAGAAAATGAAAAATAGGCTGTAAAGGTTATGACAGTAATTTTTCTGTTATTCTCGTGCTTTAAGCAGGCATCAAAACTAAAAATCTTATCCTCTGGGAAGGGAGAACTATCTGAAAGTAATTACACTACTAAATATCTTAATAGTATTAAACTAAACCACCTTGACCCTAACTGAATTTATTTTTGGTACATTTGTTAGAAGAACAAAGCTTCTCAGTGATGACTATACCATCTAATGCAGTGAACATTAGTTCAGGTACTAGAAGAAAGCATTAAATCAAATTTGTAATTTCATATTAAGCTTAACTACAAAATCTAATTTAAAACAAGGCATGTAACAAAGCATAAGTTAAACAGTATCATGTAATTTCATTTCAGAAGAAAAATACTTAGCCAAAAAGAAAAAAATGAAGTACTTAGTTAAGAAAATACATCCTCCTAACAGAAGCCCATGAAATGTCAATTATGTTTAAAAAGCCATTTCATTTACTTCATTTTTCACACCTCTTCTTTCACATACTGTGTCATCTTTTAAATGATGGTTCCACGCCACCACTATTCCCCAACATTCAGAAACTTTTTAGAAACCAAGCTCCCCAGAAAGTACAGATTAGCAAAAGCACAGATAGCTTCCAGGAAAGTTAGCAAAACCTAACTATTTTAAGGCTGAGTTAGACTTGAAACAAAGCATTAGAACACTGAAGCTATGCAGTTGACAAAGCTCCTGAGGAAATGACAATGACATACATAAAGACTGACTAGTGCAACACACGAAAGCATTTGTTCAAGTAACAGTATTTGCCAAAATTCTGCAGTGCTTTCACTATCCAAATCTTCAGTCAGAAGCTTTATTTATTATTACTGAAAATTTTCTGTTTTAATCCTATTTTCACACCAGTATTTCAGCCTGCATCAGTAGCTCCTTATCCTACAAGTATGTATCCAAAGAGATATCCACAGACTGAAACACCAGCTTTCTTACAAGACAGATTACATACAGTTAATGTTCCCGTACCTAGGTAATTAATCAGGGAGAAAAGCGTGCCTATAGCAGAATTCTTTTGGCTGAGACCACTAGGTGACTTCAGCAGACAGCCAAAAAGAAACAGAAGCCTCACTGCAATTGGTCTTCCCCCACCCCCAGTAAAAACCCATCAGAACTTACAACCCAGACTATTTTTACATGTTTGGTCATCCTATGTGATGGCCCAGCCAGAGCACATTTCCTGAACTTCAAGCTCACTGAACGTCTCAGTGGCAATCCTGGACAAAAATTCCTTGCTTCACACCCTGCTATGTGATCTATATAATGGTTCTCTGGCATGGCTACATTATGCCCATCTGTCAGAGTGGAACTGTGCCTACATAACAGGTTCTATGCTACTTCCAGTAATATCTTGTTGATAATGAAAGCTTACTTAGGAAATGACACAGTGCAAGTTCAGCTTCTGACTGCATCTTTTGCCTTAAAAGAAAAAGCAACTGAAGGTGATTGCTTTTCTTCAGGAGATTTCTCTCTTGAAACCAATTTCTTCAATTGCACAAATAAAGACTTCACACATACACGACCAGAAATGAGAACATCTCAAAAATTTTCTACCGATGAAGACAGCTTAAGAAGTCACAGTAATTCATATTTCACAATTGTAACCAACACCAAAAGAGTAAGCTCAAGGTCTTGTGAAGAATTATATACAAGTTTCTCAAAAGTATGCATGGGAGCAATATTAATTGAATGAAGAAGGAGAAACACCAGCTCATCATTTTATGAAATGTATGTGAACAAAATAAATTGTAGCTGAGCAGTTTCTTTTATGACTGCAAATTTATCTATTTTCCATTTGTAAAAACAACACCATTTCAAAAGCTAAAAAGAGCAAAGAACAGAAAAACTGTTACTATGACAATTATTAGACAATTAGAAGATCAAAAATATTTTTCCCCACATTTCTACAGATTCACAGAATCACAGAATTGTAGGCATTGGAAGGGACTTCCAGAGATCATCGAGTCCAATCCCCCTGCAAAGCAGGCTCCCTACAGCAGGTTGCACACAGATAGGAGTCCAGGCAGGTCTTGAATATTTCCATAGAAGGAGAATCCACAACATCCCTAGGCAGCCTGTTCCAGTGCTCCATTACTGACTGTGGAGAAGTTCCTTTGCATATTGGTGTGGAACTTCCTGTGCTCCAGTTTATGGTCATTTCCATTTGTCCTGTCCTCGCAGAGCTCCGATTCTTAAAAATCATGAAACAGAGACATCTCATACTCTTACTTGGCAACGAGTACTTCTGAACTCATTTTTAAATTCAAACTGTACAATTCCTTCTTGTTCTGCTTTCTTCCGTGCTATCCCAGCCCCAAACTAAGCATTAATTTGTTGTTTTGGTCCAAGTCACTATTTTGTTCTGCTGCAGTTCTCAGCCCATGACTAAGGACTGCAGGTCCATGAGACGGAACCTATAGATCTTAATGTTGTTAGCAATATGAAGCATCATTCGTGGTGGAATTGCAGCACATCATTAAGCTTTTCAGCTATACCGTAGTTTGTAATGACTGAGACTTTTTTTTTTTACTTTATTGATGTTCACAATTAATACTGCTTTGACCAAACAAGCACAGAATATATAATTTAGTTTTGCTATATATTAGCTTTCCTTTCAGATAAGGAATATCACAAATACCAGACAGCGACTGCACTGCACTTATAGTACAACTTACTCAACATTAGAGAAACGGTCAGTATCCACACAGCCATTAAGGCCTGCAGGGATCCTGGCAGGTCTTCCAGCCCAACTTCCCTGCTCAAGGCAGGGTCAACCTGCTTTGAATTTAAAGCTTTATCCAGATGAGTTTTGAAAACCTCCAGTTCAACAAATGCCCCTCAAAAATGAAGTTACATTTACTACTTGGCCAAATGGATAGTCTGAAAATCACCGTAACACCGAGCCTGTGTTTGTACAAGATTTCTCCGGTAATTCCTTTTCCAATGCTTTTACCACACTCCAGAAATAGCTGTACAGGTATTCTTGTTCTCATGCTACACGTGTAGCCAGTCAGGAAGTTGGATTCTTTATGTCTGGCAGTGAAAAAAGATACTTTCTAACAGAGCATCACATTTATTTTTTTTTTCCCCCAATTCATTCTTACACTAAAGATAAACAGGTTATTTCAAGGAGTAGAAGGAGGCTTACATGTTTGACAAAGTTACTAACATAAATAATTAAAGATTACTAAAGGAAAGATCAAGGAAACACTACTTGCATATTACTTCCTTTTCTTCATCTTCAACTTGAACAGTTGAGGAATAAGCTATTACTGGTAGTATAGTGACATTTTTCCGGCAAAAATTCACTTTTAGGATCTTATTATCAGCTTAGACCACAGAATTAACCAACTAGGACTGCAATGCTGTCAGAAGATCAAGTGTTCTGTTTTCTTAATATGGAGGTCTTAATGTATTTTAGATATACTCAATACTTCAGAATTTACTTGAACATAGTCAAAAGATATTTGAAAATCTTAGATAACACAGCCATAAAATTCCATTAAAAGTTTAATGATTAAGGTAAGAATATAACAAATTCACCTATACAAGCTAACCAACAGAAACCTGAGATGTGGCACTGAAGTACAGAATCATAGCTGGCGTTGAAATGACATGAAAACTAAATGAGAAACAATCAATCCCTAATCACTACTTCTATTTGTATTACAATATTTCAGGTTACTTGGACACTGATTCCCTCAGGGGAGACTAAAAAAAGACACAACCTCTTGTGCCATTCAGGAAGGATTTTGTACAGGCTTTTTCTTATTCTAATGAAGTCTGGAAATGTTGTTAACGCTCACACATTAGAAGGCAGATAACCAACAGCTGATAAAAATTCAGCAATCAAAAAAACACTCCAAATGTGCAAGGTGAATTGTCTTTGTAAATCCGACTCAAATAATGGTACTGGTTTTACCTTTACAGCTCCAAAGTTGAACAGTACTAAATTTTGCCATGTGATGTACAGTGAGCAACATTTACCGTGATTTCTGTAAGAATTTCTGCTAAGAAGTTTCTTAGAAAGTCAACTAGATAACTACAGAAAGATACAATCTCTACGCAATAAAAACATCTATGTTTGTGCAGCTATATCCATCACACAGAAAATAAAGTACATTTTTAAAAAGTAACTTCAAAGAGTCTTATTTGCAGACTTAAACAAAATAAGCATTCAAGAGCTGGACAGAAAAAAATAAAAGGAGCATACCAGAACACAGCAAAAATGAGAGTGAGATGGCCAACTTGGAGCTGGCTGATCAAGTAACAGATGAGCTAGGCCAAGGTGATACACAGTTCCAGTATCTTAAAATTCTAACTGCATACCGACTAATCACTTTTAAGATGTTTCATTGTGAAAGACTCCAAAAAAGGACTGACCTCTATCACACACTTTTACGCCTATGATCAATCAAAGCACAACAGATTCTATGGCCCAGCTTTCCTTCTGCAAAAACTAAACCATATCACATGTTGTATTAAGGACTGTTCTGACTGCTTTTGCGCTACACCGATCCTGTCCCCAAACTATGTCTACTGCACTGCTAACCCAGTCTGTCAGTGTTTCATTGCTAAGGACCTTTTTTCTGGATACCTGAGAGCCTACTTCACTCCAAGAACACATACTTACAAAACTAGATATGTAAATATAACAGTTGTGGTTTTTTAATTACCTTGAATGTTTAAAACACTAATTAGGAATTATAGCCTGTTTCTCAAAAATGGTAAACCAGGGAGTGGGACTTAGCTCCTTAAGACTAGAATTTGGAACTTAACAAAATATACATTAAAAAAAAAAAACACCAAAAAACGTGGCTCTGTTATCAGCATTGTTCTGGTCACAAATTTAAAACAGAGTACCATAAAGGCTGTTAAGAAGAAACTTAGCTCCCTCCCAACCAACCCTAGTATAGCATCCTAAGTACTAATGAACAATCATTTTTTTCTCATTTAGACAAAAAGAATTCTAAACATACAACCAATGTATTCCAAAATTTTCTTGCAAAATTAAATTCAGTTCAGCTTCCACAGCCGAATAATTGGACTTCAGCCACAAGGCCCTTGTGAAGATTGCACCAAGGGAAGCAATTGTCCAGCTGTGTGCTGAGAACATGCAGAGGCAGCAGCATCCTCCCTCCCTGCAGTTGCATAACCAAACTGTTATACTCAGTCCTCTGAACAGGGAGGCTCAGCTGTTCAGTCTGCACTCTTTGCTCTTACAGTCATATTCATCTCTTCTTTCAGGAAAGGACACATTGTTTTGAGTTCTCCTGCACAGAATGCCCTGATTCCCTGAGCTCCCAGCAGTCTGATGCAAAAACAGACCGAGACATTATTTCTTTGAAGAACAAGTTCATCATTAAACAGTATTATTTTTCTTTAGTCAACCTGGCACAAATACATTTCCTAATATCAATCAAAAAAGTTAGACACAAATATTCCATAGGCTTGTCTACATCTGGAGATATTCCTTGATTGATCAGCAGCCAGAAGCAACACAAAATAGTGTCTATTGCTCAGAATGGAGAGCCATTTGCCACATAGCATACAGGACAAGATCTGCAGACAAGTTGTACATCCAAATTCTGTGATTTATTTAGATTATATTTTTTGTAGGATTTGTTATTGTATGCCTGCACAATGTTACCAATAAAATACCTTATTACAGAAAATCTTCATGCAGACAAACATGTAAAGAATAAATTGAATTCTAACCTGTCCTACTTCACTGCCTTCATTCATTTCTACTGTGTTCTTTTTATTGTGCAGATAATCCTTGCTAATATTACTTTTCCATTTTCGTATCCACTACCCTGTTAGTTCTTTGAAAAAAGAAAAGGTTAAAGACACAGATCTTTGAAGACTATTAGATGTATTTAATGAAGTGTCCCCCAAACATGTTCATGGAGAAAAATATGTGAAATAAACAAGTCAAAATTATTCCTGGCTGATGTCCAACAACCAGCTGTGGTGTTCTGACTATGCTAACCCTGGGAACATTCTTCCTTGTCCCTGGGCCTCCAGCTTTCCCTTCTGTTCCTAAGGATATTTCTATTCCTAATTTACTAGTTTAATCTCAATCTAAGCAAGACCAAACTGAATTCAAGAGAATGCTGGAGCATTCTCCTACAAAGAAAGGCATAGGAGCTGGACTTGTTCAGCCTGAAGAAGGCTCCAGGGAGACCTTACAGCAGCCTTTCATTATTTAAAGCTGCTTATAAACAAGGCAGAGACTGACTTTTTATATGGCCTGGTAGTAACAGAACAATGGCGAATGGCTTTAAGCTAAGAGAGGGGAGGTTGTGGCTAGGTGTGAGAAGGAAATCTTACTCAGAGCATAGTGAGGTACTGGAATAAGTTGCCCAGAGCAGTTGTGATGTCCCATCCCTGGACAGGTTCAAGGCCAGGCTGGATGGACCCTAGGCAGCCTGATCTGCTGGGTGGCAACTCTGCCCACAGGAGGGAGGTAGAACTGATAACATTTAAAGGTCTCTTCCAACCCAAGCCACTCTATGAAATATCTTGTTTTGTTTTTTGAAGAGGTCTAGATGGGGTAGGGGATATAAAAAATATATATATATGGTACTAACTGTGAAAGTAAATGGTTGAACTGTGAAAGATATTTTCTACTTTTCTTCTACAAGTCTTTTGATACATCAATTTACTTACTGCATGCTTTACTGCACACAGGCCTCATGATCCATAGCATGTAAATGTCAGTGATTGTGCTATAAGTCTGGACTTAAATAACTTAAAAAAAAAAAAAAGTGCAATAGCACTGATAAAAGAGTTCCACTAAAAACCACATTCCTTTGATTAATCTAAAAAAAAAATACACATTACCATTGACTACAGATGAATAGGTAACTCATTTATTCAGTATTTCAGGCTTCATAAATATATAATTTGCACAACTGTTCCCTATAGTAGCTGTAACATTTGCTTGATGTAAAAATGATGAAAATCCACAGAATGGAAATCAAATTCATTTTATACAGATATAAGAATGAGCTTTAAGTTCCTGAAATGCAAAAATGAAAATATTTTTATTTTCAAAGCTGTTCATCTAAAAGCACACAATTAGAAAGTCTTAAAAATACAGACAACATTTGGGATGAAATAACCACAGAAATGTTAATAGTGTTATGACTCTTCATTCTCCCTTGGCACAAAACAAAATACCTACAGGTCTATCCCTACACTTAAACCACTTTTCTTTTTCAGCTAAGAAAGCAGCGTCTAAATATGGTTAGCTGTGCAGTAACACTTAGCATTAGCTGAGCCTATCAGGCATTCTTATTCCTATATTTATCTACCAGGAACAGAAAATATTTTCACTAGTCAATAATAGCTGCAAATAAGCTATCAATGAATGTGTGTGCTTCCTTTACGTGGTCAGAAATAACAGCGACCTGGAATCTTGTTTGTTACAGTATTGCAAACATGAATAAACTGCAGACAGGTTTATCCTGCCTCCAAAAATCACTGCCTCCACTTCTGTTTAGCAAAAGTCCGTGAGAATACAAGCTGAGTGCATGTTTTGTGAACTCTGAAGGGAGAGACTTCCAAAAATAACTGTCCTGAAATAAGAAATGGAGCAGTTAAATATTAGAGGTGGGAAGTGTATCACCAGTACCCACGTCTGTTTGTGTCCATCTCAAAAGAAAACAATACACAGGATTTAATCCACTTATGAAGGATTAAAGGTTCTCATCTGATTGAAAAATCACTATTTTCAGTGCCAGCTCTTTAAAGCACAATGGTTCTGTCAGTATATTAACTCATTTTAAAGAGTTGATTCAGAAATCATGCCCATTCCTCTTCTTAAATGAAAGATGGCAGCTGGTGGGTATTTTTTTTTTGCTTGTTTTGTTGCTGTTTGTTTCTGTTGTTTTTCCTCTCCTTAATATCAGCACTCACACCATGAAATTCCAGCTGGGTAGTATAACTACTAGAGTTTTTTGTCTCAAGAACTAACGGCAATCTGACAAGCTGGTCTGTTCCTCTCCTCTTCCTCATCTTCTTACATTCTGACAAACTCAAATTTGTCTCAAGTTTTTCAGGCAAATATATTTTCACTTTCAGGTAACACAGACAGAAGAGTACTTAATCCTCCTAAACTTTGATTCACAAAACTCTTATTTTTTTACCAGGAAGAGATGCAGGGCAAGACATACCACAATGAACTTTACCTGCACTGCCCAATTTTACAACATTCCAACCTACATTACATTGCCAATGTTTTATAATAAATATTCCATAATAAGGCCTGAGTGTTTTGAGACAAAATACAGGGATTATTTCAGTATGCATACATTAAAATAAAGAACCGCAAGATTACCTGCAGCATGTCAGGAGGCATTACTAAGCAAATGCAGCAAGCAGCTAGGTGGAATTAAAATGTGGGTTGTAAATAATCCATTATGGCAGAGCTCTGCAAAAAGACTTTGTCATGCTTATATTTAAGGACAACCACAGTCAAGTCACATAAGAATACTAGTGTTAATATATTTACATATAAATATGTACATGTATGTAAATATAGAGAACCAAGAAAGCATAGAATGCAATTTGAAAAGCACAACATCTATTTTGCAGTCCATGATGTCAAACTCATGCAGGTAGTCCAGCAAAAATAGTATCTATAAAAGAGACTTTGGAAGACAGTTTTGTTCTGATTTTATTCCATCACAAGCAGCATGCATCCTGAGATTTTCCCATTGGTGGATAGAGAGCTGCTTCTGAACTAGGGCAAATCCAAGAAAACTGGGAAAGACTGTCATTTGTTTGATGCACCAGTGGTAACTAACATAACTCTATCAGAATGCTAATTAATATTTTAGCAGTACTTGAAGTATGCACGATGAAGTATTAAGTCACTCAAAGAAGCAACAAAAAAACTGCCCTTAAAGATCTGGTCAAGCAGCACTCCGCAACGAACCTCAGTTTGTGAGCTTGGAAAGTGAGAAACCACTGCATCTAAAAACAAAATGACTGCAGTTCTATAAAAACGCATGCCATTGCACCTGATGTGTGTTACATTTGTTTACATGTTACTTTTTATAGCCTGCTTCAAACTGAGCCACTTAATTGTGCCTTAGATAAGTTAAATGAATTAATTACTATCAAATCTTAGGAATATTTATGCACTTCGTCACAACAGTAATTTACATGTCTTCTCAAGGAGAGAACTTGTAGAACTCTAAATATAAAAATACAGTTGAGTACATTGTCTGAAAGCTTAAGAAACTCATCTCATTCTGATTTTTCCCTAATTTCATGTTAGCTTGCTAAAACCAATCACCCTTTTTCTCTGTACTGAATACAATAATTTTAGGCCCAGTTCTTCCCTGCATCACAGCTACAAACACCACCTAGCCTCCAGCACATTAAGGGCAACTAAATCAAAGAGCTTTATTTAAGTTAAACTAAGATCAACACAAGCACACACGCACACACACACACACACACACACACACACACAGAAGATGGCACAAGATCAGCAGCACCACCTTATGTCCCTTTAACCTGTCTTTGACACAAAAGGCAGAACACACTGCACAGGTCTCTGAAGCCACATACTTTTTAAAGAACAAAAGTCATCACCACTGAGGGAATTTGTCAGCACAAGAAGTTCATAGTAGAAAGTTGTGTTTGTTATATACTAAACTCTTCACAAAGCGAATTTAAGACAGATTACTTTTAATTATAATATAACAATTTCCCACCATATTCATCTGAATGGGAGTGGAACAAGACAGGAAGAGAAAGAAGATCTTTATGTCCTACTGGATGGCAAGTAGACTTTGGTACAGTTGTACATATTTTCAACTAACTCTGAATTTAGTGTTTTCCTAATCCAAAGTCAAAAGCAAGCTGTTTTGAAAGGGCTTTAACCGAAAGCACTGCCCAGCTGTGCTTGTTGCACAGGAAGCTCAGAATGCAACACCCACCAGATGCATTAGGTAAGCCCTACATGTAGATGGAGTTCCTACAAAATCTCAGGCACCTGGAAATCACATAAAGGTAACAATAAGCAACTAAATTACAAACTGCTTAATTTCAAGATACCAGCAGCACCTCCTGTCTGTTCACTCATATTCATTTAGTGCTTCTTGGTTTCTTGGTTAGTTTTTTTGTTCTTGTGGGTTTTCCCTCCCACCTTCATTTCCTTTTCTAGCGTATTCATACTTTATTCCAGGCTCTGTTTCCTGTGTGTTTGAGTAACATGCTGGTAAGAACCTCCAAATTCAACAACAAATACACACACGTTACATGTGTGACAGCCATGTTACCAACTACACGACAAAGGACCCAGTTAAGAACAGGGCAGAACACCTACTGCATCACAGTTATAACTAAACCAACTTCAACATCTCCTGATAAAAAGATGTTTTCACTAAAATACACTCATCCTATCCTTCATTAGCAAATCAGCACGGTTAACAGGATCACCACCTGGTCTAACTTCTATTTATACAGTAAAAGCATAGGCTTTGGAATGTATGAGAATCAGGCAAAGAAAAGTCACTATTTATTACCTTTCTTTATTTGTGCCACACTGAGCTGACACGCAGTTATGCATTCACAAGAGTTCAGACAGTCACTGTTACTATCACCACCCCACATCTTTCTGGATGCTGTGAGAAAGTGGCACAAAGGTCACAGAAAGCAGATCTCACTGGCATTCTTACAGGTGGTTCCCCCTGAAGAGCAGCTTAAATGAAGCACATAGAAGCTTGCAATGCCTTTGCAGAACAGAACACTGCAGTTCCCACACCTCTGAAGCCAACATTTTTCATCTCTATGCAGATACTTATATTAAAAAGGAAAATAATGCTTTGTTTAATGCTTACATATCACAAATTGAAAATTAGAAGAAATACAAGATAACAACTATATGTCGAGGAGAGAATCCATCTCATTTTTTTGCAAGATAAACAACTTCAGCGAAGAATTTAAAAGAAAAGAAAAATCCTGGAAGCTCATCTAAGTAGTTCTCCATTTAAACAACCTTAAAACCATTTGGCAATTATACGGGCAGACATGAGACGCTGCAGTCAAGATCTTTTTTATATCACAACCTACTTTCCAAATGAATTAAGTGAAGAATCTTTAATGTGAACTAGAAATCATTCAACCAAGATTCAGCAAATTCTAAACCCACACACTTCATCTGTCACGAATTTAGCTGCTAAATCTGACTCTGAAAGGCTGATGTGTTACCTTATTATTTTTTTAAAAAAAGATTTCTCCTGGGTTTGCACAGCAAAGGAACGAGTTTGTGGCCTATCTTACACAGGAAGCAGAGATTTTTATCCTTAAAAACAGGAGGTTCGCCCACACGATCACCTGGGACAAACTTGGCCAGTGCAAGCAGGCTAGAAGGTTATAGGAGCCTGGGAATGTTTAACATCAAGAAAGTAATTACAGCCCAGCAAGATCAGAAGGAATTACACAGGAAACGTGAACAGTAACCCTTTCATGCCAAAAAAAAAAAAAAAAAAAAAAAAATCATGAAAAACTGAACTCTCTGCCGCCAAACTATGAGGCTCTACAAACCAATTGTAAAACACAGGAATGGAAAAAACACTACATATTACTAGGCTATAAATTCCCAACGATGTGATAAAGCTATACTTCCAAGAACAGAAGAAAACCTCTGGCCTTTCTTGTTGCCATTCACATACCGTATAATTAAAGCTCAGTAGAAAAATGAAAACATTTCAAACACTATGTAAAAATGGGCAATTACCTCTTCTAAATTTTTCCTTTTAATTTGATGCTGACCAAATAGTCTCCTCCCTGGAAGGTGGTCACACATCTTGTTCTTATTTAGTCATAGGAAACTTCCTTCCAAAACAAGCAGTGCATTATCCAAGCCAGAAAACTCATTCCCTCAGTTATCTACTTTACAAAAATGAGTCTCCCAAAACCTGAAATAAATCCCATAGCTCAATGGGATTGCTTCAAGCTATCCTATACGTTTGATGGTAAAGAGATTTTTATTCTCTAGAGACACACAGAGAATCTGAGTAGTCTGGCTGTAGCTCAACCCAGTTACAAAGCCTCCAAGTGCCATGCTAGAAAGTGAATATGATCACACACAAATGCTCTTCAAAGACTCACAACAAATTCCACATTAAGAGATATTTTTTTTTTAGCTCACACTAAAGAAAACTGTACTACCTTACATTTATTGATAGATAATACTGTAAAGTATTAGCAAATAACCCAAACAAGAGATGCAATAAAGCAATCAATTATCAGTGCTTTTATGAATTTGTTGATTAAAAACTATAGTGGATGTATCTTCATTACATTATACAAAAATAAGTTCCTGTATAGGAGGAACACTTGTACGCTCGTGGGAGTAAACTCAAGTAATCCCCCCAGAAATGGGATTTAAAAGTACTTTTCTGATTAAAAATACACAATAAACCACTTAAATGCCGTGCTTCCTTAGTTATCATTGAAGTTGCAAATCAGAACAGCGCTACCACTGTCAGCACACCTCGTGTATGGTGACTCACTTATTACAAGTCTTTCTTTCCTCAGTTATTCTACATGATTTTTATTTTGTTTCCTTTTCCTTGCTTTCACTTTTAATGTAATCCATTGTCATCACTAGCTGTGCATGCAGAGTGAACTCCTGCAAGACCAATACCCATCTGCAGTCACTCATTCAGTAGAACCACTAAGGAAATAAAGTTTATGCAATATATAAAAGCAAAATACAAAAGCAACACATGAAAATGTCTCAGGATGGGCATGCAAATGGGGCAGACATAGTGCAGTAAAGAACTAAATTAAGGCCAAAAACTCCTTGGTGAAGTCAAATTACTTCTTCAATTCATAACTGCCATTTTGTTGGAAACAAAAGAAAATAGCTGTTTTGTATCTCCGTTTTTATTACCCACGTTTTCCCTTGTCTATTTACCTGCAATGCAAAGGTGCTGAATTGTTTTCCAACACACAAGTCATCTGCCCTGGATAGAAACCACACCGCTCTAAACTCAGTGGGAATTCCACAGCACACTTCAGGACACACCCAAGAGATGTAACGCTTTGCAGGCGGAGAATTAGGGCAACTTGCTCTGCAGAACTCTGACATCAAACTGCAGCTCTGGTCTTGGCACAGCACCATAACAAGTCAGAGTACCTAGCCTCCATCCAAAACGCTGCAGCTAAAAAGGAAGCTGGTTTGCCCTGTTTTCTTACAGCAGTTCGTCTACATTGCTCGTCAGCAGAAAATATGGCAGGACTTGTTCCTAATTCCGAACAGCCCACTCCAGTCATGATCTTATAAGCCCTGAGGAGAACAGAGCAAGTACCCTACATATCTTGCAGATACGACGCTTCTGGCAACTCATTCTGCTATAATAATTGCTTTTAAAAAAAGTCAGACTTTTTCTGTACTTTGTGATTAAGTGTGCAATAAGTAGGATACACTTCTCTACTTCAAATCCCATCTCTCCTGAAAATGGTAAGGGCTGCTACAATCACCATTAGACCACAAACACCCGGAGCAGGAGGCAGCATGGTTTTATAAAACACAAGATAAAGGAGCACCATCTCAAGAAAAATCAGAAGATTTATTGCTATCCTCCTCTGCAGATTACTGTGCGAATAAATAACACTTTTTCACTACAGGATAACAAATCCCTCAGGCTCCACTAAGCATTAAGTACATCATTATACATGCATGTCAAGAGAGAGTTGGCACAACTCTCAAACATAGCAACCTGTGATCAAAATCACTACAAATTAGACCGTATTTGCGTTCTTATCTCTAAACTGCATAGAGGCAATAGGTGTTCTTGAAGTGCAGGCAGACAACGAGTGGGGGAAAAAAAAAATTATAAGTGAGATAAACAAGCAACCATTCCACTAGGTAACAAATGAACATAAAGCACATTCAGAACCGGCCTCCTTCCCAAAGCTGAGGTACAACACTCCCAGTCTTTTGAAAGAAGAAAAAACAACGCAGCAACTTTGGAAGCATTCTGCTCATTACCAAAGTGAAACAGAGAAACCAATGCAACCACCTTCCCCAGGATCCCACACACATCTGGCACACGCTGGTTTATGGAAAGGCTGGCACCACACAGCTGGCTTCTGAACACATATTTTAGAAAAAGCAATGATCCCCAAGAAGTAAAGCAAAGCTTACCATTTAGATGTTCCAACCATAAATAACATTTAAAGTTGACCATTATTTTAGGCTTATCATCCCCGTCACAGTACCTCTTAATTACTGAAGTTTTTCTGTCTTGATGGGGGAATTTCCTGTTTAAGACTCATACAGAGAAAATGCTGCAGTATAAATCTTGACTATTCTAAGCCAGGAAAATGTCCTACAGGCCACTAAGCCTCCTCTTTATGGCAAGTTCTCCATAATTACAGTATCAATTATAATTTCAGAGATATATTTTGCTTTATAAATAAACTCTCTGCTATTTGAGCTGTGGGAAAGCATGCCCATGTCAACACACCAACCTTTGCAGCACAGTAAGTTTTGAACTGAACACCAACGCTAAATGTTACGATATGAATTCCAGCAGGGAAAAAATAGGAGGAAGATTTCCCTGTTACCTCCCCCCAAATTGCCACATGCTTTCTGAACACTTTTATTCCTGTTGCAGCGCCTCCCCGACAGTTTTCTTTGCTGTTCTAGAGTCAAAGCAAGAAGTTTCAGATAATCTGTTGTTAACTACACCAAAAAGTAAAAACTGCAACTTCCATTAAACAGGATGAAAAGAACAGTTCAGTAGGAACGAGCAGGAGCCAATTCTGTAGTCTTTTCCTGCTGAACGCTGTTTTTGATATTTTTGTATATTTAGGTTTGTATTTGAATTTGACAGAAACCAAAAGCAAATGCAGCTTCTTGAACTTGTCAGTCTTCTCTCTTGGCGTGGCTCAAATTGACAAGGACTCTGTGTTACTGCCTAAAAGTTCTCAGTGTTCCTACTGATGAGAAAATCAAAGCAGTAAGTGGACAGTCCCGAGAGAACAAGTCACAGTACCTAAAGAGGATTCCACTGAGATGTGACCTGATGCAGAGACAGATATACAGATCAGTGAGATGCAACCACCTGTAATCAAGCTAGAGACAAACTTAATTCCTTTACTCACATCATCAATATACGTGTTCCAGATGTTTGGATGCAGTAAATAAGAATTATTAAAGGAATGCAGAGTTCACTTTGTTTGGTTTCTGCCTTTTTTTTTTTTTTTTTTTTAAAGAGGGCACGTAAAATAATTCCTACAGATATTTTGATCTTCAGTTATCAGTAACGTCTGACTTCATATGGGAGACTGAGCACAGCAATGTTCCTCTGACTAATTCAGAGATCAAATGTTTCTCTGCCAAATTCAACCAATCAGGTAAAACTCTCCATGAACTCTGAAGCTACCCAGTAACCCAAACCAAGTCCATTGATAAGGCAGGTAAGACTGTCAAATATGGTGCTTTTTCTTCCCACATCTACTCGAATCAACCGCTGTCTGAGCTCACTGTCCAGCTCCATGAACTGAAAACATTTCCTAAAATGTTTAAGTATGCTATAAATACCCAGGAAAACAGTCCTTTAAAACAGATTTTTGAACATCTCCCCCACTCAGTTAATTAGCTTATTAAGGACAAACCAACACCTGCAAATACTGTACATAAGTCAAAAGATATATAAGTCAAAAGATATAAGTCAAAGATGCATTCAAATGAGCAAACACCATAAACCACAGAATCATAGAACGGCCTGGGTTGAACAGGACCACAACGATCATCTAGTTTCAACCACCCCTCATAGTACACCATTAATTTGTACTTAAATATTGAATCAAGCATTTGAATATTCTGCAAGGATACTTACTGTATTCTTTCAAAGTACCCACCTTGCACATCATGATCCTCCTATGGCCAATAAAGTATTTCATTCATCTTAATTCCTGTTTTAAAGAAAAAAGAGAAAAGTCCCAATCTCTCACAAAATGTATTTCACAAAGGTCAGGACATCATATTAAATTAGAAACAAAGGTATATATTTAAGAAAGCAGTAAATAAACAAGACTCCTCCTAAAACGTCCATGTTCTCAGTAGGGGCAAACACAACACCATGTCCTTTGAGGCTCATCATACATTTCCCATAATCTAGGTTACAAGACACAGCAATAAATGCTTGAATCGTTATTGCTGAAATAACTGTAAGTAAGCACATTCCTGATCTGACCATTTACTTTTAAAACTCTAAGTTTCTGTATCTGTAATAATGTTGTCAGCAAGTTTCCTTCACAAGTTATGCTTTCACTATTCCACCATGTCAGGTCATTCCTTTGACCTGACAGTATCTATCTCATCAGGTTCAAATACATACACAAAACTGTCATCATTTTCATACAAACACTTAAAACATTAAGCCATAAACATTACCTTTTCACATAAAACTCATCAAAACACATAAGTCACTGATGAAGAAAATCCTGTTGGTCTAACGCAGCACAATCACTGAACCTGCACATTAAAAACATATACATATGACATTTGCTAACCATATCCAAAGTCATGTATGGCAATGTCAAAAATCTCACCATACGCTGTCACTGCCATTGCTAGCTCCAATATTCCCATAAATTAGACTCAGAAGATAAATAGGAAATTAGTATTTCCTTCATGAATGTTTGGATAAATACTAGCTACAGAATTTCTGGTCACCTTAAAATCTATTACTCAAGCAGCCTGTGCAAACACTGAAAACCTTTGACTTGTGTCGTTTTTATTCTGATGCTCCAGCTATCATTATGCAAGAATATTTTTTTTCACTGAACCAACACTACTACTAGAAAATATTTTAAACTGGCATCATAACTGTTATAAGGTTTTTCCTTTCTTCCCTTTCTGATCTTTCTGGGACTTGGACAAAACGCAATTCCTTTAACTGCCGAAGTAGAACAAGATATGCCCTTGTGCTGATACGTACATTTTGCTTTGCATAAAAATAGCTTCTAAAAAATAAAAAATTAAATAAACAAAAAGAATTAACTTCACCAGAACTGTTTCTAAAAATAACTAGCTATGATAAGATTAGATGGGAAAAAAAAAAGCAACTGAGTATCTTGGCTGCCGTGCAGCCCCGGAAAAAAAAAAAGAACGAAAAAAAAAAGAATGAGCAAAAAACCAAGCTGCACTCAGCTAATCCTGTGATCCAGGGAGTTGTATATTTACCTTATTTTAGCCATCTCTCTGTGATTTTATTACACAGTAATTATTCCATTGCTCATATCATATTACAAACGCATCAGTGTAAGCAAATCCGTGACAGTAACTTCTACGCTAAGCCAGGTGAACTGCACCACCGATATGGGACTGCTGACTGAGACTCGAGCTCCTTACGCAGCGCCCAGGAGAGCAGTGAGAAAACAACTGCTATTTTCTGCTTGGCTCCTGACTTGAAGGGGATAAGACTGCCAATAGAAAGTAAGGTGCGTCCCACAGATCCAGCTCAGGCACAGAACTGGGCAGTCTTCCAACAAACGTGACTGTGGGACAAGACAAACTGCAGCAAGCCTCTCGTGCTTTCTTTCTCATCTGCCTCACCGAGGGCACGCTTACAGCCCTCCCACAACGCTTCTAGGAAGCCTTCTCACACTTCCTTCTTTGCTTTTCCAACGCCAGAACACACAGGACCCCTCAGTGCTTGGGATACGGTCGTTACCTCGTTAACACGAAGCCCTGAGGAGCTGTGGAGGTGACAGGCCTCAGCCCCAGCCGGGCAGGAGCCCTCCGCCCCGCTCGCATCTACTTCCACAGAGCCGAGGCCGGGCGCCCTCAGGCTCCTTCCGGACCCCGGCAGCGTTACGGGACGGCAGCGCTGCCCGGAGGAGGCGACGAGGTCTGCTGACGGCACCCGGGCCCGGATCCGGGCAGGCGCTGACGGGATCTCACCCGGCGCGGCGCTTCCGCGCCGCAGCTCCCGGCCCAGCCCGAGCACCGGCGCCTCAGCGCCGCCCGGCCCCGCCGTAACCCTCCGGAGCGCGGGAAGCGCCTCGCCGGACGGCCCCGGCTCCTCCTCCTGCCGAGCCCCGAGCGGCCGGCGGACCGCCCGGCCCAGCCGCCAGCTTCCTGAAGCCGGGGCAGCGTGAGCAGAGACCGGGAGCGGCCCCGCCCGCCCCCACCCCGTCCCGCGGCTCCCTCCACCGCGGGGGAAGGGAACTTACACGCGCGCCCCTCTGCGTGCCCGCGTCACGTCACGCCGCCGCGGCGTCACGGAGACGGTGTGGCGTCACGGCCCTCAGGGAGGCCGCTGCCCCGGCGCGGCGCAGGCGTGGTGCCGGCGTTGGCGGGCGAGCGGGGCCGCCGAGGGGCGGCTGCGGCCTGCGGTGGGTGGCTCCTGGGCGCGGGGTTGTGTTTGGCTGCCCGTGCGCCGCCCTGCTGTTGCCTGTACTTTGTAGCGGGTGGCTGCGCTCGCTCTGAGCCAGCCACCTCGCCTGGTCCTCCTGGCCCTTCGTTTCCTTCGTCCTCGCAGACGCGCGGACATCTTGGGCCGGAAGGGACCTTAAAGATGGCCGGCCCTAACCCTGTGCTGTGAGCGGGGCTGCCCCCCAGCAGCTCGGCCTGCCCAGGGCCCCGTCCGACCCAGCCTTGAGCCTCTCCAGGGATGGGGCATGGCTCAGCTTCTGTCCCCTTCCGTCATACGACTGCACCTCACAGCTTGGTGTCTTCTGCTGTCTCCATCATCACAAACTCCTCGGAGCTCTGCCAGGACACCCTGAGCCCCACGTTTACCACAGCTGTTCTGTTGTGTCACAGCCATTTGCTGAAAAACAGGATGATAAGGTCACCCCAGCCACTGCTGGAGCAATGGGTCTGTAAAGTTGCATTAACACATCTCCTGGGAAGTGGGAGTTGGGAAGGGGAAGTGGGGCTGGGCTAAGCATTTAATTCTGCTATCTGTTGTCATGTGCTTGGAAAAAAAGCACAAGAAATTGCAAAAATAGAGGTCAAGACAGGAGAAGATGCAAGAACGACGTACTCCTTTCCAAATCTCCATATTGCTCCGTGTATACCTAAGGCTGAAAACTAACTTTGTAGTGTAGACAGTACGTTAGCATATTTAAAGTCTGTAAATATATATGCAGATTTCTTCATTTTGGCATATGAAATATCAGGTGATAGGACAGACAAATTGACTGAGAATCATTTGAGAATTGAGGTACATTTATAATAAGATACTTTCTTCAGTTAAGCGTTGTGCTTGAAATGTATGTATCTGAACTGCTTCATGTAAAAGTCATTTACAATTTCAGCAGGAACTAAAGTTTAAAAATAAACAAATTGATTCCTCATCCTTTTCTGCCTACTAACTCCAAAGCGTTTGGCAATTACAGAGCCTAAAAAATACAATGAATTTGAAGGTGAATCCTCCAATTGGTCCTTTTGAAGTCATTTATGTCTTACTTGAGCAAAAATGTTGCTATACTCAGTATATGCACTGACTTTTTGAACCACAAATGAGACATAATTACCATAGGATGGTTGTTGATATATTTACCTGCTATCTGAAGAGACACAAAATATTCGTTCTGATGTGCAAATGTGTTTGTGCCTTTACCAGCTATTAGTTTTCATTTAAAAACGTCATAAAATACTACAGTGGGTTTATCTGTTGCTGGTGAAAGAAAAGAAGATAACTGATGAGAATAGTGAGACAATATAAACTTTCACGGTAGACTATTCACTATTCACAGAAAAGATCAGTTCTTTCTAATAGAGTATATTAATTTTCCTAAAACCAAACTTCACAATAAGCTTTAGAAACTTTGAAGCAATGGTAATAAATTTTAATCTGGAATGTCAAGTCTTAGAATACTGGGAAAAAGACTTCCTTGCAACTCTTTTTGAAGATGGTATTTTGTATGGAATAGCCCCTCAACATCATAGTTTATGATATGCTGAGGCACTGCCCTTTGAATATCTTAGGGGAAAGTGTGTCAGTGATCTCAATTCCGTCTTTGAGGTTTTCTGAGAATGACTTTTTCTTAGAAGCAAAGTAGTAGAAGTTTACTCTTAGCAGTGAAATTAAGCAGAACTTAAGAACTTGCTAACAATCAATGATAGCAGAAGAAAATTGCAGTAGCGGTACCTGGTGAAAATATTTCTTTCTCTTCTTACAATCTTACAATGGACAGAGATAATAACCGTTTTAAATATTACATAGGCAGTTGTTTAGAATAAATATTAGGTAGAAAAGTTTTTACTCGATCCTTTATATAAATTATAATAAAGGTAGTGGGCAATCACGTAGAATAAAATGAAAAGTATATGTACATAATTAAGAATTCTGATCATATGAGAAAGTAATAAACTTGCAGTACTTAGAAGAGCATTAGGAGTTGAGAATAATTAAACAGATTAAAAATAGGTGTACAAAATCTCACATTCTTTTCTTGTACTTAGCACTGTAGTATATTTTCAGAATAAAATCAAGAAGTATGTTTGTGTAGTAATACTTTTGTCGTATACTAACACAACTAGAAAGGTCAATACATTGGGCTGCAGTTTCTCTCCTGAAGCCTCCTGAAGTGGTCATCAGTGGTGCCCTGTAAGTTTCTGTTTCTGTCTATAGGAGGGGCCTAAGGTTACTAGCTCAAATTGACAAATTCCACTTCTTCAGCGGTCAGATACCTCCAGTGTAACGGGATGGCTGACTGGAGGTTTTCAGCTAGTTGTTTTGATCTAATCTTAAAACTGACTGCACAGTGAGACTGGGACTGAACAAAGATCCAGACGTTAAGCAGAGGATGGACTTCAGTCTGCTTAAATGGAATAAGATGGACTTGCAGGAGCAGGTAGAAGGAAAAATTGTCAATTTTAGGGATAGTAAGCATAACAGTCTTGCATACAGTCCCAGCAATAAAAAGAAAGTAAGCACATGGCAGTTACTGACTCAGTGAAACTTTTTTTTTTTTAAAAGGTTTGGGACATAACTGAGAACTGTATCATAATGCATAATTGTCAAAATAATATTAGTTGATATTTCCTAACTTCTCAAGATGTGATTTCTCAACCTCTAATATTCTTTCAAGCTAGTTTTGGTGTTGTAATATGAGGAAGGCTGGAATTTATATCCATTGTTACTGGTTCATAGAAGAGAGTAAGAACATATTTTAAGTACTTATTATTATTCTTTTGAGGAGACACTTTCAAGAGGTTCTAAGAAATCGTAAAGTAAGAAAAATCTGTCTTTGAACTGATTTTGTACCAGCTTAGAATGACTGATTTTTCAAAGACAGCAATAGATTTCAGCAACATGAAGGGTTTGACTGATGATGCCAAATAAAAATTGTTTAAAAAAATCCACAAACGGCTTGCTCTAAAGTGCTCGTCTTAAGCCCAACAAGTTGATCTCTATCCTTCAAGGTAATAAAATACTGTGACAAGCCAAGAACACATAGTTCTTGTCTCTTTTCTTGTTTTTCTTGATGAGAAGCCAAGGAAACCTGCATGACTGAGAGGAAACGTGCAAGCTTGCAAGCAGGAAGAAGTAACCTCACTTCTCTCAGCATCACTTTTTTTGTTTTTAAGTTTGGGTTTTCCTTTTTGTTTTGATTTTTGTTTTTGTTTTGCTGCAGCTGCAGGATAAAAAGGCTCTGCAAGAAACTATAGCAATGGAAAGGAATAAAAAAGCAGAATTTTTCATAAATGGAAAACTAAGAGTCATATATAAGTACACAGAGTCAATAAAAACAGCAAAAATGGTAGGATGGAAAAAATGAAATAATACATATGTGGGGAAAGTAGGCTTTAGCAAGCAGAATAAAGAGGAGAGAAATGGAAACTGCAAATAGATACAAGATAAATGGAAAGGATAGAAACGAATGACTCAGCAGTAGCAATGTTTTGTGTTCATTTGGAAAACAACTTCCATACGGGTTGAACAAATTACAATTAACAAAAGGCTTATAAAAGTTGTTGTTCCTAAAAAGCAGTTAAAAGAACTCTTGAAAAATGTGTAAGCTGGTCAGCCAGCCCAGCTGCTGTGCATCCTAGGGGACAAGAAGTATTTTGTAAAGAATTTCTTGTAGCACTTGTTAATGAAGCCTGAAAAGAGGGACAAAAACTGGAAGACTAAAAACATCCCTCAACTATGGCCTTTTTTTTTTCCAAAGAAAATGACCTTGTAATTGCAATCCAAAAAATAATACTTCATACATCTTTTTCTATAAATGCAGTATACCAATAGATAATACTGTAATTAGAGAAGTGTTAAATTAAATTATTTTTGCTTAGAATTCTGTGTTAGTTCATAAAACCATCACACTGATGATGAAGAGAAACCTCATCAAGTCATAAAAATTAACTACTTGGAATGAAGAACACAGCTCAGGAAGAAAAGCAGTGGCCAGAGCAGAGTTCTTGCATAGAGATTTGTTTTCATTTTAACATCAAGAAATTTAAAATACCTCTTAAATTTAATACCTCTTAAGGTAGTTCTTAATATAATTTCTTTCATTTAAAAAAAAATCATTGAAGTGCTTTCTCTATATGGAATCCACAGAGCAAGAAGACTGTTCTCCTTTTCTGGTTACGCTCTGAGCCACAGTCAAAACTGCAGTCCATGGAGTAGGCACAGGTGAATTTCCCATCAAAAAAGATGTTCAAGACAGAGCCCTCAGCAGGTAAAGTGATGTGCACTGAGATAGGAAAGGGGTGATCCTTCTGGAATGCCTGGAACACAGACAAACCATCAACTCTGACAGCTACATTGCAGCGCTGACTAAGCTGAAGGCTCAGACTTGCAGAGTCAGGCCAGAGAAGAAGACAGCTCTTCTCTGGCAACACAGTCATGCCAGGCCCCATACCAGTTCAAAGACCATGGGTGTTCCACAGTCCAATCTTAGCTGGACCGTTCTACTACAGCCACTATATAGTCCAGATTTGGCACCTGCTGACTTCCATCTCTTTGGGTCAAAGAAAGCTGGACTACATGGAGAACATTTTCCTGGCAATGACGCTGTTGTAACAGCTGTGAAACAGTGGTCACCTCCACTGGTGCGGATATTTACCGTTAGGGCATGCAGGCTCTTGTTCATTGCTGGTAGATATGCACAGCAGTGGTGGTGACTGCATTGAAAAATAGTGCTTTATAGCTGAGAATTTGCTCTATCAAATAGTGCTACTGTGCTCTTTGTATCTGTTGTGGTTTACATGGAAATAAACATGAGGCATTACTTTCAGTGCAACCTACTTATTTGTGTAGTCGTGTTTATTGCTGTTTTCTTTTACCACTACTGGCAATTTTGCATTTCTACATCCCTTGGTTCAGTTTACCTTACTACACAAGAGAGTTAGAAATACACCTTCATTTACTTGTTGCCTCCTGCATTTGTACAGTTCTCACTGAAGCAGGGTCACTGAGCTAGAGTACTGACTCACCATCAATTCTCAAATGCATATGGCATCACATGTCATTCCTGGCACTTGGAGCATGACATTCTGTCCCACAGTGGCCAGGTGAATTACCAAGAGTTTTTATTGTCACATATGTCACTCCACATTTAATTAGTAACATTTTTTCTCATCGTTGCTTCTATTGGCAGTTTTGTTTCCGTGAATACATCCACAGCCTACAAACAGAAGTAAGAAATTAAGGATCATCACAAAAGGTTGCATTTCTGGAAAACAATAACATAGAGTAATGCCAGGGAAAGATATACCCCCCAATGTATGTAAAAAATCGTGGGAACCAGCTTTGGTCACTATGGAATATTGTGTACTGAAACTTCATAATGTCAGACATCAGCAGCAAAGTTTGCAGTAGACTCCTGGGCACAGTCAAGTGACCCATGGCCTTGGAAAAAATCTGACTTGAAGATTCATGGGAAAATAATTTTAGGCTTTTAATTTAATACAAATCCAAAACAATTGAGCCCTGCAAGTCATACAGTTAAAATGCAGAAATCACATTTTTATTTGAATAGTGAGCTCTGTTGTGGGCAGGTATGTGTTTAACAGTTAGTGAGTCACAGACCTCCTGCTATTTTGCCCTGAATGTGAAAAAAATCAATCACCTTTTTTATACAGCAGATTTCAGATAAAACACACAGAGCCCTAGTGGTTATGAAAAGATTCTTTTTTTCCCAAGATTTTGGCATGGAGAAGTTAAACAGAATTGTAACCCTTTTTGTGAGTACATTTGAACTGACTGAGGAGCTGATTTTCATCTACATCAAGGCTTGTACATTAAGCTTAAATAACTTTAAATGGGTACAAGCTGTAATTAGAAGCTAGTCCCTTGTCTCTCCTTGCTTAAGGTATGTAAGGACTCCGAATCTTTAATGTCTATAGATGCAGCTCCAGGGGAGAAACTCTGATGTCCACAGATTCAGCTCCAGGGAATAGTGACAGCCTGGCAGCAGCCCAGAAATACAATTAAACAGACGTCTGTCTTCTGAACCCTCCTAAAATCTGTAGTTTGAAAACATTCAACATTTATTTTATTCTTTATAGCAGCTCTTTTCAAGGTTAATGTCACACATACGTGTGAAACCAACTGTTTTAGTTTTTAATCAGTGGTGAAGCCTAATAATTTTCATAGTTCATTATCTGAACATTTTAACACATTTACTATTATTTTCTTTTTCATATGTATTATATATATACATATAGGTATATTGAAAATGGATTGAGTAAGATCCATCAAGAAAAAAATGGAGCTGTACTTAATTAAGCAAATGTTTACATGTTTAATTTATTAATTAGTCCAATGCTACATTTCAGAAGGCATGTGTAAAAATAATCTAATACTCATATAGTAGATTGTGATCTCAAATATAGAAGTTATGCAAAGACAAAACCTGATTCTAGTTTTAAAGCCAACAATAGTATGTTCTTAAAAGGATACTATAAGGCATGGAAAGAGGTTACAGCAGGAGCAGGACCTTGATTTCCTGTGCATTTTCCCACCTTCATTGCACTCAGGAACGTTCTGGCACTCCCAGTTTGCAGGGAATGCCAGTGCCAGGGCTAGGATGGTAAGGTGCTGGGCTAGCTTGCCTGAGCTTGCTGCCACCTAAAATGTGTAGTCATTTATGTCCAGTAATCCTCCAAGATGGCATTAGACTACACATTAACTCTTCTTTCTTCCTCTATTTGTTAATTAGCATGGTAAGAATGTGATTTTCTTTGAGGTTCTGCCTTTCTCAGATATTTCTTGGTGGATTTCTGTGTTACTATCAGGGCACTGACAGGAGAAAAGAATAGTCATAATAAAAATAAAAAAGAATAAAAAAATACAAAATAAAAATAAAAGTGCTGTGGTAAATGTCTCATTTCCTTGTACAGCCAGGTTAAGGAAAGATGCCAACAGGGCCTGTGACTGTCCAGCTCTTGACCACGAGTAGTGTAGCAGTGAGAGGAAGGAAAAGACTGCAATTCTGAACTGGGGATTCTTCATTGAGAATCCTGTGCCAAGACATCTGTGTCCTGAAAGGAAAGAAATGAGACCACTGTGGTAATTTGTCTCCTGGGTTAAGGGCAAAATATGTCACCAGAAGGATGCAGGATATCCTAGGGAATTCCTACCAGTTACAATCTGCATGATAACAAGAATACAAAAGAGGGGAGATACAATATTCTGGCTGAATTACTGAGCAGATGTAAGAGAGGACAGAGATGCCTGGCCCTGGGAAAACTTGTGGCATCTCCAGTACAAAGAGCAGCAGAGGAGTGGAGCAGACTCTGGATGCTATGCAAGAGGCGCACAATGGAAAGCAGTCTTCCCAGCAGCATTACACGGGCTGCCAGTTTGTTTGGTTCTCTCACACTGGTTACACTTTTGAGCACACTCAGCAGTAGAACTCCTTTGTGGAGAGGGATCACATCTCTGAGTTTGCAGTGGTAAAATTTGAGATGCCAGAGTATACACAGCACAAAATAAGAGAGAATAAGAGAGAATAAGAGAGAAGGCATATTTTGATTTTTAACATAAGAGAATAAGAGAGAATAAGAGATAAGTGTTATTTTGATTTTTAACATAAAAGCTTTCCTCTCCACAGAAGAGAGAAAGAAAGAATGTCATTGTAGGGGTGCTCCTAATTGGAATAAGCTGGAAAGCTAAGTATACAAAATTGGAAGTCCTTTTTACAGCCAATGGACAGGAAATATGCAAAGAGTGGGTATGCCAGGGGAACATCGATGGGGAATTCCTGGAAATGTCTGCTTGGGGTTGTTACATGGAGCTAGTTTATTCATTCATTAAAAGTGAAAGGATTTCACTACAACACATGGAAGTCCACCTATACAACCTTTTTTTCCCCCTGGAGTCAAGGTAGAGTCTCCACTGCTCTGTTTGAATAAATCCCTCACTATTCCATGAAGCTATTCTGTAGTGCTTCTTTCTAACAGTTAATTCCAGGATGTCTACCAGAAACTGCAGTCGTTCAGAGACCAGACTTAAAAACAACAAATCCCATGTTTCTTCTGGCACCTAACAATTCTGCCAGTGCCATGGTGAACCTGCTGACAGGCAGTGCAGAGGATGCTGCTGGAGGCCACGATCATGTCCATCAGTGTACAGGCATTGGCAGGCATAAAGGCAGGTGGATTTGACAGTGTAGGTTCATAGGGCTTCTGAGGACATGGGAATATGTTTAATGTGGAAGGGGGAGGAAGGCAAAATCTGCAGGGTTATATTTCTGGAATCACTGCACATGATAGGAAACCTGCCCATGGACTCAGCCCACTAGGAAGGCTGCTGGGGCAGGTGTGAAGCAGAACTCAGGTGCCTGGTGTTCACAGCAGGTGTCAGACAGAGGACACTTCCCAGAAATCTGTCTCAGGGGTCAGAGGGATGCAGCTCCAGAGCAACCATGTGAGAGTTGTCCACAGTGCAGCAGAAATTGTTTCTTCTCGCCTTTCAGGAGGCCCTGCTGCCTGCTAGCAGTTAACCAGGCTGGGGCTGGCAGGTCATCTTCTGGGCTCAGTGCCATGGGAGACTGGGATATTCTTTTGAATGGTGCTGCTCATCCAGGTGCATACACAGGAGGAACTGGCATCTCTTCAGAAAGCAGAGGGGAGGCATTTGTCTCCACTGATTTTGGGGAGCACCTTTTCTGCTTCATTTGCTCTGACTGTGCCTTCTAGACGTCCGTGTTCAGTGACAGTTAGATGGAAGTAAACACACCACTTATCCAGGACAGGACTGAGCCCCACAGCTCCCAGCACTTCCGCAACAGCCCACGCCCATGCACTGATGGCTGCCACCCAGCACCTGTGGCTCAGCCTACCTCAGGCAGTAGAAGAGGATAATATAAGGGGTTACCACGTAGCCCTCTCACACTGGTACAAGCAACAAAATGTCTCCAGTCTGTTCGAGAGCCAAAAATGAGTAAAAAACCTGCTGTGATATTCTAAGTGAACAAGATAATGTTTCTGTTAGAAAGAAATATGTGGATGCCTTGTAATCGTGCAGGCTGGTGGCAGCAGTGGCAGCAACAGCTGCTCCCAGGCAGCCTGAATGCTTCAGAGAAATTACTGTTATTCCTCCTTTTTCCCTGCATCTCCTCTTACCTTTACATCCTTATCCAGCTGTAAATAAGGACCCTTAGTTCCACTTCTTCCACTTAAACAAATGAAAAAAAAATTATTTAGGACAAATTCTGATCTCAGTCCCATGTATGTAAAACAAGATTAACTCAGTTTACTTTAATGGCATCAGTTGGGACTTACGTTACTGGAATTCATCAACAGTTAGATCACTTGGCTCGAGTCAAATGCATAAATAACAAAGGTATTTCCAAGGCTTTCTCTGTAAGCTGATTTCATTTGGCTGTCCTTGGAATCAGGGTTTGTCAGTGAGTTCCAAAAGACCTGGATTTCACCCAGAGGTGTTCCATCAGCATAAATCTGGTTCAAACAACACCAGCATAAGCCTTACCAGCTTCTGGTGAACCACGAGAGCATCTCTTAAACTGCAAGTTTGGGGCTTTTGATACACCTGTGCATTTTTCTGCTACAGCCATATCACCAGCAAGGGGAAAACAAGAACAGAAAAAGTATTTGTAAGTCAGAAGAACAAAACAGTAAGGCATAACTTAGAAAAAACCACACAGATATCCTTGCATAAATATCCTTGTCTGTGGGTCAGGGCTAACTCATACCGTACTTTGATGTGGGATTTTATTTTCATACCACTGCAGACACAGACTTCTTCAAAGCAACAATTGTAGTCCTTGCTGCATGCCACTGCCATTTTTAGAAAGAATTACCACAAAATGAAATTTTAAAATGACTTTCATGTGAAACCCATGAAGATTTAGATCTAATTAATGAAAAGTACATATTTCTATCAAATCTTAAGCTATATTTCATTTTTCTCATTTAATAATATCAAGTTATTACATACTTCTTTTTCTTAGTAGATAACAGGATATACAACATCCATTCTGACCCTCATCTAACTATACTCCTGGTTTGTTCAGTAACTTCATATACGTGCATATGGCTTCTAATAGGAAGATTTATGATACTGTCATGCTGAGCAGCACTGCTTTACTCAGAGGTATAGCTCTGCCAGTTCACAGTGGTTGAAGATAGCCTTTGAAGTCTACCATCTTCCGCGTCTGCCTGTCTGGGATGCCCAGAACTACAGGTTTTCTAGTGTGTTTTCTAAAGGATGGGCAGGCCACTGAGTGTAACAAAGTGCTTTAATTTTGTTCTTCAACTCTGTTGTTATACATCTTAGTGACAAAACATGGAGCACTGGAACTAAGCTGGATACCCATGCCTTTAGCTGCTTGGAGCTGTACGGTAAACAGCTCTGTAAAAGGTAAAAGGAACTCCAGCATCTTGTCTTCCTTTGCCTTGTTTTGTGCAGCTGTCGTCACCCTCCCTTGGTTGTTTTTTGTTGTTGTTGTTTTGTTTTGTTTTGTTTTGTTTTGTGATGAGAGTGAGGTGAAGCAACAGATAAAGATCAGCAAATGTATGTGCATATTCTCCACAATTTTATTTTATATAACTCAAACCCTACCTGCTATTTACATGCTACTTATAATCACAAGGCGAACTTTCTAGCAGAAAATTGAAGATGACAACTGGAATGCCACTTCTAGGAGAAATACACATTCTCAGAAATGTGAAAGTGCTATCCTCAGAGGAGCAAAGCTCTAAGCAATGCATGTGATTTCCTCCCAGACCCCCTTCCTATTGTATTCCTTTCCCTGCCTTTATTGATGCTACTGCACCACAAATGATAGTGCCTTAGGGTTGAGCTGGGAACCATAGTTTCTTCCAATCTTTCTTCCCTATTCTCGGTAGCAGAAGCTACTGCAAGGCTGCTCTGCAACCAAGGGTAGAAGTTTGTACAATGTCCCAGCTCTGCAGGTTTCAACTGTTCCTCATTGTTCCAGATTAGTGCCTTAATTACATCCAAATGTTTTTCATTTTCTCCCCTATGGACCCCACTCTGAAACCTGACCCTGGCCATGGACACTGTCCTCCCATGACCTTTTCTCTTCCTGTTTCTGCTGCTGGCTGACTCTTAAATCGTGAGCAATTATACAATGGTGACAGTTGCACACTTTATCCATCTCCGCACACACCTGTGGGGCTGTTTGCTGTGCACCGGTCAGAAATCATGTTTACTTTTTCCCTCTCTACAAGGCAAAAGAGAACGAATTTGTAGCTGGTGAATGAAGCACTTCATGCCATTCACCTGAGTCACTAGCTATAAACTTAATGCAGTGCAACAATCATTTATCACAGCACATAAAATGTACAAACCAAGTTTCTTCAAACTGGCTATTGATTTTGAGGTGGTTATTTTTAGGCATCGATCTTTAAAGTTGGGCTCATAATTTCACACAAATTATTTTAGCAAATCACATGGGTGCCCATGAGGACAGAAAGAAATCTCAAAATTTCAACCCAGAGGAAAGAAACAAACAGAAATATCGAATGACTCATTTAAAAGCTGATTTGTAGAGATGAAAGGTGAGTTTGGCAACAACAGAGCATCAGAACTGCACTGAAGACCCCAGGGAAAAATGGAATCACCTGAGCATCTGGCCCCAGAACTTTAGGAAAGGAACCTAAAGAAAACAAATAAAGGCTCAGTGCTCTTCTTATGGTGTGAGTAGCCCCTGTTACTGAAACTACAGCGATGTACAATTGGTTTATGTAGCAGAAAAATCAAATCATATGTCAGCTGGAATTGCATGACTGATGGCAAACATAAACACTAAGCATAAAGTCAGAAACTGTGACAATAAGAAGATGGCAGACATATCTCGAAAAACCCTTCACATGGCATTATAAATGAGTTATTTTTTACATCTGCAGAAAATAAGAGAGAACTTGTAACACTTTTATAAGTGTATTTTATCTCAAGACAGATGAACAGTGCTTTCTGCCTTTCAGATAAAACTTTGATTCACTTATCTCATTTCTGTCTATGAGGTGCAACAGGATTTGTAGAAATCATGCAGATGTGTCCATAACAACTGTAAGTAAGTACAAGTAGAAGAATGATGTACAGGAAACAGGATAGTTTATTTTCTTTCCCCTGCATGGTCTGTTCATTGTTTCCCTCTGGGAGACACATATATACACTGTATGCACAGAGTGAAATGAGTACCCCTTCCTTTTTGACACCTTTAAAATTATTAGAATTAAATCTATACTTTAGTAAGTTCAATGTTTCAATTTAATCAAACTGCGCTGTCATGACTATACTTACATTAAGAGTTTAAGAGCCCTACTTTGCCCTCAGCTAATCCCTCACGTATGAGGTTTTCATGGTTAAATTGTCTCCTGTGTAAGTAATCAAGTACATATGAACTCTGCTGCTAGGGAAATTGAGCATAAGTCTGATTCTCTAAGAAATAATTGCTAAGAAGACTGGGGTTAAGGAAAGCAGAAGCAACTGGCCTCAGCCACCAGTTCCCCTGATTCTCCTTCTTATCCTGCAATTTACTCCAGTGAAAATGTTACAGGGAACACAATCTGCCACCGCAGCATGAATTTACTTTCGGGCTGTGTGCTCCTGCCTCCACCCTTCATTCTTCTAATCACTCTCTTCTTTATATTTTGAAGGGCAAGCACCTGTCATCTTAAAATTTTGATTGTACTTAGCATTAATCTAGTCTTAAGCTATACATTAATCACAGTCTTAAGCTATAGCATTTCTCTTATAAGAATAGAAACAGTGATCCACTTGATCCTTTCTAATTTTATTTACTACAGCTGGAATGGGTTTGACCATGTAAAAGAAGCTACATAGCCAGGACTGGTATTAAGAAGTAGTGCCTCTCAAGACTGTAAATGGAACTGTGTTCTGTGCAGACAGTAAGGAAATTAATGCTGATCTACAGACTGAGGTGCAAGACCAAAAGATTACATCATTGTGTAAGAGTCTGTTAGTGTCAGGGAAGTGTGCACAGCAGGAATAAAAAAGGGCAGTGGCAGCATTAACAGCCAAGATGATTTTTGTGTATGATCAGTGGAAAATGCCATCAAAAATGCAAGAATATAAAATGCAAATGGAACAGCCACAATTCTAAGGAGGATGGAAGAACACACCATGAATTCTAATACAAAAAACAGAAAGAAGTGATACACTTTGGGCCTCTTAGTAATGAGTTCCACCCAAAAGGAGGATGTAAAAAATTTGTAAGATCCATACAACTGAATAGGTGGCTGAGAAGACAATCAAGAGATCGTGTAGCCCACCTCTCTACCCACAATTAGGAAAAACTATTTATTGGTGAATTTTGACAGGTTTCTTTTCTTTTCTTTTTTTTTTTTTTTGGTCTCATCTGTTCCTAAGTGCATCCAGTGATAGAAATACTGTGATTTCCCCACATCTAGCAACTGGATCTAGCTTGCCTCTATTTTTACCTGCAGGATGTATTACCTAATATTTCATTTAATTTTCAATGGGTCTTTCACATATTTGAGAAATTATCACTTTCCTTTTCACTTTATCTTCTCTCTGTTGTTTATTTAGGCTGTACAAGCACAGATTTGCCTCCCAGTTTCTGTTTCACAGCATTAACTATTTCTGTAGGCCTCCCCTGGATTGCTCCGAGCTATTTTATGTACTTTTTGAAGGCCATTGGTAAAACCAGGTATAATGCTCCAGTTGATGCCCCAGCAGTGCTGAGGAGAGCAGGATAAAATCATCCATTATTAAGCCACACTCCTGCTTACATAGCTCAGTGTTGAGTCTGCCTTTTTGAAACAGAACACCTGTATTGAGCCTCGCTCAGCTTGTGATCCGCTATCTCTCTCAGACTCCTTTTTGAGAAGTTGACTGCACCCACAACCGGTACTTACCCAGGTGATCATACCTGCACAAGCATGCTTTGCCCTTATCCCTGTTCTTTTTCATTCTGCCTTTTCTCAAACCATTTCTTCAAAAAGTTCCTTTAAGAACACTGAATTGCAAGCTGGTTGTGCAGCTCATCTGTAGTTCCCCCAGATCCATGTCATCTGCAAGCATTAAATATTCAGGTCTTTGTGATAGAGATCAAGCAGAAAGTGATCCAGAACAGATTCCTATGGATTCCTTCCAAAAATACACTTACACTCTAACAGAACAAATGACAGGTTTTCAGATACAGTTCTCTAACCAAGTTTTGTGCCATTCTGTTACAGTTGAAACGACAGATGAAGTTTATGAAGCAGATGCAACTGGTCTGAAGCACCTAACATAAGAATTCCTTAGGCTATTTTCTCTTCTAAGTTGAAGCCACACCCCACAATCCTTGGCCAAAATTGTGCTAGAGGGCTGGTTAGAGCAATCATTTGAATGAGAACAGATGCAAAATGATCCAGTTAAGTCTTCTTGGCTTTGTAGCTCTCATTCATTTTTAAGCAGAAACTGTCATGTTCCTTGCATTCACTCTCATTGCTGCTGAACTTATTAGCTTCATCACTTTTACTCTTTGCATCTAAGTTTGGATCACAGAAAACCAGAATAAGAAAAGATAAATTCTGGCCCAGCATGATCAGACTACTTTTCTTCAGTGTCCCAAGTAATCTGACAGTTTCATTTTACTTCCTTTCAGGTTATATTATGAATGATCACGGCTTACTCTGTTTGATCTCACATTTTCTGTAGTTCCTGTGACGTGAAATGATGTACACTGCTGTACTTAGAAATATTTATTTGAGGCATTTACAGCTGTCTTTAACGCTTATGTTCACTTAGCTACCAGCTATCCAGGAGTTTATTGAAGTCTCCACACTTCTAGGCCATTACCATTCTCTGTTCCCTTCATTTCCTTCCCAGAAATCACATACCTTTGACTCCAAGGTTACTCCAACACATTCAGTCTTTCACCTTCACACTCTCGTAATTCTTTACTGCTTAGCATCAACTTTGAAAAGCCTGCTTTCTGCTTCCTTCCTCACTTATAAAGACACCGCCAGTAATTCCAGGAACTCACTGGACCGTCAGCATTCTGCAGCATTCTTTCACCAGTGAATACCTGGTTAACATCCCTCATTACTACAAAATCCTGTCCTTCAGCTGATTCCGCATTTTGCACACAAAAAGCCTCAGATGTTCCTTAGTTTATGCTTAGTAGTTCCTGCAACCAAACCCCTCATGCACTTTTCTCTTTTTATCTTCACAGACTGTGACTTCTCCACGTTCTGCATCTCAGAGCACACACGTGTATCTGTGAATGCAGGGCAGTGTGTCTCATTCCCTCTAATCTTGCCTGAGCAAGCAAAAGCTTTGTTTGTTGGTATTCTATCATGCTACCACCTCAGCACAATTTGTGAGTGCACCAGTGAAAACAACACCCATCACTGGGTTTGAAACATCCCACTGCCATTAAGAAGATGCATTTGTTGGAAAGCCAAAGCACTTAAAAAACTGAAAATGAGGTAGAGGATGTCCTGTGGGGAAGAAGAAAACTCTCAGAAGCATGAGAAAGACCAAAGAGAGTGCGGCACAGCAGCAAGGTGAGTTCACACCTCAAGACAGGAGCTGAGAGGGACTGGGTAAGTGCTCTAAGGGATCCAAGGAGCCCTCCCAGTGTGGCTGTGCTTATTGGACACTGTAGCAGGAAAAGTCAGAGTGGTTCACATACATAGAGAGAATAAAAAAATGGAATAAACACATTTTGAAAGGAGCATTTTCCACTACCTACAAGAAGAGAAACCTTTGGAGACATGGTTGGTGCCAAATACTTTCCTGCACTTGATGCATCAGCAGGATTCTGGCAGGTGTCCTTGGGAAAATAGAATGCGTTTGCACACGTTTTGCACTGCCTTTGGGAGACACTATTTCTGCAGATGGCCATTTAGATTGTATTTGGCACCCACAGTACTTCACAGGAAAATACAGAAAAAGGTAATGATGGTGGTGAGGGTTCTAAGGTAATAGGTAGTATTTCTACCTGAGAAAAACAGTAGAAAAACATGACCAGAAGCTCTGAGTGTCAAGAGTCAGGGCTGTTGGTCTTTACCTCCATGCCAGCAATTCTGTTCAACAGAATTAGCACATGTGGGAGAAACATTAGGCATAACACAGATAGGTGACCACAAGGCCAACCCCAGCACATTTAGGCAAGCACAGTAAACATAAAGGATAAAAACTGAATTCATTGGCTGTCCCTGTAAGCCAGGGAAAATGTTGGCTGTCCAAACTGTGCTTCTCCAAACCTATAGAGTCCTATGATTGTCTTCAGTGACTCACTGGGACAGCCCTTCGTGGCTCATCAGCAGCAGTGGCAATTTGCAGAGCAGCTAGATAGGGTAAGGAAGGGGCTTTGGTTGGAGTGCCATTCTACTCCAGCATTTGCAGAGCCAAAGACCAGCAGTGGACACACGGCGGGCACAAACAGAAACAGTGCCATTGTGCTCACACGGAGAAGGAGACATCAGCCTGAAATCATGGGTGGAAAATGACTATTCTGTTGAAAGCAGAGGCTGTGTTGGCTATTGGTTATCAGGAGGGAGCTAGTATACTTCCTATAAAAATTTGGAACTTATTTTTACAGCTACACATATTTGATTTTAAAATCAAATCCAAAACTAGGAAAGAGTAGTAGGTGCAAATACATTTTCTATAGCAAAAAAAATGCAGAGAGCAAAATCCAGAAGCAAACTTCTCATAGGTCAATCTGATAAAACAAAACAGCATAGCTTTGCCCAAAGTGATTGCCAGAGCACCACTGTCCTTTTTTTACTCTCTTCTCTAAGTAATCACAACTGAGCTCTGTCTGTGACAAGGTACTTGGCTAGGTAACCTCTGGCGGTTATTTTGTTCCTCAGAACTACTGGTGAGAACAGGGTGTACAGAAGGTCATGAAATATACGAACAATAGTGCAGCTGCTACAGCACATTTCCTTACTCTGCTGAGATGGAGTTCTTATTGCTTGGAAGTATTTCGTTTAACGGCACCAAGTAGTGATTCCAAAGGCACCACAAAAAATGTGCTTAAAAGGATACGGGAAAGTCCACTGAGGGACTGAAAAATCTTAGAGAACGGCCAGGGATGTTTTATATTGGCCTTAAGTAAACAGTGCCATTGTGGGAAGTTAAATATGGTAGCATCTGCCAAAAATACTATTCAAGCAAAAGAGCCTATGTTGGTAGCAAAAGAAATATCACCCCTTTCTTCCTTCCCTGGCATGAAGCAGACATAGGATTGTTTATGTTGGCTATATAAACTTTGTTTCTCCAAGAGAATTACTCTCAATTCCTGAAATAGCCTCATTTGAAGACATTAGAACAAAAAATATGATCCCATGTGGCAATTTTGTTTCAGTGCAGCTGACTTATCTCTTATCAGGCATTACAGTGAAGCTCATGCCAATTTGGATGTGTGACTGGCACAGGAGGACAGCACAAGAACTGAGTTGATCACATTTGTCAAGAGAGCCTCATGCAGACAGGCACCTCTTGAGAGTGAGAAATTTGAGTCCCAGAGCGTAATGTAAACATAACGAAAAGGTTTACAACCAACCTGGGAGTATGAGACCTGCGGAGTATGATTTGTCCCTCACCAGAGTAAACACAGTAGCTGCGTTTTACAGCTCCGAATTCAAAAGGTCACTCCTGCCTGAAAAAGTACCATATGTGCTTAGTGTCCATTGGAGGCCACCAAAATCTGAGTTTTAGCCAGTCCAGTAAGCAGGTCACTAAGGAAAAATACCTTCAGAACACACAGAGGAATACATGCAGTAAGACAGCACTTGTGTCTAGAGAACCACAAAAGGTGGAAAAGGTCCTAAGAATTTGCATAATGCCACTGAATCTGAACAATGACTGTGAATGTGCTTCTTACATAAAGAAAAACTGCACAAACCACAGTTTCTTTGGGCTGAGAACTAGCAGAGCATTGAGCCAACCTCCTGCCTGCATTCATGTTAGCCATTTTCTGCAACAAGAACATTACATTTAATCCATCAGGGAGGTCCCATTCAGGTCTCTCCTGAATGTTGTCCTCAGTTTAATGATTCAAGCTGCCCTCATACCTTTACAGATGTAATATTGAAGGGATGGAAAAGAGCTTTTTGCTTCTGAGATTCATTACTATCAGGAAAAAAAAAAAAAGATTTTTATGCAGTGTATGATAGTAAAGAAAATGACTCTGCTGCAGTACAGCTCAGTGCTGGCAGGAAGCATGAAAGAGACAATTTCTGGGACTGCTGTGAAAAACTGAAAAGATTTGCTATTTTACTATCATAATAAACAGTGTATGCATTTAGATTTTATTCTGCAAAAGACCGTATACTAGCATTCATTAAATAAGATCTTGTTGGTTTTTTGTTTTATTTCCTCCTAGGCATTTTGTTCAAGTCATACTCAGAAATGAACAACGAGGACATAAAATTTAAACTTTTACATTAAGTTACATAAGAGCTGAGTAGACTGAGTGCATGCGGAGAAAAATGTTAAAGACCTTATTTTCTCCACTTAATCATTCTGGTTACATTTTTCTATTGTTCTGACTGAGAGACATGCAGGAAGGAAACTGTATTTATAGCATGAAGTAAATTTCACTTAACATCTTTTATGCTTTCAAATGGAAGATGTTTTGAAAATACCACAGGTTGAGATTTTTATTCATGCAAATATATGTTGTTGTGTTTCAAGAGATCTCTGTACCTGGAGAATATAAGAAATTGAATTTGACATTTAATTTCTGATCAGCTTCTTTATCATACCTCGCAGTGCAGTAACAAGTCCTACTTCACCTATTCCTTGGACTTCATTCTGGTCACTGCATTCCTGTGGCTGTTTTCAAGCCTCAGCTTTCTTTTCTGTGCTCTAATATGTGCTTCAGGATCCATTCTCAGAACACCACTGTCTTGCAAAGACTACAGGCACCTCACATCTAGAAACATTACATTAAAGTAGGGAAGGAGCTTTATAACTAGATTTTTCTCCAGGTACTTAGTATATTTGTTGATGTATATCCTTTCAGCATGTCATCTTTTGCCGTAATTTGCATAAGAAAATGATCAGAAAGTGATAAAACAAGTTGGTGAGACCTCATCTGAAACACCTTGTACAGCAATAGCCTTTTGATTCAAAGATGTCCTGGGAACAAGTGCAGCAAACATACACTGTACGATGGGGAATGGAAATCTTGCCTTTGCAAGGAGGCTGGGAGAGCGTGGCTTCTTTAGTGCAGCAAAACAAAAGCTGATGTGGAATGCCATTGCTCCCTATAAATACATCAAGAGGTTAAACATCAAGGGAGGAAAAATCTTTTCAAGATAAAGCACAGTGTTGGCACAAGAACAAATGGACATGAACTGCCCATGAATGCATTTTAACTGGAAACTGAAAGATGGTTTTCTAGCCAGTTGAGCAATCAAGGCTGGACTTCCAATTCAAGTATGAGGACACATAAGCGACTGTAAGATGGAGTGGGAACAAGTGATGAAAGGCATTGTGTGATGTGGCCGGGGACTAGCGGGGGACTGGGCTCAGAGACACAGGGGGTCCCTTCCAGCCCTCTGTTCTTTTGTTTGAATTTTCCTCAAAGGTATTTGGAGATTCAGCATGGTGATGTCTCACAGCTGGTAAAGGATACGGCTCAGAGAAGAAAAAGAAATAAGCAACATGTCTTAGCTGGCCAGATGTATGTTATTACTTTATTCCCAATTCACAGGAAATGAACAATCATTTAGTACTGACAGGTACACACTGAAACTTACTATCTTTCTTTTAAACCTTAAAATAATGTACTACAGAAGTTCAGCATTAACCTTTAGGTAGGCCGCACATTTTTGCCAAGGTTACTGTTGATATCTCGTTAAACTTTTAGGGGAAAACAGAAGAAAGAGGCAAGAGCAGAAACTATCTAAACTGCTGCCAGCAAGACTGAAATGTTAGCAAGGTTAAAAAAAAAAGTCATCTAAAACTCATAGATACCTTGGCTAGAGGTCTCTTGGGAGTGCAGAAGGTTAGGTATGTCTGACTTTAATTGGGGTGTAACCCAAATCACCTTCTTAATAGACAATTAGATTTAACACAAAAGTAATGGTAAAAGCAGCAAGTGCCTTGGCGAATCAAAGCACTCCAGTTTGTTAACTGTGTGAAATAGAGTGGGTTACAGATCGACAAGGGTAGGTCATTGCAAGATCTAAGAAGTCAATCTGTTTTGCATTTGTTTTGCATTTGTTTACTGGGATGATTCATTTTGTCTTTGCATACAACTTTTCAGTGTCTGCCTCCCAAGAGGTAAAGGTTAATGCATAATATCAACCAAATAAAAAATCAGACCAATGCTTTACAATGTTATTAGGGTTCAGCATGCCTTTCTTTTGCCTTTCTATAAAAACAGAGAAGGCTGGACTTTCAGAAGGCTCCATCAGCAGTTGTTTTTTTCTGAAGGAGGAATCTGAATAGCATCTGCAGCCCAGCAGACCAGAGTACCACCAAGCTAAACTGGATATTTTACTTCATACAAGCTCCCTGAGGGCCAAGTGAAGGGAAATAGTCAATTCCTTCAACCTGCTAGCTTTACTTTTCAGAATGCATGGGTGCCCAACCCTTTGGGTCACCTGGGCCTCACTGAGTGAAGAGGAATTGTCCAGGGCCGCAAATGCATAAATCACTCTGAAAGTAATGCCTCCTATTTATTTCCATGGAAACTACAACAGGTACAAGCACAGTAACTCTGCTTGATAGAGCAAATTCTCAGCTTCAGAACACTGTTTTTCAACATAGTTGCAACCATGAGCTAAGCATTTTTGCCAGCAATGAACAAGAGCCTACATGCCACACTCATCAAAACCTGCAGCATCAGAGGTGACTCACTGTCACCAGGGATGCCAGTTCCTTCCTGACCAGCCAAGGCCACACCAACTAACTGCAGCCTGTCTTGATGCATGGAGTGATTTCAGCTCAGTTGCAAGACTTGCATTTTCCTTTGGCAGACGCTCTAAGTTTCCCTACAGCCTATTTCTCTGGCTTGTCAAGGTCCTCCTGAATGGTAGCTCTACCCTCAACTCTGTTGAGCACTCATCCCCATTCGATGTCTGCAAATGTGCTGAGCGTGCCTTCTGGCATATTGTCCAGGTACCTAAGGATGGCTGGTCTTTGTTCCTGAGGCAGGTTCAGCTATCCAAGGCTTTCAGATCTCAGATTTCCTGACAAATTGTCCTGACCTTCCTTCGTTCATGAATCTAAACAATCACCTTTAAAAAGAAAGTAAGCAGAGGCCACAGCCCTTCCTTTATTCATCATTTTGGGTGAGCCAGACTTAAAATATGCAGGTAAGAAAGCTAACTTTGCTTTTCGGTTTCCTTCCTTGTATTTGTCCCCTGTGTGTACTTAAATTTGTTTCACTAGAATCTATAAAGTCTATTTTCCTCTTTTTATGTTGTGCTAGGGGGGATATAAATGGACTAGCACCCTTTTTTTAAAGCTTATGCACATTCTTATTTTCTTTTCCGGATTTTTAAATGAATATTCACGTGGCTTTGACCAAACAACAGTCTTGCAAATAACTGCAAGGCCAAACTACCTGCAGGTAATTTTTAGTACCCTCAGAGGAATGCAGTTAACTTAACTCATCTCTAGTCTGATTCGGTGCTTTTAGAAGTAGGCCTTCGTGGAGTGAACAGGAAGACTATGAGGGTTTTATTATAGTTGGCTTTTCTTACTGCATTAGCGTTTATATTTTCCCAGTAGAAATCCCCAAATTGAAAATATAGAGGTGTCAGCTAGCACCACTTTAGTTAAGGTTGTGTCAACATTTCCTATAAACTTTGTTTTTCTAGGGTTTATAACTAGACCGTAAAAACGTGCTCGGCACCGAAACTTGGCATAACACTGCTCAGCCTGGGAGAGAATTTTCACAATTAAAAAATAAGAAAGTCAGATCAGCTGTTTTTAACTAATATCCATGTAATTAAGTGGAAAATAGTCCAGATATATTGTTCTTCAGAAAAATTCAAGGCAAGCTTTTACTTAAAAACAAAAACTATCTAGGGGCAATTACACTCATGTTGTCTTGTTGCACTTGGTAATTCTGAAAAGTCAAAATGACTGAGATATTGCACACTAGGAAATGATGACTATATCTCCAAATACTAGTTTGTACAAAGTTCTTTGCTACATGTAAGGAAATATTTTTAATAAGCGGAGCTAATAGTACATTATATGAAGTTTGCCCAAAATTTCCTATTATAAAAGCTCATTTTCAGACACTGCCAAACTTTAACCTTTGGAGCTGGTATTTTACATTCCGGATGTATGCCTAGGGCTGGATTTTTGGGGAAAAAAAACCTTAGGCCAAAGTCTTTATCAGATTCTTAGAAAGGGGATTGAGAAAAAGTGTTGTTTTGTTCATGCTACCAAAAAAAAAAAAAAAAAAGAAAGGAAGAAATGAAAGCTAACAGTCTGCTTTTCAGAAAGGTCTGATTTCCTGAGGTTGTGTAGCTGTGACTCAAAAAGCAAGAGGGGAGCCAAAAAGATCTCTTTGGCTGTGAGACGCCCGTGCTGTCCTTTTAGAAGACTGTCTCATTTAGGTCGAGTCAGAAACTTTTGAAATAAAACCACTCTTTTTGCGTGCTCAGTAAAGTCATCTTTACTGGATCAACTAGCATTGCCACACATTCCACCTTACAGGAGCATATGCAGGTTTCTCAGGGCTGCCGGAGCCAAGCAGAGAAGATGACAGTCATCCTCATGGAGTGAGGCCATGAAGTGCTCTGTCCCCTGACAGCTCCTGCCTGGGACCAACCTGATATATTCATCTTCACCACAAAGCCACACCACACTGGTGAAGGGGAGAGGATGATCTTCTAAGTGCAGATGATGAGTGCCCACAGGGCAGCCTCCTTTACAGCTCAATCCATGTTTTGGATTGTCTGAGAATCTTTGTTCCAGGTGAAACACCAGAATTTGGTGCCCTAAATGTCTTCTTTTCTTTTCTTTTCTTTTCTTTTCTTTTCTTTTCTTTTCCTTTCTTTTCTTTTCTTTTCTTTTCTTTTCTTTCTTTTTCTTTCTTCTCTTCTCTTCTCTTCTCTTCTCTTCTCTTCTCTTCTCTTCTCTTCTCTTCTCTTCTCTTCTCTTCTCTTCTCTTCTCTTCTCTTTCCTTCTCTTTCCTTCTCTTTCCTTCTCTTTCCTTCTCTTTCCTTCTCTTTTCTCTTCTGAGCAAATAGTGGAACAATAGCAGAGTGAAAGATCTAACAAAAACCTTCTTTGGGGCTGAGCTGTATAAGCTGGAAATACTGCATATCCCAATTAAATACAAGCAGGCTGTTTGAACTGCTCTGTTTCAGTAAGCAAGCAGTGTATCACAGCAACACCTGAGGGTGCTGCTTTGATCACAGCCTGTCAGCAATTCCACTGAGCACTCTGTTTATTAGAGGCTGGCTGAAGAAGATCCCTATATGCTGAAATTTAAGTGCAAACAGTGACAGTCAGCAGTAAAGGGAATCAGGGTAATAGCATCTCACAGAACAGTATTCCTCTGTGGTATTTTTGTTTTAAAATCTGAAGGTTTTTTCGTTCCTGAAAACTGAAGTTTATGTATCATCTCAAAAGTGCATTAATCCTTACTGCATACTGGAGAAGAAAATCAAACATCTGAATTATTAAGAGAGGTGCTTGAATGGCTGGAAAACTACTCATCAAATTTTCATCCATTAATTTTGTACAGTTTTCAGGACACAAACGAAGCATTCCTCATCCTGTCTTCCTACCAGACTCTAAGGTGGTTAAACCAATCTAGCTGGCATAGAAGGCTGGGTGGGGGAGAGAAGAGAAAGGAAGTGTCACATCCTCTGCTGTGAATAGCTAACACGCTAGCAACCACTCTGTGATGAATGCTTAAATCCTTCCTCTGCCTGCTTTGGAGCAGGGGCCTGGGATAAGGCCCTTCTGCTGTGTGCCTTAATCAGTGGGTCTCACTGCCTGGGTCTCTCTCAGGCTTCCCTGCTGAAATGGCTCTGCTTTGTACAAACTAATTAAATATTCAGAGGATTGGAGTGAAAAGGGATCTGTGGCTTGGGGTGGGGGTGCACATCCAGAAGGCCTGTTTCTAGTCTCTGCTGCCATGAATATTTAATTACTTTGTACAGAAGGGAAGAGTCTCAAAAGGAATCCCTGAAATTTCTGGCTCAGCAGTTTGGGTATTTAACAGAGAAGAGAGAGCCTTGAGTTGGAGCCCCTTTTCAGTATTAGGCAGCATATGGGATTCAGAAGTAAAACCTCGAGAAATGCTTTGACCACTTTCGTCTTCTTCACATAATTTCAGAATCCATGCAGGAGATGTGGCATTCACAGGTAGGTACCAATCGCAGGTACTCAGCCAAGTGGAAGAAGGCCTGTCTGCCCACCCAAATTAGCTCTGCAGTACATCTCCTGCAGACCTGTGCAGTCGCTTTCCTTGCTGGTACCGCAGCACTGCAATTCCCTCCAGCACATCAGGAGAGCAAGGTACTCACCTAGCTGTGCACTGCGTAATAGACAGAGGGGAGAAAAATTTCAGCACTGCAATGTCACTACAATTAAGTGCCTCCGAGACTTTTTGCTTTGGGGCTGCCATTTAGTAATGCAGTTTTGCACCTACCTGACAAGAGTTTAGCTATTGCCTTTGGCAGCAAGGTTTTTTGCTTCCTTCTGGACATGCACTGCCTGCAAAGAGCACAGGGTCTGAGCAGATCCCCTCGGGTCAACATGGGAACACAGTGCTCACTGGCTTGTGTTGCAGTATTCTTCATACCGTATTTCTCCTTAAGAGCACCCAGGATTCTCTGTCGCTGCGCTCTATGTATGAATAAAGAAATCTGCTTGTAGGTGTTTTGTCTGTTGCTCTGGGATCAGAGCAACCTTCCCTGTATATTTTTACAACTACATAGGAATCATAACCATGTATCATAGAATCATAGAATGGTTTGGGTTGGAAGAGGCCCTTAAGATCATCTAGTTCCAACTCCCTGCTATAGGCAGGGACACCTCCCTCTAGACCATGGGGCTCACAGCCCCATCCAACCTGACCTTGATGGCTTCTAGGGTGGGCCATCCACAACCTCTCTGGGCAACCTGTTCCAGTTTCTCACCACATACAGTAAATAATTTCTTCCTAGTATCTAGTCTAAGTCTACCCTCTTCCAGCTTAAAGCTATTTCCCTCATCCTGACGCTACATGCCTTTATAAAAAGACCCTCCCCAGCTTTCCTGCAAGCCCCCTTCAGGTACTGGGAGGCCTGTGTAAGGTCTCCTTGGAGCCTTCTCTTCCCCAGGCTGAAAAGCCCCAGCTCTCTCAGCCTGTCCTCATAGTGGAGGTGCTCCAGCCTTCTGATCATCTTTGTGGCCCTCCTCTGGACCTGCTCCAACAGCATAAAGTCCTTGGAGTCCTTGGGCTGGGGGTACCAGAATTGGACGCAGTACTCCAGGTGGGGTCCTCATGAGAACAGAGCAGAGGGACAGAATCACCTCCCTTGACCTGCTGATCATACTTCTCTTGATGCAACCCAGGATACGGTTGGCCTTCTGGACTGCAAGAGCACATTACCAGCTCATGTAGAATCTTTCATCAACTGACAACCCCAAATCCTTCTCCTCGGGGCTGTGCTCAAGCCATTCTCCACCCAGTCTATATCTGTACTTGAGACTGCCCCAACCCAGGTGCAGGACCTTGCACTTGGCCTTGGTGAACTTCATGATGTTGGCATGGGTGCACCCCTCAGGCCGGTCCAGGTCCCTCTAGATGGCATCCCTTCCTTCTAGCGTGTCATTTGCACCACTCAGCCTGCTGTCTGCAAACTTACTGAGGGTGCACTCGATCCCATTGTCCATGTCGCCTACAGAGATGCTAAATAATGCCATCCCAGCACCGATCCCTGAGGAATGCTGCTCGTCAGTAGTTACAGACTGCATCAATTCCACCTATATCTTTATCTAAATGTGATATATGTATCTGTATCAATGTGTTTACAGCCTAGAAATGATTATTTATTGACATAATAAAGCTCTCCTCCCCAGCAGCCCGCCAAACTTCGCTTATCTTATCACTGCAGTACTTAAACAAGAAGTTCATTATGGATGTCCTGGATTCAGAGAAATGCTTACAGATGCGCTTAACTTTCTGAGCGAAGTCCCACCCCTACTCAGTAACACGATTTCAGCGAAGCACAGCGGCTGAACCAGGCCCCACATCCCGACGCCTGTGCTTCCCTGCCGCCCACCAGCACTGCCTGGAGGCACCGGTTCGAGACCGCAGCTCCCTGCAAAGCCGAAGCCGCGATCCCGCTTACAGCGCAGCTCCGGAGCGGAGCGGAGCGGAGCAGCCCTGCCCCACGTGCATATGGCCCGCCTGGCCGGCCCGCTCCGCCGCCACACGGGAGATGCCGCTCGGGAAATCTGCCGCCGTCGGCAGAAGACAAAACCGCCGGCAAGCCCTCGGCCGGCGATGAAAGGAGCGGGAGAGCGGGAGCGGCCCCGCAGAGGCCCCTCCGTAACAATGGCGGTCCCTCAGGAGCCCGCGGCCGAGCGCTGCTGACAAAAGCGCTGGCTGCACTGGGCCGCAGCTGCTGCCTCGCGGCACGACGAGGGAGCGCGCGTTACTTTCATCCAAATCCTCTTAGGCGGCGTGACCGCCAGCAGCGGGCAGCGCTCACGCTCCGCGCCGATCCGTGCAGGCGGCCCGAGCGGCCGCGCGCACAGGGGTGCGTTCCGTGCGGCGCTTCACGCGGTGACTGTGGGGACGGAGCGGGGAGCGGGGCGGCGGAGGGGCGCGGGACGGAGCGCGGTGCTTTGCCGGGAAGACGCTGAACTTCTCGTGTGCTGAGGAGCCAGATGAGCAGCACAAGTCATTAGTCACCCAGGTATTTACAGTGTTTTTCCTATTTCCTTTCTCCCATGGCCTCTGTGGTCAGCGGTATAAAATTCCTAGGCACTCCCACCTAAACACAAGTTTCCTGTTTATGCTCTCAGTGGCTTTTATGTTTAGCTGTTAAAACCCGTTGTCTAAAGAACTATAAAACAATACGAACAGAGTCTGCAGGTGAGCAAGTGGGGGGAAAAAAAAGGATAGAGCGGAGAAAAAGAAAGGCACGGTGTTGGAGCCGTGCAGGTCTGGCTGTGGCGGGGACGTGGGACACAGCAGTTTGTGCACATAGCACTGTGTGCACATAGCACTGTGTGCACATAGCACTGTGAGCACATAGCAGTGTGTGCACATAGCACTGTGAGCACATAGCACTGTGAGCACATAGCAGTGTGTGCACATAGCACTGTGAGCACATAGCACTGTGTGCACATAGCAGTGTGTGCACATAGCACTGTGAGCACATAGCAGTGTGTGCACATAGCACTGTGAGCACATAGCACTGTGTGCACATAGCACTGTGAGCACATAGCAGTGTGTGCACATAGCACTGTGAGCACATAGCACTGTGTGCACATAGCACTGTGAGCACATAGCAGTGTGTGCACATAGCACTGTGAGCACATAGCACTGTGAGCACATAGCACTGTGAGCACTTAGCACTGTGTGCACGCAGCAGTGTTACCTCTGCCTGCAGCTCGGCAGGGCACGCATGGCCTGAGTGTGCTGATCAAAACTGAACAGCTGCTCAGCTTCACTGATGCTGCAGCATGGATATATCAAATGACTACAGGGTTTTTTACATGTTTCCATTGCCTGTGTCAGTTGCCAGTTGAATGTTGGTGATATCTGCTTCATCCTGGAATTTAGGAGAAAAGCCAGAAAACGATGCTGAGGCATTCTGGACTACGGAAAGCAAGAAGCCCCAGCAATTTATCAGACTTGTCCTAGCAGCCTATATACGTTCCCATTCTGCCACGATCTTTGCACCGGTTGGTCAAAGAAGGCCATTTTCAAGTCGTGCTGCCATCACAACAACCATAGGAATGTGGAATCATAGAATCACCAAGGTTGGAAAAGACCTCCAGTCCAACTGCACACCCACCACCCGCTAAACCATGTCCCTTAGTGTGACACCTAAACGTTAAACCAGTTGTAGATGTGCTGTGGTGAGCATAAATGGTTGATAGCACTGAATCCATCAAACTTCTGGTGCTCACCCTACACATTCAGGCAGCTCTCATTGGAGCTTTCAGGTGCATTTTATCAGAATATGTGTGAAACAAGGTGATATTACATGCTCATTGACTCATTTTTACTTTCTCTCTGTTATGCCAAGTGTTAAATATAACATTCTCATTGGCTTATATTACCATAGAATTAAATAATAATCGTAGCAGTTCAAACCAGACCTCAATCTATCAGAAAATTCATGCTTTGGACTAACATGGTTTGTGACAAGCTTTTATTCATAACGCTGTGATGTAAGGGCAAAGTGTCAATATTGTCTTTGAATATTTGATTGATTTGGCTGGCCAGACACTTACAGCCGTTTAAACACTGTTTTGTGTATTTAATTATATCATACATGATGTCATTTTTCACTACTGACACCTTTGACATTAAATTTATTTCAGCCAATAATTACTAAACAATAATTAAGCTTTTACTACTGTAACTGCTTGTCATGATCCTTGTATCCTGCCAAACAGGTGACAGCAGGAGCAGCAAAGTTTATGTTTCATATATTTATTTGCTTTCAGATATTCAGATTTATTTACTTTCAGCTTACACACGAGTAATTTTACAGAGTTTCTGTGTACAAAGGAAGGACTGGGACCAAAACATCACATTAAAGCATCTCTGCATTCCCTTACAGAGATTAGCAGGAGTAAAGAATGGATTAACTGTGTTAGAAATCACAACATATATAGGGAGACTATTTATGTATATATGTATATAAAATGTATTACATATATGTTATCTACTTATATATATCAAATATAAATTTTTATATTTATGCAGTGAGATTAATAGGTTTCTAAAATGTCTAGAAGAGCTTCATATAAAGTAACTGTGGTATGTTTTAGACATCTCTGCTTTTATAGTGGCAACTCTCTCATATGAGTGGTATCTCACTTCAAATTTTTTTTTCTAAATAGTCATAGGGCACAGATGATCTTTTTCCCAAACATTATTAGGTTTTCTGTGTATGGTGCACAGTGGAGCAGCGGATGTTGCTCGTTAGTTCATGTTGAAGGTTTGATTTTTCACTATTCTGAGCCTATGGAGCCCTTCAGCAGCTGCCCCATGGAAATGACATGCTACCTGGAGTGTGGTGTGGACTAAATACTTGTTTGTGGCTGGAGTGCACCCAGTGGGCTCCTGAAGCACATTTTCAAGTGTGTGTTTTGTCTGAAAGGCATCGGGCTCATCTTATCCAGATCTGCTCCACAATTCAAAGCAGAGCACAATAAGTGGAAACAACTGGGAGATTTGCTTTGGAGGTGGGTTCCTGATCCAAACTAAGTATCGTTGATGCATCAAAGTATTCAGGCTTGGACCTACACATCACAGTGCTTTCAGATCCTCCATTTAAGGATCACAACAGCATGTTTCCAAACTTCAGCTTGCGATAACTTCATCAGAGCCCTGATGAAACGAGTTCTTTCCCTGTCTTCCCACAGTCCTCCCAGTCCCCAGCTGGCATTCCTCTCCGCCACTGCAGAGAGAGAATAGAGTATTTGTGAGCACTTCTCTGGCCTGGCTGTCAATGGAAGACAAACATAGATTCTGCAGACCAAGCTAATTCATAGATGAAATGAAACATTACAAAAAGCGAGAGAGGAAAAGAGAAAAGAGACAGGAAATCTTCTAAAAAGTCAACAAAAAGGAAATGCTTGAATATAGTCTTGATTCAGCAAATCCCTTTGGTTTCACACTCAACATCATGGCAAAGGCAGCAGCACCTGGGCCCCGTGTAGGCAGAAGGTGGCTGGGAAGTGACTCACTGTCACAGGAATAGTGAGAGGAAGTCTCAGTACATGGGTGTGGGGGTTTCTGCAGAGAAAAGAAGGTCTCTCAGCTCACACAAGGTTACAGAACTCCATGAGTGCAGCAGGGCCAGCTCTGAGTATTTTCAAGGTAGTATTTTCAAGAAGCTGTGCTACGAACGTCTGACCGGCAGTGATGTTCTAACAGCAGCTGAGAAAGTAGGAAGGGAAAAGGCTGCTTTAAGACAAGCAATCAGAAACCTATTGAATTTACAATTTTACAAACTTTTGCCAAGCCCAGAGCAGACCTGACCGCTGGGTGGGTCTTCTGCAGTGAGACACGGAGCAAGGCAGACACCAATGGGGTGTCCAGGCCACGAGTAGCTTGAGCTGAGAATCACAAACTTTTCAGCAGATTTGGACAAATTTCTGCTTCCAGGTTGGAGTCAGACAAAACTCTGTGGCTTTTTCTGTTTCTCTGAAAATCGTACAACGAAGCCTAGCTCAGCAGTTTGAGAGAAATTTGGCTCCATCTCTATGAATTTAATAGAGAACAAATCCATGCAAACCCAAACTTCACAGAACAGCCCTAAGAACCCCTGATGCTAAGACTGCTGAAATTAATTTAGTGTCCCAGCTTATTTCCCTAGTATAAGTGTACAGTGGTTTCTGTTGGTCAGCTCTCATGAAGTCAATAGGAGTTTTGAAGACGTTCCATTGCTGCTTTCCATTATCCACGGGTGTTTCTCCACTGGCAGATAAGCTGCATCTCCAGCTCAATCCAGCTGAGCCAGCTGCATGCAGCTCTGCTGGGCCAGGGCTCTCAGCTCAGCCCTGACACATGGCTCTGGGCAACCACAGGCTGGCTGCTCCATCAGCTGTGAGGTCAGAAGAAGTTCCAGAAGACTGGGAAGGGGGAAAGGAGGACAGCAGATAGCAGTAACCAAGCTGTGTGCAAAGGATATTTCTAAGCCTTTGAAAAGCAGTTAGATGCGAGATGTGCACGTGAGAATTCACTCTTTACTCAATTCAGTGTTGGTTGTGTTTATTTTTAAACTGGAAGAATAGGATGAAATGCAGAAAACATCTGTTGCCCAAATACAAGTTGATCCTGAACAGCTCTAATATATACAGTTCTGGCTCGATAAAGGACACCACGTGCACTGCGTATATACATTTGTACATACACAGCCACATGTTGTATGGCAAGTTATCTGTGAGATGGAGTCTTGGAGCTCTGTCAGGTCAAGGAGGGATGCAACTACAGAAATTTTTTGAAGCAATTGAGAGAAGAGATTTTATTGATAAGTAATCCAAAGGAAAGGGTGTTAAAAAATACTAGGAGTATGTGCAGTGAAGGATAAAAAAATAGTAAGCATGGCAAGAAGAGAAGCTCAAACTGCTGAGGACATATAAAATAGGACCCTTTACTCAAATCTTTCTACTTGCAAGCAATGACTCTGTGTTCGTGGAGCTCTGCACCTCCCAGTCTCCTGTCCCCTCACTTTCTGTGAGTTTATGTGGTGAAGGAACTGCGTCTATCCATACAGCACAGATGTAACTTTCATGAGTGGCACAAACAGCCTTACTCCTGTCCCTCAGCACCAGCACTATAATACTTCCTTCCCTCTGGACTTCTGTGTGCCACAAGATTTCCCAAATATGCATAACTGCTCTAAAAATATCAACCCACTGCTAGCAAATGTTCAGATGAGATGGGCACCCAGAAATGCCTGAGCTAAGGCGTCCTGGCTTCTGCTGTATACAGAAGCATTGTGTTCTTCCCCATTGAATTCAGAGCTGAATTGCCAGATCTGCATTGAGGTTCATTTTAGGCCAGATCTGGAACTTCTGTATCTCATTGATGTACGGCTGCTGACACCAGTGCCTTCTCAAACCAAACTATGTGCTAAAAGAGAAATACACCAGTGAGTGCAGCTCTCCTTCCAGCTCTGTGCAGGTTCATCACGCAGGGCTGGCACAAGGAGGATTGGGATGTGCCTCGCAGCCAGTCACACACGGCTAGGGGCTCTCTCTGGCCATGGCTTTTTTCCACAAAGCTGCAAGAGGCTTCAGTACAAATTCTGAAATTGCCTGTGAGGAACCAGCTTGCAGTTCTGGTCAAACACACCCAGGTCTCCAGACACTGAAGGCAGCCTAAGGCTCTGTAGCCATGTCACCAGCAGCTCCTGGGGGCATGTTCTGCAAAGCACTACAGTGGTCTTCTGCCTCCTGTGTGGGCACGGAGAGACACGGAACCCTAAGAACAGGGGTGAGCCAAAGGTATCCCCAGATCACAGCAATGAAAGACCATCCTGACAAAATCACTCCAAACTGAATGAACACATGAGAGAAAGTTGTAACCCTTTGGTTACCCCATGTGCATGACAGATGGCAGGTTTTTTAACAGAAAGACTTAAGCACCTTCAAGCTGAAAACATCACTAAGGGTTGAGGAATCCACTCCTCCCAAACAGGGCTCTCCTTAATACGTGGCTCCCTAAGTACCAAAGGCATGAGGCAGCACAAGTAACCATCAGCTCGAGGTGTGTGGGATGAGAGGAAAAGGAGCCTCAGACAGACGCTGTCGGAGATCTGGCAGGGCGTCCTGTCAAGCAGAGTGAAAATTTCAGACATCAGCAGTTTGGTCTGAACCAACTGCTTTGCATGTGGGTTTTACTAACTCAAGCTTGTACAACAGATGCCACAAAATGTCCCCAGACATGTCTAAGAGACAACCGACAAGCAGCTCCTGCCTTCCTACACATTTTATGGGTTTAATCCATAATGCGAGAGTTTGATCTCAGTCATGTAAATGTTTGAACTAAATGCTTGATTTAGACCTGACTCCCCATCCTGTCTTATTTCTGCTTGGGTTTGTTGGGAATACAAACCTTCAGACTGTGGATGTGTCATCTATTTTGTTTCTGCTGACTTTGGCATGTGAATGTATCCTGCTTGTAAAGATGACAAGGCCAGCCCCCGCTGCGGCCAGCTGGATGTGTCTCATAAGGGACTACCTCCTGTTGAAGTAAATCGCTTTTTTCTTCAATAGAAGCCAGGAGACTTCTGCAATAAATGGCCCAAGATGTTGGAATGCCCAAAATCTCAAAGAAAACAGCTTGTCAAGGCATTACATATCGAGTTCGGGGAGTGGTGGCCCACAGAACTGGTCCTCCAAAATTTTGTTTCTGGAACAGGAGCTAACATGGGGATCAGCACCAGAGCTCCCTGTGCCTTAATCTCCCTGAGTTGAAGGCAGTATAGTCACCCACCAAATCCACCCAAACCAAATATTCTCACGTTGTCTCCTCTTAAAACTTTTTACGCTGGTAATGAAACGCAAATGGCCCCAAGAGTAATGGCCTAGATGAGGGGCAGATGGTTGAACCCATGTGCATATTGCTCTCTTCAATCTGTTGCACAATGGCTACGTTTCCAGTTAACAGAGCTTAAGGAAGGCCTGAGAGTGCAAAGGATGAAATTATACTTACCACATATTTGAGTAATTATCTCTATAGTGACATGATTCACTTTTCATTCTTTATAAATTCCTCCACGATGTACTCCTAGGAGTCCACTGTCTGTTCCAAAAGCTTTTGCATCCTCTCTTTAATGAGGATCAGATGCATCCTTTTAATTTAGACCAGCTTATTCAAGTTTGGACTGCTGTATCACAGCTCTTAGAAATATATTCTACACTCATTTGAGAAAAAAATGACACAATCCGAAAAGAGAACTGGGCCCATTGGAACAGGGCCATATTGGTTCTATTCAACCTAAAAGCAACCAACCAGAACACTAAACGTTTTATGTAAAGGGAGAAGGTATTTGCCAGTGTCGCATAAGTTTCAATGTGTGCGCATACCCTGAATTAGTCCCACCACTTCCTAAGCTGGATCCCAGCTTCTCTTTCTCTTTTCTTCTCCCTGGGTAGAGGAGATCAGTCCTATGGTCCGTGGTCCAGGAAGCCCAGATGTGTCTGAAAACAAGCCTTGCTTGACATTTTGCCTCTAAATTTCCCTTCTGCACTGAAGACCCACTGCGAATACAGACATATGTTTTTAAAGAGACACAGTTTTGTCTTGCTGATCGCAGTGTAATTAGAAAGCTATTTGGCACATGCAGGAACTTCTGTACTAATTTGGCACTATCCCATTATGCTACTGGCAGCATTGGTTTTGCTCCCCGTTGGCGAGTCTCCTAGATGTCTTACAGCTCCTGAAAACATCAGCCATGCCTATTCAGGGAATAAGTCTGGCAGGATGCTGACACCTCGTGTAGCACATGCAGCAGCAATGTGGCTGTGTGGTGTTGGCTCATTATCAGACTCCACCATGATATCTTCTGACAGGGTATAGCATTGTAGAGACAGGTGCACGTTTTGCATTATGAAAACCAGCACGACATTTCCAATTGACTCAGCTTTACTACAGCGCTTTATCCAACTTATGCTTTAAAATGGGGCTCTATTTCAATTCCTCACTATGTTTTTGCTAAGTATCTTAATGGAGAAAGCCAGCACTTTCCCCTTAGTCCTTATTTGCTTTAATAGGAGAGGATTCATCCAGATCATGAGTTATGATGTTTCAGATTTCAAGGGTCTCAGGCATCCTTGTTGATGGGTACAAGAGTCGCTCCAACATGGTAGTCTCCAGCAGTCCCCTATCACTTAAACCAATAATGAGCAGTGCTGCTTCTGATGTGGAGGTCATAACCTTTACAGAAAGGTAAACAGAAAACCAAACTTGTGCCACTTTTGTTTTCTTTTTTTTGTTGTTGGGTTGTGGTTTTTTTGTTTGTTTGTTTGTTTGTTTTTTGGGGGGAATCTGACAGATCTTCAAGTTTCTTTCAACAGATATGAAAATAAACTTCCTTCTTTTAATGAAAACTTTGATTTTCACGCAATATTACCACCACTGAAAAAGTCCACAGCCAATACAGAGATGACATTCCTAATAAATGCATTTAGCTGCTTGTGCCTGCTAGCTTGGACTAAATCCAGTCCCTGGGCCAGGCCTGTGCTGCTTTGAAGGGAAAACATTTCTGCTCTCATCATTTGCAGTCACTGGAACATTCATAAATGAAGGCTACAGGTTTGTTCTACCCTATTTATTCACAATTCTCTTTATCTGCTTTAAGCGTGTTGCCTTTTAAATGCAAGCATACCATTTTCCTTGTTTTCTGGGACAGGCAGAACAGGAACGTCTGACTTGCAAAGATGTTGATCCTCTGTTCTCATGAAAATGTGGGAGGAATTAGGTCCTTCCTGCAGATTTGACTGCCTTCTCCAGAAGTAAGCTTTCATTTAAAAAGCTAATGAAGTGTTTAGCCCTTCTGGTTGCAAAGATAACCATGCATCAGTTTGCGTTTTGTAGAGGTTATCTTACAGAGAAGCTGTAACAAAACCACAGAGTTACGAGCTTCCTCTATGCATCTTAAAAGCTGTAAAACGATGTGTCAGGGATGCTGGTGCACCACAGACCTGGAGACAGAGAAGGGCTTTGCTGAGGAGAGGCTGTCTGAGATGTCAGTCTGCATGGTTCTGCAGCCTTGGGTTCCTCTCCTCTCTCCCCATTGGCACCACTTCCCTCAGTTTTGTCCCTCAGTCCATCCCCACAGGGCTCCCTCATGAGTTCTGGCTGACACCACTTTGCTTTCCCACATGGATTTATGAATCCAGACCAAAATATGACAGTATTTAGTAAACATGAGAGGCAATGACCCTGGTGGGAAAATGACAGAGAGGGGAAACTTTGGCAGAAGCAGTTGGAAATATCCTGGGAAGGAGAAGCAGGGCCAATGCTAATGAAGAGTCTGAGTGCTCACACACCCCTCATGCCAACCCAGGTCTTTCCAGCTCCCAGTGCACTGCCAGAGGGACTGGATGCAAGTGACCAAATGCATCATCCTCATCTCACCTACTCACTAGGGAAAGGTGAATAATTCAGATGTTCTTTTGTCAAGTCCGCATTTTACAAGCAGTATCTGAACTTGCAGTGGATGAGGAGCCATCCCTGTGTGCACGTGTGGCTACACGTGCTGTCACCTCTGTGCACCAGGCAATGCATTCCCATCCTCTTCTTAACACATCCCCCACTTCACTGTCCCAGGCACACGTTGTGTACCGCTGCTCAGTATCTTCACTGAGCTGCTCACAATAATGCTCAGCTCTCTCCCCCAGAGATTACAGTTAATTCAGAAGCCATCAGTGTGTCAGAGTAGTTTAAATTATTTCTTTCAAACACGTTACCTTTTATTTCAAGTTCATCTGCCATCCTGTTAGGACAACCGCTTGTGGTATTAGAGTTGTCTCGTGTTTCAAGCAATCCTTTGGAGCTTTTCCTTTTCTGAGCGAGCCTTTGTCAGCAACACAGTCTGACATTTCATTGTTCATCTAATTCTTAGCAGTGCTTAAGCAAATTCACTGGAACGACCATCACAGTCTTGAGGCGTAAGAAGTAATTCTGAAAATCTCTAAAGAACCTAACACGTATGTGTTGTCCTTATCTGGAACTCTGCATTCACCTCCTCTTTGTTGCAAACAGATCCTCAGAGTAACTGAAGGAAGCTGCTGCAGTGTATGTAAAGCACAGCCAGCTGCGCAAGGATAGATACAGAGCAGTCCTTACAGACATCCTTAGGGCACTTCGCTCCTAATGTTTTTCAACCTCAGGCTGCAGACATTTATTCCCCCTGCCAGCTTGTCTCCTCAGCAGTTGTTAATCCAGGACAAGCCTTTACCTCACCTTCTTGTTACCAGACTTCTTTCACAGTCTCATGGGCAAAATCCTATTGAAAGCTTTTCAACACACTAAATAAATTATATTCATCATCTTGCCTTAATGTACTTTTTTTTTTTTAACTCAGAGAATTCTAGTTTAGAAAAGAGTAATTTGCTGCTGTATATGCCATCAAATGATAAAGATTCATTTGTTTTATGACTAATAATTTTCTCAGTTTTCTATGAACTGAAGTACTTGATTCAGTAATTATCCTTAGCTCCTCTTTTACCTATGGGCTTCCACTGGTGCCTCAGCTTCTACTTCCTGTGAGCAAAGTTCTCCCAGCTTTTTGATCCCAGGCTGCTTTAAGACGTTACAGCAACCTGGTCAGCTCTTGGAATTGACTGCAGGGGGAAAGACACATACATTGAAATGAGGGCTTTCCGCTTTTTTTTTAATAAGAGATCATTGACGGATGACTATCACACTCCAAACGTTGGCCACAGCTTTAACAAATCTTGTTACAGTGATTCACTGGGCGTAATGCACCAGCTACTGCGGCACAGTTGTTTTGGTAAATGGCTTTATGGGGAACATTACTGCAAACTGAGGGAAACAAAAGCTCTGTGGGAACCTGAGCAGTACTGAGCAGGGCTCTGTACTTAGATATGAGGACCGTTATTAACCCAGTTACAGAAGCAGTTACTTGAATAATGAATGAGCTATTACTGCATGCTGTAGGCTGTGAGATTTGAAAAGAGGAGTTGAAAGTGTTCACTCAGAGCAGTGAAGGAAAAATAAGGAAGGAAAAAGGAAGTCTGGTATTTGCTTTGTCAAACATTTAACTTGTCTTTCAGGTTTGTTTTGGGAAGGTATTGAGGACGGCGATCTTCTCCTTAATGACTATAAGGAAAATCAGGGCATGTGGGAAAGTGCACCATCAGTGACTGGAATATGGGTAGCCTTAAAACATGAAATTCCTGAATTTTTCTTCTGTGCAGAAGAGGGCTGTTTTCCCACTCCCTCACTTTTACTCCACGTAACACAGTGTTTTATCCAGCCTAGGAGTGCCACAGCCGGGCTGTGCCAAAGCACCCACTTGGCAGCCCTGAGCTCCTGCTGGGGTCAAAGAGAGTCAAAGTAAATTATATTGTGATTTCTCCCTTCCTTGCCCACATACTAATAAAGTATCCCGTTCACTTCCCAGCAGGTTCATTGGACCTCTTGATGGCAGCCTGTTGGCAACAGACTGAATTAAAAAAAAAAAAAACAGCCTTTTTTTTTTTTTTCTGTATTTTTATTTCTAGGGTTACTATGCTTTATTTTTAACCTGAGATTGTTTGTTTCTTCTTGTGGATTCGTGCAAGAAGGATTTCCATTTTCCAAAGATGTCTGCTTGGCCCCAAAAGCCACCTGTTGGGTAGTATGGCAGAGGGAACCATAGGGACCCAGCCCTGCTCTGCATGTGCATTCTTCACCAAACACAGTGTCTGCTCCTCTTGCAGGGGGAATCACCCTCCCACATCCCAGCACCAACTTTAGCTTCATATTTATGCTCTCATAATTCATCTCTGTGACGAGGCTGAGATAAACACTCACCAAACAGGATGTTCTACAGAGCAACCTAGATCAGATCAGATGTGCTACAGAAAGCAGAGGGGCTGCACCGCGCATCACTGGAAAGACCTCGTTGCTTTGAAACCTCTGGCTTCAGCCCGCATTTTTATTGGGTTCACTTGCCAGGCCTTTTTCCCCTGTCTTGACTCATTTTTCCACCTAGAAAATAATCCCAAGTTTATGCACTGACACAAAAGTCATTGAAAGTAAGACTAGATTAATTTTTGTAGTGCAGTCATTCTAAGAAACAGCATAGCTAATCTTGTGCCTGAGGGTAGAACATACATGGACTGCTTTCGTATTAATGAAAAGTATATTCCACTGAGTATTAACACTAAACAACATTACCTAGAGATATGTTAATAATAGTTTTGTAGCTTACTGAAAGATTAAGGGTTGACAATTCCCAGAGAAGCACAGTATTCTATGTAAATTCCTCCTAAACCCTAACAGCGGGACTGCAGAACTGATCATTTATTTATTTTTAACATGTCAACAGGGTATGGCCACTGAGACGAAACATCTCATTTTCAAGAACATCTTCGGGGATGATGGCAAATTACAGACACCCACAGCGATGCGCTCGGCATTAAAGAATACAGTGCAAAATCGAATATGACAAGCAGAGGACCTGTTTTTGTTTCATTGCTTTTTCTTATAAACAGAACAATAAATTTGCTTAAAAGCTAGATAAATTGTGAAAGGATGTAATATTCTGTACTGTGATGTTCTGGTCCAATGGCTTAGAATAACTAAAGAATCGTATTTGGTTTTTACTTTAGAGAATTTAAACTCCATCACCTTCACGGCTCTCAGTCCGCATCAGTTATTGAACAGGAACTGATATTGTGCTAGATGAAGAAATAAGAACCCAATAAACAGCAAAACAGCTTTATGCAACTGGATTTCTTTCATTCTTGTCCTGGAGTTTCCTGCTGCTGCTTTATGTAAGACACTTCTGTGGACTCTTGTTTTTCTCTTACATAAAGTAAGAGTTCTTTTTTTTTTTCCATTCCATCATCAACTTTTATTTGATAATTTTATTTTATTTTTTTAAATAAAATATTCTCAAATCTTGCATCATGTCACAGAAATAACCCCAGGACCAAACCATACCAATGACATCAAAGGTCTTCTTTTGCTGAAATAAAAACACAAACACTTTAATAAAATCAGTCCTCCTCCCATCGAAGCAACAATAAACTGAGAATTACCCCACTGGTAAATGTGCATCCAAAGTCCACAGAAGATACACAACAATTTAATGGCTCAGTGTAAGATTTTCCTTGCAAAGACTGGCATGCTCCATGTTTTTATTTCCTTTGGCAATACTGACTTTGTAGATGTCTATTTGCAAAAAAAGACAGAGAAAAAAAGAAAGCAGGAATCACACAGAGATGCACAGCTCTCATGTAGAGACTTAGTTACATATTTTAAAGGCTTTGGGCTCAGTCCCTCACCTTATCTGGATCAGTATGGCTTCACCGAGTTCAGTACCACATCACACCATTGAGACTTCAGCTTTCCATGCTTCACTGAAGTCCCCATACTGTGCAGTGGGTCACGGGTTAGACATACTTTAGTGTTTAGGGTTACGGTGAGAACTGCCCAGTTCTCACTTTCTCTCATGCCTGAGCCTTCATTTCAAAGCAAAAGACTGGCTGGGCCTGAGTGTATGTGCCTGGAGTGCGGCAGGATCCCAGCAAGGCCTGATTCCTCCAGCAGGCACCTGCAGCAATTGCCTTGAAAATGAATCTGTATAGTGAAGGGAGAGAGGAGCGATACGTAAAGAGAGAGGAACAGAGACAATCTCAGTACTTCCAAAGACAACCTGAGATTGAACTTAGAAAACTTGAAGCAAAAGCGCAAGATGTTCATCAGCAGCACAAAACAGAAATTAGAAACGAGGCGCTGTGAATCCAGAATTTGCCTCGGTTTCAAACAAGAGCAGTGAGTTTCAATCATGAGAGCAAAAGACAGATGATGGGAACAAGAGCTGGAAATCACGGTGGAAACAAAACTTGAGTTCAGTGCACTTCATTCAGAGAAACTGGATGATCTCACCCCAGTGTTCTGAAAAATACTGGCACAAAAAAAAATGGCAAGATGGGTGTTCCAGAAGGAAAACAAAGTGCTCAGATCTAGTCTAGACTCATTAGTCTGTCTCAGCGATATTCAGGGTTTAAAACTGATTCTGAAGAAAATGATAATTAAAGACATGAGTGTGAAGGGAAAATGTGATAAAACACAACACAAGTGATTTTAAGGTAGTTTCTGCCAGGTTGTCTTTAATGAGACAACAAATCTACCGAACAAAGAAAATGTTTCCATTAAACTTTCTGGACTTCAGTAGGTTTTATTGGTCTGGGTCATGTAGGAATCCTTTCTTTGAGATGGCAAATATAGGGTCAATTGCAAAAGTGAAAGGTGAGTGAAAAGCTGGCTTAGAGATAGCAGTGTGGAAGGAAAAGGAGGCAATGAGTAATCCTGCAAGAAGTATGTGGCTGGAGGGATGTTACTAGGCAAGACTCCAAAGTCTTAATATTTTGATAATGACCTTGTCAAAACCTTTAGTACTGTGCAGATAAATTAGGTAATGACCTAATATTAAGGATCACATCATGAATACTGAGGAATATCAGTGTACCATGCAAAAAGACATAAATGACTCTTTGGGCTGGAGTAAAGGAAAGGGATGACTCCTGTAGTACCAAAAATGAGATCATGCACTTGGGAACACATTCCCCAGTTTTCAGTCAGATCCAGTCCTGGCTTCAAATACAGGGATTTGCACAGTCATGCCAACCTAACACAGGTATTATGTAATTGTTATTGATAAGAGTGGGAAGGAGGCTCTAAAACATACTTTAATTACAGTATATAAACCCCAGTCCTTTTTCCCACCTGGCAAAGCCAGCTGAGGGAACATGTGGTACTCTGCTCCAGAGTGAATGGGCATCCTATAGCAGCATCACAAACACCTCCTGTGGATCACTGCTGCCAGCACAGGACCAGCATGGCCACTGGAGACCCCTGTGCTATCAGGGACCTGCCACAAGCTGCTGACCACCCAAACGGGACAGTCTGTCACCATACACAGGCTGGGCACCAGGCATGGTGGGGCCACAGGAGCCTCGATGGTGTCAGGACACAAGGGCTGCCTTACCACAAGTTTCTCAACAGTCCTGTTCAGGAACAGGGGGTTTGGAGCAGGTTCAGCAACAACAGATGGTCAGTCTCAAGGGATAGGCTTTGGAACAGAGCTCTCCTAAGTCACTCTGTAAAAAATAGCAGTAGCTATTTTTCTCCTCTAAAGTGGATGTGGTTGGCACCTTTTTGGTCAGTTTTCTTGTGCCATGGAGGGCATGGGCACAGATGACAGTTTGCAGTTTCTTGAGGCTCAGCAAAGCCTCAAGGAGAAGCAATAGCCAAAACTCAGGTGGAAGCCAACTCTGAATTTGTTCCATTGACATATTGCTTCACTGCCACAGAGTAAGCAGTAGAATCCAGATCTAAGCATATGTGTTTGCAAAATAACTAATGCATTTCCCAGAGCTAGAGATACTTTGCATAAACTGAACAGAGGCAGTTTGGGTTAACTTGGCTATAGATCCTCCACAGAGCCAGAATTTGAGTCCTCACACGCAGCGGGGAAGAGGAAAAGGAGCCAGCTTTTAGCTTGTTGAGTAGCTGCTAAATAGCATTTAAAATAATCTTTGTAGATCATTTGCAATGAGTAAAATCTGATTCTATAAGGATCTCTGAAGGACTTAAAAAATAAGAGCTGTCAATACTAAGTTATAGCAAAGAAAGTAGAAAGCCAGCTCTGCATGTGAATAAACTATTAAAGCATTAGTAATAAGTCAGAGAATAACCCCCCGCAAAATCTCCACAGCCAGAAAAATAAATTTAGATAATATTTTTCAGCTTTGAAGGAAAGAGTATCATAGCTTTATCCAGTTTCCATGTTACGACCTCAAAACTAAAGTTAAAACAATGACTTTGCATTACTGCTGCAATACAAGGTCTTGTAAGAAATGAACAGAAAGAGTTTGTCAGAACAATGGGAATCCTGATGACACGGTACCAGCAAGGAGCTTAGTAAAGACCCCACCATATCTATAATACATGGGTTGAAATCATGTTTTAAATTTATTGTTCAATTACAGCTTCAGGCTCTTGGAGTTCACAGCTGCCAAGAAATATATATGACATTAAATTATGGAATATTTTGTTAAATATTTTAATACATTTGAGTACTTGTAACACTTTATTTAAGTATATTATTCAAAGAACAGAAAACATTGCTCTTTCCTAATTAAAAGTGTGAGTCAGCAAACCCAATAAAATGCTTACTCTGGTGCTGGAAGAAACTGAAGAGTGAGAAAAATCCTATTAGAAAGGCCCCTATTATCCTGGCAATGCCTGACTGAGTGACATCTCAATGCATTTTTGCTGAGTTAAGCCCTACAAACTCATCCACTTGTGGCACAGGATGTCATTTCACCATTAATTTATTTGATTTATCCAGAGATTAATGGACATGTGAGATGTCAGTTAAAATTTCAGAGCACGTTGGGATGCTCTGTCAAGTAATGGTAGGCTATACCAGAAGGAATGTAGGTGCTCTTTGAAGGGTGGAAGGACACAAAATTCAGGTGGGACTGACTTCCAGTGGTGGGAAGGGCCCTGCAGACAATTGGCAGTGCTTTCCTGCTATTCTTCCTAATGGAGCTTATAGAAAATCTCATTTAATTAAAACAAAACAAAACAAAAACCTAAGAAAAGAATATTCTGCCAGAGTGTTAGGTGTTTTTTTTTATTTAGTTTTACTTCTGATTGCTCGGGCACTTGACCACTAGCTCTGGGGAAATGTGAGGAGTAGCAAAGTGTTGGTTTCACTTCTCGCTTATCATACTGGTAGCACACCTGAAGACCTCAGCAGCTGCAGGCTTGGCCAACTACATCTGGACTAAGTAGGTGTGCCCCTCAGTGCCTTCTCTGCTAACTACTTCTACTCCATAACCTCCCGGATGTTCTCCAGAACTTGTCAGCCCTAGTTAGATAATGGGGTACACTTCAAAGCAGGTGAGGATGTCCAGGAGGGAATGGCAAGAACCTCTTCGGACAAAAACAGAAACCAAATTTTCCTCCCTGGAGGGTCCTCCAACTGCTATAACACCAGGTAAAGCAGGTGTTTTGGAGGACCACAACCACATGATTCTCATTCTCTGCCCAACTGGGTGCTGAGCCTCAGAAGAGGGCTCCTCCCTCTAGGCTATGTCTAGGCAGAGCCTACTGGACTGAAGCTCTGAGTTGGGCTCTAACTCAACTCAGTGTAGCGGTATCTGTACTATTTGCCATTGCCTTGGTCAGCGTAGCTCCCTCAGCAGTAGCTACAGTTTTCTGAGGACTTTGCCCTCTCACACGCTCCCTATATATATGAGTAAGCTAGAGCTAATTCTTGATCATTTTCTTAGTTCCAAACATCTTGTTTTAAGGTACTGCCTGAACTGGAGCTGCATTTTTATTTATGCATTCATTTATTCATTTTTGTATGGCACTGTAGCACATCACTGAGCCTCATAACCTTTTGCACTTTCCAGGATTCCATCTCCCTTGGAAGAACTGAAGTCGTCTCCTCAACTTACTTTCAAGGATTGTTTAAACCAGAGGTATGTTTTTTAGCTGCAGTTACAGGCGTTTCTTAATGCAATAAGTGTCTGGTTTGTGTTCAAAGATAATCAGGTTTGGGGGAACAGCACGTATTTTTCCCTTGGGTTTCAGGTAAGACTCTCTTGGCTATAAAGGCTACATACAGAGATGATGATACTCTTCTCTTTAGCCATCCTTCTGGGAGAATTTCCAGAATCCAGCAATGCTGCTACTGTACAGATTTCATTCAGAAAATAGCTGCTTTATCTTCAAACATTTTATGAAACCTTTGAGAAGCTGCTGCTGAAAGTAAAGCTGTTAGAAGGGTCTGGTAGGATTTGAAAAGCACAATCCGCTGAGAGTCATGGGAGTCCTTGCAGCAAACCTCTCTGAAGCAGGTTCAGTCATTGCTGTGAGTGAACATATGTTTGCCTTGTTCTAGCAGGAGTGGAGCACGTTCCCCACCAACACAAAGTCTCATCTTTCTGAAGAGGGATTTTTGAACATCAGCAGCTTGTCCAAATGCTAATCCTGAAATTAGTGAAGTGATTCTCTAAAGGCTGGTATTTTTTCAATAAATGTTACTATTATCTTGAACACTGTTTTTATTTATCCACAAAATCTGCAAGAGATGCTCTTATTTATGATATGATTCTCCAGTTTTGAATTTAATAAGGAAGTTGTTAATGAAATAACATATATACATATATTTATACATATCACATCACATTTATAAATGGCCTGTTCATAACCATGGCTTATAAGCATCGCGTGTTTTCCCACTTTTGATAGGGAACTGCATGGCAGTGTTGCTGGAAGAGAAAATTACAGGGCAAATAACTGAGAGTTTAGAAGATATCTAGAACTGTGAAAATGTTGGACTAGAAACAGGCAGGGAGAGCTTCTAACTTTCTGGGCGCTGGCCATGAGCACTGCACTGAGAGAAGATGGATATGGAGCTTGCAGTAAGAGACTGGCAGTCTCTTTAGAGACACTGTAAGCAAATATCCCCAAATCCATTTGTGCTGAGACACAGACCTCTTCCTACTACTACACAGTGGTGTGGATTTGTGTGCACTGACAGTATCAGTGTTAGTGCTGCCAGCCATCGTAACTCTGTGTAACACCATACTTCAAATCTGAAGAAGACCATTTTATCTCACAGTTAAAGCCCTCAGTGGAATATTTCAGGGGATTGGCAATCCAGAATTTACCTGGGAGGCAGGAGAGCCAATGCCAAATGCCATGGACTAAGCAGGCACATCCAAACATCAAGGTCTTCTGCTTGCATGTGAATGTTACCTCTTTGATGTTGTAGCTCCCACCATGTCCAAATCTGTTCTTTGCTTTTGTAACCTTGCTGCTTCTGTCTTCAAATATCAACACTGCATGGATATGGGGTGGTTTTAAGCAGTCCTTGTAGCTTCTCTGACGATTATCGGTGGAATACTGACACCTACATGTTTCTTCATTATGGGTTTTCATAAGAGTTTCATTAAAAACCAACTTAATTAAATGAGCAGACATCAGACAAAAACTTCTCATCAGCTGCATCCATCAGCAAAACATATTACAACAAGGCAGAAAGTAAAGACAGCAAACCTGTGTTACTTTTCTCACAATCTGGGGAAATTGGGATACTACAACCCTACATGATTTGCAGGCCGAACCCTCTCAATATCTGGAGTTCCAGTTTCACATGCAAAGCAATGCCTCTTTCAACCCTGAGCTTTACGTTCTTTGCTTCTGGAAATGAGTCAAAGATATTCTGTCCATTATTAATGTGGTCATTATCCCAACATGAAATTGGGAAAATTGGGAAATAACCAATAAAATGAATTTATCAAAATAAACAATGTGAGTGAAGAGCCTTCACAGTCCTTAAGCGATGGGATCAAATACCACAGCAGATTTTCCTTTAAGGTTTTTTTTCTTTGTCTTTTTGCAGATATCAGAAAATGGAAGTGTTTCCTAAAGGGAAGAAACTGCATTGCTCCAGCCACGGGGACCTTGGAGCCTTCCACAGACGCTTTTGCAGTCTGGAGGGGTAGCCAGGCAATAGGCATTTTCAAATGGCTGTTATCTACCTTAAATCATCCAGACTCCTGAGCAGCTCCATGCACTCCCACCCTCAAGTTCTTGGCACAGGGTGTGGGTTCCTTGGGCCTCCTGGAGTGCCTCCAAATCCTCACCGAGATGACGGTGCCAAGGCCTTAAGTGCTGCAGTCTTGCTTCTATCCCTGCACAGAGCAGAGAAGGAAAAGTGATCTGGATGCTGCCAGGCAGACCACAGCAGCTTGCTGAGCCCGTCATTGTTTCGCTTCCCTTAAATAGGGGTTCTCTTGTTTTCCCAACTGTGTTTTGTACTTGTGTGTAATGCAGATTTGTTCCCGGACGTGAAAGGAGACCCGGGGTGTTGTAAAGCTGTGGGCAGGTGGCTTGTCAGGAAAAAGGAAGATCTCACGCCTGCTTTCCCGAGCTGGCAGCCGTCCCCAGCAGCAGGTGGATCACCTCCCACCCAATGCTCACAGTGCTTCGGGTCCAGCCGTTCCTGGGATCCCGGCTTACTGGTGACCAAAATGGGAGCAGTAAGGAGCGTTTTCTGCTGCTGCACTCTCCTCATCCTCCCTTTCTTCATCACACTTTCTACTTCTGAGTGTGACAAGCTTTGCAGGGCTGCATACAGCCAAAGAGAGTGAAAGCATTAGGGCGGTAAACAAGGGCATGGTAAAATTTAGCACCATCACTCAAAAAGCTCAGATATGGAACATTATCAATCTTTTAGTTATTATGCAGAAGCAAACTGCTGAGTGCATAAATATTTTATAGACCTTAAACTATTGAACAATTATTGGAGCTGGGATTTAATCTCTTTCAGTCTGACCTGACAAAATAACAAAAAAGGGATCACAGTAAGAAAGCAGACTGCAAACCAGTGTGATGAAACCCTGGAGTGGATCCAGTGAGCTCATTTTCCTCCCACACTCATAATTGTTATCAGTGTAACTCACTGGCTTTAATGAAGTTACTTTTTATTCACGCTCAAAATAAGTCGGCAAAGAATGGAGTGCACAGCTTTTTGCTCAGCTGTGAAAGGGCACAATGTGCAGTGGATGAACTTCATCACCCAGGATGCTGCAGGCGCTTGCTGCATGGGAAATACTCCCAGTGCCCTTCTACTGAAGATAAAGGCTCTGAGAGATTTTTCATTTCATAATAAAACTGAAGGGATGGGTTCGATACTCAGGATCTAACAGCAGTCCTATTTTTTCTCCCCAGATACACAGGAAAATTCCCAGTGTTTTCCCAAAGGAGTAATTTCTACCACCAATACAAACTCCTCCATCACTGTCATTGTCTTATGAGACGTGAGAGTTCTCAGAAGTATTGGGCAGGCCCCAGCACGGCTTTCCACCATGTTTCTGGTGCTCCTCTCAGCTGCCCAGAAATCCCCATACCATTTCTCAACCCTACAAGCCTAGGAGGAAACTACTCATCCTCAAACTTTGCAGCTTTTTCCCTTTCTGCCTCTTTCTGTGTACCTGAGGATGGGGCTCTGCTGGCCACCTCCAGGCAGCTCAAACCTGCCTCTACGGCTGCTGATGCACTTCCACCTTCCTAGTGCAGAAGGGAGCTGCAGGACAGAGCGTGGCCTGCCCATAAGCACAGGCTGACAAATAGCTGCACTTCCTCTCCCGCCTCCTTCCTCTTTTTATAATCAGTGTGTAAGCAGAAAGGTCTGCCTTCCTCGAGTCGTACTGTCGATGAGCTGACAAGCACTGCCCTTCTGATAGGAAACTCCCCTGATGATCTGCAAGAAAAAGGACTAACATTAAAATGAGGCTTGTTTCCAGTTCCTATTTTCACTGCATAGACAAACTGGGTTTTATAAACTAGAGCAGATTTTGCAGTAAAAGGTTAAAAATCCTCTTCCTAAGGGAAGTGTCTTTTTTTATTACTTTTGAGAGCTATCAGCCCTAGTTATGCTGAGGAGAGGTGCAAAGGAACACGTGTACCAGCACTACTTGGGGAAATACTGGGCAGGAACAGGCTTACTTCTTGGGCTCTCCTATAAAAAGGAAGATGAATTGCTGTGATTTACTGGTTGTTTCAGCTTGTGTCATCTTTCACCTTCCTGATATGTAAAAGATGTGCACGTGTTTAAATCTATGTAAGATAAAGTACATGAGGGTGTGTTGAAGGAAACACAGAAAGGATGCAACCTGTACATGAGGTTGGAATTTCCCCCATGGGTCTCAGCCATGGCAAAGGGGAGAAAGAATCACAGAGGCATAGAATCCTTTGAGTTGGAAGGGATCTTTAAAGGCCATCTGGCCGAACCCCCTGCATTGAACAGGGACACCTACACTAGATCAGGTGCTCAGAGCCCCGTCCAGCCTGACCTTGAGTGTCTCCAGGGATGATGCATCCACCACCTCTCTGAGCACCCTGTGCCAGTGTGTCAGGGTGCTCAGCATCCCCATTCCTCCCCTCACCACAGTTACTTGCCCTCTCTTGCAGACCCCATCCCGTTGCCACTTCTAAATTTCTCTGTTTTCCCTGAGGGATGGAGAATGGCTTTTATATTCCCCATCCCCCATCTCCATCTTTCCTTACTGCTATGTCAAGCATGAAATAACACTACTTTTATTACCACAGAAATGATTTTTTGAACATTTCATTTGCTCATTACCCATTTTTGGTGGGTTTTTTGTTTTTTTCCCTCCTGTGTATCAGTGAATTTGGGTAGTGAAAGCACCTGCTTCATTTTGACCTTCTGCCTACTTAATATCCCTCTCCTGTTCTCATGCAACAGCACGGCATTGAAAATATTACTAAGAAATATTTTCTGCATTGGGGCGACTGTTTCCAGAAACAGCTGGTGCAGAAACATTCTGTTAAACTTAGGCCGTGTTTTATTTTTAAAGATACTTCTACCCAGTGCAAATTTTCACTCTGGAAATTTCCTTCCAATGTTTAATCAGCCCTTGGGAAACGCACTCATAGCAGCTGTTCTTTTGAAGCTGGCACAGCAGATTGAGCTCTACATTAGATAAAGTTTGCTTCTCATATCTCCCTTCAAAATAGTCAACATTTAAAAGCTGAGTTAGATATCTTTCCGCGTCAGCAGTGCTAACAAGTCCACTCAGCCTGTGCCTTCAGCTGTATACTTCCAGCCTTTCAGGACTTCGTAGCGCTTTAGGGGCTCAATCCTACGTCGTGTACTAATTATAAAATGGATGTGGCCTTATTATCTTGTTCGGGTTTTGCTTTTGGTCCACTTTTCCTTCTTTCACTTTCTTCTTTGTTCACAAGCACCTACTTGCTGAAGTCTACATATTTGAGAAGAGCATCGTGTTTCCCCCTGTTCACATTTTACATGTTCAGGAACTGTTCTGCATGACGCTGAAATTCTCAAAAGCCTCAGCCTTGGGTTGTGAGAAATCCTACACCATTAAATTTAACTTTCTCCGCCAGGTCTGCTGAATCAGGCTCCATGTCAGTGATTCTGGAAGCAGCTCAGTCATCTGCAGATCAGGTCCCTGCCTGTGTAGGGCATTGCTGGGAAAGCACGTCCACAGCCTCAGCCCCAAGGAGCACAAGGTACTAATTGCATCTAACAGACTCTCAGAATCACTTATTTTTAATAAGAAAATGTGAGTAAAATATAGAAGACAGCCATATGCTTGCACAAGTTAGATAATACTCTGCCTCCTTGTGCTGCACTCTTTGTTATAAAATGTCTGCTTTTATACAACATGGCATGAGGTTGGTTTATCTTTTCTGCAACATTAAATTCATATTAAAGTGCTATTCAGTAATATTGATTTCTTGCTATTATATATATTGTCATTTCAGTACCAGAACAGCTGCGTTTATCAGCAAAGACCAACTCTTCCAGTCCTAATACAGCAGTGTGAGTAGAAAGAGCTTTACATTTAGAGGTGCAGGAAGCAAAAGGCCTCTCTTGGAAGTCCACTTGAGGTGGAGACGTCTAGCAGCACCAGGACTCAGAAAGTTCTAAGACTGTCTGTACTCTCAAGAGCATCTCCCTTGAGACAGATGAATGTAAGTAGACTACAGGTGCCAGCAAATGTTAACTATTGTCTTGGGCTGAATTTCTGCTGAGCTGCATGGTGACCTGCTGATAAGTGCTGTCTTCTAACATATGGCCCTGCAGATAGCTAACGGCCCTGACCCCTGCAAACACAAAACAGAAACAGAGCCCCTTCATGCTGTCCCTATAGAGGGAGATAAGAGCAGTGGCTGGACAGAGTGTGTCAGGGGCAGCAGAATCCACAAGGAGTGATAAAATTGGGAGGCATGAGAGCCAAAGGCCAGAGGCCTCCTGTGCAAGGCAGGAGCCAGGAGAAGACCCTGATATTATTTTGCAAGAAATAAACTTGCAACATAGCTAAGAACTCTTCTTCCAGCTTTTTTTTTTTTTCTTCCTTAAAAGGCTTCAAAACATAGTTCAGTATTATTCTCTGTGTTTTTATATCAAAAGAATCTAACACAACTTAAGAAACTTAATAGAAAAATGAAATGTAATAGTGCATACTAATCCTACGTTGTTTAGAAGCTTGTAAAATATTATTAAAGACTGCTAGCTCGAGCAAATCAAAACCAAGGATGTAACTCGTGAGAACACTCTAATACACTTTGCTCTCACTCCAAGCATGTGTTCTAATGGTCTGCAGTACCCAATAATCTACTTTCTGGTTTCCTTCCAGATCTATTCATTGCTATCTCCACTTGCTGCAGAAATCGAGTACTTCTGCACGTGGGAGGCATAGTGCAGCACAGATTTATCATGGAAAAACAGAACACTCCTTGCTGAAGACACACAGCTAATACCTCTGAAAGCTACAGGCCTGTTGGAGGGGAGCTAAATCATACAGTGGTATGTATTTAATCTTGCAGCCATAAAAAGGGTGGTTTGGTGAATCTTTCCTACACTGAAGTGCAATACGGACTCCCTTTGCTGTTAGAGGTGAGATGCACAAGCATGTGCTGTGGGATCTGGATGCAAAATGTGAGGCAAATCCCCAGAGCAGCCTAAGAGCAGGGCTCAGACCACCAGGCGCTTTGTCTGTCCCCTGTTTGCCTCCCCATGGGCTCCTCTAGCTCCCCACATAGGTGCAGGCTGCCAGAGACAGGCCGGGAGCAGCAAGCTCATTGCTTATTGCACATGAAGAGCTGCAGGTTCTCAGCCATGCTGTTGTGTAGCCTGCGGAGCATATTTTTGGCTACTTCAGGGGAAGAAGCACAAGGCACAGGTCTTCTCGCCTCACTGCAGCATGCTCGGGAACAGTTGTTATGTCTCAGCCCAGATGCTTCATTTCAGAGGCAAACAGTATGATTCCTGTATACATTTGCTTTCTCAGTTTGTCAAGCACTTAAGTGCCTTTCATCCTGAAGTATCCTAAACGATAATATGCACTTACATAGCTCAAGCTCCTCTAATGAACGAGGTCCTCCATAAACGCTAAGTAATTAAGCCTCACAACAGCCTGACAATCCGGGAACAACTCTTTGCAATTGTGCCGAGGATGAACAGATGCTGTGTAGAGACAGGCAGGCAGATGGGCAGCAACAGAGGTCCTGGGCTGGGGCTGCCAGCTGAGCCCACACCAGCACTGTGGCCTCACATCCCACACATCAGCCGCAGCCACATTTCACCTCCCCTCAGCTCCTCTGCTCTGGGCTGAGGGAACCCAGGGCCCTCAGCTGCTCCTCATACATCTTCCCCTCCAGACTACTGCCAGGGCTTTTCATATGAATGAGAGAGAGAGAGCTGAAAGGTTTTTACTTGTTCCCCACCTGCCCACTCCCACTGCCAAGACTCTTTGGTGGGGTGCAGTGGGCCCAGACCAGACCTTGCCCCAGCACTGGTGCTGCAGGTGGTGGGACGGGGCCCTGGCACCACTGCTGTGTCAATGGGGAGAAGGTGCTGGACTCAAGCCTCATCGTAACCCCAGGTAATTTGCTTCCATTTCGCCTGCAAAAGGAACTTGGCAAGAGGCTCTCAGGCAAGCAATAAGCCTCTGACATGCACTCTTCAAGGAAATGAAAATGGGGAAACTTCAATACAGTTAAGTGAGCATTTCCCATTAGAAGACATTAAAGCCAAAGGAAAAGAAAGTCCTAGGCAGGTCTGCCTGCAGACTTCTTTCCCGGTTCTTCTTCCACCTTTGTCAGCACTGCTGTCATCTGTTACTGGCAGCTCTGCAGTGGGAATTTCCTTTCTCTCTGATTTTCTTGTAGCACTGTCACAATCAGGAATTGTATGTACAACAACTGTACCTTTCAACTAAAGGAAAGGACCTTTTCTGCAATGTCTTTCTTCATGTCTTCTGTAGTCTCCCTTCAAAAGATACAATGAAAACTATTTTCTCAAGTTAAACAAATCAGAAATGATTAGAAGCATGCAGCTACTACTTTGCCTCTGGTGGAATCTCATATAATTTCCAGGTAATGTATTAATGTTTGGACATCACTGTCCTATCTCCTTGCTTCTGCCACTTTCTTTTGCTAACCCACAGGATTCAGATCTCCTGCTGGAAAGCACAGACATAACCCTAGTATTGCTTGACTTCTATAATGAGTGCAAAGAAATAAACTCATCCACTGCTCAGTTTGCAAAGCCCTGAAGTTAAACTCCTGCCTCCCAGCCCATACAGAGGAAGGTTTTCCTTGCTGATTCAGCAGCAAAGCCAAGGCACCATGAGGCACTGTGGGAAACCCACTCCTGTGCACTTCCCAACTCCATTATGCCTTTGCCAGTGCTGCTGTGATGCTGTTTCAGTGACTGGCTCCTGCCTGCTCTCTTGCCCATGGGTTTGCATTTTGGGAGTTTTTGAGCTTGTTCGTTTCTTCCCCTGCCAGTTTACCCTTCTTTTCCTCCCCCCTCTGCTAACAGCTTTCCTGCCCTTCCAGCCCTGCTCTCTGCAGTCAACTCAGTGAGCTCATGGCGTGCCTCTGTCCCTGGCAGCAAGGGACACCAGCCCTGTCCCCCACCCCAGCATGTCCTCACTGGCAATATTGCTCGAATGCTTTTCTTTGCATCCTTTTTATTTTCCCCCTCTCTCTTAAGGTGGGATCTGTCTTTCCTTATAGCAGATAGTGTGAGCAGAGAGAAACCAGACTCAAGGTAAAATTCCCATTAACATTAGAGGGGGCAGGATTTCACCTCAAGTGTTTCATGTTCTGGGTGCTGGACAACAACATGAAAGGACTCCGCACTTGTAAAACTTGAACTGTTGCAGCCATTTGAGCCAAGCAAATGCAGATGCAGATGCTGGTGCCCCCTCTAAGCCCCTTGCCTTGGCCATGCATGCTCCTTCCAAGACCGGTGAAAGTCATTAATCTCTTCTTAGCTGTTTATTGATGCCATGATGGCAGCTCTTGCTGAGCACGGAGTTCCTCCTGCACAGCCTGGGCTAGGCACTGACTTTTACTGCTGCCGCCCCACAGTACCTCCAGCCTCACTGCCTTTCAAGTGTACCCCCCTTCAATCCATCTTCCACATCTTGTTTGTGTTACTGCTACTGATGGAGCTTTACAAGCCTCTGGCTATTGGATGCTGCTAGCTGATGCCTCACTGCTTCCTGGCTTCCTGGGACACCTCATTCCCCCACCATTCTGGTGTCAAATCAAATTTCCGAAATATTACTGTGTCCTCTATACTTACTGGTGGCCTTCTGCTGACCTGTCTTCAGTTTTGTCCCCACTGCTGCCCTGAGTCTCCAAGGCCCCATGGCCTGCTGCAGATCCCACTGATGCCTTTTGCCTGATGGTTGATCTTCCCATTGGTCATAGTTCTCTGGTGGCTTCATATCCTCGGCTACATTTATTGCAGCAAGCTTACAGGTTTATCCCTGCCTTGTCCTGCCTCTGCCTGCTTACAGCCTGTCAGCTTCCCCTGGAGTCTTGATTTTCTCACTCATCGGTCTCTTGCTGAACTACTGTTTAGTCCCCAGGAGGGATGCTGCAGGAGCACAGTTTTTTCAAGTAGACATCACTCTTGTCTATGCAGTTCTTGTTCCTGGCTCTTTGCTGTCATCGCTGCTTTTCACTTGTTTGGGGGTACCCAGGGGAAGATGTCTTGTGCTCAGATTCCCCTGATACTGAAACATTTGAATTTTACTGCACTGCATTGCAACCTATTGTATGAAAACAGCATGTCAAGCTTTGAAAAAGTACCTCGTGCTCCATGATCTCAGTTCTTCCTTGAATGCCCTTCACTTAGCCAGTTATTTTTGCAGAAAGAGAATTACCAATTTACTATTACCATATAGTTCATGTCTTTAAAATTGAATGAGTCCGTTCTGGCCATTTTTTAAAGCTGTTTTTTCCTGGACTGATCACTCAATGCTTGCACACTTTGCAGTGAGCATCCCATTCTGGCATCAGAGCTACTCCCTGGCTTGATGGCATGTCCATCTCCTGTCACAGTCTGCTGGGACCATAGCTCTGGCTGCTGTCCCTGGCTATGGATGGCCTCCTACCAAGCAGCAGCAAGAGCTTCTTTGGCAGCACCCTCTTGCAGTTTGCCACAAGCTGCCTTACTCTCTGCAGCCCCCCGAGTTTTCAGTGCTCCGTTAGATGCCTGGGCATCCCAGCACATTGCCAGCATGCGTTAAATACTGCTTGTTTGCCTCAGAGAAATGCACTTCTGATGTTGTTGCAGTGGCACAACTTTATTTTTTACAGAAGTACTAAAAATAACCATGTGGTTGCTTGTGCAATTAAATATGTCACCAGGACTTCTCAGGGATCTTTATTGTGACTCTGCCCATCTGCTCCATGCCCAAGGCTGAACTAAAAGATCCAGTGGAAATAGGGGGTGGAAACTCTTCTCTCAGCCTTGCTCTGTTCTTGGGGACTGCCGTGCTCTGCCAGCAGCTACCCAGGGTTGCAGGATTCTGCTCTGTTTTCTGCCAGGTGTCCTCGTGAGGATGCCAGGAGCCCTGGCTGTCCCGCAGAATTGGGGCTGGCATTTCACCAGGAAAGCCATCAGGGTGCCTGTTCCTGGGCTCCCCAGAGCGAGGAAAGACAGCAGCTGCCTGTCTGTACGAATGGCCAGATGTCTTCTTTTGGTTGGACTTGTCACTCAGAGTTCCTCAGAAATCAACAGGTGTCAAACGGAGGAGATTAGCACTGAACTAAACCTGTTTCTCACTAATATTCTCCTCCTGACCTTTGTGCTGAGGTGGCAGAGTGCAGCCACGCGTTCCCGATGGCTTTCTTTGGCGTACCACTCTGTCTGTAACATGCTCACTGTGCTGGGGAGATGCTGGTGCCAGCTCAGCTCTCACTGCAGCACCTCCGAGCCTGGATGGACGCCGGGCGCTCCTGCCAAGCTCCCGCCAGCAGCTGCAGCCGGTGCTGGTAGGAGGCTGATGGCTCATCTGGCTCAGGAAGCCAGGACTTCCCGAGGGCAGTGTGGCAAATGCTCCGTACACTACTAGGGAGCGTTTCCTCAGCCATTAATAATTCTCAATATTCAGCTCAGCCGCACTGGAACAGCGTGGATGCTTTGCTTACCTGGCGGCTTTCTCACAGTGTCAGGCAGACTTCTCCTGTGCTGGGATTAGAGGATGAATGATGCACGTCCTTTTGGACTGTCTCACCAAAACAAAAGGCCTGCAGCGTGGCAGTCAGAGTTGCACCCTGCAGGGCAGCACACACCTCGGCCTTCAGAGGCTGTGCTCTCCCTGGGCCTCCTCCCTGGAGGACCATGCGGACCCTGCCTAGCTTTCCTCCTTGTGCAGATGTGGGGGTGCTCCAAGCTCAGGTGATGGCAGCTCTGGCTGAGCTCTGGGATTTTTGGAGTTTTGGTCCCCTTTCTCCATCTCATCCTGCCCTTCAGCAGTGCCCCACACACTTGGCTTCACCAACAATCATGTAATTTTCTTCTTAAAGTCACCAGCACTGCAAACTGACTTCTCTTAGTGGTTTGTCCTTTTTCCTTTTTTCTTTTTTTTTCTGCAATACCTTCTGTATTAAAATAAGAAGTGATATGTTTCTCCAGCCCTTTCACTCTTACTTAATGGCTAGGAATTGGTTTTCAGCTTCTGTGTTGCTCGCTGAATTAAATATCCTGGAGCTATGGTACTACAGTCTTGGCCCATGTCCTTGCTGGTTCTTTCAGAATAGGGCTACACATCTGCTCTGCCCTGATATTATTAATACTTTTCTTTTCTCCCCCAGGACAGTTTGATGGCCCTTACAATTTTGAGCATTTATCTATGGCTTTGAACCATTTCTTTCACCACTCACTCCTACAAGTTGTAAACATGCAACTCAGGTGACCTGGCCACTAATTCCCAGGTATGGTACAAATCTCTATTTCCTTTGGCAGTCATCTGCTTGGAGGAAGCTATCACCCAACACTGTTATCCTTTGTTTCTGTGTTTTGGGAATTATTCTTTCCTGAAGTTTCACTTACACATTGTCATCTAGTGTGTTGAGAGCAAGCACAAAACCAAGACAAAGTCAATTAAAAATCTTTACCTTTGATTTCTTCATTTCAAGACTATGGCCATTGCTTCACACAAGCATTTGTTTCTTGCTTCCACTAATTGCTTCCTCAAAGTACATTTTGTCTGAAATCTAGCACTAATATGTCTTGATACCCTTCCTGTCTATTTATACTTTATCTGGATACTGCTTGTTAATCATATCACATGCAAAGAGCATGTATTGAGTGTTGGGGCCAAAGGAGGGAAATTAAAGGGATGATAGACAAAGATGTTGCACTTGTGGCAAACACTGAGCTGTGCACTCAGGGATTGATCTTTTACCACCTTCTCCAAAATATTCTGCCTTCCAAGATGCTTTCTTCTCCCAGCTTCCACTTCTGTACAGGTTCATGCATTCCAAAACTAGCTCAAGACTTCCTACCAGCATGACCTACCTTGAATTCTCTTGTTTTATTAAAGCCTTCCACCAGGGTATTCTGGGTCTAGTTCACAACTGGAGAACCAAAAATTATACAAGTTCAACTCTTTAAAACAAAACAAAACAAAACAAAACAAAAAATGGTTCAAGTAAAAGGATGTGATAAGAAAGAGCCAGAGAATGTTTCATTCCTGCATAGTGGTTTAAGAGCAGAGAAGAGAAAGTAATGGTGTAGTGCAGTAGTATGTTAGCAAGAATCAGACATTTCTGATTTCTAATTCATCCTAAGCTAAGAGGAAATATCATAGTATAATTATGTAGGTGTCTCCAGTTGGACAAGATGATCCTAGTTGTCTTTTCTAGCCTTAATGATTCTGTAATTCAATGAAAGTAATGCCTCCTATTTATTTCCATGGAAACTACAAATAGTAACATTTCCCTATTTTGGGGGAGAGGAGAGCAACTCTGGGATATTGTGAAATTTGGACTTTGCAAATATTAAACATTTTATAAAACCTACATCCACTAGGCACTGCCATTTGCTCCATCTGGGCAATAGAGGTGCTTTCAGGTCCAACTCCAAATGTATAGCATGTCTGTTTTTAGGGCAGGATTTGACCTCTTGAACTAGTAGAGTTCTGCCTATCTTCTGCAGTGATGAGAAACCACAACTACTTAGAATATATTTTGAAAAATTAAATAAATAAGGATGAAATTATGGCCTTTCTCTTCTGTGAGAGAGAAAGCTGGATATGCAGAATCTTTAATTTCAATTAACTATTTTTCTAACCAGCAAGGGAAAAAAAAATAAAACAAAACCTATCAGTAATACAAAGCAATGAGCTTCAGACTGAAAGATTTGTGTCAACATCTGGACCCGGGTCTTGAAAACTAGGTGGCTGAGGTCATTCTATTTTATAAATCCAGCTTGTGAACAGTACACACAGAGTATGAACAAGTGCAAAGCCTGGAGACACATAAACAGTGTATTTCATTCCTGGACATTGAAATAACAAAAAGGGCAGAGTCAAAGGGCTCCTCTCAACGTATGTGCTTTAAATATATGCAAAGAGCCCATGTGACACTCAAATAATAACACAGGGAATATGGGAAATGAGACTAAGAAATATTTATAGTACTCTCTTTTTTACCAGGGTGAAGGTTAAACTTGGTTAACGCTAGGCTGATTAGGTCAAGAACATGGGCTCCACCAACTTTGCAGAGCACTCTGAACAAATAAAGATGTTTTCATAAGATCAAATTCTCACTGTAATTTGAAGCCATTTCTCACAGAAAATGCGTTTATTTATTAAACCAAGTAATACCAAGGGCACAGTTGTTTTTCAGTGTGAAAGTCCACAGAAAAATAGACTTTTTCTTCAAATCTTTGGCATCCTTTTCTTCCATGTGCCTTCCCATCTCAGCCAGGAGGTCGGAGCTACCCACTATTGCACAGGGATTAATTGTGACAGCTGTGTATTTCTCCTACAACTCAATTAGCAAAATGACTGCTCTAGTCTAACTATGACAATGGAGAGCTTTGTCTGCAGCCATATTTTGTCTTCCAAGTAAGCCTCATGCTTTTTGGTTGAAGGTAGCAATCGTGGTGAGATCTACAAGTGCTCCTACTTCTTAAATGCCATACACGTGTCTGGGTATTTCATCTCAGCGTATAGTGGAACTGCAATGAATAAGGAATGTATGATGAGGATCAGAAGTCTGGAACAGTGTTTGTAACAGGGATTCTGATGTAGCTAGGATTCTGTAGTTTAGAAATGTGGTGACTTCTCTTTTAGAATGTGAAATTAGGAATGGTTTATGGAAGAAAAATGGAAAAAGGATGATTAAATACTATATGTCACAATAGAACTGGAGGCATTTGAGGTAAACATCCAGCAGTCAATTTCAAACAATCACAAGTATGTCTTTTTTTCTTGCCATTTTAAAGTGATCTTTGAAATTTACTGTCACTGGATATAACCAAAATTGCAGCTAGCTGTGCAACAGTCAGTTGTGATTTGTAATGAAACTTCGCAGAGGACACGTCCATCTGTGAGTGACAAACCCAGAGCTCCAAGCTGAGCTTTCTTCTGTGAACTTCCCTAAAATGCTAACTGTTATAAACAGGGAGGATACTGGGGAGGCTCACTCTGGTTGCCCTGTTGTGCATGGGGCACTAACTCAGCACTTAGACAAACTGCAGCTGTGACTGCGGTCTACATGGGCGGGTTCTAGTCCAGTTTGCTAATTTTTATATTCTTGAGGGTTGTAGGAAGGTGGCCACATAGTATGCAGCTGTGTGAACATTTCCATGGTCAAAATGTGAACATGCAGACCACAGTCATTGCCAGGTTGGTGGTGGGAGGGAGGAGAGTGGAAGAAGAGAAGGGCTGGCTCATCCCTGCTGCTCATCCACTTGTAGCACCAGGTCTGGTTGCTGACAAATGCTACTCTTCGGGGGATGTCTGTGTTCAACTCAGTTCTCTGCACTGTTGTCTAAATACCGCATAATATAGAATCAGAGTGCTTGAAGCTGGAAAGGACCTCAGGTGGTCATGTCCAACCCCACACTCAAGCAGAGGCACTTAGAGCAGGCTGACCAGCACATATCCAGAAATTTTTTGAAGATCTCCAACAGGGACACTCTATAATCTCTCTGGCCAACCTGTTCCAAACTAATCAGGTTGGACTGTGATTATGATATTATGATATTATGATGATTATATTTCTTTGGTAGATACTCATTCCCTTCAACAAGTTGGCTATCATGACTTTTTCAAAGAATGTGCCGTCTTTCCCATCCCATAATTAGAGCCAAAGAAAAAGTGGAAGAATTGAATGATTAGTGAGATTTTTAAAGAAAGGGAAAACCTTGCACTTACTGAAGACTGGTGATAATCAAAAGCTGTTATCATCAGATGGCTCATTTGATGGCAAACACAAAAACAAGTGAGCAAATTGCAACTATTCTAGCCAGATGGTTTTCCTTTGGTCTCTGGATAAAAACAAGAATTTATTATGCCACAAAAGCTACAAGTCTTCATCCCAAGATACTGGCTTTTCAGGCTGCAGCTGATGCACCGTTTGTAGAACAGGGGAAAGGCCTCAAGTACACTTGCTCTGAGGACAGGCAGAAAGACCTTTTTCTCCATGTGCTCTTTCCAGCAATTTTACACGACCACTGAGTCCAGAGAGCAGAGAGACAGACACAGAGAAAGATAAATTGCCCTGTTTTCTTCAAAATGTCAGACTATTTCCTTAACTCACATGTTCAAGGGAAAATTCCGAGAAAGATTATGTGAGTTTTTCATACAGTTTTTCACTTCAGACCAATATTCTCATTCTTTGAATTCTGCCAGTCATTTTGAGCACAGAGAAAAACATCTTGTCTCCATAACCACAAACAAATAAACAAAGTGGATACCTCTACCAGTTTCAAACTCAGTCTAAGAATTTATCAGAGCTTTTAATAAGATTCCTGAGTGATTTGTTTTTAGCCTTTGCTGCTATGAAAGCATTTTGTTATTTAGATTCACAGGTTCAACATTTCTGCTAACATTACAGTTCGGTCGCTGTCTGCTAGGTGTATGCTCCTGCCATCATCTTCCTTCAGGAATGAAGCCAGTGACAATACACACCTCAGCCACCTAAGCGCATTGTTAAAAAGGTACCACTTCAGAAAACTCTGTCCTGCTTTTCCAACGTAAAGCTGAACACAGTTGTCTAACACATGCTTTTATTATGCTAACAAAATGCACGTGCCTTCCCTGGTTAGAAAAAAATTGAAGCAAAGTCTTATCCTTCAGAGAGGAGGCTGCACATCACTGTGACTCTGCTGTGTTGGCAAGTGCGGAATGTACCTTTTTGGCTCCATTTTACTAATTTGAATCACATTTTCTTATTTACTCTTTCCTTCTCCACAAACCCTTCTTATGACAGCTTGCATATTTTAATATTAAGATTTATTTCCTTCCCATTTCTTAATGTACTCCAGAGACAGTAAAATGACTTGACTATCAGTTAACATGAATTTTAAAACTGAGTCCAAATATTTAATTGAATTGGTTGTGTCAGTGTCTTAATCACCTAATTGCTAGCATTTCTATTTCTGTGGTACAGATTGTCAGTGACTTTGAAAGATCAGTTGTATTGCCAGTTACTGGAAATAATCTCCTTCCAAATGGTATAAATAGCTGAACAACACAGGCAAAATATACCCTGAACATACTTCTAAGTGCAAACTCAGAACACCATGTCTGTTGTTCTGCACATTGATTTTTATAGAATACAAGGTGTCTGTTGAGTTATACTTAAAATGATGGCATTATTGATATTATTATTTTGCTTGTATATCCTAGAAACTAGATCCGTGATTTGTTTTTCTCTAAATGTAGTCTTATATTACTTGGATTAAAGATATGGGAGCAATATGCTCATTTGAAAGCATATGCAATCAGTATCACAATCTTCAACCATCTGCAGCACAGAAACAGAGAGAACCTGGAGGGCTGAGGCTTTTTAATTCCAGAAGGAAATGTCATAAGAAAAGAGTGAATTAATCTTTGGAAACTTGACATCCTGTATCTTTGCCTTAAAGATGAATTCTAGATAGAATCTCATTATCCTTTCTGTTTTAATTTAAGTCTTTTATATAATGGTCAAAAACAGTATTGCTCGGAATCTGCATGTTGTAACTGTTATATATTACAATGTTGTGCATTGGTGATTCTGTATGAAGTCTGCTAAGTTCAACCAGTGCTCAGCTCAACTGGGGACTATTGCAAAGCACACATGTTCCAGAAAGCTGAGGGCTGGCACTGAGCGGGAACCAGGAGTGGGAGTGCGTGGGCAAGGGGTGCTGTGCCTGCCCTTCTGAGGTTGCTTGTGTTTTTATACTCTAACGGTTTTGGAAAGTAAAATTCTGTGGCAAATCCAGAGATGTGAACTTATCTAAGTCACAGAATCATAGAATATCCTGAGTTGGAAGGGACCTATAAGGATCTAGTCCAACTCCTGTGGTAATACTGCTCTGTTAGCAGAAGAGAAAAAGCCTTCTGGAGACACCAAGATGATCTTGGAGATCCTCAGTGAGGACACAGCCACGAAGGCAAAGGTCAGAGGCTCTGTGGAGGAAGCCAACCCATCACAGGCTGGGGAAAGACATCCAGCCCCATGGACTGCACAGTCACACAAGTACACAGAATCATATAAGTACACCAGCTGTAGGCAGGACCAATGCAGCAGTTTTCCAAAGTATCACACTCTGGATTAAGCTTACTGTGCATGTGCAAAATATCATGAAATGTTGTCGGCACTGACACTTGTGGACTTTATGCATCTGGTGACCTTCAAAGGCTGCAGCTGGGTACTGGCCATGTGGCTTCTTCATGGGCTTCTCTACATAGACCCATCCCTTTGCTAAAGAATTTTAACTTGAACACAGCCAGACAGATACCGCATTGTTCTTGCATTTTGTAAAACAAATTCATTGCCAGACTGGAACCTTGTGTGCCAAGTTAAAGATGAGAGTGCATTTTATGGCTGCATTATAAACCCCTGAAAGAGGAGGTTTGCAGTGTAAATGCTGACACAGCCAGAACTGTAACTGAGTGAATGATATTGCTATGATATCTTATTTACCTCCAGCAAGGACTATATCAGGAAAACTAAATAATGTATTCCTGATGTTACAGATTTTATTTGATAGGCTAAAACTAGAAAGTTCATGCTTCGATTAAGGAAAAGTAGCATCATAAGAGCTACCAATTCATACATGATAAAGTGTTCCCATATTCACTTAGAATTTATTAAACATATTTTTAAATAGAAAGGACAATTCAGAAAGAACAGAAATGCATAATGTAGAATAAGTGAAACTGCAGCAGCGGTTTATCACAACCACTATAAAAGGGATGTACGGATGACTGCTGTGTGTGATTGAGTACCCAAATGCTAGCTGGTACTGCTTCTTTTTGACATTTGAATAATTTACAGCAGAAACTCCAGAAATACTCTCCTGCAGCTTGACATCTGCTTAATTGAACAGGAAACCATTGCTCTGAGCTAGCAAGTTGAAAACATGATGATAGGCACTCATAGGTAATGTGCACAAAGCAATCTGAAAATCATGGCTATTGGCTGCCGTTCTCTGCTGCTAACTACATGGCTGTTACGGATCTAACTGGTGCAGGGTTTCCTTAACCAAGTTATGTCAAGGTCGGTCTTTTAGAAGAAACAGCACCTACGCTTTGTCATTTTCCTGCTGTGACCTCTCTGATGTCCATGACTGGGTGTGGAAGCTGGGATTTGGCAAGCTGCACGACAAAAGAAACCTGCTAATTCTGAAAAGTGGTGTTTTGGGCTCAGCTGTCACTTCTGGATGAAATACATTCTACCTTGCAGAGTAGACAAATAAGCCTGCCCATGCAATGTGTAATGTTTTCTTTTGTCCTTTATAAAACTGAAATGACTGAAATAATATTTCAGGAGAAGATTTTGATACCCTCGCTCCAGTGTGCCTTGGCAGTCCCCACGCTGTGAATAGTTTCTCCAGCTCCAGTGGAATGCCTCTTGGATGGAAGATAGCCTTCACAGTGAATTCAGCTGCTTTCCTGCTGCAGGAATTTGCGAGCACACTGTTACACATTATAGAGGGAAAATTACACAAACCTGTCCAATGACAAGCTATAGTGTCGACAATGTATCCAAAAAAAGCTATTGTATGTATTAAAGAATGTGTCTTTTTGGCACTTGCTGAAATAAGAAGAGGCAAGACTTTGTGGTCTGGACCCTTCTTAGATCTTTACACGATGAGGCAGAGCAAGTTTCTGAACACTTCTGCAGCACTTCCCTGTACCAGTCCCCTTCCCCTCTCCCCTCGTCGACAATTCTTTAGAGCATTTGCTCCAGTTCAACAGCTGCTGACAAATCCTGCACCTTTCTGCTTCAACCCCTTGTTGCTTACACGTGGGAATCAAACAAGCAAAAAACCCTCAAACTTATTTTCTTCTAAGTAACTTGTTTATTTCTAAACCTACAAAGCAAATGCATTCTTTGCTCTGAAATTCAATGTCTGCCTCTTTTTCCACCAAGTTTGATTTGGTATTTCCTTTACAAACCTCAATTGTTGGCATTAAGGACTTGGCCATTTCAACTTGACTGGACTAAAACTTGGCAAACAAATTGTGCTCTAGCAGTTAAATTGTTTCACTAAAATTTCTTTCTTTTTTATCATTAATCTGTGACCAATATTTATCTCTGTAGTTTCCATCACACTTCTAAGTCCCCTGAAGGTGAATCGCTGGAAGTAACTGGCTTGGAAGTGCAGCTGACTGCCCGTACAAACACTTAAATAAGAGACCCAGAACCCAAGCTCCATAACAAAATGCAGTTATACTCTGTTTTTCTGCCTGCTGGCAGCCTTCCTTACACTTCTCCACATCAAGGAAGTGTCCCAGGAGAAGCCATAAGATAGAGACCTTAACAAAGCAGGAAGAGCAAAGAACCACAAAGACACATAGGAAGTCACTATTAGATCAAGGCCTGTGCTTGCCAATCCTGTGCAGAACTGGAGATGCAGGGAGCATTCCATAAGAGCCAGTGGTCAGAGGGCCAGCAAGCATAGGAGTGGAGGAATGGCCGTGGAAGATGAGAGTGAAGAATCCATGCCGTGTGAATGCTGGCAGTGCTGACATTGGGAAAAGGGCTCAGCAGCCTTCTCCCTGGTGCTGTGCCATCAAAAGAGAGGTTTTGGTCTGCTGTTCATCTCACTAAGGTCATTGATTATTGGTCTAAACAGCATCTTACCCCAAAGCCTTAGGGCAAGGTGTTGTTTATTAGAAAAGGAGGCATGCCATGAAGTTTTCACTTGTGGCACTTACAGGAGGCTGCACCAACTAACTGCCTAAAAACAGTGGGAGAGGGGAGGAAGCTTAGTTTAACAATTAGAGTGGGAGCTGGGCAGCATTTACTTGGCTAATCCTTTAGGCCCTCTATCCAACCCCTCCTTGCTGCTAATCAAGCCTTCCCAGAAGGATTACACCTTTCATTTGCCTTCATCTGTTCTATCTTGCAGTAGCAGTCCCAGGCACTCTGCTGGGATGGCTTAGCATCCCTTGTTTCAGATGGGACATGGAGCTGAGATTTCAACAAATATCACCCAAAAACTGTGTTTGGCCTAGCCACTGGTCATCAATCCTAGCAACACAGCAACAAATGCCCCTTGTTTGTTTGTGCTGGAACAACTGTGATATCAGAAAGATCAAGTAACTGTACAGCAGAAACTTAATTTAATGGGACTTGCAGTGGGCTCAAGAAGTGTAAACAATTTAAATAATTTTCTCTTCCCTTGTATTTCTCTCTCTCTGAAATAACAGCAGAGCTGCCAATGTGGTACAAGATACGACTGGGATATATGTTTTTTTTTCCAGGGAAATGCTTGTTTCTGCCAGGATCTGGTGCAGGGAATATTTTGCAATTATGTGAACTCAACTCTAGGCAGCTGCTGAGCAGATCTAAATGGCCAAGTGAAGCAGAATCCAGTGTTCTTTCACTGCTGCAGAAGTCATGAGTCAGAAAAGCAGACCAGCTTCAGTAAGCATTCAGCCCTTCAACTGCCTCATGTCCTTTAGCTCATGGCACGGCCTGAGGCTGAGCAGGGATTGCCAGGTCAGATGGAGGCCTTAAACAGAGACCTCTCTTTGACACAGGCAAGCTTAGCGTCTAAAATCAGGAATTTTAAAAACTATTGGCAAAGATTATCTGATTTGAGCTTACCAAGTTAAATTACATCTAAGGAATATTTAGGCTTGGTGAAAGTGTGTTTCACTTTATCATATGTGAATCCTGAATCCAAAATACACTAATTTCTAAGAAACACAGCAATTAAACTGCTTTGCCAATAGTATGGCAAGGATCATTTGGTTAAGCCACCATCTAGCACAGACATTGAAAGATGTATGTGGAAAGATAAATATCTATGCTTAGCTTTATCTTTAAGATGTTTTTATAGTGACTATTCTGTGAAATAATATTCATAACTTGTGGACATCACTGCATTTTTGGGAGGATGCAACTCTTTCCTTTTTAAAGTTACCAAAGAACCGATTAGAAGAAAAGATTTGTGCTCATCTTTCATTAATCTGACATACAAAAGTAAGTTTGATTTTAGGAAGAATTTTGCCTACAAAGCGTCTTGTCATATAAATACTTAGGACCAGGTTTTATCTCTTTCTCTCAAGTTTGGGAACCTTTGCTCCTCGATCGAAAAAAGCAGCATGAGCAGGCCATGAATCAGACTGAAATAATAATCCCTATTTCCTGCATAATTAATTCAAGATAAAACACAATTTTTCTTCCAACCCTAATCTTCCATAACATTAGTACTGACACAACTCTAAGAAGAAATTTGTAAGTTAATGGACACTGTACCCAAGCCCATTTCAGTGCTGGTGAAAGCCAGCCCCCGGTGACATCCCACAGGAGGGTGGGATGCACCGAGTTAGCACTCAGTCAGCCCTCTTCCTATAGGAGCATGTTCTGGTGGCATCCCCACTGTGTGGGAGCTCCTTTGATAGTCCTGTGTCAGCCAGTGCTGCTGAAGGGGAGGTTAATCAATAAGCATGGCCAAGCATGTTTGTCCAGAGTGATCTGGTAACTAAAATTTGATCCAAGCAAAGAGAAAACAAACAAGCAAAACAACAACAACAAACAAGAAAGAACAAGAAAAATAAACAAAGCACTTGCTGTGAGACAATCCTGGAAATCAGGTGGGAGTGCTCAAAGAGGCAAAGGATAATAGTATTTAGTTCTTTTCCTTATAAAGCTTTAGGTGGCAAGTGTCCACCCTTCCCATCTCTGCCTGCTGCCCCACACTGAGGCCGTGCAGCCCATGGGAGCTTGACTTGCTGCGTGGGAGTGCGGAAGTCAGAAGGAAGGCTTCCAGATGTGGTCAGTCATGAGATTCCCAGGAGCTGGTGCGGAGCCTGCTGACTGCTGGCACGTTACCGACACAGGTAATTGCAGCTTTTAAAGGAAGGCCTCTCCTGTAACTGCAAATTTTGAAGAGGAAGGAGATAGCCAGAGGCCTGTGGTTTGAATTCTGGATAGCACCTCCACTTCCAGTCTGCAAGCAGTGAAAGGCCACTGGGGCTAATGGTGCTCCTCATATTCTCCCTGAATGGCATGGGAAAAAACATTCTAAGCTTCGTGTGCCAAGATGGATGACATTAATTTTCTAATCCCAACTGCAGCACATTCCCTTGGGAGAGGTGGCACAGCATCTGACTCATCTCTAGTGGGGAGTGCTGCTAAGTGACCACAAGTTAAATAAACTCAAATTCCACAGTCATGACCGAGAGATAACGAAGAAAGTTCCCTGCATGTAATTCCTGCAGGTGTTCGACATCTGGAGCTCCCTCAGCTCCCAGGACCTGCTCAAAGCAGAATAAATTATTGTGTTTGGGGATAAAACAAGAATATAAAGATCTTTACGGTGAACAAACATTGTAGATGCTGGTTACTATCATTCCCTTGACAAACAAATTTCCTTTCAGTATTATAACAGTCTCTTTGGTTCTTCACGAGCTGAAAAAGTTACCTGGTCAGAACAGCCCACATAAAACACTCAAATAAATTCCCAGGCATGTAAGTCATTTGTTTTATCATGTCAGAAAAACAGAGTTTACTTATAAAGCCACATAACCCCATAAAGATAACTTAAGCTGAAATCCAGCAAAGCTTCTTATTTTTAGTAGTTGCAGATCAGAAGTGGACATTTTACAAAGAAACCTACAAAAGTTGGTTGTGTGTTCTGGTAGTAATTACCTCCCACAAATATGACTCACTTCTGCAGCTTAAATGCAATGCTTTAGTGTCCCAAAATCAACAGTTTTATAAATAAATCTCTGAATCACAGACCGAATGCCTGAAGCGTTCAAATATTTCTTATTGCTCTGGGAAGCAGTTTTTATTTCGGGCTTTAACTTTGGAACAGTGAGCAGCGCTGATACTAAGGGCAGTAAGCACGCATCGCAGCCATGCTGCAGTGAGATCTCTGTCAGCGCAGCCCCACGCTAAGCTGTCCCACTTCAGCGCTCCGTCTGTCAGCCCAGGCCGCCCCTTCACAAGGGGACAGGAGCGGGAGCGGCGGCTGCCGGCGCACCCCGGGCAGATGCGGCGGGAGGCGGGGCGCGGCCTGAACCCCCGGCCTGAAGCTACACGCCGGGCCGCCGAGCTGGAGGACCCGGCACGGCACGGGCCTGGCGGGAAGCGCTGTGCAGGCCGCGCCGTTGCGGCTGTGCCGGCAGGCTTGCCTAATTTAGAAGCGGTTGGGAAAAAAAGAAAGGAAAGGAAGAAAGGAAGGAAGGAAGAAGGGAAGGAAGGAAGGAAGGAAGAAGGGAAGGAAGGAAGGAAGGAAGGAAGGAAGGAAGGAAGGAAGGAAGGAAGGAAGGAAGGAAGGAGGAAGGAAGGAAGGAAGGAAGGAAGGAAGGAAGGAAGGAAGGAAGGAAGGAAGGAAGGAAGGAAGAGTAATCTTACCTGTTGAGCTTTGCCCTAAGAGAAATCAGGAAAAAAAAAAAAAAAAAACTGTCGATTTTGTGTTAAATCCTTTGGGGTTCATCTCATTTAGCAGCACATTACGCTCAGACTTCCCCACTCAGGAAAAAAAGGTCGCTCTCCTCAGTGATAGTGCTCTGTCAGCACAGCTTTCCTGACTCAGTGTGGCCTGAACAAAACTGATCTGATAGCTCCCAAAGCAGAAATGTCTATATGTGTGCACATGGAACATGCCTTGATTTTACACAGCAAAGTGCAAAGCAAAAGCACATGGAAGAAATGCAGATATGCAGATGGAACTTACAGACCTTCTGTCTTTATTTAATTGCAAACTGCCAGTTAAAATCATTTCTGCATCTGGAAATGCTGGTGAAAAGCTATATATGGCAGGTGACAGCCCAGAACGTGCAGTCCTTTTTATTTAATTTGAAAGGAAAAAAAGTGAAAAGGGGAGAAGGCACGAGAACAGAAAGCTAAAGAAATAGGAGCTAAAAAAAAAGAAAAAAAAAAAGAAAGGAGGAAAAGAGCAGGGACATTTCTGATGTCATTCTCCAGCAATTAATCACAGATTAGTAAAAAGTTCAAGCGCAGAACCTGCAGCCTTATCTTGGTTTCTAAGTCTCAGTGTGATCTACAGAACAGCCCACTTAGGAGAAAATGCATTCACCTCCTGGCTGACTCATCCTCAGACATTTGCCTTTCGCCTTTATTTGTATTTCTGCTACTACGGAACCTCTGCTGCTTTGCCAAAAGCACCTTTGCAGGACTCGCCAATCCCTTGTTTCTGCAGCAGGACCAGAGAGAAACCTGCTGCCCTGCTCCCTGAAATTGCAAATCCTCCACCTGTGATTTCTTAAAATATTTTCTTGGGAAGAGGATGAGGAAATTATATTCTCTCAGTTTACTTCCAGAAATTGGAAAGTTTGCTAACTTAGGCTGAGAGTTACATCTGTTTACATTCATTCCATCTAGAGATAGGTATTCCTCTGATACTCTGCTGGTAAAGATAAGGATAAGGGACATCACTACAGACATTGGGAAGCTCCATTTTTGAGGACTGTGCACTGTACAGTTGAATTGATTGCATGAAGAAACTACAGAGACTTCCTGTGAGCTGCAGAGCCTGTTCACATTGCTGGCTTCACAAGCCTACAACCCCCAGTGCAGTGTGCAGACACACACTATCTCACATTATATGAATTGACGCAACTCCCTCAAAAAAATAAAATAAAATAAAATAAAATAAAATAAAATAAAATAAAATAAAGCAACCAAGTTCTCATGATTTTCCTAATTCTATTTTGAGTTTTACATTATTATTTTATGTAAAAGAGCAGTTTCAAGAATATATTAATGAGGATAAGACTGCATCATCAGGATAGCATGTCTTTTCAGAATCAGAAAGAGTGAGCTAAGAAATAGAAATGAGCTGGAACTTATCAGCAGTAAGTGTGAGATTAGGATCTTTGAGCACAACAAGGAGGAAGAGGAAACAACGGAGGAAGGAGATGAACACCAGTACATTGATTGATGGCAGGATTACTGTAGCCCACCAGACAGTGTGATCCTATAAATGACAAAAATGATCACGGGGACAATAAAGTATTGACAAAGAAAAGGGAGAAGTAGGACCTTTCTACAAGGCCCTATGCACCTCACCTGAAATCCTTTAGTTATGCGTGTCTGTCATATTCAGACAAAGTCAAATTGGGACAGGTGCAGAGGAAGACTGCGATGTTAAGCAGTTTCTATTATGAGTGTCTTGCTTTATGAGATTAAGAGCCTGCTAAATAAAGCCAGTCTTCTGTCCTACAGCATGTCCAAAGCCTATGAATTCTTCCCCCATTTTCTACCAAGCCCCACTTCCAATGGGAAGCAGGTTTTTCTTAAATAGCCTTAGGAGAGACCACGTACCCTCTCCTGCATGATGGCTCTAAGAGGTGGCGGCAAAAAGTGCACCAAATAGAAGCACCCCAAGCCTTAACCCATAAGGAAAGAGGAAGCTCAGACTCAGCCTTTCCTGCTGCTCCTGCAGATTTCTGCTGCTCTCCATTTGCTTCCCAGAACAAACACATCACTAAAGGTCATGTTTTTCATCGGGGACTGCGAGTTCCTGCACAGGTTGTGCCCAGGGCAGAGCTGCGGCGCAACGCCCCATGTCCTCACCCGCTCTCACTTCCCTGCAAGGAGCCCAGCGTAATTGGGTTCCTATTTTTGCTCTTGCTACAGAGTGCCTGAGATGGAAAAAAATCTCTTCTAAGAGGAAACAGGTTTGAAAGAGAAGAAATATGCCCCAAGCCTACTGAGCTTAATGACTATAGTGATATACCCCCTATACATGTTTAGACACTTAAAGGAGGTGCTCCAAGTCTTCTTCCTGGTGTACCTGTGCTCTGTATGGACACTAATCTCCCAGAGCCCTCTGCGTGTAATCCCTGCCGTGCAGAGCTTCAGACAGAAGCATGCTGTCCCAGCACTGGCTGTGATGAGTGGGGAAGAGAAGTACCCGAGGGAGGCATGGGGCAGGTAGGTGCCGGGAGCGGGAGATCTAACCAGCAGAGAAAATGAAGCGTCCACAACACAAAAAAGAGGCAGGGGCCGTCCTTTGTTTTTTATTTGTGACTTTGCAATGTGGATTTGATTACAGCACTCTGAACTCAGCAGATTTCCTCCCCACGCACAGTGGAAAACATTGATGTCCTATTTACAAAGAATTTCTGGGAAGCCTGTTGCACATACGTATCAACAACTGCTTGCTTGGATGGTTTTTATTTAATAGTGTTTTGAAAAGCATATGGAGAAGATTTCTACTGTGGTACATTTAACTCAGAAATGTGTTGTGCCTGGAGGAAGGAGCTTTTAGGAGTTACGGTGCTTTGTATGTGTGAGGCGTGCTGGTGGAGGGATGTGCGTTTGGGCTCTTGTTTTACTGCAATCTCCGGAGCCTGTGGCTGGCTTGTACCTTAATGGAGATCTCAGTTTGTATGCAGGCAGGGCTCAGTGCAAGTTCTATTTGGTAGAATTTTTGCTCAAGGCTTTGAGTTTTATAACGTTTTTTATGACATTTGCTCTTTGGAACAATATCTGCAATACGTTCGTTTTCCTTTACTCCAAGCTCCAGCAATCACCCTAAAAAGGTATTACATAATGTACCACATCTGGCCTTGAAAAGGACGGTCTGTATTTGGGTCACGATCATTACTTTAATGGAGGTACAGTGAAGAGATTTGAAGATAGGTAATGTCCCCCAAATTTGAAAACGTCCTTTTATGGTATTTGTTTTAACTAATGATTATTTATTTCTAGATCACAGGAGAAGCCTTTCACAGCTGGTGCACAGGAGCAATATAGAGTACAAGCAAGATGTGTCTGCAGCCTGTAGGAACCCAATATATCCCTCATGAGCAGGAATTGCAGCCATTGGACCCCACAGCATTTAGCTGCTTTTCAGTTTCTGATGATTTTCTCCATTGAAAATAATTTCTGAATTTGTTAGCATGCAGTAGAAAGCTTGAAGACACAAAAGCAAACCAATCTTGTTTGGACAGTCTTTTTTATTTCAAAATAACCCAGTATCTGATGCAATTCACTTTAAATAGTACATCCTCAAATTATTGTTTTAAAAGGTTCCTTAAAAAATCATGAGGGACTTTTCTGTTTCCTTATTGAAATTTACAGCGGTCTTTTTCAGCAAGGAAGAAACTAATCAGGGTGCCACATCTAAAAGTCTTTGCACAGACAGCTAACCAAAATAAAGGTAAATACACATGTTAAATCTTTGCAGCAGACAGACCCAACTAACCATAAAAGCCATATAAAACAATTTTACTGTCCAAACCAGAGAGCAAGCCAGAGTAGTGTGACTGTTTGGTAACTTATCTCAATTTCAGCAAGTTGCAAACATGTAAAGTACAAATTTCTCAGCTTCGTGATTTTAGGGTGAAAGGCAAACCCTCCCCAACATTTCAAACAGATCTCACAGTTACTTAGAAGTGCAGCCTGCGTTACTTGTAACCAAAGTGTTCCTGTTGTTTCTCTTTCAGGAAACTCACGCTTGAAATCTCCGTAGGGTAAAAAAGCGTACTCGGCCTGGTTAGAAAGCTGAGTTCCCAATGCAGGCTGAAGAATGCAATGCCTTCACAACACAGCAGGTAAATATGCAGAACAAATGTGTACACACTATGTGTACAGCAGCATGTCTGGGAAACAAGAGGGGGAACTGAAAGAGAAAAGAGTGGGAAGTGGGCAGAAGAGGAAAGGAGACTAGAATAAGCATGAACAACCTGAGTCAACATTAACAAGAAAAGACTCCCTGAAGGGAAGAGGTCCCTTTCTCATGACTTCTCTGTTTATTGATTCAAATGGAAGAAGATAGATACCACATTGTGAACCTGTCTTCTAATTAGAAAATGAGCTAAAAGATATAATTAAAACATCTGATTTTAAGAGTGCATGAAAAGCAACCTTACTGTTTTGACTATGACCTGTTTAGTCTGCTTTGAGCTTTTTAGAAGCTCAATATCAGAGGTTATGGAACAGATGGAAGAAATCATGCCAGCACATTTTTTTCCCTTTAACCCAAATAATAGGATGTGTAGTAGGTAGATAAACATGAGTGGTAGACAAAAACCTTACTTAGCTGTTAGAACACAAAAGCACCATGGCCTCTGTGATTTTCAATTACCGAACATCAGTATTATATCTTTAGCCTGTAGACAAATAGAAATTTGCAGAAATGTGTTAAAAAGCCCTGCTTCACATTTTTTGTTTGTATCTTATGTGGGAGGGATGATTTCAATGCATGGCAAACCAGCTGAATATTCACTGTCATTGCGGCAGTTTAACTTTATCAAAGGCTTCCAAAAGGCTTTGAGGCTGTGCAGTGTCTGGGCTCCCAGCTTGCAGCACTCATGACCAAGTGCTGTTATGCGTTCCCTCCATGCTCTCTAGGTCCAAGGAGCATCGAGGACATGTGCTTGCCTTGATCTCACGCAGGAGAGGGCTTGCTGAGCTTGCAGTTAAGGGAAGGCAACACCTCCAGGGCCTGACCCCACACCACCAAACTCTCCAGTTGTACTTCCAATGATTCTGTTAGGCTGTCCACCAGGCAGTAGCTTTTCTCATTTGTAACCTGCTGGTTTGTGAACTTATCTCCAAATACTCACACAGGAGCAGTGCCAGCAGTGACTGCCTTACAGAGCAACCTGCAAGGGTAAATAGCCACAGTTGCTCTCTTTGCATGGAAAGAAGATTGCCACTTTTCCTGCAAATAGTAATAAGGTCATTGAACAGTAGCAGCATGGAATCTACCCCTTTTTTATCACAAGATTATAGCGATGACAGCAAAAGGAGGATGTGTGCCCAAGTGAGAACAGAGGGGATTTTTGGAATGGTGGAGCTCTGAAGACCCAGAACCAGGGTCTCTAGCAGCAGCACGCCAGTGACAGCCCTACTGAGTGTCATATACTGAACTCAGAGCTGATGGAGAATGGAGTTAAGACCATATACAGATAACAATTGATTTCCACTGACAGAGTTCAAAAAATATCATCATATTTACACATCATAGATATCTTTATAGATTGGTTAAAAACTCCAGTACCCAAAGAGCATTTGGTAGTGCCTTCTGGAAAAACACCTAGGAAGGAGGTGGTGAGTCAGCCCAGTTTTTATTTTTGCAGTGATGTTAAGGACTAAGTTCATTTATAAAAGAGAGAAGTCTGCACCTCTGCAATCTTGTCTATATTAGGGAATTTTACTCGTAAAACAGGGAAGCAAAATAACTTTACACATTCCATCAGCTAAGCCCCACTAAAGTTAAAATTGCTGGGAGGTTAAATATGCACATATTTCTGCTGCCTTTCAGCATTTTTGCTGGTGGATCAATCAAGTGTTCCTCAGCAGGCTAATTCTGTCCCTGCTTTGGAGCATGCTCAGAGTTGGTGACTTTTATTCTTTACACATTCATGTGCTAAATTTTAACAAATTTCTACTGCCAGTGTATCAGCTGAGATTTTTCACAGAAAGAAGAAACATCCCAATAGGCGGGTGACATTGCCAAATTTTAAGCAAGATGTTCAGAGCTTCTGTATAGTTCACAGTGTCTTTTTGCTTAGTTGCTTTATAGACACTGATGAACCATTACCCACATTTGTCACTCATTCTCTACTGTAGATCTCCCCCAAAAAATCAGATTGGAAGAGATATCTAGAGAAGAAGTCTTCTGCCTAAACAGTTAAAACTTAAAACAACTACCAGCTGAAATTATAGCCAACTAAAAGCTGCCTCTTGTAATGGAAATATCAGACATTCTTAATTATAGGTCACCACCGGTTCTGTCTACAACAGAATACATTTATTTATTTTCATCCATAGAAATGAATGGAGTTTAGGGGGGAAAAAAGTTCCACCTCTTAAATCCAAAATGCAGGCTGCTCTTCTCTGCCGGGCCAGCGAGCAGCTACAGGATTCCCATCCCACTTGTTTGCTGTGGTTACACAGCCCTGTGTTATTTCCACTATCTCACATACAGAGCCAGAAGAACTTGGAAGATGAAAAGACTTTTGCTTTCAAATATTTTCCTTTTAAAAGCAGAAAGCTAAGTGTAATTCTATTAATGCATTCTTATTTTGGAGGGTCCACTGAAGTCAGGAAATACCAAGTCAGTGCTCTATTCTATTCATTGTACCGTTTTCTATTCTCTTTTCCTTGTTAAATATAAATTGTTGTGCCATGTTTTTATTATGGCATGTGCAGTACGATGGGTTCTGCAGCAGTGCTGGAATCACCACCCGGGGAGATTAGTTATAACTGAAAAGGACGGGCAAAAAATGAAGTGTAAAAAATGGCAGAAAGCAAGCCAGCTTGGGACAGAAAGCGGAGATCGTGCTCAGCTGGACCTTCTCTTCAACAAATTCAGGGCAAGGCTCATTTTCAGAGAATTTTCTGGAGAGTCTCACTGATGTCACCACAGATAGTATTGTCTTTTTTTTTTTTTCTTCATCTTCTTCTTCTTCTTTTTTTTTCTAACCGTATACCAAAGACTTTTACTCAGAAATCCTGGGGATGATTACCAGTTAAAATAGTTCGAAATTCTCTTGTTCTATACTTGTGCTTCATTATGCCAAAACACTTCATTCTAGGCCACTTAGGTAGATAAATGAAAGATATTTAAAGCTATAGAGGACGAAAGCAAAGCAAAACCAACCAAGGGCTCTCAAGGCACTAACGCTGACTGAAGTCTGACCTTTCCTCCCCGACAGAAAGCCGTCCTGCCCGGAGGCTCTTCCTGATGGAGGAGCATCCCTATCCATCGCCTGATGCTCTGCAGGGCTTCCAATCGGATCTGGCGGCTTTGTTCTGCTCGATAGCACGATAATGGGTCGTTTCTCCGACCTGCGCCGTGCCGGTAGCAGAGGGGTCGCCGAGGCTCCCACGTTAAGTCACGGGGATTAGGAATGAGACACTAGAAGGCAGCTACAGTGTTGCCATTGAAGCCTGTTCTTAGCCACAGCTTCGCCAACAGACTTCATTCGCTGGACTTCTTTCCCAGAGCCCGTTTTTATTCTCTCGTCGGCTTTTTGTCGCGAGTCTTTTTCCGAGCAGCTCTGCAGGCTGTGCCCGTGACACCGCCTTCCAGCAGCCCTCCTTCCATCCCCACGGCTGCTCCGTGCTCTGCACTGAGCTTCGGGGGACAGATTCCTTTCAGCTCTGTCCCTCCAAGAAACAACATTTTACTTTCTACTGCCCTGAGATGAATGAACTACAGACCGGTTGCTCCCACCAAGTTGCATTGAAACACTCTCGTAATGATATAAAATACTACTAAATACCAAATGCACGGAAAGAAATCTGCCAGATGCCATGCACAACCAATTCAAGCATGGAGAAATGGAGGCTGCTCACCAGTGGCTGGGTCTGGAAGAGACACAGCACTGATACTGGCAAGTTTCATAGTAATGCTTACTACGGACAGCTCTGGGTAGACTGTGTAGTGGATAACAGGTCACTCCAAAATTCCTTCTCCAGTAGGGATCCTCCAGATGAAATCAATTGGAATGAACCTGCATATGGGTGCAAGAACAGTTTTCAGGTATCATGGATCATGGATCTCGCCTTTCATTTTTCCTGGCTGTTAAAAAAAATAATAATAATAAAATAAAATAAAATAAGATAAAATAAAATAAAATAAAAGGTTCTGAAAGCACTCCAAGGCTCTGAAACCTTTCCTCCTTAACTTCCTCACGTCCTCAGCTGTAGTTAGGACTCCCAGGGGAGAACTTGTATTCACTTTAATGCCGACTTGACTCAGCAAAATGTAGTGAGGCACTGGCCAAACACTCCCTGAGTCCATTTCAGAGAGCTGTCAGGGAACAGCCTCATCCTCCTCCTCCTTAGGTGCCCCTGCAAATTCCTGCTCCAGGATCGGATGGATAACAGCACCATTGGGTGGGCAGGCAATGCTCCCAGTGATGGCTGAACTGCTTGCACGCAGAGCAGCTGACAGTCAGCTGCACGTCTGCTGCTCAGTAAAGACATGGTTGCAGCCTGACAGAGCAGCACTGAAAATTTCATAATGGAAAATGATAACAAGGAGATTGCCTTCAGCCTTGGGGAATGTGATCTAATCCCAAACGGGGGAGGCATGCAAACAAACCTGACACTCTTCTGCACGAACCTTAACCCTTAAGATATTAAGATATTTTAATATCTTAACTGATCTTAAGCTTTGTGGGTTATTCTTATTGTGTTTAATGTTTAATTATTTTATTGTTAAATTGCTACTCATTATTTTGTGCATAGCACTAAGCCAGTAATTTCTTAAACTCTTTGGCTCTCTTCAGACAGGAAGGTTACACTCACTTAGCATCTAAGACAGGAGTTTAGCTTTTAGCTGATAGTACTTCACATCTTGCTTCAATATGTCCTGATTAAATATGGCAAGTTGAAATATTTCTTCTAATACTGGAATGATGTTTTTCTTATAAAAGGATCCCAGGTGGCCAGGTAACAGAAGAGAGGTCTCTTGCAGTGAAATGAATACTAATTCAAAAATTGAAGAGTACTGTTTCTAATTGGGAAAGATACAGAAATGATTGCAGCGTATCATCCTGTAACATTTATTCTCAGGCTCCAGATCAATGTCCAGATATTAATTAATCCCTATGTTTTCTTTTTGAGCTCATATTTACAGCTGGGAGGAAGTGTTCTATATGGTCTGGCCACACTGTCCAAGGAGCACTGGATCCCCTCAGCAAAGCATGACCCTTCCCATGACTTCTCGAAAATGGTGGATCTCTGTAACGAAACACATTTACCTTTCATACACCATCTAGGAAAATACAGGGAAAGCCATATGGCTCAAGGAGACATCTCCTATAATTAGATATCACTTAGCACAGTACCTAATTGTACGGATGCAGAGCCTACATCTGTTGGAACTGGGCGTAGCATGAAATGTCAAATGCAGATTTAGATGTGAGTAGGACTGCAAAGGGGAAATTAAGCATCTTTGACATTCTTTTAATTGAGAGAGAAAGAACTTTCTGATGAGTTTGTGAAGACTCTGATGGGGAAGAGCAAATGGTTTGAAGAAATCTGAATCTTTTCCCAGCAGGAAAGTGGCATAAAAAGTACTTGGAGTACTTGTTACCTATCTCCCCATATCACTCCCCCACAGAGAAGCAGAGATTTCTACTCCTAGCTGGTAAATATATTTTTAGTAGATGCTGTTGGAACAAGAAAGTCCAAATGAATCCTCAAATACTTTTCTTGGTTAAGGAATTTCCCATGTTGTGATCTTGGTTAGTCTCTCAAAGCATTTGGGAAGTCAGCTCTGATGAACTGAAAGTGTCTGACATGATGTATGACGTTCTGTATACTGTATGTCAATTAAGTAAAAAATTAAGTCAAACTTCAACTTTCATCCAGCTGAAACTGTCTGCCATGGAAATTCTTTGTTGACTTCACAGTAGGGATTTGCATAAGCTGTATGGCTTGGATTTTGAATAAAGAGGAAAGAAAAACTAATAAATCACTGAGTACACATCTTCTCAAAGCACAGAATGAGATGGGGTAACGTTACCATGATTATGGAATTGGAACTGACTGAAAAGAGAATCATTAATATTTCCTTTCTGTGAAGCTGTCATCCGTGCTGGATATAGCCGTAGCAGCTGAGAATAACACTGGTCATACAACTGGACATGGTAACCTCTTCAGTCCCTTTAAATAAATGGGAGAAAGACTGAGCCTGCAGCTGCTGGTCCAGCACAGTACTTCTTAGCTGAGCCACTGCTCACAGTTTGCTGACACACCGGGATCTGACAGCAGCCACAGCAGCAGGAATCTCCTGGGGAGGGATGAGGGGGACAGCCACAGGCATAACCAAGGGATCAGGAATCTAGGCCAAGCCCATGACTTTGTGACCTTCCTAATCTTTAAAAATAGCTTTATGCATGCGTATGTATACAAGTGTATGCTATGTAATGACAGATATACGCTACAAATGTTATGTGAAATTGCTCTGTGTATTATTTAATGCCCTGAAATGCAGGAAAAGCCAGTGCAGGAGAGGCACACTGAGCTTTTGTGTGGTAGGACATAAGAAATATCAGTGAGCAGCAAGAAAAAGAAAGCACAGCAGAACTTACATAATGTTCCCTTTTCAGTTCAGCTATGGGTTTTGCTCTGGCACATTTGGTGATCCCTGGCTGGCTGGGTATCATTTAGTATTTTCTTCTGCTCATGAAGAATGGCCTGTTTGCAGAATTTGCACTTCAGTCTAGGTTGTCACAGCAGTGGATAGGTTTGCCTGTTTTTTTTATTCTCCAATCTTACCCAAGTCAACAGAGCAGGTAATCCATCACTATAGCACAGGAAAGTGACTGTGAACAGAGCACCAAAAATGTTTCTTTAGGATTCATATCAGTATGCATCTTTTTGAGAAGAATGGAGACCCAAGCAATGTTTATGTCCTTCAAATGCATTTTCAGAGGCTCCAAAACTAATGTAGTGCATCTCCATTAAAGAGAAAATTTGACTGATTCTGATTGACTCAGACTGAGACTACATTGTAGTTAAAATGCCTCAGAACAAACTCTGAAAAACAGTTGCCTATAAGTTGTTTTTTCGCATCAGACGAATTAACAGTAATTGCAAATATTTTTCAGACCTTCTGGAAGTAACATTTAAGCAACAAACAACGTTTGTTCTCTGACTAAAAATGTCAGAGAACCTATAAATACTATTTAGGAGCAGAGCAGTCTTTGCAAAACAATCATCAACTAAAGATAAAACAGTCTAAGGTTAAACACACAAGTATAGTAGTCCTGCATTCAAGGTGAAAAGTGCTATTGTAGTGAAGAGCTTTTTTATTTTGCCAATTAATCTTGCTTGTAAAATTGGCAATTAATCCCATGAAATTCTTGTCATTATTCAGAATAAATGGCATGGCACTGAAGTAGCATTATTAATAATAACCAAGCAAATCTCTTATATCCTCCTTGTCAAGATGCTACAATGATGAATCCAAAATACAAGCACATCTGGCTGCAGGAACAAACATCAAGTTTTTAATTATACATCTTTGTGGGAAAAGGTTTTCACAGTTAACCTCTCTTTGCAAAGATTGCCCAAATGTTTTATTAAGACTCGAATGGATTGCAAATATTAAAAACAAGAACATTTTTAAAGGCATAACAAATGCTTTTGTTGCCTTTGGTATTGTGTGATACATGATACGAGATAAAAATCCACAGATATACGGCCTTATCAGGGAACAGCATTTAAAGATACTATGCAAAAATGACACTAGTTGCAAGCAAGGCAACAAATTGCAGGACTTTTTACCCTACAACACTGAGAGTAAAAGTTGGAGCTAACTTAATGACACAGAGAGATGAAGTCATCTCCATAAACCTCAATAATGTCATGGCAGGAAAACCCATCACAATGACTGGACTGATGTCAAGAACAGGAGAACCTACGTGAGATGCCTGCAAGGTATGCAGTTGTAGGCACCTCATGCTCTGCTGACAAGATCCCTACCAGCCCCAAAGGCAGACTGAAGTGATTGCAGCGGGCTTTATATCTGAGCTGGCGGCAGGTAAGTCCCACACATGATCACCTACTGTCAATACTATATGTGAATTAGTCATCACCGGCAGAAATCAACTGCTTCAATGAATGCCTACCAACAGCTACTGAAACAGGTAATTAATCTTTTAAATAGAAATAAAATTACCTAAAAGACATAATAAAATAATTTTTATTACTCCAGACAGCTTTTGTATTTGCAATGGTCAAAACAATGGTCAAAAGCAAGATCTTGCAAGCACCTAAATCTAAAGCTCTCTGTGACCACAGAACCACAAAAGGGCTGAGTTTGGGATGCACCTCTGTGCCCATCTGGCCCCATCCCTACTCCAGCAGGGACACGTGGAGCAGCAGGCCAAGGGCCACGGCCAGGTGGTTTCTGAAGGTCTCCAAGCAGCGGACTCCACAACCTCTAGGCAGCCTGTGCCAGAGCTCTGTCACCCCCACAGCACAGAAGTGCTTCCTGGTGTTTCTCTTGTTCCTTTGTCCCATTGCCTCTTGTCCTGATTCTAGGCACCACTGGAAAGAGTCTGGCTCCGTTCACTTTGCATCCTCCCCTCCAGTATTTATGGACATTGGTAAGATCTCCCCCCCCAAGCATCCTGCACCTTCTTAGCTCTTCACCTGACCTAACCTGCAGAGCACCTGCAGAGCTTCAAGATAGGTTTTTCTCTACCTGTCTCCACCTGGTTTGGGGCATGCAGAAGATGCCTTGGAAATGCTGGTTGTAATTCATCTTTCTGGAAGCACAGTAGTCGCTGAGTTCCTCCAGAATATTAAAACCCAAGGTTCGATTCTATCCTCTCATCAAAGAAAGGTGAATCATCAACACTCATAAGCTCATTCACCTGCCTTAGACAATGAATGCTATTTGTTTTCTATATCATAATTTAAAATAGTCATTGAACTGGAGAAAGATTATTTTATAGCCTTGTGGCCAGAACATTCACCTAAGGGGTGAGAGGAGCAGAGGGTATTTCATAGTACTTCTCTTGTCCTTCCTGCTCTTACACTGTCAGACCACACTAATATGAGAGTACAAGAGTTCTTCAGAATACCTCAGGCCAGTGACAAAGGGTACTGCCCGCCACGGACATTTCCGTTCAAACCTTCCCAATAGGAAGGAGCTTGATAGAGGGAATTTTCAAAACACTGGGGTCTTGGAAACCACAGGACCACCTCTGGGTGCTCTAAGCTTTTAATACTAGGGTTAAAAAAATGTTTTCAGTTTGATCCCATTTAAAATCTTTGAGCTTTTTATTTCCAAGAGGAAAAAAACATAATTATCTGCATGGATCTGAACTACTTTTTCTGTGTTTGTTTGATTTTGCAACAAAAAAAATTCCTGATATGCATAACACAGGAGAACTATAATTGCTTTCCAATTCCTTATCAGCACATGATCATCCTTGCTACTCCCAGCTCCAGTAAACTAACTTCCGATATATTTACACTAGGTTTTACACAGCTCTGAAGTGCCAAAAATTTAACCTGTGCATTTTACTTTCAATTAGAATACTGTCCATAGTAACACCATATGTTTGTATCTACCAGACTGACCCTTATGTTACCAAATATGAGAATCGGACCAATTAAGTTGAGCTCACTGATGTTTCAGCTCACACTTCAGAGAGAAACTACTATAGTCTCTGCATTTCTTCTTATGATATTGAATGACAATTTGCTGAGAACTTGTAAGCAAAATTAGACTTCTACTTATATTTATTTGCTTTATTTAGTAGACTAACTATAAATTCTTTTTTGGTTTCCTTTATGTTAATTCTGTATATTCAGAACACATGTTGCAAGCTCCAAAACCATTACAGCTCCAAAACAACAGCTTTCCTGCATGTATTGGTAAACAATCCCTGCAGAAGTACTGCAAGCTTTGCAGTGAGAAAAAAACAAACGACAAACAAGACGTAACAAATGAATAGCATTCAACCCTACAATGCTACAATTAAAAAAAGTGTATATATATATAAGTGAGAAGAGTATACGCTAATATAATTAAGAAACGAATGTTTAACTTGGGATTTAAAGGGCAGAGTGAGCCAGCTGTACAGATAGCAAAATGAAGAAGATAGCTCCACACGAGAGCCAAATGAGCAATCGCACAAACCTGTGAGGCAGCAAACTGCACGAGGGGTGGGGAGCAGAACTAAATCAGAAACAGAGAGCATGTTACAGAAGGAAATAAACGTGAACCATATGGAAGAATATTCACAACACATTAGTGTTTAATTAGATAATATAATGGATAAGGACACTTCTGCAGCGTCATCATAAACAAAGATGAATGGAAAATGTGCTACTAATAAAAGTGGGTAATGCAACTGCGCTACAACTGTAATTTGATCAATCACAAATTTAAAACAAAAATAATATTTTGATACAATATTTTACTACTGCATTTAGTTGTAGAAAAGGAAGCACAGATGGGGATGTTCTCATCTGAGGTTCCAGGTACTTCAAAAGCAAACAAAAAACAATCACCACAACTGCTTGAAATCTAACACTTGTACCCAAACTAGCATTCCCATTTCATGGAGAACACACACGACGTGCCTTTTGGATGAAAAGTATGGAATGGCCCTTCCAAATTTCTTCCTCTTCTAAAATATGATTTAATTGTGTGAAAGCTCTAAAACAAAGGTAACAACTGAAGTTAACGTTAGCGTAGGAAAATTAACCTGGAGGCCCTAGATTTGTTTTCATGCATTTACTTTACACAGCATACCAACCTGACATAAGTAACAGCACAGGTTAATTGCTTATGAGAGAATAACAGCAGGCAACAAATAGAGCAAAAGTAGAGTGAGAGAAACAAAATGGTCTTGAAGGCCTTTGTGATCTTCACAAACACCTCTGAACAAGGATGATTTCTGAAAAGCCAGTCACATGCATGCAAGTCATTATAGCTGTGTATAGCTGCATACACACTGATGTTTGGTGGCAGCTTACATCCTTACATCTCTCAAGCAGGATCAGTCTTTTCAAGTTGTGCAAGACAGGATAATTTATTAGCAGTCACAGCTTCAAGCTTTAAATGAATAAATAAAATATGGTATACAAATAATCAAAAATAGAAGATGAGAAGAGTACAAAAAGATGATTTCTCATTATAAGTATATACAAACTGCAGGTTAAATGAGTGTGCAAATTTCAGTTGGCGTTAACATTTTTTTTGCTTTTTTTTTTTTTTTTTTTTTGAGACTGCATAACATCCCAGAGTTATCAGAATTGCAGAACCACAGAACTGTGGTCACTCCAGGACCCAATTGGCCTTCTTGGCCACAGGGCACAGTGCTGCTCATGGCCAACCTGTTGGCCACCAGGACCCCCAGGTCCTTCTCTGCAGAGCTACTCCAGCAGGTTAGCCTCCAACCTGTACTGTACACCTTCAAAATGTAGTAGATTCACTTGAAAGCAAAACTGGAAATCAAGGGACCATCTGGGAAGGCATTAAAACCACATGTTGATATCTCAGAAATTCACTTTTTATTCAAGATTAGTTCCTCAGCTAGCTGTAGTTGAGCTGCACATTTCTAGGTCATCTTTCTAGTAAATCTTTCAAATGCAATTGCTTTAGAAGATGAAAAGCATATTTTTTAAAAATATATATATATAATCCATTAAAAAGTAAATGTTAGGAACTGAAATTCCAAGAAAATATATGGAAGTGAAAATAAAGTTTAACCTATATAAATCAGAAAAAAAAATAAATCTCCACAAACCAGAAATGAAACAAGAAACTATTCACTGAGTCATTTTCCATTGTAATTCTAAATTGATTCAACTAAGTGAACGCCATTGAATCCAGAATACTCAGGATAGGATGGGAAACTTCATTTCACAGACATGAATAAGGTGTAGGCATACAAACAGGGAACTGATTGTTTTTATTTAATAATATATATTCAGCTTACATTATGTTGGCAAAAACAGCTTGTAATAATCATCAGCTGATGATATTCCAAGACGCTGTGGTTTTCAAGCATCTATATTCCAGCAGAATTCTCGAGCTATGATAACTTTTGTCTTCAGATGATGCAAATAAATTTCAGGTGAAGCGTAGCAGACCTAACATTTCAACAACATTATGCCTATTCAGGCAGCTGAAACACACCACAAATTATGTCGCCAGAGACAAACTGAACAACCACTGCCTTAGACCCCCTCCTATGAATAAATATCTTTCCAAGCCTGCACCATCCAGGAGGATGCAGAAAACATGCTGCTTTGCCTCAATACTACAAACTAGAGCATAAATTAAGTCCTGCGCTGACTGAGAAGTCAGATTGAAAGCTGTACTCCACAAAAAGGACTCTTAGTTCTTGCAGGGTGTATATATAATTTAAATTATGCTTACCATGTGTTCAGATATTGCAGAACTCTATAGAAATAGCAGGAATTTTAACTACTGGATTTGCATCCACAATTAGAAGAACTTATTAGGCCAAAGCACTGTCTTTCACAGTGGCTGCACCCTTAACTGTGATATTTTTTAGCAGAGAAAATAAAAAAAACTTTGTATAGGAAGATGTGAGGTGCCCAGTTTTTGGAATTAAATATATCAAAATGTTGTTATTCTTGTTCAAAAAAAAAAAAAAAAAAAAAAAAGCCACAACCAACCCACCCACACACCTATTTACAAGCTCTGAACGAACAGCTTTCCCCAGTGATTGTGATAACTGATAACTCGACACAAAACACTGTGCTCTGTTTTTTAGTTTCTAGACCTCCTTGGTAACAAAGATACAGTACTCAGAGATTGCTTTGACTTTCTTTCCTCATTTGCCCAGCTATTGCAGCACAGAGGTCTGAATGCTCCTGCCAGCTTCAGTTGTGCTTTCAGGGTGCGCTGGGCATGATGTCATTTCTCCCAGCAGCTCAGAGACCTCAAGGCCCTGTGTTCCACTGACACTACAGCTGTGTGTGAAGGAGCAACAACAAGCACCAGGAGGATGCTTCCCTCCTTGTACTGTTAGGAAGTACAGCTTGCTCAGAATGAACAGACAAGGGTTCCTGTACAGAGGTGAAGAGAGACAGAATAGAATTCAAACAGGCGACTTGAACATTAGAGGGACCTGGAAATTTGTATGTGTTTGCAGAGTACAGAGTTACAGATCTCCCAATATACATACAATTAAGTTATTATTTTTGATTTCACAATTGCCTTCTAAAACATGACAAGTTTTATGGAATTGGAAACTTAGCATGAAAACTTGTATATGCCATTTTGGTGACATTCATCCATTCAAGAATCCTGAAACAATGTAAGCCCCCTCTGCAGGCAGTTCCACAGGCAGGACCATCTTCTACACAAGAACACGGTGAGCCAAGATGTGGAGCTGTTAGGGCAGGACAGAACCAAGATCCTGCCTTACTCTTGGCTATTCACTCTCTCAAAAACTTTCCTGACTTCTCACTTTCATCTCAAGTCCCACGCTGTGGTTCTCAGTCACTCTTGTATCTGGAGATCCAATCTCCTAATGCAAAGGCAAATCCTTTGAAGCACCTTCCGTTAGTCCCTGGGAACACTTTGCACTGTTTGATTTGTCACCCTTCCTTAAGCACTCCCAGGTAGCGAAGCCAACAGCCAATTCACACCCGCTGGAGACAGATATGCAAACAAATAAACTAAGCAAACACCATCGAATTTGGGAAGACAGTAAACAAATCACTTATCCCTGTAAAGAAGAGCAAGCTTTCAAGTGAATATTCAAACTGATGTATTTGAAAAAATCCCTTTGGATCGTGACCTCTTTCCTCTTCAGCCCTACTCTCCCCTCTGATCCAGGCATTTCTGATTGTGCTGGACTCCATAGAAGTTCTAGATGCAGGCATTGCTGCATGCTGCTGGCACTGAGTGGCTCTGTCCTGGAGATGTGCTGTGCTGCCTCCGTGAGATGAGAGGACACATTGGTGGCATGGTGCAGAAATGCAGCACAGGAGAGCTAAGGTCTCACATTTAGCAGTGCACCAAACACTTATTAAAGGGATCCCACTAAGAAAAATGCATTCAATAAAATTTAATTTGTTTGGATAAAAGCATTCCCGAGAAGCATGGAATTGTAAATGTAGCAAGATAGGAATAATAATGATAAGAAGAAAGAAAATAAGAAAGCCTGGAGACAAATTGAAACATACTGAATTATTTTATTGCCCAAGTGAAATACAAGAAGAAATAAATAGTACAAACTTAGAACCATAGAATTAAGTTGGCAGGGACCCCTAAAGGCCAACAGACAGACCCAACGCCCCTGCAGTGAACAGGGACACCTACAGCTCCACCAGGTGCTCAGAGCCCCATCCAGCCTGACCTTGAGTGTCTCCAGGGACGGGGCATCCACCACCTTTCTGGGCACCCCGTGCCAATGCCTCATCAGCCTTACTGTAAAAAACTTTATCCCTAAATCCAGTATAACCTCCCCTCTTTTAGTTTGAAACCATTTCCCTTGTCCTGTCATAGCAGACCCCGCTAAAGAGTCTGCCCCCTTTTTTCTTACGGCCCCCTGCAGATACTGACAGGCCGCTCTCGGCTCTCCCCGCAGCCTTCTCTTCTCCAGGCTGCACAGCCCCAGCTCTCCCAGCCCGTCCTCGTAGGAGAGGTGCCCCATTCCTTCGGTCATTTTTGTGGCCCTCCTCAGGATGCACTCCAACAGCTCCACATCCCTCCCGTACTGAGGATTCCACATCCGGACGCAGTGCTGCAGGTGAGGTCTGTCAGCGCAGAGCAGAGGGGCAGGATCACCTCCCCGGTCACACGGCTAATGACGCAGCCCACGACGGGCTTCCCGGGGCCCCGCCGGGCTGCGGGCAGCTGCGGGCGGCACCGCTCCCCGCTCCGCTGGTGGCACCTGGCCGCTCCCGACGTCGCTCCCCTTCGTGCCGTGCCGCGCCGCTGACTGCGGGATTCCCCGTCCGTCCCCGGTCCCGCCCCCGGCGCCCCCCCCGCCCGTCCCGCGCCCCCCGATGCCGGAGGGCCGCGTCCGGCCCCGCGCCCGGTACCTGGGGTAGCGCCTTTTCCCCCGCCGCCGTTCAAACGCGCTGCCGTAAAGCGCCGGTCTCCCCTGGCAACAAGGTTCCGGCCGAGCACTAGGTGTAGGAAGGTGATGTAAAAGTAAAACCACCCAGTGTCGTAAACCAGGTCCGGGGGGGAGGGGAGGGCGGGCGGGGGAGGGCGGGGGAGGAGGTGACTGGAGCATTTAGACACAAGCGAGAGGATCATGGCGGATGGCCCCAGGTGTAAGCGCAGGAAGCAGGCGAACCCGAGGCGCAACAACGGTCAGTGAGCGGCGGGGCGGCGGGCGGCGGGGCGGGCCGGAGGCCGCGGGCCGGGTCGGGCCGCCGGGAGCGCGGCGGGGGGGAGGTGGGGAGAAGTAGAAAGTAATTTCCCCGCCGCTCCCCGCCGGCAGCGGGCTCGCCCCGCACCGTTATATCCGCTACCTGGCGCCCTCCTCCGCCTAGCGGTGCCGCCCGGCCGGGACCGTTAGGCGCTGCCTCCCGCCTGCCCTGCCCGCAGCGGGACCGCGGCCCCGGGCAGCGCCGTACCGTACCGTGCCGCGCCGCGCCGGGCGGGGAGCGCCGAGCGCCGGGGGAGCGCCCGGCCCCGGCAGCGCCAACTCCGAACTTGGTACCTGCGGGACCCCGGCGCGGGGGCGGGATCCGGCGCTGTGCCGTGCTCCGCGCTGCCCGAGCCCCGCGGTCCCCCCGTCTCGGAGCGGCTCCTCGCCCCCGGTCGGCGCCGGTTCGTTTAATTCCACTTTTTTTTTTTTTTTAATTTTTTTTTTTTTTTTTCCCTCTGCCCTCGCTTTATTTACATTTCTCTTTCCGGGGGGCCCTGTTGCTGCTGCGGGGGGGCCGCCTTCCTGCCGCAGCCCCGCGCTCCCCGCAGCCGGGCCGGGTCGGAGAGGGGGGGAGTGAAGGGCGGCGAAGTTTGCTGCCTCCTTCTCCCCCCCCGTCGCGGTACCTGCCCGGCTCGGGCGGGGTGGCAGCGGCCCGGCCGGGGGCCCTCGCTACTCTCTGCTACATGACCACTGCTGCGGTCTATATAAGGAATTACATTTACATTTCAGACTTAAGGGTTGCTGTGGCTTTTCTTTTTTTTTTTGGGGGGGGGGGGAAGGGGGGAGATACGTGTGTTACTTTAAGATGCGTGTTGAAGGTACACAGCTGGGGGAATAAACACTCCAAACACCCACTCCGTACTTATTTTCTGGAAAATAGAGAAGTAGTCGAGTTGTCGTCGCTGCTCTGTGTAACGGGGTGTGCAGCAGGAGATTTTGTAACCTTCCTTGGCAATTTTGGGTTTTATGTGGCATTTCCTGTGCAGGGTCACAGATAGGAAGGCTCTCGCCCGCGATCCGAGATGTTTTTGTGCGCAGCGGACGCGCTCTGAAATGCACCAGAGGCACTGCTGGTGCCTCCTCTGCGATCCCAACCACGCTGGGCGTGAAGCGCCCATATGCTGTGGCCTGTCTGGGGTTGGCGGGCTCCGTGGGTCCCTTTGAACTCCGGGGAGGGGGCTTTTATTTTTGCTGTGTGTGTTTTATAAGGAATATTTTTGTTTACATGATCGCATTAGTAATTTCTTGCACTGGTTTAAATATTTGTATTTCCCTCATGATTTGGCTCTGCGAAAGGTAAGTTTGGAAAGTGCTTCTGTCTTTACCTTATTTAAAATGTTGCTGATCGGAAAAAGGGGCTTTTCTTGCTGCTGACGACGTGTGTGTGACATGTGAGCCCGAACCACCCAGCGTCTGTGCAGGAGCTGTAAACATGTTTACCTGAGCAGGAAAGAAAATGGATTTTTCTCTTAGAGATCCACTGATACGGACAGCGTGCTCTTAAAGCGTATCAACAGATGACTCGAGAGAAATTCTCTGGAAGCATAGCTTTTGAAATCAGTGGGGAAAAAAGAGATTCCTGATTGCTGCAGCAAATGGCAACTTGTGCAGGTAGAAAAAAAGATGGTGTTTAGTTTTCTCCTACATGCATGTCAGCCCCCTCCTGCCTTCTGCTCTCGTTCTCCAGGGAGGGATTTATTTACCGTGCTTGCTGTCAGTGTTTTTCCTTTGTGCTTAATATTAGAAAAACAGATTTGAAGCTGTTTAAGCACAAAACGTTTTGTCTGCAGTGTGTATTGCTCACAGAAAACAAAAGGTGTAGGAGACGTGGTGCCGTTCCAGGTATCTTTCATCTTCATCACTTTCGGACCTCATAATTGCACCCTTTTTATTATGAAATGCCTTTGAGTCTTTATCGAGTAGTTCTGCTATGTAGAATATGCCTTGTTTTAGTCTGTTTCTGGTTCTTTTTTTTGAGGAATTAAAACCAACTTCAGTCATTGTGCACTGAAGCATCAGGATTGGTTAGATAATAGATTCTGGATAATAGAGATTTCTCAGCAGTGGGTTTATGTTTGACTTGCAAATGTTTACTAAAGAAAACAGCTAGACAAATGTTAACCCTTTAACCTTTGAAATAGGTGTGAGGCTTATTTTTTTTTCTTCTAGATCTCTAAATGCACTTTACTCGTACGGATTAGTATCTCCTGTTAATCCAAGCTTGATGTACAAGGGATGCTTCAGAAACAGTCTTGTTTATAGTGTGCACTAAATTGATAGTGTGCTGTTTTAGTCATCTTTTTTTCTTCCTTTTGCACCAAGTGGGACCTTATTAGAGGGAAGTCATGCTTTATATCCAATGTGCCAATTAACAACACTGGGCTATGGCATCATTAGCATACTTTAAACTTTCCTTCTGCTTATCTGTTAACGAACTTAACGTAGCTATTCTCATACTGTAAACTTTTGTTTCTTTTTATCTCTACTTTTGAGAGCCAGAACTTATGGCTGCCATCCTGATGCATTAACTGCTACTGAAAGACAGTCTGACCTGAACAGTAGAGCTGGTCCCTGTGCTACCTTCTTTATTGACCACTACGGCAGATCAGCAGAAGAGCTGTCTGATTGGTGCTACCATTAAAGCCTTAAAGCAACAAGATCCGGCTGCTCTCAAACCTGAGGAAAACTATTCTGCATCACTGTCCTTACTTCTGAGCAGTGCATGGAAACATCTGCTGCTCTGAAGCAGTTAATGAAGTGTTAAGATAACAGCAACATTCTGATAAAGCAGGAACGTAGTGCTGGTTGGGAGTTTCTCTTCCTATCTACCTTCTCCTCTTTTTTTGATAGAGAAAGTGGGAGGAGAAAAGAGGGATGGGATTTTGCCAGTCATCTGCACTGTCACGCTCAGCTAGTACTGTGTGCACTTAATAAATTCAACATCAGCAAAAGTTTTCTTGTTTTTATTCTATTATGGATAGGCTTGCAGGATCAGATTAGTTGCTTTCTCAGCATTTCTATTATATGTTATGATTGTCTTAATTCCTATTAAAAAGCAAAACTAAAAATACTACATCTTGTTCTTCAACATTACTGAGAAAAGTAAAACCTTTGGAGCATCCCTTACTAGACACGGTAAAAAGATGTTATCAACCTTTCATGTTGTACTAAAACCACTCTAAATGTACCTTCAGTTCTTCATATGCATTTTCAGCAGTAAAAAGAAAGGTGGAACTGAGTAAATTTTGTATGCTGATTGATGGATGTGAGGAGAAGGCACGAGGCAGGGTTTTTGTTTGTTTTCTCTCTCCCTCCTGGTAACATTAAGTTAATAAAGTGTTGTGTAGGCTGATTTGTTAGAGTGCTGTTTTTAGTTGCTTTATAGTTCAATTTTTTTCTCTTACTTTCTATTATATAATCACATTTTTTTTTACTTTTTTTTTTTTTTTTGTGAAGCTGCTGTGTGTAAGAAGCCCTTCAGTGCCTTTGGATAAGCTAGAAGCACGGTGTGTTTCTGCTAACTGCAAGGTGACAGCTGCTGGCTGGATGTCAGGTCTTGGTGACGCTGGGGATGCAGCACTCCTCACCATGCCTTGCTTCTCTTGCCCCCTCACTCCAGCATTAATTTAAATTAGCATTTGGAGAGTTGAGGAATGCAGCCCAAGTTAAAATTCCAAGCACAGTGAACAGATCTATATGGACAACTGAATTAACTGTTTGAAACAAAGGAAGTCTTCTCTCATATGAACCAATAATAATTCTGTTTTAATTTTAGCTACTGAAATGTAAGGGAATGCATTTTAAACTGTTGTAATCTTTTCATTTTTGTGCTCAGTGCTTGTTATTTCAGTGGTTGTGAAGCGGTGTTTTAAGGTGATCAGCTACCTGAAACAGGTTTGTTTTCTAAGGTGATTAGCTGTCTGAAACACTTTTCCTTGCTTACAGGACTGTGGTAAATATCTTGCTGAAGCAGCAGATGAAAAGTAGTATGTGGATGAAACTTTCAGTTGGGACACGGCCTTACAAATCATAGATCATTCACATAAGTTTTCCAGTTAAAAGTCTGAGGATTTGGCTCGTGAATTCAGCTGAAGTGTGCTGTGGAAAGCCTGGTCCTGTAGCAGACACTCCTCCTGCTGAGTCTTCCTGCTGCCTGCCCTGGGCCTGTGACCAGCCATTGCTGTCAGCAGCACTGCACAGGGCTTAGGCCTCGGCCCTGGGCCTGTACTGGGTCCATTGCTGTCAGCAGCACTGCGCTGGTGTTAGGCCTCGGCCCTGGGCCTGTTGCTGTCAACAGTGCTGCTCTGCAGTTAGGCCTTGGCTGTGTCACCGAGCTCTTATCCTGACAGTGCAGAGATGAACTCTGTAGGCTCTGCCTCTTATCCAACTGCAAGCAAGGGGCTATTTGAGTCCTGCAGCTTATTACTGAAGTTTTACAGTGTAGGGTAGAGGAAGAGAGAGGCAGAATGAAAATACCTGTGTGATGCTTTTCCTCATGTGGAAACATGGGTTTTATAGGGTTTTAAATGCTAGTGAGGAATAGCAAGGATTTCTGATGTGCATGGAACTGTATTACTGTGTTTAAGATGTAAAGTCTGGTTCTGTGAAGGTTGGGTTGTGCTTTTATAACTTCTTTTTAGCAACTGCTCTCTAGGACAGGGAAACCTGCTAGATCTATGCTTTGTAGCCAAATGGCTCTGAAGGAGATGTACTTCTAAACTAAGCCACTATTTACCAAAAATATGAATTTGCTGTTTTTAACTCAGCTGTTTATAGTCACTTCTAAAAATCTAGCTAATTGATGTTGCAAGCGGATGAGTGTGTGGTGTGCTTTGTTGACTGTGAAGCCAATACTTAGCACTGCATGTTGCATCTGTGGGTGTTTGAGGGATTCTACCTGTGATGGTTTTTAACCTCCTGTTTTGTACTTGTGTGTAATCTAAACCAAATTCTTGCTTTATGTAGACTTTTGTACCAATTCGCCATGTACTGGATGAACACTAAGTTCTTGATATCAAAGAGGATAGCCAAATTCCTTAAGTTCTGTTCCTACTTACATTTTTCAAGAGGATCTTCCCAGTTACAGCAGAGCAGCAGGATCTGGCTTGCAGCTATTATCTCAAAAGCATTGGTGCTTCGTTCTGGCAGCTACAAGAGGGCTGTTGTTTTTAAGAACTAAAGTCTCAAGTGACTTACCCAAGCTCACACAGGAAGTCTATGGCAAGACTGCATCTCAGTCCATTTTTAATCCTTGGGACTACGCTTGCATGTAGCTTGATCTAGAGACTTACTGTTCAGCAGATACTATTACTTTCAGTTTAAGTACTTAAACTTTTTTGTATTTATTCTCCTGAAATGCCTGCTCTTTATATGAGCAAGAGACAATGTGCAGTACTCACTTCTCTATAGTCATTGTAAAGCGATATGAGATATCGACATAGATTACATCACTAATGATGTGCCAAAGAATTAGAATTTTTTATTTTGAATGTTTTGGCTGCTTTTTTTTTTTTGTATTCTTAATTTGAGTTCAATGATGTGCAGGTGGACAAATGTAGAACAAAACAGGAGAAAATTAACTTAAGACCTATGCTGTTAAAATCAGAATTCCTACTCTGATGTGTGAGGTGTTCAGAAGGCTGCTTTCTGGGAGGTTAACATCTGGGCTGACAATTTGTCCAGATTTGCCCCAGCAAAACAGGTGACTAACAGAGTCTTGGTATATGACTGTTATTTCTAACATTTTCAAATGTTTGGCAGGTTTTAAAAAAAAAAAAAAAAAAAAAAGCATAACTTCTCCTTAAAATAAGTTTCCCACCAAGGCACCTAAATGTCAGAGTTCAGAAGCCTATTTGCTAGACCAAACCAAAGCCGAGTCTGAGTTTCCCACTGCAGCAGAGGTTGCTGCCACCAAGCAGAGGAGCATTGAGAGAGGCTTGTGTAGAGCTTGCTGCCTGCCCAAGGAGCTCGTGGTAGAAGCAATTGGGTGGACTGCAGTCTTAGCAGCATGACTTATGTGGTAAGGAGGGATGGTGGAGCAGGGAGGGGTGTAGTCTAATTTATAGTTTAAGGTCTGGTGCCTTGTGTCTGACCATGGTGGCCTTTCAGGGAGACATGAATGTGGGTCTGGGGACTGGCTGGCTGAAGCAGGGGATCACAGTGCAAAACAGCTTCAACATCAATTGACCAGATTATGCATTGAAACACTGGAGTTGTTGGGGGATTCAGGTTGGGGTACTTGTATGTTTGTTTTTTATGCTTTCTGCTCCAGTGTTAGATTAGCAAGTGTGGTGTTTATTTCCTTTTTTTTTTTAATCTCTCTTTAAGCTGTTGCCTATGATATAGTCAATTTCGTGTGCTAACTATCAATTATTTCTTATGGATCTTGGTTTGCTTTTCTGTCTTTCTGATGCCTTATTTTTAAGTTATTGGAAAGAGTAACAAGTTGATATTTAAACTATTCAGTTATAGCTTTTAATCTTTGCTTGCCTTCCTCTTATGAAGACAGAGTGGGCTTATTTTAAGCTTTTTAAGTGAGGAGCCTCAGTGTGTTTACTTAATAATTTATTTGGCTCTTTTTTGTATTGTGTTCAGAAAAAGTCCTGTATTGACAGTTCAGGAGAATGGAAAGCACACTCAAGAATGAGGCTTGTAAAATACTGACCACAGTTAAACACAGCATGGCTTTACAAATCTGTTTCAGTATTCTTGAGAAATGGTGTCTTCATCACCATCATGTAAGCATCTTTCAGGTAGTAAAAATGTACAAAGTCTTCTCAGTAACTATACCTGTACATCTGATTTCTTGCGCAAATGTCTTGCATGACAGCTTCCTTTCACATCCTGGGAGGGTAGGTGGTAGAGCAGAAACAAGAAACCTGTTAAGGTTGGATCTTTACATATGGAGCAGCTGGGCAGTGATTCAAATGTTTCAGTTGGTTAGTGCTCAACATGTTAACCAGGGTCCTTTAGGCTTGCAAGTTTGTCCCCTGAGGAAACCGTAACAGAGTTGGGTTTTTTTGTGTGTTTGAGGGTTTTTTTTGTTTGTTTTTTGTTTTTAAAGAAACTTTATCTCTTATTGAGCTAGTTTATGATACCATTACTGGAATGTAATGTTATCTTTTAACTTTGTTTTTTAAAGATCAACAGAAATTAACTAAAAATATGCTTTCTCATCTTTGGGATGTCAGTGCTATTTGAAAGCAGCCTGCTTCAGCTTGCTCTTTTTTCAGCTGTCATTCTCAGCTGCCACAATTTCTTAACGTGAGGACTCTACTCCTGTTGTTGCAAAGCAGTCTGGTTAACAACTGCTGTCACCCAAAGGTGAAAAACCTGAAAACTGGCATCCCTTGTTTTCATTACAAATGCTTGCTGTTCAGTAGTATCTCCCTTGTTCCTTGGGCTTATTGTCTCCATTTATCCTATTTTTGGAGAATTATGTAGAGCAGATGAGCACCTGCAATGAATGATCAGTGCATTCTTCTGGATCTGTTCAGAGTCTCAGTCATGAAAGAATGAAAATAAATAAATAAATAAATAAATCTGTTCTCTGCTGAGATTACATTTCATCCTATCCAGTTAGGGTGTCCAGAATATCTGTTCTTGAGTAGAAGTACTCATGAAACTACTTTAGGCACTAAAGAACTCATGATTTTATCATGAGAGAATGGTGTAAAGTGTATCAGAAGAAAAAGGAAACAGCTCTAACTGCCTCTTAAGTACATATTTTAAATGTGTTCTGGATTTGATGCAGATATCCTCTCTTCCTGTGTGCCTTTGTGGCTTTTTTCTCTTTTCTTGAGTCCAGTATAGGAGCTATACTGGAGGAGCCATCAAGAGTGCCAGAGGCAAATGAATTCTAATGCTGGCTCTGGACCATGCTCCTGAGAGACATCCATGGGCGAAACTTGAAATAAAGGGGTTAAGAATCTGATATGGTTGAGGATTTTTACTTACAAACCAGTCTGCCTGGCCTTATTAGGATCAAATACTACTTGGGTCAGTGATGCTAGATAGTACCTTCAGTTACTTTGATATGAAACATTTTCATTATTTCAGCCAACGTTCATATTCTGACAGACAACTGACAGATACTGAGGGCAATTTTCTGTTTTGTAGAGACATCTGTCTGCAGAGCATCCATGGGAGAAAGCAAAATGAAATTACAAAACATCAAAAATGTGGCATGATTGAAAAAGGCCTGGGGAAATCTATTCCGTCTGAAAACGTGTGAGCTAAAGAACAGCAAATAATACCCTAATTACAGGGCTTAGGCTGCTATTTCCTAAACTGATGTCTTTAACCTAAAAATTGAGTTTTCTTGTTTGCTGTTTCTAACAATTCCGCTCACTGCCAATATGTAACTTTAAGAGGAAAAATGTCTGAAAACATAAGGGAGATGAGTTGTCTTTTTTTTTTTTCTACATGCATGTGTATTTAAACAGTTGTTTTTTTTTTTTTTGTTTTTTTTTTTTTTTTTCCCTCAATGTTTTAAAGATTTTTGCCTTGTCCTTTCAGGCATACGTTGAATTTTCCTTCTTCCTACATCCTGTTCCATCTTATTTTGTTTAAGATCCAGAATGACATATAGTGTCAGTCCAGTCAAGTTCTAGACTGGAAAAGGAGATAGGACTCAGAATCTGTACCATGTCTAGTCTTCTCTCCTATTTTGCACATCTTTGCTTTGTTTCTAGTATTTACCAAATAACTATTGGGAATGCAAGTTGTGTATTAGTGAGTTTGTTCTTAGAGTATTGTTTTCAGGACGGACCTAGGTACTGTTAGCTCCTCAAGGGGCATGAGGTGGTGAGCAAGGACTTTGAAGCAGATTTGGCGTTGTAATGACTAGCTTCCTTCCCTGCTGCTGTCCCTTCCCCTTCCTTGCAAGGCATTTTCATTTGAAAGCTAAGGTGTGGTCATCAGGCATATCTGTTCTCAACTTCCAGTAATTTTTAGCTCACTGTGGAACTAGACCATAATTACATATGCAAATAAAGTATTTTTTTTATTATTATTCTTACCTTGTGCATGTGGGAGAGAAAGATAAGATTACAGCATACCACCAGGGATGAAGGTGCTGCCGAAGTGAGGAAGTTCCCTTCCCTGGGGCTTGCCCAGTGCAGGGGTTCAGAGCTTCTTTGACTCAAAGGCAACAAGAAAACTCTGTTCTGACAGTCTTATCCTTTAGATAGGACACTTTAGGTCACTTGTATTAACAACATTTTGATACATTCTAGCTCTTCTGAGTGCTGAGAGTGAATTTGTTTGCAATAGGAATTTCTTCTTACATTCATATGTACATTATATCCAATACCTTAATCTATTAGTCTGGCTTGAATGCTCCCTGGGGTAACACAAGGTAAATTCAGCAACGATACTATAAAGCACGGAGACTAATCTGTAGAAAAGACTGTTCTGACAACTTATGCTTTTTTGTGATAAGACTTATATTGTGCTTCTTGCAGATTTTAAAGTTCACTGACATACTGTATTACTAAAACTTTGAATATATTTCTAACTAATACTAAGTTAAGCTGGAATCAGTCAATACATTGTAGTCAATGTTCTGGGAGCACAAAGGTGGAAAAAGTTAAATAGAAACAAGAAGCAACATGAATTGGTAGTTCTAGCATGGGAAAGGAGGACTGTTCCCTGACAAAATGCAGTGTAACGTGCCATAGTTCTCCATGTTTCACCACGTGTGATAAAGCATACCTTAACTCAGCAGTCTGCATAGCTGGGAAGAATGAACCAGATTGATACCTGAGTTTGTAGCCAACTAAGGCTAGCAGCAGACTTTCTGTGAGCTAAGCTAGTTCACACAAGCACGAGAACTTTAGCTTTCAAATTGTAAAGCGTATGAGTAAAGCTAGTTGAACAAACCTCTGTTGCATGTTGAGATCTTTATGATCCTGACAGTTCTTGCAAGGTTTGATGCAAACTGTCATCTGTAAGCTGATGCTCCAGAAGTATTCCAGTATTCCTTTTACCAACGCTACCTTTGATTCTGCTGGGATGCATCCCTTCAAAAAGCTGAAGAGAGCTGGGCACTTAAGAATTCTGTCAGTTATGAGTGTTTGCTTCATTTTGGTAGGAAGTTGCAAGTCTTCTCCATTTAACTTATTCCGAATTTAAAAGGAAAAAAAAAAACCCAGCTGCTTGGTGTGCAAAAACAAAGGTAGTGAAATTATGTGCTTGTGCATGTAAAATAGCTTGGATATATGGAGATTTACCATTATTTTAAATAAGTTGAGTTATTTTTCAAGCAGGTAAGAAAATAGAAGTGATAAAATTGAAGACTTGTCAAATTTCTTGTTGTAGTCATTTACTATTGCTTATGTATAGCACTTCTTTAATCTTCCTAATTATAACCAGTATTTATAAGCATGCTGAAGTTGCTGTAAAGCAAATCCTTGGAATAAAGATATTTGTGACTTTTCAAGTTAAGATGTACTTCCAAGTTTGTGCCTTGATGCCTCTTAAGAGACATACTACTTCAACTTTTTTTGTTGTTTCCCCAGTCCATTTATCTTTAAAGAACTCGTGCATCTTCATTCAACCACAGAAGCAGTCCAATGTCTGTTTTGTTGGTCCTGGAGTCTGCCCTCGAAGTATTTTGCAGCTGAAGTGTGTGTGCGCATGCGCAGCCATGTGTGCTGTTTTCCTGCCCTTCCTTTTGTCTGTCAAGCTCCTGGCTGATAGCAGATTAGCCATCTGAATGTGGGCAGCAAAGAGTAATAGGCTGCACAGAATGCCTGGGGCTTCCTGCGTACAATAAAATGAGTCCATTAGAAAGCAAAAAATGACGAGACTGCCATGGAGGATATCTGTACTGGGGAGATGGAGAGAATAGCCTTTGGTTTATGATCATGTTAACGGGTGTAAAATAAACTTAATTTTTTTCAGCTGTCAAAAGTATTCCTAGGTGCTTTACAGACTGGTGCTGAAGATCCTTCCAGCAGGAAAATACCGATGAGCAAGTGGAAGATGTACTGCTTGGTGTGTACACGTGGGGGAAGGCTGGCTGTAGCAGCGTGACAGCTCAGTTTCATTTTCACTGTGCAGGTGTCTTCCTTCTCCTTTCTTGTTAATCTTTGCTTCTAGTGTTTTGATTACTTACAGATTATCTAATCTGCCCTGCAGAAGTGTGCTGAGTTTAAGTCTTCTGGAAGATGTGCTAATACAGATTTGAAGGAAACTGGGCTGGCTGAGACAGAGGGAATCCAGATGTTGGAGGAGGATGTAAGCAATAAAACTGTAGAGAGTTGGAGAGAGCAGAGGTACAAGTCTGTGTGCAGGAGCACAGTAGCATGAAAAATAGGTAGGAATCCTATCAGGGTTTTGACAGCTACACTTACCTGCTCTGAGAACCTACTGTTAAAGTAAATGATGTATTTTCTACAGTTTCCTGTATGCGTGGTATGTGGTGGCTGCTGTTGGCCTCCTAACTTCCAATTACAATTTTCAAGAAGACCTTCTGGATGCTGTGACATGCAAGCTCTAAGAGATGCTCTACATTTTTTTTTAAAGTGTACTGCTTTTTTTTTTTTTTCCCCTGAGCAATTAAGGAAGATTCTCTGTTTTGAATAAAAGGAACAACTTCATGTGAATGTGAACTGCCAAACTAACTGGCAACTAACATAAAAATAATTCAGCATGTGGAACATAGAACAACTGTTAAAACAGGAAAAACTTGTCCTTAAATTCTAAAGTTTTTAAGATATCTCTTTGACTTTTTTTTTTTTCAGTCTGTCTTGCTTCTTGTCTTTTCAGTATGTCACTGTGCATACAACCTGGAAATATATACTTCTAGCAACAAAATGTGCGAATTAATTTAATACTAGTTACTTTGTGTTACTTTCTGTGTTCTGCCAGCTTCTGCCCAATCTCCCTGCAACTGTTCTGGATGTGTATTTTGTAGACTCTGTCCTTTGGAAAAACTTCACAAACTTAGGGTGAATTTAAGAGTGATTGTTCCACAGCAGCATTAGTTTGCATAAAATACATTTTTATTTCACAATTCAAAATCATTTATATGATCATGCGTGCTTTTTATAGCACTGTGTGCTCTAGTGCTTATGAAGGAAGCTGGTGTTGAAACAAAAGCTCAGTTATCTATCTCTAACATTGGACAGTCTGTAGATGGAGACAACTACAATAAATTCCAGGCCAGTTTATTCAGAGAAGATCTGCGGGGTTTCTCCTCTGCGTGTCCCTGTTTCGGGTGGTGGGCAGTGAAGTTCTTGTAGTCCCCTGCAGACAGGAAGGTGGTTGCTGGTGGTAATACTGGCTTTTCAGTTAAAATACGGGAATGGTATCTGTTACAGAGGACTGAGATAACTATGTATCTTGTAAATCCTCTGGCATCTGTGATTTAGTTGGCATTACTGAAAGCAGTGTTGTGCATAAATGCAACTTCCCACATGCATTAATGAATATGAATGGAAACTCTAGAATTGTTTTTGTCTTTCAAAATTGTACGTCCAACTGAGAAAGGTATTGCTGCCTTGGGCTGACCTGGCCTGACACTGCTGTGACACTGAGCTGTGTCAGCTTTTCAGGACAGATTTGGAAAAGTTACAGAATACTGGAGACAACAGTAAAGCAGTCGAAAGCTCAACTTAGTCAAATGGAGAAGTATGATTCTTGTTTTTCTATAACCTAAATACCTTTTGGACAGCAAATTACTCCTTTGGTAGATAGTTTAACCCCAGTTCCCTAGTATTTAGGCTGCAACAGTGGAATAACTGGTTAGAGTACTGTCTATGAAAACTGATATGTATGGAAGGATCTGTTTAATAAACCTCTTCACGCTAAATTATTCAAGGCATTTCAAAAGTTTTGTGATGGGCTTTACATCGACTGGGGAGAAAACAGTCATCTTGTTCCTTAACGTTGTGCCCCTAATGTGCAGTAAGTGATACGGTGTGTCAGGCTGTCTGGCCAAGCTATGGATCACTGCCAAATGTCCCTTTCAGACATTCACTGCAGCAAAGAATGTTTGAGAGACTTAGCTGGGTCTGTACCTGCTAGTTGGGAAATAAGCACTTGCACAATCTCACCTGCACTTATCAAGTATTTCAAAAAGCACTGCTAGAATAAAGTCCTAGCACACACCACATATTTCTTCATGTCAGTTTTGTTCTGAGTGTTTTCTTTTTCTTTTTTTTTTTTCCCCTGTTAAAAGCATTCTTACTGTTACAGACTTTTGTACCTTGCTATTTTGCATTCCACTTCTGTATGTGAAATCCCAGTGGCCAACCCTTGCCTTTCCTATTGACAAATGTACTGCTGTTAACACATAGAAACTCAGGTTTTATGGTGATGTGCTGTTGGCAAATTTGCTGAGGCAAATGTCCTGGCTGGTTGAATTGTCGTATGTACTCTTTGTAGGTAGCAGGCTGTACTGGCAGGTGTCATTTGTAGTTGAATGTGGAATATGACTGATGTAAGTCAATTTTTCCTAGGTTCTAGGTGTTCTATACCCCTCTGATAAAAACTGCTTATGTTGCTCCAAAACTAATGCCTCTTATTTATTTCTATAGGAACGACAACAGACACAAAGAGCAAATTAACACTGTTTGACAGCAAATTCTCAGCCACAGAATGCTATCTTACAACACAGTCATCACTATTAGTTGTGCGTTTTTTGCCAGCAGTGGGGGGGGGAGGGGGAAGAGACTGCATGCAGTGCTTGTATTTAAAAACAAAACAAACAAAAATACTGCACCAGTGGAGGTTGCCGCTGCTGAAATGTACCACCCAGCACCTTGCTGTGCTCACATCCACTGGTTGGTCTCCACCAATGTTCATTGAGCTTTGATGAATGCTAAGGAGTGTCGTTTTCTCCTCGTAGAGGAATTCAGTTTCACACTTCTGCTTCATATGCACTTCCACGTCTGATATCATTTTGTCAGACTAACCCTCTGCTGGCATCTGTTGCACAGCAACCGCATGGAACAGAATATTGGAAGGAAGGTCCAACCTCTACTGCCATACCACCAATATCTGCCTCTGATGTCATGGGCCAATATAATAAAATAGGGGGCATTACTTTTGGAGCAACCCTTGTAAAATAGTGATTTTAATCCTATTTGCTATATAGTAATGAGATCTTGGGAGCTAATTCTTACGCAGAAGGAAAATGCTTATTTCCTAGTAGGCTTGTTCTTTCTTGAGCTCCACTGTGCTGGGAATGACTGAAATCCCAGCCTGCTTTTTGTTACTTCCAATGTTAGTATTCAGATGCACTACTTAAAATTTCCTTGTGGTCCAATTACTCAAGTCTTTATGCCTGTGAAACAGATGTGTTAATGTTTTGTCTTTGGTACTTCTACAATACAACCACCCTGTGAGATTACTATTTAATGGATTTTTATGAAAGAGTGAGGAACATCACTAGTGTCTCTGTTTGTGGGTTTGGAACAGAAAAGTAGTAAATACAGAGGTAAAGCTGTCACTAACTTTGGAGGGAGTGCAGTGGCACTTCTTGGATGGGTCGTCGGCTTCTGAACACTAGTCCACAGGTCCCAAATCTGATTAAGATACGAGTTACTCTTCTACTTTTTCATTAAATGTTCTTCCCAGACACTTTTTGGCTCTAAAACTTCTATTCTAAATTGAATTTTTGGAAAATCAGATCCCTTTTGGCTTCAGTGAAGCTAGATGTCGTATGCTTACATTCAAACCTATTTCAACACCCCAAGACATAGCTTGTAGCCTTATTTAAACCTGAAGTACCCACTTCTGTTCAGACTCACAGATTGAGAATGAGTCTGTATCTCTTTTATTCCTGAAAGATCTTCTGCTTTGGCTGAGATACTGATTTGTTGGTGGTTGTTTTTGTCATCTAACTGATATTTGTTTCTGCTTCTCCTGTGTGTTTTAGGGCCTGTGTGAGTCCCAGAAGCTCCAACTTGGTGGGATTTCTGTTCTGTGTGTAGAAAGATGATTTTCTTGAATGTGATCCAGATAAATGAGGCTTTAACGTTTTTATCCTATAGCAATGGTTCCTATGAGAAGCTAAAGACTCCTAGGTGTGATTTTGAAGTCTTGTTCTGTTTTATCTAGGTGACCAAGAACTCAAAGAAATTAATTATCTAGTGCTCTCTATCCATCAGCCACGAGTTCTGGTAACTTAAGTCATACTGTGCTGCTTTGCCAGAAAGATGCTTCCTGTTAATGAGGCCATCCTGGGGTTTGCCAGGAGACGGTCTGCTCCGAAGCTGAGGTGGCTGCTGCCAGATGCAGTCAGAAATGTGAGCCTCCAGGCTTGGTTCGCTTTCTGAGCATTTGTTTGCATCATTTTAGGCAGTAGAGGAAATCCAAATCCACATCACCTATAGTTGCTGCCCTAAAAACATGTGGCTTGTGTTCTTGCACCTGTGTCACAGAGGTCTGTCTGAGATCTAAAGGTATCTCAAATGGTTGTTCTAGCAGCTTATTATGGGTCTCCTTAATGTCTGTGGGAGCAAAATACTTATCAGTTGCAGCTATGCAAAAAGTCCATGAATTATGGAAATGCTGTGAAGGGAATTTTTCTGTATACAGACTAACTTATCCTTTAAATCTTTTTTCATGCTGGATCTGGAAGAGAGCTGTAAGATGCACAGAGCTACAGTACATTTTGATCCCCTTTCTTTTTCTCTGCTTCTCTCTCAAGGCTATTCCAGGAAAGAAGTGGGGGGGAGGGGAGGGAACACAACAGAAAACAAGGGAACAAAGCTTTTGAGCTTAAATAAGGCTCATGATCTCTCTGCTGTAATAATAGGTGGTTTAGATTTCTTGAAACAATTCATATAGTCTGCAAGACTTATGTGAATTCTGCAGCATACTTCAGTACTTCGTACGTTGTAGCCAGGAACCCTTTATTTTACTTGCAAAGACTGAAATGTAATCCACAGCAGACCAGTTTGTACTGCATCAAAACAAGGAGTGTCAGACTGTTTCAGAAGACACTTGTCACCTCCAGAATTTTTTAGATTCATTCATTGCTTACCCTTAGATTTCTTTCTACTTTTAAGGGTAGTCTGGAAAACCACACAGACAAAACATCTTGATATTCCTGCCTCAGATGTTATTTGTGATGACTAATCAATATTTGTGTTGCTATTTTGCATTAAATCTTACTTCTCTGTACCTCCCTGATTCTTAAACCATCTTGCAGCCTTCATACTCTCCTACAGAACTCAGAATATTTTAAAGCTAGTCAGTCACTACACCAGCAAGATGAATCTGTTCACTTGCACAGCATGATAGAATAGGAGGGATTTTCATAATGTCCTGAACTTGATCTGGCAGTCATTAGAAAAGCCATGTGCTTTGTTCTCACTGGGGGACGGAAGGGATTTGGAGAGAGATGAGGCCTGTCTTGCCTTATGATGTCTGTGTTGTCATCCTAGTAGCATCATGTAAAGAAGGACCAGGCTTTATTAGTCTCCTGTTTCAGGCTTTTTAGAAGTGTGTCCTTATTTTTAATGTTTTTCTGTTTCTTCAGCAAGTGTGACACTCATGGAAGGCCTGTTACATACAGGTTTTCGTTTAGGTGTGAGAACAAAATAATCCGTTTTAAGATTTCATAAATTTCTATTTAAATTTCTTATTCATGGAGAAAGGGTGTAGATGAAGTCCTATTGGATGTCTAGATGTTCATGAGGATCTATTTCCTTAGTAAAAAGAGAAGGCAAGCTTTGTGCTTCCTTGAGTTTGCTTTTTCTCATTTGGCGAAGAGAGGAAGGTTATGTCTTTTACCCAAAGATTATTGAAATTGACGCTTGAGTGTATGAGCTAAAGGAATGCAATGCAACATTCATCTCAGCTAATGGAGCACATCCTGCAAAACATGTGCTGTCCTGCCGTTTCCTTGAGAAGCAGCTGGTTGTGGGTTCTGTGTGAGGTGCTACCAAATCCTCAAGATTCAGAGCCTTCCTTTTGGCAGATGCACTTAATGCCTCAGCATGGGGCTAAGGATAGTGGTAGGGGACATAGCCCTTCAACATCTGGCATCGTTCAAATCTAGGGAATTTTGGGTTGCTAACAAAGTCAGAAACCTGTCTGTTTGACAACTATGGCAAACCAGCTTCCTTATGTGAAACCACCATCTGTATTAGAGAGGTTTGAAATTACCTCAAGTAAAGAGAAATCTCATGATACTGTACGTTGCCATGGGCAGACTGTTATATGTAATACAAAAAGGCATATATTTTTAAAGAAAGCACTGCCTCAGAAACTGTTTCTTAGGTAGCAGAACTCTTCATCTGTAGTACAAATAATCTGTTTGCTCCGCTGTGATGTGTTTTGGAGTGAGTCTTGCAGCTTTCTCAATCAACAGCTCAGAGCCTAGAGCATGCTTCACAAAAGCTTGGAAAGAATACATTTGTTTTCCTGCACTGTTGTTTCTCAGCAGGTTTTCAGTTGCTGCTGCCCCATTCCTGGTAGCCCTGAAGCTGTCCAGCTTGCTACTGTTGAGACTTACTTTCTAACTTACATCTCTAAACATCCCTAGTGAATGCTCAAAGACTCTGATACTTGATAAACTGAGAAAATCAATGAAAAGTTATTAATTAGAACTTCTTGTGCTCTCTGGTTAAGTAATGTAAATGTGACTTTTTAAAATACTTGAATCAAATGATCAACTTCTAATTAGCTTGAAAAAACAACGGCACAATGACAAAAAGCCACAGCTTTTTGTAAAGGGGGAAACCTTTGCAAGTGCTTTGTTCAGACCTTCTTTCTAATAATAATAATTAAATATTCTGCAGATTAATTACATGATTTGACAACAGGAATCTGGCTAAAAATTTAAACCACTCGTCTCTTCTGGAGAATATTGTGGAGATGAGGTGGTGCCTGTTGTGATGTTCAAATGTTTGATAAGAAACCATATTGTCTGTAAACTAAGCTTTGCTAAACATGCTATGAAATGTTCTTGGCTGGCAGAAACTATATGTCAGTGTCTGTTGCAGTGGAGGTTTAAACTAGTTCATTTTAAACCTTAGCAAGCAGCAGCTGAAATACTGCTAAATGACCTTTGACATAGGGACCCGTGAAGGCCCCAAGTATGATTTCACTTTCCCCACGTTCTTTGTGAATCTGAATGCTTGTCAAATCAGATGTGTGTTTAGACCTTTTCACTGAATGTGCTTGGAGGGGAAGAACAAAGCCTGGGGTCAACTTGGCGTAATCCCTGCGTTTATCTTTATTCTATTATAGTGGCTTGTGGGGGATGGAGTAACTATTTTCTCTGAGGTGAAAGTGCAAGTAGAGTGTAGGTAGGCTATCCATCTTTTCTTCCAGACTTTCCCAACAGCCCGGCTGGTCTCCTATGATTTACTCACGTTAATGTACGGCTGACTGGGCAGGCTGCTGGTTGATCCGTGTGATCCACTATTTGTTCTGAGCGCAGCTATTCTGTGGCTGCTGCACCTATTGGCTGATGTAAACAAACATGTACAGCTCCTCTTGGATAACACGTGCAGACACAGATCTATATCACATTTGTTCTCTTCAGTGGAGATGGGGAGGGGAGATAACATGGATTTTTATACTGCAACCACTTCTGCTTAACAAAAATGATCTTTGTATTTTAAGAGATGAACAGCTTAATATAGTTTACGTACATATTTTTGCCTCTTGCAAGTTGTTAGTCATACTCAAGAAAGGAGTAACTAAGTCTTTTATCACACATTCAGAGTGGGGGAAGCCTTTATCTCGAAGTGAGGACTTGTAAAGTTCTTGTTACGGACTTTTTTCACAGTATTTTTAGATTTTACTCCTGTGGTGAATTCTCTTCACAAAAAGGATTGTTTCTGCATGGAGCTAGTGTAAGCTGAATCAGTAAACGAGCTATTGTGCCACGAGTGGGTGGAGGAGCCAGATGACAAAAGGCCCAGTTACCTTTACAGTTTGTCCGCTGTACCTCATGCACTTTGTTTCAGAAGAAAAGCACTACTGAAAGACTCATATAAGAAGGCAGTCTTTCACACAGGGCTTGTGGGAAATTTCTCTCCAACTTGTGGGTTTTCAGCTTGTCTAGATTTACCTTGCACATTCACAGGCAGTCCGGAACAGCATAGTGTTTCTGCACAGGGGAAGAAAAAGCACAAACCACACCTGTGGGGGTGAGCTTTTTCTAATTTGACACTTAACCAGTATTTTCCAATTTACATGTGCACTTCCTTGGGGCTTTTTTTGTTTACTTTTAAAAAATTGACTTCTAAGTGAAGTTGTTCATTGTTTCTTAAAAACTTCCAAGCTAGGAGGTAACTTGGCCTTTTTAATTTTAGAGCTTAAAAACAGCATTAAGACTTTTTTTTTTTCCTTAATTCAGTCTAGTAAAGCCAATTCCGAAAATTTTAGTATGCTTCTTATTTTCTTAAGCTAGGCTTGGAAACTTTCTTCTGTGCTAAATCTTCAGCTGCCTTCAGTTTCTTCCACGCATCTCACCATTTATTTTTCTTTGTCTCAGTGGGTAAGCACTTAAAAAAAAAAAAAAAAAAAAAAAAAAAAAAAAAATCCTTTATCATGCTTGAAAACAAATCTGCTTTGCTTTGCTCAGCACTCTGTTTTTGGATTTGAAGCCCTTTTTATACAGGCTGGCAGATGAGCTGCTTTGTTTTGGGTGGAGCGGAGGGCTGAGGCTGCCTTGGGTGAGCAGGCCTGGGCCTGGCTGTGGTGTCAGCACCTAGCATGGCAGTGACTGAACAGAGCCCTGCAGCTGGCAGCCCGGCTATGAGCTCTGATTAACAGGCTCCAGTCCAGCTCAGTGCTTCTAAAATGAAACAGCTGAGGACTGGGACTCTGGCCACCTAAGCTGTGTGTGCTGTGGAGGAGGTAGCTGCTGGCAGGAGGGCAGAACAGGTCTTTGGGTTGGGAGGCAGCCTGACAGGGTTTTGGTAGTAGCTTTCTTTATCTGTTAGTTTTGTCCTTTGAAATTGTGCGTTGGAGAAATTTCCAGCCTCAGCCTGCTTAGGGCTGCTAATAACTACTTCAGGAAAGCAATTCAGGGAACTTGATGTAATGAACGACTTTGGCTGCTCTAAGGAATAAGCTTAGTCTCTTTGTTAAACACTGTCAAGATGATTTTGCTCAGTATCTCAGGCTGAGCAGCGTGGTTTGTTGTAGTATCTTTTCTTGCTTGTTTACCCTCCCACTTCCCATCTCAACCTGCTGTTTTCTGCTCCTTTGGTTCTTATATTTCTGTTTGTGACTGTCACAAACCTGTTTGCAGATGTATACTCAGTGTAGTGTTTTCGTTGGAGGCTTAGTTTAGTTGTATCATGTTGATGACTGCCACAACTTAAAATTCCCTTACTTCTATTTAGGCTATCTGCATACAAATAATATATGCCACTCTTTTTCACTGTTTCACATCATAGCAAAGTTCTGGAAAGATTCCACCATATGCAAATGAAACTGATACATGATTTGAGCTCTCTCTTGATATTTGCTTCTAAATACCAGACAGACCAATGGTTGTATTGGTCAGAACTTGAAAAACAGCAGTCAAATATCTTTTATTGCAATATCAAGTTTTCCAATCGGTAATTAAGCTGCTTTTTTTTTTTCTTCTTTTTTTAATGCCGCTTTCACTCTTATCTAGTGCTAGCTTGCTAGCTTTTCTCCTTGTCTTTCTGTCTCCCTTTTTTTCTGTCAGGCTATGAAACTGCATCTTGTGTAAGAGTTGTTGTTGTTTTTTTTTTCCTTTTTTTTTTTTCTGTTAGCTTTCTTAAGGCTGCTTCAGTCTTGATGTTAAAGAAGGTTTTTTCAGTAACTCGTGCCCCATTGGCTAATCCTGTTTCCTGCCAATGTGGTGTGTTCTCTCATCTTCTAAACTTTAGGGCTTTGAAGGCAGAATTTGGGGAAGCAGCTCTGCCAGCTGCAAGATGAAGTTGTTGAACTGGACGGGTAATATTGAAGAAAACAAAACTGCTATTACATATCTAGTGCTAAGCAGTGTGTTATTAGTTGTTCTATGGGCTTTCCAAAGGCTATCAAAGTAACTGTTCTTGAGCCAGCTTCAGGTGGGATATGCAGTGGAGAGATGAAGCTGTTGAGGAAACTGGTTGCAGAGCAAGGAACAGTCAAATGTACTTGCTAAGCAGCATTTCCTTTAAGTGATATGAATGTGAAAAGATAGTCAGGTCTCATTCTTATACAATGTTAAAACCCAGTCATAGAAACAGCAAGACAGTCTAGCTGTGTCCTATTGATGTAATTTAACGGTCAATCACAAGTGCAGTTTAAATAGCCAGCTAAATACTTTAGTACTAGCAGTTGACCATTCATGAATGTATACTTAACATATCTGATTTTATATTCCCATTACTGTCTTTAAAAAAAAAAAAAAAAAGCTTGGGGGAATAAATGAACTCCAGTGTACCTTAAAGGCTGTCTAATTCAGAGTAATTTAGACCATCAGTCATGAGTAGAAATGTGTTCAAAACAGAAGTTCCTTGCAGAATAGGTGACAAGTAGCCTGACACGTGGGGTCTGCCCCCTGCATCTTGCCTCATCGTTCTGCTTTTGAAAGCCTGTCTTCCTTGACCTGAAACCTACAGGTATGAAGCTTTCATTTAGTCTGCAGTGAAGTCTGTATTTGTAGAAAGCTACTCTGCTCCTGCTGCGGTTTTGAGCTATTGAGGAAAATAATTGAACATGCTAATAATCTAATCTTACAATGTGAAGAAGTTTCCCTTTTATCTGTGAACAGTGGCATTGAATACTGCTGTGGGTGGCCACTGATGGTACTAAGTTCTTGTTTTGAGTTTTAAGTTTTTGCTAAATACTATAATTTATCCCATGAAAACTTCTGAAAGTAAAACTAGAAGTTACCAGATCTGTTCATGTATGTGATTATTCAAGTAGCTACTACTAAAGACTTAAATTGACTGAGCTCTGCCCTATTAATTGTGGGACAGTTTTGAAGGTTTTTCTTTTTTTGTGTGTGTGTGGGGGGGGGGGAGGGAGAGGTAATATAATGCAAATAGTTAAAGGGGAATAAAAGGTAATCTAAATAATCATGAATTTATGTGCTTAGGTAAACTAACAAAGGTTGCTACTGTGAATGACTTGAAGTGTTAAATGAAAGAAATGTAATTCTATTAAGCAAAGGTTTAAAGAAAGTATTATGTCTGGTGGCCTTGATGAAATCATAGTAAAACTGTGGAAACAACTTCTATGAGACTTCAGCAAGGCAGAATAATGCAGAATCAGTGTGACATGCTTTAATGCTACTTACAGGAGTACTTCAGAAAAACCTCCTGTGTAACGGCTTCTTGAACTTTCACATCTTCATTTTAAATGTTGTTTAAAAATAATCCTTGGTCAAGTTTGCAGGCATCCGAATGTAGAAAGAATTAATCAGCTGTTAAGAGAGGTGTGCTGATTACACTGGAAGATCCTGAACACGAAGAAAGCTGAGTGCAGATGGGCACTGGATAGACCAACTATTGACCTATCAAGCATCAGTAACATAGCATGTGATTTTCAGTCTGTCCTTTCCTGGGATGGAGTGATATTGTATGACTGATACAGAAACATATTAGGCTACATAATGATTGAACATGTGGTCCCAGCATTATTTTGTAGACAATTTATGCAGCCCTTGGCTCTATAAATGAGTAGGTCTGCAGAAGGTACAGGATGTGGAGATTATCTCCTGTATTTTTTTTTCATCCGACAGTTGGGACAGATTAAGGTCTATGTACAATAGTTCAGGGATGTGGTGCCTTGTTTGGAGGCTGTCACGTTGTGTCTGATCTTGCCCTAAAACAACTTTGTCTGGGTTCTGATGTATACATTGTTTTTTTGTTCAAAAATTTTCCTTCATCGAACCTTTACTTAGCTTTAGCTTATAAGTCCAGGCTTGTGTACATACTTATAGCAGCAGTGAACAATGTAGCACCATTCTAATGCAGTTCCTTATCACCCCTTCCCTGCTCACAGAGCTCATGAATGAGGGATGTTCTTTCTGACCAGTTGTGTGCTGGAAATCATTCAGATGCGTTGCTATTTTTAAAGACAGCCTTTGTAGCGCAGGGTCCCTCCCTCCTTAAGTATATCTAGAAACCATTTGCTTTTCATGCAAACTGAAACTTGTATGGAATGTAGCTGAGGAATTCAACCAGTGTGCTACGAGCAGGCTTTCTTACACTGCCTTATTTTGTCCTGAGAGTCCATGTTTGGAAAAGGGATTTAGAAGGGCTGTTCTCCCAGCAGTTGCTTACAGCACGTATGCGTGCAGCCTATCAGCATGTCTTGTACCTTGGCTGTATAAACTGTAGGGCTGGCTCACAGACTAAAGCACCTAAATTTAGATGCCAGGGTGTGAGCTCATTGCCTGTGCTCCCATTATAGTCTGCGGAGACCTCATCAGTGGACCTGAAGAGCTGCTCAGCTGACTAAACGTAGGTATCTACTTTAGTGCGAGCACAGTCGTTCTTTAGTTACCCTTGGGTATAGGAGGAACTTAGGCAGCTAGGTGATTCATAACTTCCTAAATCAAGGTTTTGTTAACTGCGAGCTGCATGACAGCATGTGCTGTCAGTTGGTTGCAGCTAGCTTTTAACTTGATGTGTTAATTTCTACTGAAGTTAACGTTTGTTTGCTTCCATAAATAACGTTTTCCTGCTGACCTGATTAATGCAACTGAAACCGGTGTGTGGTGCTGCAGTGAGGGGGGAAGTTCGATAACAGGAAAAGCTGCTTGGAAGTGTGAAATATCACTGTGGAGATCTGGGATAATTTCTTAAACATCAGAGAGTTCTTCAGTGCAGCGGCCTTGAGTTCAGGGCGGTTGGAGTAATTGCTGGTTATGTCAGATCAAGGAAGGGTCAGCTGCATCACCGAGAGACTTAGACTAAGTGTCTTTTCTTACTCCCTGTTCTTCATATTATGTGGTTGCTTTTTTAATGGTTTCTTTGGAGCCAGAAAGCGTCTGCCTGGATGTGCAGATGTCTTAAATTTTGCTACATCACCAATATTGAGAGTACTTGCTGCCACGGGATACATTCTATACTTAATTAGTGAAGTGACTGGAGAGAGGACAAAAACCTGAAGGGTGATGCTAAAACAAATTGATGTCTTTTAGTTAAGCCTTGCACACTGTGTAGAGCTCCCATAGAAATTCTTCCATCTTAACGCTTTACAGTGTGAATGTTTTTACAGCCTTTAACTTTATTTATGAAGATGAAGAGACATAGGTTAGGACAGGACAAGTTCGTACCGCTGCAATAAATTAGTGGATCAGTGAAATACACAATGGATGCCCTGTATGAAACCAGTTTGTAACTATCAGTTGTAAAATTTCAGATTCTGAGGGCAAGTGATTGGATTGTTTGAAGCATCCCTACAGGTTTAGAGTTCAGGGGGTTTTTAGAAGGTGACTATAAACTCCCTTACCTCTCAAACTTCATGCGTTTTTTTCTTCAGTGTTATATTCAGCAGGTGCTTGCCATGTGGAGTGACACATCTTTGTGCTTCTCCTGACTGCCTGAGAGAAATCTCTCTAGTTTCAAACAGCATTGTTTGTTTTGTGGCTTCTGCTTGAGAATTCATGAGTGGCCTAAAAATCAAAGGAGCTAAATCTTTCTGTATTAGAAGATTGGCATTCACTTCTCCAAATTACAACTGAAAAGAGAAGTGGTTTAATTTTACAGGCTGAACGTTATATTCACCTACTTCTGTAGAAATCAAATTTATTAGATGAGAAGACCTGTTAGTCACCACACCTCAGTATTCTGAAAATGTGATATTGGAGTGGAAAAGTCATATGTAATGTTATCTTCAGATCTTGCTTATGTTGGAGTAGATTTTAAGTGTTAAGGAAATGCTTTTACATTTTCTTTGCTGTTCTAAATATACTTAAGTTCATTTGAAGTATAAATTCACGTATATAAGAGCTGCGAATCACAAAATGTGATTCAAAAGAAACTCGTGGCCTGAAAATAATTTGTCCAGTATGTAGCAGCGTATAGGAACTGCTGAATCACAGCCTGAACCTATGATTGATCTCCTGAGGCGAGCAGTGAGTCGGTCATGGGAGCACAGGTGAAGGCAATTCTGTGCTGCTGTAAGGGTGGAGCCTGGCTGCACCTCTCCTAGACCCATTTAAGAGCTGACTGCCAGGGGGGAAGGATCTCTTCTGGAAATCCACTCTACTGGAGTTTCCTAAGCAAGCCCAGGATACGGGTAAGTATCCCTATCTTCTCTGTTTTGCTTTGGTGTAACAACTACGTAGCCAAGCTCTCTGCTATACTATATCATCTATATATTCATTGATTGTACAAGCATTGAATAAGGGAGAACTCTGTATTTACTTGGATTTATTGTATTCGCCTTTTTGGGACTTCGATCTTGAACTTTCAGCTAGAGGGTAACTACAGAAAACAAAATGGTTCTTCAGACTATAGATGCTCTCATAATATGTGCATTGCTTAGAGAAAAGAGTGGTTCTGAAAGACTATAGAATTACAGAATGGCTTGGGTTGGAAGGGTTCTTTAACGATCATCTAGTCCCACCTCCTCCCCTGTGGGCAGGGACACCTCCCACTAGACCAGGTTGCCCAGAGCCCCATCCGGCCTGGACTTGAATGCCTCCAGAGATGCCTCATCTTCTCTGAGCGGCATGTGCCAGTGCTTGCCAACCTCATGGTGGAGAATTTCTTCTTTATATCTGATTTAAATAAACCCTTTCATAGTTTGAAGCCATTACCTCTTGTCCTGTCCCTAAGTTTCTTATTAAAGAGACCCTCTTCATCTTTAGGAACTAGAAGTACCCTCTAGGTACTAGAAGGCAACAATGAGGTCTCCCTAGAAACTTCTGTTTTCCATGGTGAACAACTCCAGCTCTCAGCCTCTCTCCATTGGAGAGATGCTAAGGTTTGTGGTGTCTGACTGACTGTGATCTTTCAGAGGTCTTGGAAATGGCTGTGTGTTTGTGAGCAGGAAAGTGCTAAGAACGTGGTGCTATGTTGTGTGTCACTAGTGTAGTTCATAGGTGGAGTATCATCTCAGCTTCTTGTTGTAGCTCTTCAAAATGGCAGCCAGCATGCTGTGCTATTAGGAAAGATTGTGTGTCTGTATTATTGAAAAAGAAACAAAACTTAAGATAAAAATTGTAATAAAGTTGTTAGTACTGAGAATAAATATGTGTGGTTTGAGTTTCACCAAAGCAAGGGTGAGAAGTGATGTGGGAGTCTGACAGTTCAAAGGAAGGAAGGTCTGAAAGCCAAAGCTTTTGGTGGTTCTGGCAGGCAAAGGTGTGCATACATACATAGCTTCTCAGTAGTTACTTTTAACATGGCTTCTGCTTCTGACTGCTAGATCTCAAAAGCTACGTATCAGTTACTTTACTGAAAAGTGTCTTGTAATGTCCATAAGTGATTTTCTTCCATCATCTCAAAATACCTTTCTAAATAGTAGCTTCCAGATTAACCAGCCACTGCAGAATTATGATGGATGAGGCTTCTGTGATGTGTGCTACTACAGATCAGGCTAGAGCATCATGATGGTGCCTGGTTTCTCTTCAAGCATAGAGGAGAAACACAGTTCTTTTTGTACGTGAATAAATCAGTCTAGATACAACTTCTTTAATATCTATGTTCAGAGAAGCTTGTGGGGATACTGGATGCTTTAGAGAAGTTGTGGGGGGAAAAAAAGATGCAGTTAGTGAAGATTATGCGCATACTATGCTTCTCAGAGCTTGGAGAATACATGCAGCCTTTCCTCAAATGTTATTTTAGATAACTTAAATGTATATTTTCTGCATTGTCTTGCCTTAAAATAAGTATGCTTGCATTCCTGCCCCAGGACAAGTGCCTTACTGTGAAGATGTTTGGTGAATGGTATCTACAGTGGCTTTCCATGGGCAGTATGGGGAGAACTTGGGAGCTGCCAGTGCTTTTGTTTTCAGAAAACTGTCTTTCATAAAGAAAAATCACCATATTTCCAGTTGTCTTTTCCTGTTCTTTCCTTCCCCCTCTCCTGCCTCACACCTCAGTTTTTCCTACCAGGTGAAATGGGGAAATGATTGAATTGCTGATTCTGTTTCTAGTATTGAATTGTGCGTGGTGTCTGAAGTGGTGTTGAAGGTGGTTTGGATTCTTTAGGTTAAATCAGAACAGCAAATAAAGCTGCTGCTCAGGCAGAAGTGTAGAGTATTTGCCTTACTTATCTGTTCAAATCTTGGATCTCTGAGTCTTGTGTAATGCACCTGGCCATACTTTCTCTGGGAATTATATGCTGCCAGATTCACTTTCCTGGTCACATGTGCAACAGGCTGCCCACAGTAGAGCCAATGCTCTTAAGCTACTCCTGGTATCTCAGATTTCTTTCAACCAGGTTGTTGTATTGGAAAGAAAAATAAATAGTCTCATTGTACAGTTCTTAGGGCAATTGCATTTGTCACTGTTAGCTCCTTTAAAACTCAGCGAGGAATGAGTATGTTAATGTCCCTCTGCTGAAAGATTCTTGAATACTTTTATTTTCCCCTAAATGTTTGACTATTCGTTTTAAACCAGTTTTAAACATGACCGGCTGTTGACTGGAAGGGAAGGGGAAAGCACACATTGCTAGTACTGCCAGTCATCTTTTCTGCTGTTTATTCAGTGTATAAATGATGCAGGTGATTGATTCCCTCTCCTGTGCCAATGCACCTTTAAACAACTGCCATTACTGAGGTATGCTGCAGTTTCACTTTCCATAGCACACTATGCAGATCTAGTGCACTTTTTTCTTCAAAACAAAAAGCTCTGCATTGACAACAAACCACACCTCCCAGAGGGGGGGAAATGCAGTTGCGTACTTCAGATGTATCAGTGGGGAGAATGGGAGTATACCTGCAGTCTCTTGGTATAGCTTTGCAGTGTTGAGAAGTTGATCCAGTGATAGAACAATTCAGTTCAAATTAATCCGAAGTTGGACTAGGTTGCATATACTTCATCCCAAACTTCTCCATGAGTTTACTAAGTAGCTCCTTGCCTTCTCCACCCTCCACTTCCCCCACCCCCCACCCCCCACACACTTCCTGCATCCATTGCAATGCAGTGTTGCTGTTTTTCTCTTTAGGTTGTGTTTGGGTTAAGCAGTGATATAAACATGGGGAAAAGGTGATGAATGTACCGATATAGAGAGATATCAAGTTCAGCCTTGTTTTTTGTTTTAAAACAATACTTAGGAGTTAAACTTGTAATGTAGGCTAAGGTCAGTAGTGATGCAAACCGGTCCTGTAAGAAGCGTGTTGAATTAGACTGTATGTGTTTGTGAAGGGCTGAGGACAAGGACCTTCATGCTGAGTAGCTGTTCATATAAGGAGAGTTTCCTTGAACTAGGCAAGTCCTTCTCATTACTTTGGATAGGTTAGGGAAGCATGTGTTATCGAGCTGTTTAATCAAGCGAAACAGCTTCAAATGGGGCAACTAGATTTTCGATAGGTTTGAAATGCTTCTGAGTAACTTCTGAAGAACACCCATAAAAATTTTTTTGAATACTTAGTGATTCTTTTTGATATCCTGAGCTGTAATGTTTTCTTAGAGTAGAACACAGGCAACTAGCAGGTGTTGTTTGAAAAGCTAATGAACTTCAAGGGGGAGGAAAAAGATAAGAAATTATTATCTGAATAAAACTTTCCATCCTTAAAACTATTAGTACAATCATAGATTCAGCTCAACTTGTTCCATGTTCCTTATTCTAGTTACAAATAGTTCTTTTGCCCCAAACTTAAGATGTGGTGGAGTTTGGGGGGAAAAAATAATAATAATAATAATAATAATAATAATAATCCTATAATGAGCATTTCTATTACTTTAAGCTCCGAAAACTGCTTCCGAATTTAAAATGTGGTTGGGACAAACCACCAAGCAAGCTGATGTAGAGATGTCTGACATTCTGTTTTGGAGCTCATTTTCAGGCAAAATGTGTGGTATTTAGCTGATGGTAAGAAGCTGTTCAGACTCCAATCAAGATCGAGGTGTTTACATTTAGAAATAAATGTCACTGGTATTAGTTTTGCTATTTCTGATTCTAGGTTGCCACATGCTATTGTTATATTAACAAATAGCACAGCCAACAAAGTATATTAAGTACGGCAGGAAGTGCTATTAACTGCTCCTGTTGTTATCCATGGAGATGAGTTATAAAAGAAGAGCTCAGCTTGGGTTTTGAAATGGAGAACGCAACTTTGCCGCTCTACTTTCAGCAATCCAAGCCTGTAGGCTGTTACTCTCTTGACTTAGCAGCTTTTTGGGGACTGCAACGCAGCTTGCTAACAAATTCTATTTAAAATGACTGAACCTCATAATAAAGTAATGCTCGTATGCTGTTGCACTGTACAAATGTTCTCTGCAGCCTCCTTCCTGTCCTCCCAAGTCCCTCTGAGGTGAGATGGGTAAAGTCAGTAATGGTCTTCCACAGTACTCTGCCTTTGAATAGCCTCACCAGAGAGGACTCCTATAGTGCTAGTAGAGTACTGAAAAGTTGAGATGGTTCTATTTTGACACTTCTGTAGAATCTGTATGGATATCTTTTCTACATAAACAAAAGGTACCAAAGGGCTGTATTTTCAAGAGGATGCTCATCTGGATGTGAGTGCCCTCAGTTGTTGTCTGCTCTTCCTACAGCTTATTCTGTTTTTACAAATGTTTGTGGAAGAAAAGAGTGGACTGCATGAAGCAAAGTTTGGTGCACTTAAACTGCTGAACTTTCAACTTCTTGAGGTGGAGAGGTGGCACTTAGCTTATCTTGAGTGGACACTTCTGTGGTTCTTCTGTTGTGCTTTAACTGCTTTTAATGGAGTGCTTAGTGATTTGGGCTAAACTTTCTGTATGGGAAAGTCTTCAGAAGCCGAGTCCTGTTATTTGCTTCTGCTTTTAAGCTCAGACCTTCCCATTAGAAATAACTATTCCAAGAGTATTTGTATCTCAAGCTGAGAGTCATTTTCTGGAGATAACTGCTTGGTCTTGTCAGGTGGGGATTCTCAGGGGGTTAGACCAGGAAAGCAGAGACTGATGTTCTCACTGTGTAAGTCATGTTGTGCAACCATTTGGACTAAGAAATAAAAAGAAGCTGGTGGAATAGGCTGTAAATACTGAGCTCCAGCATCACAGTGAGCAGCAGCATGGTCAGAGCCTTCCTCCCTCTCCCATTTGAGTTTTGCTGCATGTTGCTGTCTCATTTCCTGTCTGTTGCCAGAAGCTTTATGGTTTCAAATAGGTGTTCTGAGGACATTCACATAGTGCAGTGAGCTCTCTTTCGTGCAGCAAGTCACTTTCACTGTCACCTGCTCCCGTGTTGCTTTATAGAACCAGTATTTCATATTTACATGCAAATCTAAACAGATTTTTACAGCCTGTTCTTGCATTGTGTGGTACTTAATACAGTTAACTTGGGATTCAGTCAGGATTCCTGTAGTTCATCTAGGAATTGCCAAATTCAGAGACAATAAGTAAACAAGTTGAGTATCCTCATTCCTGTAGTGTTGCAATACCTGTAAATTTCACATTCTGAATCTTATTGGCCTTTTTCCCAGTAAAGAAGTGTCTGTGGGCTTTCCTTAACTGTAATTACATATACTAAGAAGGAATTCAGTGTTCTCCCAAGGCCTTTGGCCTGGATGCAGACAAAGTTCTTATGCTGACACTATAAAGCATCTGTCAGCTGCCCCAGGAAGAGCAAGATAGGTATTATGGTGAAGCTTTTGGTGTTATTTCTTGTTATTTTTTTATCTCTGTTCTGGTAATAAATCATGTGCACAAGTCTTTATATTGTGCATGTTGGATATTATTGAGTAAGCAAAGGTTTCTGCTATTCTATGAAACTAACTCAAAGTGCGCTGTCTAGAAAGGAAGAAGCTTGGCACAGTGTATGTGAAGGGTGTTTATTGTAGAGTATAGAGAGCTTGTTTGTGGAATTATGGATGGTGGAAACAAAGTCGGTGCTTCCACCATCCATCAGTGCCTTGTCCTGAGGTACCACAGCACCAGAGAGAAAGTTGGAACCCAAGCTGAGATACTGAAGTCTTGTTGAGGTTCAGTGGTTCCAGCTGTGCTGGTAAAAATACTGCAGTGTGACTTGTGACTGGTACAGCTATGGCAGTAAGAGCTCTCTAAGTGACCTATGAGCTTATGTTGGCAAAACTCTAATTTTAGTGTAAGAAATTCAGAGATGCTAAGTTATGCCAGTAAATATTATTAGAACCTCCCTTTCCTTAAGTGGACTGTATAGTTCATCGCTTGGCTGCCTCTATGATACTGCCAGTGCCTTTGGGTTATAAATCTTACGCTGCCCAGAGTGGGATGGGATTGCCGAGGGCTCTTTGTCCAGCAGTCTGAAGGCCAGCACAGTATAACCTCACTTCTTGTGCTGATGCAGTGATGCACACATCGTGTGTCTGCTCGGATTGTGAGAAGTGAGGGCAGTATGCTGACAAAACGCTATTTTGGAGAATCGGGTTTTTCTTTCTTCAGGACTGTTGAACTGTTAATTTCTCATCAGTTCAGGTTCTGCTTTGCCATGCCCTTTATTCTAATAGCTGTGATTCACTACCTGTGCTGCAGCCTATTTTGCCAGGTTAAAACAATCGTCTTCGCTCTGTTGTGGTTGTGCCACTGTAGCTAACTCTAGTTGGCTGTTAGCAGTGTTGGGTTACTTGTGAGAGGAAGGGTGTGGAGGAAATGTGATATGGCTTGACAAATGGACTGTAACCCTTTTAGACTGAACCTGCCAGGACATACATGCATAGTCAAGGCCATATGCTGCTTAAAGATTATTTTCTGTATGAAAAGAGAAGGGCATCTGGTGTACATAGCTAGCATAAGGTGGCTTGGGAAGTTGAAGTGTTCCAGGCCTGAGGCTTCGGCCTTTTGGAGTCTTGCCTGGTTTTGGGAGAGCTGGCGTGACTTGAGGCTGTTCTTTAAATGAAAGGGAGAAAATGAGTACTACATTTGTAAAATTAGTTTAAGGAAAATAATCAGAAAATTTTACTCTGAGTACAGGTGGTTGGTATGGTGTTTTTTTTTTTTTCTGGGGGATTAGTAGCTGATAAAAGCAGAATGAAAACATTCTCAGACAAATGGAGGAACTCATAACGTGTTTGAGCACATACTTTAAAGCCTGAATGTGGAAAAACAATCCTGAATACTTGAATATTGACATTAAGTTTCAGCTGATAGCAAAACAAATTCAGACCATGCAGATTTATGTTCATGTTCCATTTGAAGAAATGACCCCAGGTATTATGGCAACAGGAAAACCTAACGGTGATTGGGGTGTGTGTGTCATTAAATGCGGTCTGGAGATACTGAAGGCTTTAATAAAGTCTAGTTTTCTCTGACAGTGTTGTTTGCCATCATGCTGATCAAAGTGCAGTGAAGAGGCTGATCTCAGCATGGTGTGACCAAAGAAGCCCTGGAAGAAGGAGCCATGTTCTCAAAGCTGATTTTTATGTGCATTTTTACAGTCGTCTCCCTTACACTTCTGCAGGCTGAAAACTTTTTATTAACTCAGTTGAAGTTCATCCTATTCTATCCAAGATAGACCTTTTTTCAACTACTCCTCTTTAGTATCTTCAGCGTTTGGAGTAGGTTCAGGCAGTAATGACCTCAGATTGTGTTCCAGAGCTGCTGTGACTTTGGGAACGTGACCCTGGTGCTCAGAGAAGTGGGCATGGAAGGAATCATGTCAGATGTTGTCCTGTGAGGTAAGGGATGAGGTGCATTGGTTTTATTTTAACTCATTGTGAAGTGGGAGAAGGTTGTGGAGGGGGATTGTAAGTGTATTACATGAAGTTGTAGGATTCTGCAACATAACTTTGTGTAAATGAATTATTATATAACAACAAAATACTATGTGAGATTTCAGCAAGCATGGACAGATTCAATACTTAAGGCAACTAATAGTTATTACAGTCAGCTTTATTATCACAACTGAGTTTCTATGATTCAAATCTAAGACTGGATAACACATTCAAAGGAATCACTTCCTGTATATCTTCTGTACTCACGCCTTTCCATTTTCAATCTGCTTCATTCCCTTTTTTTGTTTTCTTTTGTGAAGGGAAAAGAGGGATGGAGCAGTGGTGGAAGGGAAGCAATGTATCTTATTAATCTGATCTAGGTAGATTTTTCAGTAATGTCTTGTAAATGTTAATTCTTAATGATGGCTTCCTACTTCTCCTGAAAACACACCTTTTGGTTGCACAGTCTGTTGGAAATTTCACTTAAGTTTTGTGAAGGCGATTTGTAATGCTCCATTTAACTGGGAAGAGGGGGTAGCCAAAGGGGGAAACCAGTCTGGCTGCAAATTCCGTGTTGGATCTGTTTTGATAGCAAAGGTCAACGTGTACGTTTTCACTTCAAGAGTGTTTGGAACTTGTCTTTGCTAGACCTTTGGAAGAAGCAGTTTGTTAAGCTTCATTGCCTATTGAATGAGATTCTAGTGAGTGGTTAAATGCTTCTTATGTGAACTATGACTCTGTTATGACCTGTTTAAAACTAATTAACGTGACATGCTTACTGAAAACAACTTGCGAGTTTTGACTTTGAACAACAAAAAAAAAAAACTTCAGCAAAGACCGCACTGGTTCAGTTAGACTTTAGTCTATTTCAGAAATTGAGAGCAAATGAAAACAACAGAAAAAACCTCTGCATCAGAAGCGTAACACCAATATTCTCTACTTTCTTTTGTTACTTCATTCATCCTTTTCCCTCAGTTGTAGTCAGTCACAGTGGAAGGCTTTATGTTCTGCTATGGGAGGAATGGCAATAGCATATGTGAAGTTTCAGGGCAGAAGCACATACAGTGCTGCTTCCTAATTCATATCCAAATACAATTCTCATGCATAACCTACAGTCAGAAGGTCACTACTGGAAACAACTCAGTATTACATCAATGTTTTGTACTGCTGCGTTTATGATGTGATTTCTCTGAAAAGGGGTTAGTTAGTCATGCTTGCTCCGAAGCTGAGAGTCTGAGAGTTGTGCTTGACTGACTGAAACATATGATTAGAAGTATCCCCATTAAGTACTGAATAAGTATCCTATGGAAGTTCAGGAGACTTTGTACTTTTCAGAACATTTGGTGGATGGATCACGAATAAGACTTTCCCCTGTCCCCCAACCTTGTCATTATCAAAGAAGGTAGAAAAGAGGAGAAATACACATAAGACATCATATAATGCCACTGGTTAGAGTATACTGTCCTTCAGTTGAACAAAGATTATTCTAAAGATTATTCAAATATCATGTCTAGTGGTTAGAAGACATTTGATTTCAAGCAAGAAGTAAATGCAATGTTATTAGTAGACTTGAAGTCACAGATGGCACAGTTTGATTTATTATTTTGAATTACATATCAGCTTATTTCTTACAGTGATCAGTTTTACAAGCTGTGCATGAGTGGTATGGAAATTGATACCTGCAGTTTTTTTTATATAAATGGCACTATTTCTTTTTTACCTACCGAGAGTGTGAAAATTACTTGTAGGATCAAAATCCAGTGTGTCTAGAGTTGTCTTTTCCCATTAAAGTCTATTTAGGTCATAAAATTTATAATAGTTTCCAGTGAAGGTCCTATGGTTTTCCTAACTCATCTGTCTGAAATAGAGTATTAGAGTCCGTTCTGATCATTAGGGCAGCCTCTGCTTGTCAACTGTTCTATGTTCTGGAATGTGCAACTTGTACTGCCAAAAAGTAATCTGATTTTCTGTAGCTGGCTGGCAAAGTCTGAAGCCCCCGGAGCTGAAAATTTGAAAAACTGAGGGGCTGAACATAACAATTGAGTTATATCTCAGTATAACATTTGAAATGTTCTTCAAAGAATTGAGTGTAAGTTTGGAAAAAGTAAAGGTATTTTCTTGGTGATGGGTTCGAACATGCTTGTAGGAGTTTCCTTATGTTCATCTATTCAGGCTTTTTTTGCTTATTGCCCTCTTCCTTTTCCAAAGGAAAGGTTGGCAGTAAGATTTCTGCAGTGGGCATCTCCCTCCAGCTACCCACATTTGTAGTTGTAGCAGTACTTCCCAAAAGCCAATGAGGTTCATGCTTTCTTAGAAAATAGCTTGTATGTATTGGTTTTTTTTAGTGTTGTTGTAGAGCTAAGCTGTATCTTAATTAAGAGTGCTGCTTTTACCAGGCCAGCACTGAGCTGCAGCTGTCACTGTTACTGACTGCTATGCTGTGGTGTGACACTCCTGAACAACAGAAATACAGTTACCGGAGGTTCTTGCAGGCCTCTTCTTGAGTTTTCTATCTTCCAGTCTCTTTTGGATGATAGTGTTGCATTCTTTTTGCTGCACCTTTGCGTGTGTGTAGGTAGGGGTTTGGTGACTCCTCTGTGCCTTTTGGGAACTTCTGTGTTAGACACCAACAGCAGAGACAGCTGGCTGACTGCTCATGTGTTCCTCAGCAGGCAGATGGAGCAAAAAGCATGACAGTCTTTTTGGCACTGTTTCAGCTACACTTGCCCTCTGCACAAAGGACTTTTGTATTTTCCATTGCACTGAGGATCCTTGTATAGCAAAATAAATCATGCCAGGAAAATTAAGTATATGGGGTACTTGTACTCTTTGTGACTTCCTGCTGTCGTGGTCCTACTATGTTTGTGATTGACTTCATGCTGAATCTTTTGCTCTCTCCCAGGGAATATTGCTATGGCTCATCTTCGTCTTACAGCAAAACATGCGAGCTTTGGGGAGCCCAAAGCTCCAGAATCCTCAAGAGCTATGAACAAAACCATTCAAAGCATCCAAGGATTTGGGGGGAAGGGGTGGAGGAGGAAATTTATTTATAAGACTGAATATCAACACAGGGAGATAATCTTTGTTAGATACCAACCTGTTAGGTAGGTTAGCAGAACACGATAGCATGTAAATTTCTGAAGAAGGTTGTGGCTTTTTTTGCTCGTTTTATTTTTTTTCCTCTCCTGGTTCCACCGTCCTTTAAACTGTGAACATTTACCTTGTTTGCCTGACAATTTTAACCAAAGGTAGCTTATGGTAGTTTGTGTGTGCATGTTTATATTTTTTAATCACTTAAATCTGTGGCTTAGTTCCTAGGTATACAAGAAGTGGAGTGTTATGGGTGGGGGGGCTGGGGAGTGGGAAACAACAGAGGGGTAGGTAGAGAAGTCCCAGAATACTTCTGACGTTATGTGTGAATTAGGTACATGAGGCAATTTGTTAGATGTTATAAGCATTTTGGTGGATCTGCTGCATCCATTTTCTGTTGCAAACTTTAGAGGGACCACTGGCTGCCCACCTTGCTGAAAGTGTGCTGCTTCAGTGCAGGGATGCCTGAATGCTGGGCTGTATCCAGACCCACTTCTGCGCTTGCTGAGTTACGCTATTTCCTGAAGAAACAGACTTATTTAAAGCTTCATAGGAGGCCATGAATGAGGAATCCGGAAACAATTAAACTTTTATCTTTTTGTATGGTAACTACATCTTTCTCTTGGAATTCATCTAAATGAACTCGCTGGAGGAAGAATTTTAACTTAGGAACTTCTGGCTGGCTGGCGCAGACCACCACTTTCAAAGGACTCATGTTAATTTGTTTGTTTCTTTGTTTCTATCCAATTTTGTATTTTTCAGCAGAGGGAAACTGAACTGACCAACTGACATCTGAGGACTTTATATGTTATGCCTCTGTATGGACCTGCATGTGGTAGGGCTGTGTGAATCTGTCTAGGAAGGGCTGGTTTTGCTTTCATCCGCTTGTGCATTCCTCTGGGCTACTTGTAGTCATTTAGGCTGGCTGGGTTCTGGCTGCCTGTCATAAGCTCCTGAGGAAATGTTCCCATTGCTTGTTAGCCTCTGTTTTGGACAGAAACCATCTATACCTGAGTTGAGGTTTACAGTGGTTTACAGCACTATTTCAAATGCACTAAGCAGAGCGGCCCTTGCCTCTTGAGCAAGATACATGGATATGATACGTGATGGTAGTGGCCGTGTCTTAAGAAAATTTAAGTTACCTTTGTTCTCAGGCTGAAAGAAATAAGTTACCCTTTTGGTGTTAGAAAGGGTGATTCATACATTAGTTGTCATTGAAGAGTGAAAAATGCTATAGTTCAAGGAAGAAATATGCCATGGCCACAGTTTTGTAAAGGCAACAAATATAATACATAACCAAATCACATGGAGAACCTAAAGTAGGCTTTCTTCCTGTTTTATAATCCTGACTCGGGAGCTCAAGGATGAGCTTTCTTTTAACACAGTCATAACCAACCAATCTCTGAATAACCTTCATCTATGTGGTCAGAGAAATGAATGCCTATCTTGTATTACTCCCTCCAAGGATTTCACAAGGTGCAGAAGTTGAACTCAGTTAGGAAGTTAGGCTTTTTCTGGCTAACCACTTCAATATTCCCACACTGAATCTCACTATTGTTTCTTATAGTCATTTTCCCCTCTTTTTTACTTTCTTTTTTTTTTCCTGTCTCAGTGTGTGAGTGTGGGTAAAGGAGTTGCTGACAAAGTGAAACCAGTGACTGCTGTTAACCTTGCTGGCACTGTCTAATTTGAAGAAGTTAAAGGTTTGGTGTGTATCCTTTTCATAATAAACAGTCATGGTTTCCTCTCAAATTACATACTTGTTCTTCTTTGCTGTCCTGACAGAACAGTAGGAAGGAAAAAAATGATCTGACCTATTAAGCAAAAATAAACCTCATCCTCTGCTTCATATTTCTTAATACTTTTGAATCTTGTGATGTAACCGGATTCAGAGTAGTGCGGGTAAGTTTTGTGTCAACTCAATCAATGATTGGAGTCTTTCTCTTCAGAATAATTTTTCAGCAAAATGGTAGGGTTGCTTGATAGTGACCAAGGAGTGTTTTTTATTTTGCCTTCACCTTACACAGAGTAATTCCCAATTAACGTGCCTTCAGATACAACTCTATTGTAGTTATTTATGTGGTTCACAACTCTGAGTATTGCCAGCAACACCCAAAGTCCATACAGTAGGCAGCTGTTGGGCATTAGATCGCTGCAACTCATGTGTGCCTTCATGGCAATATGCTTTCTGCATTCAGCTGTCTAATTTTTAGGATATTACTGCTTTTGACTGCAGTGACTGTGATCTTTAAAGGTACCAAATAGGTAAATGTGGACTTGCTTCTAGTTTTGTTGGTACACAGAGATGGGTACTGGCTTCTTGCATCACAGTAGATGACTGAGGAAGTTCCATGCGGTCTGCTTAAGGTCAAATTTAAAGACTTCCCCAGAATTGCATGGAGTTCTTCTGAGGCTTGACCCAAAGGTTTAATTTAGTGCTAGCGTGTCTTTCTGCTAATGTGCATTTAGTATCATCGTTGATAGCTCACTGCTCTTGGCTATGGCAGTTGCTTTGTGGGTTATGACAGTAACTAGTACTGTGCAATTTTAAGAAACACGATGGAGCAAGTGGCTTTCTATGAAGTCCCTGAAACTTTTGAGCAGTGCTCATCTCCTGTTAACTTTTACAGTTTCTGGTGTCAAACACCTTTGAGGTAAATACAGGATTGGGAATTTAAAAATAGCTTTTGGTGCACTGTGTTTTCCAGGCTACCGCAATTCCTTCTCAGGGTATGGGTATCCCAGCCAGTGATTCAGAGCACGGTTGGATGTGTTACAACTTGAATCTGCTTAAGGAAGCATGTGTAAAAGGCAGTAGACTCCTCTGTGGTTGTAGAGAGAAAATGCTAGCTGCATACAGTAAATGTATGGTTAACTTCAATGGGAGCTGTCATAAATTGATGGGGAAATTGAAGCATGCAGTTGCTGGTTTAAAGATGGTGATGGACTGGGTCCATTGCAAGCATTCCCTCTAGCAGAGCCATTTTAAAATTTGATTATAATTATTTTTAGCTCTTTGCCAAGACTGCTCTTAATTCATTTTGTTGACCTAAATAAAACAAAGGCTAAAGCAGTTGAGGAAAGTTTTTACCAAATGAAATGCAAGAAACACAAAGTAGGAATTTGAACAATAGCTTTTACCAGTATCAAATCCAGCTGTGACATGGTAGATGTGTGCTGCTACAAGCATGTGAGCTAGCAGGGCTCACATCAGCTACCTGCAGCTTCAGAAGAGAAGCTGAGGAACTTACGTTCATGTTCGAGTAAACCCAGAGGTGGAGGGCATTTCTGAAAGTTTTGTTGATGTCTTAAAGAAGTACTGTGAAACTCCAGAGTAATGTTCTTGATGGAGAAGATCAGTGTGTTGCAGACCTAACCAGAAGTGGTTCCATTAGTAACTGTAGGGCCGTGGTTCTAATTTAAATTCAGTTTTTAGTAGCAAAAGAATACTTTATGATAGTACAAGTTGTAGAAGTTCCTGAATGAAATAAATTTGACTTGGAATGGCAATTTTTATCAGTATAATTAAGGTTTTTATAGTACTAATATATCTAAATTGCACCTGTCAGTCTTTTCAACTAGACCTTAGCAAGACCACTTCCAGAAATGCTCTGGTTTGAGCAATGTGATAATGGGCAACTGCAGAAACGTGTGAACATTCGTGTATCTGTTTGTATTGTAACCTTCTCACACTGTGCAGGACAACAAATAATGACAGCATACTCAAACTACTGAAATAATACTGAACAAATGTAGGTACTTGTACTTACAGCTCTATAGCTGCTAGGCTTGATAGTGCATGTGAAGGTCATTAAAAGCTGAGCAGTGGAGTACTTCTGAAAGTTGAAGGAATAATCAGCTTATGCGAGTTCTTCGAGCCTCGTAGTTTGTCAAGTTTTCAAGTACCATAGTAAGGCACTTCAGTAGGTGAAAGAAGCACTCCTCCACAGTGGACTGTGCAGTCTGATGGCAGAACTGTGCTCATGTGCTGTGCTGCTCGCACCAGTACCAGTGGAGATCCCCTGCACTGCTGCATCTTCCAGCTCCTGTGTGTCCTTCAGACTCTTGCTCATGGCAGCAGTCTTCAAGGAAGCTTCATGGTTAATTCATGGCTTAGTATGATTTTCTGTTAGCGGAAGTTGCTGTAGTGCTTGGGAGTCTGCTTTTGAAATTCCAGGTGAAAGGAAACCCAAGGAGCAGCAGGCTGTTAAGAGAAGGGGCATGCACTTGGTTGCCTGTGTAGGATGGAGTGGAGCCATGTGGCTGGCCGTGTGTGCCCTTGTTCTGGGAGCGTATGGGGGCTTCAGCACCAGTTACACCAGTCTGTCCTAACATACTGGAAGATCCCTGTCAATCTACTGGGAAGACTGGCCTGCTATTAAAACTGCATTCTGTATTTCTTACAGTATTCCTCAAGGAAAATTCAAAGCAGGAGGGGCCTGACTTGAAGCCATATTGATGAGGCTGCAATTCTATTGTAGGGATTCTGTTAAAAGAAAGACCTCCCAGCAATACTAAAGCAGCTCTTGCTGTCCTTGCTTCCTTTCAGTGGTCCAAGACCATGAAGATCAGCCCCTGTAGCTGAAAATACTGTGATGCCATTAGACCTTTGCTGACCAAGGTGTGTGTGTTTTACTCCAAACTGGAAGTGAGAGAAATCTCCGACTCGGTGTGTAGAAGTGTAACACCATAGGTGATCCATCTCTCCTAATTTAGATGAAATTGGTATGAGAGGGTAGAATGAAGATTGATAAATAAAATAGGATATTGGACTTCAGACTGGTGTTTGACTTTTTTTTTTAACTGCAACCCAACTATAACGTCAGTGTTTTGTTTTGAAAATGGTAATGGTGTTTCCATAAAACTGATTGTGGATGCTGTGTAAAAATCCCTTCACATGAGTTAATATTTGTCCAAACACCACCTGTGATGTTTCTCTTGGTATGGGTGTCTATGCATATTTAACCTGATATGCCCATTTGTGTATTTAGTTAATATCTTGATGGCTGTTTCCAAGTTGCCTTCACGGAGGCACTAGGAATTAAAGTTATAGGAGATGACCCTTCCAAAATTAATCTTCTCAGAATAGAATTTTGATCTTGAAGTAGTAATGTTCATTGCTATCTAACTTTATTCACCAAAGCTAAATATACAGTGTTTGGGGAGGCTGCTAATGTTTGAGGGGAGTATTTCTTATAGGGTTATTCATGTAATGTTTGCTTTCTCTCAGTGTTTGTCGGAAATCTTTTGACTTTAAGTAACCTACACTTGTATCTGTAACCATTTAGCTTTTTTTCCTGTGTTGCCTTGAAAAGTGCCGCACTTTAGTGTCACTTTGCAGTTCTGAGCACGTTTAGGAGAACTGTCTCTTTCCTGCCTACTTCAGGAATTCTCTTAAAGAGACAGCCCTCCTTGCAGAGGGAAGTGCACAACTATACATATTCATAGCAGATAGTGGTTGCAAATCAGGTCCCTGAAGAACGTATCACCAGCTGCAAAAGGTGTTTGTATTTTAGGGCAGAAGACAGAAGCTCAGAGCAGCACATGCTTCGCTACCTCAGTATCCTTCCTGAGCTCTTATGCCTGCTATATACAAGCAAGAGGCAAGTGTCCTTGCACTTCTCTTACCTGAATGGTGAAATTAGGTAAGGCTAAAATTACTTGAAACAATATTAAAAAAAAAAAAGTATGGCTTTTATGACTGTAACAGACTATATCTTAAATTTTATGTGGATTGCTTTATTTTCCGTGGGGCTTATTGTTCAGGTGATAAAGCACAACCTGAGGCAAATATTTCAACTGCACAAGCATTTCATATAATAGTTTGCCCCATGTCTTCTGAAATTACTCCTTCTGAATTTGGGTTTTGATGAGTGGTTTTCTTCTCACCAGTTTGTCACTCTCCTTCATTAGTCTTCAGTTATCTCTGTTGTAGTCCTTCCTCAAATGTATGCCCGTGCTTCTTTCAAATTTCTGTTCACCTGCAACGTTTTCAGTTCATGTATCTCTGATGAGCAGCTGCCCCAAACAGATTTTTAGAAGAACACTTAAGAGGTAAGCTTAAAGAAGCAGAAGTGCTTACAGTTAAATAGTTTAGCTCAGAATGAAGAAGGAAACTGAAAGAAAGCAAGGACAGGTGGCACGTGTTCTGATTTTTCTAGCTTCCCATTCTTCCTGTTAAGGGACACAAACAGTTTATCTAATGTAAGAGTTAATGCAGAGTTAATTGCTGAATGCTTTTTTCCTCCTCTGCCTGTTACCAGTGCAAACCCATAGTGCATGAAGCTGCTGGGCCAAGTGAAAGCACTGTCTTTCATTTCCACAAACATCTTCCTTTATGGCACGCAGTTGCATACAACAGCTATTCCTCTGAGCTTGTGGTACAGGTGTGAATGAGTGATTTTTAGTCTGTACTGTCCATGTTTGCTGTTTGGTAGTATGAGGAGATAGAAATAAAATCCTTTCAGACTGAGTAGTACGTGTGAGTGTAAGCTCACAGCCCTTGCCCTATCCTCCAGTTCCTTTTTTGCTTCTCCCTCTCAGTGGGTAGAGCAGCAGCAGGGAGGAGGAAGCTGGACGTGCCTCTGTTTAACCAGTTACAGAATGTCCTCGCTAACTATTTAAAGAGGCTGTACTCTTGTTAGGCTCATGCAGGCGTTGGTGCTGATGGAAACTGCTGCATCACGCTTCCCGCCCCGCACTGCCTGCGGCAGCAGTCCAGGGCTTTTGCTGTGTAATGGCTGCTGCTGCTGCAGGACTTCCCCAGGACCAGGTTGCTGCAGAACTGGTGGCTGCTGGCTGGGAATGGAGCAAAAAGGCAGTTTGAATACATGCTATTCTGGATTATCTGAAATTCACACTGCCAGTCATATGTAATGAATCTCAGAAAGCCTGTTTATTTTTAGTTAAACTTGTTAATAACTTGTTTGTAGCAGATCCCTCATCCTATGGAACAGGTGGGGAGGCTTTTATTGCTCTTGTCTGGTATATAGAATTATTTAAAATGTGTAAATTTGCAGAAAGCAAGCTATGTTCTAACATCACTGTTAATAAGGAAACAATTTTATATTGTGCTTCTGTGGCTTATAGTTGAAAATACCTGATGGTAATAAACAAGAATATTTGGCTGAAGTTTTGTACACTAAGTAAAGCGTCTCTATAATGCTATTGTCATACCGAGGTTAGAAAGCATGCAGAAATAAAGCTGTTCCAAGTCCAGAGCAGTGATGGCATTAATTCCTATTACTCTACTCAGCAGAACAACAATAAACCCTGCCAATCCCTCTGCTTGGGAGGGACAGGAGGGTGGGGAGGAATGTCAGCCTGTGAGCATATCTTTCCAGTCCTGTTTGTTATATTTATTCAGCCTGCTAAGAAATGCAAAGTGAGTCCATAGGAAAGAGAAATAGGTTGCTTTTGTTGCTTTGTGCTACTATGTAATGTTAAGTTACTCAGAAGCAGGCCAGCAAGCTAACTTTTGTGTTTTATGGTCCTGAAGACTCTTTGTATTGAATATTGAACGCTTAAACCAAACAGCTGCATCTAAAGCTCTAATCCCACCTCAGCATTGGTTTCATGGCCTCTCCTTTTTGCCCAGATAGCAGCCTTCGTTGGTAACCTGACAACTTTCTAAAAAGATTAGAACCAGGGTTGGTGCAGGTTAAAAGCTCTCGGTGACTTGGCTAGGGAGGACAATCTGAAAAAGAACAGGGTGGTCGTTATGATATGCCCCCAACTTCTTCTTCCTTTTGACTCCTTCTGTCTGCGTCTTCTGACCACAGATGGATTTCTCTGCACTGGGGACAGCATGGCAGCAGCAGCACACTGGTTAGTGAGGACGGACCTGCCTTGTCTGCTGCTGCCATACGAATAGCAGGCAGTGCATCTCGCTGGGAGCAGTAAGTGCTCAGTGAGCTAAGCGTGCAGCCAGGAGTGTTTGTTCCAGAAGCAATCGAGGAGGAGCAGTGCCCCGCCTCCCCGCAAGTTCTGCTTTGCAGGGTGTGTAACTCAAGCGTAACCAGCGCGTCCTCATCTCCTACGTCTCTACTGCTAAGCTGCAAGCCTGCAGTTTTGGATCGTAGTGCAAGGTGTTATTCTTGCCTTCCTCACAAAGCGATTTGTGACCAAGGGCCGCATGCTTTTTCCAGTCACATAATTCACCAAATGTAGGCAGGTGTACACGCTCATTCACACTCTCGTAAGAAGTGCACAGTATTTCAAAGAAACCTCCAAGTGAAGCTATTGCGAACTGAGACTCCAGGAGACTGTTTTCTGTCTTAGAGAGCAAAAAACCTAAGTAGGGAGTGCATAGATAGAGCGGTGTTACTGAACGTGAGATATTTCTAAAGTTCATACACAAATGTAATAAATAGCAATACCAGCAGGATTACGTGTGCCACTGGAACTGAGCAGTGTGGGAGGGTGTGTGCTCCTGTGTGCATCATGTTGCTTTGCTGAGAAGGGCTCTGCTGGTTCCTGGATTGGCTTCTGAGGGGCCAGTCATGCCACCTGTCAGTCAGTGCAGGGCTTTCTGCTGCAAACTGCCAGTGTAATTTTTCTTGATTTTTTCCATTTGTTTGCTTCGCTTGTGATATTTCGTAAGGGAATATCAGTTTTCCCTGAAAATGATTTCATAACACAGCTGTCCAAAAAGGAGCAGCAAAGCAGTTGTTTTTTGCCGTCTCTCTGTGGCTGAGGTCCCTGTGAATGAGGTTTGTGTGTACCCTGGGGGCTGTTCAGTGCACAGCTTCTTTGCCCCGGGTCTGTGTGCATCTCATTGGCGTGAGTTGAAATCGTGCTGTGCTGCTTGCAGGCCTTCCTGCAGCTGTTGGCAGCTCCGTGCTCTAAGAACCAGAGTACACCAGGACTTTCAGAAGTGGGAGCTAGAAGCAACAAAGTGCAGGTCTTGAATCTTTATGCTCAGTGGTGTTTTTGGTATTTTGAACTAAGAACAGCTTTAGACTGAGAAGTCTGTTAACAGTGCCAAAATTATCAGTTTGGCCGTGTTTAGCTTCAGTGTTAATGCTCTTGCAACTGTCTAGACTTAGGCATCATAAATCAATAGAATCTCACCTGTTCCTTTCTGGAAGAAACATGCCAGGAGGCTTCCAGCTGTGCTGGGTAGCAGGTACAGGAGGAGTCATGCTTTTGAAAGTGCTCCCTGCCATCAGCTGCCTGCGGGGAGCAGGACTGGCAGCAGGGTTCTGGCAGGGTGTGCAGGGAGGTACCAAACCCCTGCTTTACCACTTGTTCTGAGAGAGACGCTGCATGGATTTTTACTTACTATTTTAAGCTCTCCTGCATATACATATTCCATACAGAGTTCCTTCTGGCATTGTACAGAGAAAGCAATACTTAGTGTTTTCTGTTCTTTTTGTGATAGGAAAATTACTGAGGGATAGGCTTATGTGAAGGGATAGCATTTGGGGGTGTAATTTAGAAGGTAGTGCTTTACTAGTCTTTTAACTCTATAATGAGCATCTTCACATTCTAAGTTGTGCTACCCTAATTTCTACTTTAATCCCTAGGTAAATCTTTCAGCTTCATTATGAATTTTCTTACAGGTGTAAATTAACGACAGTGAACTTGATGGAGGCAGTAATACCTGACACAGAGCTTGGGAAGAAGAAATAAAACTGGGATAGACACTAAGCAGTGCTGCTTGCTGTCTAAGAACAGCTGAAGCGTAACACTGTTTCTTTGCTTGTTCCACTGTAAGGGAAGATGTTGTTCTCCCTCCTGTTGATCAGACCATCTTGTCCAATGCGGGTGTGATGTAAGGGCATGCAGACAGTCATCTCTGTGTGGATGGGAGCTTCAGCTGCAGAAGTGTGGCAGGAACTTCCTCTGCTGAATCACTGCTGACTCTGGGTGTCTGCTTTCAGGTATCCCAGCAGGAGATGTGGAAGTCCTATACAGCAAAGAGCTAGGCCACGTTAATTTACTGTGAAGTACTCAGGCTGTCCAGGCAGCAAACTCCTACTTATTTTCTGCTCCTTCAGAATACAGTTTTGAAGACTTTTCTAAAAATACTGCTTTTCAAGACATGCAGACTTCTCTGTAGTAGAAGATTTTTTTTTAATGCATCTTCTTGAATATGTTGATATATACTTTCTTGTACTTGCGAAGTTCGAAGCCATTTCTTAGCTACAGGGAGAACTTGGCAATGCGTTTGAAAGAGTTTTATACTCATATCCTTTGTGAGTACTGTAGGCACACTAAAGATTAAAACCAAAATATCTCCCACATCAGTTCTTAAGTAGAGGGGATTTCTGTAAACAGTTTTTTGACCTTTAAAAGGTGTGGTCTTAGCTGTGCTAACGATTGATTGTGGAGATGAGTATGGGCCATGGGGAGAGAGCGTATCTCCGTGGGCAGGGCTGTGGCACTGTTAACATCCTGCTCACATGCAGAGGAAGGATTTGGGTCCTTGTTGTTAGTCAACAGCTTGCTGGGACGTTATTATTCTAAATGCTGTCTGGCATGTGTTCAGATTTTCTTTTAATTTGCTTTAGCACAAGTTATGTTTATTGTTCTGAGGTACTTCAAAAATAAAAAAAAATTCTGCTCTGATTCTAAAGGAAGTTTTAAGCTGTTTCCAAGAGTGACTGTATGGAACTGTTTTGTCTTGACCTATTTACAGGATTGTATAGAAATACATACGCAAGTGTTTCCTCAGCCTATGTGAACTTTGCCACTGTACGTGCTTGTATCTGTCCTAGAGCTGCTTTCTGTGAACGTCACTCTGCGTCTTCTGTCTTTCTCTTGTTGGTCCATCTCACTGTGTGCTGAGTGAACTCTTTGATGTTTGGGTTGCTCTGAAAATAATGCCTCCTATTTCCTTGTGTTGCCACATGGTGTCAGAGGTGGATGTTGCTGGTATGGCAGTAGAGGTGGAACCTTCCCACCAACATTCCATTACATTTTGTTCCCCCTCTGCTGTCATCTGTCACACAGTGGTCTGACAAAGTGGACTCTGACATGACAGTGTGTGTAAAGCAAAGGTGTGTCATTGAATTCCTCCAGGTGAAAAAATTGCGCTCACTGATGTTCATCAGCACTTCCTGAACACGGATGGAGACCAAGCAGTGGAGGTGAGCACAGTGAGGCAGTGGGTGATATGTTTCAGCAGTGGTGACAGTGGGTCACTTCTGCTGGTGCAGATTTTGACAAGCATGGCATACAGGCTCTTGTTCATTGGTGGTGAAATTGCTTATCTTATGGTGGTGACTGTGTTTAAAAAAAAAAAAAATAATAATAATAATAATAAAATGTTTTATAGCTGAAAATTTGCTCTATTAAATAGTGTGATTGTAGTCTTTGTATCTGCTGTAGTTTCCATGGAAATAAATAAGAAGCATTATTTTTGGAGCAACCAACTTATATATATTAAAAAAAAAAAATAAATAAAAGCCGTCTAAGTCCTTCAGCTTCTTGGGAACATGCCTGCTGTTGTTTGTATAATGCAGCTTTGGGAGCAAGGCTCTTGAGGCCATTACCCAGTACCTCACAGAGTGACACGCAGGGCTTCCACTGTCACAAGCAGTAAGTCCTATGCTATAGGTGTCACAGGTGATGGCTCTATGCTTTCTCTGAATTTCTATAACACTTATAAAGATTGCAGTTGAGGGTTCTGCACCTAAAACCCTGCAGACAGTTTGCTTTAAAATACTTTGCATATTCTCTTTTCCTATGAATTGTTGCTTGCTATGTGTTATAGACACCAAACATAGAATCTTGTAGAATGAAAAAATATTTTTGCATGCACATTGTACTTAGCTTTTAATAGTCACATACCTATGTGGAGTTAGAGTAGATTTTATTCTAATTAAATGCTGTCCTACATTTTTATTATTAAAGACAAGTAAAGTATTTGGGTACGTGTTACACTTCAGTCTGTTTCAGTGACCTACATCCTTCCTTCATGCACACTTCTGCAGAAACTGCAGGAACTTAAATAAGGCAGTTCAAAGAAAATTAGAAAGGTCAAACAAAAAGGAGCGTATCAGACATCGTAGGTAAAGAATGCTGGCTCATTGAAAATCCCATTAGGCATTTGTGAAGGTGTAGATATCACTGTAGCACATAAATGGTTTTTAGTCCTCTTAGCCAAAAGCATTTCTTCTTAAAGAATTATTTACTTTTCCTATTCTTTCTTCTTCCTTCCGTTCCCTTTCTAATGCTGCTCCAAATGTCTGGGTGCAAAATAGTTTTCTATTATTAACTTATTTTTTAAACCTTGATAAAAAAACATCATTAAAAATGCAGTTACTAGTTGAAATTCTAGCAAAAGATCTTATTGTTCCTTACATGCAAGCTGCAGGGAAAAACCCCACAAAACAGGATCTACACAATCATTCTTTCTTCTTTTCCTTCTCTTCGTTCAAATTCAGCAAAAACAAATCCTGAGAGTGATCAACTTCACTTTTAACTGCATTGTTTTTATTTCCTTCTTGCTTTCAGATTAAAGGTGAAAAGTAACTTTGCACTGTTATGGTATAGTGATGGCTTCCAAGTATTTAATTAGGAATCAACAGCATTCAGGAAACTGTTGTCTAAGGGTCTAGATGTTCATGGCAGTAAGTATTACTAAATACGACTTATTTATGGATGTAAATAGGTATCGAAATGTATTATAGTAGTAAAGCTATTGCAAAGTTGGGGCATATATTGCAAGCATGTTCTGGTACGATAATGCAATTATATGGTTAGGAAATGAAAATCAAATGTACATGTGGAGGAAGAATAGGTAACAAATTTATGTTTAAGAAATTTACCACATCAATAGTTTGTGAATTTTTGGAGCTGTGTTTGAAGACTGCATTGTAAACTTGAATAAAGATGAGTCTACCTGTAAAATGAAGAAAATAAATAAACTAAAAGAAATAACTCTTTATAAAGGTATGAAGAAAAAGCCATTAGTTGCCAGATCCTTCAAAAGCAAATGTACTCTTAAAACAAACTTGATAAACGTCAGGCAGCCTCAGAACATTTTTTTATCCTCTCTAAAGCTACACTCTGATTTCTGTGGCTGGAGAGCATCCGTAGTTTCTGCTGAAGTTGATGTAGCTACCAGTGTTTATCATCAAGCACGACTGGCTTCCTTATTTAATAACTTAGCTGCAAGTCTACAGGAGTCGTCTTTTAACCAGTATGAAATTTAGAAATGCCCTAATTGAAAACACACACTTCAGAAAGGGGGGGGAAGGAGGGAAGTAGTGTGATTTGGCAGAATTAAGGCCACTTGAAAGATCTAATCTAATAATGTTCTGCTAACCTTTTCACTAGATAATGAAGAAAACAATTTTCTTCACTTGGAAATCATATTACTGTTTTTGGTATGATAAACGTTTCCGGCTCCTAATATGGGACTGCTGAATACTGGTAGTTCTGATGAGGTATAAGGAGGTTAGTGAATACAGAAATTTCCTCCTTATTTATATGTTTGTACGGCTCTTGAAAATTACTTCTCTTTCAGAGTTCAGCACAGTATTCAGGCCTTTGTGATCCACATCACATACTTAAAAAGGTGATATTCAGAGTTTCCTTGATTTAACGATATCTTTTTTAAATGAACACAAATACTTTATTATACTACTTTAGAGTATATGGCTCTGAAATTTAAATGTAAATAGCTTTAATTTTAGCGTCTATTTGACTTAAAATTGCTTTGATTTGGGTGAGTTGTTTCTTGTTGTATTTTTTTTTAATATAAATACTCCCTTCAAATTTTACCGCAGAGCTTGAAGAAACCAAAGAAAATAAATGCTTGAGTAACAAAATCTGAAGACAGAGTTATTTGGAAATTATGGTTATTAATTTCTTTAATAAAAATTGGCAGGCTTATTTCAGTTTTAATCTGTGAGTGCTGTTGAGACACCTACAAGTACTTCTTGTTTTATGACTGAGGCTGTCACAAAGAGTTTTTGTTTAATATAGCTGTCAGCTGTCCCTAAAGAATATCTTTTATGTGTACATGGAAGGCTCACGTGTGTAACTTCTGAAACGAAGGCTAGCTATAGTTGCCTATCTTGGTAGGAGACGTGATTTTAAAGGAAATCAAATAAGTCGATCAAAACATCGGAGTTTCTCCATTCTTACGTTTTCAGTGCTTTTGTTAAGAGTAAATTCCTAACACCCAAATTCAATTTGCTTTTGGAAGGAATGTTTAAACATCATTGTGATCTCAAAGAGAAAAATCTTTCAGCAGTCTTATTCTAGCATAGTGTGGGGAGGAATTACTGCTTATTTAATTAGGTACTTGCAGCAGAGAAAGCATACTTGTAAGCTGCGGAAGTGTGTAAATAAAGCAGTGATTGCTGAAGGGGGTGCTGGAGCTTTCTGTGCAGGCTGCTATCTGACGTGCAATTGTAACTGTATGCACAAATCACTGGCACCATTGAACTTTGTTGTCCCTTCAAGGTCACAATAAAATCATTTGCCCATAGAGATTTTATATCTGTACTATGCATAAATACAATTTGAATGCTCTAAAACTACCTTACTTAAATTACAGTATTTCTGGAATCTAACGGTCTTGCAGACATCCAATCCTTTTTCTAGAGAAGGCAGCGGTAAGTTGGTACAAGAAGTTGTCGATATTCCTGTACCCGTCTGATGCTTTCAACGTTAGGCTGCAGTAAGCACCATAGGCCAGTTTGCTGGGGGGCTGCGGGGAGAACAGGCTTGTCCTGAGCAGTGTGCTGAACTGGAGTTAGTATTTTAAGTGCTGCTATTGAAGATCTTCTCCAGCAGTGGTCACACTGAGCTCCAGTCCTGCAGAGGTTCTAAAACTGTAGAACAAATCCTTTTTACTGTGTTAAAGTCTTCCCCAAAGGAGAAATCTGTAAGGATATTCCTTAAATACCATACAGAATTAAAAGAGCCATAAGTGGGGTGCGTTTTCTGAGCCTCAGAATCTTCATGTGACCTGCAAGTGCTTGACTTCTGTGAAAGACTAAAACACAGGTGTACCTGATTAGGTGGTGCAATAAATGGAAGTACAGGAACAGAAACATCCCCTTCTTTGATAAAGTTGAAATGGTGCCCAGGGTAGGGAGTAGAAAGAATCTTAGGTTCTGGCAAGCATGCTTTAAAAGCTCAGGAGATGAAGCAAAAAAAAAAAAAAAATACTGGGGAACAATTTGCAAGGTATGTGAAAATTAAGTAAAAAATGGAAACTAACAATACGGTGGTTCTTAATACATGGATAAAAAAAAATGGGTACCTGTCTCATCTTTAAAGTACTAAAATCTAGCAAGAAGAAAACCCATTTCTCCATGGCTCTGCTAAGAAATGAAGGAACAGAAGCAGGTGCTCTAGCAGCTGCATCAAGAAAATAAATGTAGAAATTCTGTTAAAAATAGTTTTATCTTCTTATAGGTTAGGTACTGTTTTAAGCAAGATGTGTAGGAAAAGCAGAACTGTAGTTTAAAAAAGATGGAGTGTGAATCTGAAAAGTTAAAATGCCGAACAGATACAGAAAAGCAGAATGAAGAATGGGGAGTTAGACCCAAGTGAAATTGCACTTTCGGCAATTTTCTTCTTGTTTTAATTTTTGAAACTAGATATTAGTGCTTTCTACTAGTTGAATTTGAGATCAAGTATGTAAAATGCATTTTTCTTGAGTATAAAATTGGCTGATGTGAAATGTGTAACTGCTGCCAGCAGAAGGAAAAATTCTGTAAGCGCAGAAAGCGAGAACTGCAGAGAAAAGGGACCTGGAGTGAAATGTGGTAGAAATTCTATTAGGAAAACTTCTGGCTTGTTATAGAGTCTCAATTTATGTTTTAAGCATATATTTAGGTAAATGATTGTGATTAGTCTCCATCTCCACGAAATGGGTACAGTAATGCATTGAGAGTAAAACAAACTTGCAGAGAGGGCACCAGGAGAAGGTTTTTATACTTCACTATGTATTGAATGGTCATTATTTTCCAAGTCACGTGAAGAGAAAACACCAACAACTTTTTATTAAGTTGATATTCAGCATAATCTACTTTTAAAAGAGCATGATATTAAAAAAAAAAATGTGATGTTAAAAAAAAAAAAGCAGAATGGGAAAGAGCAATAAAAGGAAAAAATGAGCATCTGAGAAGAAAAAAAAAAACCTGGGGTTTAGTTGCTATACACAGTTGCTGCTTCGCAGAATTACTTCTCTTATAAGAAGAGCCAAAAGAACAGATTAATTCACTGTCAAATCATATTTTCCTCTGGAGACTGCACATACCATCTGAAATGGGAACAGTGGATTTGTAGCAACTCTTCGTATGAACCAAAGAGTACTGCAGACTCCAGAGAGTCCATCTAGTTCCCATAAAATCTATTTTCTTCCAGTCTGGTAAGAGGCTTACTTTTCCTCAGTGTTCGCTTTTCTGATAACTTTATACAAGATGACTATTATTAAATATATTCTTTGCTTGGCCTTCAGATGGGAAAGGAAATTTAAATGACGCCCACCCACTGAAACTGTGCTCTGGAAGTTGGATTCCAGTCTGTCTTTGGATTTCTTTTTTATGCTAGTTCAAGACCAGGCTTTGCCAGTACTGTTCAAAGAATGCATGAACTTGTCAACAATTCTCTTAATTTGTATTTATTCTCCAGGAGTGATTGGCAGATATTGAAGTTTATTTTGGACAAAGGTTTGCTGTATTTTACAGGGAGATTCATCCTTGGTCGTGCCTTCAGTATGCATGTAAAGTGGGTCACTGTCCCCTGTTATTTATTCATAGCAAAGAGGTAGAGCAGATGACTTGCATAGCATCAGTTCTCAGTCTTTGGCAGATCTGTGTAGCTTCCTGACCAAAGAATGGAAGCTCGCACCTGAGAAAAGGATTGCTTTCAAAATCTGTGGCATTATCTTGTTAATTCTACTTTTTAAACTTTAGCAGTAAAAGAAGCTTTTAATGTTTTAAGTGGGCTGTGAACATAATTTGCCACTTCTGATTTAATTAATTGTTGATATCCAAATCTTGTCAAATGTAATTTCATTGAAAGAAACACTGCAGCAAATGGAATACCTGCAGATTGCATTCTAGGGCTTAAAAGGCATACTCTATTAAAAGGAGAAAAGAACACTTTAAGCAAGCCTTCTCTAAACTCCTGTGCTTCACGTGTACTTTCTGGATGATATGGTGAGAGCATTCAGAGGTCTAGAACAGCAGGCATCTCACCACTTTTATCCTCTGTTCTTTCTCCTCCATGCACAGATGCTCATATAATTCTGTAAATGCACGTATATAATTCTGATTAACTTCCTGATTGTGTTCACTTCTTCTGTAGGGCTCCAGCCTCAATGCAAAATGTGTGATATTTTTAATAGGAAGCTTGTCACAACTGTTTTCCACAGCATTGTTCAGTGGGTTGCCTTGTGTCTTCAAGTATAACGTATAAAGTATAATATAGCCCAATGCTATTCCAAAATAAAAATTGTTTTGAAGTAGTTTTTCATAGGACATTAAAATTCCTATCTATTTTCTCAGTGTTTCTTTGTGATGGGATTTTAAAAGGAAGTTTTTCTATCAATTTTGGGTGGCTTAGCATTCTTAGGTGCTTAACTTGTGATTTAAACACAGAAATAGTATGTAATGCCAGGATGAACTCCCACTGACTGTCGCTGTTTGCTTTAGAAACTCTAGGGGGGAAAAAAAAAAAAAAGATGGGTATCTAAAAAATGGAAAAAGAATAAATAATACGGTTCAAGAATCACAATCTGAATGGTCAGCTTGGCATTATCAGACTCCGTGGCATACAGTTATATTAGCTGAGAGACTTTCAACACTTTGTGTCATTTGCAACTTTACCTTCCAGCTTTTGCAGCGAACAAGCCAAAGATGCTGGGATTTTGTTGTCGCCTGCAAATTCTTGCTCCTTTACAATGGAGGTGCATTCTGTACACTAAATAGCAATATAGGTTTTGTTGTTATTTTTTTCCTTTTGGTGTATTCCTTCATTGTTGTGCCCCCACCTCAACTGCATCCAGGAGAGCTGGAAAAGAGCTGTGTTGGTCTGTCTTCCAGCACAGTGGTACAACCTCCTTGTTTCTTCCTCGTGTTCCCAGAGTTTCCCATCTCTGGCAATGGTCCCTTTTTGTGCCTTTCCTTCTGCCCGCTAGTTTCCCACCTTCCCGGTGCCCCTTCTCATTCTCCGTCCAACTACTTGCTGTCTTTTATCTGCTGCTTTTCTTGCTGACTTTTAGTCATTCGCCTCTTCTGTCTTCCATCCTCTTTGCCCAAATAATGTGGCTTTCCACTGACCTTCCCTCAAGTTCCCACTCTGCTTGCCAAGTAGGCTCAAATTCCTCCCTTGCCAACTTCCTGTAGCTTCCCACTCACTAGATCTGACACAATCTACTTTTTTTTCATTTTCCTTGTTTCATTTATGCCCTTTACATTCCAGTCACATTTTCCTTTCTACGTTGCCTAGGTGTCAGCACAGAATAGTTGAAAGCATAAAAGAAACTTTCCGGCCTCTGGGTTGTATTTTTAGTGCTTACCTCACCAACAGGCTAAATCCATGAGGGAAATTCATTTTTTAAAAAGGCCAACTTTACCCTTAGAATTAACTTTATTAAACATAAGTTTGTAGAAGTTGTTCCGAGTGAAGTTCTAAATCTTTTTGTAGTGCTGCCATGCCAGTGCACAAAAAGTACTTGTTTGTTGGGACAGTGTCTGTATGCTCTACTGAAACCATTTGGGTGCTGTAACTGCATGAACTCTTACTCTGGAAAGAATGCGAAGCATAACAATCCTTAACATTAGTGGGGGCTATCCCCAGTTTTTGGAAGTCTTAGTTGTTGAAGTCTGAAAAACACTGAGCCTTGCTGTAGGATAGATGTATTTTAGGTCAGTTGTGGGAGACAAAGAAAGCAAAGGCAAATTCCTACCGTGTAAGTTGCACACTGTTAAACCTATCAGGCTTCCTCTGAAAGTGGAAGTGTCACCATGCTCAAATACAGATTGCTCTGAAAGTAATGCCTCCTATTTATTTCTTTGGAAACTACGGGAGATGCCATGAGCACAGTAACTCTGCTTGATAGAACAAATTCTCAGCTACAAAACGTTATTTTTCAACACTGTTGCCACCACCAGCTATGCATTTTCACCAGCAATAAATAAGAGCCTGCAGGCCATGCAAAATGTTACTGTTATAAGCAACTGAAAATACAGTATTTCAGTAGCAACCTGAGTATTGAGCAATCCTTAAATTTCGTTCTATCTTGCATAATTATAAAGAGTTCTTTTGGAATGTCAACAAATGCCTTGGTTCCACACTGGTCAGTTAGAAGAGGGAGATATCCTTCGACTATGGTGACAGGATAATGGAAGCCTCTCTTCTGCCTCTTGACCTCAGCTGTCCCTTTGTTCTTGCACTCTTAGTGGTGAGAATGCAGTTCAACCTGAGCCAAAAGAGTAGTCTGCTCTAGAACTCAGATTTTTAGTATCTTCTTAGATAAAAATTATTTATCAAAGTTATTCCCTCTGTTTATTCAACTTAATCATCCAGTCTTCTCATTGGGGCTGTATTGAGTCAGAGCGAGGGTCTAATGAGTGTCCCACACTGGTTCTTTGCATGATTTTTGAGCCTCTTACTGAAAGTGGGAATAGGGCCTGGTCTGTGCCTGCATTTGCCTTCTACTTCCAGGCTCACCAGGGATTCCTGTATGGCACATGCTTTCCTGCTGGAGCATTCTACCATCGACTTCAGGCTGTCATCTTTGGGGACTCCAGTGTGACCAACAGCTCCAGATACTGTTGTATCAGAAGTTCTTTTCCAAAAGTATTCTAAGCTGACAACCTTCTACTAAAATGTATTCAGAACCTGAAGACTCTCCAAGATGGTTTCTGAGGCCAAGCGGATGAAAACGTGCTCACAGTGTACTTCTGACTCATGTTCCCTTCCTGGTGAGAAGACCCAAAGGCATGTGTGTATTTCACATGCATCAGGTGTTGGCTTGTCTTCTTCTGTTGTCTCTTCCTGGGCTTTTAACTGCACTTTTTCACTTAGCTTGTTGTTTGTATCCTTTCCACCTTAAGTCTCTTAAGCTTACAAGGTATTCTCCTCGCCCTGGCCAAGCCAAGCCAGCCTCTCATTTCCTCTGGGAGAAGCAGCCTTACGCAGGAATCTTGGCAACAGGTGGGCCTCTTGCCATTCTCTCGCATTTCTGGGCAGACCACCACTGGCCATCATCCTCCATTGCCCTGGACATCTTCAAGGACCAGTGGGTATTCTCAGGGCTGCTCTGCTGATGTCTCCATCCAGTTCCCTTCCAGTTCATCTTCCAGCATGCAAACCCTTGTTGTCTGTTTCAATCACTGTTCCTCCGCGTCATTTAGGCTGTTGGATTTTGCTGGGGTTGGACTAATAGCCCTCTGTAAGTAGAGAAGAACGTGAAAGATTGGTACTAGTACAAACACTGAAGGAACTGCATTTAAAAGGAGAACAGCAAACTGACCAAATTTAGCTGTGTGGCTCCACTAACTTCCTGAATTAAAATGTCTATGTTCATTAGAAGTCAGAACAGAATGATTTATATATGTCTGCTCTATGAAATGCCCTCTGTGTGATCTGGCATGCTGTGCTGTGTCACTCTACCAAGTTTTCTCATCGTCTCTGTATAAAATTGCTGGCTCTTTATTTTGGTATTCTGATTTTCTCTCTACATTTTACTCTGCTTTTTTTAAAGTGTTGGGGTTTTGCTTGTAGAGAGAGACTTCATAGTGGCAAAATGACAGTAATAGCAGCTATTTTGTATAGTAGTAAATTAACTGAAATGCCACTTACTTTGTTTTTAATGGATACCAGCAGTTATTTCTACCTGAACTGTCACACACAAAACAAATTGTTTTTAGTGTGTAAAAATAAGCAGTGATTTTCCCATCTGTTTTCACTTATAGCTCTATAACATGTAACAGCTATTATGAAGTCAACTTTAAAAAATCTCAAAGCATTGAATGTGTGGAAGCTTGGAAAGATTTTTGTTTTCTGAATTAATGTGAGTGTATGAAAGTCGATTTCCACGTCTAACCTTTTGTTTTAGAAACTTGGTTAACGCAGTTTTGCTTTTTACCAACAGAGCAAATCAATACTGAAAAGGCATTTGATGTGGTTGTTTCTATGTGCCTTTACTGGAATTACAGTTGCTTTTACCCTAGTTTCATTATGTGTAAAACTAATTTAGCATTTCAGTGTGCTGATTTTCAATTTTATCCTCTAAAACGCACAAATGCATGTATGTTTGCACTTGTGTATGTTATATATATTGTAATTATGGTTCTTTAGGTATCTAATTTCAACAAGTAAAACAGTTACCTTGTGACAGAAAAGTAAATCATACCATCACCTAGAAAATACTTTAGGAAAACTTTGTATCTTTCGCGTTTGGTATGTAAAAATGGTTTGTTTTCTGGATTTCTCTGCCTCCTTCTCTTAACTCTACGGTGAAAAACACAACTATTAGCTCTGTGATTTCAGCAAGTCTGGAAAACAATTAAATTTGCCTTGATGGTAGTAATTTAGGATTTCCTAACATGATGCACCAGCTGTAACTGGAAATGACAATTGCTATAACAAACAGTCTTGATGAAATCGACTGTTTGAATTTGCCTATTTATTAGTTTCATGCTGTTTTAAATTAACTACACCTGTACACCTGCATTTCAGTGCACTTCTAGCTGTTGGCTTACTCTGTTTTACGTGGAAATTTTACTAGGTTATATTTTTTTCTTAACTCCGCTTATTTATTCCTTTTTGACTGCTCCTCATTTACCTGCACAAAGTGATATTCCCTTCTCCTGTTTTTTTTTTTTTTGTGTGTGTTTGGTTTTATGATACAGTACCCGTGACCCTTTAATGACCCTTTGAGATCCATCCTGACTAACAAGCTGACATGACATAGATCACTTAGGCAAAAGGAACCAGAAGGATGCTGAGTGATTTTGGTTTGGTTTGGTTTGTTTCTTTTTCTTGGAAAAACTTCAGCTTGGGAAAGTTGTCATAGCTGCAGCGTCACCCTGCAAGTGGCACTTGGATTTAAACACTGGAAGTCTGGAAAACAGCAGGAAGCAGCAGCTAAAAATAGCTGTAAATGTTTCCTTATCTTCTCATGCATTAATTGACAAAAATCTATACTGCCCTCATCTGTTCTTTCCTTTCAGTTCTTAAACGTCTGCTTTACTGGCTTTTCTTCCCAACAGCATGGGAACGGCTCTCATGGTTTGAGTCACAATCTAACCCTAGAACCAACACCTGACTAATAGTTCAAAATATGTCTTAAATCGACGCAGCACCTGGGTAACACTTGACCTTGTGAAAACAAGATATATATTTCTTTCTTTTTCGGTTGCTTATTACTTTTTTGCAAAAAGTTCACTATTCTGGCTGGGGTTTGTGCTACATTTCCACCCCAGTGTGAATATCTCAGTATTATAAGTTCCTCCTTCCTGCAGAACAACTTTGCAAAGTTCGTTGACATGAAATTTGAGCAAATCATTTTTCCTTAAGCTCTGAACACAATGTTCTGTGCCATTTGATTAAGGATACTAATTTGCTTTTAACTAAGAAAAGATGTAAATATGTTTTTAAAAGAGGGCAGATGCAAGATCAGGAAAGATAGTACTAATATGTCTGGGAAAATACACCCTTGATGCATTGCTCTTTGAAACAGTGTTCTCAACTGCAGTTTAAATATACATACTGTTAAGATTTAGTTATCATCAGACAGCTAACTGGAGTACGGTTCATGTTAAATAGTTAAATGATAGAAATTTTTTGCCACTGTTCAGAGTAGTTCTCATAGTTACAGGTGCCCCTAGAATGATCCTTTTTAGGTGGCCTTCATATCTTTCAAGTCCTGTCAACAGCTGACAAAACAGTCCACTCAGCAAGGTCTTGCTGATGACCCTTAGAGATGAGTGTGGTTCCACTGAACATCATTTCCTTAACTGCTTATAATATTGGGATAGCATCTAAAAAGAAAAATGATGAAACATTGACAGTTTCAAAAATTGTGAAAAGCTGCCTGCAAAACCTTCGTTCAGATGGTGATGCATGTACTTGAGAAAAGGCTTTGCAGAGTATTCTTTAATACTACATTTTGTATGCCACTCGTGTTACTTTTGTAATTTTGGTATTACGCTAACTTGAGTGAATTCCATGGTTTAACTGAAAAGCAGTCGTGAAGAGAAGCCTGCAGACTAATGGCTGGCAAAGCGCAGGCTCTAAGGAAGTGATCAAGGAGTGGGGTGCTGCTGCTGTGCCAGCTTGGGTGGGCAGGAGGAGCATAAATGTTTGTAAAGTGTTCTTGAGGTGCCAGGAAATCCAGTGCAGGTAAAGCTTAGTCTTTGTTCACATATCTCCTGAAGTTTGCTAGTAGTGTCTTTTGAAAACGTCAGCTCAAAATTAATTGGGGTGTCTGACTGGAAACGGTTGAGAGCCAAAATAAGATTGCTAACATTACCAGCAGGGTTGAGAGGAAAGGAGAGCCGCATTTCTCAGAGCAGACAAAATCCAGTGAACCCATGTGGTCACAGCTGAAGGAGAAGAGCACGCATAAAACATGAAGTGTGGCCTTTCCATACTTGGGACAGTGGTGGTTGTGGTGGTCTTTAATTACAGCTGTGTACTTTCCAGCACATCTGTTCCCTATTCAGTGGTCAGCAGGCAGGCATTGCTCTGGCCATGGAGCTGTAGGTCGCTTGAGTAGGAGCACTGTTTACAGGAGTAACCATCCTCTGTTGAAATGCCAAACATTTATATGGTTGTCAGATTGACAAATTATTTTAAAAACTTTGAACTAAGTACTTCAGATTCAACTTTTCAGTTAGTGAGCTCTTGGTTTGGTTTGTTTTTTAAATTTAGTCTTAATTTCTCTGAAATATGGAGCGAGTTCTACCTACTGGCAAGGAGGGGTGTTGTAAAGAATGTTGTGTAAGTACTTGGATTCAAAGAAGGAATACAGAAGACCTGTATTAGCTGAAATGGATGATGAATCCATCAGTGATACCTGTGAAAATGAAGTGACCAACTGCCTGAGAGCACAGCCTGGCCTGTGCTCTGCATGAGACTGGAGCTGTGCGGTGCGGACAGGTGGTCGTGGAAGTGAAACCTCTGTAGTGATGCTCACTGGGGACTCTGGCTGGCGTTACAGAAGCAGCTGTGATTTTCTCATTGGCTAACCCACTTGTGCAGTCATTTTTGTTTAATTTCCAATTACATTTTGTACATAATCTATACTAAGTTACCTTCATATTCTGAGTCCACTCTTCTCTCTTCCACAAGTCTCAATGCTTTTGGTATTACTGCGTACAGCTGTGTTTCAGTCAACGTTAATGTTCCCTATGCTGTTCAGCATGCAGCTACCAGTGGCTTTCAGTGTTCATTTTGTAGATCCTAAAACTTTTCTGGGGATGATGCAGATGGCAGTATTATCAATTCCAGTTCATTAATATGTTTTCTTCAACACTGTTAGCAGAATTAAAAATGCTACCTGTCCTAAATATAAACTAATGATTTTTGCTCCTTGTGGTTGTCTTGTTTCCATCCTATACATGCAGAAAATTCTGAACTCTTAGCAACAGTTTTTTTTCATTGAAAATTCTAGTTTAATCTGTCCTACAGAAAGCCTCAGAAAATCAACATCTATAAAGATCTTAATTAAATCAAGCAAATGATATGCTGACCTATAGCAAAATGACTTTAACTCTTTTTTTTAAAGAAGCAAAACCTGAGGCCTACTTTAACTTTCTGTTCATGTGCACAATTTTCTGATTTTTCATCTCCATAATTAGCAGTTACATCAAGCTGCGTAAACTTTGGAATGCAGTACAGTATCAATATTAAAAGGAAGTGTTTCCAGATATGACACTTTTCTTTGCACACTTAAAATTGTTTAACACTATTAATATTCAGGTTTTGTTGTAAGCTGCCAACTGTCTTTATTTACAAAATTTCACATCCCTTCTTGTGAATCTGAGGTACAGCTTGCTCAGCTAACGGCTACAAAATAGCAAAGTGGTTTCATGATTTTGCTTTCAGTACACATCTAGAACTTCAATGCATTGCTGTAATAAGCTAGAATGTGTTAAAATAGCTTTGTATGTGAAAAGGAACAAAACAAGAATTATGTATTGCTGTTTTGAAATACTAACGTTTAAAACTCCAGGAACATTTTTGTCAAGTACTCATTGGAGCAGGACTGTGTTTTTTCTTTGTTCTGACATAGATTTATTCCAAAGAGTGGTATTTATAGAAATGTTGTTGGCTAAGCAAATTGAAGTCTGTTACACACTTTTTTTTTTAATGTCATAGATTCTGAAAGTAGTCTTTACTAAAGAAAAGAAAAATAGAAAATATCCAGAATATTAATAGTCAGGACAACATAAACTTCATTAAATTAATACAGAAACATTGGAAAAATGTTTGCATTTGAAGTTGTTATCCATGTTAAGTGCAGTTTAATGTCTTGGAGAAGACATTCAGTCACAGGTCCAGAAGCTGAAGACAGCCAAAGTAAAGAGTGTTGTACTTTCTTCATCCTTTCATAGTGCCTACTCTGTAATTGTCAATTTGTCCAGCCACGTCTTCACCCATAATTTCTGTTTCCTTCTGCTTTGAAGGAGAATAATATGTCTCAGACTTCATTCAAGTGGCAACAAATTCCCCTTCTCATACTAAAATCTAAGAACTAACAAAACCATAAACCTTTAATGATCACAGAAAGAAGCTTGAGACAAAATGCTGTCATGGAGGAAAAGGGTTGAAAGTGGAGGAGGTGTGTAGACACCATTGCTGTTTTTCAGGAGAGGAAAATGAGATTGGCTCATGGCTGATTGAGAGGAGTAAAGTCCTTTGCTGTTGGCAGTGGGAAGCTGATATGTCAGTGGAAGCTGTGCTACAAGAAACCCCTTGACCTTGTCACCAGTTCAGTACTGTCATTTCTCTGAACTTTGGCATTTGGTACTTGGGTGATCAAACAGTTTCTTATTCAAGTATCTAATACAGCATTATTTTCAGATTATGTTTTGTGATGTTTTATAATTTGTCTCTAAGATATTAAGCAAACAGTAGGAGAAGCTATTGCTTAAAGAAGGTTTCTCAAGAATAGAATCGTAAGAGTAGAATAGCCTGAGACAGAAGGGACCTATGGCATTTCAAGTGCGTTTCGTTGTGCTCACACTGTGCTCACAAATTGAAAGCCCTCACCAACAAACACACAGTCCCTCAGGCATTGTTATGCCATCCTATAGCTTATCATTAATAAACCTGATTGTTAAGCCTAATCTTATCGCTTTTCCCTTTCAGACCTAACTTTAAGCTCTTGCAGTCTGCCCAACTAATGTGAGAGTGAAATTTCTTTTCCCCCTTTGAAAAAGGTGAATCCAGCCAGGCCATGTGGGCCTGGCGTCACATAGGTAATCCCAGGGTCAAAAAAATCCCAAATTCTGCTGCTGCCATCAGCCTCAATCAGCCTCAGAGCCAGGTATCAGTAAGCTGGGTCTATCTGTTTCTTTAAATGTCACTCCTTACAAAAGGAGAGATAGAAGAGTGCTCCTCATCCCTTTACTGATCTATCCAAGGCACCGAAGTCTTTTGGTTACTCTTGGGCTTTGTTACTACCCTCATGAAAAAAGCAAGAGCAGATAAAATCCTGAGGGCTGTACCAGCCTAGGACACTTCCTGATAATATTTTCAACCCGAGCCTTAAGGATGCACCAACCTCGTGGGTCTGGTTGTCAAATCCAGCCCTCTGTTCCCCTCAGAAGGGAATCACCTATGACTGAGAGTAACACGCACCATTTTTGTTTTATGGAAGTGATCATCATGTAGTGTAAAGTCTGACTTGACTACTCTAGCATGGGTAGATTGTCGTCTGCTTTATTGGGTTCTTCGAATTCCAAAGCCCCCCCCTGTTGCGTAAGGGCACCTGTGGTAACCTAATCTCCCTCCACCTCCTTGTCAGATGATGTTACACAGTTGTCTCAAGGGTATTGCATTGAAACATATTGGACCACTGAGATTAGTGTATACATTAACAAAATGTCTCTCGCAATTTAACATTGTGACAAAAAAAGTGCAAGATTTCTGCAATGTTAATTTATTTCAAACCGAGGAATTTGTTTTCCCACACAACTTAAAGTGGTGAGCAGGGATGCTCCCAGTCGTGGCATTAATGCTGATTTGTGACTGCAGCGTGTTACTGAGTTGCTACCTACTGAGATACTGTTCAAAGTTAGATGAAATTAGAAAGATCAGGCAATTGGGGTGTAGAGACTATTACTTCCCTGGAAATAATCTAATTAGCACAGCTCACAGATGGCACATGTCTGGCTGCTGATCTGTTAGCTACTCGTTACTTGATTCTAGAGGAGGAGTTCATTTGTTGGCATTTGCTACTGTTAATCTGTCTTTAGAGATTTTCTGTAGTTAGCAAATACTTGTTAAGAGCTAAAGTTAATTTATAAGCATTTCTTAAACCTTTAATTTCACATGGTGCAATGCAAAAACAACTTTCCCTTTTCACTTTTTCTTTGCTAATCTCTAAGATCACTTTTTAGTTCTAAGTTTAAAGTTGACTTTGTATTATGAGGATTTTTTCTCACCTTCACATGTAGTTGTCATTTGTTTAAGTGGCACTGTTCCAAAGGTGCTTTCACAGAACATTTTAAAGGAGATTTTTCTCTGTACAGATTTGAATTAACTAACTCGGGTGGGGGGAGGAGCTGCTGCACAACTTCTTGAAAAATTCCTCCAGAGGAAGTAGAAGTCTTGAGAACAATTTTTAGTCTCAAATACAGAAGGCTACTAAATGCATACAAAACAAACTCTGAGTTGATAATTAGTAGAGTAAATATAGGCACACATTCACAGAGTTGAAAATCTTGCACAGGTATAAAAGCGATCCATTCACTACAGGAACTACCTCCAATATTTAATATACAATAAAGTGCTTTCATATTTTTAACAGTAGAATGTTTTTTACTGCTCATGTAATCACACTGTATGTATCCTAAAACATTGGCTGACATTGTTCACTTTTTCTCCAGGAGGCTTTATGCTAAATTTGAGTATTGCATTAGTTTGCTAACATTTTCCTGCAAATAATAAGCTTTTCATAGTCCATCTTCAGAGTTTGAGCTAATCGTGAGTTTAAAAAACTAAGACGAGTACAAGAATCACCCTTTGATGTACTGTTGTCTTGTGAGTTGAGGATGATTGAAATATGGATCTGGGCATGCATAAATTCTAAGACAGAGATAGGAAAAAATGGTCTTGTCATATTCCTTCTCTGCAGATGTACCAGCTGCACCAGTGTGTGGCTAATTCAGAACGACTTCAGGAAGCAAAATGGACCTTTCCATAGATACTTTCTGACAAGTGGCTCATCTTTTCAGATTATTGGCAAGAACCACATTAAGCCATGCTGTCACTGATCCTTTCTTCATCGGCCTAATTCCTTTGCTCAGCAGGAAAACCTCCAAATTCTTCTTGAAATACCCTGCTGGTAAGCTGAGTGAGCTCTGCTGGGTTGCTGAGCACAGGCTCACGTGCACAGCACAGCCTGATTTATGGGATAACTTCCGACCTTCCCATCAGCCTGTCTGTCCTAAGAGCAAAGCTCTAAATCAAAGAGTAGGTGCCACCTGTTTTTTTTTTTTGTTTTATCTCGTGGCAAGTTCATAAAATAAGAATAAGCCTTGAAATTATCATTATCCTGATTTGTTTCTCCAAAGATTTGATAAAGCATCCCTTGTACCTACCTGTCTTACAGCTGACCCAGTAAGCAGGCTAAGCAGCAGGGTTAGGCTGCAGGATTAGGTTTGTTCACACTGGGCACAAGGCTGCATCACCAGTGAAGCTTATGGCTTGCCATCAGCTGGGATGCAGGCAGGTGAGCTTGCAACTGCTTGCAGAGCAGTCTGTGCACTAACACGGGTCTTTCTTTGCAGTATGCCTAGCTTGAAAACTTAGGCGAGGCCAGCTCATTGCACTCCAGTGATGTTGTCCTCCTTTGTGCTTTCTGCAGACACGTTCTCTGCAGAAATAGAGGAGTTCAGGCATCTCTTCCCAAATCTATTTAAAGTAAAATGTTAGGATTCGCCTGGAAATTACATACATGTAGAAGTGCCTTTTAGCAAGGTAGGTGTCTGTGTTTAGTATGTACCCAGTGGAAGTGCCATAATTGTGGTAACCTCTAGCAAGTCAGAAAGGCAAAAAAACCTGAGAACCGTATGGATGTTACACAAGACAAGTTACCACCCTTTCCTAATACACGTTTACCAGTGAGTGTCTGGGCAGAGGCTCAGGTAAAACTTAACTCTTAAAGTCTCCGTTTCCCTTCAAGTGATGCCCAGATATCCTGTCCTGGGTGTATTCTTCATTGGGTGTCACTGCGCTGGTCTTTCATTCTCAATTACCGTTCACATATATATAGCTAACGTGCCACTTTTATCTTTGCACGTGCATTGCCTTCTTTGCCACGCTTTGTGTGGTGTTCCCTACCTATTGAGTAGGGAACTCACACTCTGTCATGTGGGGGCTGTGTTTCAGCAGAGTCAGTTTATTTTAAGTCTTGGTTCTTTGCTGAACTGGATGAGCTGAGCTTCCACTCCTGCTTCTGCCCTCTGCTCAGCTAGTAGGAATAGAAGCATCACAAGAAGGGGTGCTCTTCCTTGCGGGATTTACTGTAAGGTGTCCTCTGTTGGTTCCTGAATGTCAGATGGGTTGTAGCAGTTTTCAAGGTTGTTGAATTTTGCAAACAGTTTATTCGTATGTATGTGTATGTCTGTTCTTTATATACAGCTTTTAAAACTCAAACTTTATATTTCTTTTTTATTTTTTGTAGAGGTCACCTCTGATACTAACGAATACAAACAACAGGTATAGTTTTATTGTGTTTTATGTCTTACCTTTTACTCGTTTCATTGGTTTGGGGGCTCATTCTGCTCTAGGCCTCTTTGTAGTTTGGGGTGCGCTCACTTTGGGTACTGTTGGGAACATGAAGCACCACTCTTGGTACCTGGAGGTCATGTGGTGGCTTGATCCATTTTCTTTGCATGATCCTTTCACCCTCTCTGGTGGAGCGCCACGCAGGGCTGCAGCTTTCTTGGTCTCTGGTGGCAGTGCTCAGTAGCTGTGTGCTGGAAGATCTTCGGTTCAAACCTGTCAGCTCTCCGGCTCACCGAGCTTTGTGGACTTCAACTGTATTCTTATCACAGTGTCAGGGAATGCGTCGCATTTTTTTCTTTTACATATTGGAACTTACTATTCCTCCGTGGCTTCTCCAAGGTTCTGAAAGCAGACTACTGTGAGACTCACAGTAACCACTGAAACCTCTGTGTGCCAGACTTCTCTCAATTGCCAGGTTACAAGTCTAGTTCTGTGTTCAACAAGAAGGAAGATTTCTGTTTCATTGCACATAGTTCAAAGAAGATGCATTCTCAGTATTACAGAGTGTCTGAACTCCTCCTCCCTAAACGCTCCTACAGGTAAGAAATGTGTATAGGCTCTGTGTTTCTTCCAGAAACATCTTGTAAACAGCACGTGAGAGGCTTTGTGATCGTGAAAAGCTTTTGGGATGGCAGCACAAAAAATCTCTCCTACAAAACAAATGGAGAATCAGGAAAGGAGGCCAACGGAAGATGATATTCCCAGAGCATGAAATATAGCACAGTTTTTTTTGGAGAAAAGAAGTTTCAGATAGTCATCAATTTTCCTGGTACAGGCTAAAAAAAATCCATGAATGAAGCTTAAAGGTATCAGAAGTATTGTTCTATTAGAAAAAAAATTAGGGAACTCAAGGTAGACGGAGGTTGTACACCTAAGAAGATGATATTTTCAAGCCATGGGGCATGAACCAAGTTGCAGTATTTTTAGGGATACAGTCTTACTGTGGGAATAACTGAAAACATATGTTGGTGGATCCTCTATGCTGATTTCTGGGGTGTTTTGGGATGTTGGTAAATGCTTTGATAGCTGTGTGGTTCTTAACTGCTCCGAATGGCCTTTATCTGGGAGGTCTCTCTGGTTCCATAGTGAGAACACAAAAAGGCAAGAAGACACAGCTCACATCTGCCTACATCCACCCCAGTACATACAGACTTCAATGTGGTCCTGTCACACCAAGTATTGAGATCTGTTCCCAGACAGGAAGGTATGGGAGCACTGCCTGCTCGTGTAAAATACTAGTTTTTTAAGAATCAAGGCCATGAAGAATCAAAGGTTCTCCTTCCCCATTGAGGGACCACATGCTCCAAAATGAACTGCCCATAGTAGAGCACTGAGGAGTAATGAATTTTTGCAGAAGCAGGACTTTGTTTAGAGACTTAGAAAAACTGTGTCTTTCTACAAAAGTGGGTATCAAATTAGAAAAGCAAAAACTGTGAGGTGATTTCTGGTCCCTATCCCTGTAACAAGCCTGTAGGGCGTCAGTAAAATGGGAACTACTTCTTTGCTTTTTACTTCTAATTCTTTCTCATATCGCTAAATTGCTGTCAATTTCATGTCTGCGTTTATGACAGCATTTCTGACAAAGTGCCACATAGTTTTAAATGCTTCTAATTTTTGTCCCTTTTTCCTAAACTAATTTGTAAAGATTGGAAATTACCAGTATTTTGTCATATTCTTATCAAGTGTTCTTGAGCTTGAAAGAGGAGAGGAAAAGTAAGAACTCACTGCTGTTTATTTAATTCCGTTCTGTTTTTTTCTTTATGTGTTCATTTTGAATGCTTTAAAATCTCAAGAAAGTAGAAAGCAGGGTTTGCCGTGAGTCAGGGTTCTACTTAAGTCTTTTATTTGTGTTCTGCTTCTGGGAAAGCGCAGAGGAGCTGTTTCATATTCATATAAAATCTTTGTATAGCAGGTTGACTCTTGTAATGCATGTGTTGTATTAACTTCATTTGTATTACTGTATGTTTTTAAATAATGCTGTTGGAGCTGGATTTTATGAGCAAGTTTTAGTAGTTTCATTTCTTTCAAATCTGTTTACAAACTATCACATAATTGAGCTGGTTTATTGATCTCACAGAGATTACGCACCTGACACTATTTGCACCAGTTAATAAAAGGTTTTGTTGGCTTTCTTTAAACGGAGTATTTGAGAATGCACAGTTCTGTTATGCTGTAGAATTTAAATTGCTTATGTACTGGAATATTTACTACCTTCTTTGTTGTTTCATTTCAGAATGACCTTATTTAAAAATGTATGAGGCTATTTATAATCGACTCTGTGGCAGTGATTAAAGAGGTGTGAATAATAGCTTATTGGAAGTTGACAGCTCCTTGTTTGCTAAACCACTGCTAGAACGTTTCTGCTCTCAGTTGTACCTCATTTTTCTAAGGGGAGGCTGCATTTTGACAAGTGCTTAGAATGGGTATATGCGGCTGACATTTTTATTATTAAAAAAAGTCTGATTTCATTTCTTTAACTGCATATGGTTAATTAATTGCTTACCTGTTTCTAATGATCTCTCTGTGGTATATTGTTAAAGTAAGACTGAAAACAAAATCCAACATTTTTACTTGGAAAAATTAGATGATGTTCTTCCCAAATAAAAGTAGATGCTCCAAGGAATTTGACCAAGCAGTCAGACATCTGTCTTTCTGATGAGTGCAGTGATTCTTACTCTGGTCTCTGATGCTTTTGATCTTAGATCAGCGTCCTAAATACCTCCAGAAAGGACACCAGGTGCTTTCTCACTGGTATTCAAAAATAAGATTCAAGGAAAATAGGGCTGTGATTTATTTGGTTGCGAATTGTGCTTAAGTAATGTGAGCTTTTGTTCACAACATGAATAGAAATCAATAAGCTTGTAGGTAAGGCTGATCATCAGATAATACTGAGTGTTTATCCATGCAGCTGATAAGCACAAATAACCGTATGGCTTATACTGCTATTGCTCATGTCTCATTTGACCTAGTGAATTCATTCTGAAGGTAAATGGTAATTAAAGCCCCTGTTCACTCTCGTGTCTTGTCTTAGAAGAATACGTAATTCCTTGTAGGTTTGTAGACACCCTAGAGACAGCATAAACCCAAGAAACTGAAAATGATTGTTGAGAGCTTATATCAGAACTTTGCAAGGGCTTTCATATGCACCTTGAGTTTCTCCAACCAAAAAATTGCTGCTCATTTTTCTTCACTGCAGTATTTTCTTTATCAGTGACCTGAACATACTCGCACCTTACCAGACACATCAGAACAGTTCATTCAAAGTGGTGCAGAAATTCATTTTGTTCGGTATTTTCACATTTTCTTATTAATAAGGAAGTTATTTCTGAGCTGTCATTCTCAGTGGTCAAATCCCAGTAGAATTATAGAAGGAATTTGTAACTTCTGCTAAACCTTTAAAAATCCTTAATAGAGCAAGTGGCTATGAATAAAATGCTGACGTGCAGGTATCTCCCTGTAAGACTTGGCACAGCACTTCACAGGTTTTACTCCGTGAGTCTCTAAAATGAGAGAGTGCAGAACTTGTGCACTGAGTTAATGGACTGCTATAGGATCCAGGTACTGTTTAACTGAATACATTCTAAAAGTAATCTTCATTATCTCTCTTAAGAACTAGTTTGTGCTGCTTTATAGAGTAAGGAAGCAGTTCTCTGGATGGTCTAGGATTTTGATGGTACATCCTTTCTCTGGTCTGGTTGGTGATAGCAGTGCACTCAGTTTCCTTGAAACATTGCACCTGCAAGAATCGTTGCATTCCAGAGCCGATCTCCTTGCCCACTGCAGGCAGCCCAACAGCTGGGAGTTAATTCTCTGGGAAAAAGAAATCTGTCTGCACTGTGGCATGAAAAAATAAGTGTGTGGCTTTGCAAAATATACAGGATTTGATTTAAAAAAAATATATATTTTTAATAACAAAATTCTGGAACTTTGGAATTTATTCCTTAGCACTAATATGCTTTATATTTCATTTGTATCACTTCTATATGGTTTATTGCAAAAAAAAAAAGCCTTAAGATCTCAGTCATCACCTGTCGTTCAAACTCCCAATAGTATAAAGTGACATTTGTGTTGAGAAAGTTTGGTTCCATTTGCAGCTGCTAATGGGTTTAAGCTGATGGGAGTGGTGGCACGAGGCAGCAATAAGCCTGGAGTGGAGCCAGCATGGGAATGCTCACACGTGTTTCTTTGCATGGCGCAGTAACGCTGAGGTTGGAAAAGTTTAATTACCCACCCCACTCCCTCTTACATTTTTTTTCCTTTCCTTGCTGAATGCTTGTGTGGCCTTGAGTTTGTTAATCAGCAGAGCTCATAAGCAAGCCAGATGATGTATTGTTACAGTACCTTTTACAGCTGCTGCTTTCCGGAGTACAGTGATTACCTGCCGTGCTCAAACCAGTTGCTTCCTATTAGAGTGCAGTGGTTACTAATTGGTCTGAATTTGGCTGCTAAAACAAAGTTAATTTTCGCTTTTACACTGAAGAGTATTTTAGGTCATGTTGTGCTTACACTGTAATATGAAGCCTTGTGGGTCTGTTCTTAATTTTTTGCCCTTTATCTCATGGCGTTCCTCATCCTCCAAAAGGAACTAATATGTCATTGAGTAAAAAGATTGGTGTTCTGAATACAGGGGTGAGTGTACTAACTCATATTTCTATGAAGGAGTATTTATTTCACCTCACATGTCTCACGTTAGGCTTTAAAAACCCAAGAGTTTTTTCAGCCCACAACAGATGTCTCAGACTTCTGCACAGTGTTTTTCACCACCACCTGGAATTTCTCCTAGCTGTGGATTTTCCCATCCTTCCACCTTTATTTTGTCTGTTTGTCTTTCATGGGTATATTGGTTTTCTATTCTGTGACTTCTCCAAAGCCTTTTGTTGAGTGACTGCCCTTAGTACAATTCCCAGCACCTTCTTTCCAGTAGTAGCATTATGGCTTTTAAAAATCAGGATTCCCCTTGAGAGAAAGTCAGAGGATTACTTAATTCCATTCCCATCCTCATCATCTTAGCTCGTGGTCATCCATGCTTGTAACCATGAAGATGTCTCAATTTTTTTGGTAGGAAAAATGGAATAATAGATAAATCTTCAGAATGGGTTTGTGTATCTTCTTGGGAAAAAATAAAAATAAAAAAAATCAGAGATTGGAAAAAGTATTTCTTCTGTTTCAGAAGTTCCGAGAGTCAGATCTGATCATGCTGTAATGCTTCATACTTTTTAAATACCATGTTTCCTTGCACTTTTTCCCTTAGAAAATAAAGGGTCTAGAGGCCTAGATATGTTTAATATCTCAAATACCAACAGACAGCTGTCCATTATTAACCTTCATGAATTGAATAATTAGGTTACAATGCTTTGTTATTGGCTTTATTTTCATTGTTATTTCTTTTTGTGGCATGTGAGTGAATTGCAGTTGAACTGATCTGACAGAGCACAAAAGATTCTTAAAAATTAAATTCTTCCACAGAAATACTATATATAAAATCAAAGTTTTGCATATGCTAGAATAGCTACAGGTACCACCAGGCCTTTGCTATATTTGGTATCTCTCTAAGTTGCAATTTTAGTCAAACAGCTCTTGGGAGATTTTTAAAAGACTGCTTATGAAGCAATAAAGACAATTAATGAGATGTTTGAAAGGTTTTTTCCCTTTTTAGAAGTTCTGGCTCTTCATAACTCAATCCAAGCTTGTACAGTTTGTTTGGATTGTTTCTTGTCTTTGGACTGAGTTCTGTTTTCATGGTGGAAGAACCAATGGAAGAATGTCAGATAAGGGAATCAACCCAAGAGAAGATCATATAACATTTTCATCTTTCAGTAGAAGGGGAAGGAAGATTTAGCTTCTTTTTGAGGCAGATTACTTGGGGTCATTGTCTCATACAACCTCAGTGAGCGTTTCAATAAAACAGCACCATGTATGGAAAGATGGATGATCGTTTGCCTCTGAAACAGAACATTTTTATTTGTATGGCAAACACTTCTATTGGGACTTATTAATGCTCAGCTATTTCTGCAGTAGCCTTCCCAAAGAGAGAGTCTGTCTTTTTGTGTCTAACAGGTGCTTCTTTCCGTCCTTGGTATTCATCTGAAGTCAGGCTCATCTGTTAACTCCCTTCCTGTCTTTCCCATTCACTTACAAAAGGCTGGCAGGATTACATTTAAGAATGCCTATAATGCATGTCTAATCATTTATGTGAGTAAATACAGGTTTGGATTTTTTTTTGCTTTTTTTGGGAAACCGGTCTCTTTATTTAAGCTACTCTTAGGTGATCCCTTGTTAGATTCTTTTTTATTGCAGTTCATTCACCTTACACATGAATTTCAACGTTAAATGAAGCAGATAAGCTCTTTTAAATTAAAGTCTCAAAATATCTAGCTTTTTCCCTATGTAGACAGTGAGAATTCAGAAGTGTTGGACTAAATTGAATACAATTATTCATACCATTAAAAAGTCATGGGACATACCTGCTGTATGATAAATTCCAGTATCATAGTTAAAATCTTGCTGTTATCCCTCATGCACTAGTGTTCTAAATCATCTTCATTTGCTGATCTCTTTTTTAACTTATTTACTTGTTAGAAACTTTTCACAAGTGTTTCTGTGCTATGTATTGATCCTCATCAAACATAAGTGCCTACTTTCTTGGAAATTCAGCGTATCGTGTAGCTGCATACTGTAAAGCTTTAGTAAGAGCATTTAAGACTGGTTTTTAGCTTTAGGATCTTAGCTGCCATTCATTCAGCTGACATTATAGTAATGTTATACTAATTGAAGATCTAGTTTGCTAGTTCATCTAAATAGTTAATCTATTGAGAATTGAATGATACAGTTTGTTTTTTTTTAATTTAGGCTACAGCATCAATTCAGTATTTTGTTGTGTCAGGGAGCATTTGTGCATCTGAATTCCAACCAGAGGATCTGGTATATTCTCCCACTCATCCCTGCAGTACTTTGTCAAGGCTCTGATGGGGAGCAGATGCACTCTTACTGTGTCAGCATGTTGTGCAACTTTGAGAGTTCGCCCCATTCTCTCATCAAACCTTTGTGAGCCTGACTCACATTGAATGTGATGTTAACTATGTTCATGAGCTATTTTAACTCGATTTAACCAGATGAAGGTTATACTTCAGAATGGGAGCTGGAGAGCTAGTTTTTCAAGTTCATCTCAATGTCTAAAGCTCTAGATATAATTGCCTTTGCTGGTAGACTCGGTAGGTATACGTGAAAAAATCTGTGTACAGGAATGTAAGAGCAAATCCGGATTACAGCTTTTGAAAGTTAAAAATGCTGCCTTTGGAAACAGGATTAGAAGTTACTTGATCTTCAAAGAATATGAAGATCTCACTGAAGTGTGCTGTGGGCTACAGTCACAGCCCTTTGAAGTTCAGAGCTTAGTATGGCAAGACATTTTTATTTCCTTAGTATAATGTCAGAAATATCCATTCGGTTTCATTCTAATGTGTTTAAATATATATAGTTTTATTTAAATGTGTGAAAATTCCCTAACGTAATTTCCCATTGTTGTTATAGGAAGGTATATTTTCCTTAAGACACACATCTTTGGAATATTAAACCTTTCCTTAAGCTTTGTGCTATTCCATTTAAACAGGATAAATGAGACCTTTCATTGTGTCATGTATCCACCTGTTTAAATGGAACACCAGGGAAAGTCTGTCCTTGAAATCTAGTAAAATACTATAAATCCTTCACATATTCTTTGACTGTCTCTTTAATCCATGTTCTTACATTGCAGTCAGTTTCTGGGAGTGATAGCTGCTCATTATCTTGCAAAATGAACAAGCCACAGTTGTAGTGTATTTTCCACTTCACACAAATAAAAGATATAAATCGTATGTGATTTAATATTTCAGAAATAATTGAAAATCAGCAATGTGAAAAATCTGTAAGGTAAAACTGAGTATTGTAGAATGAGGATATACTTAAACATTGGAGAAACTTGGAATTTGTCATAGCACTCCCAGATGGTAATTTTATATTACTGGTGTTCTGGCTGATTAGCTGTGACTATGAATGCAAAAAGTTATGTGTCATTTATTAGTATGCATATTAAACTCAGATTATTCAAGATGCAACACTATGAAGCAGACCAAATCACCCAAAATATATGTATTAAAACTGTGTTCTTCAATGTTTTTATTATCCTACATCTCTTTGTGTTCTGTATTTTCAGATAAAAAGTAAATTAGAAATGTTTTGTGTAACATACAGTATCTACAATTTAGTCTTTCAGAGTCCAAAAGTCAGGACCCATGTTCTGAAAACTAAAATCTAGTACACCATTAAAAATGCTTATCTGCTGTTATATGAAATCAGAGCAAAGCCAAAATGTGGTTTGTCAACTTAAAAGAAAATTTGAAAGGAAAAAAGGAAATTCCCTTCTCTTTTGCCATAGGGAGAAAGTTCTAGCCAAGGGAAATACCAGAATATTGGAGTATTTTAACTGATTGTTGGATCAGTGTAAAAAGCTGAGTATTCTACTCATGACAAATTAATTGGAGCTTGAGGTTAAGGAAGACCATCATGAAATGAAATAAAATGATTATTTCTATATTTTTTTTGGATAACCTTAAATTCAGATTATATTTATGCAATATCAGTTCAAAGTTGCATCATTTGTTGCTGACTCAGAAATTTGTGAGAGGGTAAAGAAGAATGTCAAAGCTTCCTAAGATGTGTGAGTCTGTATGTGATATCTCCACCGTATATTTGGTTGTATCAATGTTGAAGACTTTACTAACTGCACATTATGATAGTCATAAAACTGTGGGTGCTAGAGAGAATTGCTGTAATAGATTATTATTGTATATAAAACATGTCACTGGCAGTTTCATTTTTCTGTGTCACATCTAGGAGGATCTCAAAGCTCTATAAATCTCTATCACAGTATTTTTAGTATCTGTGAAATAAGTGTTTAATACTGCATATAGACCTAGGTAATGGTGTTATATAAAATCACCAGTATTATCAAAATACACTTTTCTTCAGATGTGTCTTGTGAAGATTACCAATGATACCCAAATTAATGCCTCTAGATTCAGACCAACTGACGCATGGATGGATGGCCTGTAAGTGATACCTGTGCAGGGGTTCTACAGGAGTGGAATTATTTCCGCACAGTGATTAAGTTGGCATTAGGGAATGAGTTTACAACTGATAATTTATACTAACGTGAGTTTTCATGAATAATGCTAAATGGGACAGCTGCTCTATATTAAAAGAAATGCAGCTTTTGAGTGTGGATGAAGGTAATTATAAAACTGTGATTCAGACATGGTCTTAATGAGAATAAATCAAAATCAGATGTATTGCAGTTTTATTCCATTTTTGCTACAGCTATGGACAGAAATAGGATACTACACTTCTTTAGTGCTGTGGTCAATAGGAAGGAACTTGTAGGTAATTTGTATGCATGCTACTATGGTATGTGCCTGGTTTATGCCTATACATCTCTCACAATGAGTCTCTCCGCTTTGCTGCTGTCATATCAATTCTTGTCATTGACCACGTTCTCCCAGAGGAGTGCTGAGTACCTGTTAATGATGAAACAGGTTTTTTTGCTCATCTTCAACTTTGTGACATTTATTTGTGTTCAAGGGTTACTTTTTTACTGTGGTAATAAATCTCCTATTTTTAAAAATGTGTCTTTGGGAAAGTAAATCACAATCTTACCTATCAAATGCTTCTTTTAGTTAATGTTTATTTCATATGTGAGGAGTTTAATAATGGAAAAAAATTCAAGCATCACAAATAGGAACCTTATAGAAACAATACCGTCATCATATAAATAGATACAGCAGATTGAAGTCATCAGTTGGAAAGGATTTTTTGAAGAGTAAAAGGAGAGTAACTCTGAAATATTTCTTTCAGCCTTTCCTCCTTTTAGTTCACCGTTACGCTGTTTCAGTCTTTGGAGGCACTAGAAGAGAAAGGCTTCCCAGATATCTGTACATCTGTATGTGCTGAGCTTCAGTGCTCACCATGCTTGGTTACCTCTGGGGCCATAAAGCATCGAGGCATTGTGCTGTACCCAGCTGGGAGAGACAGCAGGCAGATGGGGGGATTCTTCTTTCCAACCTTCTGAGTAAGGCGGTGGGCTATGAAACCAGCACTGGAAATGTAAAGGTGAACTTACCTGGGGTGAACTGGGGAGGTGAGAGTGAAAGAAAGGAACTAAGGCACTCCTGCCTACTGTCGGAAGCTGCATTGAAGTTATTGGGTGCTTTTATCTCCCAGAGATTGAAAAAAAAAAAAATGCTGGGAGGGAGGAGGAAGAATAATCTGATTATTGCTGTTCTCTACTGTAAGTTTTTGTGAATGCTTAAAGTATTAGAATCATAGAGTCATAGAATGATTGATATTTTATTCTACTGATCGAATGATTCTGTGATTTAAAGTATTAAATTTACTTTAAGCTTCAGTAAAACTTCCTGACAGGAGAACTGGACAACACAGAATTGTACGGATTTTAGTTCCCATTTGTGGAAACCTCTCCAGCCTTGTCTTATACAATGGAGGTAACAGGCAAGGGATACAGTTAACTTTCTCATGTACCTTTGTCTTTCTCATTTCTGAATTTTAATTTTTTTCTTTTGCGACCTTTCTACTATTTCCAAACCCATAAGCACCTTGTAGTATTTTCAAATTTTTCAAATTATGCTGCTACTTAGAATTTTCTTATTTGCATGTAGAATTTACATGAATTCAGAGACAATGGGGAGAGACTACTTGTTCAGTAGTTAGCTTCTTCATTAGAGAAGGGACCATCATTTGAAGATACAATAGAGAAATTAGCATGGCATGTCCCTCTGTCTCGCCAAAAGTCTTCATTTTGCAAAACTGTAAAGCTTCTGTTTTTAGCAGGAGAACTGCAGAGTAATGTAAAGACTGAAAGCAATGGGCTGAAAATTACATTTCTTCAGTCGCTTTTCCAAAGTAGCCCTAATAAGTCAAACATTTCAAAATCAAAATTTTTTTTTATGATGGTATAGGTAGAGGTGTACATTTCCAAATCTAATTTTAGATTATTATAACTGAGTATGTATACATACATAAACATTGTTCTCCTGTATTTTAAGATTATCATTGGACCAAAACTGAATACTTGCAATATTTGTCTATCTGCTCAGGATAGCTAAAACTGTATGGGGACCCCAGAAGCACCGCCGCTGGATGACCCAGCTGCTCTCTGTACTAAATGCTGAGAGGTCAGCCTGCATATCACAGAGTAACCTTTCTGAACTGTGTCTACTGCATGTAGCAACTTGGTACCAGTTTCAGAGCTCCATTGCCATCTATACATCTTTACTCTCATGCAGTGCTGAGCGATTTGGATCCTTGCTGGCACCCATGTCATCTGCACCAACCTCCTTCTGGTATCCAGAGGTTCACAGAATTGTAGGGGTTGGAAGGGGCCTCCAGAGATCATCAATTCCAACCCCCCTGCCAAAGCAGGTTCCCTACACCATTGCCAGCTGTGTTCAGCTTTCCTGGAAGGCTGTGCATTGGCACTACAGATCTAGACTATTTTTGAGGACAGACTTTAATTCATAGAACTTGTCACATGTTCTCAACCATCTTTAACTCCAGTATAAGGTTATTACTGGTTGTGGCTGGCACCTGTCACCACAAACTCTTGGCTGCAGTGGTACGTGGAAGGACCATACACATCTTTCAGTGTTGTCACATCCTGCTGGGTCTGTCAAGAATGTGCTTAATCCCTTCAATAATTAAACTGTGAAAGAGTACATGGTCTGGCTGCTTGTAGTAGAGAGGAGAAAAACAGATGTCCCAAAAGGTCCCTTCCCTCTACAGGTGGTATAGATTTTGGTGCCAGTCTCATTTAATTGATGTTATAAAGGATGATTAATAGAAATTTTTATCCTGGAGCCTCTGCAGACAGAACTGTGTGTCCTTCCAGAGATGTCTGGCTGCAGATGCACACCCTTCAGGGTCTTAGTTCAGATCAGGCTGGCACTTATTGCTCTCACTGTGCATTGATTTGGGAGCACTCTTAGGTGTGTTGTAGCCACTAGCAATCAGCCCAAGACCAGAGGAGAACTAGTTTTGTTGAGCGACCACATGGAAGCAAGCTCACCATCTATTTATGTCTGTGTTACCCCTCCCTGCCTGCTCACATGGGTGCAGCCTTGCTGCCCTGGCCAGCAGAACCAGCAGAGATTCCTACAAAGCCTGTACAGTCAATGGGACTCCTTTTCAGATCCATTCCCTGATTCAGTGTTGGGCACAGCATCCCAGAAATGATAAAGTAAAATCTAATGCCTTAAGTATGTAGCTGAATAGCTGAGGATATAGGGAATATTTGTGCCTAGAGTTCATGTTAGTCATGGGCAAAGTAGGGCGTTGGCTGAAACCCCATTCCAGGGGCGGCAGATGAGGCAGCAGCACTGCCTGGTCACTGCTCCTGGCATTCATCCACCTCGCTAGGACAAACTTCAGCTGCTGCTGGGCTTCTGAGCAATGTGCTACCCAGCTGCCCTGTTCTGATGTAGTTGTGCCTATGGGACTGAGGAAACTCTACGTCTGACCAGTGATCAGATTAACAAAGGCAAGCAGCAAAAATGTAATCGCCGAGGCTGGAATATATTGCCAGATTTGCTCCAAGTGCAGCTTATGTCATCGCAGAGCCTGGTGCCAAGGCTGCGGCCATTTAGCATGATGCTGCAGAACTGTCTGTACTCACATCATCAGGCTTTGCTCCAGGTTTTACCAGGTCGATAAAGAAATTGAACACAGAGCTTTGGATTTGTAACTTCAAGTACTGTCTGATTTGAAATCCGTGATTTAAAATTGGCAAACAGAAGTTTGTATTTACACCATTGACTTTAACATGTGTCATGTAGGCATAGCCCAGCCCACCCAGTAGTGCACAGTAGAGAATGTAGCAGTATGTGGTCTCATTGCAAAGTCTGTGTTAAACTTTCCTTGAATTGACCAAAGACCAAATAATTCAGTACATGTGTCTTGGGATGATTTCTGTACAACAGTGCACATGAAGTGCATCAGATTTTATGGTTTCTATTTCATCAGAATATTCACTCAAAATGTGTGTGCCAGGCTGTATTTGAGTGGGAATTGGCATTCACTTATGCAGTGTAAAAATGTCTTGAAACGGATTTGTATTAGTTAAACAAGAATTGTGCTTAGTAGGTGTAAATATTTAGTCTTACGTTTGTATAAATATTCATATATTTATGTAAACACATGTGGGAGATGTAAGTTTGATCCCTGCAGGCAGAGGAAGGAACTGAAGCCAGTTCCCTTTTTCCTGTGCGGGCAGCTCACATGTGTGTGTATGTATATAAATAAGCAGTGACTCACCCTTTATATATATCATACAGTTCTGTTCTCCACAGCTATAGCACATATGCAGTGTGTTTTAAAAGCAGAATGACTTTTCTGAAAATTGCAAGTAGGTTTTCAAATTAAATTTTAAAATGATTATCTAAGAATCTAATCTAGCTATTTTATTTTTTATTTTTTATTTTTTGTAGTTTTCCTTGAGTGATTTTATTAATGGCATAATACATTTTCCTCACACTTTCCACATAACGAGATCTCATTTTAAATTCTTTTTACTGCTGCATAAGCTGCCCAGGTGATGTTTTGTGCAGCTCCCGCTGCTCTCTGCTACACTAGTGCCTGTCCCAGTGCTGCAGGAAGTCTCCCTGCTGCCCAAGGGAGGCTGGGGCAGGGCTGGGAAGCAGTGAATAATTCCACCAAGGGGATCCTGCACTTGTTTGGAAGGTAATGGCAATGTTTCTAAATAACCAGCTGGTTGTATGGCAAAAAAAATCTACATAGATAAAACAGTGTAAGTGGAGGGTGCTGTGGGGTGCACTGTCCTAGCATTTTACTTGCATCGTTGGACAAAGGTTGGAGAAGAAAACAGCGTATTGTTCTCCTGCTGTTCCTATATGCATCTGCATCCTGGATACTGCATGCAGTCATCTGCCCCATGTGAACAAGGATGCAGCAAAACAGAAGAAGCTCCAGGGAGGTACACAGAAATGATGAACAGGTTCTCTATGAGTAACAGTAGACAGGAACTCACAAAAGAAGGGCTGTGCAAGGAAGCACACAGCTGTGGAGCTGCTTGCCTTAGAATGTTGCGGGTGCAAACATTTTTGTGAATTTAAAAAGTGACTAGATAAATTGATAAAAAATGAGGCTGATGGGCATGAAGTCAATGTCTTGTTTAGGAATTCCATAGACAATAACTGTTGTAAAGGGTGGAGAATTAATCAAAAGGCATCAACATCCCTTTCCTTAAGCTTTTCCACATGTTTCTACTCAGATGCTAACAAGGTTCTGTATGTATTATTGTATCAAAGGCACTTTTTAATTTTGAATTTGTGTATTAAACTGGCTGGAAAAATGTGACAACAGAAATATCTAACTGTGCTAAAGACACTGGGCAGCTTATCAGCAAAATGATAAAAGTACAGCATTTCATTTAGCAATAGTAATAAACTTAATAGCATACCCCCAAATACTGCATGCTAAATTATCAGGTTTCTGCCTTTGCAGTATATTTCACTTTAAATATTTTTAAGGCTGAAGCAAAAGAACGTATAAGTGCAGATTTTCAGTTGAACTGGTAGACAGTGAATGGTCTCTAATTGATTATTGTGTGCCGTCAGAGCAGTAATCCATGAACCAAGAATGCCCTTCAAACAGCGCAGGAACTGTTCCAGTTTGTAGAATCAAAGGTTTCTTTTCTAACAGCGCTCTGGAGCAAGTTTTCAAAATTTATTATTAGACTTGAAAGAGCTTTTAGAAGTAGGGATTTGTAAAAGATCAGAATCGTTCACAAGTTGTTCTGGATCTTCAGCCTTTTCAGTGTTGAGATACTGAGCCCATGCAACTTAAGTGTGTTGACTGCAAGTGTTCATCTCATTTAATAAATGTAGGTTGATTGTGTTATTTCTCAAATCCCAAAGAACTTGTTGTTTTGCTTTTTTTCCCTATGGAAACATGTAGAATTTCAGATTAAGCATGAAGTATACAAAAGGTGGGTAGTAAGAATGTCGGACCATACTCTGTATTGATATAGTGACCACTCGTGAGTACAAATAAAGAATTGTAATGGCAAGGCCCTTCTCTCTGTTAGCTTCCATGTCCAGGTAATGCAGATTAGAGATTATGGATTCATTTCTGTTTATTAGTGCAATTCCATGCCATTGCCACCTCATTTCAAAGTGTTCCTGTATGTATTCCACCACATACGTTTTTTTCTTGTTGATATATATAAATTCCTATCAGAATTAGAATGTTATTGACTTAACTGGGGCATTCTTCTTGTTGGGAATGGTAGAGTAAACTAACTGTTAATACTCATGTTGTCTAGTAATTCTGATCTAGTGAGTGGTGGCTAGGTTCCTACTGCCAGCTATACTTGCCATTTAAGGGAATCTTCCAATATAATACTTGCTGTGGAAACAGTGAGTCCTATAGGCTTTCATCACTGCAAGTCCTATAATTTTTAATGACTGCAATGCTGGTCTTCTCCTTAAATTTCCTATGAACGTGAGTTTTAAATCAGAGAACTAAAGATTATTTTCCATTCAAGTACCATGTTTGAATTTGACTACAAATGTGTATTGTGATTTCATAGCTGCATTCAACCAGTCAAATAATATGTTTCTCTATTTAAGCAACTTAAACAGTATTCCATTTGAACATATTTCTTTTTTAATGAGAACGATGCAACATCACGTGTGTTTCAGCATTCAGGACTCTAAAAATACAGAAAGCAAAGCTCATTTTCTGCAATCCATTTTGCAGTTGTTTGCAATAAAAATGAAGAAGGAGCAATGAAAGCTTCAACCACAGACACTTCTTTATGGTTCAAGAATCAGGATAGTGTAGCAAGAAATTAATCAACAAAAAAAAATTATGCTTCATCAGATGTATTTTTCATGTGTTTTCAACGATTGTTTCATCTTTGTTACAGAAGTAGTAATGATATAATAATTGATATTTACTTAAGGGCCCTCAGCCATTCCTCACATGTCTTTCCCTCCAGATCTTTCCCCATTTTTGCAGCCCTCCTTTGGATGCTCTCTAATAATTTTATGTCCTTTTGATGCGATGCTGCCCAGACTGCACCCAGTGCTTGAGATAAAGCCACAGAACAGGACAACCCCTCCCTCATCTGCTGGCAGAGCTGGGCTTGGTGCACCCCAGGGCGCAGGTGGCCCTTTGGCTGCCAGGGCACACTGCTGGCTCACAATTACCTTGCCATCAACCAGAGCCCCCAGACTCCTTTCCACGGGGCTGCTCTCCAGCCTCTCATCCTCCAGTCTGCGTATGTCCAGGGCTGCCCCATCCCAGATGCAGAATCCAACACTTGCTCTTGTTTAATATCACGTGGCTGGTGACTGCCCAGCCATCCAGTTTGTCAAGATCTCTCTGCAAAGCTCTCTGCCCTTCAGGGAGAGAATGCCATGCATGCATCAGTGTGCTACAACGTAATGGGGTTTTAATTTCAATTAGCTAAAAATACATAAAATTACAGAGTTTGATTGTTTTTAAGCCATCATTTCTATTAATGCATTCTTTGAAATCAAACGCTTGACTTTGAAAGTCAAGCATTCACAAAAAGTTGGAAAATGTCAGAATGGAGACTGTTCAAAGGATTTTAATTTGTCCCTTGCATGTATGCATAATGATAAGATCTTTAATTATGTGATCACATAAATTTTTCACAAGAGGAATGGTGCCCGGAGAATGAATCAGAGATGTTTATTAAAGGAAGCCCTTGTCTCCAGAACCCTTGCCTTAATTGCTGCGAAGCACGGTAATTCAAGTAGAGGGCTGCAGCAGTCAAAAGCAGGCCCTCTGAGGGTCTGAAGGCACCACTGAGAAGCTGGATTTCATTCTCGCTCTTTCACGGAGCAGTTAGGTGGTTTGGGAAGGTCCCGTATTCTGGAGGTGATCTGTTCCCAGGTGCCACCCCACCTGCCTGGACTCTGAGTACAGCATCTGGGCTGAGCACCCCTGTGCTTTGGACATGTGAATTGCTATAGGAACGTGAAGTCTTCTGCAAAGTGAGAACCCAGAGGCCTTACACTGACGTGGTAATTGCAGAATTGCTGACAGAATCCTCTCAGTTTTAAGTAGTCAGTTTCTTGTCTGTAAAATGGAAACACCATCGCCCAGCTACGGCAAAATTAATTAAATGCTTTAAAGCATTTGTGCTGAATGCCTCGGAGGGAAATACCAAACATATAATGAGGACTCTAATTCTGGCATGCTTCCTGTAAAGGAGGCTTTGGGAGCACCGCTGGCTGATGGGACTAAAAAGAACGTGTAGGGTCGTTGTGCTCTGAGACGAGGAGGCCGGATCCTAGCAGCGCTGGGCTGCAGTCACAGCGTGCCCTCATTCTGATTTGATTTTCATCTTCCCTGCAGACAGAATACTTTAAACCTAATAGAAGGAGTTCTACTTAATTTACCAAACCAAACAAGGAAATTAAAAAAAATAATTGAGGAATTAGTTATCTGCATAGCTGAAATCTGAACATTTGCCTATATATCTGTATATATATTGTGTGTGAATTTTGATCTCTACTGTTATTTATATCTTTTGCCTGTGGCAAAAGTCTGTATGTCGGGGTTTTGTATTCACAGTCCTCTACATGTAAGCACCACTGCCAACTGGACAAAAAGATTTTTCCATGTCCTCCTTGTATTTTTTGTCTATTCTTGACCTTTTTAAAACTTGCATTTACTGCTTTTCAGGCAAGGAAATTGATAAATCTCTTCTGCTGCGGTGACGGTACCTATGCATGTCTTACCTTTCACACTATATTACCTCAATACCTATTTTACTTTGGAGGATTTGTTATAGGATATTAAATGAGAATCAATTTATTGATAGAAGTGGGTCAAATACTAGTATTTAGGCAATTTTATCTAAATTTGTGCCTTAGAATAGCTTGATACCATGAATTATGGCACATACTACATTTTTCAAATAATGCTACATGTATAAAATATGGAAACATGATTATTTTAGATTCAAAAGGCTCTTTTGTCATGCTTATGCATATTTGAGTTGGGACATTTTTTTTTCTCTGAAATGGGGAGGAAATGAGATAGCAGCTTGTCCATTCATAATATTACTCACTTTCCCTGCTTAAATGCATTTTCAAATTACTAGAGTATCTATGAAAAAAGAGAAAGAAAGAACTAACTTCAGAAGAGCTGGAGTTGAGTTTCCCATTTATCTACATTAATAAGCAGTGTTCACATGAGACAATCAGTCTGTCTTGCGGTGTGCTGACAGTGCCAGTAGGCAGGTGGTGCAGAGTCCTGTGGCTGTGTGCAATTCTGCAACCACCAAAGGGCTCCCGCAGCCAGGGAACTCTTCTGGTTTGGTCATTGATTACTATAATCTCTCTATTAAACTGTATTTTGAAGCATTTCAGTAGGAAGTTCAAACTTGACAGTGGAGAATTAATATAGAGATTACGTAAATGTTTAATAGTTTTTGAACTTTCAACAGATTTCAACAGGTAGTGAGAATATATTTTTTCTTAATACATAATCTGTACTGTTTAAGTTGAAATTGTCATTGCTGATCTTTTGTGCTCATAGATTAAGGCTATTTTAGTAACAATCTGCTTCTATATGTCAGGAATATGTATGTATCATTATGTGATTGTGTGTCTGCAAGATTCTTAATGTATGATGTCCGTGATGACAAGGAATAGCTATTACCTTTTTATGGCAGAGAGCTGGAAATGTTATCCTAAGTCACCTCAGAGATTTTCACATTCATGTCTGTACTGCTGAGCCTCCAGCGTGCTCTAGGTGTATCTGCAAGAGCACTTTAGCCCAGAGCAGGAGCACTTTAGTACTTCTGAGTGCCGTATCCTTGTTGTTCCCATTTAGTGCTCCTATCAAGTATTTCATAGAGTACACTGTAATGTACTTAAAGGAAGCGTATAGCATCCTTCTGTCATCCATATCGGAATGGCCTGGTGCAACCTCATTCTGGACCGCGTGTGCAGCAGTCTCCTGGTTCCTGGCCATGGCAGAAGCCCAGCAGCCTGCAGGTGCCTTCTCCTGTGCCGCCATTATGTCCAGATTGCTTTCGTGCTGCTGCCGTCCACATAGGGAAAAAAGAATTAATGATGTGACTCCATAGAGATGTCCTAGATATAGTGTCTGGCTACAGTACTGAAAGCTTTGGAGTTTTGTGCAGTAAATTAAGAGTATATTGATCAGTATTTCGCTTTTTGTCTATCCACAGTCACCAATTACAATAACGTGATAGAAGCAAATTCAGATTCAGATGACGAAGATAAATTGCATATAGTGGAAGAAGAAAGTATAACTGATGCAGCAGATTGTGATGCAAGCGTGCCAGAAGATGACTTGCCAACAGACCACACAGTGTTACCAGAAAACAGTGAAAGGGAAGGGAGCACAAACAGCTGCTGGGAAGATGAAGGTACGTTCATTTTCACTGATGACTCTCTGTAGAGCAGTGTTTCTAAGAGGAATCAATAGAATTTTTTGTTACTTTGTTACTGAAATGATTAGAACTGATAAACATGCAATTATTGCGTTATACTTTATTTTCTTAATTCAGTGTATGAGATATAGCCCTATGTGTGCCTCAGTTCCAGCCACAATTCTTTAGTATCCACTTTGCTAAAACTTGTGACTTAAGAATAATTGTGTGACCTCACATCTAAATGTGGTCCAGCTTTTACGTAGCTGCTCTTGCCAAGGTGTGCTGTGAAATGTGGAACTTGAAGCTAAACTATTAGGTAGATGATTTTCTTAGTTCTGCAAAATCTTTGTTCTCCTGCAGTTACATAAAAATGGGCTGCATGGAGACTATTTCTTGACGCAGCCAAACGTGTGTAGGAAGCCTGGGGTATGGACTGAGTCTGGACTCAGATGTGGACCAAACATTTCTCAGGGCTACACCTGCTGATGGTTACACCCAGTATCTTACCTGTGGCTGCCTCTGGAGAGTCTCAGAGCTCCAGATATGTAATGACATCTTTTTTGACTTCCTATTTCAAATGTGCCATTTTAATTAAGATTTGTTGACTAAAATGAAGCATTTGAACCAAACACTACTGTAATTGTGTAGTGAGAATCAAATGGTATTCTCTCTGCCTTGGTCATTGGTTACTCAGCCAGGCTTCCATCAGACAGATGATTGCTTACAGGCTTACTAAAATTACTGTAAATTTCTTATGTAAAAATTACGAGTTCTGAAGCCTCTTTTGTAGCAGCCAAGAGGATTTTTTTATCTGATAGTAAGGTTTTTTGAAATAGATTGTTTGAACTTCTGGCAAAGGCTGTGTGAGAAAAATGAACGCTAAATTATGTTTCATGGAGCTTTGATTTGCCATGGTAAAACTCTATTTACTTTTTTATGGCTTTCATAGAAAGAAAGGTGCAAGCTGAAAATCACATCATCAGTCTTGGTTGTACATTAGAAATCCTAAGAGTAGGGTATTGAATACGTGATCTTCATCTCAAAGGGAGAGTGCTGTGGTAGTGTCTGTGCAATGCTGACACTGTCACTGTGAGTGGCAATTGTCTTTAGTAAACATACACTGTGGCAGTTTTACTAAGTTGTTTTTCATCACTGGATTAGTTCTTAGTACTCAGTACTACTTAGTACTGAAAGTTCCTAGCTGTAGTTGGACTTGACAGAATGGGTTTTTTTACACATTTATTCAGTTCGCAAGCGCACAAGAATAGGAACACACGTAACATCTCTTTATCAGATTAGTTTCCTTCCGTTTCCAGTCATTCTAACTGAACTTCTACAAGACCTTCAGAACAGGTGGTTTAAATATAAGGTGTGTATCTCCAGAGGTTTAACTGAAGCAGTCACACAGATTTGAAGAAGTGAACCACGTGTATCCGGCACCAGTTGCTGGCGGGGTGCCAGCATTCATGTGTGCAGTGATCCTATGATGTGAGCTCTTTTTGCTTTAGGTTAAACTAAACCCTGTGCTACAATTAAGAAAGGACATGTCAAACCCTATTGATTTAGTATGTTAATAAACTTGAAAAAAATATTAGTTATGTATTTGAGTATTTAGGAAATCTAGAGATCTCAGGCCTGGAACTAAGATAGATTTGAAAAATTGAACAGTTAAAAATATTGTGCCAACAGTGAAATAACCTTTCAAAACTAGTGGAATTATGTTTTACGTATAAGGTCCTTCTGGAATTCAAAATAACTTTAACATATAACACATTAGGTTGAGCTTGTGTACAGTAAGATAGATTGTGTTCTCTCAGTGGTGGATTGCTGGTGAAGGCTGCTGCACTATTTTGTATTAATTACATTTGAGGGGAAGTTAAATGTTCGTGGCATCAACTTGGTCAAGTTTTCTACTTACAACCAAATTTTCTATTTTTCTGCTGAGTTATCTTATCGAACTCTGGATCTTTATAGTCAGCTTGTGACATTGTGGTAGTGTAATGCTTGGTGCCTGTGACCTGGAAATTAGCATTTAACTCTGGAAGTCCCATGGAGCAGTTCATGAGAAATGGGCTGATGCTGCACAGAGCAGAGCCAAGTAGTGCTGCCATGCTGAGGTGGCTGTGGCAGGGCCAGGCAATGCTCAGTGGCCTTAAAGAAGCCAACCTGGTTGTGGTTTCTGAGTGGCTGACTAGATCTAATTCAATGGCTCTACCAGGTGCTGTAGAGATGCATAAGAGTGTGGCTGAGTGTCCGTACTCCCACCCAGTGCAAGGAGCTTGCTCAGCCCCTCTGCTGCTTGCCAGCAGTAGAATGGAACTTGCTAGATACACTGTAATTTAAGCCCCTATGGGTAATAACTTACAGATAGTAGCTCTGTGCCTCATAACCTATTTCATAATGGGGAAAAATCACAAACCTTTTTAGGAAGAAAAATAGTGTAGTTGGTATCATAAATATTTTTAAGAAATGAAATTTTGGATTTGAATTTTCATTGCCTGCATTCAACTGCCATACATATTCTGAACAAAGCTTGTGGTATCAGGAGCCAAAAATACAATTACTTCACAGTCAGGTATTGACTAATATTTTATGTACTGTGGTGAGGTTTTTTTTCAGATACTAATTCGAATCAATGAAAGATTTATGTCATACAGTTTCCTTTTTACCTTTTTTCTTTTGTTTGTGAATATCTGCAGATAGAGCTCCCCCCCTTCCCTTTTTAAGTATGGTAGGTTTTGTAAAAGTAGACCAAACCGAGAGTCTTTTCCTTTAAGGAAACCATTTGCATCTGGGATATCAAACTTGACCTAGGATTTCTCATCTCATGTATAAAGGAGAAATTGGCTTTTCCTGTATTTGGCTCATTCTGCAGTTGTGACTAGACATGCCAAAAATTTTCCCTGCACTGAATTAGAGTGAACTAATGTAAATAAAAATAAAACAATTGGCATTTTGGATCCTGGCAGTCATATATTCTAGCATCTTAAATCACGTAAGGGTCTTTCTTTGCATTATAGCTCTGAAGCACATACCACCTCCAAAATAAAGTATTGACTGCTATTGGCTGCTATTGTATTTACATACAGTAAAATAATATACTAATAAATAAAAGAGTGAAAAAAATGTTACCATTTCACTATACACTCCTAAGCCATTCTGTGTTTCTCTAAAGAAAGGGGAAGCAGTGTGCAGCTTTGCAGACATGACCTGCAGATCATCAACTGTTTCCAAAAATTGCTAATTGAAAAAAAATGAAGTAAATTTAATATTTTTATGGTACTCTGTTTTCTGGAAATGATGTTCTAGTGTATCAGTTAGCTGCATTTAAATAGCTCATTCCGTATTTGCTGGAGAAACACACTGTCCTAGTCTTTACCTGTCTTTACCTGTCTTCAAATAATGCCTTAATGGCTAGTGTGTAGTATGGTTTCCTTTGAAAATTTAATTTCTTTCACTGTGAAATATCTCTGTGGTTCAACCAATTATGCTGGAGTAATGTGGAATCCATATTTTTGAAAGTATGTTATCCTTTAATGCAATTAGAGAAGTGGAAAAAAATGCTGTAGAAATAGCTCCTCAAATACATTACATTATTGTGTGTATGTGTTTTATTGTGTTTTGTTGTTGTTGTTGTTGTTGTTGTTTGAGGGTGTTGGTTTGGGGCTTTTTTTTGTTTTGTTTTGGTCTGGTTTGTTTTTTTGAATATTTGTTGTTCTTTTTCTGAAATGTAATATTTCAGCAGGAAAAGAAACAAAGGAAATCCTGGGGCCTGAAGCTCAGTCAGATGAAGTTGGATGTACAGGTATTTATTTGTTTATCTGTGTTCCTTGTTCTTACAGCTTGTCTGCCAAAGCTTCAGCGATGAGAACAAAAGAGAGAATAACACTGGTCTTATTGGTAGAATACAACTACGGGCCAGTAGGTAGTGTTTAAAATTAATAAGGAATACACCAAAAATAAACGTAGGCTGGTGCTTATCTTCTTTTCCACTCCTCTACTTGTACTGATTATACAGAAAGCAAAATGAAGTGTGGATCTTCCAGAATCAAACCAGGACAGACTTTTTCAAATGTAGGAAGCAAAATGTTAAACTGTCTTCAAACTACAAGGCCTAAATTGTTATACGTGCTGCATTTAAGAATTTTAGGAGAGATAAACATAAGGTGCAAAAATGCACTGAGTTAAAGAATGCATTTTTGCAAAGTTTGCAAAGAATGCAAACTGTGCTTTTAGTAATTTTTTTTTAATTGTCATTATGCGTCTGTTTCTCTGTGTTAAAACTTTGCATGTTCCTATACCTTAAAGGACCTATGCTAGTATTCGTAAGGAGCTGTGAAATCCTTGGACAGAGGTTGATTTGGAAATATGAGTTATTGATCTCTTTTCCAATTTTTTTTAATGTTTTCATTTGACATATTATATGTTGGTTTTTTGATCCCAGTAAAAGAAGATGAATGTGATTCTGATGCAGAAAATGAACAGAACCATGACCCTAATGTTGAAGAATTCCTTCAACAAGAAGATACAGCTGTTATTTACCCTGAAGCACCTGAGGAGGACCAGAGACAAGGCACACCAGAAGCTAGTGGTCAGGATGAAAATGGTAAATATGCCACCAGTTCAGTTCATTCAAAATAAATTATGTTAAGCACTTGACCCCAAAGTTCTGATATATTTTGAAAGACAACAGCACATGATACTTGATTTTGTGATGCAAGACATGCACTGGGAGTCAGTTGTATGAGTACCTAAATGGTAGTGGGAAGTAAAATTAAGCTCTCGTAAATCTATTGGGGTTATTTTCCCAAAAAAAAAACAATAGAGAAAATTGAAACATTACTTATACAAAAATATTTGTATGATTCTTAATGGAAGCCTTTCCAGTAGACTTTGAAAATATCGTTTCGTATTGAAATAAGAAAGTTTTTATTTTATTATGACTTGTTTTTGTTCTTAGTTAATTCCTCATGAAACACTTAATTGAAAATAACACCCTACATAAATGGTTTGGAGATGTTATGATCCAGTTGTTCATTAAAAATGTACCTATTTGAACAAAAGATGTCATTGTGGGTGTATTAGTTTACTGGAGTCTAAGGGAGAGCAGTGAAAGGGGTGTTGCTGACAAATTTGTCCCAGTCTCTCAGAGTTCTTACGTTATTATACATTTTAGTAATAAAAAAGAATATATTTAAGAAATGTAACCTGAGTACCTGCCTATATGTTACGTAAGTAGGATGTGAATTTCCAATGTTCTGTGATTTACTTCACGTTTCATAAAATTCAATTAAGATATATTCTTAACAGTAGCATTTTAAAGTTTTTTAAAATTTTAATCTGTGGTTGCAGTGGCACAGCTTGTCAGGTTAGTTTTACAGACTTGCAATGATTTCCATGCAATCATTAAAAAAACACTTTAGCATTAATAATTGAAATTGTACCTATCTCTGTAGGTTCAGATTGAAGTGCTCTGAAAGTCACAATGCTGAACAATGATGCTCAGTGTTTTAATAATTTGTAAGAGAAAATGCCAGAAATGTAGTGATATTTGGTAAAGGTAGATTCCTCCATAGCAGAAGAGGGACAAGTGAGGTGACAGAGCATCAGAGTATTTAACACTGGGCTTTGTGAAACCTCTGCCATTTTGGCATTTGCTCCAATAGAAACAGAATTTAAGTTGTGCTTGTGACATTTCTACTGACTTGTATTTGTGCTGATATGTGGTATTCCTTATGTCATGTGAATTGAATTGTAGATGTAAAAAATGAACTGGAGGGAAGCATGCCGTATCCACACATGAGCATGTGTTCATTTTACTTAGTCTTGGAGAAACAGAAACTGAACTGGTTAGAACAGCACAAAAATAGTGAAGTCTGAGTGTTACCAGCTTGTTCCCATAAGGAAGGAAAAAGATCCTGTGTGACAGAAAAGTTGTTGTTTTTACCTAATAAAGAAAACTGGTCTGACTCTCCACTGTTGCAAAAACATTGGTGTGTTCAGTGAAAATGGCAGGAAATTCCACACAGATAGGGATTGCTGCTGTATAGAGCACATATGCAATCTATGGCAGTAACTGCTGGAAGATGTCACGAAGATAGATGATTCAGAAGTACTTCAGAAACTACTGGTTAATTTTATCAGTATTAATAATTGCTTATACTTCAGCAACTTCAAATGACAATCTGTACTCCAGTTTGCACCTCACGATTCAGATTATAAAGTAGTAATCTGTGCAGATGCTCCACTTTCCTCTCATGCTGTCACTCAGCACAATGGATAGATGCTTTGTTGCAAAATTTGCTTTCCATTTCCCTTGAAGCATGGTCACTGGATGTTATCAGACCTCATAAACAGATAGTTTGATCCAGTATTGTGAACTCTGCATTTTTGTAAGCACTTTTTCCATTAATCTATAAAGTAAAATGTTTTTTAAATCTCAGAAAAAAAAATCCTTCCTAGCATGGAATAAATTACTATATATTACTATATATTACTAAATGCTGATAAGAAAAAATGGAGTTAAAGCTTCATAAATGATGACTTCTGAGAAATATTCCTGTCAAATTAATATTCAGCTTCAATCTGATTTCACTTTTTGCTGGTACAGAAGTAACTTCACAGAAGCCAATAGAATAAATCCCATAGTTGTATTAGAATCATATTTATGGCATCACATCTGATATCTTTTCCTTCTGTCACTCATCTGCTTCTCCTGCATAACTATAAAGAGTATCAGCTGTGTTTCTGTTCTCCTTTCTCTTACAATTTTGTGTTGAGAGACAAGTAAATCATTCTCTGCAGCCTAAAAATACCGCTCATTCCTCAGGATCTGGAAATAGGGTGACCATTAAGAGTTGCAGTGCTAGACTTATTTTGTGAACACGATTTCAGGGTTGCCAGTGGTAGGGCTAACCAGGCCTACAGAGATTGCTAGGTCTAAAACCACGTGTTACAGTGGTCAAAGTACTTTCTCATCAGAGACACGTGCAGAGGCTCTGGTGCTGTGTGGGGACAGAGGTGTGGTTTTGGGGAACATCACTGTGCTGACATCCTCCAGCACACACTGGGACAGCTGCACCCTACAGCAGGCAGTAACACAATACCTAAAGAAAAAATGCGAACAGTCGTCGTTCCTTTTCTAAGCCAGACGATGCTTTCCAGCAGCTGCCTGTTATCTTACAGTCGTAAGTATGAATATAAACTGTGTCTGTCGATGTTGGTTGAGTTCAGAATTTACATCTTATTTAAATTTGCCATTTTCTCTCTGCTGTGCAGGAACACCTGATGCATTTTCCCAGCTGCTTACCTGCCCGTACTGTGATAGAGGGTACAAGCGCTTTACCTCTCTGAAGGAACACATTAAATACCGCCATGAAAAAAACGAAGATAACTTCAGTTGCTCCCTTTGCAGTTACACGTTTGCATACAGAACACAGCTGGACCGCCACATGACGTCGCACAAGTCGGGACGAGATCAGGTCAGTGGCAGTTGGCTGGAGGCCCTGCTGTCCTCTGCAGCAATGCTTGGTGTGTGAGCAGAGGCCTACAGAGCATGTGGACATTCTTCTCAGAGTCTTGTGGCCTGAAATGCCCATCCTGGAGCACTTAAACCCACTGTTGAAGTCAGAGTTCTTCCATAGCTAACAAAGTGTGTGATCTGAGTTCCTGTACTTCCATTCATCTAGGCAGTACGGTTTGGTCTGAATTTTAGTTTTCAGAAGTGCTAAAGATATTCTGAGCTTGTTTTCCGTAGTTCATTTGTTGACCTGAGGGCATGGTTCCTTGAAATGCCCATGATGAGTTAACCACACCATTATTGCTGAGGTGCCTGAGGGTCCCCTCTCCCTGCTGTTTTTCTTTTCTCCCTAGGATTTCCCATCGCCCAACTCCAATTACATGCTTTCGTAGCTTACCAGGGGGTGCTGAAGCTCAGTAAACCAGGTGAAGCTCACTGAAACAGTTGGGAATTAGCCACAAAAACAGATACAGATTTTTTACTACCAGATTAGAGAGAAGCTTGGAAACTCTCCATTCTGAGGTCAGACTACAAAGATTGATATTCCTTGTAGCTGAAAGAGGAGGGAAATACACAAAGCCATGAACAGTGAAGAGAATGTACTTCTTGCAGCTCCAAAACAACAATATTTTCATTAAACTCAAAAACTCTGACATAAAATTAACCAAAAAAAGGAGATGATCTTTTACATATTGCATATTAATTACTGTTTTTCAAATTATCACTAAGTCAAAGAATTTATCAGGGTTAAAAGCGCATTGTCCTTCATCCCCAAGTGAATACTTTCAGGAAACATTGCAAGAAGTATGGGCAATCCTGCCCAAAGGTTTTGCTGTTCTGCTGGGCTTGGAATAACCTTGCCAGCGTGTACTGACAGAGCGGCTCTGATTTATTTCCCATGAACAATTCATTTCTGCCTTGCGCTCTTACTGCCTTGGCTTCCACTTTAAAGGTGCTATCATCTTATATACAGCTGATATCTATGCCTATAAAATCTATGAATGCTTTCTGTAAAATCTAGTTGCTGTGAGCTGCTACATTTATTTCCAGTTTTTCCAACTAGAAACCTCAAAGCAGAAGAAAAGAGTAGTTGGGAGGAGGCTGGCTCCACTCAGAACCACCCAAAATTCAAACCCTATGTGTGAGAGCATTAAAGAAAGAAACGAGAGTAATTTTAGTGGAGTACCAAAGGATTATGCACGCAAAATATATCCCACACTGATACAGACCAAATATTCTATCCTGAGACAGTTATCTAATATGTAATCCTTCAAATGGTGCTATGTATGCATGATTCTCTGATCATTTTTAATGACCAAGTGATTGTATCTTCCAATATATAGCATCTCCTAACTGAAGAATTAACTTCTTACTGATAATATAATTAGGTTAAATAGTTAAAGCAGGCAAAGGGGAAGTAAATAAGGAGAACTTGTGAAGAAAGTCACATGCATCCTGCTCAAATCCTTTATGCAAATCAACGAGGTTTTATGAAAATATTCCACCTACCTGTGATTCCTATTTCCCACACCCATTCTCTGGTATGAAAAGGGTGGACTTCTGTCCAGAGTGTAGTAAATATTTGACACAGAGCCATGTTAGTTACTACTTAATGCTGATGTTTCTTCTTTCTTTACTAAAATAAATGCAGAGGATTATTCTCTGAATGCAGAGGTTCATTCTGTAATGAACAGTTACATGCAGTGCATTAAACAATATATCACACATCAGAGGCACAAAAATGTAGATTTAACAGTACCAAAGTGGGAAAAAAAGCATTTGGATCTGAGAAAATGAAGGTGAAAGTATCAGAGATGGTAATTTAGAGAGGAGTTGTGATATCTCAGTTCTAGAGAAGACTGTGGAGTGTAACTCTTGAGGATGTTCCAGATTTACAAAAAATAAAAGGTATAGATGTAAGATCAATAAATAAAAGAAAGCTGTATTGCAAATATAAGAGGGATGGAGAAGCTACCTAACCAAAAAGTTCAAGGCAGCTTACAGCTGTAAGCAGGAAAACAGAAAAACTCATTAAAAATTTGGTAAGAGAAATGTGAGCTTCCATGCCTTGGAAGTAGAATGTTGAATTTTTAAGACTGGGGCAGAAACATTTTTTGACAGATTGTATCCATGCAGTAATGTGAAACATTAGGATGTAGTGCGGCACCCGCAGTGGCTATCTGCGTGCTGAGAGCCTTCAACGTGCCCAATCTCGAGTCAAACAGCAGTAACTGATTCTCTGCAGGCTTAAGTGAATCCTGTCACAGTTCTGTGTACTCAGTGGAGTCAGATCACAGAGTGCAGGAAGTCAGCTGCAGTCTCCCAGAGCATCTCCTTCGTGGTGCTTAAAAAGAGCCCCAAAGATGCGTGGGTGCCAGCGGCTCTCAGCACAGGCATGGCGCTACTGGGCAGCTCCTGGGCATCCTTCTTACCACAGCTCACCCAGATGGCCGAGTGCAGCCTGAAAGCAGCTGCTGCTTTTTAAATAAGCAGGTGTTTTGAACAGATAAAAACTAATTCCTCTATTTCATGTCATAAATAAACATATTTCCTGTTTACAAGTGTGGATAGTGATAGGACAAGGGTGAATGGTTCTAGACTGAGATAGGGGAGGTCTAGGTTAGATATTAGGAGGAAGTTTTTCACACAGAGGATGGTGATGCACTGGAACAGGTTTCCCAGAGAGATTGTGGGGCATTCAAGGCCAGGCCGGATGTGGCTCTGGGCAGCCTGGTCTGGTGGTTGGCGACCCTGCACATAGCAGGGGGGTTGAAACCAGATGATCATTGTGGTCCTTTTCAACCCAGGCTGTTCTATGTCAGTAATGTAGTTCCAAGTTTTAGCACACGTGCTGTTTTTGTCACAAAAAATGCACATTGATAGATTATAAAGTTTGTAATGGAATTATATCTAGCGTATACACATGTCACACATCTTTCTTCACTTCTGCTTCTTTGAAGCTAGTACGGAGATAAAGCTAAATTGTCAAAGTTTAAAGAACTTGATAATAAATGCTCTCAAAAGGTGAAATATGACAGAAATAATTACAGAGCATCAGTGCAAACAGTGAAAAACTGTGATGTTGCATACTGAGGAACTCCCTCCATACTGTTATTTATTTTAATTTAGGTTTTTATTTATTTTAAGAATTAATTGTGACCGAGCACCTTTGCTGTCACTGAGCCATCTTCTCTTGAGCAGTCTCGTGACACCGTTACGTAAAATAATCCCAGGCCAAGTACTGCAAGCACGTAAATGGAAAAATCAAGTCAACTGATTAAAATTTAAACAGGCTTTTATATGCTTTAATGTTTCTCTATCTTTTGTGACATATTCTGTGGTTGGTGGGCTTGGGCTTTTGTTTGGTTTTTCTTTCACACATTCAATCTGTGTATATGTTGGAACTTATTCACATAGTGGGTCAGTGCAAGCTTTACCTGAAGTTAGGAGAAGGAGCGAATATTTTTTATTCCCTTTTACTGTACCAGATTTATTCAGAAGATGCACATGGTTCGGTTTTAACCTGACTTCTGATTTGTTTCTTTTTCATGCATAGCACATGCCAATTTCAGTCTCTTAAAATTGTGATTATTTTCAGTTTTGTATTACATTTTCTCTGTTACTGTGAAAATGCAGGCTTTTCTTCCAGTATGCTGTTTTTTGCAATAATTGCAAATTCTTTCTTGCAGAGACATGTGACGCAGTCCAGTGGTAATCGAAAATTCAAGTGCACTGAATGTGGAAAAGCTTTTAAATATAAACATCATCTAAAGGAGCACCTACGAATCCATAGTGGTAAATAAAACAAGCACTGATTTATGTACAAATGCTAGCATTCCTACTCTGTATAACTTTGATTATATCAGTCTTGTAAGTTTAAAATATTAGGGCTTTCCCTTGTCTTTTTCTAAGACTCTGTACCTACTGACTGCAGCCTTCAGCTGTGCACTGAAAATATGTAGGATAACTCAAGAGGATTTATATTTGCAACTTGAGCTCTGACATTTAGAGAAGCTTCACGTGTGGCAGAAGAAACGAGGCATCCTTCTGGTCTTTCTCGCTTGTCTGTTTTTTCTCAGTGTTTGCAGACCACTTAGCTAGTTGTGAGCCTTGCTAGAAAACTTTAATTGATAGCAATCAGGATATAACAACTATACTTCCCTACTGTGGCTGCTATTTTCCCTAGTACACGATGATTAAAATAGCCTTAGGGCACAAATGTGAGATTGTCATACCCTGTCACAGTGGCTTCAATTTATAAATAATTAACTTATAATGTTGTGTATTTATAAATATTATATAATAATAAGTATGCTTCAATTTCTCTATTTGACCCAATTTTACTCACTAGCAGTAAGTCTGAAAATAAGGCGTTAGGCCATCTTTTCCTTTCTTATTGGTTGGTATCAGCCATGATAATAGAAATTAAGTACATTTAGAAGCCCTTGCTCAGGAAACGTCATCTTTATTTCATTTCCACAGAGCAGTGACGTCTGCTCCTGTGCATGGGAAGGCTTTAGCCAACAGGCTTTTCAGTCTGATGCAGGCCAGCTGTTCATTTTCCTTCTTTTCTTTCTTCTTCCTCTGTAACCCATATCCCCTGAAAAGTCACCTCTGTCTGTGGGTGTCATGATTGCATCATTGTATGCATCTTCCCAACCATTTAACCTGGGGTACATCTCTGAGGGCAAATGTTCATCTCTCTCGTGCATGTGTCTAGTTTCTCTTTAAACTTTGCTTGTTTTTACTCAGCTGATGAGTATTGTAGGAAGATACAGATACTTGAGTTTGATTCAATAAAATGTATATAACTCTTTATTTAATTATGATTTGCATTTATGCCATTTATATTTTTTCTTTGGTTAAGCATATTCTGTGTTTTTTTTCTGAAGTGGCTTACGCTGCTTCTGACAGTAGTGTTACTACTGGCATGGAGTTTAATGAAATCTTCAAGTACCACACAGACTCATTTATGTGATATGTAGCCAGTTACTAGAAAGTACTGGAATATGTCATGATCACATGGATGCCATTCTGTATGTACTTCTGGGTCACAGTGAAACTTACCACAAGACTCTGGGATTAGAGCTATAGATGATATAATTGCTCTTGGTCTTCAATTTGATGTAAAGGACTTTTTTCCCTAGGGCTCTGAGGGGTAATTTTAATATATTCATTTCTAGTTATTATTGTTTGATGAAGCTACATTGTAACCTAGCAAACTATTGCATATGTCTTTTTTTTTTTCTTTCTTTTTTTTTTTTTTTTAATCTTTAGGAGAGAAGCCATATGAGTGCCCAAACTGCAAGAAACGTTTTTCCCATTCTGGTTCATACAGCTCACACATAAGCAGTAAGAAGTGTATTGGTTTGATGCCCGTGAATGGTCGCGCTCGGTCAGGGCTCAAGACATCTCAGTGCTCCTCCCCTTCCCTTTCTGCATCGCCCGGTAGCCCAGCAAGACCACAGATACGACAAAAGATAGAAAATAAACCCTTGCAAGAGCAACTTCCTGTTAACCAAATTAAAACTGAACCTGTGGATTATGAATTCAAGCCCATAGTGGTTGCTTCAGGAATTAATTGTTCGACCCCTTTGCAGAATGGGGTTTTTAGTGGTGGTAGCCCATTGCAGGCAACCAGTTCTCCTCAGGGTGTGGTGCAAGCTGTTGTTCTGCCAACAGTGGGTCTGGTGTCTCCCATAAGCATCAACTTAAGTGACATTCAAAATGTACTTAAAGTGGCAGTGGATGGTAATGTAATAAGGCAAGTATTGGAAAACAATCACGCTAATCTTGCATCCAAAGAACAAGAAACAATCAGCAATGCATCTATACAACAAGCTGGCCATTCCCTCATTTCAGCTATCAGTCTTCCTTTGGTTGACCAAGATGGGACAACCAAAATTATCATCAACTACAGCTTGGAGCAGCCAAGTCAACTTCAGGTTGTTCCCCAAAATCTAAAGAAAGAACATTCTGTTCCTACAAACAGTTGCAAAAATGAAAAGTTACCAGAAGATCTTACGGTGAAGTCTGAGAAAGATAAAAACTTTGAAGGAGAGACCAATGATAGCACTTGTCTTCTTTGTGATGACTGTCCAGGAGATCTTAATGCACTTCAAGAATTAAAGCACTATGAAACAAAAAATCCTCCTCAGCTTCCTCAGTCCAGTGGAACAGAAGCTGAGAAGCCCAGCTCCCCTGCCCCATCAGAAACTGGGGAGAACAACTTATCTCCTGGTCAGCCACCTTTAAAGAACCTTTTATCGCTCCTAAAGGCATATTATGCATTAAATGCACAACCAAGCGCAGAAGAGCTTTCAAAAATAGCCGATTCCGTAAACCTACCACTGGATGTGGTAAAAAAGTGGTTTGAAAAAATGCAAGCTGGACAAATTTCTGTGCAGTCTTCTGGACCATCTTCTCCTGAACAAGTTAAAATAAGCAGTCCCGCAGATAATGAGGATCAAGCAGCAACTACAAATGAGAGTGAACCCCAGAACAGCACAAACAACTCACAAAACCCGGCCGATACAAGTAAATCTCAAACTTCATCAGGGGGATCAACTCAGAATGGTTCGCGCAGTAGCACGCCATCCCCATCACCACTAAACCTTTCTTCATCAAGAAATTCACAGGGTTATACGTACACAGCAGAGGGTGTACAAGAAGAGCCACAAATTGAACCTCTTGACCTTTCACTACCAAAGCAACATGGAGAACTGTTGGAAAGATCTACCATAACTAGTGTTTACCAGAACAGTGTTTATTCTGTCCAGGAAGAACCTTTGAACTTAACTTGCGCAAAAAAAGAACCACAAAAGGACAACAGTATTACAGACTCTGATCCTATTGTAAATGTAATCCCACCAAGTGCCAATCCCATAAATATTGCTATACCTACAGTCACTGCCCAGTTACCTACAATTGTTGCCATTGCTGACCAGAACAGTGTTCCATGCTTGAGAGCTCTTGCTGCCAATAAGCAAACCATTTTGATTCCCCAGGTGGCTTATACGTACTCTACTACAGTTAGTCCTGCAGTTCAGGAAACACCACCAAAACAGACCCAAGCCAACGGAAGTCAGGTACTGAAGTCTCTGTGTTCCTGTGCGTTGTATATGATGCGTTCATGGTGTATCCTTATTAAATTTACAGAAAATTGTCAAAATAAATTAAATAATATTTAGAGTGGTGAAGTGCTGGAACAGGCTGTTCAGAGAGGTTATGGATGCCCCATCTCTGGAGGTGTTTGAGGCCAGGTTGGATGGAGATCTGGGCAGCCTGAGCTGCTGAGTAGGAATCCTGCCAGTGGCAGGGAGGCTGGAACTGGGTAATCTTTAAGATCCCTTCTAACCCAAGCCATTCTGTGATTCTATGAGAAAAGGTAAGCACAAATCTATCCTGAACGTTATTCTCGTTTGTAATAGATGCCACCATTAACACCTCTGCAAAGCTGGTCAGCTCAAACAATGTAGGTCCAGATTGACTGCAGCAATCTAGTTCTGTGCACGGAGAAGTTAGTTCTTCACTAAATTCTACCATTCAGAAGGGTTTTCTAGAACATCAGTGCTCAATATTTTTAGGACAGCTTAGTTCTCTGGATGAAAAACCGGTGTAAAGTCATAGTGTATATTTGTTGGTGGCTCTTTATCTCCTCTTTCCCAACATCCAGAAAATGAACTGTTTGTAAATTCTTGATACTGTCTTCACTCTGCTGTGCTTTCTTAGCTTGCAGAGTAGATAATTTGTCTTACACCATAATGGCACTTTAAACAAAATTCAGAAGTATTTTCAACTGGAACTACTGGATGGGTTCCTGTTCTGTTCTTCCCTGAGTCTCTCCAGACATGACCTAACAAAACTCAGTCCTGCTGAGCATTACCTACAGACATGGAGGCAGAGACATAGCAGAACAGAAGTGGATCACATAAAGACTTAGCATTTCTAATTAAATCTTTAAAATTGTCTGTTCAGCATTTTATGCAGGCTTCTCTATACCAGAAACTAAGAAATCTTGAAGATTTATGAGAATGCTTATGTGTTAAAGTGTATGAGACGTGGTTTAGTGGGGAAATATTGGTGGTAGGTGGATGGTCGGACTGAGTGATCTTGGAGGTTTTTTCCAACCTTGGTGATTCTGTGAATGTGATTACAGTCAATCCCACCAGGGATTGGGCGTCTGTATGATGGCGGGGTCTGCAGAGCAGATAGGTGCAGTGAAAGATTGTGACTATGTAAGTCTAAACAATTTTGGTTTTCCATTTACTGAATGGAATGAAAACAACTGTACAGCTTCAGCTTATGTTTTATAAATTGTGTGCTGCATCAGTGCTCTTTTTTCTTGAACCCAACCTTTTCTGTGCTTCTTCTTAAGGACGAAAGGCAGGACACTAGCTCAGAAGGAGTATCGAATGTAGAAGATCAAAATGATTCTGATTCAACACCCCCAAAGAAAAAAATGAGAAAGACAGAAAATGGGATGTATGCATGTGATTTGTGTGACAAAATATTCCAGAAGAGCAGCTCGTTATTGAGACATAAATATGAACACACAGGTATGTACTAGGAAATGCAGTTTCAGATCTTTGTTTTGTTGATACTGAGAAACTGATAAGCTCAACTGAAATTCAGTTCTCAGAAAGCATTGTAAGAACAGAGGGAAGTATAATAATCCTTATTATCATCTGTGCCCAGCCTTGCTTACAACCCATGCTTTATGTACTTATTTGACAGAACTGCAATTCTGTGTTTAAATTTGTAAGATCTAAACCCTAAATAGAAATAGTGGGATTTTCTTCCATCTGGCTCATGGACAATCATCTGTGTGCTATAGTATGCAATCAATGATTTATTATTTCTAATTTACCTTGTCTGGTTTTAAATAAAGAAAAATTGTAATTTATAAAAAAAGACCATGTGTATGTATGATACTTTACATTGAAAGCCGGTGTACCAAGCATGGAGGGTTCTCCAATTGAGCCATATTTTTAGTTATCTGAATTTACTAAACATTCTCTGGACACGGAATGTAATCTCAAAGGAATATCATTTTGGCTTTGGTTTTTATTTCTAATTTTTCATAATTGTTCTTTTTTAGTTCCAGTTCTGGTATCTTCAATCTTTTTTTGAATAAGTGTTACCCTCTTATTTCTTCAGTGATCTCTTCAAAAATGTCTTTTCTTGTTGGTTAATTGCCTACATTATGTTTCTGCATATTCATGTTTTTATTTCATTTTACTTATACAATTGAAAACATAAAAGGCTCCTCTTTGTCTTTACCATTTGTTTAAACTTCTCAACTTGTGTACATTAAGAATATCTTCTATTTTCATCCCTTCCTGCTCTGAGACTCTCTAATCCTCCTTTTCATAACACAGTTGTGCTTTCCATTCTGCTCTTAAATGAAGTGCAGTGTTCAGAAATGCTGCTTGTTTGACATAATGTGATGTGGAGCACGAGCAGCGAGCTGCTGTCTCACTGTCTGGGTCTTAAATGTCTGGGCGGAAGCTGTATGAGTTTGTTTTGCCTAACAACTTGGAGTGTTGGAATCAAGATAACATAGCTGGGTCCATGCTGTCTTTATTGGAGTCTCTAAACACAGCAGTGGGAAGGCAAGTAGTAAAGAGGCAAATAGAAAGCTGAAAAAAAAAGAGCAGGAAGAGAAGTAGATGAAACAAAATGGATTTTTCCAGTAGTCAGGCACTCACCTGTCCCAGGCAAGATTTTGGAATGATTTTCCTTTTACCTGTGACATGGTACAAGGACTTTTGCATGAAAGCTAACATGAAAGTTCATTGATTTTAAATTTCCATCAGTATAGAAGAGCTGAAATGGTTCTAAGTTTGAATAACTTTTATTGCAAGAAAAATGCCTCCTTTTCTAATTTATTTATATTCACTCTTATTTTGTGCTCTGAGTTGCATCTGAGAATCTGTTTATCTCTTGATGTTCATTTTTCATAAGAAAGTTACAAATTACATTCATAGTTTAACAACATGCCCTTGTACCTTGTATTCCTATGCAAGAAACCCAGGCTGACAGTGCTGAGAGCAAACTGTTAAACACGATTACTCACTGTTGATAATACATTCACCAACAGCATTTTATAATGAAAGCAGCAGCACAAATTTTTAAAATATTAACTTTAAGGAATCCTTTTGTGTGTGTGTGTGTGTGCTTTATTTTCTAGGTAAAAGACCTCACGAGTGTGGAATCTGTAAAAAAGCCTTCAAACACAAACACCATTTGATCGAACACATGCGACTGCATTCTGGGGAGAAACCCTACCAATGTGACAAATGCGGAAAGCGCTTTTCACACTCGGGGTCATACTCTCAACACATGAATCATCGCTACTCCTATTGCAAAAGAGAGGCAGAGGAGCGTGACAGCACGGAGCAGGAGGAGGTGGGACAGGAGGTGCTCAGCAGCGAGCATGCTGGTGCCAGGGCATCGCCATCGCAGATCGACTCCGATGAGAGAGAGAGTCTAACCAGGGAAGAAGAGGAAGATAGTGAAAAAGAGGAAGAGGAGGAGGAAGAAAAGGAGGTAGAAGGACTTCAGGAAGAAAAAGAATGTAGAAAACTACAAGATGTAGAGGAGGAAGAAGAAGTAGAAGAAGAAGAAGAAGAAGAAGAGGAGGAAGGGAAAACTGAAGGTAACAAGAACGATGACGTCGTAAATCGAGCAAGCAATGCAGAACCAGAAGTTATACAGAGCAATGGGCAGGTGTCAGAAGAAAAAACAAATAAAGCTTAAATGATAGTTTTTTCTATATGAAAAAAAAAAATCGGTAATGAAGTTCGTTCTATATTATACATGCTTTTCATGGAAACACGGTAGCCTGCGTACTGTGATTTCTGTTCACTACTGTGTAAAAAAATATATATATAAAAAAAAAGAAAAAAGAAAAAAAAAAGAAATCCAGGTGTGCCTGAACCTCAAACTTAGTAATTTTTCACACAGTTTTCAAAGTTAGGAACAAGTTTGTAACATGAAGCAGATTAGAAAAATACAGTGACTCTGGAAGCGAAGGTTTAACAGGTTGTAGGAAACCTGATTTATTAGACAAGCATCTGGCATTGTTTGTTTTATCAGTATTAATTTTCATTCTTACGTTGATTAATTTTTAAGCTGTACAATTGGGAGAGATTTATATGATTTTTTTTTTTTTTTAATGGCAAAACATTTCCTAAATCCGCTTCAGTATTTTATTATGTTTTTAAAATGTGAGAACTTCTGCACTACAGAATTCCCTTTTGCAGAAACCTCTAACAGTGCTTGGCTACCTTTGTAAATTCAACCTAGAAGGTAGCAGTTATAACATTAGATGTTGTAGTAGAGCATATTATCATTTAAAGTGTATTGTTAGCCTTAAGAAAGCAGATGATAGAAGAACTGAAGTTTCTTACTCACGTGGTTAAAAATGTAGTTGAAAAGATTGTTGTTGAGTTCTGATTGCAGGGACTAACAGTGTTAATACCGGTAAGGACAGCAAAGTCGTCAAAATCAGTGTTTGTAATTGTGTTTTGAGTATGTAGTTACAATATGAAGGATATGATATGAAGCTTTGTATCTCCTTTGGCCTTATGCAAGACCTGTGTGCTGTAAGTGCCATTTATCAGTATTACAAAGGCTCTCACCGGCCTTTCTCCAATGCGTGGCCTACAATAACTAGCATTTGTTGATTTGTATCAAACTTCTAATCTAATCATGGGGGAAAAAACACTCAGCCATCAGAGAAGTAAGAACACTGGTATCTTTCATTATTTAATTATTTGGTGGTATTTTTGGTTAATACCTGACTTGCAGAATTTCTCTACGATAATTACAAGGGAAATTTTCTAATCTGCTTTATTGCTTTATCAGTTTACTTTAATTTCAGACACATACATGACATGTTATCTGGCTCATAAGTTTTTTCAAATGTTAGTTATTATGGACCCCATTTATTAACAATGTTAGCTGATTTTTACCTATCAGTATTATTTTATTTCTTTTAGTTTATAGATCTGTGCAACATTTTGTACTGTATGTCTCCAAACCTGGCAGTATTAATACCCTTCTTACTGACATATGTACCTTTTTAGTTTTAGAAAACTTTTATATTTATGTGTCTTATTTTTATATTTCTTTATTTATTACACAGTGTAGTGTATAATACTGTAGTTTGTATTAATACAATAATATATTTTAGTATGAAAATTTGGAAAGTTGATAAGATTTAAAGTAGAGATGCAATCGGTTCTCTTGCATTGAGATTTGATTTAACAGTGTTATGTTAACATTTATACTTGCCTTGGACTGTAGAACAGATGAATTAAAATGGGAATGTATTAATTTTACAATTGCAATCAATTCATTTTACCTTTACCCAGTTTTTAATATAAAGCTCTTAAATTTTGAAATTCACTGTGTGACTAATAGCATGATGCTCTGCCGTTTTATTAAGAGATTAGCCTAACCATAAAACTCTCATTTCCTTAGTAAGCCAAATTAGAATAATCTTATAAACAGTGTTGGGAACAACGTTTAACATTTTTGTGCCAATTTGTTCCTGTATTCATGTATGTATGTTACAAATCTGAAACTTCATTTTTAAGTTCCTTGTTACATCATGGTCATTTTCTAGTTTTTTACCAGACTCCCCATCTCACAATAAAATGCGTCAACAAGTCTGACTTATGTCATTATTCCAGTAATTTCACATGATTGCTTTAAGCTATTCTACCCCGCCACTGGGACACGGCCTGTTTCAGCATAGCTGCTCAGTTTTGGTTGTCTGCAAGGAGCGTGGAAGGAAGGGGATGTTTGACTCTGTGCAAGGAAAAGCATTGCTGCACTACTTTGTCCATTCCTCAAATTGAAGTAGAAAAACACAAGTTTTTAAAACGAGCCATATGTTTCTGTGATTTTTTTCCTCCTTAATCTATATAATACATGTTTTAATGCTTTATTTAAACAAGACTGCTTTGAAATGACATAGGCCTGTGACTGTTTTCTTGATGTAGCAATAAGCCAGTGAAAGAGTTGCTGGTACGTACCGCTGCTGAGTTCTCCGAAGGCATGGCACCAACATTACAGAAATGACTCCGTCACCTAAGTATGAAGGTTTGAACATTGTACTAGATATTCATTTGTACAGCATTCTGCAGTCGTAGCAAAGTTGAGTGTTATTTAAGCAAATCCCTGCTCATTAATGATTCCTAAAAGGGGATTTCAGTTGTTGATTTTTTTACACAAATGTTATATAAATTATTTAATATTCACATGTCTAACTTCTGAATAGTTTTCAGTCTTACTGTCTCAGCACTGATACATATGAAAGATAATTTAAAGTTTCAGTGTATTTTTCTGTACAGCGTACCAAATACTGTACTTTTCCGTGGCGTAAGCTCCTGGCTCAGCAGTATCTCATTCAGATAAACGTAAGAAAGATGTTTTGAAAACAATTTCCATTTGTATTGCATCAATACTATTGCCTTGTAATTATTATTACAACAGAAGTGAAATTGGGCAGTCCGGGATTTCTTGCAGGTCCAGCGGGCTCGGCTATCAGTAATGGAGTGCTCCTTTGTAAACGTGTTAAGATGGAGATTTTCAGCTAATTCGCGATTCAAGAGCACATTACTTGTCTGTTGCAATAAATCCAGTGAGACATTTGTTGAAAATGGAATGGAAAGAACATTTGTGCTGTCTTTAGTAATAGAGCAGAGAGTTGAGTAAATTTGAGGTTGCTTGTGAAGGCTGCACGTGAAGGGCCCCCTGTGGCTCTGAGTTCCAGAGCCTTAAATGATGCAAGAGAAAACTGCTTGGGGAGAGAATGAAAGCCTAACAGTTTGATTCAAGGAGTGCACTGGTTTGAGCTTTTTGGAGAACAGCGCTGAATTACAAGTAATCAGACAAATTAAAACATAGCAAAAAAGAAATCAAGAAGTTGTGTTAGTCTGTCTAGTCTCAAAGTGCCCGTGTGTTTCAATCAGTATTTTAAAGTACAAAAGGATGGACCGTAGAATATCAGCCCACAGTGTAACAGTTATCCTAAAAGCAGTATTCTTCAGGCGTGCAGAGTAAAAAGTGCTTAAATAGGCAGTGAAGTGTTGTGTTCACACTCTAACACAACTTTCAGAGGAAACCCACAGTCCCTGCATTGGACTGAGATGGGACTCAGTGCTGGTATTTGTACTGGCAGACTGTGCCGAGGGCGGTGGCCACAACACAGAGCAGCCATATGAAAGCAAAGCTGTTCACAAGAGAGAAAATAGGGCTACCAAGAGCAGAATGCTAGTTTAGGGACTTTTCTCATCAAAACATCGAGAGCAGGTGTTCATGCTCAGAGCCAGCACAGAATTCCGTAGTGTAGGGATGGCCATAGTGGAAATACCTTCAGGAATAGAGGAGACCATGAGAGGTTAAGGTAATGGTGTGTAGATGAGAGAAATACCTTTTTGTTCATGGAGGGAGGAGTGAGGATAGCGGATGGCCTTTGAATGGTGAAGGAGGAGAAAGGGAAGAGCTGACTATGTGCTGACCTGAGCTTGTGTTTTTGATTTGGTTACTAACAACTAGGAAACCTGCACAGGATTCTTCATTTGGAGAGAGATTTTATTGTGTGTTTTGCTTTTGCTAGTCACCCTCTGATACATACATTCACTTTTTTCCTCAACAGAATGACTTCTTTGATTTTTACTAGTAAAGTCTGCAATGCAAAAAGTTTTGGTATTAAAATATCTATCCTTTGGGGCTGCATCTTATCATTTATTCTTCATTTTCCCATGGGTCATTGATCTCATTCACTTGGTTTGAAAGTGAATACAACAGGGTTATGATGATGGAAATAACACTTGAACGTTAACAAATATTTACTGCTTCCGCTTTACCTCTCTGCTCCTTCATGATGTCTGTCACACAGCCTTCTTTATTGTGCTTATTAGATCTCTCCTACAGATTGTATAGATGTTGTCTCCGGGGGAAACAATGCATTATGATATATTTCATCATTTCACCAAAAATAACCTCTAAAACTGTGATTAGAAACTAAACTTGAGGCTGGGATTCTACAAGAAATGCGCTGACACAAGGAGCCCTTGGCAGCAAGGTTTGTTCTCATAGCATGCTGTAGCATGCCGGCTGTGGGGTCAGGGGATCTCACCCACACCTAGGTAACATTCTCCAAGGTTTGAGGTCCCTCAGGAGCTCTTTAAAAATGATGAAGACAGCAGGATATAATATATATATATATAAAATAAATGAAGCGAGTACTCCAACAACGCCATTTTGGACTTTTTCTAGTGAATCTTAACTTCTGATTCAGCTCTTAGACTTCAACCTTTCTGTAATGTCCTTGTCTTCTTCTCATCTTTGTGTCAGCTGGGATTTGTATTATAATTACAAGCTTTTCATCACATGTTAATTCAGGAATTAAAGGGATAAATGAGTTAAATCCTTTAAAAATGAAATAATTCTACAGTGATTTTGTGTCATTCCTCAGGAGTTGCTGTGCTTCTGTTACCCGGAACGCTGCTTGCTTGTACCATGCCCTGGCCTATGGGCAGGCCCCATGTGATGGGTGGTGGTATCCCTGACACCTTTGAATTCAGTGACACTGTGTCCATGTGTGGCTGACGAAGTACTTGCTTGAGTTTTAATTACATGTAAGTTATTGTGGAGGTATAGAGGGAACAACTTGCTCATTTGACATGCAAGAATGAAATCTGTTGGATTAAATTCTTCAAGAAATAAATTCACTGGAAATTCCTGCAAAATTCTGAAAGTTAAGATGGCTTCAAATAGCTTTGAGAATCACACTTCTGTACACAGAAAGGAAACTTAGATTATTATTTTTTTTTCCACCCTCTCAATCGGATTAGCCCAATTATGGCAAAATGTTGATGAGGACAGCAGTCCTTAATTCCTTTTGCTGAGGATGAGTGTTGTGCCACATTGTTCTCATCCAAAGCAGAAGCCAACCTGCTGCCTCACTGTGCAAGCTTCAATAGAGTCCCTGTGAGGTAGGTGAGGGGGAGAAAGGATGCACCCCAGTGGCTTGGGCCACACTGCACCTTTCTGCTCACTGCTGGCCAGGGTTACAGCCTGAGCAGGTCAAACAATCTCAGCTGTGGTTGAGGAGACAACAAAGCTTTCAATCAAGACAAGCTGACCTCGAGGTAGCTCTTTTTCAGACAACTCCAAGGAGTTCCTTTAGTAGGAACTGGCCGCCATGCTTTGGAGGAGCTGCCATCTCCCGTTAGGTGGGCCAGCAGAGCAGCCACCCCTCGGTCTGTGCACTACAAATTCCTGAAACAAGTGGCTTGTGTGCTTCAAAACATAGCATTACCTTTTTATTTTATTTGTTTCCCTTTATACCAGGCATCTTGATCTCCAGGGCAATCTAATGTGTCGAGTGCTCTTAAAATGTCCTGCAGCTTAGTGAGGGCACTCCATAAACCAAGGAGCAAGCAATTCTAGCATATGCACTTGTGATAAGTGTTAGTTATTTTATTCCAGTGCTTATTAGAAGGCCAACTTTGCCAGAAACACAGAGCACTAATGATGAATGATGCCAAGAGCTTGCTATTTGGGCATGTTTAGGAGCAGCACTGGATCTCAAACCTGACCAAGCCGTCAGACTTAGCATGCAGTTTTTTCAGTAGTGTTATGGTAAGTGCATCATTTTTGTGATTTTTTGTGGCACAATGCAGCTCACCCTCTGGCAGCTATACTGAAGCTTATCCTGTTACAATACCATCAGGAGGCGTTCTGCTCAAGCAGCAGAGGCTCTGGCTTTGTAGAGAGTTTGATACAGGGCCATCAGATGCCAAAAACATACTGGTAGGACAATTGGCTAGATGGTTGGCTGCCACCAGCAATTCCCTTCTAGAAGTGCTTACAGAAAGCAGCAATCCTCGTGCTCTGTTGCTCCCTTCATGAGCTAATGAGAGATTGCTGTGAGAAGCAAAGTGGTGAGCATGCTGTCAGGCTGTGGGTAGCTCTGGCTCTAGCACTGACTCTTAAAGAGGGGAAAGAATAAAAGTGCTGCTGATTCTCAGTATGTTCCTGCTGGCCCAGCACATCCTCTCGTCCCTCATGGTTTTTTCCTGAAGGTTAAATGTCAAGGATGCATTGTCTGAATCCTGGTGACTCCCAACCAGCTGCAGCCTCCAGGTGAGGGAGAGGAAAATTCCTGTTTTAATGTACCTTAGTAGAGCAGTTCATCTAGTTCCTAGCTGTGTCCTGACCGTTTCTGCCTGAGAGCAGCACTGCTTTGTTTGCCCGTGTGCTTCAGTGAAATCTGAACCTGTTCAGCTCTCTGTATCTGAAACTAATTGAAAATAGCTGAGAATTTGATGCCAAAAAATGCAGATATTTCATGACCAGAACCATGTTAAGGTCAAGGACCATTTATGTTTCTGATTTTTTAAGCTGTATATTGAAAAGCTGCTCATGTCCATCCTCTGCTCCTTCTGCTCCCAACATTTCTATGCAGCTTTTGTCCTGTAGGCCCATTGCACACAGCTGCTTATGTACCCTTTGGCACTGTTGGAGATAAATCAGGTTACACACGTGGAGCAGCCATGCTCCAGTGCAGAGCTCTGCTGCTGGAAAGTTGCTCCTTGACAGCTCCCAGACAGGAGGCAGCCCAACTTTGTTGTCCCAGCAGAACTGGCTTTTGCAGCCATCTAATTGAACATAGCATAATCCTACATTTTCTTCTAAGCACAAATTTTAATCTCCTGTGGGGTTTCTGATGTTTAATACCTTCATCTTTCACATACGAATCCTTCTTGTAATTCAACTAACTGAGCACCTTCCATAGCTTCCAATATTCATTCTGCTCACCTTGCTGGCCAGCCCCGTTCAGAAGTGTGATGTTATCCATGTTGGAGTTTCTGAGTGCATGCAGGTGCCCAGCTCTTCTTGCAGAAACCAGTGTGTGTTCCCCTACAAAAGGGGCTCTGGGGGGAGTATCTACAGCTGATGGAGATGCTCTACTGAACCACCAACTGGCAAGGGCTGAAAAAATACAGCATAACTTCTTGGGCGCTCTGAATCTGTAATAATGATGTATTCATTAGTTTTTTTTTGTTTGTTTTTTTTTTTAAAGGGCAGTAATAAATTAACTGTCCTTCAAAAATACTGCTCCCTTGCCATCTGTACCTTCTAACCATGTACCTTGGTGCTGGCCTTGGTCTCCAAGCAAATGGAATTTGTGAGCCTCTGTTCTGTGCTCCTTTCTCTCATCACACAGTTTGTGGCCATGACTATTCCAGGCCAAAACTACAGAAAAGGTTGAGGATGAGTCCTTGGATGACATGTGAATATTGGCCACCTTGGGAAGAGGACCAAATGAGCACCATCTGTGGGCACAGGCAGGTAATGTCCAATACTTGCTATCCTCAGTGCAGTTCTGACCTACCTGCAACATGCTGCTTGAGTAATGTGTCATGGATGTGGCTCTAGGCAGCCTGGTCTAGTGGTTGGCAACCCTGCACACAGCAGGGGAGTTGAAACTAGGTGATCATTGCGGTCCTTTTCAACCCAGGCCATTCTATGATTCTATGGTTCTATGAAATATGGTCCCAACTACAGTGTCAAGCCACCATTTACCAGGGCCATTGCCAGCAGGACTGGCACCTCACCTCCATCACAGACTAAGGATAACATTTATTTGTTCACTAAGCAGCCAAACAAATACGTATGGAATTCTGACATGCAAAGTAGAAATGACCCAATAACAGCCTTTGTCATCCAGAAGGGCCAGAACAGAGCACTCTGATTTTGAACTTTCTTGTTTAGATAGGAAAGCTGAGTGCAAGTTTCACATTCCCCTGCTGAATATCATAACATGGGCCTATTTTATCCCATTATCCCCTCAGTGTGCAGCTCAGCCCAAGCATTGTCTGTGGGGGTAAGCCTGTTTCACTGTGCTCCCAGATGATGCAAGTGAAGAAGAGACACCTGGCAGTGGGCTCTGTGGATAAACCATCATGTCTATGCTGGTGGGCTCTTAGCAATGTCCACCAGCAGATGTTTAATTCTCCTGAGGACAGTATTTCCAAGCACTGGATCTGCAATTAACAACCACTTGCAGTCAGTGTTAACAAGCGCTGCAGCAGGAGAGAACCCAGCTTTGGCCATGCAAGGGAAAGCAGCTCAGGCTGAGTGTGTGCTGGGCTGCAGTCTGAGCTGCTCAGAGCATTGCTGCCCTGGGGAAGGCCATGGTCCTATTCATGAATCTAGCCAAAATGCTCTGTAAAGCTGTTCTATACTTAACTGGAAAGAATCATCAACTTCTGCTTGCCTTTTATTCTGTTCTCCCAACTGTTCTCTGCTTCAGTTTAAAGCTGGTTTGACAAAACTCTCTGTGGCATTAACAACTCACGGGTAAATCCCAAACCTCATTCTCTGCTTTTAGTTCTGCACCACCACCACCTGTTGCTCTGATGTGCAGTGTAACACAGTGTCTTTGTTCCCCTCTATGCGTGGCTGAGTGGGTTTTCATCTATTGCAAAAAGTTTCTTCATCATTGATTTTGTAACCCAAGCAGGTCATTTTGGTCTGGAGCTAAGAGCCACTCCTCTGCTGGTTAACTGAAAGCAGTGCTTCCCCTCTCCTACTTTTATGTGGTGCTCTGCATGCTGCTGTTTTGGCAATAATGATCAGCAAGAGGAGGTGAATTGCAGGCATTGTCCTCCTCTGGTTTTAATTCACAGGGTTTCTGTGTGCGCAGGTAAGGTACAAGAGTGAAGTCAAGAGCACATAGTTAAGATTATACCAACAGACAAAAATTGTAGTATACTACAAACATGAGCAAGAACAGAGCAGCCTGCTGCCAGCACAGTGCTCTGTATCAGGGCTGTCTGCAAATCCATGTGGCTGCTTTAGCCCGGGCTGAGTGACTGTCAGAGCTAGAAAAAGCCCCTTGCCCCATTGCATCTCCTCTGCCTTACTTTCAAGCTGTTACAAGAGCAGAAGCTGCAATTAGCTCTGTTAATCACTTAGCATATTAAAATGAAAATAGGTTTGTTTTCCCTTGCTTACAGATGAGCCACCAGCAGCAGAACAGCACCATGTGAGGTGATGTATTCAGTATAATGAAGGACTTGGGGACTTGACCCTGGACTAAAATCTGAGGATCTTTGCTGGGATTCTTTGCAGAGGTACAGTTGTGTGCAGCAGAAGTGATGACAGCACTGCCTTGGCTCAAGGGTTTGCTTGCAGCCCTCTGGCTATGCATGCTCCAAAGCATGTCTTTCTTCCTATGAATCTGTGTTTTTATTTTCCCAGACCTGCTGACCCCTCCAAAAGGGGAAGTTATTTGTGTCAGGAGGAGAAAACTCACACTGCATTAAAACTACTCATCCTTTCTGCCCCAAGGACTGGACCACGGATGTTCATTGACCACACTGCAGCAGGAGATGACAAGAACCAGAGCTGTACCACAAAGCAGAATTGTAAAGCAGGCCCCGTAACCACACTGTCTTAAAGTAACACGCATTGCTGCTGTGTACAGTCAATGAATATACAGATGATATAGTATATTAAAGAGCTTAACTTATATAATTATTATACTTGAGCAGAAAAGGACACTCACCCTATCCTGGGCTCATGTAGAAAACTCCGGTGGAGTGGATCTCCGGAACAGATCCTTCCCTACTGGCAGTCAGCTCTTAAATGGGTCTAGGAGAAGTGCAGCCACGCTCCACCCCTTCCTGCAGCACAGGTGATTTGCCTTCACATGTGCTCCTGTGGCTGACTCATTGCTTGTCTCAGGTGATCAATCAGAGGTTCAGGCCGTGATTCAGCAGCCCCATACACTGCTGTCTGCTGCATTACCTGGGCAAACAAAATAAATAAAAGCCAGTGTGTTCAACAAAGGAAACCACCACATTTCTGTGTCAGCTGGATTGCAGGCAAATGCCAAAGCAGGCAGGAAGGATGCTCTAGGATGAATGGAGGCTTTTGAGTGGGCAGTCCTGGAAAAGTTAGCTCCCTATAACCACGGCTTTTTCACGACTTAACCTAAGCATTCATGCCTTACTTTGTCCCTTGTTTTCAAAGTAGGGGACTGCACGGTGGCTGTCTTCTACTTAAGTGCAGGAATAATGGGGAGAGGCAAAAATCCTGGATCAGAAACGCCACATTCAAGGATGAAAAAATAGAAACGTCTCTGCAGCAGGAAAAGTCTGTCTTTGTTCCAGCTTCCCTGTCTACAGAGGAAGGATAAATATAAATCACCATCCACAGGTCACAGGCCTGGATTTCAGTACTGCATGGTCAGTGAAGCATAGGGGCTGTGGGAGAACACATCTCTTACAGTGCAGGTGGGGCTGGAGCATTACCTGTGGTACAGCAGTGACCTAGCACCCAGCTGACAGATGCCCTACGCAATGCTGGCTTTCCTGTAGTCACTGCCCTTTGAGGAGATGTGTGAGGAGAGTGTTAATGGAGTGTCCGTAGTACTATGTGAGTAGAGGAAAATCGTTCCTTTTCTTCCAAAGGCAGCAGCTACCATGGCTCCTTCCTTTTCTACAAAAGCGGGCAGCATGTTGGCTCTATCTGGTCTCTCGGGTCAGCACTAAGGTAGAGACCATGTGAGTGGAAAAAGGCTGCTGTAAACCCTATTATCTCTGTGCAAGGAGGGTTGGAGGCCAACCAGGGAGAGGTACAGCATGGGGACATTACTGCCAGGCAGTGGTGGCCACCCATGCTGGTTTCCCGAGGATTTGCTCATGCTGTGTGATGTGAGATGGGTAGAGAACATTCTGCCATTTTACTCTCCAAAATATAGTCTTTATTCCTGTTTATTAGTGCAATTAGCTCAATATTTATTTGCAGAAGTAAAAAGCTCACTTCAATTTCAAGTGTTATGAGATAAAACATCATAAAGAATTACTTTAATATGTACCTCATATGCCTGTATGCACGCAGACTGCAGCCCTGGAAGGCTTTTGTGCTTCGTAACTAACCTTTTTGGGAAGCAATGAGCTAAAGAGAAAAATTACAGCAGATAAAACTGGAGGCAGTCATACTTCAACATTATTTAAGCTTGTTGTGTAATATATCTGGGTAATGCCGCTGGTCACAAAGCAGCAGTTATTTACCTTCCTTTCACAGACAAAAATCTCTCCTGGAATCAACCTGATATTTCTCTTTTTTCTTCCAGTGTTTCCCAGTGAGTCACTGCTGGACAACTTGTTCCAGAGGCAGGAAACTGCATCTGAGAGTGATGGAGCACCCTTGTGATCGCCTCGGCAAATGAGCGTCACGCTCTTTGCGCAGCTGTTTCCTTAACTGATTCATGAAGAAAAATTCTCAGTCCTTACAGCCTTTTGCTCCTCAGTGCCGGCAGTTGCAATTTTGCTCCGTGAAGACCTTTGCCACTGGAGTAACATGCTTGCTAGAGGAGCTACCACATCGACCTCCGCCTGCTGGCGCAGGATGGCCTCAGGGCAGTCAGGCTGGGGGCTGGACACCATCCCCTGCATTCAGCACTGGGTGTTGTCCCACTCATCAAGTTGCATTTCCTTACCCTTTTTCCAGGAGGGAGATAAAATACAGCAGTCCACACACATTTGTTGTGTGATGACTACTGAGACCCAAATGAGAATAAACTTTCCTGAAATCTTGCACGAGAAACTGAGACAAAGGTTAGCTGAGATTCTGGAAGTTGCCCACGTTGCCTTGTAGATCACTGCCAGTGTCTACATCTGTGCACCATATGAGTAAGTGAGAAAGTGTCTTTGAGAAGGGTGTAATGTTGGTCCTGAGTCAATAATGGACCAAGTCCAAGGTACTGAAGCATCTGCTATATATTTCAGCATTTTACTTCTTACACTTGTAAGGATATTCAAGTAGGTGAGCAAATACACCTAAAAGACTGTGTTCAAAAGAGAAGCTCAGATGTGGTCAGCACCAGCCAAAATACTGGCTATTCCAGGAGGCACTCTGGACTGTCCTTCAGATAACATGTCAGCATTGAAATCAAATGATCACCACATGTGGGTCTATAAAGCTGCTAAATTAGCTGTGCAGAGAGCAGCTCTGCAACAGTTATTGCTGGATGGTTAAGTGCCAGTGCAGGTGAATTAAATTATTATTGGCTCCAAGCACGACTCCGTATGCTGTTAATTCATTAGCTGCAGATGAATTGCCAGCAGTAGTGCAAATGTCTTTCTCATCTCAGGGAATATCACCAAAAAAGAGGTGATCCATCAGTGGATCATCAGCAGAGAGGCCCATAGGCCATCTTGGATGTGGGATCACATGAGAAGTCAGGTTTAGAAAGCAAAAGCTTCATCCCTGGATGATGTGTTCAGTCCAAACGAGAGGAGAAACTACAGTCTGTTACTCTATGTGACATGGAAGGAAATGAATCTAAGCCACAGTCATTCCTTCCTCTTCTCCTCTAGACTCCTATTGACCTGAAGAGAAGAGTTTCCTTTTCTTACTTAAGGAACATAATTGCTGTGCCCTCGGGAAGGGCAAGATGCCTCTTTGTGCTGGGCTCTCCTCAGAGCAGCACCAGTGGAAGGCAATCATGATGCTGGCAATGCTCTCTCTATCCCTGAAGAGTTAACTAATTTTGTTCCCCTGTTGTTGCTCAGCTGGGCTTTCCCCAGGACTCACTGTGGGGCAGGGCTCCTTGTGCTCTGAAAAGAGTTTGCTTCCTGGTAACAGAGCCATCCATTAGCTCTCATAGCTGTTGTGCTTGAACTGAAAGCTCTGTGCTCTAAAGCCCAGCAGGAGGAGATAATTAGCACTAGATTGCGTATTCTGGGCAATATCCATCCACTTCTGCCAAGACTACACAAGGCCCTCGAGTACAGTAGAAATATATGTGGGGTGGATGCTTTTTGCATAAATATGGAAGGAAGTGTGCATGACTGCGCTCTTGGTCAGCATGACACAGAAACAGGATCTGAGCTCAAAGCGATTTTGTGCCAGCTCCATGCCACGGGTAGGCAAAGGGCTTGGGAACAATAGATGTAGCACAGGAAAGACATGCAGGGCCTGCAGGATATGTGCATGCAGCAGTCTGCTGGGGTAATAGCCCCTATCACAGCCCTTGTCCTGCTACCTTCCCTGGCTCTCCTACTGTCAGCCCTGCTGTGCACCACATTGCACCTGGGCTTTGCACAAGCTGTGTTTGCGAGTGCTCCAGGCTTTGTGTTGGGAGGCTCTGTACCCCTGGTATAAGTGATTTAACAAACTCAGTGCTATTCCAAAGTTTCTTTTCCTGCTTAAACAGTGGGCAGAATTCAGCTGCTTGAGTGCAAACTAGTTACTCTTTCTCCTAGGAACTGCCATCATGTGGGTGCAGAAATGTGTGCGCCTTCTGTGTGCCCTATGCCCTGCTTGCAAGCCCCAGCTGATGCACCACTGGAGATGCCCACCCTGGAAATAACTCAAGCCTTATGTGTCCAGTAGGGGTTTCCTGAAGCAAGAAGCCATTATCTGTCCTGATGCAGTAGGAAGCATAATGTCCCAGAACTTGTCTCAGCTTAATCGCAGCAGACTGCGCAGTCTCCTAGGCAATCAGTGTGTTTAAAATCAGTTGGTTGTGATGAATGTCTGCTGCAAACCTGATCCTGAGGGGAATCATGAGGCACTTTGATCTGAAGAAGATCTGGTTTCTCTAAGGGCATATTAAAGGTGTAAGTGCTCTGACAGGTGGTGTAAGTTTGAGCCACATAAGCTGTCCTGGTGTGCCCAGCCCATCAAACGAGTGCAGAGAGTGGAAGACATCATGCTTCGCATTTCCAGTTCATAATGGGCAGAAAGAAGTTGGGTTTCTGCCTCACAGTAAATGTTAGGTTTCCCCATCTTCCCAGTACCACGCTGAAGACACCGACTCCATCAGCATTTTGTCTCAGGCTGCATCTTCAAAACCTTTTGCCTTTCAGATGATCTCCTTTTGATCTCATCCAACCTCCATTTTCCTTAAAGTGTGGTGCCTCAAACAGGACACTGGACTCCAGCTGAGACCACACTGGCGCCAAGCAGAGCACAGTAATTTCTTGTGTTGCCCATAAACCACTCTTGCAGGTGTGTCCCAGGATAATGTTTTCCTTTTCCAGCATTGTGGATACAGCATACCAGGGACTTCCACAGTTTCTGGATCTCTGCAGGCTGTGGGTCTGCCTCTGTCCACTGCTGCCTGGCAGGTTGATGAGGACCACAGGTTGGACTTGTTTGCTGGGGACACTTTGCATTTGACATTTCTCTCTGAAGTGCTTTCCGCTTTGTCATCCATTTTGTGTCTGTCTGTTCCTTGGGCTTTTCAGAATCAGTTTGAATTCAGTCCTTGTCTTCCTAAGGGAAACAGTATGGATGACTCATGGACAAGATGGTCATTTATCTTATTTTGGGTACTAAATGAGTTGCCAAATTGCATGAGCTTGTGCTTGAGAGGCAGGGAGAATTAGTTTACCCAAAAGAACATAATACTTCAGCTCGATTACTCTTGGTTTCCCTTACCTATTAGAAGTTGTAATGATTTGGATGTACCACTGTTATATCGGAGTTGTGCTGTGAGGTTTCTTGTTTTCTTAGCTGATACACCGTGATCACTGCCAGCTTTGGCTTTATAACAGCATTTGGCCACTGCCTCTGCCTACTTTGCGCCAGATTTGTAACAAACCTTGCTGGGACATTACTTAATCCTCTCGATATGAGACTGAAGCAATGATTTAAGAAAAACCAACAGTCTGTTTTCCAACTAGTTTTGCACCTTTTTTGATATTAAATCTAGACCTTTCCCTCCTGGTTTCCATGTGTGATTGTTTTCCAGCTTGCACTAAGGAAAAGGAATTAAAGCAAGAGGATGTGCAAACATGAACCTTCAGCAAGTGGTTGTTGCTCATGTCCCTGAAGGACTGTTTGTATAACATTCCAATAAAGTTAGACATGGAGTTTATTATGGAACATATTTATTTTTTTTTTCTATTAAAAACATTTATTAAAAAAAAAAGTTCTTACTGCTTGGGGAAAGCAGCAAGAAACAAGCAAAGAGAAAGCAAAGAGATCTCAGGTGTTCTGAGGGTGGGAGGCAGTGCTTGCTCAAAGAAACTGAGAGGTATCACACAGATGGTCTTTCAGCAACTTAAGAGCCAACACAGCTCTGTTACTGACTTCAGAGGTACCGACTGGGCTTGCACAGTTTTATCAGGGCCACACTCAGATGGGCTTTGAGCATGTCCTGCAACAAAAGACATAACTGCAGCAGAAAAAGGATGGAAGAAGTGACTTAACTGGATCCTTCTGGGCTTTCAGAGAAACCTTTGGCCTCATGGTAATTCACGAGTGAAGAACTTCCACACTATAGTAGTGCTACCAGTGTGATGAGTAAATAAGACCTTTCTCAAGCAATGTGATTTGTCATCATTTGAAAGACAAATCCTCATGAATTAGTGCTTGAGTAAGGGAACTGGCAGCTCACTTTGACATCTCCTCTGTGTCCTGATTTCTCAGTGTAAAGCAAAGACACTGGTGTTTGGCTGGCTCCCTTGGACATGTTGCTGAACCAGCTGAGCTCTCCCTACCAGGGAGCCCATGTGAGAATGGCATGCTATGATGTTGCTGTTGGCAGCCGTAGCTTTTTGTGCAGTCTACATGTAAAGGAATATTCCCTGAAAATACAGAGAAGTCTGCAGAGTTCCACCATCTCCTAAACCTCGTAGCGCTAAGAGAAGGAGAATCAGCAGTTTGGGTGCAGCCTCACCAGGGGGCTGTGCCCCAGCCTTCTCTGTACCACCTCAGACCATGCTGTCCACCCTATGTGGTGAGAGTTTCCTGCAGTGCTGCAGCATTGTGTCCACAGCCCTGCCAGAGCCTGGGCAGTTAGAAACCAGAGGACTACAGCTTGGTTTGTGCTTTTCATGGAATATCACCATATTTTCCTTCCTGTTGCTCTGAGGCTATCAGTGTCATAGAGATATGTCCTTCTCTTACTGAATCTGAGCTCCTAGGCACAGCTCGAACTGTTGGATTCCAGCTCAGGACCCCTCTTCCCTCCTTCCCTTTATCTCCTTCCAGTCCCACTGGGGTTTGGATCTCTTGGAAGGAGATGCTTTGTTTAACCCTCATCGCCCTTTCTGCCTGGAAATTAAAAATGAAGAAAAAAAATTAATGTTTTGAGTAAACACGTGAAGCAGTTTTGAACCCCCCAGAGCTAAGCCATGGCTCACAATTAATTATATTTCTCTACAAAGAAGTGCAGGGGGTCAAAGGGCAGAGTGAAGTAATACATTACAGGGAAGCTGACAGGAGAACAGTAAGTTTGGGCTTAAGTGAAAAAATTTTTGCTTTGCTGGCTCTTGGTACGGAGCCAACAACAACAGAGCGGGAGCTGGCTTGAAACATCCACACGAACAGGTGTGCTGCAGACATCGCTGTGACTACTGGAATAAGGCTGTGAGTTAGTGCACGTCTGCTCAGTGTCTTTAGATAAAAATGTTAGGACAGCCTCGTGATGATCTGCCCTTTCTGGGATTCACGAGCACTGAAATGTTCTCCTGTTAGTGATTGCTGTGCGTCCCTGGGAGGAGTCATGTTGGGCAGCACATGGAAACAAAGAGGTCTCTTTTGTTGAAGCTCTGTTCTATACACCGTAGTTTGCTAGAGCACCAGAAGCCCTGAGCCACGGAGCAAGGAGACTTGCTGTCCTCCATGGAGCCAGGCAGGAGCCGCTCCCCTCAAGCAAGTGTGGCAATGGAAGCCCAGGTAGCACCTCCATGGCTGGGGCAGCAGCTGCTGCGAACTCCAATTCCTGCTGGGGATCAACTTCATGGGCTGCAAAATCTTGCATTCTCCACCCAGAAGACCTACTTGTTAAGTAAAAGCCTTGTGGGCAGATCTTAAGGGGCGAGGAGCACTTGAAGCCCTCCTGAAGTCAACAGGAATCGCTTGTGAGGGCTTAGGACCTCTCAAGATTTGGCTGCGTGGGCTTAGCAGCCAACCCACCAACATGCTTTTATTTCCCCCTAGTGTCTACTATTCCAGACCCTGTACTCGCCGCAGCATATGTTTCTCCTCTGGAGCCACGGCACACAAAACCACTGATTCCTAACACAGTCCCAGCTGGTCCCTCAGCACAGCACTGCTGACAGATGCCTTCAGAATGCCTGCTCTGTGCTCCTGCTTCAGCTCCTGCTGTGCCAGGACAACGCTGCAGGAGCCACAGGGAGAGCTGCGCACTGGGAGAAGGCCTCAGCGGCCTGTGCAGCCATCAGAGTGGGGTGGCAGAGTCCTGTGCTGGTAATGAGGAGGTTTGTGTCTGTAGTTAGGCTGGGGAATGGAAAACAACACGAACAGCAATCCTTTTCCTTAAGCACACAGCTTCACTGCCAGGTAGAGAAAGGAAAAAATTGCCTTATTGCATGCAAGCAAAGCTTGAAAGTACTTCTGATATGTCCAACGCTGCAGGCAGCAGAGAAAAGCTCCCAGATGGGGCACTCTGTACAAACACAATGCAGCACACACATGGGCTGGCTGCCCACTGCCTGGGCTGCACAGCAGCAGGGGCTGAACGATGAGGAGGTGAGCTGCTGTCCTGTCAGTCAGTGCCGAGTGCCTCTGATGGCTTTGCTTGATGTCATGGCAATCACCATCAAATAAGGTTACTAAATGAGCACAGTGCCAATTGCAAATTGCTGTATTTGTCACCACGGCACTTCATATCTATTTTGAAGCGCTCAACAGGAGGAAACTACAAATATGCAAAAGGAAATAAGCCAAGTAATTCAGTTTCATTTCAGCTCTGTTTTCTTTTGGCTGGAAAGAGAAGAACAATGCCAAAGGCTTAAGAAAAAACATAATTTTTACTAAGAAAACAACGATCTGCTGATGTGGGAACAAGGAAGAGGGCATTGGGGGAGAGATGTGGTCAGTATCAGGAATTAAAGGGTGAGCGTGGATCGCGCTTGGGATAAATAGTAACCCGGGGGAGACGTGGTGAAGGAATAATTACATCAAGCCTGGCCGCCTCCGAGTGCATGTCACAGCTGAGGCAGGGCCAGAAGGCAGGTGGGGAGCCGCGGTTTCCCGGGCAATAGATAAATCTGTTACAACATCACTAAGACTCATCTAAATATGGCTTTGAGCACAGGATGCGAGGAGGAGGAATAAAGAGAGGGAGGAGTCCCTGGAGAGGCAGGCCCAGAGGCAGGCAGAAGAGCAAGGGCTGGAATGAGCGGAGGATGTTTCTAACAGGGGCAGAAGTTCCTGAGAAAACAAAATGTGCCTGGATCAAGAAGAGGACTGAAGTGTGACCTCTCAGATTGGACTGAGAAATCAAAGGGGCACACTGACACACAAAATCTGGGACAGAGGGAGGGAAGGTGGGGAAGAAGGAGTGGAAAGTTTCCAGGAAAGGCAGGCAGAAGGTCAGCTGGGATCATAGACAAGTCCATCCCCATTTTCCTGGCCGTGTCCTTAATCCAGCCACCTTAATTGGGAATCTTGCATTGACCAACAAAGCAAGCAAGGTGCTGAGGTCAGAGCCTCCTCCTACAAATCCCCCACCACTGCCATTTCTTACAGCACTTGGTGGCACCTCTGGAAATGGAGCCTATATGACCCAATTTCCCCCCCTCTGCCTCAGCCAGAAGCCCGCTTAGCTGTATCTGAGCACACTCTGGGTTTTCTTCTTTGCCCTATCTCCCACCTACATGCAGTCTCACTGTCCTGCCCAAATCCCCCTCACCTGAGCAGTTCTGAACATGCCAGACTGCCAGCTGGGAGAGCAGTGCTGCTGCTCCCTGTCTGCCCCACAGAGAAGCACAGATGGTTCTGAGGGGGGAAAAGGGAGGAAGAAGCTGGGCACTTCTGCCCAGAAATGCTGGCAGTCATGAGAGTGAGAGATCTGGGCATCCGTCAGCCTAGTTTTTGAGGTGTATTGTGGCCAGTGTGAGTGGAGTGACAGCAGGAAGCAGATGCGTGTATCAGGTACAGCTGATGCCAGCAGGTGCAGAGGACACTCATGTCATAGCACATGACCGAGAAGCAGAGGTGCTGCTGATGCCTTTATCGTGAGAGCACGTAGACATCCCCAGGGACTGCCAGTGGGGATGGCTGGGGGCTGGAGAGACAGTGGGGTAGAACTTGAAAAACCACAAGCAAATAGCTGAGCTGAAGAGTGGGAGGAAGAAGCAACCAGGAGGCAAAGCTGTTTCTGCTAGGGGAGCGACCAGAGCCCGTGGCTGAAGGCTGAGGGCTCCTCTCAGGCCAAGCTAAGAAGCTCTTTCCCATCAGCTGGCAGGAAAGTGGTGCTCTGCTTGTGCCGTGGGCTCACACGTGGGGCAGGGAGGAGACACCTGCAGCCATCGCCAATGGCTACTAAATGAAAGAGGCTTTAATCCCACTCCATTTTTCACCATCAGCTGTAGCACTAGCAGAGGCAAAGCAGACTTCAACAGGCCTTTAGGACAGAGGAACCTCTTTCTCCCCACATTTTGCACAGAGGGGGCTAGAGTGCAGCAGTTTCATTTCTGCTTTCTGCCTCTCATAGCTGTGTGCATGTCAGCCCCCAGCAGGCTGCAGGGGAAGCTCAGCCCTCACAGACAATTTGTAGGCAGCACTCTGACCGGAATGAAATTATGCTCCTTTCTTGTGACACTGCCCCGTCATTTAAAAGTCACTTTAAGTTGGGCTGCTCTTGCTCAGGTGCCATCTACTCCCTGACAGCCTGAGCTGGCAGTACAGCATCTGCAACCCCATGCTCCAGGACTGTGCCTTCGAGCAAGACTAAAAACATAAGCCAGAAAACAAATACAAGCTGAAATGGCAGCTTCTTGAGGCAAGGAAGAAGGGAGAAGAAAATACAGCAAATGGGATGGCTGTGAGGGTCTACATCATTTCGCACAAAAGTTCTTTCTCAGCTGTCCCAATTTAAAAGTGTGGGTGAAGTTTTAGTCAGGCTTTAAAAGTGGCGTTTTATTTTGTCACACTGCTAAAATGATTTTCAGTGATCATGGAAAGAGACATTGATAGTGATTGGGGCCCAGGTAACGGTAACAGAAAAGGTGAAAGAGTAAGAAACCACAGCCAGCAGCCAACAGCCATTATCACTATGTCAAACAGTAAAGAAGGTTTGCATGGCAAAACATTTTATTGAAGGTCACTATACTAAGGAGAATGAGCAGTATCACATCCAGAATGCTTTTTCATACTTTGGGGGTGTATAATCAATGGATATACAAATGGTATATGTATATCCAGGAGCTTGGCTAAAGTAATTGTTGTACTGAAATAATGAGAGAAAGTCACTCACCCTATCCTAGGCTCTCAAGATGAACTCCAGTGGAGCAGATCTCCAGACAGATCCTTCCCCACTGGCAGTCAGCTCTTAAATGGGTCTAGGAGAGGTGCAGCCAGGCTCCACCCCTTCCTGCAGCAAAGGTGATTTGCCTTCACCTGTGCTCCCATGGCTGACTCATTGCTTGCCTCAGATGTTTAATCAGAGGTTCAGGCTATGATTCAGCAGCCCCATATAGGGGGTGACTGCTGCTCATACCCATCCCCACACACCGGGGACTGCTGCCATCCAGCTCCCATGGCCTGTGTCCATGCAGCAGATGGACACAGTGTGGGACCATCAGTGACCAAAGCACTCGGTCGGTTCGTGCAGCCATCAGTCGGATCATGGTGCCAGCCGTGGTGGTACAGCAGAGGCACTGTTTGCTTCCAGCAGGGCTTGGCCTCTCCCCTGCTCCCCCAGCCATAGCACCGGCAGTGCAGCATTCCCTGCAGTGCTTGTCACAGGGATGGGGCAGCTCTTCTGCACTGGCTCATGATGGAGACAGCAGGAAATGCAGCCTGCAGGAGGATGCTCTCCTGGGCTTGAAACACCCTAAAAACCCAAAAGAGAAGTGAAACCACCCTTTCTAGAACATGGAAATGTTGAGGGGGTGTTTCATGCTCCAGCAGCCGGCGAGGCTCAAAGGGCAGCAGAAATCCCCCATGCTGCTCCAACCAGAGCTATAGGTGTGGGAGCAGGGGCTGCATCTCAGATGTCAGAAAGGAGCACCTGGTTCCTGGGGGTGAGGGCCTGGGAGTGTGAGGGGCCATTCAGTCCCTTCTGGAACTACAGTAGATGACAAGGGACAGGAGGGTGCCCCCAAGCCCTGGGAAGAGCGGTAGAGTGGTGGAGCGTGAGCAGAAATTGACCTTCTCCTGGGTCCCCTGCAGCAGTTTTCCCATTTCTCCTTGCAGTCTCTGCAAAAGGGATTCCAAACAATACTGCAGGGTATGTCCATGAGGAAAATTTTTCAACGTTGGTCCTTTAATTGATGGATCCTAAATGCCCCAAAATTGTATGTTGTAACATAACATAACATTTAGAAGTGAATAAGTGTCTGAAACATAACAAAGGTTTTTAGTGTAATGATCAAATTACAATGGCTGCAAGAGTGTGGGCCTGAGATCATAAAACAAGCAATATGCAATAAATTGTAAATATTTATATATTTAAATAAATAAGAGGAAAGAAAGAAAAGGAGAGGGATCTCTGGGAGGAGTACTTTTTGCATTAAGAGATTATAACTAATAACAGCCAGTTGTAGAAGGAAAGATCTCAAATTTATGTAGAGGTTGTCAAGCTACCCAGACACAGCGTGCCAAGAAGATAAACCTCTCTTCCAGGTCAAGTTACTGCCAGGTAAATTATGTTTAAGCCATATTTTCAAGAAGCAATAGTGACCTCACATGGCTTCCTAAATTACTCCAGCAGATTGTGATCCTAGACCTTGTTATTACCTTGGTGGACTAAAGTGAATTCAAATCAGAATCTGATCTGAATGCCAGAACAGCCCTGCTCTCCTACAAATGAACTTCCATTACATTATGGGATTGTTGGTGACATGGGGCTGCAGATCGGAACTCTCTCCAGCTGCTGAAATATCCTGACAGTCATGGGTGGGGGGACTGATCCAAGGATCCCATACTCATTTTACATGGAACATTTAATGAGCAGTGATCCTTGTGGCTCAGCTGGGACAGGGAGGATCAGTGTCCAGGCTTTAAGGGTTCTCTACTAAAAAAAACATTTGGACAGCATTTGAGGAATGTCTGTTCAGAGGCAAGTAACTCTTGTCACAGCTCTTCTGATGTAGTACTATTTCAAAGCCATCACTCACCATGCAGCCCAAGGCACCAAATCCAGAAACTCGGAAAAACTCCCATTCTGCTTCATGTGTGGGTCAAAGCTCTGATAGGGACTGGGCTGGAATTGTTCCAAATGGAGAGCAGCGCTCTCCAGCACCTTGACTCACTGCAGTCAGTAGCATTTTTCTAGGGAAAATGTGAGTTGCAATTTCCTACTTATACCATATAGCACCACTACAGCCTTGGAGATGAAACTGTCTGGCCATCCAAGACCAAGATGTGAGCAATGAGACTTTTTGCACATGAGTCCCCACATTGAGAGAGAAGGACTGTGATGGATGGAGAGCAGACAGCTCTTCAGCATACCGTCAATAGCTCACCATCAGAGTTACTCAAAATGATGGAGGCAATGATGATGATATGGTCAGTGCTTCATCCTCTGACCAGGAGATTTGAGGTGTGACTGCAGTCATTCTATGCTTAGCACTAAGCTCTGCTCCATCTTCACTTGTGTTTGTACAGAGGATGCTGCCCAGTGGGTCTGTGTATCACATCCCACACGAACAATTGACAGCAAAGAGATGGATCAGAAGCCAGGCATGTTTTGCAGATGCTCAGATCTGTTCAAAGCCCTCTGGCAGATCAGCAGATTGGAGCCACAACTCCGCCCTGAGCTGGGCTCCTGCCTGAGGCACCGCCTGCTGAGAGCTGCTCACATTGCAGCGAGTGTGTGCAGGGTTCAGACCGGGAGATCTGTGCGTGACAGTCTGTGGAGGAAGAGGAGAGGGGCCAAGGTTCCTTATGCTGAAAGGAAGATGCTGGAGAAAGCCTGTGCTGCATGTGCAGCTCCCCACCACCTCTGCTCATACATTCCTGAAAGCTGACACCGCCAGTCATTTTTTGTTTGGTTCCAAGGTGCTCATACTTCAGATGGCGGCAACTTGACATCCCCATCCATTATGTGAACGGATTGAGGAAATAACTCGGCTCTCCCTCTTGCTGTGACATCCATCGTGCAGCACAGAGCCTGCCTTCCTCCACCTCAGGCACCAGGCGCCCCGAGCTCCCTGCTGTGCTCAGCCTTGAGGAAGGCAGAGGAGTGTTTTCCAAAGTCTGGCTTGTCCTGCCACAGAATCAGAGTCCAGTTGGCACATCAGAGCTTTTCTCCTTGCGTAGCAGTCACAGGTGTTTGGGGTGAAGTATAAGGCCTTAAGAGCATAGAGATAATATAATATCACATTATGGGAGGCAAGTATGCTTCATTAAGCAATAACTGAAAATTGTACAATTGAGAAAGGAGCCAGAAAGTTAAGACCCACAGCTCTTATGTATATAGCAAAATATCATTAGCTTTGAGGTGGGGAACTGTGTTACCTTCTACACCCTGCTGATTTTAAGCACTTGTGTTCTTAACATACACACAGCAAGCTGGGTCAGGAAATACAAACTATAGTAATTGCTTCAAATCTTGTCTCATCATTCCTGGGAACAAATGTCACTAGGGAAGGGACCTGCAGAAGGAGGAGGGGCAGAGCAATGGGATGGCCTGGATAGAGGAGAAGAAAATCAGAGTACTTTCACATTAGTGAAATGGGATACCCATCTGGACACACAGAGAGGGCTGGCAGCACGCTGTTACTGCACAGGATCTGACCATGACATCTTGTAGTTGCTTTTACCAGCGGGCATTTATATGATCAACAGCAATTAGGAGAAAATACGTCAGATGGGAGACATACCAATGGGTGAAAAACAAATCCTTCCTTTGCTTAAGCATTGATGGAGTTAAAATCTTTTGCAGAGGGGGTTCATTTTCTTTCTGTCTTTCTTTCTTGGGGGAGAGGGGGGGACTGGAGAGGAGGGAAGGAAGACCTGAAGTGGAAAAACAAAACTAAAAAAAAGCAGCTGTGGAGCCGCGTGTGCAAATGTTGCAGAGGAAAGCAAAGACGCGCTTACAAAACAAGCCAGGAATGCTGGGGCCCGAGCTCTGAAACGCATACGGTTTATGTTGTTCTTACCACAAACCAAAAATATGTTCCCATTTGAAATGGTTGAATCCACAGCTGTTTTAAAATCCCTTGGTACTTCTGAGACAAATGATCCAAGTCAGACTGTGCTAACAGGGTCAGTTTGAGAGCCAAGCGAGAGCTGTGACTGATGCAGAATCACTGCAGCTCCATCCCTTTCCACATCAATCATCGCCCAATGAAAATCCTGTGGGGCTGTCGGACTCTCTTACAATATTGTTTACATTAAGAGATGATGTAAAGCTCCTCCAGCAAAACTGTGCTGCTGGATGATGATCCTCATAACGGCAAATGGGCTTCAGCTGCAGCTGTAGGACAGCACGGAGAGACGCAAGAACATACCCTGGAATTTACATCTACAAAAGCAGTCATTAATGTTTCATAAAATACACTCATTGATTCATCTCTGCAGGCAAATTCTCTCCCTTTAAACAGATGATTATAAAGCACCTTGGGGCAAGTCCACATCCTAGGCGCTCTGTAAAGTAGCCGTGCTGATATTGTCATAAAAGCTGAAATGGTTTTAATACATTTCCTCACAATAGCAGTTTTAATTCGCTCGGAGAGAGCTGGCTGTCTGGAAAATAATATTTTTCTCAGATTCACACCTGAGGTCAAAACCTTGCCCTCCATGCCAGAGCTAATAAATCACGCTTCTTTTCTCCTGCTCCCTGTGAATTGCCTGGACGGTGCCTTGCAGGAAGACAAAAAAGGGCCTTTGAGAGAGCACACAGCACAGAGGGGGAGGGCACGGAAAGGCCCCCACGTGTACTGTAATCACGTATGAGAAGGGGAGGCTCACAGCTGTTCCCAGCCTTGAAAAGAAAGCCTCGGCACCTGTTTAATCTTGACTGAAAGGTCTTAAGTTATGGCTGTTATGCTCTAATACACCCCATTAAATAATTGCATATTAAATGCAGAAAAGAAATGCTGCTCGAGCGGCGGGGACAGAGCAGCATGGCAGCCTCCCTCTCTCACCCTATGTGCCCCCTGTCAGGCCCTCATTTCCTCTTCCTCTGCTGCTCATCAAGATGCCTAAATGCCCACCGCACCCAGTGCCCTAAGTCTGTCGACAGGGAGGGCAGGTACTGCTGAACCGCTCCAATTCTTCTCTCGTTTTGGACCATCCCTGCCCATCTCTCCCCTCATGAACCAGCCAGGTGCCCTGCGCAGCCTGGGACACCCCTGAGGATCAGCTGCCTGCCTGGGCAGGTCTCACAGTGACGGGAGCAGCTGGAGGTGCCTGAGGCTGCTCCGTCCTCAACAGATGAATGCTCTGCTTCATGGCAACGCAGCACTCTTGTCCCAGGGACAATAGTAAATGCGGTCACATGAGCCATTTGGCCATGCACTTCTGGCAGATTCAGCTTAAAATCAGGCTGCACATGTGGTTTTGGAGGTAACCGATGTCTGGTTTGATATTCTGTTGTCTGTTTTCAGATGTGGTTTCCAGCACAGGCCTCACAAGTGCTCCTGTCCTGACAGAGCAGCAGGAGGAGCTCCTTCAGCTCACAAGATGGACTAGTGTCAGCACATTTGAGTGAACTTGCAACCTTGGCTCTGGAGGGCTCAGGATAAGGAGTTAGAGGCTCCTAGTGTCCCAGACACACCTGGCATCCTTGCCAGAAGGCCCCAGGACAGCTCTGAATGTGCAGCCACAGTTCCCAGCCTCTCCTGAACCCTCCCCTTTCAGGGATGAACGCACATTAGTAGGTGTCACCGTATCTTTCATCACATGCCACCAACTGTGGGGAAGGGCAGATGTCACAGTTTGGAGGTCACCTTACCAACAGTGTCCTGACAGGAGAAGATGGAGGCTCCCTTACTGTGCCTTGGCAGAAGAAGTGGGTGCATGAGAAGGCCTGTTTTGGTAGCTTATTTCTCCAGCCTCAGTGCAGCTGTGTGTCTAGTGTAGAGGAAGCAATGTCAGAGAAAAAATCCTCACAGTGGGAAAGGAGATGGTGAAAGCCTGATGCTGCCTGGTGTCCAGGGCTGTTCCCTCCACTGTGGCAAACTGGCCCCTGAAAACGCTTTGCTGTCCATACAAAGGAGCTTTATGCTGATGAGAGAGACTTTTATTGTGCCGAAGGAGCTTGACAATACAACAGCCCTCTTTGTGTGGATGCTTCACCCATCAGCCATATGCAGTCTCAAGGCAAGGCTTGCATACTGTAGAGGGCATTACATGATCCCTCTGCACAGAGATACATTCAGCTCAAACAGTGTTATTTTTGTCTCATTTTTTAATGGCTGCTAAGGAGGGGGCAGATGAAGACAATGGCAGGGAAACTGAGCATGAGCTCTGCAGATATTTTATGTATTTCACTTACAACCATGGATAGGAAAAAAAAAAATCAGTGAGGTCCTGATACGCCTAATTGCCCAGCAGTGGCAGAAAGTGAATTGGCAGTTTGCTTCAACCTGCACAGACTGAAGCTTCACCTCACCAGGTCTACTCAGCCATGCACTACTCACCCAAGCAAGCCACATGGCAGCTTGGACACTCCATCAGGGCTGTGCCTGCTGCTCTGGAAGAGTAATAGGAAATAATTTCAAGTGTTGAGGGTTTCTGTCCTTGCTGGAGACTAGAACTGGGCTGTTACGATACTTTTCTATCCCCTTCTTCACTGTAAGCATTGCAGATGTTGGGAATGCCACCCTGCCCTCTTACCAGTCGCAACTTTAAACAAGCAGTTTGTTTACAGTGACCAACTAGACTGGCATTTCCTAATGCTCTTTACTGACTGGATTATCTTTCAGCCTCAGAGCATCTGTAGCCACGCATTAGCTGGTCAGGAACGCCCTCTGTGTCAGGCCTTATTGCTAAATTACCCTGAGCTGGAATGGTCATGGGCTGTCAGAGGGCTGCAAGGTTCATCTATCGCTGACACTCAGCTGCAGGGGGATTTTCTGGAACAACACAGCCCACAGATCCTTGCTTCCAGCTGGTTCCTGCCTCTGTTTCACCAGCAGCAGACTGCACTGCTGGGCGCTACAACAGATCCTCCACCAAACTGACTCATTTCAGCATCACATTCAGTGGTACCCTGAGCTCATAGCACACAGAAGGATGTCTTTACCAGGACATATGTATTTTCACAATCCACTCAGAAGACTCAGTATCATGACTCTTGCTGCTGGGGGAAGAATTCCTGCAAAATCTTCTGAAATTAGCTTATTGTTATCAGTGTATCACCATTAGAGAATGGTGAAGGATATTTATGTCTGATGCAGTGCTAGCAGTGGCAAGAGTTAATAAATGTCTTGGAGTGAGTACTGCATACCGCTATCTCTTTTGGCAGTTACCTTCCTAGCAGCAAAAAGTTGCACAAGACAATCTGCTGTCCTGTCAGGGGCTCAACCAGGCAAAATCTCAATTTTTTTTTCTTAAGACAATAAAATAAAACAACTTTACAGGAAAATAAGTCCCTCAGGTAAAATCTTGAACATTTCTGCTATTCACTGCAGGCTGAACATTTTTTCTCTTCCTCCTATTTAATATCCCACCATTGTTACCCATCCTTGCCTGCCAGGAGGTGGGCAAGGTCCCTCCCAGGAACTAGAGGTAGTGGTGGCTGGTTGCTCCCAGACAGCCCAAATCCTGGCTACAGCTGAGGAGGTGAGTGTCTGCAGAGTTTTGAGTCCACTTCTAGCACTTTAGTTCGTGATGTCAGCCTGCCTTCTCTCCTAATCCTCTCACAGCTATCTGTAGTGCAAGAGCAGTCCTGACTGAGCAGCATTTCTTTAATCTTTTCAGGCTGCTAAAATCCAAGCTGTCAAATACAAGTCAGCAAACTGAAAACACAGATATCCATTCTTGACTGAGTTTTCCACATGGGCTGGACATGCTCAGAACAGCTTTTAAGGTCAAAGCACCGGTTCCTTTCATCACGCCCATCCTCTGCAGCAAGTAACTTGCTGCCTATAGCATTCACTGTGCTTCTCTGCAAGCATTGCTTTTCACACCCACCAGTTTCATGCAGCTCTGGCACACAACATGCATGGTCGCAATTAATTACACACAAAAGCAAGGGTTTTGTGACACATCTCTCATGTCACATTGCATGGGGACCAAAGATTTCCCAGTTGAAGTGTTTGAGACTGGCCTGAAGCAGGGGCATTCAGAATACAAAGAAAGTGTGCTTAACAACATTGTTCCTCACCTAGAAACAGAGATCTTGCTTGCTCACAGACATGAAGAGACTTGACCTGCACATGTGCAGCCAATGGTGCAGCATACTTGTGCTCACTGTGTGTTGACCATGAAGAAAAAACCACTGGACATCCCTAAGGATCCATGAGAGCCTTTATTTGACACCCAAGCCTGTCTGCAGACCGCTTTCTTCATCAGCACACTCTAGACATCTCATATTCAATGAGCAGACTACGCCTGCCATTGTTCCAGTGTGGGAGAAGCCCGTTAATTTAATCCTGATGAATATACTAGTACTCCTCCCATATTCCCTGCTAGCTTATGAGTTTTCTTTGCTTGCCACAATTTCTATTTGGGCCTGTAAAGTGCTTGAGGGCAAGGACTGTCATATCTGAGCCAGACTTCCACAAGGACCAGCACAGTGAGTCCTGAGGGGTGGCACAGAGAAGCCTTAATACTGGATAAGCAAGGGTAATAAAGGCAGAGTCTAGCTGCTGGAATCAGACTAAGCCTACCAATCCATTCCTGCCAAGGCCATCCGAGGTACTGACTTCAGGGCACCGCCCAGCTCACTTGGATTTAGGCTGCTGAGATACAAGAGGAGGGCTGGTTTAGCACGTCAGCCTGACGGAGCAAAATTTGATTGACTCCTCAGTCACCCACCAGAATTACCCCTGAGAAGCATCATTTTCAAAGATTTCAGGGAAACTCAGGAGCTGAATACATATTAAAACAAAGTCTTTCCTAATTAGGTGATCAATAAAGCGAAGTTGAAATTATGTGAAAACAGTAATTCCTAGCAATGCTGTATGCAGTTATTTTGTCCTCAGCAACTCTATCACCAGCTACATTGAGATGAGGTAATAAGCCTGAGTTAAGTATCTGTATTTCCAGACAGGTGCACCATTCTGTTGGTTTTTTTGTTGTTGTTTATTTGTGTTGGAGGGGGTTTGGGCCTTTTTTACTGCCTTTGTCTGAAGCATAAAGAATGGGCCACTGCCAGAGGGAGGGTACCAGGCTTGACAGACCAGTGGTCTGATCAGGTCTGGCATATCCTTTGTTCTTCTGTTCCAATTTAATGCCTGCTGGGAGTGAATTCCAGTCATGTGGGGATGCTTTCACCAATGAATATTTACTAACATCCTGATTATCCTGGGAATACAGTTAAAAAAACAACTCCAGGTGAAGTGAACGCACACTAGAATTAGCACTCACAAATAAGTCATGAGCACTTTTCTTTAACAGTGAAATAAACAACAAAAACATACTGTTTTGGTTCATGCACACATTTAGGATTAAAGCAACCCAAGGCAGCAATCTCCATGTGTTAGCGGTACAAGATCTAGATTTCTAACTATTAATAAACCTATGTATCATGTTGTAATAAAGCATTATTTTAATGATGCACTGCAGTAGTCAAATAGTCAAATACCAAGTACTAATCTGATTTCTTTAACTGCAGAGAAACTGATGCAGTAATAGTGCCAGGAACACCTCTGTCATGCTGAGTCCCTGTGTATGTTATTATGCCACCTTTATCAGTGGTTTTCCCAGTTACGGTCTGAAGACCACTTGGTGCTTACCTGTGGGAACTGGCTGACAATGCAGCACTTGTCCTCCCTCCTTCCTAGCTGCTAAACTCACTAAAACAAGCAAAGAATCAATGATCCTCTTCCCAGGTGTCACACAGATGAGTAAGTAATTGCAGCAGCTATGGGGATGGCATGCCAGTAGCTGAAGAAGAGGACGTGGGTTCTGCGACTGCGTGTGGAGGTGGAGGACATGGCCACTGGGTGATCTGTGCTCTGACCTGTTAATGAGTCTCAGCCCCCACACTGGGCTGTTTCAGCTAGTGATACAGTGGCAGGAGGAGATAAACAAGAGCCTCAAACACATCCAGTGAGACCTCTGAGGACAGAGGCCTTGCGAGGTCCTCAGCTTTCTCTTCATTAAATGAGGTATACAAGAAAGAAGCAAACCTGGAGAGGAGCTTTGCAGCACAGCACTGTTAATGCAGTGGTGGAAGGGACAGATTTGGCCTCATGGAGAAGCAAAGTTTTTCATAGTAAGGTGTTATTCTGCTTTGTTGGCAGACAACTCTACATCCAGAAGTGCAGAACTGCTCTGGCCCACACAGTGCTCAACAAGGCAAGGCTGGCAGACACAACATTCAAAGGCCTATTTGCCTAAAAATCACAAGATTTTACAATGGCACGTGACAAGAATGTGAGATCTCAGTTAGAGACTTTTACATGGTATTTCATTGTCTTTTCTGATATTTTTCCTTAAGAACAGTTATAGATTTGATAGGGAGATTTTGTGTGTATTTTTGTCTGAAAACATCCTATAAACCCTTAATTCCAAAGTCTATGACTCAGGGGGAAAAAAGAAATCAAAGACACACTGTGAAAGCTCCGGTGCTGGCAATGCAAATTCTCTGTTCTACTCTGTGATGCTGATTTGCTGTCCTGCATGCAAATCCCCAGCCTCTAGAGGGGGGAGAGTTTCACCTTTCGCTTCAAGTGCAAAATGATGACAGGGTCAGGATTTTCTCGGCTTACTGCAGTTTTGGGCAAGCAGGGATTTGGGAAGGAATCTGGAGTTGCCAGTTTCACTTTTCCTTAAATACAGCTCTGGAACTTTTACAATACCCAGACTATCAGATGAGCATGCCTCTAGCTATCCATGCCCTTGCTAGTACTGCCCTTCTCATGTAGAGACCTCACTCAGGTCAGCAAAGAGGAACAGCTCTGTAGGGTTTCTGCTTCTTCCTCCACTCCATTTGGATCCAGTGTGCATGACTGGTGAACACCTGCATCCCATCAGCAAGAGCAAGTGAATGGCACAAGTGAGTTGCTAGTGAGCAATGCCACACAGGGAGGAACATTTACAACTCCTCCAGTCCTAACTAACTTGGGGAGCTGTGAATGTGACTGCAGTGAATGGAATGGGGCAGAGCTTAAACATTTATACAGGTCACCATATAATTGCGGGAAATGTAGGACAGACGTTTTTGCATTAATCTGTAATGTTAAGCACTTAATCAACAACTTAAATATTCTTCAAATTCCCAGCTTGATTGACAGCATCTGAATAGTTTTCTATAAATTAAGTGGGCTTAAATTTAAGCACATTAAGGTTCCCTAATTAGTACTGACAGTCATAACCAGGTTTTGAGCAATTTATACTTATGTTGCAACAGGGATAAGGTGTTCAATTTAGATTTGGAGGATTTGAGAGTTTAAAGAATTCTAAAAATATATGTAATGGACCAAAGCATCAGAGATATGATGTCTGCTCCAGAGCATGAAAGAGACTGTGCTCTGATCCTTTGAGAGCAGTATAATTGCTAGAAAATATTAACTCAAAATAAGTGTCAACTGTTATTTCCAAGCAATGAGCCACGTTCCTTACTCGGCTTTCTGAGGCAGCCTGTCTCCTTGGTATCTGTTTAGGATGCTTCTCTCATTTTAGTGCCAGATAGTGTCGCAGTCCTTATTGTACATATCTTCACTAACCTCGCAGAGTAGCAGAGTGCTGTCACTGGTCTTTAAAGATGGGGATAATGAGATTTTGGCTTGCTCAAATTCTCTAAAGTAAAACAGGGATTAGAAAGGCCATCTTCAGAATCCCAGCTTCCCTTTCATACTTCCTGCTGGATAGCTCTGCTCTTTGGCAGCAGCTCCATAACATGTAGGTCTGCTGGTGACAAATGCATGAGAGCACTGGCTGGTTCTGCAGAAACAGCCATCTGGCTGCATGCTCCTGGTTAAAAAACAAGGGCCAAAAGGTTGTCAGAACTCTGTTTTTATACAGTGCTCAGCAAATAATAGACAACTTGCAACTCATAAATGTTTTAAACCTGTTATTCATAACTCTGCTTGTCACTTACTTGGGTGCCCTAAGCGTTATTGCTATTTTTTCATTCCCAAAGTCATCAAATCTGAAGTCCTATTTACAGGGATACAGCTTTTGGCACAGCTTCCGCACTGTTAGCAACCAGCCTCATAACCAGCAGCAGAAAGAAACCTCGCAGAGCGCATTGCAGAGCTTGGGAAGGCTGCTGTTAATACCTCTCACCACTCTTCGGCTTGCCAGAAGGTACAGTCCCAGTTAAACACATTAAATGCTGCTTCCACAGTGCCTTTCGAAGTCTTTTTTTTCATCATTTACTCCAGCACCTGAATGATAAACATTCTCATGGTCTTTCTCTCCTCCTCCTAAAGTTTCATCAATATTTGATATTTGTTACTCCTGAAAGCCTAAACTCTGCCATACAGGACATATATGCTGATAGTTCCTGAATAGAGTTGTATGAATAATGGATTTTTTTAATCTGGCAGCCAAAAGTGTTGCAAAAGTGTTAACTCTTAAATAATTTCCTCAGTGTTAAAGTTGTTTTTTGTTGGTTTTATTTTTTTTTTTTTCTGAATTATCTGTCCTTCCTGTTCCAGTAGGTGAACATTAAAATAAAAATGAAAAGTTCTTTTTTTTTTTTTCCCCCAAATATAGAAATGAATTATCCAGAAGTTTCAAGGCTTTCTTCCGCTCAGGAGAAATGATTTGGCCTGGCTTCAGCCTAGGCTGCTCACGGAGCATTTCTGGTCCCCAGTGCTGTGGGACTGGGCTATACAGAGTTGGCCCAGGACAAGCTCAGGACAGGCCCAGGAAAGGCCCAGGATGGGCTCAGAGTTGAGGAATGACACTTGGATGGCAGACCTTGTGCCCATGATGGGCAGGCACAGAGTACATCCTGGCCTGCAGCTGGACTGCTTCCCTGCCAGGCACCCAGCAGCACCTGGCTTTGCTGTCGTTCCCTGATGTCGCTGCTAGCTGCCACTAGCAGGGAGTCAGGTGTAGGCCTGTGAATGTTCTAAATCTAATTGAATTTAGCACTTGGATGAAGTGCATGCTAGTTAGAATTCAGCAACATGGATGATTGCCAGGGTCCAGCAGCAGCAGAAGGCTGCAGGGTGAAGCTTGGTGCCCTGAGAGGCCAGCACTGCCAGAACCCAGTGAGCAAAGAGGAGGTTTACGCTATCTAACTAACAGAATGTTTATTAACAGGTAATGTGAGTGTGTCTGCTTAGCTTTGTAATCACATCCCTTGGAAATGTCATAATCTTTCGTGATGCATGAGCAAGGAGCAGTGGTTTGCTCTTGCTCAGTGGTTCCCTCTCATGCAGAGGAGGCTCTGGTGCCTTCCTCAAGATACAAAGAGCCCTTCCCATTGCCCACGCAGGAGGACATGGCAGGATCTACACTGTGCTGTGTGGGCTTCCCTGTGTCATTGGCTTTCCTGTCTATGCACAGAGAAGCTTGTTAGATCAAATTCATATCAGAGATATGGCTCTGGCCAAGATACCTGAGCAGTCATTGTCAGAGACAGGAACAGACCAAGCCTGGGGATTTGGACTCACTCAGACAGATCCTGTCAGAGGAGAGCTGGTCTTACGAAAGATGTTTAACATCAGTATTAAATATAAGATAGAGAAGTGCCAAACTCAGGGTGAACCACCAGCTCAGAGTCTCAGGTATACTCACGCATCTGGTTGGCAAAAATTTGTCAGTGCAGACTAATGGCAAAAGGATTGATAACAAACATAATGACTTTCTGTCTCCTGCTTACTGTCCTGGTATTAGCATTGTTGCAACAATAAATTCTGTGGATAGAGTAGAGCATACCCTAGACGTTCAGTCACACCACTCCTATACTTTTGGCTACCTAAAACAAGACAGGCAGTGAGAAAGACTTATCAGTGGTTCACAGTGACAGGGCAAAGGTCTAAAAGCATGAAGTTGAACATGGGAAATTCCAACCAGTCAATGGGAAAACATTTTTCACTGGGGTGTGAAGGTGGAGGTCCTGAGACTGCAGCTGTCCCTAAGGATGTTATTGTATCTCCATCCATGCAGATGTTCAAAATCCAACTCATCAAGTCTGTGAGCAACTTGCTGTGGGTGACCTTCACAGGTCCTCCCTGATCCAAATTTTCCAGTGCTGTAAGGCACTGTCCTGCCTAACCAGGCCAGCTGGTCTCCTCCAGTCTCTTTGCTGTCAAGGCAGTGAAGCAAGTGCTCCAGAGCACAGTGAGGTCCTTTGGTATGACCGCTCAAGAAGCCATCCACTGTTTTTCAAGACCTTCATGAAGGTTAGGCAGGCAAATAGGTTTTCACTGTCCTAGTCAAGTGTTTGATGCATGAAGAATGACAAGACAAGATGTGGAAATTGTGCTTGTTTCAAAACTGCAGAAAAAGACAGTAAATGCTGGAGTTAAAAATTATCTGGGATATACTAGTTTTCTTTTTTCCTACCTCAGTTTCACTCACAAGGAATTTTTTATTACTTGTAATGTAATTACTACTGCATAGACTATGTACTGGCCAGTCCACATTGCTAGTTAGCTGAAGGCTGCACAGGAGCTTCTCCCATGCTCATCTGTTCTTCAGTCTGGAGTTACAGTGTCACTGCCTACTGCGATCAGGAGCTTTCTCAAGCTCCAGGTTCACTGGCCAGTGGGTTTGCTAAGAAAACCAAACTTTTCCCTTAAAGACCATTTAAAAGAGGATATTCGTCCTCCCTGCAGAAGAGAACAAAGTCTGGAGTTTTCAAATACCTGAAGTTCTCACAAGTTTATAAGGGCTCTGGCAAATTCCTGTAACTGTTTACACTCAGAGTTAATGACACTGTGTTGTACAATAAATATATTTTAAAGCTTCATCCTATCACTGCCCTGCACAAGAGTAGTCCCAAGAGCCGTGCTTTGCAGGACATGTCTGCAGGCTCATGGCATGAAGCTTCAGAAACCACTCTTCTCCATGTGTTCAGCTCCACCTGAAATTGATAGCGGCTGGCAGGTTTTGCCCCAAACCAGGATCCAGTCTCCTTCTGGAACGTACGCAGATGCAGGAATTCACAGCTGCAGTCAGGTAATGAAGCAGAAGGAGAGGAAGTGTTTCCAGAAGCAACCTAAAAATCAGTTCATGTCCTGGCTCTGACTGCCTTGAAAAACTGAAAATAGCCTCTTTGTCCATTAGCTTTCAAAGAGCAATAGCTGCTGTTAAGTACTGAGGTACCTCATGCGCTAAGGATGTTCTGAGCAGTGCTTTCTTTTTTCCAGAGATTAGAGTTTGCCTGAAATTAGAAGATTATAAACCATAAAGGCCTGTTAGGTCTTCCTACATTTTCCCACTGATAAAAGGTATAGGATGGAGTGAAAGAGCAGCACTATTTCATCACTTTATCCTAGACACAATTGATTGCAGCACAGAAAGTCTCCTCTCTGGGCTACCCTGCATGCAGATGCTGGATGCACACGAGGTGGGAAGACTTGTTAGCTCTTCTGAGACACTTTCTGTGTAGCGACGAGCTCTTTACCAAAGCATCTGACGCACGCAGGGAGGAAGGTGTTAATCTGCTCACATCCAAGGCACAGGCTGCAGACTGGCTGCTGGTAATTGCTGCCCCATAAATGTGCCTGTCATGCCTCCTTAGTCTTTAAATATCCAAACTCAAAATAGATGTCTGTGCAACATGTTGAGCCCGGCACTATTGTTTGGCGAAGCAGTGTTATTCATTTAGCTCCAGCCAGCTGCTCTCTATATTCAGCCTGGAGGAGCAGACTGGAATTCATAACCAGACAGGCAGGCTGGGAAGCCATAACTTATTCCCCGCACCGATAAACCCGTGCATCCAAAGTACAGCAAACGAACGCCTGCTGGGAGCCCACTCCGGTGCTGAGCCCTCTCCTTTCCCCTGCCACGAATAGCAACGACTGCAAGGAAATCCGCCTTCATAAACAAATACCCTAGCCCTTAATTCTCTATCAGCTGCATGACATAGCGTTGCTGGTATGTTGAACGCGGCACAGAACGGCAGGACACGCCGGCAGGTCGCACACGGCAACGCACAACACGAGGTTGAGGCCTGCGCCTTCTGCTGGGCGGGGACCCGGAGCGGTCAGTTAGTTGTAACCACATTGCCCTCTGCTGACAGATGCACACGGAGGCTGAGCCCTGGAGCACCGCACAGCCCGGTGCCGGCCTCCGGCGCTGCGCCGCTGGCCCGCAGACACGTGCTTGGCCTCGAGCTGATGCTCTCTGCTGAGAGCTCTTTCTTTTCCTCCCTTAACACAAACAAACAATTGTCTGAGATGTTTTCTCTGCATTCTTCATCCTTTTGTGGGCATGGTGCACGGCCCCCTGCGCAGCCCAGCTGCAGGCGTGCGACTGCTGTGTTGGGAGCGTCTGCAGCTGTGGGAGGCCCGTTGCTGCACAGCCCTGCGCCCACGGCACTGCTGCTGGGGAACCGGGCTCCTCAGATAACCACGAGAAACTCGGTCTGCTTCCCCATGTCCTGCATTGAAACATCGAAGCACCCAGTGAGTCCTCCCAGGCCAACAGCAGTGGCTGTGACTGCAGTGGGGATTGCTAAGTGGGCTGAGTAAGCACAGTCTTAACTCTGTAAATCACACTTAATACCCTTTGGTTGGTTCCTGCCTTCTGATTTGCTGCTGTCCTCTCCTTGTGATGGGCTCTCACTCCCCATATGGCTTTGAACCACCTTCAGCACCAAGTGGGTTGCAGGGAGATAGCAGTCTGTGGGGCTGTAGTTCAAGAGGCTAAGTGTTGGCATATGAAAATAAAAAGGCTGTGACCCCTGCTCTGGGACAGGGATGTGTTTTACCAAGGTAGTTCAATTCCTCTTCTCTGGGTTCCATTTAACTGAGGTAGAAGGAGAGCTTTAGAGAAGGCAAATGCAATTCCATAGCGAGGAAGTCAGGACAGCAGGGAGAGTTGTGCTGAATACTCACAATGTGCACTTCATACAGTCAAGACACTTTTTTTAATACATTCATTAACGTGGGAGAAACTCAGGTGCTATGCATTTTCCCTAGGAATATTTTTATCTGTAGCTTTGTTATAAAAATACAAAGAGCATAGACCTTGTTGTTGATATTTTCTGTCTCAAAAGATATTGCTGTATACCATGAGTAATCATTAGGAAAAATGTATTACTTGCATGACAGACATGCATTTGTGTGGAAAGTGTGTTTGTGTTCCCTCAGGATGCCCCTGAACTGGACAGAAAATGACATTTTGGTACTTCAGAGAATGGTGGTTATAAAGGTACGAGGCAGAGGAAATCATGCTGCTAATTATATATGTGTTATAGTAGTTACGTACGTCTCTGCATGTCTTCAGTGAGCACACTGGGTGCACAGTAAGGGGTTTCCCTTCCAGGCAAACAATGGTTAAAATCAGCGCAGTTCCTTGAGGCCTGAATTATTTTCATCCAACTGCTGATGGTTTCAAAATGTTTTCAAATCTCCTATGAAAACAAAACAAGTGGGAACATCTGTGAAGCTGAAGCAGCATGGTGCATGTGGGATGGGCTGAGACCGGGGAAGGAAACCAGCCATGGGCCAGCATGCTGCCAGGTGCCATCTCCATCGCTGGAAGTGCTGGCAAGGAGGGAAACTGGGACGGGAAGGAACTGAAGAATCAAGCCATGCATGAAGGCCATGAATAAAAAGAATAAAAATAATGAAGCTTAGGTACAGGGTGAACTCCTGCCACGTAGGAAGAGGAGCAGGCTGTGACTCATCCATCCCAGCCCAGTCACTCCAGGGCAAGCGTGCAAATCACATGAGCGTGCACCGAGGTGCTATATATAGCCAGTAGGTGAAGCACCAGTTATTTATTGTTGTGTTTGTGCAGAAGGAAACTCCCCAGCACAGGAAAGATGCTACTCCAAGTCTCCTGTGTTTCCTGCTGTTTTTTATGTATCTGTTTTCCCTAGCCTTATTTATACTCATGTTCTTTATTTAAAAGCATATGTACTAATGATGGCAGGGTTGATAAATAGTCACTAGCACCAGTGTGATCCCCTCCTGGTGCTCTATGAATGCAGCAGTGTGGGAGTCCCCATTCTGCCTGTGTGCACCAGGTCTTCAGCAGCACCCCCAAGGGCACAAGGCTGGCTGGAAGGCAGGATCCCCTTCGAGGCAGCCCTGCTGCAGCCATCCCCACTCCTGCACTGGGGAGCTCTGCTGAACGCCGTCTCAAAACAGAGACGTCAGCTCTGACCTTCATGAAAGCATCACACAAGTCTTAGTTATTGGCTGAAGGTGCCCACAGCCCCTATTAACATTAAAGAGAGAAGACCATGTGATTTCTGAACAAACAAATGTTTAATACATTTGAAAACTGGCTCTCAGTCCTACTTGGAGTATCAATGCTTTGCTTTACAACAAAACTCTTCCAAGCAGCAAATTGTCTGGCTTTTTTTCATACATAAATTCCCCTTGTTACCATTGAAAGACCTGTCATGCAAGGTTACAATGCAGCCCTTGCACTTCTGTGCTTCAGCACACACATATAAACATAATCTTTCCCCACCAGTGTCTTTCAGATATTTTTTTTCTGTCTTTGTAACACAGCCATGATTGTAGTGTTTTACCTGAATTCCTTAAACTTGGGATGGGGGAAAAGACATATCTTATTTGTTTGCTTAACACTCCAAAGCCCTCCCAGCAAACAGCCTGGGATGTTCACAGCCAGCCCTATTTTGCAGTGTCTACTTGACAAGCCCCCTCCACTGCAGTGAGTCTCAGGTCTGAGCCGTGCACCTGTACTAATTTCACACTGTTTGGCCAGTGAGTGCACACAGGTGAGTTTGATTTCCACAAGTATAACTTCTCTGGAAGCTGAGGCCTGGCTGTACTGTATCTGGGTGAACCCAGACTGGCTGAGTTCACCTGTTCAGTGCATGCTCTAGGTGGACTTCACATTGCTGCAGTGAAGATACCTGCTCAGATGAATTGCCCTGCATAGAGTCAAATACTTAAATACAAGTGGATCTTCTCTTTCACATGATTCCTCTCCCTTACTTTGCCTTTCCCAGCCTGACATGCAAAGAAGGTGGGCTGCTCCTCAGTGGGAGAACAACCCCTTTCAGAATCACAATAGGTAGTTTAGAAGGCACACTGGGAGATCTCACACTAGCCCCACTCCCCGCAGATGATTTCCAGCTTACCAGCTAACAGGTTCCCCAGGTTCCAGCCTGTGTGCTCCTGGGGGTTCTCTCTTTGCTAATCAAGACCTGCCTGGGAGCCTCCATTTCCAGAAGAGGATGCAGTACAAGGGCAGAGTAAAACAGCCATTTCTGACTTCCTTCCCTACACTGACTTGCCCACAGAAGACAAAGCAAGACTCTTGATTGATTTCCAGCAAAGAGGCATTTAGCATTGGTGCTCTATTCTGTATACACAATTTTAAATTGCTTGCATTAATAACTTCGTGTTAATAAAGTGTAGTTTGTGCAAAGTCAATCTGCTTCTCTCTCCTCTGAAGTGAAAACATTTCTCTCTCTGCTGGGTGCACCTCCCAGCATTTCACAAACATATGGTCTTTTGGTGTAAGTGACGATCACCTGCGTTGCTGTCTTTAGCGGAAAAGAACGAGATGTGTAACAGATGTTCACGTACCTAGAAATTAATGTATTTTGGAAAAGGAACTGTCACCATACACCTTGCAGACACTTTTGTCACCTGTTGTATGGTTGTTTACCTGCTGCTTGTTTTGATAATGTGTTGTATGGGCTTTTTTAATCAGTTGGAGTGCTCTCAGGTTCAGCAGTGGGCTGAACTCATTTCCTCATACCTGGCATTTTCAGTTCCAGACTATTCATCCATTACTTACAAATCAGATAAATGCATTCCACTCACCTCTCTTAAAAAACTCATAAATAAATGTGTAAGCATATGCTTGGTTACAGTTTGGAAAATAAAACTGTTGATCTTCAGACAGAAGAGAATTTGCTTCTGCGGGGTTTTACCTGGGGTGGATCCAAATACAAAGTCCGGACCTGAATTTGAATTTCGTGTACTTCAGAAGCTTTCAGATCAGAGTTCAGGTTTAGACCACCACAAAACTCAATCCAAAGCACACATAATGGGCCCACACTGACATTTGGTTTCCTTTCTCTTCTCCCCATCAGTTTCAACAAATGGGGATTAGGATTTCCTCTGCTCTCCTACTGCTCTTTGCTAAACTAAACCTATGTCTTGTCCACAAGTGAGCAAGGTCCTCAGCATAAGGGCTTCAGAGGGATTGCATACAGTGAATATTACCTGTTCATGTAATAAATACATACTATATATGCCCTTCTGTGGATCACTTTCCAAGGACATTCCCACTGCTGGGATGGACCACAGCTGGACCCAGGCTCTTCTCCTCACCTGTTGCATGGCTGCTCTGTGTTCTACTTGTTATGCATGGCAGGTGTACCACAGGGCCTACCCCTCCGGTTTCTCCTGTGGAAATGAGGAGATTAATTTCCTCCCTGGATTTATAAAGCTATGGTGGAAATGATGGGCAGAACTCTGCAACCTTTGGTACACTGGTAAAGCATATAATATTCTGCCTGAATACAATTTCCAAAGAGTGTTTCTAAATTAAAACCTTAATCTCCTGAATTTTTTCCAAACATAGGTTTCTTAACAATAAATCAGTGCCAGCACTGATCAACATAGGCCCGGATACGAGTGAAAGTACACCTAATTGTAGCTCTCTGATAACCCTGAGGAGTTGCAGCTTAGAAGCAGTTTGCCCTGTGGGCCTGCTGTGACTTACTGGCCAGAGAACAATTTCAAGAAGCAATTAAGTTTTTCTTGTACAGCACAAGTGCAGATGGGAGCAGAGCTGAGTCAGGACACAGGCAGCACCCATGCGTGGAAACCTGCCCTGCTCTTCTGTTCCCATCCACAGGAGCACAACAGCCATTTTCTTTGCAAATCCTGAGTATGACTTTTCAACCAAAGCCCGTCTAATTTCCAAAATCCATTATGGTGCACCTGCAGATGTCAGTATAGCCTAAAAAATATATCCTTAAAAAGAGGATTCCCAGTTAGTGAAGGTTAAGACTGTGCTTTGAAGCATCCACACAAAGCTTGTGGCTCTTCTCAAAGTTTGGGTGTTTTATAAGGGAATATTCTGCTGTGTTAAGTGGCTCTGGGTTTCAGCATTATCTGCTGCCAGATTTGCAAAGGAGCCCACAGCACGAAGACAACTGAAACGCAGAACTGGGGGGCAGGCTGTGCCCAGTGGAGGCAGGAAGGGCTCTTGCCCTGAGGTTTGTACAGCAGCAGGTGACTCTGGAGAGCCCTAGGCTTGGCTTCCCCAGGTGGTGCAGCTGTTTTCCATTGGTGCACCTGGTACTTCTCTTTTGGCCATGCTTGCAGTAGGAGCATGTGCTGAAATAGTACATGCTTCAGAGCCTGTGCCCCGCTGGGTCAGCATTTGCTTCTCAGCTCGATGCAGATTAGAAGGGCTTTTGGCATTGTCTTCATGTGTTTGTAAGAAGTCAGAGATGTGTCTCTGAGTGAGAACCAGCCTCCTTTTATTTTGCATGATTTGTTCCTTGAAGGAGAAAGCAAGGGCTGAGGGCAGGGCAAGGAGAATGCATAAAGCAGCCTCGCGATGGAGCAGGGTGAGGAAAAGCAGGGGTGATGGATGCATCACAGCACCCTTGGGATGAAGCGCTCTTTCAGGGAGGTGTCTGCAAAGCATGAGGTACAAGGAGCAGTGGTCATCCAAAAACACAGCTCTGCTTCAGCCTGCAGGCACATTGGGTGCTGAGCTGCTGGTCCTGAGACAGAGCTGAAGCTGTTCTATAATATAAAACTGCACTTAATTATATCCTAACCCTGCAGTCTGTTCAGTGCAGCCTTCCTGGAAGAAGGCAAACCACTTTCCTAAGAGGGACTGCACGCTAAGTCTTTTAGGAGCCTGGCTTACAGCAAATGCCACTGGAATGTGAGGCAGCAGCAAGAAGTGAGGGGCTGGAACAGCTCAAGTGTGGTTGCCCAGAGATGGCTCAGAGGAGAAAAAAAAAAGCTCACGTCTGTCCGAGCTTACACCTGGACAAGAAGGAGTGTGCATACATGAGTGTGTGTGCATGTGTGCGCATGTTGCTCTCCTTTCCACTCTTTGTGCCCCTCCTGCTGACCAGAGCTGAGGGTAGGCAGCCTCTGGGAACAGAGCCCTGGGTGCAGGCAGCCCTAGCAGCACACTCTTCAGTTAGGGCTCATGCTTAGCTCCCAGCAGGCAGGCAGCTGGCTGGAGCATCGTCTGCAATGCATAAAGGCTTTTATAACGCTATCACTCTTAGAGTAACCTGTTGCCAATAGTGCGAGAGGGAACACCACAGCCATGCCATCCACAAATGGAATAAATAAGTAACCACTGAGCAAAATACAAGATTTTTTGTTATCTTTTCTTCTGGTTAAGGGTTAGGAGGTATAAAAATTAGTGTTACCCAATACCCCAATCCTGCCAGTTACCCACGCTCTAGCAAACAGTTGTGCCGATGTGACATGCCCAGAGCTGTCTCAGACATGAGATCTGCCCTGTGCCACTTATCTGCTGGCTAAATAGGGCCCCAGGAAAAAGTATGAACAAAAGCCTGCTTGTCCTATTTATAGCTGCTTTGTGTCCCAGGCCCTGGGCTCGGTTCTTCTGAAGTTTTGACCAGGACAGACAGTATCTGCAGGTCAGCAGGTGTGCCAGGACGGGCACTCTGACCTATGGGACCATGCAGGAGGTGGCTCTGGGCAAAGGGGGCATGGCTCTCTCTTGGTGACCTGTGGGTACCCGGAGGTGGCTGACGTACAGCCACCTGCCCCAGCCTGCTGGCAGCAAGCACCATGCAGCCATCTGCTGCAGCCCTACGCAGCCCATGGCCAGCATGCCAATTAGCCTAGACCCTAATCAGTGTGCCTTAATCCAATAAGCTGGGACATGAGGAGCCAGAGGCGGTGTGGAGCAGAACAAAAGCTGTTTATCTGCCCCAAATGGTCCCACCAAGCAGGTTAAAGCTGATGGTGTCACGGTAAACAGGCAGCCCTGAGAATGTGCCCTCAGCCGAGGGAAACCCCCCAGGTCAGGGTTTGCTTTCTGCCTCAGCTCTTCGGGTTTCCCCCTTCCATCCTCCTGCTGCTTGGGAGCAAACTGCCTGCTGCTCCTTCTTCAAGCTGAAGGGTAAAGAAATGACCACAGAAGCAGGAACCTGAGTGACTCCTGGCTTCCTGGCTTTGCCTATGAGTTGTGCATTAGATCTAACTTGTTCCCTGAGCCCAAAGTCTGGATAGATCTGTCTGTGCTTAAGCCCCTGACTCTCATCCCTACCCCCTCTTCCCTGCATTCCCTCCCTGATGTGTCCCCAGAACACTTCAGATAAAGTGGAGTCCCTACCGGCCCTGAAAGCACCTTTAGTCCCCCCCCTCGCTCAGTGTGTGTAGCAGACCTGTCCCCCGTCACCTGCTGGGCCCAGCTGAGCTCTGTGCTGTTGCTGCTGCGGTGCTCCTACAGAGCCTCAGCCACCCAAGCTGAGCAGAGAGGGAGAGACCCGGGGCAGCACTTCTCTGCATGGAAAAAATGCACAAAAAAGACACTTCTGACTGCTTTCCTCTTACAAAGTTTATGCACACCAGGTGTTTCCCTCTGACATTTCACAAAACCTCCTCTGCAAGGCTTTTGTTGCTTTCAAGCCAGTTTCCAGTTAAAAGAAACTTATAAAATTGCCTACCGTTTAACACCTGTTTAGTATCAAGGAGAAGGGAAGATCCTGAAGGCCGGGCTCGCATTAAACAACCGCTCCCTGAGCACATCAACCCTACAGAGCTGGGAGCCAGGCTGTGGAACCATGCTGGTCTGGGGACAGGGGTGAGCACTTGCAGCAGGCAGAGCTCAGGAATGGGCTGTGCCCAGCAGGCAGACAGGAGTGCAGGAAGAATTTTGCAGCAGGTAATTGCGAAACAACCTCACTGAGCCTTGTCACTCAAAACCTGCCCGGAGCTTCAAATGTATAGGCTTAAATACCATGAATGAAGTGGCCTCTTATTGCTTTAATGACATAAATGCACAACGTGTTAACTTGGAGGCTGTGGGCACAGTAAGCCTGCGACTTAGTGGGCTGTGCTGCAGAGAGCAGAAAAACACTGTGTTTTCCACCTCCAGTGCTGCAATAAGAGCAAAATGACAAAGTAATTGCTATTGTCTGCTGCGACTGCTTCCAGTTCCACTCATGCTCATTGACCTTTTCCAGCTCCATTTGGCTTTTGCCTTTTCCTTCTTTGTGTCCAGTTCTTGCCCACTTTGATCTCCTTCCACTGCTGCATTTTAGGTACTGATCTCTAAGGAGGAATTATGTCAAAGCCTTTCTTTAAAACCCTTTCTCTCGAGTGCCAGTATACTTCCAAAGAGCACCAGCACACAGGAAGAGTCTGAACTTCTCTTAGCTAGGCAGAGACTGAACAGCTCTGTGTTAGCAGCCCTGTTCTTCCTGCAGCGTCATTTCCTACCGAAACTGTTGAATTCACAGCCCTATAACACATCCTCTCCCTTTTCCTTGCAATCTTCCTTCCTGAGATTGGTTTCTGTGTATTGAGGGGTTTATGATGTTAAACCACAGTAAAGGCAAACTTGCACAGGTTTCATATTGTCCTTAAGCTGACACATAGCTGTCTGTCTTCTGTAAATAAGTTTTTAGTTTTCTGGCTAAAGTGATAAAGGATAATAAAAAAGGCTTCTTCAAGTATGTTAATAGCAAAAGGAAAACTAGGGAGAATGTGGGCCCCTTACTAAGTGAGGGGGGGGTCCTCGTAACGGGGGATGCTGAGAAGGCAGAGATACTGAATGCCTTCTTTACTTCTGTCTTCAGTGAAAAGGCTCCCCTGCAGGAATCCCACACCCTGGAGGTTAGGGAGAGGGTCTGGGGAATGGGAGACTTCCCTTTAGTCAGGAAAGAGGATGTGCGTGAGCGCCTAGGCAGTACTAAGGTCCACAAGTCCATGGGACCTGATGGGGTGCATCCACGTGTGCTGAGGGAGCTGGCGGAGGTCATTGCCGAACCGCTCTCCATCATTTTTGAGAGGTCTTGGACAACAGGGGAGGTCCCTGAAGACTGGAGGATAGCCAATGTCACTCCGGTCTTCAAAAAGGGCAAGAAGGAAGATCCGGGTAATTATAGGCCTGTCAGCCTCACCTCCGTCCCTGGAAAGGTGATGGAACAGCTTGTGCTGGATACCATCTCCAGACAACTGGGAGAAAAGGAGGTTATCAGGAGTAGTCAGCATGGGTTCACCAAGGGGAGGTCGTGCTCGACCAACTTGGTGGCCTTCTATGATGCTGTCACATGCTGGGTGGATGGGGGAAGAGCGGTAGATGTAATCTACCTTGATTTTAGAAAGGCGTTTGATACTGTCTCCCACGACATCCTTATAACAAAGCTGAGGAAGTGTGGGATAGACGAGTGGACAGTGAGGTGGGTTGAGAACTGGCTGACTGGCAGAGCGCAGAGGGTCGTCGTTGGTGGTGCAGAGTCTGGCTGGAGACCTGTAACCAGTGGTGTCCCCCAGGGGTCTGTGCTGGGTCCGGTCTTGTTCAACATCTTCATCAATGACCTTGATGAGGGGATAGTGGCCACCCTCAGCAAGTTTGCTGATGATACGAAGTTGGGAGGATTGGCTGACACGCCTGAAGGCTGTGCTGCCATTCAGCGAGACCTGGACAGGCTGGAGAGCTGGGCAGTAAGAAACCGGATGAGGTTCAACACAAGCAAGTGTAGGGTCTTACACCTAGGGAGGAAGAATTGCATGCACCAATACAGGCTGGGGGATGAGCTGCTGGAGAGGAGCTCTGCAGAGAGGGACCTGGGCGTCCTGGTGGACGACAGATTGGCCATGAGCCAGCAGTGTGCCCTCGTGGCCAAAAAGGCCAATGGCATTCTGGGGTGCATTAAAAAGAGCGTGTCCAGCAGGTCGAGGGAGGTGATCCTCCCCCTCTACTCTGCCCTGGTAAGGCCTCATCTGGAGTACTGTGTCCAGTTCTGGGCTCCCCAGTACAAAAAAGACAGGGATCTCTTGGAAAGAGTCCAGCGGAGGGCCACAAAGATGGTGAAGGGCCTGGAGCATCTCCCCTATGAAGAAAGGCTAAGTAAACTGGGTCTGTTTAGCCTTGAGAAAAGAAGACTGAGAGGGGACCTGATCCAGGTTTATAAATATCTGAGGTGTGGCGGCCATAGTGGTGAGGCCAGTCTCTTTTCAGTGGTACGTGGAGACAGGACGAGGGGAAACGGACATAAGCTGCAGCATAGGAAGTTTCGCACGAATGTGCGTAAGAACTTCTTCACGGTGAGGGTGACGGAGCACTGGAACAGGCTGCCCAGGGAGGTTGTGGAGTCTCCTTCTCTGGAGATATTCAAGTCTCGCCTGGACGCCTACCTGTGCGACCTGGTGTAGGGAACCTGCTTTGGCAGGGGGGTTGGTCTCGATGATCTCTAGAGGTCCCTTCCAACCCCTACAATTCTGTGATTCTGTGATTCTGTGAAATAAGGAGATGCTCAGTGAGGTCTCCCCAGCAGGTCCTCCTTCCTTCATATCCTTCCAAATGCTCAGAGGAGGCATGAGAGGGAAAAAAGTCTCATGCCTTTCTATGTAAGACTTGTGATGTTGGCTTTGCTTTCAAATTTGACACTGCAGATCAACATTTCATGAGACCAAAAAATGCAGGCTTAAATCCAGCCATGCCAGCTGAACTGCGCTGGCATGTTATTACAGTGTTAAACTCTGAAGGAAAGACCACTTCAGGCTTGAAGCACTTTCAGAGATGTTTCTACCAGCATCCATGATGGCTTCCAGAAACCACTGAAGGGGAGGTAGGGAGGGAGGCTACGGACTCACCACAAGCCAGACATGGAGACACCCAGCTCTTTGGGGTTAGTTCCCTTTGCTGCTGCTTTTTTTGCAAGAACCTAAAGCCAATGAGCCCAAAAAAGCTTGGATGCCAGTCGTTTCAGCACCAGGTCATTAGCCTGGTAAGGCAAAGGCCAACCCTTGTCAGCATTTCTTTTCCTATGGGAAAAAGCTTGCGCCCTCCATAGAAAATATTCCCAGGTAGATTGCATACACTGCTGAGGGCCATGGATGTCCCTGGGCTGATGGACAGGTTTGGGCCACAGGACCTCCATACTGCTTTAGTGGCACTGTGGAAGATTTGAGGTTTGTTCTCTTTCCTTTTAAAGCTTTTCCTTCCACTCACATTTTTGAATTAAGTAGAAATTAATTAGGAAAGGCTGCTTGTTACGAGAAATACAATGGGATGGATTTTCCCTTGTAGCTTCCCATAAATGACCTTTATCAGTCATGTTCTATTGCCTCACGTTACTCACTGGCTCGTCTCTCACCTGGCATGCAGCTCAGGACCAGGGGGTGCTCCCAGCTGCCCCCAGCCCCATTTCCAGCACTGCCCCACACACAGGTGATTAGCACATGACAGCGCCTTTTGTCAATTTTGGTTTGCTTCTGCAGGTCAATCTCTGCTGCCTCCATTGCCTCTGCAAGCTGTAAAAACAATGCAGCACCCTCCTGTCACTTTGGTTATCTGCAACAGACATCGCAGTGAAATCCCCCCACAATCAATGCACAACTTAGGAGTTCTTTTCTTTTTTTAGTTTATTTTTTTAACCAGGCTGTCTTATCTGCAGAAACATTTCCTGAGTGACAGTCATGTCTGGCTGTGGAGATACTCTCATTTCCTGGTGCGGGTATGTTGGTTTCGTGTTCATTTAGTGCTTTGCTATTTCTACCCCTCCCTTCCCTTTTGTACCGAGTTTTGCTGAGCCCCAGAGCACTCACTGTGAACAGCCTGCCACTGCTGGAGGCCCAGCCAGCCCGGACCAGCCACCACTGCCTACTATTTGCTACATACAATGGTCATAAGTCGTGCCAGTAGAGGTTCAGGCTCAATATTAGGAAAAGTTACTTCTCAGAAAGAATGGTGGGACACTGGCACGGTCTGCCCAGGAGGGTCTCTGGAGGTGTTCAAGAACCATGAGGATCTGGCACTCAGGGATGTGGTTACTGGGAGTGGTGGGAATGGGCTGATGATGACTAGATGGTTTTAGTGGTCTTTTCCAACCTTAATGATACTGTGGTTCTATGCTTTTATGCCCCATGATTTCATAGTACAATCAATCACACAGCCCAGCCAATGTGGGCTAAGCCAAATTTGGGGGCACTTTCTAGAAGGACATCCTCCAGCTCTTTTAGCAGCTCTGTCACATGAAGAGGTGTGTAAATCTTAGAGCAATGCAGTGCAGAGATAAAAATGAAACAATTATTTTGATGAAGAATATGTTTGAAGCTTCTGATAGTTTGGTGACTTGAATGTGCTGCTCAGACACGTGCTTTGATTTTTGCACACTTCGAATGCATTTAACATTAACATCTCCACTGGCCTGGCTGCAATGGAAATCTCTGTTTGGTCTGTGCACAAAGCTTCCAGAGGGGTTGTCGGGCATTGAATGAAAGGGATTTCTAAAATGAAGGTTGTTAAACTAACTGTAAATCAGCCCCTTTCTGGAGTCATGTCTTTGCAGAGGCCCATTGCAGACATGGAGGGAGCTCTTGTCAGGCTTCTGAAGCGCTCCCCCCCAAAAAAAAGCATAGATACTGCCTTGGGTTCCCTGCTCCCTGGGGAAAGAGTGCCATGGCTGCATGCAAATATTGCAACCCAAAGCAAAATCTACTCAGAAAACCTCACCAAGTTTTTAAGCTGTGGGTGCTTTTGTAACCCTCTGGAAACTAGGCTTGTGCTGAAGGAGTCTGGGCATCCTGCAGTGCTGCTGCCAATAACCACTGAGATGCTGGGGGAGGTGAGTGTTCCCTGCTGAGGGCTGAGGAGTGAGGACAGAGAGATAGAAGGAGATGGAGCAAAATGAGAACAGTTAGAGAGAATTAAAGGTGAAAGCAAACTGTAGGCTTCCCCATGCCTGCAAAGCTCCAGACCCATGCCAGATTTTTAAAGTAGAGTTCTGGAGCCCCTTTACACACTTTCAGGTAGCCATTTGGTTCCCTGATCATTGCTGTGATGTTGGATCAGATGACCTATAAGGGTCTCTTCTAACTCAAGCAGTTCTGTGATTCTGTGGTTTGGTTGTCTATGGCAGCAACAACAGCCATGCAGGGCCAAATCTGTCCTGTGTGCCAACAGAAGGGGGCTGATTTTAAAGGTAGAGCCTAATCCTTCACATTAACTATGTTCTTCTGCCAGCTCTGGTCATGAGAACATGGTCTCCAGATTGCAGAGTCTGCCAATTGCAGCCACGACCGCCACATTGTTTTGACCTTTGGAATTGTCTCCAGCTTGGCCAGTCCTCCCAGATGCCTAGAGGTGGGGAAGGCTGTGAGCACAAAGAGTGGAGGAGCCAGGCCATTACACCGAGCTGCCCCACCATCACGTGGACCCGTGACAGCATGCTGCAGTCCTGAGGCTGCAGCTCGAGTGCTAGGGAGTGCTCTCCATAGTTGTGATTCCACCAAAGGAGTGGGCTCAGCCATGGTCTGGTGCTGCTCAGCCTTCTGTAGCAAAGAAAAAATACAGGAATAGTAATATATTCTTTAAAAGAGTAAGGAATGGGCTACCATTACAAAAAAAAAAAAAAAAAAAAAAAAAAAAGTTGTAAAAAATCTCCTTTATGTATAGGATGATGGATAGGTTTTATTTGCTTTCTTTCCCCCCTTTAGAGACACTAAAATTATTCTTTGCTGAGCAGTGGGAGCAGATCACAGAGCTGCTCACTGCATCACCTGGGCTCCCTTTCTTCAGGGTGACAATGACGTTATTCAGTGCTTTTGCAGCAGTGTGGGAGTGCAGTGGCACAAAAAGTGCTGTAACTCCATCCACAAGTGAGGACAGTGCTTAGAAGTAATATTCTCTTGTCCAAGCAAGAAGGAACTCTGGATGTGGTTTGCTCCAGGGCATACTGCTGCAGTAAAAATACTTCCTCCAGAGGAGAAGTAGATTTTCAACCCAAAATGTGGATTATAAATAAGTAACATGAAGAGCCACGGGATCCCGAAGTTATGGATAAAGAAATACACATTCATTCTGTACATGAGCGTGTACCTGAAATAGAGTTTGAGGTTGGGTGGACCTGTGTGGAGCCAGGAGCTAGATTCAGTGATCCTTTTTGTCCCTCCCAGCACGGGATATTCTATGGTTCTACACTGAAATCCACGTGGATGATCTTCCAGTAGCAGGACCAAGTGCAGGCCCAGCACCGCAAGCAGCAGGGTAGCAGGGCATAATTAATGTTTACTTATAATCAGCATTTTTCTGCGCCAGCAATCACGGCAGGCTGAAACCAAGCAGGAGAAGCAGGAGCCCTGCTGCTTTCAGCTGTCTGGAGCAATAATTGTGCAGTGCCACGGCACCTCTGGGAGTCTGGTACCATCCGTCCTCGCTGGTGACTGCCACGTAGCCTGGCCCCAGCACGTCTCTGTACAAAAGGTGGAAAAATATAATGGTCTACTATTGCTCTGCCTTTGGAAAGCGGGCTGATGGCTTAATTGAGGTTAAAACAAGCTCCAATCAGAGGGGTAAAACCCTAATGGTGCTACTTAATCTTATATAAATACAAGAGAGACACAAGTGTATGATGAGAGAATAATGACTGACTCTAGCAGGGTTTCTACGGAGAGCAGCCATTAGCCAAGCAGCCAACAGACTGGGCTGGAGCAGGCTGCTTAGCATTCATGCCTGGCGGTGCAGGCCATGAGCTGGAGCTTGATTTGAATTTTAGGGCTGGATTTAAAAAAAATCCCAGTCTGGAGCAAAGCATGGCCACACTCATCTCTTTTGCCTGAGTCTATTGGCAGACCTTTGCCCCACTGTGGGCAGCAACCTGCCTGGGGCAAGGGGCTGGAACAGAAAGGCCTTCAAGGTCCCTCGCAGCGCAAACCATCCTACCACTCTGATTCCACAACTGTGTGAGCTAAAGCAACCTGCCAGCAGGAGCTCACAGGGAAGGGATGAGGCTGGCATGGGGAGCGACACAGGTCCAAGGGGAAGCAGGAAGCATGCTGCAGGTTGTCTTATAGGTGAACACCAAAGGCACAGCCTTACGGGAAATGAAACTGCCATCGCTCCAGCTCACGCTCTGGTCAGCACACTGCGGGACAGCCAGGGGAAGATTTAAAGGATTGGACTTGCTTAGTCTGAAGAAGGGAAAACAGAAACACAGAAACCTTTAATAGCTTCATAGGCTGCTATTGGGTATGCAGAGATGAACAGGGAAATGGCTGCACGCGTGCAGTATGTGGAATGGACAGAATAGGGAAAAGATGAAAGCAAATTGCAGCCACAATTGCTCAGCAAGAAGAAAAGCTTCCTAAATGAGAAGAGTTATGCGCTAGAAAGAAGTGTCTGCGAGTTTGTACCTCCTCTGCCAACAGAGTCTGCAGAAGCAGAACTACTGGGATGCACTACTGGGATGCAGCAACGGGCAATGCTGACTTGTGGAGCAGGACAGGTGCCGCACAGAGGGAGGCACACTGAATGCCAGGGCCGTGCAACACAGCAGACATAGCGGAGGTGCAGGTAGGAAAGGGACAGCTGAGTGGCATTAGCACTCTTGTATATTGTAAGGACAAGGCAAAGCTGAGGCAGACTGCAGGAGGGATGAGGCAGCTCTTGCTGCTGAGTCCAGGCATAGGGCAGCAGCACACCAACTAGCAGGGCAGGAAAGGAGTGCTCAGCTTCCAGTGCTTGGTGCAAAAAGTGAAAGCCTTTCTTTACAGAATTTATTGCTATAGAGGACAGCTGTTTCTTTTGCACTATCAATTAACAAGAAAAAAAAAAAAGGGAAAAAAAGAAAACTACCCCTGCTCCTGTCAGCCTGGCTCCCTCCCAGCTCTGCCTGTGCTCCGGCAGATTTTCTAAGCAACAGTCCCTCTGCTGTCCCGGCTGTCTATCACACCTGCTTTGTCCTGTTGCCTGCCCTGCTTTGCATTTGCCCATTCCCACACTCGGGACCTGCTCTCCCCTTCCCTGTGAGTGACAACTGAGTGCAGTAAGCCGCAAGATTCAATAACCCCGGTGCTATCCCATAACTGTTCCCATTTGCCGCTCTGTGTGCTGAACACAACGTAAATTTCTTCTTTTGAAAGAGAGCAGCAGCTAAGTACCTTAACAAACAGTGCATCTGGGGAAGTCCGAGGAAACTCTAATATTAGAGCTGCCATTTAAGTCTCGAGGAAATAAAAAGGACCAGGAGGCCAAGCTCCCTCTGCACGTCTTTCATGTTGGTTTGCTACACAGCATGATCTTGTTTTACAAGTGCTCTGTTTACAAGAATGCTATGGAAAAAAAAAAAGAAAAAAAAAAACACGTTCATTTAAGTCACACAATCACATAGGGCTACTTTTGAGAAAGGGCTGATCCAGCCCTACCAGCTGCTGGCCCACAGAACTTGGCAATTGTGGAGGCTAATTAAGATTCCTCAGAGCTGCTCTCCGCTCCTCATCAGACATGCTGAGCCTCCCCCTGCGCCCCAGCAGAACGGCCACTGCGCGGCCCGCTCATGAATTCACCAATTGATTCTGAAAATATCATTACTTCGGGGCTAAATAAAGCCGTTCCCTTTAAGAGGAAAACATCAGCGCTCTGCATAAGAATGAAGCAACGGTACAGCCTGCACCCACAGCCTGCCTTCTCTCTTACGCTGCCAGAACCAAGGATTGCCAGAGGGTTCGGTGCACAGGGAAGCCGTGCTGGCTGTCTGTGAGGGGGGGTGTCAGCAGTGAGCACAACCAGCAGTGAGCACTGAGGGGACCAACTTACACGCATCTTTGATTGAAAAACGTATTTGTCTTGTCTGTGTGCTCACCTCTAGCTTTAAAGACAAGAAACTCCTACCTGGTATGGATCAAGGCTGAGAGTGGGTAACAACACCATGTAGCTGAACTGCAGAGGCATGCAGCTGTTACTGCAACATGACTTGAACTGGCAGCAAAGCATGAGACCTCCAGTCCCTTTGTGACTGCAAAGGTTTATATTGCTGTAAAACAGGTTTTACGCTAGAATCCAATCTGCTTCATATATTCCTCAGTTCAGGCTCTGTTTCATCTAACACAAATTGCTTTCCCACCCCACGTTTGTACAGAACTCCGGGTTTGATTTTTACAGGAAATAACAGCTAACTGTGGGAAGAAGACAACACAGTCCAGGTAGTGAGGAATCCCAGTATGCTGCCATGCAGAATCTCAAGCACACCCTCAGTTTGGGCAGCCACCTCTTCCTGTTTAGCTGCACCGCTGTCAGTTAAGGAGTACTTTCCCAAATGAGACAATTAAAACTCAGGACAATTTCATTGCACAAAACCGTACTATGTATTGTAATAACAAAATGCTTTATTTTCTGGGAATACAAGGAAAAATATGATGTTCATCCTGGTTATCAAATGGTTCTAAGGAGGAATTCTTTCTCTGAATACAGAAACACTCATACAGCTTCTATCTCCTTTAGCAATGGGAATTCTTTATTTTACAGCTGAAGTTGGGATTTCAATGATCTACAACAACAGATTTCAAGTTTCTCTACTAGATGGGGCACATCTGCCACTCAGCACTGCTCTTGTTTGAAAGCCTAACAGAAGGCTGAAAAGACAACACAGATGTAGCTATCACAATTCTCACTCAGGTTGCTTTGCAACAAACCACAAGACTTCACCATTACCACAACAAAACAGTGAGAAAGCCGCAAGGTAGGTTGCTTTCTCCTATCTATGAAGACTTCTCATTCAAGCTTTATGCTTGTGAAATTCTCATACCATTCATCTGACTACATCTCAGTACTTCACCACACATTCCCTTTGAGGAATCTGGAACTCCATCGTGAGAAGAATACAACAGGTTAAAAGTGAAAGTGAGTTATTTCCCAATGTATCTGCTATCTGTAAGTTAGGTTGAGAGCTGAGATGTTTAAAAGACTGCAAACTTATATCCATAAATTACTTCTGTCTTCTACAAATCTTAAAGTAAGAGATTAGCTTGTTAAAGAAAGGGGATGGGAGGTTCCTAAAATTGTCAGGTTATAAAGTAAGCTTTCATCTTTTAACGTGGCACAACTTCTTGCTGCAAGCAGTGTCCATGCTAAGCAACAAGAGGTGTCAGTCTTACTGTGTAAAGAGGGTTCACGATGTCTGAAGCGGGAATGGCAAACTCCAAAATAACTAATGGTTTTCTTTATTCAGGTTAGACATAACAAACGTCAGATACAGCAGTTAGTCTAGAAAAATACATTAAAAAAAATCTGCAGCAGACCGTGCTCCCTGTAACAAAATCTTTCAAAACCAATTTTACAAATTATTCTACATTAATGTAAAAAGAAACTCTTAAATTTAGCATCATGGATTCCATCAAAGTTCTCTCTATCAGAACATGAGTTTCACTTTTTGTAGATGTTAGAATTTGTAATATATTTTTCTAACGTATCCTGTACATATTAAATAACCTGAAAGGCTCCTCTTGTAGTGCATTAATTCAGCAAGCACACTCAGTATTTTTCCAGTACCATTCGTATTACAGTTATTTGCCCGCAAATGTAATTAATATCTAAAAGTGCACACAGTTAGGCCCCCCCTCCCTCTCCATAACCTGTTTCAATGCTGAAACCCAGACATAGACTGGAAACGTTATGCTACTGCAGCTACTCTACCCATCGTTAGAAATGTGTGACTAGAACGTTCTTAAACTATACAAGAACTGAATTATATACAAGAACCAAAAGGACAGGCTGTATTTACATAAGAAACTTCCACTACCACAGCATTATACCAAGAGCTCAAAACAGTGTTACAGTCGGTATTTACTTAGGTTTTAGCTGTAAATCAGTATAACACAAAACCTAGCTCAGGAAACAACCTGAAAAAATGAACATATGTATTAAATATGACTTTGTTATGCCACAAGACAAATATCCATTGCTGGATACACTTACAAGTTCAGTGTTTGCAATAGTATGCTGCTCTATAAAGCAACTAAGAAGTTCCAGAAAGGTCACTGGGGGAAAAAAAGAGAAAAAAAAAAAAAAAAAAAGGAAAAAGGACAGCAGATGTCATGTGAGGAATTAGACCTGAATAACTAAACCAAACTGTTACATGAGACAGTCACTGCATGCAGAAACCCCTCGGAAAAGCATCATACCAACCTGCATAGCGTGCTTTCTTGTAATACACATGCCTAAGATGGAACTTCACTGATTATTTTTTTCACAGAACTTTTCCATACCAAGTGGGAATATTTTAAGGTTAAATTTCAGATTATCCAGTTTGAGATTAAGAACTTTACTCTCCAAGAAATCCAGTGTATGAACCTATACTGTAATTTTCAAATGCTACTGTAAAAAAAAAAAAAAAAAAAAAGGCAAACTATAAACTTTTTAATTCACTTTTTTTACAATGAATTTTTCAAGAAATCCAAACAAGGAAAGTGTTGTGTCTAATTTGCTTTAAAGTGGTAAAACACTTCTCCTGTTTTTTCCCTCCCCCAAAAGTGCAAAAATCAAGTTGCTTCTTGGTCCACAAACATAATACATCATATACAGTGAGAGATTTTCCTCCTGATGGAATACTGCTTCCAATCCATCACTTCCAGTTTCCACTCCATGAAAATGTCAGCGTCCAAAGACGGCATTCAATTCCAGTAGAATTAATTCTACAATCTGGTTCTGGTACACTGTATGGACTGCTATGTTACCAGTCTCTTTCTCTGGCTTTAATAAGGTTGGACCAAAAACTATTGCTACGCTCTGATAGGTCATTCGGTTCTTTTCTCCATTTTCTACAACTCTGAAAAAGAAAAAAATAAACACAAAGAAGATATATCAGTGCTAGAGTAATGGGATGACAGAAAAGTCCAAAGCAAATGACTATTCATGATATTTAATGATTACTAGTCTTGTTACTAGCACAAAGCTGCTGCGATTCCCTTCTCTACAAAAAAAGTTTTGTTCTGTGATACTATTCTTGAAATCCTCACAATTTCATTAACATAGGACAGTAAGCACCACAATTATGCCACATACCGTCCTCTTGATGCTCTGCAACCTTGTACAAATACAGACTGATACTCTGCTTTTATCAATATACGCAAGAAAAGCACAGTGGGCAGTGCCACCTCCTTTTTTTAAACTTGATTACTTAGTTTTAAGAGAGTATTGGCAATACAAAGCCTTTCCCTCTGATTCTTACCTCTTCAGGTGCCTGAAGAGTACTTGCATAGTGTCCTGATTTGGTTTTGGCAACTGTTTGATTAGATCTTTAACAGCATTGACACGCTGTCTCGGTTCTTGCTCTGCAGAAGGAAGAAGTGTAGAAACAAAACCTCAGTAATTCTGTACAAAACTTCATGATAAAAATTAACAGACTGAGGCTAAAAGCTTTGATTTCGCAGGGCTGATATCAGAGAGTATGCTGCCACCTCCTGGGCAGCCTGTATTTTACTGACAGAACTTCAGGTAAGCCTTGCAAACTTTCATAACCAAAACATTCTGCAATAACCAAATTGCTCCTATTGATCAGAACTTGTATCAAAAGTACAGAACTGCTTTCCATACTTACTAATCGCATTGACAAAGTCATTGAAGTGGTTATAAGTGAACAGCGGCTCTGGCAGTTCTCTGAAAAACATCTTTAGAGCTCCTGTGATGACGTGTATATCTTCCCATTTGCTGTCATTCAAGTCAAGTTTCTCATCTGAGAGAGAAAAATGAATAATTAATGTTAATAATTTAACTATAAGGGCGTAGTTAAAAAATATTAATTCCTTTTCTTTCCTGCATTTATTGCTTTTAACATATGGAAGACCGGTATCCTGCTTCAGCCTCTTCACTGCTGGGTACTGAGCTCCAACAGTATGAAATCTTTTACATTTATAGGTGGCTGGGAGAATACTTTTCAGAACAAATACTGTGTGAGATGCTCATAAGGCTGCATTACAGCAACCTTGCATGCTCTCTTAGAAGGGTTAAAACACTGTCAACAATCCAGTCCTTGGGAGAGCTACAGCAATGCAAAGTGTCCCGAACTACCCCAAAAGGAACCAACAAGATGAAATTCAACAGTAATTCCACCCCAACTTGGAAGCAGGTTCTCTTCAGAACCTGTATGAAAAGAGGCAGCCAAACTCTGCCTACTGCACTACATGCAGCTGTCCTACCAAGGAGGCTTTCCAGAGAAGAATCCCAACTCTGGAGGTAACACAGAATTTACTTTAAGAACTGATTTATCAGGAAATGACTGATCAAACCATAGTGCTCAGATGAGCTACTGTTCTTCTTCCCAGCTGCAGGCTACCTATTGATTCCCACTGAACCAAACACTAAAGTACAGATACATAAAGAGGTTTTATACACGAGAGTACTGTCAAGCTAACAATCCCCATTCTAATCTTGCTAAAAAACGTTAACTTACAAGTTTAACATTAGTAGAAGCTTGGCATTCTGTTTTCCCATAAGGTATGCAGTTTGGGGTTCTTTAGCCATTTTTTCCTTCTTGAATTCTATTACCACCTTTCTTCAGAAAAATGCTCTAGCAATGCCTCCACGTAAGATCAAACCTCCAGGCTGTTAGGGTGGTGGTTTTTTGTTTATTTTGATAGGGATTGGTGGTTTCATTGTTGTTTGTGTGTGTGTGTGTGTGTGTGTGTTTACACACTAAATTCTGCAATTTTGAAATAACCTTAAGGATAGCAACCGTTTCTCAAGAAAAGCTGCAGTTACACACTAAGAAATCATTTCTCATGAGTTCGCTACAAACTTCAAGCAATCTGAAAAGCTAAGCAACTGTAATGTAGTTGATGAAAACTTACCATGATTGACTGCAAATCTTAGCTTCTGTATCACTGCAAGATTACCACTAACTCGGTATAAGCCATCAACATCTAATCCTAAAATAAAGGGATAAACCAGTTTTAATCTTTCATGCATACAGGTTCTGAAATCACTAGGCTCCTTACTCAGGTCTACTCTGTAAAATCAAAACCTAAAGCTGCCCAGTTAATCTTGTGCTAACGATCACTTGGTTTGGCAATAAACATTTCTCTAGATTTTTTGACGGGCAGGGCACATCAGAGAAGGTTTAGTTTGCTGAAAAAGGTTTTGTAGTATCAAGCTCAAAGTAATCTTTAAAGCTTCCTGTGCAGAAGAATAGTAGTAAATGAGGTAATGGCTTCAAGTTTTCCCAGTAAGACTGGAGATGCCATTTAAAATGCTTTTAGTAGGTGGAGGGAGGGATATATGCAGAGTCCAACGTGCAAGAACCAAGTATTTTGTGGAGGTTCCATTTTTTAATTTATGGTTAAGAAATATCAAATCAGGCGTAAGAGAGCACCTTGAAGTTGTCAAGTGACCAGGTTTGCAAGAAGGAACAACGTGCCTGCATACTCACTATCCAACAGCCTTTAGAAGTAAACAGGTAGCCCTTGCTTTTACAGTACCGTAATGCTCAGCAGGGAAAGAAGAAAACTGTCTCTGTGGATGCTACTGCAATTAGTCAGAATTGATTAGAAGGTAAAGAATTAAATTGAAATGCTACTTGACTCATGTGCTGTGTTCAGTGCCCCTGAGAGGGTGAGTGTTGCCAGAATACCTTCAGTCCCTGTAGCTCATAGAGTAGTCTGATGCAATACAGCACAGTTATCAGCACCATTTAACATATCCCTTTTCCCCATAATCCACTAGCCACTTCTTTACAAAAAGAATATATTTGATGTGTGTTGGAAATAAGAAGAGTTGAAGTAGGAAAAAAAGCTGCTCATTTCGGTCAGCTTCCCCTCAGGTATTTAAAAAGGGAAAACTTCACCACCATCTTCACTGCAGTGCTGTCTTAAAATATAAAAAAATTAAAAAAAAAGAAAAAAGAAAAAAGAAAAAAAGGAAAAATAGCCTCTCTCTATCAAACTGTGGATCTTCTCAAATGGGAATAAAGTCTGCTGTTACAAACAAGAAGGCAGTTTGTTCAGTTTGTTGACCTACAGTATCACAATGGAAGCAGTTATTTTGTCCCTTCCAGGACACAAGTCAACAATACTGAAAAAGAAGACAACATGCTGCAAAAAATCCTAAGAAGTTCCCATGGAAAATGCTTTAAAATTCACTTCTGGTATTCCCTTGTAAACACCCTGATCTCAAGATTATATTCTCAAATTAACAGACCATCTGAGCAATAGCAAGAGACAAGCAAGAAGCCCAACCTAGAGTACAGACAAGTCAGGAATTACAACCAAGAAATTTCCAAAAAAAACTGGATAAGTCCTTGGTATCAGACAGCCCACAGTGTCACATGTAACTTCTGAAAGTCTCTCTTCACCTGCAGTAAAACTTTGATGAGATAAGCTCTTCTATGACTTCTTGTAATTTCTCCTCCTTTAGACCCTTATTGCCAAAAAGCTGTTCAGCATTCTCCTCATCTCGAAAGATACTGAAGATGATCAATTCCTCTGACGTAAGACTTCCTTCCCTCTCCCCACACTGGATTCCACTGGATATCTTTCCCACCCTCAAAAACTCATTACCTACAGACACATCTCAGATTATTTTCTGTAACACATCAAGAGCATATTAAGGATTAAAACATTCAAAATTAGACAGCGTGGTGAGCAAGAGGGGTTTAAAGACAAACATAAAATTCACCATACCATGTTCCTCAACATGCTCAATGCACAGCTTCACGAACTTTGGCACCGTGCTGTTTTCTCTTTGACACAAGCTGGTGAGATTGGAACCAAACACTTGATCTGGAACCAAGTAAAGAGACTGATTTACAGTGGAACAGGACTCGAGTGACAGAACTAGTTCAGGTTAAAACAAACCTCTACAAAGGGCAAAAAGTACTGGATACAATTGTTGCATTATTAGAGTGAAAGGGAGTAAAGTTCTGAAAAGAGTTCTCAACAGCTCCCAGAAAGAAAAAGTGTCAGCAGTCACCCAAACATGAGTCTTGGAGGGAGGAACTTTGGTACTGAAATCATTTTAATCCATCAGAAGAAAACTTAGAAGAATCACACAGTCATTACTGCAGTGAGAAATTTAATGGATTCAAATGTTCTGTTGTACTTCATTCCCCTCTGGAGTTCAAAATACATTTACCGTAATCTTTGATTAAAAAAAAAATCTGAACTGAAAAATTTTAACCCAAATGAAAGCATTCGGGGAGAAAAAAATGTTATTCTCCATTACACCTACTGTTTAATTCGGCATTACATATTCATTTACAGAGAAAGGTTTCAATATAGAGCTTAATTTCTAACACATTTAAGTTGTGAAGCGACTACATAAAAGATAGACCTTTACACAGCTCTGGCTGCATGTGTGACTGCGCACAGGCAACGTGGCCACAAGGTTGCAATTCAAATACAAGTCCTTATGGACAAGGTCCATCTTTTCAGACACTTTGTGTCTTGCCCTCAAAGTTACACAAAAGGCAGTGGGACTAATTCTCTGTCATAAAATAGAGCAAAAATGAAAATCAGCTTTGGCAGAGAACATGTTATAAAGTCTTAGTGTGTTTCATGGACATGTTAATTCCTCTTGTTCAGATCAGATGGTAGCACTGAAACGTTCCCCAGACTCATGTGGTTTCATCATATGCCCAAATAACAGATGACATCCCAAGTTCAGATGCACGAGACTGAAACAAGGTCTTGAAATAGAGAAGCAAAGCTCAGACTCAAAAGGAAGAAAGTTTTATTTTATCTTTTAAAGGCAGCATGTAAGTGACCATCTTTGCAGTATTTAATACATTTTACTTCAGAGCTTACGCAAGAGAGAAACTGCTCTTGCATTTGAACCATGCATAGCATCTAGCCCATTTTTCATGTTTAGTAACAACATTCACATTTGATAACTGCTTTGGGAAATCCAAACAGCACACCAAACCAATTATACAGTAAGAAAATTGGTATTATTAGCTGTATGCATAAAGGCCAGTGCCCCAAAACATCTCATTCTTGCTGCTCCTACTCACACAGCCAGCTGTATAAGCAGAATCAGTAGCAAAGGATTGAAAAAGGCCACGCAGCAGAAAGGCAGACTAGCAAGCAGCTGTAGCAGGTAAAACAATGCAGATTAGAGAGGACAAGAAAATACTGGTATGTAACAAAATTATTTGCTGCAACTGCTTCTGATCGTAACAATTTCCACACACAGGAGAACCGTATTTGTTTCCCCCATTTTAAAGCAGCTTTTGTAATTCTGTTTTTCCATGTAAAAAATGTTTAGCACAGCTACTTCTCAGTTTGATGCATGCTGTTTCAAGGGTGTTTTATAAAATTTTTTCATTTTTTCAACTCATATTCCATTTGCCAAGCTTTCATTTACTAAGCTTAATAGCAGCCACAAAGTACACTGGGCTTCAGATAAACTTCTGTATTTTTCACTCATACAGTAAATGTAAAACTATACAGCACAGATCCAACTTTTAAAGTTTACATCATGCTTTTAAATAAAAACAAACTCTTTGTTCCTTAGTGTCTTTATTTAAAAATCCAATCATTAGCATGCACGTGTACAAGTTAAACTTGGCTTAGCATTTACTGTTGCTCATGTCAGAAGTTATGTCATTGAGAATTCACATGAATTCTAAGCTGTAAAGCATGGCAAAACATCAAAGTCTGGGAAAAATGCCTTCTTACTTCAAACAAAAAATTCATAACTTACAGTTAAATTATATTTGCAGATACACAAATATATCAAATGCTACATGCAATAGAAGCACATCTGTTAAAGTATGCAGTTAGGCAAATCACAGTCAGATTTGCTCTGATATTTGCCTACCCATCTGCTATTTTGACCTAGTAGAGCACCACCTACGAGTCCTGCTAAAGCATACAAACAAATAAATTAAGTTTTACAGTGAGTACCAGGAATTACCAAGAAGAAATTTACACAATCACATTAATTTAGATCTGTGCAAAAACTGTTCTCTTTCAGAGTTTTTACAAATGTGATAGATGGAAGTATATATTAAGCTATCAATCATTTCATAAGTTGGATTCAAGAATATCTGTAAAACTCATTCTTTGTGAAAAAAAAAATCCAAAAAAAAATGTATACATTAAAAAAAAAAAAGGTTAGGGAAAAAGGATGTTGGAGTTGAGATTCCTTTAGCCTCATCCTTTTTCTGCCTAAACATTTCATTTCTAATGAGATGGCACATACTTCTCTGGTTCCATCCAGACTAAAAACACCCCTGTAAAACATAAGCATGTGTTCAGCTCTGTAACAAAAGGACAATCTTCCTTTCCCTTGTTTGCACAAACAATTATTTGGCTATACAAAATTCCCAGCTGAGAGCAGCAGACCAAATGGACTTCCTAGCTCAGAAGCACTGCGACTCCATAGAGGTTCCTGGGCTCTCATTTTCCACTTCAGTTTTGCCAATAATGGGATGGAAAGGACATCCTTGACAAAGTTTAGTAGCTAACAGCTTTGCTCAGAAGACTCAGAAGAACAACAAAATCACCAGTTTCACTATCCAAGACTTGTTAGGCAAGCTACATTCATGTTTTACTCTAAAACTAGATAACAGGAACCCCATTTTACACGTGAATTATCAAATTCAGTTTCTCAAATTATTTCCTTTGTTAAAAAGGTTCATTTACCCTTAATGTAGCCTTTTTCACGGACAGCTTGTAATGTAGGTCGTCGTGTGAGAAACTTCTTGAGCTTCGTTTTGGTCTTTTTCTGATCTGTGGCATCTATATTGCTAGGTATTTTCACTGCTGGAAATAAAAATACACTCAGTATGAATATTCACAAAAACAACTTTTTTTTTTAACATTGGTTCCTTGGAAATTTGACAACAAATACAGAGCATAGAAAAGAAGAAAATAAAGTATTCAAATTCACGTCGCATTCACATTTTCCTTTTTTTTTTTTTTAATTTCTTGTACATAGCATCTATTTTTCAAACTGCCAAGAGGCTAACCTGTCACCAAGTGCTGTCTGTGAAAATAACTAAATAGTAACTAAAAATGAACATGGAATTTAAAACTTATTGCTATGTTTCAAAACTAGCCCTGTCTCTCACCAACCATTTTAAATGAAATAAATACTTCCTTGCAATTTACATACGGCCTAGAAGTAAAGGACAAAACAGACTGCCTGATTAATATATTTCTTTGCAAAGAAAAATTTCTGTGGCTAGAAGAAATTTCTTTCAAATTCTGAAAGTGTGATTAAAATTTTTTCATTTCTGTAAATGATCCAATATAGGGTTAGCAACTTAGTGAAACTGAAGTGTAAGTGAAAATATTTACAGATGCTGTACCATGGACAAAAAAGTAAAACTATCCAAATCTGTTTTGAACAAGGACAAAGAGATTCTTATGTGAAACAATTTATGTCAGAGAAAACACCCAATTACTTCTATACATTTGACAAAAGTGAGTGTACCTTGAGAATAGATTATTTCTTTACTGCCTGTTTTATTCTACTTTTTAAGTATGATTAGAAAAACACAGATAAAAGTCAGTAACCAAATGGAAAAAGGCCTCTTGAATTCTTTTCCATTTATACACGAGTGAAGATGAGGTAATTATTTTCTTTGCATTCCTAAAATCAATTATTGGAAAGTTTTCTACTCACAACGAAGTTTCTTAGAGTCTTTATTCTCTTTTTCTTTGTCTTGTTTTTCCACCCCAGGAGAATCTGGTACCTCATCTTCTAATGCTTCATCAGATTCTACTACCTATTACATTTAAGAAGATAAAGGTAAATTTACCAATTCACAGAATACACCATTAAAAAACTCATTTCATGTAGACTGCTCAACAACATACTTTTATTTTCCCTTTCACTTAATTCTTTCCAGAATTCTAGATGCTAAAATTATCTTCAGAGATGATACCATTCTCGCTGGCAGTAACTTTGAGAAGTATTTGGTCGTAAGACCCAGTACAGTACAGACAAAAGCTTAATTACATTAACTTTTTTCTTCCTCCCAAATTCAGTAGACATCAGCTGTTTCATTCACATGACCTGCAACAGAAGCACCTGACTGATAAAGTCAAAATCAATTTCTACAACATTTATCCTGTTGCTAATCTCCCTAGTTTAAGTTTTCTGTGATAGAAACAAACTGCCAGTTGGAGAATTAGACCTCTGTCAAAGTACACTCTGAATTCAGTCCAACAGAGTAACTGTACCAGGGTCCAAAAGCCTTGCTCTGTGGATTAATGTTCTTTCAGCATATTCTCAAAAAGAATAAAAAACCCACAGTTAAATGGAAATGCAAATTATATTGCTGTATGATGGCAGATGCTGAAGTTTAAGAAATTGTCCGCTGCCTCACACCTATGTTGCATTCCATCAGGAAATGAGAAGAAAGCTTCCTTTGGTCTCAATATATAACATCAGTTAATTTGCATTTAACTTGCACAGCAGATGTGAGCTTTAAACAGCCCTCATTCCTCATTGTTTTTCAAAAGCTTCAGATAGACTTTTCAAAATGTCAACAGTCAGTATATTCAAACATTCAATTAATGTCCCTGCCAAGGATCCAACTGCCACTGACATCATGTGAACAGGATTCTCTTCCTCAAAGCTTTTTAGGACTGTTAAATTTCAGATCTCCTAGATTTGAATATATCACCTAGAATTTAGGTTTGTAAAATGGACCAATTCTAATCTAACAACTTCAAAATTTGTGTGTGTAAAAATAGAGCAGATATCCTTCACAGATATTCCTTCTATATAACATACTGACATAACAGCTCCCTGAGGGAGGACAGAGACATGAATCTAAGCTGTAGCCTTCGTTTGGGCTTCAGATCTGAGCAAGCCACAGCCATCATAGGAAAAACATTCACAGCTAGTATTACAATAGAGAGTTTTTCTTCAAACTTAAGTTTGCTTCAGATCTGATTGATTTTTGTACCCAAAACTTTCAGTGCTTCAAATTATCAGATGGTCTAAATAAGGTATATTTTTCCCTGTGCAGTATTAGGTCTCTTGGCTTTTGATTCACACTTTAATTTAGTCTGAAGGGAATAGCAATAGCAGATGCTAAAGCAAGCATTCTTTTGTTGGTCGCCCTCCCTTTCACTCCCCATCTCTTTTCTTGAGAGAAAAAAGCAGCTCATTTCTGAGGAGATCAGTCCACACCTCCCAGTTCTTAATCCAGCGGATCACCGCTCTTTTCTTGACACAATTTAATTTTATTTCTTATCACTGGGAATCATCATATCCCCATCCCATTCCCAAGAAAACGACAAAATGAAGATGTATATGAACTACTTGGAGTAATTACATGAATTATTTTGCTAAAAAAAATACTACCTTGAAATCACAGCCTTCATGATTCAAATACCTACCTGATTGTTGATGGTGTAGTTAAGGACTTTATACCATTCATTAATGAAGCTGTCATTATCAGACTGAATTAAGAGCTCAGTTCCCTGGCGGGTTTTTAGCTTTAAAGAAACAAAAACAGATGTCATCAGAACTGATAAACATACTAAGCTGAACTCCAAAATCAAATTACATGAAGTTAAACTTCGCTCTGGCACAACTTTCAGATGATAAATAGCTACTCTAAAATCAGTAAAAGCACAAAGTAAGTCGTCTTAAAATTGAAAAGTATATCCTGTGCAAATATATTACGAAAGGACATCTCTTGCAGATACATATATTTAAAGAGAAGAAATGCAAAAATCCTGAACTAAGTTTTTAGAGATGATTTTTGAAGTTGCTTGAATGCTTAGAGTTTTGCATTTAAGTAAAATAATTTACCTCAATAACATTCTTTTTGCTGGATTTGTCCTTTGAAGCCCAGTCAATCAATGCCCCTTTGAGATCCACTGTAAATTCTGGCTTGGACTGATTCACACCAAACTTCTGGAAAAAAAAGGAACAATGATGATGAACTTTTAAAAAAATACAAATAACAAAAGCTTCCAAGATATATAGACTTGCAATTCCTAAATGTAACACACTATCACTTGATTCACAGCCTACACGACTTAAAGCAAACACAGTATCCTGCCAACAAAAAAAACTAACATAATACCAGGAAAACTGAAACAAACAAAAAGCACCAAAAGCTCTTTATTCATTCCTATTATGAACAGCTCAGCCTAAAGATTTTAAAATTCCAGTAGTTTTAAATTCTGATCAGATTTCAGCAGACTTGTTCCTACTGAAAGTGGTAGAAGTCTACAGAGAATTTGATCATAGCTTGATTCTTGTAGAAAGTCTCAAGCATCTTCAGTTTTTACATTCTCAGAACAAAATTTCTTTTTAAATGTTCCCAGTGCCACTTTCATACTAAAGCTATTCAGTATTTTCCTTTAATGTTCCCTTAGTACGTTTCCTTTAACATATCCTAGTAAGTAAACAGAAATCAATTTCACTGTCTAGCTTCTAAAAAACAAGTAACCAAAGCAATTAAGAGGCATTTAACTCATTATCAACCCTTCAACCAGTTTGGAGGAACACAGCACGAATAAGAGCTATCTTTACCTCCTACTTTTACTATTATGCTAGGTATAGCCAAGTACTTCTACCAGGGTCACAGTCTACATCCCATAGCTTTAAAATATAATTTCTCAAGAAAGACAGTTCTCAAAAAAAAAGCTAATTGTTAGTAAGTTTTGTTTGTTTTTAATGTATAGAGAAAGTATTAAGTCAATTGGCTGCAGAACAAAAAAATTTATGTACATTTGGGGACAGTCTGCAGCATCAAATCCATCACAAAGGTTCTTTTCTAGTTATTAAATAATAATAATTTAAATCTATAAAATCTATATATTTTGTGCTCATGTGACAACACTCAGGCTGACCCGAGTCTCAGGACAGCCTCCTTGCTGCAAACATCACAAGGCTTCCAGTCGGTACCACAACAACCATACCTGAGGTATATGAGAAAACACAGTTCAGAAAACAGAACTAATCTGCTGCTTCTGATTAAATTCACAGCAAGGATGTTAATTAATGCCAGCAGTGTTTTAGAAAGGCTGTTTACAGCTAGAAAATATTCCTGCCTGATTCATAAAGGCAATTAAATGATGATCAGAATGAAACAACCTAACCTGTGAAATATCAGAATGAAAAAATACTTCCAATTTACACAATGTCAACTAACATCTGAAAAAACCGCCTGCTTTCTATCTTGATTCTCAGATTTCTCATCTAAGGATGTTTCTTAATAGCTTTTGGTTGAGTCCCAGCTCGTAAATGGAGTTCACAACAACCTTGGTGCATGTTGGAAAACATTTAGGGTTTGCCACTGGAGAGAGATGAGACTAGAGCTGAAGTCCTCTGCAAGATGAGGGATTTGTTACCAATGACTTCCTCATGATGCTGAGCAGCAAAGGAGATGACCTGCAATAGGTGAAGTCAGTTAACAACAGCCACAGGTGTTTAGACCACAAGGAGTGGTTCCCTGCTGCCTCTGGTATGCCCCGGTATGCAGAACTCCAGGTGGCAGCTCCCACTGCTACCTCAAACACCGCTGTACTTTTTTTTTTTTTTTAAGCCTGACTACCTTAAGCACATCTGAAAAATACAGGACAATCCCCCTCAAAAAAAAGAAGAAAAAGAGCCAGCTATTGCTAATGGTGGGAGGGAACAGCCAAGCAAACACTCTAAGCCTCTCTACAAAGCACCTGTGATATACCAGTGTATCACAGACTCATCACAAACTTAGAATTTCCTTGAAGAAAGAAGTTTAACCTTCACTCTCCTACGAGCTTCCCTGCCACAGCTCTTATCTGTTTCTGCCTGCGTGGAAATCAGAGACCAGCCACCATTTTCCTCCTCAAAAGCTTCCAGGAGCAAATCCTGTAAAGGCTGCCAAGATGCTCAGCTTACGAGGGTTAGCTAGAGGCAACTGAATCCTCCCGAAGCACACAGGTTTTCCTGAGTGCAATAATAAGAAAAGTTGTCCCTTTAGCATCCTGGAAACAGAGCACATTGCTAGGCCAGCACTGGTCAAGCTACATTCAGTCCTTACTCCCGATTCTGACTGCAGTTCTCTTTTCCGCTGTTCAGGGAAGCTGCAGAGAGCAGAAATGAAAGAGGGAAGAGGTCTAGAACATGGTGCTGAGAAAAGCCCTAACATAGTAAGTTGTCCTAGAGTCTCTTCTGACAGATTTTTCTAGGAGAAAGAAGTCATGGGATGTGTTTATTCAAGGCAGAGATAATTTCCCCTTTTTGGAAAGCGTAACAGCTTTTTTCTTTTTTTTTTTTCCTTCGGACAAAGATGCTGAGTTGCATGAGGACTGCCTTGGAGATACGTGCTGACATCAGAATCACGCTTTTCCTTGTTTTCAGGAGTTGTCTCCACATCATGGGAGCATGCATAGGACAAACCACGCAGCCCGTAGTGGGATATATTTCAGCTTTTTTTGGAAAGTGAACTGGCTTTTATGTATAGGAAGACATTGGGAGACACAAATGACATCAGCCAGTCTAATAATTCTGTTCCTAATCAGTTTCATACAACTTTCTAATTCCATGTCTTCTTCAGAAACAGTGCCAAGGGACAGATGCTTCTTTGGGACTGGTAACAGAACTTCAGAACTTACAGCTCAGATGAGAAAAAGAAAAAATGTGAAGACATTCTATTTTACCATAGCAGAATTAGAGAGATTTTCTGAAATCTAGTAGAAGTATTTACATTTCAAACATTTCTCATTATTATCAGCTGAGCCCTGTATACTCAGCTGTGCAATACTGATGAACTACAGCAATGTACATACAGCACTCTTGTCTGCTGTAAGGAGCGGTATGACACAGTACACAGAGCTTGCCCACATGAACTGTGAAGAGCTTATTTCCTTGATCTTTCAGTGGGAAGTTTACTCACTTCTGGTTTACCACCAGCACACCCGACACTGAAGAAATGCAGCTATGAAATAAGGTTGACAAACAAATCCTTCTAGCAATTACTATTTGCTGCAGTTGTTTTTCTTTTTGAAGCCTCATCACTAATATCCATCAATAGCTATTACATCTCATTCACAACAGAAGAGAAAAGCTTTCAACATACTGAAAGAATTGAAAGAGAGATGAGTGAAATCCACTATTTCCCTTACAGAAAACAGCATCTTAAAGAATATAATAATACATAAAAATTATATGGCTTCCACACACACAGGTTCATTGGACAGAAATAAAAAAAGCTGCATCATTTTTAGCACAAGTTTAATTGAAAAAGCCTACAGTTACTACCTCCTTACAAAAAAAAAAAATAATAATAGAGCTATGGTAATCAAAAAGTCTCACATTTTCAAGGATCTTAATGGAATCCAAAATATTTAGCACTCTCTCCACTCTGCAGGGAACACAGGAGAGATACCAATGTAGTTATAGTGACCACCAGATTATAGTCCTCAAAAAGTCAAGTGATACATTGCTTTTAATGTCATATGAGATTTATATATATATATATATATATATATATATATATATATATATATATATATATATATATATATATATATATATATATATATATATATCTTTCTTTACTGTGAAAGTTTTAGTTTGATTCTGGTTAAATTAATAATCAGCACTAAGACATTAAAAACTGCTTATATAGCCAGTCAAGCCTGTTTCTTTCTTCTAACAAGAGTCTTAACTATTTTCTTCCTTTCCACCATGAAACTACCATATTAGCTACCAACATTTTTTCAGTTTCCAACAAAGAGTACATCCAAGCTTGGCAGCTACACTTCAAAATATGACTAATACAGATGCTTAAATTATACATAAGGAGTTCTACAAATTTATATCAGCTTTCTGTATGCAGCATGTAGCCAGAACACCATTGAGCTCTTTTTTTTTTTTTTGAATACATAACATTTTTATTTCAGTTATAGCTGAAATTAACCAATATCATATACATCAGTGTATCAAAGGCACCACAGGAGCCTTAAAAACAGTCTGAATTAGTTCTGTTAGAAAGAATTAGACATAGTACCTGTTAAAAAGAAACAAAATGTGACCACATCATGCTGTTTATTAGTTAAGACACTAGTGGTTCAAACGTTAGGCAAATCTGGGATTATAATTCAGGCGCTGATGAACCAGACAATCTTTGTTCCATTAAAACAACTGCAGCATTATTGCAATAAACTTGTTAATTTGCATCTTAAAAAAGGAAAAAACTTTGAAAAATAGCAAACAGGATACATAAGGTGTTATTTGAAGTGATAAAACTTAACCTTTGGAATGTTTAAATTTACTTTCAAGATTAGTGGCAAATGGCCTTAGAGTGACAAGAGGCATGCAACAAGAACACATACACTGATAGCTGAAACTTGGGCAGAGTTTACATAGGTGACAGCAGGTCGACGACTGAGAGCATTTTTCCAAGAAGAAAGCAGCGAGAGCAAGAGCTCAGGGATTGAGCCCCCTTGGCAAAATGACTTGATGAGAAAAAGGAAGAAAAGTGATGAAGTCACAAAACAATGCACAAAAGATGATATGGTTACATCAATGACTAGACACAGCTAAAAAATATTCTTCTGCTAGATGAAGAAGCGAAGAGGAAATTCTTCTCTCATGTCACATAGACTTGACTTTACTCAATTAAAACATTGATAAAGATCAAAGCTTCTGACAAGAGAGGTGGAATTTTTAATATCCCCCCCAAAAATCTTGTGTGCAAAGATCAAAAAGAGCACGTGTTGAGTAAGCCAAATGCGAACATGCACACAGTTGATGCTCTCCCTTGACATTCTCAATTTAATTATAAATATGACTAGTACCAACAGAATAAACTTGTGCATACTGTCAGTATTTCACTGTTTCATGCAGAAATATTCTTACTATACATATAGTGATCACAATACTTTTGCTGCACTTAAGTTATCAAAAGAATTGGTAACTTGTTTTTTCCACTAAATGGCTGTTTGAAAGATGTAACATTGGTCTCCCCAGCCAAGCAGAGTTACACGACTATTATTATTATTATTTTTTTTTTGAACAGATCATTCAGTCTGGCATACATTTATTCATTTATAACTGTATCATACAATCAGGAACAGTGATATAGTAAACAGTTAAAATTACTGTGCTGTGTTTTTGTTTTGCTTTTTTCCATCAATTGTTAAATTTGGATTAAGAGATTAAATTTTTTTAGAATAAAAAAGTAATAGTATTCTTTGTACACAGAGACCAAATATCAAACCTCATCCCTGTATGGCTGGGAATTTTCCAGTTCATGAAGTAGGATGATGAAAATGGACTTGACTGAACAACAGACAGTGACTAAAGGGCATGAAAGAAGATGAGAGCAAGTTTTAAAGCTTTCCAAATCCTAACACTTCCTGCTTTAGAATTCACCTTTTAAGATTCTCCAATATTTCTTCAATATATTTTGTCAGTGAAGTTAATGTATGAAAAAGTAGTTCACCAGTTTTTTTATTATTATTATTATTATTATTATTATTTCTCTCACTTGTGAATAATACTAACTATATACCAACATTTACAGGTGGGAAAGCCATTAACTTTCCAGGTGTACATGTTTCTGTTCATTTTTCTGTGCTTGACCCTCTGATGTGCATCATACCCTCTTCCCCTTCTCACACTCAGTATGGGCAGATCTCCTTAGGTTACAAAGTCCACTTTCTAAAACAAACAGTGCAGTTCACCTTATCTTATGCTTCTAATCCATATTCTTTCTTCCTTCCCTACTGTTTTCCACCTGTTTGACCACCCTGTCCAACTTCACCATTTCCATTCTCTGCTACTCCCAGTGTTTTTATTCAAGCAAGTTTACCCACTTTTGTGCAACCACCCCTTCTGCAGCAACAAAATGGCAGAAAAAAAAACCAAACTCAGAGCTTTGGGAAAGAACAGTCAATAACAATTTGCTGCCCAAAAAGAACTGTAGCAGCAGAAAGTGAGAAAGATCAGCAAAGCACAGCAGCATAACTTACGTCAGTAAGATGAAATTTTGTTGGGCAAGATGCAATTTTGTTGTTATCAGTGTGACAACATCCTGGAATAACTAACACTGTATATGACTTCTCCTTAGCTATTATAGGAGATCTACATTTATTTTTAATATCAAACTTCCAAAGTAAGTAGGTAAGCCATAGGTAACAAACCATTTTTATACTGATTCATGTAGGAATGTAGCAGGATTATAGCCAGTTTAACTACAACGTTATTAAACTAGAAATGATATCAATATTGAAGAATCATTGCCATCTCTTCAGTGTGAAATTTTTCTTTCAAAATAGATGCAAATACTTATCAGACATTATGTGGATATAAAACAAAAGTTCAAAGCCATCACTAACAGTAAGACAACAATGCAATTTTTTTCTTTCTAATTGTGCATACATATTGGTATTTAAGACCAATAAACAACAGGGCTGTAATTTGTTGTGCTTTATGATATCAACACTTAAAAGAAAGTGAGGCCTTGTTGCAGAGCTTACCCAGCCAGTTCCACTTCCTTGGGTTTTAGTGAACAGCAGTGATGAACCTTGTAATACCGCCCAGGATGACATCCAATTCTTTCTGTAAATATTTGTAAACAAAACATAATAAATTGACTTTAAAAGCAGATACTAAAGCCGTGTGTCACTGCTGCCCAGCTAACCTGCATGTTAATATACTTAACCATATATTGTCATTAGTGCCATCAGTAAGTCTTAATTGCTTGCATATTTGCAGAAGTGAACATATGTTAATTGTCCCAACCTGACCATCAAAATCTAAATCAAACAAACCTAATTAGTAGTGGGAGCAGTTCACCAGAAGGAATGCCATACAATTATAATTTCAAAAGGGCTAATCTGGAATGCTCAGCCTACTGTGTACTAAGGAGATTATGCCAAAGCACTGCATAATTCTGAAATTGACTGATCACATCTTACTGGGATGTACGTGTCCCACTTTTATGCAATAAGCTCATTTACACCAGGAACAAAATATTTGTACACATCCAAAAAAATACAGAAAAGGAACAAATCAGTTCTTCAGCTGTCTGACAATTTTTGTGCCTGAATATCTGCCCTGAGGTTAAAAATAAAATAAAATAGAAAGCTTTACAAGCTCTAACAATCCATTCCCACTATCTAAATATTACTTATTATTGAACAGCTCTCAAAGTGACAGAAGGGTCACGTTGCATTCTGGTAAAGCAGCCCAATAATCCAGATCAATGATTCCAAACAGATTTGACCTACGTGTTGAGGGTATAGTGCACCAGCAGCAGCTTTTATGAGCCACCATCTACCTCTTCCTACTAGGCTCTTAGGAGCAGCTCTGGGGAACCAAGTTGGAGATCAGACCTGCTGCCCACCTGCCCTGGACTAGGTCAGAGGGTCTCTAGAAGATCAGCTGTGTGCTAACAATTTAATCCTTAAAAAAAATAATGCTTCATGTTTCAGAAATTTGGGAATGTTGATATGGATGTATACAATAGTAGACCTAAGAAAATCCCTTTCAAAAAATTACAGGTAAAAAAGTAAAGCTAAATTAAATCTGAGGAAAAACCACATTTAGACACTATTTGGAACTGACTGCAAACACTAGAATTAGGTTAGACAGTATTAGTTGGTTTTACATTAGTATTTATAATGCAGGTGCCCGCCTCTGAAGCAAAAAAAGGAAACTAAAAATGAGGCCATTCATCACAGGTAGATCAGCACTGATAAACATGAAATATCTTGCCCACTCGTATGTACACGTACTTCTAAATGTTCAAGACCTACCGAACTTTCTTTCCATTTTCTGTAATTTTTGTCACATTCAATAATCCATACTTCTCTTGACCCTGCAAGATGGAATAAGACAAATTAAAAAGAAAATTCACTTTTATTGCCATCACATCACTGAATTCAATCCCCTCAAACAATCAGTATCTGGCAACAAGCCATCTTTGCCAATGTAGTAATTTAAGAAACTACTGTTAAGTATATTTAAACATGCAGCATCAGTAAAATCAAGATTTTTCATGGGAAAATATTACAGTATACCAATTATCATTAAGAAGGTATAATGCTTTCCTTCTATAGGGCCAAGGTTCTTTAAAAGAAAAAAGCTTAGAACTTTTGTGGTATAATACAGTGGAAATTTTAAACAAGAATATATTGATTTGTACAATAGTAATTTTGTGTTTGTGTCTTTCACTAAAAAAGGAGATATCTGACAAACAACCTAAATTCTTCAACAGAATTCTTCAACTCAAGTTAAGTAATTGTATATTTTAAACAAATCATTCCTGAACTGCATAAAAATATTAATATATCAGTTTTCAAAACAGATGAGCAAAGCATTCCATGTCCTACTTTTTCCTAACCCCAAGTGAAAGATTAGAATTTTAAGCTACTTAATTATGCACTGTGGATGAAAATCATTTATATTTGTATGCCACTGTAAAACTCTGGAGATCAAGCAGTGAAAAGCAGAAAAAGAACAACAATGAAGAAAAAGGGTATGTTTAAGTTACAAAGGGGTGAATATTTCTAGCCTTTGTGTAAGAATAAGAAAATAAGGCATATTTTTTAAAAAATATTTCAGGATAAAAAGGAAACAGTCAATTTGCACCATTCTCAAAATGAATAAACAAATTCTACCATTTCTAGTCACTCCAGCTTTGTCCCAACAGTTCTGTGTTTTTCTTAATTCCTTTCAGTTACAGCTCTTAACAATTCCCAATTTAAGAAATAATCTATTAGTTGAAATAATCAACTAGGGAAAAGATCTAAATAAGCTTTATCATAACAAAAACATCCTCTATTTTAGATCCATTGAAAATACAAGATATTTAGAGGAGAATGTTAGAGAGAACGTCTCAAATTTAAGCAGACCGCAGAATAATCACAGAATACAGAAGAGGAAAACTTGACTCTGACATTGTCTTTATCAGAGACAGAGCTGTATTTCATGAATCTTACACATTTTTTTGCATGTTTTTGTGGTTTGCATTAAACAAGAGATGTGTTTTCAAAGATAGCATTTATCTGGTGATTCATGTTGTTATGGTCCATTAGTAATTGCTCGTCTTAATCTAATATCTCTACTGAGTCAGAGTACTTTCCCAAGCCAGTGAAAATAATATATATTTTCCAAAAATAGGATCTCACTGACTGGGTAACCCATGCTCTCTTTCTCAAATATTCTGTAGTATTAAAAAATTGCACATGGAATCATTAGTAATGTTCCAAAAAAAAACTACTTGGAAAGCATATCATCATGCCTTACTTAACAGCAACACTAGAGGGTACTCAGGAGAAAACTGTGGTAATATTTAACTGAGGGGAAGAAAAGCCTAAATGGCAAAACACAAAAATACAACTTTTTTTTGTAATATTAAGTTCCAGAGACAGCTAAAAAGAACAGACTTTTTTTTCCCCTTTTGTTTAAAACCAGTAGCAAGTTCTGCTACAAAAATCTAACATCGCAAGATCAAACAAATGTTCACTTTTAAAACTTCAACTCAGGCAATAAAAAAAAATCTGTTTAACATTCGTAACAAGTCTTTAGCAAGTTGAAGTTTTCCTCCCATTATTCTGTGGAAGCAAAAAGACAAGCTTATTTATATAAGGCTCTCAAGATTACTACATCTTTTCAAGGAGGGGAAAACACAAGTGAAAAATAAAGGCATCACATCGTACCAGCTACTAGTGACTGATGATGATGATAAACACAGAGGATACAGAAAGTTTATTTCTGCTTGTAAACGACCAGGTTGCTAGGTATAAAGTCATGACTTGGAGGAAAAAGTCAATCCTATATAATTTGACACAACTAAGCTACACATTCACCACTCTTACAAAGTTGTTTTTAAATCAAATATCCTTTTTTCTTTTTTTGAAAGCACAGTTGGATGCAATACGTTCCTTTTATAGTGTCATTAGTTCTTTCCCATTCTTTTCTCTCAATAACAAGAAAGTTTACTGACAACTACCTAACCACAAATAGCACATTTCTACAACATCTATTTATTTAAACAATTTCCATACTGACTGTGGCTTGATGCTTCGGTGAAGAAGGAGAGGACTCATTTTCAGGAAAACTGGCCTTAGAAGAACTTGATGATTCCTATAGAATTTAAATAATCAGTATAAATTATTCTTTTTCACAATTTTTTTAATTAAAAAATAAAACCTTTTTCACCCCCTAAAGGCACACTTTCCGATTTCCCCCCCGCTCTCACAAAAATAGGTTGTTCTGAGGATTCATGATATTCTGAGGTACTTGTATTATAAACCTTCTTAACTAAACAGTGTTCTTACAATACTTACGGCCCAATCAAACCAGATTATTAAGCATGTACCCATTTGAAAAAAAAAAAGTTAATACATACTTTATCAGCTTAAAGCAAAGCTTTCATCCATATTAAGGAGCAGATTTCTTTGTATGACTGCAATCACATTATGAAGCATGTTTGTAATACAAACATATTACAAGGCACCACGTGTAAAATGAAATTTGAAGAACAGAATATGCTTCTGTATGGACAATAATTTTAAGACCAGCATAAAAAATAGCTATACATACAGAAAAGTATATACCAGCTCTATTAACTTTTGTGAGTCGTGGCAGTTAATTTCATTATAGTAAAGGACCAAAACTTCCTAGAGATTTGCATTCTTCTTCTAAACTAGACATTAATGATGGAGCAAAAGAAAACGTCTGAAAACCAGAAAAATGCTGGAACCAAAAAGGCACGTGTGTTTCCTCTGAGGTACTGACTGATTCGCACAGATGTATCCCATAAAAATCTGGTAAAGAATTTCAAATAGAAGAAAACCAGCATATGGTCTCTGTTACTTCTCATGCATTTCTCCTCCACCCCCCTTTTAATTCTCTTGACAGTTCTCCCAAATTCTGTGCTTCCATTTGAATAGAAGTGTTTGTTTTTTTTCCCTGCGCACCTGCACTTTAAAATTCACTTAATACATCTGCCTACAGAAGTGGCACTTGGACTCTACCATTATCTCTTTGACTAAAACTTTACCATTACCTCTTTGAAACAATAATAGCATTCCTATGGATAGACTAAGTTTTCCACATTTTCAGATGTTCACAGGACAAAAATGACCAAATTCAGGAAAGCAACAGGGAGAACACTAAAAAAGTAGCTTCCCCAGGAGTCAACTAAAAAGCTAAGTTGGGGTTGGTGAAACCACCCATCTGAAAACCAGTTGCTATTTTTATACTTATTTAATTCCATAGTTCTCATGCACTAAGCAGCTCTGGAAGAAGACAACTAGTACACATGGTCATTAACTAATCCTTTATCACACACTGCCTCTAAGCAACACGTGTAACAGCGTGTCTACCACTGATAATAAAATGGTTGCATCGCTGCACTAAACAAATGAACTGTCTCCCTGTCCTTCCACAAAACACTCATGGTACATTTTTAATTTTCTTGAAGCAGGAACATTGTGCGTTACATGAAGTTACATACAGACACCTTGTCAATAACAAATGCATGATGCCTGTTTATTTTAAAGCTGTTGGAACTGCAGTAACTTTAAGCTACTGACTTAAGACTTTCCAGATGTGGTTTATACACAATTTCTCCTGGTTACTATACTAGACATTTGTACAGTTGCACACTTGTTTCACTGGGCTTAAGGTCTTGGTACTAGACTATTGGGTCTTGAAGTAAGCAGCTCCACCTAATCAGTGCTTTACATGAGCATCTTTATTTGATACTGAGCTACATAAAAGCCAGTCCAAAGCAAATTTAAGTCTTGTAAAAAAAAAAAAAAATTATTTTAAAAGCATTGCCAAAATTTTAATTTATTGCCAACAAAAGAGTTTATACCCGTGAAATGTAAACTTTACATGAAGCTAGAGGACTCCCTTCAGCTTTGATTTTGCAGAACTCCATCTGGCCATTCAAACACAGGTGACAACATTTGATAGATAAAGATGCTTAAGAGGAACAGTAAGTACGAAGAAGGGCAAAGAAACCTTGAAACTGCTAAAGCTAAACTGATGCAGAGTGGGCGGTTGTCAGCCAAGCATGATCCCTGGGTCCTCTGCACTACAAATGACATTCTAAACTGACAGCTCCAACACTTAAAATCAAATTCAATAAATTCTGTTCTGAAGAACTAAGTCAACTCATGGTAACTCACTTGCCTCCTTTTCCACAACAATCCATTCCAACACAAACTACTGGGATATTCCAGAAATAACATGTCAGGCATGTAACATTCTGAGCCGTAGATCCATTTTCATTACTACTACTGTGTTTTGTCCACTTGTCTTGGACACGGGCATGTGTAATTGCACACTTACTGGTCATTCTCCATACTGCCAGAAATACACTGACGTCATTTCATTTCTCCATGTATCTTTACAAAATGGAAGTTTACAAGACAGTTTGCTGGCATCTTATTGTTAGTAGCCTGCGCTAACACTTCAGCATTAAGATGCATTTCTGTTTCCATGAATCTCGGGTCAGACTGCTGTGAAGTTACAAAAATCAGCAAGCAATTCATTACCCCTACAACACCAATTTCAGTTCCTCTCTGCTTACATCAGCTCTCCACTTGCACTGGCAGAATGGCACAGTGCAGTAGAAATGGCTGTGACAGAAATCAGACAAAAAAGAGATGGGCGGAGGAAGAACAACGGAGAGGCTCTGTCCCCTTGTTTGCTCAAACAGCATCTGTTAGTTGATAGTCCCGAACAGACTACCAAGAACATGCCACAAAGAATGCAGAGAAAACAGCTTCTGTTATTACTGACTCAGCTCTGTCCTGACTAAACTCCCAGCTCAGCTCTGGAGGCGAATTAAAACCAAGCATTTTAGCACTTTCAGTACTGTGCTCTGCCCTTAAACAACATTACAACCCTGCTGTAATCAAGCATAACTTTTCCTCTTTGCATATTACAAAGGAGATTAGCAGAACTGTCATTAAAGAGATTAGCTCACTACATAACACCACTATTTGTATCTTTAATTTAGAATTTTTGGTTTAGTAAGCAAAAGTTTTATTTCAACTCTATGAATACTTCAGCTACTCATCTGCCATGTTTAAAGCGGATTCATGCTTAGCATCTCCTACAACTAAAATATTCAGGCATGAAATATCAATATACCTTATATGGGAACCTTGCCCACATTCACAATTATTGAATTTAAAACCTAACTACTTTCCAAAGCCTGAACTGAATTACAGGAAATTCCTAATTATAAGTAAAATGACTATAAACATCAAACTCTGAATTAACGCTAGTTAAGATATTTCAAGGCTAAAAAGAATAAGACTACCACTGACAAAGAAACAACAACAAAATTATCAAACAGTCCTTGGATTCTCTGAATGTTATCAAACAGTGATACAAAACATAAAAACAAGATTCAGAAATTCATACATGGCAGTTTCTTTTCAATACTTCACAAATCGAAAACAGTTCACATTGCAGCATGCTGTTTAACTTGCTCCTACCTTATCGTTGGTGTCCAACACAATTGTGCTGTGCCTCCATTTTGTTAAAACTATTGGTTCTTGTAGCCTCCTGTCCAGACTCCTACTCTTTATTATATCTCTTTGCTGCTGTGGTGAAGCATTATACTAAAGAAAAGAAAAATCAAACTATAAGTAGGCTCTAATTCACACAAAAAAGGTCTGCATCTTTACAGTACAAACTTTCAGATTCCTGATTTCATTCTGGTGTGTGAAAATAGCCTTTTTTAAATTTTGTTTTTAGTTTTCAGAACCATCCTGTCTACTGCAGTCCTCTTGACAGATAGATGTTTGATTTCCTGGACAAAAGCTTACTGCAACCAACATTCAAGTCTTCATATTGCACTGACAGTAAAAAACACCTGTCATGACATAAGATGAGGATAACCCTGCTATTCTACAATAAACCATGCAGATTAAGAGTGTTTAACTGAATATAATTTTATTTGGCTCCAAGATTTCCTATGCTTAAGAGAATAGATACTAAGAAGTGAGGTGAGCACTTCCTTTTTCAGAATAACTATATCAACTACTGCTAAGGGGATTTGTTATTGTGCAACACATCTAAGTGCAGAAAACAAGTATTTAGCAGGAAATAATTTTAAGACTTGGCAGAGCATTAAAAGCAAAGGAGACAAAATCTATGTTCTGATAAACTCAACTCAACAGCATTCAGAGATGAACAGGTTGAGAAAATATAAAGGCTATGAGAAAAATCCAGCATTTAACTTCAATTCAGCTTCGCAGCATACATATAATTAGCAGAGCCATTTAAAATCATTACGTTATTAAGAACTATAAAAATATTTCAAGCAAAGTTTAACACTGAAAGTACAAACAAGAAAAGACTAAGGATTTATTTGCTTTTTATAAAGTCAGTAACAATCTCATTCTCTATTCAGAGCTAGGAGACTGAAATCTATAGACAGAAACAGAAGGAAATAAGTGTGACGCATAACGGACTACAATTCAAATGTAGCACAGGAAACTCAAATGCTCATTTTACTGAAAAAAGGCAAAAACTATCTTTGACATCACATTGAATTCTACAGTTTTGCTACCAATTTACTACTATAAAATCAGAGCCTCAGGTCTTCAAAGATGATAACACACACTGACAAAGTACAGCAAAATTAAAGTTCAATAACATAACTGCCAACTTCAAGCTGAATAACGTAATGAAGTTAAAGTTAGCGCCAAAATAACAACTACTAACACCATGGCAGAGACCGAGATAGAAGCTTTGTATTTTAAAAGGAATGGAGTTCATGTTCCAATAAGTCAACAGATACTAAGAAGCATTTAAATTATTTCAACATGCAGGGAAGTGTTAAATTACTCCCAGTTGAATAAATGCTGTAGTACGAAGAAGAAAATTCAGTACATCATGTACAAACAGAGGTGTGCTGGTTGGTACGGTAGAGATTCGCATTTGAGACTGCACTGACTTCATGGGAGGATTGGGAGGATTGGCTGACACGCCTGAAGGCTGTGCTGCCATTCAGCGAGACCTGGACAGGCTGGAGAGCTGGGCAGTAAGAAACCGGATGAGGTTCAACAAAAGCAAGTGTAGGGTCTTACACCTAGGGAGGAATAATTGCATGCACCAATACAGGCTGCGGGATGAGCTGCTGGAGAGGAGCTCTGCAAAGAGGGACCTGGGCGTCCTGGTGGACGACAGGTTGGCCATGAGCCAGCAGTGTGCCCTCGTGGCCAAAAAGGCCAATGGCATTCTGGGGTGCATTAAAAAGAGCGTGTCCAGCAGGTCGAGGGAGGTGATCCTCCCCCTCTACTCTGCCCTGGTAAGGCCTCATCTGGAGTACTGTGTCCAGTTCTGGGCTCCCCTGTACAAAAAAGACAGGGATCTCTTGGAGAGACTCCAGCGGAGGGCCACTAAGATGGTGAAGGGCCTGGAGCATCTCCCCTATGAAGAAAGGCTGAGTGAACTGGGTCTGTTTAGCCTTGAGAAAAGACGACTGAGAGGAGACCTGATCCAGGTTTATAAATATCTGAGGTGTGGCGGCCATAGTGGTGAGGCCAGTCTCTTTTCAGTGGTACGTGGAGACAGGACGAGGGGAAACGGACATAAGCTGCAGCATAGGAAGTTTCGCACAAATGTGCGTAAGAACTTCTTCACGGTGAGGGTGACGGAGCACTGGAACAGGCTGCCCAGGGAGGTTGTGGAGTCTCCTTCTCTGGAGATATTCAAGTCTCGCCTGGACGCCTACCTGTGCAACCTGGTGTAGGAACCTGCTTTGGCAGGGGGGTTGGTCTCAATGATCTCTAGAGGTCCCTTCCAACCCCTACAATTCTGTGATTCTGTGCTATTGGTTTCAGCACATTTACACTCATATGTCAACTGCCGCCTTACAGTGGTGAGGTTGAAGTAACTTTCATTTGTTCTTATGTTAAATCAAAGATGAACCACCATTCACACTGCAAGAAATCTAATGCCAGCTTACTTTCTTATAATACAAGTATCCATCCGGACGCTCCTACAAAAGCAATCTGCGACAGCAGTCTAAGCAAGATGCAGCAAAACTGCCAACGTTACAACTAAAACCTAAGCAAGTTTCAACAATACTATGCTTAAAGAGCAGAAGGCTGCTACAGTATTCCTCACAACAGTTTTTGCTATAAAATGAACCGTTTATTTAATATACATATGTTATTTTATACACACACACACACACACACCTATACTTCAGTGACACTAATGAATATTATTTATGGAAACCTTCCATGCACACTCCATTTGAGTATTTTGAAGAACTCAAGTTGCAACCACAGTCAAAGACAGACTTAAAAGTATCGTGAATTAAAATCTACCTTAAGAGCTAGAATATAGTCACAGTCTATTTACAGGTGATCTATATTTAAAAGGTGTCTTTGACACCATCACGAACCACTGGGAGTCTGTTTACCTAGCAGGTAACTCCATCCCAAAGGAAAAAGGGCCTGTAAGGCAAGGCTGACACTCCAGTTTTACAAAATATACTGCACAAGAAAGCAACAGTATATAGAGCTAACAAAGTACTGCTAACGTTTCAGGAACACTGTGCTGTGCGTCTTTGCAGCGTCAGTACTTTGTGCTGGTGATACAACCAGTGTTAATAAACTGACAAAGTCCTTAAAAAGAACATTTGACATCTTTCTCACATTTTCTCACAACATAGGTGTCAAGTAAACTATTTTCACTCAAATGTTCATTGTCAGGTATATTTTCCTCTCTGTGAACAGCAAAATAAACTACTAGAGGAAAAAAGAGAAAGCTAAGTATTTCTGGGCTCAAGACAAGCTTCTGCTTCTAAAATGAAGGGAGTGACTTGTGATTTCCAAAAAGAATTACAGTGAGATACAGATACTGCTTTGGACTCTGGATTCTCCAGGCAAACTAACCATGAACTACAATGGATAGATGCTACCATTTAGAGAGAAGCAGCCAGGGTGCCAGTGATGCAGTCAGATTCCTCCTTCACATCTCTGGTGTCATGTTGAAAACTAAGGCTAGGTAAGGGCCATACAGAAGTCATTCTATGACACCACATGCCTTAGCATCACACCTTAAAAAGTTGCTATCATTTTCTTAATTCTGTAATTTCTAATAATGCAGCAGAGAACTCCAAATACGTAGACTACTGCACCTTGAAAAATGACTCCAGAACTCCAGCTTGTCCCACTCAGTTACCCCTCCCTAACACTCCCAGTTTGATCCTCATTTCACGGCCAGTTCCTCTTATCAACAAGTGAGGACAACAGCAAACTGTTCATACTCCTACTGCATACACCAAGTAACCCTGACTTCTTGTTACACTGGCTCTTAGTACAGGGTGGAGACACTGCTGATACTGATTTAGGTAGCACAGGGTTATTTTCATCGTTGAAGTCATTCAGTGCTTTCATTTGCTACTTGAAAGCTTTCTATGCCTCACAGTAAATTTTTCTAACTCTCTCAACTGGCTGAATAACTTATATTTAATTTTAACCTGAAATGGAGTATGGCTCAAGGCTCTGTCCTAGCCTAATTGTGACTGAAATAAATACAACACCTCCAAGCTATTTGTAGCAGTTGTCCTCATTCTTTGGGAGATGACACAGATCTGTCAGCTTCAAGACAGAGAACAAAGATTCCTCTTTGTTTGCGCTAATAACAGACACGGTCAAAGACAAGGAATTGGGCGGGTGAAGGGAGAAAAGGGTGGGAAGCAGCTGACAGTGAAACTTGGTAAAGATCCAATGTTAAAAGCAGGTCAGGAATTAAAACAGGAACATATAAGAATATTCTGACATCCCATTATCCTTTATCACCTTGCCTACTCCACTATATTATTTTCAGTTTTCCCAGTAAATAGTCTGAAATTATTTTCTTTTCTTTGAATGATTGCTTCACAACAAAAGGATTTCTCCAGTGCTGCAACTGTGTTTGGCTTTGAATAAACTTTTCAGTTCTGTGACTGAACTAATATCAATGCAAATGTTTTGCTATTTCTTATGAACTACATAAAATGCTTTTCTTACCTTCATAAATAGAAATAAAACATTTCTTTGCTGACTGTAAAGGACCCTGCCCCACACCTTCCTTTCTTTCCCTGGAGGATTAAGGCTCCTCATGTTCCATCTGTACAGCAGCAAAGTTTGAGGCAACAGCTGCACTGAAGGAACAGTGACTGTGCAGGGCAGGAGGCTGCTGCAGAAGACAGCTCCAATTGGAGCAGAAGTGATCCAAAACCCCTCTGGACCCACTCTACTGACTTGACTGCCCTGGATGTTCTTTGCTTCACCTTCTATCTCACTGGGTTGTTTGATTTTTGATTTGTTTGTTGTTTTTATTTATTTATTTATTTTAATACTCTGGAAGAGCAAACAATTGAATATAGCAGAATCCACAGCAGGAAAGGCAAAGTCTTCTGGAAAATGTATTACAAGTTATAAGTAAAGATTAGTATCCAGTTCAAATGATAAGTCAGCTGTCAGTGAACTTAGGGCAGAAAATAGGAAAGGTCTGGGGTGTGCATCACCTGGGTGAGGCAAGGGAAGGGACTGTCCTGCTCTGCTCAGCGCTGTGCAGCCTTACCTTGAGTGCTGTGTGTAGTTTGGCCACCACAATATCAGAAGGACTTAAAACTATTAGAAAGTAACTGTCTACAGGAGGGCTGTGAAGATATAGAACAGTGAAGAAGGCAACACGTATAACTAAGTGGCTGAGGTGCCTGGATGTGCCCTGCCCAGAGCAGAGGAGCTGAGGGGAGGCCTGATGGCGGCTGCAGCTCCTCACAGGGAGTGTAGAGGCAGCGCTGAGCTCTGCTCTGTGTGACAGCGACAGGGCCCGAGGGAACGGCATGGAGCTGTGTCAGGGGAGGGGCAGCTGGGGTCAGGGAATGGTTCTGCACCAGAGAGTGGTGGGCATGGAACAGGGTGCCCAGGGCAGTGGGCACGGCCCTGAGTGCTGGAGTTGAAGTAGCATTTGGACACTGCTCCCAGACACTGGGTTTGATAGTATGGAGTCAGGAGTTGGATTTGATGATTCTTCTTGGGTCCCTTCCAACTCATGCTACCTTATGATTCTGTGTTTTTCTGTTACACTACAAAAAGTTGGGTCACGTACATCATGAGTGTTAACAGAATTTTTCAGCAGTTGTCAAAGCTACTCCATCCAGATGTTAGTTCAGCCAGAGGCATTCCGCTATTCCTAGATGTTACATAAATGTATATGACTGGAGGCTTTTTTTTTTTTTTAAGACTGTCTGAAGTAATTTGTGTTGTGACTCACCCTCCTCCCTTAACACCATCAGATATTTGTTTTTATATACACATACAATACTGAAGCACTAATACAGAGCACGTTCACATTTACAGCCAATGCTATAAAAGCAAAACTTTTTAATGTTACAGTACTATCGCAGTACTGTATCTTGGTTCTAGTTCTAATGATGTGCAGATTACCAAGAATAATCTAAAATAAAAAAGCATTATCTTTTTTTTTTTCTTTCCTGGTTTAACAGCATCACATAACCATACTTTTCATACATTTATTTTGCAATTAATTTTGAATAAGAACACAGGATCTACATATGCCGAGGGGAAAAAAACTGATACTGAGTACTACTGTAGATTACACCTAATTTCTTTTTAAAGATCTTTTTCCAAGTAACTTAATTTTCATTTAAACAAGAGTGGCAATGCTGAAGTTTTTCTCTGGCCTTTTCTCTAAGCATTCATGAGAGTTTTCAACAGAGATAATTTTTCTTCAAAGCCATTCTGCAGTCTATGCTGTGTTTCCAGTTCATTTGTCCCAAAGCACTTTTGGAACCTGCCTCAGCAAGCTTTTCGGGAGACTGATCTTCAATCACGCCTCAACTACTCACATCGTTGTAACGTTTTCACTGTCTGTTCATCAGATACAGTTATACAGACTAGCTAAATATTTTGCTGAAATGTTTAATATATTCCACACCATTTAAAGCTAAAGGTAGGAACTTCTGTCAATACATAGGACTGTGAATTGAGAACTAAATTGCTAACTCACTTCTGTTAATCATATATTTGCTGCCACCAAAGTACTTTCAAAGATTACTCCGTAGGTATTAGTAATAGAATCTAGTCAGCTCAAGATAAATAATTTAAGGAAAGTTCCTAACAGCAATATTTGATAATTTTGATATAAACAAGAGATAAAGCAGATCAGACCACAAATTGTGAAAAACAGAGGCTAGTTTTCATTCTGTACGTGGTTACTAATAGGAGGGATCTCAGAGGCTTACACAGAACCACTAGAATATCATTACAAACACACTAAACCTCCTCTCTGTGTATTTATGTCTCACACAACAGATCTGGATTATCTTTGCAACTTTTTACAGTCGAATTAGAGCCAACTCAATGTATTTCTTGGTTCAAAGCCAACCTATTTTAGTAGAAAGCAACTTCTTCACTGTCAACTTTGTGCAGGAAGCAAAGAACAAAGCACCAAAGAAATTATTGCCCTTAATTACTTCAAACTATAAACACCTAACTATCAATCGTTTCCACCAAAACCTCTTCAAGCAGATTTTCACACTTCTACTTAATCTAATAGCTGATCAATGGCTAAGTAGCTTTTAAAAACAATAGTTACCGATTCATTATATATATTAGAAAATGTTAAATATTTAACACATCAGATCAACACTGGAGAATTCGTAAAGATAACTCAGCTCTCCAATAACACAAATTCTTCAGCTGATCTACCAAAAGAGCCAAGCATTTAGCTACATTCCAAAAGCACTATCTATTAAGGTTGCTCCTTTCTAAGTAGAAAGGACACAGGCTTTAGGGAAATAATAGCTGAGAAACACACTCTTTGAAATACTTATGCATGCAATTCTCTGAATATTTATTATGATCACCTTAATATGAAAGACTGAACAAACATCCTAACAGCCAGAAGGACACATACAAAAACATAATTATGACAAACGTTCTGAAAATGAGAATTATATGTTATTAGGTATATCCTCCGACTACCTAAATCTGTCAATTTTCCATAAAATTTTATTTTTACTCCAATATTAAGTACCAGAATATACTTCAGTTGAAATTCTTAAGGGTCATTCTCCAAGACACCTTGAACTGTTGAACCTTCTGTTTTTCACTAATTCTGGGTATAAAATCAGAATCATCAAGTGTACAAATACATGGCAAAATTAATGCTTTTTGGAGTGTACTAAGAAGAAAGTACAGTTTTTCAGGAATATTCTGTAGTTTAGAAAATTTACCTTTCTTCCCCAAAAAATGCTTTCTATTTCATGAGAATAAATCACAAATACTACTTTGCAGCCTTACATGAAAAGGTAGGTTCAGCAAAGACATCGCATCTTTTTTGATATTTGAATAGCTACATCATCTACATCATCTATTTTTATTATGTCTGTCAGTGTGCTTTTCTTCTTCATGATTTGAAATTCCACAAAAGTGACAGAAATAATGAAGTGAAACCCTTAAGTCCTCTTGTTGTGTCTAACTCCCACTAAAGGCCTCATAGAACACCTCCTAGGGAGGAGGGGAACAGTCCAAGTCAAAGTTTCTTTTTCAGGTCACTCACCTTTGGTAACTCCCATTCTGATCGGGAGCCATCAGCACTGTAGTAGTATGGTCTACCTTGTTCATCTGCATGTTTTAACCACTGTAGAAAGAAGCATGATGACAGGAAATGTAATTAGTGTGACAGTCATAACATAGCTAGACTCTGATAATTAGGATTTAAAGTGAATTTTTAATAAAGTTCCATCCACTTCAGCAGGGTGTGCTGAGTAACCTCCGTTAACTAAGTTTAGTCAGTAATGAGAACACAACAGTTTTCAGCTTCCTGCATTCAGCTCACTATCACTTTTTCCTTCTGCAACTCCTCAGGCAAAACTCCTGCAGTAACACAGATACTGAATTCCTGATGACTCACATAATCTACCACGAGATTGTGATAAACAGATATTTTGAAGATTACACATCTCACTCTTATCATAATTATGATGTCATTTTAAGGAGGTACGATCTTTACACCGGATCCGTGTAAGGATTTTATACATAAGATTACAAAACTTCAAGTAGCTCATCTAGCAACTGTTGATAATTTAAGAGATTATTAAACAACCTGAACTCTATTTTCACAGCATCAACAGGAGCATAAGTTGTAGTCTAAGATGATAATACAGGTTCTATAACCTCTAACAGCAACTCCCAGAATCAAAGAGCTAAAACCGTGGTGACTATGACTAATGGTTCAGAACAAACAGAACTGTAAAGAGCAAAGTTCTACAGGACTTTTGCACAATAACATACATGGAAAAATTCACGCCTCAGGTCAAATAGGTTTCACAAAATTATGCATCAATAAGTTGTTTTCTGTCAGTCCCAATGTATTTTTTTTTTTTTTAATGTTTGCCTATTTGCCAAAACAGAGCACGCACTATAGATTTTTAGCAGAAATAGATCTAAGAAGGACAAAAATGCATAACAGACATAAAACTCAACTATTCAAAAGCTTATTTAAAAGCACTTGGATACGTTAAGTGGAGAACAAGTGATGCTACAATAAACACTTCTTGAAAGTCAAAGAAATCAAAACAACTTCAGTGGACAAGTAGAAAAATGGACTGCTTTACAAATATAAACAAATATTGTCATTTTTTCTGCATGGGAGAAAATTCTAGGATACGTCCAGAATCATGCTAAGTTGTCAGAAGCAATTCAGTAATTAGAATAGAACATAAATCTATCGATACAGCTATGGTGTAAGTACAAAGTTTGTCTACATCTGAAAGCAGCACTAAAAACTTTTTAAAAAGGATGAAACTGAAAAGGAAGAATTTTCAGTTTGAAAGCATCCCATCTGGGAGACATCTGTAGACAAGAGCAACACTTAAAAGATAATAAGAAGAACATTATATTGGTATGAAGTTCATTCCTGAAGCACAACCAAGAGGATAGAAGGTGGGGGAAAAAAACATACACATTATGTATTCATTTAAAATAATGTGACACCAATGAAAATAAGAAAACCTCCCCTGAATGTTGAAGTACATACGTGAGAAAAAAAAAATAGTTCATTTGAGAAAGTTTCATGCATATTTAAAAACAAAGGTAGATACCACTAAGGAATGCTATTCACTTCTAGAAATGAAATCTGCATTTCTATTAGTGAATTAGCTGAAGAGATTTAGAACACGTGATGAGAAGAAGGAAAAAAGTACCTTTTCATTAGTATAGTCATTGGTATATAAGGTTTGACCATGTTCATCCAACTCTTCTGACCAACCCTTTGGAGGAGAACCGTACTGACTATCTGACTGGCTGTAACAAGAACTGTGGTCGTTTTCTTCTGATGAAAGATGCTACAAGTAGTCAGAAACATACAAGGCAGTTTTGAGAATGAAAATGCTTTAAAATCTGAAAGATCAAAGATTATTTGACTAGAAAGAGAATAGTAATAAGAGCAGGAAGTTCACATTTTTATACCTTACATGAGAAAATGAGCTCATAAATAATCAATAATTGCTAGGTAATTAAAAAAATTCAGAACACAATTTATACTTTTTCTTTACTAACTCAGATTCTGACTACTCAAATTCAAGCAGTATCATATGACAGATTCAAACCTAATTAACACTCTGAATCTGTTGCCAATGTAAACTTTATTCCCACCAATTTGTATTACTGAATGATGAAGGAAGCTAGCTTTCATTACCTCTATTGCCCCAGAACACCCACAAGACATACTACACCTTGTGTTTCTGGCATCATCCCAGCTTTCATACTTAAATTCCCTTGTTCTCTTCCCAAATAGTACACGGAAACCAAATGATCATTTAGGATAACTTGAAACTTCAGCTGAATATGTCTATGTGTATGATGCATCTTACAATGTTAGCAATTTTCAGTCTTTACCTTCCAGTGTTGGCAAGTGACAATTTAAAAGCAAGACATTTTTACCTGCTAAAGACACAGCTAACTGAGTTGTAAGATTATCTCCTGAAGAGTGAATATAACATGGAGAACAAGTTTGATGCGTGAAATTGAAGAAAGGTTTTGCACACACATCAAAACTTCTGGTAACTCACCACGTGCATGACAGAAACTCCCTAAGCTGACACAAACTGACTACTAAGCACAGCAAAATCCATAGATCACTTCTGGTCATTCATAAAGCAACACAAATTTCCCCTACAGCCTACAGAATGTGAGCATTTAAACTATGCATTAAACAATCTCATCTCTCTCATATAACACAAAAATCTGAACTGCCAATTTTTATCACCTGGGGCAAAAAGTCTTCAGTCACATTTTTACACTTGGACTTGAGACTAACGAGTTGAAAATGCTGCTACAGGCTCCTCTTGAATAATTGTTTTATAACATAGCTGCAGTGTGTACACATATTTAAGTTTACATTATATTTTAATGTTCAAATACTGATTAGAGAAATGTCAATGCACTTAAGGTAGCAGACTTTGGAAATTCTTGTTTTTTTTTAATAAGAATTACGACCAAACAAGATAACGTTTCTTCCAAATAATTCCTGATGCTGAGGAAAGCAACATTCAAATGAAAACTAAATATTCTCCTAGAAGAAAAAACAGAAACCAGCCTGTTGCTCATTAAGAATGACTTAACATGTCTGTCTGTAATATACGTGTAACAATAGTTCTGATGTTCCAAGGCTCAGCTAATCTCATCAGCACACTGTCTAGAAGTTTAACTTTGGCTGATAAACTTAAATGAAATTCCAGAGATGTTACAAAGTTTATCAAGCCAAAGTCATTTTTTAATGCATAAAAACAAATGCTGAAGTTGCTTAAATGGGAATTAAAAATAACACTGGACAAACCTTCCTCCAACACCTTTCCAGTACTAACTGCCTCTATGCTTCCTACTTCACATCTTCATGTAGCCTACATTTCTACTTAAGAGTCCCAGCCCCAATCATCTACCTCAATCAACTAAAAACATCTAAAGCAGACAGCTACGAAATCTGTCACCTCATTTTACTGTAGCTCAGCCTGGTATCTCAACCTTTACATATTTTGGTAAAAGTATTAAATGTCATAAATGAAATGCCGAACACCAATAGTGGACTGTGAAACACTCACAAATGAAGGACTGAAGAGAAGAAAAAAATGGTTTCAAAACCAACAACTAGTAACATAGCCATAGAGGATGAATTACGTAAGAATCTTGCATTATTTGACATTTTTCAACTAGACAAGTTTATATTAATCAAAACACATATCGTCCATTGACCTTACAAAAAAAGAAACGGAGATGGATAAGATTGTTTGATGGATAGAACTGGTAAAGTTATAACAGATTGGCCTTCAAACATCATAAATAAGTGAACGAACTGAGGTATCTGATATAACAGTAAAAACAAAACAGTAAAGAAGTTAAGCTTCTGAACATGCAACTATGTGGTGAAATGGTGGTACAGAGGTTTGAGTCAGAGGAATCATCTGCAGATGGTGGGGAAAAGAATTTTTGAAAGTACTTCCATGAGAAGAAGGAATAATGATGACATTAGGAAACCAGTTACACTTATTGCTAGGTGAGTTACTACTCAAAAATAAATAAATAAAAGCAGTCATTTCTTCACAGAAGAGCACTCCGGAAGAACAAAATTGTACCTAGCAAAAGAACAGCCAAGTGTGAAATTAACAGATAATTGTCAGAGACTGGCAAACTGAGTTTTGCCAGTTTACCTGTTGCAGCCACTAGCTGGTGGCGAGAAGATAAGACTCTTTAAATGCTTGCAAACACCACTGCTGCTCAGAAGGCCATTCCCAGTGGCAATGAGAGGGCTCCCTTTTCCTGTCCGTCCCATTTCTGGCACTAATGGCCCAGAGGCAGACTTCCACAACAGGACACTTAGCAATCTAAAATTTCTGAGCAGTATACAATTAAATTTTAAAACTAAACAACACAATAGCTCATGTGTGGTTCAGGTAGATTTCCTCATATCTGAAAAAGGTATATGAAAATGGAAGATTTCTTGACAAATGTTTGCTTTTTCTTTCAAGCTTGATACTGATTAATCTCAGTACTGTTTGAATACAAGAGCACTATTTTAAGCATATTTAAACAGTAATATTCATCTTCCAATTATTCCTTTTCTTTATCTGAATCATAGCAAATTGAGATAGATTAACACCACTTGTTTGGTTCTCCCTAGCAATCAGCTGCACATAACATATTAGCAACTCAAATATTATCCTTAACTATTTTTTAATGCAAATAACTTCTGTGGGAAAGTCTAACAACAGTAAACAGCTTTAGAAGGTGAAGGATTTGCATTATGTGAAAAAAATAACCTTTATAGCTGGAATATAACTAAGTCAAAAGTTCCTATAGCCTTCCCCAAGCACTTGCCACCATGAGACTCAGACACTTGTTTAGACACACCTCCCAGCACTGTTACTTATGTTCTATTCTTATCTAGGACATCCAGTTATCATTCACAGAATTAAGAAAATGATTTCCTCAAAATTCACAATTTTCCCTAACAAAGTATTACTCTTTTAATTGTCTTTTTCCCTAGTTTTTCTCTACAGATATCCAAGGCCCCACAAAGAAATCACTGACAAGTGCGTAAATTCATTTCTCCTAAGCAAACAGCTAGATAAAATGAATGGAATTGAATAAAAGCCTGCATTTCATCAGTGTTTTTGATGCTGTTGGAAAGTGCTACAAAATATCACTAAGTCTAGTTTTAGCTCCAAAACTCTCCTAGGTAGACTTACTGCCACAGGATTAACCAAGCATGAACAAATACCTGCACGTCCCTTTCCTTTGTTTTACTGTGTATTTAACTTACACTGATAACTCCCCTTATATTTGATCTCCCTTCCCTGTTTCTAGAAACTGCCTCACTTCTTCTCTTTCCCCCATTCTCTTTACCACCCCAGAGATGTGCAGAATACACTGAAAAAGAGAACATATTCCACGTCAGAAAAGCTCCAATGGTTTCCTTACTCTGTTGTCATTTAAATTGTTAGTTTCAAGTTCTCCTTTATTTTCAAAAGGAAACCTGCAACACCTGATGAGGGACTGCCAGGTACTTTCACAACTAGTACTCAGGCTCATGACCCATCTTGTACACATTTCATGTACACATTTTCATATACAAAATTGACTGAAGTCAATGGTTGATGGTTACTACATCCCATGAAGCCACATGACTGAAAAGACAAACGAAGACAGTCCTTGATACCTCAAAATTCAGAGATATCAAGTTCCATAACAAAACAGTATTCATATGCATTACAATCTCATTGTGATCTCAGAACAAACTACCTCATGATCTGCATGGCTCTGGGAATCCCCTTTATTAATGCTTGCATCTCGGGCCCAACGTGGAGGTTTCCAGGTTCGTTCCTGTGATCCTCTGTTGTAGTAATAACAGCGTCCTGTTGTATCTTTATGGGTTTCCCATTCCCCATTTATTTGGACTGGAGCACTTGTAGGTAGTGGTGGAAGTGCAGACTGAGATATTTTCAGTTCTTGTAAATTAGCATAAACTGGTGAATCAGGCCTCCCTTGGCTTGGTGGAGTAGTTGGCTATTGAGAGAAGAGATGTATTATTAAAGAGCAAATTAATTTTATAATGCTCCCTTACAAATCAGCATATATTACAAGAGTAAAATTAACCAACAAACTCCTCTTTTTTTTTTTTTTTTTGTTAATTATAAAAGCACAAAGGAAAGCCACAAGATGCCGAAAATATTAGATTTTTTCAATATTAAACAGATATTGTTGGTGATATTAACTTTATAGTTCACATTTCAGCATTTCTCCAAATGATAGTTGATAATTGCCTTGCAATGGATTTGAAATGCACTAAAATCTTCATCAGATAATTATATGATTTAAAACATCAGCTATACAGTTCAGTAGCTGTAAGTAATATGATCTTGTTTAAGACAAAACATAGTATTTCTTACATGTTACTTAATCAATTAAAGATGGTTTCCCAGTCTTTTTCCTCCCCTAATACTATATAAATGATGGTGAATATAACACAGTGCTTTTGTTTCCCAACGAGAACTAAACAGACCATTGAATTTGAAAAACAAATACAATGTTGTGATGCGGAAACTCCAGAAAACACTTGGGTGGTTTACCTGTAAGCCTTTCCAAATAAATGCTTACTTAAACTCTTTTATGTAATAACACTGTGAGCATTCTGATTACTACTCCCTTCTTACAGAAATTATGTGGATACTTATTTAAAGTGCCCAATTTTATTCATATATATGCAAATAAGGAGAACAACAATTGTCCACAAGGAAATAAAAAAATAAGGACAATTTCACTTTCATAGCTTGTGGATATGAAGACCTGTGAAAAGCATAGTTAAAAGTCTGTGGTACTTACTGAAACCATGAGTACTTTCAAATAAGCCACAGAAGTGGTTAGAAGAAAAATATACTTTTTGATGTTCGATTTCTGAAGTGCAATAGAAGCACATAAAACACACCATGCGAAGGATAAGTGTGTGTTTTCATGAGGACTGTGACCAGGAAACTGTGGAAGCAGCTTGCCATTAAGCCAAATTGAATGCCTGTTAATGCAGAGACAACTCTCTACATCACGGCATTTATTCAGACACTCTAAAGAAAGTAAAAATATCATGCAAACCATCCTCTCCCCTCCCCCTTGCTTTTAATTTAGAAGCTTTGCTGTAGGCAAGCCCTTGTGCCTCTTGCTGCATCTTTCAAAGTAAAAAATGAACATATTGCATTACATAAAAGATCGTTTACGATGTACTTTTAAACATTACAATCTTAGACTGCTAATCATGGCCACATCTAATCATAAATTATTGGGGTTTGCTCAGACAAGACAGGATATTGTACCACACAATCAGATATCAACTGCTTGCACCACAGCTGGAACCAAATATGGGCAATATCCACAACCAGAAAGGGAAACAGCTAGAGAGGAACTTAATGAGATTAAAACAAGCACAGACCTGTTTTGTGAATCTTTAAAAGTGAAAAGACAACTTACTGGATACAGCAAGTACAGTGTGTTCAACGGGAAAATACAGCAAACCTGGGGGAAAAGGGCATCTGCAGCACTTGCAAAATCAGCTGAAAACAATTAGCATCTCCTCCATCAATTCAAAGGAAAAAAAAACTACTACAAAACTTTATGAAAACACTACTTTTCTACTACCCAAGTCTCTCCTTTTAGAGGGGCGGGGAGGAAGGGTGGAACAGCTGGATTTGGTAAAGTACTGTTTCTTGAGGACATTAATAGCATAAGGAGCACTGCCATAAATGTTCTCAGAAACGTCCCTCGACTCCACTGAACGCCGAGAGCGCCTGTTGTCAGCTTCCATGCAGACAGCCCCCAAGCTGCAGCAGGTCCTCTCACTCCAAACTGTCCTTCCTCCTATGTCCTGGCATGCCCGGGGAACGAGGTGCCCCATCCCATGTAACTCACTGCCAGCCTGTGCAAAGAGCACTAGCAGCAGCCCCAGGTGGCAGCACAAGAGCTCCAGGCACTGCCTCCCCTCCAGGCAGCAGTCCCTCAAAGTGCCCTGCCTGCTGTCGCACAGGCCTCAGCCTTGCACAGCAGTCCTCAATTTTTGCTTCCACAAAAGACCAGAACTAATTTCGGCACTGTAACTAGAAAAGCTCTGGAGCTGGATGAAGCTGCAGAACCCATGTCACATTAGAATGATATTGGAAACTCAAGGCCAATGTACTGCCATGCAGCTCAAGCAATACATGAGTTACACTTCATACACTAATGTGTGATGAAATTGTAATGTGTGTTTTTCTTCTGACTGCTTAATACTTCTAAACTAAAATTTCTGGTTTACAAGTGGAGAAGTCAGAATTTCCGCCCAGAACAGCAAACAAGGCAGCTAAGAGCTCTGCCAGCCAGTCACCTTCGCTCTCTCCTGAGAGACCTTTTTGGTAGAATTACAAGATTTAAGAGACGCCCTTTAAGTTATTGTTTTCAGCAAAGCATGAAAAATGCAAACTCATAAATCTACTTTCAGCAGCTTAGCTTTAAGTGTATCCATGGGGATCCAACATTCTTATCAGGAACTGCTCTGAACAACCACACGGCACGCAGCAGCACTTCCCCATACCTCTGGTCACGCAGTGAGGTGTGCTGCTGCCTGCAGTGCTGAGTTCCACAGCACCCAACATTACCAATGTTAATTTTATCTGTTTAAAATTTGTTTATTAATAAAGCAACTTATAAAAGCCCCATGAAGCAACCTCTGTGCACTGCCCTGGGGATGCCAGCAGGAAGGCCTGTCCCTTCCCAGGCAGCTCCCACCAGGTGGCCCTGCCGAGCTCCCAGGCCTCCCCACACCCTTGCCATTGTGATGAAGGTGACTGCTTCTAGTTCAAGTCTGCTCTGGAAAAACTGCCACTAGTTTAAAGTCAAAAAGCATATTAAAATAATTTAACTGTGTTCCTTTCATTTACTAAGCTCATTGCTAATGTGCAAATAGGAGTAAATAAAGCATTACCTAAATCAAAATCGTTTATAACAATTTCCATGGCTGTTTTCCCAAATGCAGATAAATACAGGTTTGCTAAACACCAAACATTTCTGTAAGTACACATGGGCTTCCAGTTAGAACTTCCCTCTCTACCTCTTTTTTTGCCCTACAGATCTTCCAATGCTCACACAGGCAGAATTAAATCTACTGAAAGCGACTACTTGTTCTTGCAACTCTGATAGTGAGAAAATATGTAAAACACGTCCTTCAGCATGCACACGCACGTACACAGAAAGTGCATTTCAAGCTTCATCTGCCTCTTGGTATGATTTCAAGCTTCTTCCTGCTACTTTCTCTGACTGAAAGCAGTGAAGAACTCCTGCTAGGTAGAGAGTGAGAAGGAAAAATGAGAAAGGAGAAGTACTTCTGCAGTGTCACAATGAGCGAAAATCACACAGCCCTGTAAGCACAAAGTCAGCCTTATGAATATAAAGGACCTCCCCTTACCTCAGTAATGCTCAACAGTTTAATACATTTGAGGACTGCTGTATTTAACTCAGTTAAGCTGCAGTGTCAGCAAACAAACTCCTTGCAAACTGATAATGAAGACTTACACACTGGAAGAAGTTTCCAGGATCAACTCAAAACGTTCTTCAAAAACAGACAGAATGTGTGGTTTTTCTGGAACTTAGCTATTACACTGGCACAGTAGGAAGCAAACACATGCCTTTAAATAAAACAACTTGTTAATCATTCATTGCATGAATGAGCAGTCAACATTTTCAAATGCCAGATATGCTATCAGGCCTCTGAACACACACTTGAACTCAGTGCAGTGGAAAGCAATCTAACTATACTTCACGAGGTACTTTTTCATTATCAAAATGCATAGAAGCTTCTCAAAGAATACCCTGAGTTTTAAAGTCACTTTAAACAAATGGCTTTCTTCAGACAGCAGTATTTGTTCAAGCATCCAGTATTAAAGCAAACAAACAAAGAGGTTCAATGCACTGCAGCAGCCTAAGACTGCAGTTCTAGTAAAAGCAAGGACAAAAGATCTCTTCCGATCCGCTAAAAATATGTTGTTGGTTTTGGTGTTGTTTGTTTTAAAAGCAATGAGAACATACTGTATCAAGGACACAAGTAATTCAGAGATGAAAAAATATGCTGAATCTGACAGTCACACAAATCCAGCACTCAAATTTTACAGCACTCAAATCCAATACAACAGCTTTTAGTGCATAACTGCTTCCAGAACAAATCATAAATGATTTTCCCTCCATTACAAATGATTGCTTTGTCCTGCTTCTGTTCACGGCTTTTCTGAACGTTATAACCTTGAAATTAAGGGCCTCCATTTCAGTAACAGCATTCAGATCGCTAAAATTCACTGTTAATGAGACAAAAAAGGTCAGGTAAACTTTATCATGATGCACTAGATTACACTCAGCAGATCACCCATACTTGTATGTAAGGTCAGCAGAAGGAAAATGAAGAATCCCAGTTCCCCCAACAACCAAGCTTCTTGCCAAGGAATTGCCACTGATTGCCACTGTCCTTTCAGCAAGGCCTGAGACTTCAATACCAGCTTCATTCCACAAGAATGATATCAAAGTAATCTCAGAACCTCTACATTTTCATTTTCAAGAAGTGACAGCTTCAATTGGAATCATCAGCTTATCTCCTCCTTCCTCTTCCTGCTCAAGGCCTGGGTTTCTACAAACATGCTCAGGATTTTACTTTCTAACATGTTTAGGCACATCCAAAACTTCTTACATTCTTGGGTGTTACATGAGAGAGTTTTTCGACAAGTTCCGACTTCACAGGTAAAGATAAACTCATTTAAATAGCAAAGTTAAAACGGGAACGCAAACAATTCTGTGTGCGCTGACTTTCCCTGGCCAGATACTGAACTATGTAGTGCCTTAGACTGTAAGCCTATGATATGCATTGAAAGAAAAATTATTACAGGCCTGTTAATACCTGATCATGGATTTACAGCCAGACACAGTAGTGTAAATATTATTTAACAGTACTAAATTTCGTCCATTGATTTATCATTATAAAGTGATAAAAAAATAAAGGATTTAGTGAAGCAATACAGAATTAAAAACATCCTGTAAAAAAACCTCAAATATATTTGGTAATTAAAGGCCGTTCAATAATTAATAAAATAGTTCAATGTTTAAAGCGTCACACTCACATTGCAAGTGCCCCAAGCACTCTCAAGAAAGTCATTTTTATAAATGGCTGGCCAGTAGCTTCACATCAAATTGATAATAAAAAGAAAGCATGTAATTTATTTTTCCTAATTACATTTTTATCAACTTTTGTATTTTAATACAAACATCTATATCTGAAACTAGGTTATGAAATAAAGCATTGTGTTCTGCCAAAAATATTTTGCTATTTAAGCCATTTGAAAGATATGTTTCTCCCAAAGTTGCTAAAAATATAATTTATCCAGTGATAACATAATTCCTTTCAGCAAAAATTCCAACGTTCTGAGAACAGTAGTAAATAGAAAATAGAATTTTATACATATACATATTTCACACTTGATGGGGATTATTTATGCATTAATATCAAAATACATGCACCCCCTTCACTTGGTAGCCTAAAATAACTTTTTTTTCTTCCCCTCATTAAATTGTACAGCAAAAGCACTGCAGTGCAGGCAGGCAGGAGGCCCATTCCCAGCACACTCACACCCCGCTGGGAGCAGAAGCACAGAGCCTCTGCAGCAGGGCAGCTCTGGCATGACTCGGGCTGCTCCCAGTCCATCCGTCATCATTGACTGATCAAAGAAAACTGATGGAAAACCAGCCCCCCTCCCCCTTTACATTGTACAGATTTATCATTCGCATTTCTATAGCGTTCATGTGTTCCTCACTGAGACGGGCATATGTAAGCTTATGAATTCCGTAGCAAGAAAAGACAGTATATAATTGACCAAAGGACTGCGACAGTGATGTCAAATATTTTATAAAAAAACGGAAATAGGATTTTACAATGGGATCCTTTGTACAATAGGGACAAAGATGACAGTGTTTACCGTACTTGTTCTCTGCAACTTGCACAATCTAGCTTGTCCCTTTTATAAAAAAGCTTTTGTCCCAGGCTACTGCAAAGCTGCTTCTCCTATAGTAGGAAATTTAAATACCATACGAAACACTTTACTTCACACATGCTTGCAGAGAAAGTTAACACCAATTAGGCTAGAGCTGGGAAATGTAAAGTTACAGAGTCAGCTAGTAACTCTCCTTCTAATTGGCAGGGGTGGTGGGGAAGTCTTTTTCTTTTTCTTTTTCTTTTTCTTTCTTTTTTTTTTTTATTCTGTTCATCCACCACAACAAACTATCAAAAGACAAAATGTAATATCTGTAACATAATTCAGAAATTCAGCGTCTTCAACAACCTGGACACGTCATGCAGCAGTAACTTTACATGTTTATTTTTCTTCCAAGTTTCATAAAAGTGATAAAGTTGGTTCTATAAGAAGGATGTTTCAACAACTCTAGCAGAAAGACAAAATACTTTCTGTTGTAGTTTCACTGCTGCCAATTCTTGATCTCTGGGGAACCTAAAGTGCATGGCTGAAAGCTGGTTTGTGAAGAACAAAGCTGTTGGGAACCATTTGTGATGTCTCCTGAGGACCACTTTCTATGAAATCAAATCACACAGAGAACCCCACAGAAACCCAAATCCAGCGGAACACTGGCATGTACCATGCTGACAGCTACTGCTTTTTCAACTGGGGAGGATCACAAGAGCTCACGTTTAGAAGTGCTACAGCAAAGCAATTGATACAGTAGAACAATCTCTAAACAATGGGTTCAGGAGTACCGGAAAGTTCTCCTTCCTTTCACATGTCATTTACTATTTTGCTTAATGAATTTAATGTATAGCCCTATTTCTTACTTGCTTTATAGAGGTCAAAGTTTACCGATTATCAACTTCCCTGGACTTCTTCTCTTTGCCACTGTTGCAATACCACAGCAACTCTAAAGAGTTACCTCATATGAAATATAAATGGGGTCAGGAATGGTGTTACTTGAACTCATGGTAGCTTAATTGTAAAAAAAAAAAAAAAAAAAAAAAAAAAGATCCCATTAGTTTACATCACTTTATATTGAGTAGCAGTATTTCCTACACCTTACATTTTTCAGAAGCACAGATCCCATAGCATGCAAGCGTACTTTTGAGGGTTCTGTGCTTACACAAGGCAGCATAAGGCTGCTCACCCATAGGAAGGGCAGATGGGAAAGCAAACATCACCTCTAGTAAGGTGCCCGAGGTGCTGAAGTTGTATTAGTGGGCATGCTCAGAAAGCCAGAAAGATCACCCAAGTATCACTTGACAAACATACAGTGAAATCCAACACCAGGCAGAATACCAAAGAACAGACTTTTTGTTCAAATGAACCATATCTTACTATTTTTAAGAGAAAGAAAAAGCCAGAGGCATTAAAACTTTCTTAAATATATTTCTTGATGGCTTGGTTATCAACTTTAATGAACAATCTGCAAGACACTGTTCTAGAACGTAACAGTCATCAAATCTGTGTTCTTCAAAAAGAGTATTCATTTCCAAAGGCTTTACAAGAAAATGCAGAACTCCCACACAATTTATTTACAGCTGTTGGCCTTTTACACTGCTTTTGCAGCAGATTTCACTTGTGTGAAACTACTTCAGAGAATGTTGCTTGTAGCAGCAAATTCTGCAAGCACTTGTTAAGCCAATATTCCTTTGTTAGGTGCTGGAATAATTTCAAAATATCTTGTTGAGCTTATGAACTGCAGCAGCTATAAGTTTCTAAATAACATACACAGCTGCAGGACACCACCAGTATTCAAACATCACGAAAAATGCTGCAGTATCAGTACATTAGTGGTACAAAGAAAGCAAAACCCCATTAGAAACACAGCTAACCAGACTAGAAAGCAAACAGTACAGTATGAAATCAGACACTAGGATAAATCCATTGGCTTACCTTCCTAATACATTAACAAGAGTATATTCTGTTGGGTAAGCAGCAGGCTTGATCCCTTCCTGAACAAGCAGGCAGCTGCCCCCTGCACGGCTTCACACAGCTGCTGTTCCCAGCTCCCCAGCAGGCAGGTGACTTGGGCAGGGTCCCACTTGGGAAGGAATGGAGGAAGTCACTTCAAAAAACAGCTACTGGGAGTACTTGCATTAACTTCCATTAATAGTTACATCAAAAACTTGAGGGACAAGTTTGAGTACTGCACAATTTGTTAGCTGAGAGCAATGCCCAAGCAGCATGCTCTGAGTGTTTTGCAGGACTATCCAATTTCAGATGTATGGTGACACACCACGTTTTACATGCTGCCATGCTAGGTCTGTATCCTAACCTAAACATCAAGTTTCACACTCAAAGTCTGGAAAAGTTAAAATGAATCCTCTTCATCAAGTAATTAAGCCATAGTTTAACATAAAACAGAGCCACAGTATGGAGGTGGGAATCCTAGGATACAACTGTTCTCAAGTCTGTACACTGTATATGCAAAGTCCTGACTGCTTCCACGCTTCCATTTACAAGCAAATTTTTCAGCTGGCCTTTTAAACTCATCAGAACATCCACTACCAGAAAAAAATTGTTTTCTGCCCTTTTTTCCTTTTTAAAAACTGGGGTTTTTTTGTTCATCTTAACAGAAAGGGAAGCCACAAGAAGAGTAATTTGCTGTTTTAAATGAGCGAGTTACCCTAACTCCCCATGCACGCACAAGAAGAATTTCCTTTGTGCATAAAGGCAGAAGCCACGCTGACACTTCTGCTTATACCGAGAGCTCAGCAAATACTTTTGCTAATTCAGTTTGTGCCACCAGATTAACACAGTTCACAGCTCAGAGGGCTCAGCCAACATTTTAAAGTTTAGAAAACAAGAAAAAAAAAACAATTAATTTATAATCAGAAAATAAAAGACAAACAGTAAATAAGGTTCCAGAAAGAGCCAGGCAGGCTGGCTGGCTCACAGCTACCAGGCACGAGCCCCTCCCAGCCCAGGAGCCAATGCCCACATGCCCCAGCAAGATGGGGGCAGGAACCAGCCTGGCAAATGGCTGCCCCTCCGCTGATTGCTCCCTGCCCAAAGAAATGGGTACAGGGTAGCTGAAGGAGTTGCTGAAGGGCTGGTTGGATGGGGCCCTGGGCAGCCTGAGCTGCTGGGTAGGAACCAGCGTATGGCATGGGGACGGAACCGATGGTTTTTAAGGTCCCTTCCAATGCAAACCATTGATCCCTTATTTTTAGCTCTGAAGAACCAAGCTGCTCAGATTTCAGACAAATAACGATGTCTGCTCAGTCAGCCACACCAACCCCACAATGGCTCCTGTTCTGCTCACCAATGTAATGAAAAAAAAATAGTAAGATGGTAGCAAAACAAATCAAACAGGAAAATAAACACAACACTGTACTTTGGAATTGATAAGCAGGTTCTTTTAGAGATCAGCCATGGACAAAGCCATTTCTGTGCTCAAAGATCACAAAATCACTACAATCACATATATTAGAATGTTTTTTAGCATAGAATTTAAGTCACCTATAGTGATATCCCGTAATATGCCAAACAACTGGAAGCTCAAGGTACTCATAACTACAAATTATCACATCACAGCCATCAGATACAGAAGTAGTAAGACAATCTCCAGATACAATTAGAAAAAAATTCTTAGAGGTTAGATGGCCAAACCACCCATTTCAGGAACAGGAGCCTCCCTGAGACCTGCAGGATCTCATTTCCCCTCTGCTGACTCTCACAGCTGCAGTGCTGACAGGAAGCTTCAAATGGCTGTTCTTCCTCAAGATGTTACAAAACACAACTTGTTTCATCATTTGCTTATTTGTAATACAAATAGAGGTCTTGCAAACAAAATGAACTTGGGGCTTTTAGAGTGCAGGGGAGTCTAGACTTAAATATTTATCTTTTCAGAAGCAGTTAGTCATTTTTCTAGTTCCTATATAATTTTAGTGTATTCATCACGATAAACTAGTTTGAAAATTGTATACTACAATAATCAAGAAAGAATCACAAAACATAAAGCCTGTAGTATGTCTACAGCATCCTAACTACAAGAACTGATGAGGGGACAAGGCAAAACCACATAGTCTAGACACTTGTTAAAAATAAAAAGGCATACGCTGAAATACTCAAAGAATAACATCTGTTTACTCTGCTAACCTTAACATTCAGCTAAACTTCATGACCAAAACAGACCGCTGAAAATAGTATGCCAGTATGACGATTGTTGAATGTGCCACACGGTTTGGTGGTCAAGCACCACAAGAATCAAGACATTAGAAGCCTGCTCCACAAAAATGCTAGTTGCCTTTACAAAAATGAAGTGCTCTGAGAATTGGCATTTCATTGAGTTCTCAGTAATCAAATCAAAATGCTGATTTTCTACTCCTCAGATCTACTGTAACAGGAAGGAGCTCTGCTTCGCTATTTCCAACTGCATGCTAGAAAGAAAACTGAAACGGAAGTTCAAAAGCACGATGTCAGCTAAGTTTCTCATAGCATCCCACTTTATACTCTTTTTTTTTTAAGTACCATCTTAAAGGGTATATGAAGGCGAAAATAGATTAGATGTACAACTAACAGTCAACAAAAATATTCTGTTTCGCTGTGACTATCTGTACAACGTTAGTGTACACAAATCAGACTACAATGTTAATACAAGCATTACTGACTGCTATCTTTGAGTTATTTAATAATTTAAAGAAAATAAAAAACCCTAAGGTTTTTATTTCCTATACTGAACCTTCGCATTTAAAGGCTCAGAGCTATCTATTCAACAACTGCTGCATTTGCTACAGAAGCAAACCATTGGGTATCAACACCCAAAAGTAGAATAATATTTTTGAAATTTGTATCTTTCTGTGCTGATTTCATTTCCTCATAAGAGTATCAGCAACTATTCATAGTTAAATGTTTTACCAAATCCCCTTGTCAGCAGGTCCTTCTCAAGCACAGCTTTCATACAATGAAACATCTCTTAAGAAATCAGTAACAGACAGATAGCCTGCCAGAAATAGTAAAGCAAAGGAAAAAAGTTAAAAACCCACAGCTATTTTGATATTTCTAGTAAAAGCCCCATCTCCAAAGTCCTGCTGTGCCAGCTGGATCTGCCCAGAAAGGGTCTGTTATTGATGCATGGATCAGAAAGATGGCACTTTGTCCTCCCACTTCTGCTGCTGCATTCACACTGGGGAACCGCACTGCAGGATTCTGATTGTAAAACTCTCTCAATGTCTGGCTCCACAAGCTAAATAAAATTCAAATTCAAGATATAAATGGGTTAATGCAGCTGTAAATGAAGCAGCTCTTGCAATAAAAATAGGAAGCTTCATTCCTTGCCACACTTCTGACCACAACACAAGAGTCACGGCGCATATATCCAGAACTAAGCTGGCAAGTGCGGGGAAAAACGTGGCCTTTCCAGTCCTGCCATGATTACAAGCAATCGATTTCACAAATTATTAAAAGAAACAAAATAAACTAACATAATTAAATTGGCTGTCTGACGTAACAGTTTTTCCACTGTTGACAACTAGAACAAAAAACTGATCCTAATCTCTAAATGTCAGAGATCCATTCTGATCAATCAGTAAGAAGAAGCCAGGATTGAACTGCCACCAAACCTAAAAATGAATGCTGTCTCTACAGCAAAAGGCAGAGCAGAGGTAAAAGACAAAGACAGATCAAGACAAGTGGCACGAGCCCTCTCCGAAACTGCTGACGTTGGGAGTGGAAGAGGCCACACCAGAGCCAGGCACTTTGCACCCCAGCTTACAGAGAACTGCCCTAAATACTGGGGGTGGGAGGGAGCACCACTGAAAATAAAATTCCCAAATTTCATCTTCTGATGAATCGTGTCAAAATTAAGAGAGTGCTTTAAAATGAACTAATTATGTTTTTGCTACCAAGAAGCTATCCTATGTATTACATTATAAATTATATAGATAGATTTTTAGTAACTTGTATCTTTTCCTAATAAAAGTCCCATCAGCATTTTGTATACCAAGAGTACGAGAAATGCATTTCATGCATTAAGTGAGGGAGTTCCAAAAATGCTGTCAGAAGTCATCAAGTGGCATGTTGTTGCTATTTCACATTACTAAAACATTCCAGACTTTTTTTTTTAAACTGTACCACACAATAATGCAAACCTATTAGCACTGCATTATGGCTGAGATAGCAAGAATTTGCTAACAGTTTCATGCTGATTAAGCAACAGGCCGCAAACGTAGCCCTCCCCCAGGTGAGCAAATGGCAGCCCTGTGCTTAGCAGTGGCATCAGCAGAATGCTCCCATTGAAAGTGTGAAGGTAGCAGAGCACTGTGGCATAGTTTGCCAAGCTACAAGGAAAAATGCTGCTAAGGAAGGCATGCAGTCCAATCCATACACACCACAGAGCTCAGAACGTCAGCTTTCAAGAGAAGTTGTACAGAAAGCAGCTGGCCAGTTGCAGAGAACAGGTTAAATGAAGGCTGAACTTTCTGGGAGTCTCCAGGAAAAACAGGCAGCAATGTAAGGGGCACAGTTGTTCTCTCCTACATTCTTCAGTGTATTTAAAACTCTTGAATGTAAAACTATTGTATGTAAGTTTTCACAATAGCACCTTGCCATTGATTTCAGCACTGTTTTCTTGAGACGTTTTCAGTATTTCCATGGAACTCCCCTCGAAAGGCAAACTCCAGCAGCAGCAGGCACTGCAGGAGGCCACAGCTCCCTCTGGGTACAAGGGGTGTGCAAAAGTAGCAGTGGTGCTGTGTGCTGGTGAGCCAGAATGCTTCCAGAACTGCTGTCATTCCATAATGCTCGGCTTGCTGGTCAGTCACATTCAGTACAACAGCTGTATTGGAATACATGGCTTACTGGAAAACGTTAAAAACCTGAGCATGCTTTAGGTCAGCACTGCCCCAAAGTCTGTCATCTTCATAAGAGCAACTGAATATATACGGTGGTCAGCCGCGTATGTTAAGGATTCTTAATGAGATCCAATCACCAAGATCTAATTGCAGTTCAATCACTGGCAACAACCAAATCCAGCACGATGACAGCACAGCAGTCCTAAAAAAAGCTGCAGGCTGTTCTGTTGATCCTGGGGTACCTCTCAGCCTCCGCTCCTCCTGCATTTCTCTGTGCTACAAGAGTCAGAGGAAGGCTTTATAGACTGCTCATCACTGCCAAGAACATCCTTCACACTGGCCTATCAACTCATCTAGGAGTGAAAGTAATATTACCTGCTGCCTTCAGCCAAGGCAGCACAGAGGCTTTGGCCCCTCTGGCAAAATAATCTTGGAGCCGCAATGTTGCAAATAGCAATTGAAAAAACATACACAACACATTCTCATCTCTACTGGAAAGCACACCTTTATTGAGAAGATTAATACAACTAGTTACTATCAGGAGACTTCTCTACTTGAGAAGATTTGGGAACATGAAGTTGCTGGACATGTTTGTGACTGCCTGTTTCCATCAGCTTCTCCCCCCACATACACCTTCTGCCAAGAACCAGTGAAGTACACAGCTGATATTTACACACTTCATTTTTCACGTGTGTAAATGGTATTTCAACAACAGTTTAATTTGTCATGTCATCATAAATATCAATTTAAAATTAGATGATGAGCTCCCCTTTAAACACATCGTATTTCTGTATTTTAACATCAAAATTAATTTTTATTAGCAGGTCCCACCCAACAGCAAACAGGTTGGACTCGGTCTTTAAGCACCACTTGCTTTATGCCAGTCCCTGTCCCAAATCATCCTTTACCAAGCATGCATTCTTACACAACAATCTCTCACATTTTTACTGGGTAACACTGAGTGCAATTAGTGGGTTCCGTGACAGACAGCCAAATTTTAGATGGTACAAGACAGAAAACACCATGCAACTAAGAGCAGAGATTAACTTTCAAAGGAGCTTAGCACTGAATGTCATTTGTCATCTGTGGTGCCTTGGAGCACTTAAGAGTGGAACACCTATCAGCCTGCCTGAAGCAAACTTTAAGGCAGAAAAGCAAACGATGGCAAGAATGTTTGGCATTGAAACAAGTTTTAGATGGGTTTTCTGCTTAAAACCCTCCCTGACCAGGAAGGATACTTCTCATTTTGACGTGTGCAGAAATGAAGTTCTCAATAAACCATAAAAACCCCACATGTATCAGCACACTCATCAGGAAGAAGGGGGAAGGAAGGAAAACTATGAATGAAGAGCTGATTTAAGGCAAAGTGCCACAACCCTCCTAAATCCAGCAGGCGCTGCCTACGCAGCATATTTGCTCCAGCACACAACTGAAACTGCAGTTTTGTTCGGGCTGCTGGAACCCCCCCTCAAACTCATTTATTTGAGAGGCTCAAGACAAAGAACATCTGCTGTTACAGCAGGCAGAACTTTTTTTCAGTTTATGAGGTAGGAAGGCAAATCTCATGACAGACATGACATGCGCACAACATTTCATGTCAAGATTTCAGTTTCAAATTCTTAAGAGACAGCAGAATGAATAGAAGCTGTTTAAAATCACACAAAAAAGCCTGTGGGAAATGCCACACTTCTTGTATTTTTCTAATTCTTCATTTTTAATTAAGCAAGAACGGACTCTGCTTTTAGTATTCTGACTCTGTTCCACAGAAGCATACAAAAGAGGATGAATATTTTCATAAGGACATCCAACATACAGCGCACAGCTTCCAACATCTTCAGAGATTTCTAAGATCCATTTTTAAGTGTTTAAGTGCTAAAATAAGGCACACAACTGCACTATCAAAAGCCACCTTGAAATCCCAGCAAGCACTCAGCAACAGCCCACAATTACAGCAAAACGAAGAACAGGAGGAACATTCTCACGGGAACCACAACCAGGTTGCAGCTTTCTCTCTCTCGCAACAACTAAAAATACACATATTTGTGCCTTGACTGTATTTCTGACTGCTTCGCTCTACTTGCGGACAGTTTGTTGGCACTTGGATTTGGGGCAGAAATGTAACGCTCTGCCACGCTTTTCTATACTCCTTCTTCCCTTTTATTTTTCTTGTACCAGCAAGAATTTATTTCATTTTTAAAAAGGGTCGTTTCTGTAATTCATCTTTCAGAATAAATATACTTTTCGACATTCCATTGTTTGTTCCAACTTTTAAAGACTTTCAAATAAGCCAAGTCTGGAGCTACCACATTTCTTGGAATGAAAAGATATATTTCTTAATGAAATTAGGTATTAAGGCAGCTTCTTCCCCCTCCTCCACCCCTCAACAGCTGCAGACCAAAAGAAATTTATATTTGCAGAATTTTGTTAGCATCACAACAACTCTGAGGCTGCACTGGAGTTCAGATCCAACCATAACAAGGGTGACACAGAACCCTGGCACTGAGAGCACAAATCACAGCTTACAAGTGGTAAAAGCAGAGCAACATTCCCTGTGAGAAGATGAAGTGAGAGGAGGAGAAGAGGATGTGATTGCCTGAATCATCTATGAACAGAGTTCTTAAATACACCTCCTCAGGCTGCAGGGATTGGTTCATCATCCGGGTTCTCATTGGCTTCGGCATCTGCCTTTATCATCCAGTTGGCTTTGAGACTGAACACCAGAAAGATGCTTTGCAATTTTCAGCAAATGACCAGCAGGTATAGGAGGCAGGTAAATTTCTAATCCAAAAGAAATCTTACCAACCAATAACAGTCTCAATAGATAGGTGAGAATGAGACTGGCACTGCAGGACTTGGAGCTGCAGCATCACACTGCAGTACTGTAACTGGATCCTTTGAGCACAGCCATGACCAGGCAAGTCCAAAGAGAAAGCTGATGGAAGCGAGAAGAGCAGCATGATTTTGCTGTCCTTGCTACTATGACTGTACGTATAGTGTAAGTATATGCAGAACTCAAGATGTGAAGTCATCCATCTTTTTCTCCCACTAGGAAATTCAAGACGTGCCACAAAGAAGCACATAAGTTATTGCTTGGCCCACTACACAATGCTGAAAAAATGAAGTTGGAAATACCTTACTGATGTTATTCTGTTTGTTACAGGAAGCAATCATGTTACAAGAAGGCAAAGGAGGTGCCATAAAATGGACAGCAAAAGGAGCAAGACGGCCACAGGGAAAGTTACAGGGAGAGTTAACTGAAGACTTAACCAAAGAATTAACTGAACAGTAGGAGAAGAGAAAAAAAAAAATCTTTCCTTTTCAATCAATTGGAAAAAAAAAAAAGTGTACCATCTTTCTCCATAATGTTCCTATTATTTGTTTTAACAAACATTAGACCAAAGACCAGCAGCTTCTGAATAGCACTGTCTTGCAGCCTTCATCCATACCAAATGGAGTTTCATCAGACCCTACGTTTGGGAAAAGCCTGCTGAGGCTTCAGAGCTTTACAAAGCAAGACAGAAGATTCTAGCAGAGCACTTGGGATTTTCTGGTTCTCTACAAAGGACAGAAAACTTGAGCTCCAGTTTTGTTCAATTGATGGCTACAACAGCAACTTGTAAACTTGGAATAAGGGATACAATATGGTTTTAACACACAGTTAACTGAAAGCAAAATTAAAGGAAAATATTCCACTCTTGTACATCACACCCACATCCTGCGACATGAACAAGTACTCTTGTTGTACACAGCTTGGGGAGAGAAGGAACGGAGACAGGTGTCTGCCAGGCAGAGGGACACAGAAGAAGAAAAATCCTCTCCTAAGTTTTATTTTCCCCATACTAAACATTCTCTGTTTTCAGAGAGGACTCATAAAGAACAGCTCTCCAAGCTGGCAGAGACAAGAGGACAAAGCAGGGAAGGCTGGAGCTCTGAAGGCAGCAGTGGGTGGCTGCCAAGGACCTTCCCTGGCACAAGCACAAGCAGCAGAGTGCTGATGGGCTGAAGGACCACTCTATGTGACAGCTGTGCCACAGTCCTGTCATGCTGCTCTTCGCAAGGCACATTGGGCTCCAGCTCCCAGCAGCCTGCTGCTGGAGCCCAGCTATGGGAAGCTGGCTGGGAGGAGGTGGTTAAGAGGTCCTGACAGCATCAGCATGGGCACGAGCACAGAGACCAAAGAGCAGTACAGGTTGTGTGCAACATGGTAGGACAGCATCCTGGCAATCTATCAAGCTGCCTAGAAAAGAAGTCTGTATACTGCATTATTAGATACATGGAACAACCAGCTGAGAAAGTTTGCTGCGAGTAGTATTTTTTTAACCAGTGTTTTGTTAAGATATCCTTTTACATTAGTCCACTAGTTGCAGAAGTCAGAAATCTCATCCCATAAGCCATACTGAATCAGCAAATATGCCCTTCATCCACCAGACCTGCAAACTTTGCACAAGGCACTTTGTAGCTATTCAAGCTGCCATAGAGGAACACGCACGGCCTTTGGTATTGCTGCACCAGTATTTACACACAAGATCACAGCACTCAGCCAGCACCACTCCATCTCTGTGCTATTCAAGCTATAAATATTGATAGAACCACGCAGTTCCTAGAGCAGCCAAGTCCTCCAGCTGAATGGTAATCCACAAATCTGCTTACACCACCACACCAAGAAACATGCATAGCACTCCGATCTGTAGCACTGCTTTGAAAGAGAACACAGGGAAGCTGCTCAATTTAACCAGGTGGTGTGAAGACCATCTGGAAGCCTCAGGCAAGCAAGGCTTCCATTTAAAAAAGAATTGAACTATTAAATTCATAAGTCATGTAATTTCAGATTAATGAGGGATGCCAGTAAATCGTATTCAAGAACTTTGTTACATTATCTGACTTCAGTTTCTCTTTGTAAGCATAAAAAACCAACAGAAGCAACAAGCTCATTCTATTCAGACAGGTCCCTAACTTTCAGATTTCTTTCACAAAGCTATTTATCAGGAGAGCTAGAATTCATTGATATTTAGACTCAGAATACTCACAGCAATCTTCAGAACATCACTGTACACAATCTTTCATCTGTACAGAGCTTACAACAGAAGACTAGTGAAAGAAAAAAACAATCAAAATTAAGGTTACTTTTCTTCTCAACCATCTTTCAGCACTAATAGCAATACCTACTCAAAAACAAGACATGCTCTGCATGCAATGCTAAATGTACACCTGGAGGGAAAAAGTTTTGTCATGGCAGCTACTCCATACCCCTGCTTACACCCTTCCGTATACTGTTTTCTGCAGTACTCACTTTCAGGAAGAAAGACCTTCAAATTGCACAGTATCTAAGATCCAGAAATACCATGGAATTACCTACAAACCTCTGCATTTTTGTTCTGCTCTGTCTCCTACAACTGACATTCTCCACACTAGTTTGATTGCTTCTTTGCACTAACCTAACATCATCTAAAAAGTTCTTTCTTTCCCCAGAGCAACACATTAACATAGAGCAAACACAAAATCGATTCCTGTAGTCTAACAGCATTCTGCCCAAATCACTCACCATCACAAGGCTTTTGAAATTCATCATCAATTCTTATTACTCTGTTTTGCTTAAGGGTATTGTCCTTCAGTATTAGAAGGAAAATCCATATAAGAACAAAACACATTTCTCTACATTATTTTTAATCCCACACCTCTGCCAAGAGGCAGAGAAATAGCAGCTGCCTGGGTACCAGATACGCTTAGACTTTGCTTTTGTTTTTAAAGCACAAATGCCTACTATTCCAGAGAGGGCTGCCTATCTGAAAATAAGTGTTCTGCATTTTATTCTATCCAGTCATACGTTCCCTACTGTTTTGTCACACTGCTGTGAAACAAGCAGTACTTTCTTTAGAATTCTACGAAATAACAGCACATTTATTTAATACATGAGCCCTGCAGTATTAAACAGCTGTCTAGATAGCAGCTAGGTAAAGATACACAGAATGCAATTGTTTATCCTGAGAGTTATGCAGTGTGCAAGAACAAGATATGATCAAACATTCTCAAGTAAGGTTTGTTTATTACAAAGCAGTTTGAAGTTTGTTCTGTGTCTGGAAGTTCCTAAGTTAAAAACCGACAGAAGCACTGCCAATGGAGAAGCAGCAAGGCCCCAGTATTGCCTGATGCTTTAGGTTTATGCAGAGCAGACAAAACATCAGTTTGTTTTCCTATGCTGCTTCTTCACATCAGCACTTACTCTATCATCCGCAAAGATTCTGCTGTCTCCGTGCTGAGGGCAACATTCTGTGCTGCTTAACAGAAAAGGCACCCAAACTCATATTGCATGCTAGGAATGGCTTCTCTAGATGAAAAGCAGAAAACAATTCCATATTATGATTATCATTCCTTGAGCAGCGCAGCTTGAGCTTCATTTGTGCTAGTAAGTAGTTACACCGGTATCAAAGGCATAGGAAGAAGGTTGATGCCTTAGAAGTTTACTTCATCATATGTGTGAAATTAAGGAAAACAAGCGTAGAAACTCAGAAGACTAGGCTGGCATGTGTAGAAATATAGGAGTGCTCCAGATCTTTGTTTAAACTCTGAAAGTACAAAAACAGAACCACATGTACCTTACTCAGCTGAGCACTCAGCCACCACTGTTGGTGTAAGCCAGTCAGCTAAACACAGCTAGTCCCCCAGGCTATGACTTTTCCACAGTTGCCTCCTATGGTTTGTTTTGTTTTGTTTGTTTGTTTTTAATATTATAATTTATTTTATTTTATTTTAAATGAAGGCCACCCCAATTTGCAGCAGAGAGGTTCAGAAGGGTACAAGGGCTATCAGTAGCATCAGAGGCACATGGCATCCACTCATCCTAAGGCACCCAAATCCTGAACTGCTCACACAAAGAGCCACAGCTATCTGCTAGTTGACTTACACTGCTGTTGCACGTTAACACCATTCACACAGGGCTGCTCACAAACAGCCCTTGGAAAGTCACATTAGCATAGGATAGGAAAAAGAAACAGAAAGTTTCTTTTGTAGACTCTTGAAGGGTGTGTACAGACAACATTCAGAGCTACTGCTACAACATGAGACCATTTCAGGCTGGTTACAAACTTCTAACAGCAGTTACTGCAATAGCACTAAAAAAATGTTCTGATGCTTTTCAAAATGCCTCCCCTTGCAAAGCTTTTAGTTCCTCATCATAAGAAGCTGTTCTTCATCTCATTGTATCAGTATAGCTCAGTATATTCTAACTTAGAGTAACCAACACTCATTTTTAGAAGAGATGATGAAGACGGTACTCAGAACCTAATTGAAAATGCTACATTATAAATGCTGTTATGAATCTGAAGAGATGTGCAGTTGCACCACAAGTAATTTGTGTTTAGTGTAATTTGTGTAAAGTGTGCTTTCTTCATCCTGGCAACTTTCTTAATTTGCATAAGCAATGAATAAGTGAAAAAGCATCAAACTTCTAACCACAGAAGCAAACTGAATTGAGTCCACAAAGCCAGTAACAGCCCCCTACTTAGAGGGTTCATATCTGCCCCATGCAGACACTACTAGTGTGCCACCAGCCCTTCACTAAAGTGACAAAGTAGTTGAAAGTGGTATGATCTGCTTTCACACTGCCTATGGAGACATATAAAACTTTACAATCTCAGTTTAAAGAGTTACAGCAATTTCCACAGAAGCAGCAGAGGTAAAACAGATTTCTTCACGAGATTTTTACTACTTAGAATCAATCAAAGCAAAACAGCCATCCTAGTGATAATCCCCTTTAGCACTTGACAGTTTATGCAATAGTCAATTACTAAAGAGGATGAAAGACAGAACAGTCTTTACAAATGGGTCACTGTCTATATTTATAAATGATTAAAAACAGCCTGCTACTAAAATAACTTTAACGAGCATGCAAAGTAACATTAAGTGGGAACAAATCTCCTCATGCACATATATATTCCACGTCTCCCATGACAGAAGAGAAGGTAACACTAACACTCATCCTCATCAGAGAAAGTATTTCAAGTAGGTTATGCATTAGCATGGCTGAAAGCAGATTTTAATTTGTCTGCAACTATTTTATCCCAAAGTTGCATCTGCATACAAAGATAATCCCGAACCATCCTCAGGGTGAGCTCTGAACACACCCACCCTTCCACGTCTGCACATTTTATACCAAAACTTGTTAGCAGAACTTACCTGCAAACACTAACCAAAATGCCTTTTCAAAACCACTTTTAAATTTCTTCCCCTTTTGCTTCAACTCTTTGTTCCTAAGAAATTAGGTGTGCCTATATATGTATGTTTTAGATAGGTCATTTCCTTTCCCCACCTCGCTTCAGAAGAATTATTCAAGATTAAGGCACATCACTCAGTCCTTTCAGTTGTTCAAGTACTGTGCATCCTCTGCTACAAAATCTCCCTCTTTCCCCTTGCTAACCTCTCAAAGGATTATTTTCAGCCCTTCTGCTGGGATCATGACATCACACTTGATACGACTGTCCTAAAACTTCATTGAGAAATCTCACTGATTCTCCCTTAAGCACCATTAGCACACCTGTGACTCTATCTGTGCCCTTCTGATCCAGTTCATTCAATTCCAATTCTGCTGGCAGTTATCATCTCCACCAGAGATTTAAATCTGGTGCAGCTGAAGTGTTTCCTCTCAGGCCCTGCTTTCTCTAATTACCTCCAGCCTTCCTTCAGCTCAAGCCCATAAGCAAAATGAATGACACCCAGTACTGGGGATTTCTTTGTATAAGGGGTCAAAATGCACAAGATCCTTGTGCAAAGGATCAAGAGCATTCCATTGCCCAATTATTTTTTTCTTCTCTTGATGAGATCATTTGCCCACATCTTCAGTAGCAAACTTTTCTGTTCACATTGTCACCACTCCATCCTTTACCTCCTATCAGATTGCAGACGTTCAAAAAATCCTTCCTTTATACAGTTCATAGGAGACTGGATCTTCTGGCATTTCCACAGCCCACAAATGTTTGAGTAGAAGACTGTTCAGTTACAAAACCTGCACTTTACTGGAAAGGACAAGTAGGACTATCTTGTGAGAATGAGGAACTTATCTCTTAGAAGAATCTCATTATAAGCAACTCCTCTGCATCTCATACATTTGTACTCAGTGTACTGAGAAAACACTGAAGGTTGGGCTAGAAACAAGTAATTGCCACCATCTCCAGCTAAACCATCTCTCATTCCCACAGCTGGATGGAAAGCCTGAGCTCATGAAGCCAAGGATAAAAAAATCTCTCCCCCCCCAAAAAAAAGTATTATCATTAAGACCAATCTAGTCTCTAACCTTACAAATTAAGAAGAAAAAAACCTGTAGTTTAGAATTTACTGTAACTGAGACAGCATAAAACTGCATTTCATAGCAGCAGAGGGAAGGAAGAGCCCCAGTCACAGTGCCTCGGGAAGCAGTACCCTGTTTGTGCGTGAAAACTGGGAACTTGATGTTCTCACTAAAGACTAAAAGCAATAAAAACAGCTTTCTGAGCCATTAATTTCTGCACAGCTGATTTCTACTTAACAATGTTCATTATTGAAAGAATTATTAAAAAAAAAAAAAAACGAGGCTGATCCAGAAGAGAAGGCTGGCACTCATATCTAAACTGAGCTAATAGTGACATCAGCATTACTACTGCTTTCATCTCTATGGCTACTAAATATCTAATATTTTTCACTGCATTTCAAGAGCCTGTGATTGCACAAGATGAAGTGACTCTACAGTTGTAAAATACGATGGCTGCATGGTCTATCAAGCTCCCAAGACAGTGACCACAACAAGCTCTCCACTGACAGGAGTCAAACACTACATGATTTTCCTACAGCTGGAACTTAACATTTTCATGATTTCTAACTTTAAGCATTGGGAAAACTTCCCTCTTCAGACCTTCCATGTAACTCAGTGAAGGCTGTACATGCATGCATACCTGCTCTGCTGAAGGCCACGCTCAAAGAGGTTTTCATGTTGAGGCAACATATTTGCAGGGTGGGATGGAGGCGGAAGATGAAGAGATTATGTGTCACCACATCAATAGCCACAAAAATCACACGGAAACTGAACAGCTGGCCTGGATGGTTATTACTATTTGCCAGAAGACACCCATGTAAAGTGAATTTCACCTACTTTAATTACAGAAGGTGACACACATTCAACACAGTCGAGGAGACTGTCCTAATGCACCATGTAAATTTATGGTAATCTATTTGAAGTAAAATGTATTTTCAAAGTATTCCTTAGTATTTTGTTATTCACCTGGAAATCAACTAATATGACAGCAGATGAGCTACTACAGATGATTCTGAAGTAAATGTCTAAGCATTATTTTATCCTTACAAGTTCTAAGCAGCTTTTACCACCTACAGTGAACATTTGTTTGTTTTCTCTACTTTCTTTACAACAACCTTTACATTAATGGAGAAATGTTTTTATAAATGAAGAAATTAAATTCAGTAATCTCACTTATTCCTTATTGTTTGCAGAAAAAAAGGAACAAGTGAAAGTAAAATTGTTTTAAGAGTAACAAATATTAGAGGCATGAAAATCCATAACTATAGAAAACCTGACTTTCAAGAAAGAGGTGAAGACTAGAATAGGATATTTAAGAACTACTGATTCTGGCTACGTCAACCATATAAATGTATGCAAGTTCATGACTGCATAAGTCACTCAATCTTGTATCTTTGGGATTTTCCCATACCCAATCATACTGGCTAAGCAGTCTTAATTTGTCTTGTGTCTTATTAGTAAGTTGGTACTGAAGCACAACTCTCTGTAGGAAGATTTTTATTTCTAAAGTTAGCATCTTTCATGTGCATACCACCCTAAAGTGAGTTCTGATTGTGGCAAATGAGTGACCAGTTTGTACTCAAGCTACCTAAACACAGACTAAGGAAAAAGCTGACAGTAACTAGCACAGTTACCTTCCTCTGGTTTAAAAAAAACAAACAAAAAACAAAAAACAAAACAAAACAAAAAAAACAAGAAGTGAGCTACTGCAGTATGTTCCCTTCATCTCGACCACAATATAACCCAAATTCAGTCTTATCTCAAAACAATAAGACAATGTTTCTGTAACATTCAATCACAGGACGATGTGAATGGAAACAATCCCCAAACCTCTGGGACATCAGAGCCATTCACACCAACGGTTTAGACTTCAATAGCCAGCTGATGCTGAGACAAGACAGTGGTACTTACAACCTCTGTTTATTAGGAGAAAATAAGAAAAAGAAAACTTAAGACAAATAGTTATGGTAATAAGGAGAAGGAAGAATTAAAAAAATAAAAAAATAAAAAAATAAAAAAAATAAAAACCCACAAATCTACAGAAACTGTTTTTTAAGCTTACCTGCGCTTGTTCAGTGGAGCTGCTACTGAGTTCATCTCCAGATTCTGAATCCTGGTGAATTTTTTCTGAGCCTTCTCCTGCTGAATCACAAGACTGTTCATGCAAAAAGCTGGTCTTCTCTATTTCCAAGAACTCTGGACATGGGAAATGACCCATGGAGATGGTTCGAAACTGATTGGAAACCTTGGGAGATTGCAACTCGTTGTTAAGTTTTCCATTGTTCTGAGTAAGGTCCAGACTCAAACCAAGAGTTTGACCAGGGCTACTGTTTGGTCCCAGATTTTGATTGGCATCTCGAACTAAGCAAGACACTTGAACTGGAGAAGATTTCCCAAAACTAGAAAGCTCTGGTGACTTATTCACATTTTCTGTCGATCTCTGTAATCCATGCGTCAGCTTTAAAGCATTATTTGGCAGCATGCCTGCTTGCTTAACAGGTGGCATCAGTGCTTTCCGTGGTATTTCCTTCACATACTGTGCTGGCACGTAAAAGGGTTTGGAATTTTCATCCTTCTTCACTTGCCACCAATCGTCATTAGTCTTCTTCACTAATATATATTTCTCCCCCTGTTTAATTACAATTTTCTTGTCCTTGGCCTCATACTCATAGTCATACTCCACTTCAATGTACAATTGTCCTGGAAGGATCTTCGCACTCCTATCAGCCATCTCCACCCAAAAAAATTTCACCTTTTCCAGCAAACACTTTGCCACATTCTGCTTAGGAAGCGTTTGTTTCCTGTGCACAATCAGAGCTGCAATAAAAAAAGGAAAATGATGTCTATACGATGAAGTAACTGTCTGAGAGCACTTCAGAGGAAAATAATTTCAAAAATAATGTTGTAGACTCCACTTACGTCAACCTCAGTCAAACACATTAATAAATTAAAGACTCTCAGATACTTTTCACAGCAATAAAGCAAAGTCAACACTACAACAGAATCTCTGATTTAAGTCCCATATTCTCACAAGCCTCTTGCTATCAAGCTACTCGCTAAGCCTGTTGCTACAACTAAGTGATGTTAGTCATCATTGAGGGCTTGGTGGGAGGACTAGTTTGAGTCTCTCTTGCTTATGTACAGGCTTAATTTCTTAAGAAACTGCCATTATTCTGGTTTTAATCAAAATATTTAAAAGGAGATTATGATTTGTTTACTTTGCATTACCCTTCGGTTCAAGAGTCGCTTCAGAGCACTGAGAATTCCTTACAAAATCCTTCATTCTTCCTCCGGTGCCGCATCCCAGCCTAGCACAAGCTGGCTATCCTGGACCCACACATTGTATGTAGCCCCTGCCAACCTGTGCTGAGATGCAAGAGCTTGGGAGCAGTGCAGTATGTGGGCTTTGCTGCCCCTGCATCTGCCCAGGCGTTAGGACTTCTGAATTGCTTCTAGAAATTGCTAGCATAATATAATATTAAAAAGCATTTCAAGTTTCCAAAATGCTGCGTCTTCTGTGGTTTAAATTCTAAATGTTTACCTTGCTCTTAAGAGACCTTTGAGCAATATTTACGTCACAGAAAACCTGATAAGCACCTGGTAAGTGTTAAAAATAAAAAAAAAATACATTAGAAAGAATAATAACTATTAAGGACGATGAATCAATCAAACCATATTATACAGAATCACAGAAACATTTAAAGGTCCCTTCTACCTCAAATGACACTATGATTCTTAAAAGGCCATCTGGTCCAACTCCCCTGCAGAGAACAGGGACACGCACAGCCAGATCAGGGTGCTCAGAGCCCTATCCAGCCTGGCTTTCAGCATCTCCAAGGATTGGGCTTCACCACATCCCGGTGGCCTGTTCCAGTGCTTCTCTACCCTTATTGTTAAAAAAATATCTTCCCTATATCCAATCTAAACATTCCCTCTTTTAGTTTGAAGCCATTTCCTCTCGTCCTGTCACAGCAGGCCCTGCTAAAGGATACCTTTCTTTTTACAGCCCCCTGCAGATTTGACAGGCCACTCTCAGCTCTCCAGGCTGCACAGCCCCAGCTCTCCCAGCCCATCCTCGCAGGGGAGGTGTTCTATCCCTTGGATCATTTTGGTTGCCCTTCCCTGGATGCACTCTAACAGGTCCATGTCTCTCCTGCACTGAGGACTCCACACCTGGACACAGTGCTCCAGGTGAGGTCTCAAAACAAGAATATATGAAAATGTAGCATTTAGACTTACAGCCCCTTCTAGCATAGCCAACTACCACTGTTCCCATATCCACAAGATACAGTTTCTCCTCTATTTAATCACCTAACACCACAATTGGTGAGTTGGTGAACACCAGTCTTAGCAACTTACAATAAAAACAGCTTAATAAAGGAATATGAAAAAATACAATTTCTTAACCTTGAAAGAAAAAAAAAAATCAAAGCTGATAAGGGTGAGATCTCTAACATTCAAAAAGCATTTAGAAGAATCCATGTAAATGCTGCTGTATTGACCTCAAAGACTAACAAATAAGTAAAAAAAAAAATAACCAACACATGAATGACAAAAACAATTCAGAAATTTGCTGCTCTGCGAGTTGAGACTTCATGATGAGACCTACAGCATTTTCCCTATAACTCAGTGGAACAAATGCAATTCCATGCAAGCATACAGATGCAGACCATAATAGGGACTAAGTGCAAAAACAACAACAAAGGAGAACTTGTGAAGAGAACTGAAGCAAAAATGCCTAACAGTTCTGCAATTTTCCTTCCACCATTTCGGCTATTCGAGCTGATCCTTGAACACATTATATTTCCCACTTAACTCTGTTGAAGACAGCACCTGAAAGTCCAACTACAAAGCTAAGAAACAATCGCCTTGTTTAAATCATGTCTTTCTTTCTCCCATAGACCATTTCCACACCCAGGACGCATTCCCTACAGGTAGCCTTAAAGCCACAGTTGTTTACAAGACTCTAAATGGAATCACAAGATCAGGCTTAGAATATTATTAAAGGACTTGGCAGAAAGAAAGATGGTGCCACATGCAAACAAAGCTGGCAGTAAGAGGAACGCAAAGAGTAGAAAATAATGCTCAGATTGTCTGCAATGGGTTTCCTCCCCCTTTTTATTTTCTCCCCCATAAAACAGCACCCTGACATTTGCAGCACTGGAGCTAATTTACAGTCTCAGCACAAACCACCCAGCCCACCTGCCGTTCAGCACAAACAGGTATTTTTATGTGCAGCCCTGCATGTGTTAGCAATTCCAGCAGCAGGTAAACATGCCCACATTGCGGCCTTCCCCCCTCCCATACAAAATGATATTTTCTTCCTTGTAACCATATCCAACTCCTCCCAACAGTTCCCCAGTGCTGCTACCAATCACGGTCTCAAGGTCACAGACCAGAAAAACATAAGTGACCCTGAGCTACAAGCTGCCATGAAGGTATGCTGCCTTGGAAATGAAAATTTAGGAAGACAGCCCACTCACACTGCCTTTCCTTCTCCCATACAGATGCAAAACAAAAGAACACATAGCCATGGTTTCCCACAGGGCTACCAAGCGTTTAAAGGCTTGACATTTTCATTCTCTTGCCTATTTCATGTAACTATTTAGTGAAAAAACGCATGCTAAATGTCTTTTCAAGATAGATATGCCCAGTATAAGCCATATTTTATGCTTTAAAAAGTTAACAGGATTTTAAGAAACAGAAGTTAAATAAAATACAATAGCTACAAAAATAGTTTTGTTAGCTCAGCCCTTTGCCACTAAGAGAAAAGACACACATTTCTGTTCTTCCAGCCAAGCTGCAAAATTATCAGGTAAATAGCAAACATTTGGTAACATCAAACACATACCCAAAAAGAAATCAGTTGTGTTCTGTGGCAGGCCAGAACACTAAGACAGTTGTATAAACAGCTCATCATCAGGATCAAGCAAGGCTCTGCTCCTCCGCCTCCACAAAGCTAGACACCAAAGGCACAGGTGGGAAAGCTTCTTCACTGCTCAGTTAACACTTCAGGTTTGCAGCCTGTGGTCCTGCAGCCCAGGGTCAGCACTTAGGCTGTCCTCCCATAGGCTCAGTGCCAACCTGCAGCAGGCACACAGAAACTGGGACAAGAGTGCACACAAATGCCATGGGGTGACTTTGGTGTTACAAATCAACAACTGCAGTCACACAGTGGGCCAGGCCTTGTAGAGCCTTTGTGCTTTCCCTTTAACTATTACTGGTAAGGCTGGATGACACCCACTTTGGTAAAAAGGTTGAAATACTGTTAACTGAAGGATGATGGGCACAAAAATGAGATTAACTCCACAGAGGACATCTGCAATCTTCAATATCTTGATCAATAATCAGTATCTTAAATGAAGCCTTCATACCTGGACAGGATTGAAAAGTGGGCCCACACAAACCTAAGAAGTTCAACAAGGCCAAGAGCAAGACTCTATAGCCAGGTCAGAGCAATCCCAGATTATGTGTGCAGACTGGGAGAAAAACTCACTGAGAGCAACCCTGTGGAGAAGGACTTGGGGGTTCTGGTGGACAAAAAGCTGGACATGAGCCAGTAGCGTGCGCTTGCAGCCTAGAATGTCCACTGCATCCTGGGCTGCATCAAAAGAGGGGTGGCCAGCAGGGTGAGGGAAGGGACCATCCCTTCTGCTCTGCACTTGTGAGGCCCCATCTGCAGTACTGTGCCCGGGTTTGGGGCCCTCAGCACAAGGACATGGAGCTGCTGGAGCAGGTCCAAAGGTTGGCCACAAAGATGATCAGAGGGCTGCAGCATCCCTCCTATGGAGAAAGGTTGAAGGAGCTGGAGTTGTTTAGTTTGGAGAACAGTCCACAGGAACCTCACTGCGGCCTTCCAGCACCTGAAGGGAGCTTATGTGCAGGAAGGAAATAAACTTTTTACATGGTATGATAGTGACAACAAACAGGGAAATGGCTTTAAACTATAAGAGAGGAGATTTAGTTTAGATGTTAGGAACAAATTCTTTACTCAAAGGGTGGAGCGGCGCTGGCATTGCTGCCCAGAGAAGCTGTGGGTGCCCCATCCCTGAAGGGGCACAAGGCCAGGTTGCACAGGGCCCTGGGCAGCCTGAGCTGCTGGTTGGGAACCAACCCATGACACGGGGATAGAAGTGATGGCCCTTAAGGTCCCTTCCAGCCCAAGCTGTTCTATGATTCCAAGAATATCTGCTTAACAGATAAATAACAATGAATGAACCCCAGTGACAACAAAAACATGGGAAAATGTTTTCATGAATACAAAAAAAAAAAAAAAAAAAAAAAAAGAAGATTCAGACCACATTTTCCACATTTTTAGAAGTGAAACCCAAATGGTACAGGGTAACTAATTTAAGGAGGACCACATGCCTATGAGGAAACACATTCATAGAATCACAGAATGGCCATCTAGTTTCAACCCCCTGCTATGTGCCGGGTTGCCAACCACCAGACCAGGCTGCCCAGAGCCACATCCAGCCTGGCCTTGAATGCCTCCAGGGATGGGGCATCCACAACCTCCTTGGGCAACCTGTTCCAGTGCGTCACCACCCTGTATGAAAGACTTTCTCCTACTATCTAACCCAAACTTCCCCTATCTTAGTTTAAAACCATTCCCCCTTGCCCTATCACTATCCACCCTCGTAAACATTCACACAGAACACATTTCACATTTGCCGTAACACACACGCTCCCACTAGCTGCCTATCAGCACAGAGATCAGCACCAGCCCAGCCCCAGCCATGCTGACAGAGGCTCTGGGTCAGGGATCTCACAGATCTCCTCTGGCACAGAGCTCCCAGGCTCCGCTTCCGATGGGACCTGCTCCCGATGGAACTGTTCCCAGCCCTTACTCAGCAAAGGCTGCACAGGGCCAGCACCCACTGTTTGCTGAGGTCAGCCCCACCCTGCCTGCTGCCCGCACCCCTCCGACACTTCCTCGGGGTGGGAGCTACGTGCAAAGCTCAGCAGTCTTCCACGCCAGCCCGAGCCTAGCTTTGTTACTAATACAAGATTGTATTTGCACACTTCCAAACAAATGGGGATCTTTTCTAATCAAACCTGAATAACTGCAACAGCAACTTCAGCCCTTCTTGGAGTGGTTTGTTCAGGTATCTCCTTACTTCAGCAGTTGGCCTTAATGCAGCTGAAACCCTACAGCATCACCCACTAAAAGTGCTCAGCCCTCACTTATCCCAAAGTGCATGTGACTAGGAAGGGAGGGAAGTGTGGTCCATGGATGGGAGCCTATAAAATCATAGTATGTACATAATGTATCAGCTATGGTCCCTCCCCATTTCAGCATTATCTCAGAATGCAATAGGAAATATAAATCAGGAGGTATACAGCAGGAATTCACCTCCCTTCAGTTTATCATCCACAGTATTTTCTTCTGATCTTCTATAACCAGGTAATTAAGGCAAAAAGTCTTTTGGGTTTATCTCTTTTTCTTTATATTTCTCCTGATGAAAAAAAAAAAAAAAAAAAAAAAAAAAAAAAACCCTTACTGTGATTCAGGATTTATTTACTTCATAATACAAACAGATCTCAGTTACTAAATGCAGAGCGCTGTGGATCTCAGCTCTCTCCTGTGACCTTGTTCCCATGTCCTACCAAGGAGCAGCAGTTGACTCGTACAGCCTTTTTTCCATTTTCAGCATCAAACTTCACCCCTTACTGACACGGAGCCTTCTGCGGTGCTGCCACAGAAACAAACTCAATCGCCAGCGCTAGATCGGGATAATTTCCTATTAATTCGGGCCGACAGTCCGCCGGGCTCCGTGAGCGCTCCCCTGGGGCAGCGTTCTCAGCAGCTCGGCGCACAGCCGTCGCAGCTCGCGCCGTTCCGTCACGCCCGGCGCACCTCCATGTCGCCCTGCGGCCGCCGCGCTGCCCTCGCCGAGCCGCTGCCCGGCCGCCCCCGTAGGCACCGCGTGTGCGTGCGGCGCTCGGACGGAAAGAGGCGCAAAGATGCAAACGCGAACAACAAATCGGCCCCACCGGGCGAGTTAGAAGCTTTTAAAAGCGAGCTTAATCCCCGTTTGCTCGAGTTAGCAATCCGCTGCTAGTGCAACGTAAAGTGGCTTCCCCGAGCTCGGACTTCCTTAAAAACTAAAGGCTTAATCAGTAACCACGCAGCGCTGCTCGCTGCTCGCTGCTCCCTGACTCACGGCAGGCGATGCCCGGCCAGCAACTGTCAGTGCACCTCGCGGGGCTCCGCTCCCGTCCCGCGTTTCACGCCCAGCCACGCCGCCCCCCGCAAACGGCCCCGCCGCCCGGGCCGCCCATCGGCGCCGCTCGACTTATTCAAAGGCAGCCGCAGCCCCGAAGTGGAGGGGGTGGGCGGGTGGGGGACGAGGTGGCGGCGGCCCCGGCAGCGCTGCCCGGAGCCCCTTTGTTCGCGGAGCGGCCGCCCAGGTGAGGCGGTTGCATAAGGCGCTCGGCCCGACTCGGGCCGCCCTCGGCGCCGCGCGGCCCCCGGCAGCGCTCAGGTGCGCGGCCGCCCCGTGCCCGCCCCGCCCGGTGGATGGCGGCGGGGGCCAGGGAGGGGGCGCGGCCGCGATCTCGGCCCGCCTCGAGGCAGCCGCCCGGGACGCCGCCCGGGACGCCGCCGGCGCCGCGCCGCGCCGCCCCCCGCCCCCCAGCTGCCCGCCGGCCCGAGAGGCGCGGCCCCGCGGCTCCCCTCACCTGTCCCGGCGGCGCGGCCCCGCTGCGGTGGCCGCGGCGGCGGCGGCGGCTGCGCGCGTGCCCTGCCCGCCGCTCGCGGCGCGACCCCTGCGTCGAGTGTCAGCTCCCGGGCACGGCGGCGTCACCCCGCGTCACGTGCCGGGGGCGGGGCCGGAGCGGAGGTGGGGGCGGAGCTCCGCCCCCCGCGCGAGGCCGCCGCGAGGCCGGGCCCGGGAGCGCCGCAGGTGGCGGGGCTGGGGCGAGGCCGGGGAGGGCGTCGGGGCCGGGGGAGCCGCCGTGCTGCCGGGTAACCGGCGCTGCCCCGCGGGGTTACGGTCACAGAATCCCAGAATCACGGCCGTTTCGTGCTCTGAGCGCAACGTGAAGTCGCTCTGTTATGGCGCGGACAGGTGGAGCACGGAATCTTTCCTCGCAGCGAGTAGAGACCCGAGTGCCGGTGAACAGGTGAACTAACCGCGACACTTGAGCAGCTCGACCAAAAATAAGTGAAGAGCAACAGGCAAATTCACTTATTCCGTTCTGGGAACGTCCCTTACTATAGCAGACAAAACTGCTACGCATCCCGGCTGGGAACATCTGTGTGACCTTCACAGTGTTTTCAAGCTGTCGGCAATCTTATCTCCAAAGAAACAGTGCCTGCTCCTCGGGGTGGCAAAGGGAGCCTTGGAAGCACGAGCCGACTGTGAGCACAGGTGTCCGGCTGAGCGTGAGGACAGCCTAAAGCAGTGCTCGGGGATGTGAGTGCTCTCTGTGCACTCTAACTAACTCGATCAGGGCTAATGCTGGCTCTGTGTTGATTATTTTAGCACCTGGAGTAAGGAAGGAGGTGGTAAAATCCTCAAAAAGTTGGGAAAGGGGTGTGAAAGGGAAGGAGAGAAGTTGCAAAAATACCTTCAAATGAGCGTGTGGGTACATTGTCGTACAAAATAACATTTCTAATACTGATACTTTCTTGGTATTTTGTATCTGGTGATGCATGACAACATGCAAGACAGGTGGCAAGCTGTACAAAGGTCTTAAAGTTTTGCTTCTGTGTATCTTGGCCTGAATACTTGTGCCTGTGTCCTCCCTGCTCAAGGATTGGGGCTGCCCATAGAACACCCTCATTGAATTCTATGGGATCCGTAAATGCAGCTGGTTCTGTCCCAGCTCCTTGTTCAAGCTCATCACAGAGTTCAGAGAAACAGCAGATTGGTATCTCTAATGTAAGGGAAACATATATATATATATATATATATATTTTTTTTTTAATATAGATGTTCACTAGGCTAAAAACTCCGAAACAACTTGTAGTTTTCCATCCAGAGAATGATAGAACCATAGAATATCCCGAGTTGGAAGGATCATCCATTCCAACACAAGGATCATCAACTCCAGCTCCTAGCTCAACACAGGACCACCCAAAAATCCAACCACTTGTACTCCAATTTGTGTAAATATGCATGTGTGAATGAGCAATTCAGGATGCTGTGTTCAGTTGGATGTTTTTGTCTAATAGAATTCTGCTCGCATGCCCAGTTTTGTGGTAGAAAATAATATACTTAAGGCACTCGGGAGTTTCTAAGCAAGCTGACTATGTTTTACCTATTGACATGCCTGAGGTATGCATAAAAGCATCTAAAAAATCAGTCATAGTAACCACACTGTAATTAGCCCTTCTTACTGCCAAAGCTGCAGCAGAGTGCTGCAGGATATGGCATTAGTGATTCACTATGAGGCACTCTTCCCTCTGAGTCAGTGCTGAACCTCTGGTCCCACACCATGTCAGTGTGCATAATAGAGCCGAAGGTGCCAGAAGATATGTAATTTTGAGTCCCTGCCCAAGTGCAGTCATCCCACAACACTGCACACATACTGTCCAGCTTAACTTCCAGTTTTAGTGCATTACGTATCCTGCCTATGAAGGATTTCTCCATAAATTTGCTGGGATAAGAAGAGCTGGAGGTCACAGCCTGTGCCCACTGCAACTCGTTTTCCCTGGAGACGTGCAAGTGTGGGATGACTGTCACACCAATACTTGGGGTAAGGCTGTATGTATCTGTAGTGACCTCATGAATTTCAGATGGAAAGAACTGCCAAATACGACTGCTCCATGTACTGCGGCAGAAACTATAGGGCTATTAATTTTTATACTTATTGATTTGGAAAGTTTATATATCATAACTCACACATAAAACATCAATTTCCACATTTGTAAATCAACGCCTTAAATGAAGCCATCAAGCAGTCAGTGTCTGTCTGTCCTGCTGCCCCATATCTCCATATCTCTCCATACCATTGTCCAAGTGTAACTGTTTGCCAAAAGGGAGTTGTCTCTAAGGCAGTTAATTAAGTTCCTGGCAGTTTTGTGAAAAAGGACAGCCATGTAGAAGGGCAGGGGCAGACACAGACACATGAGAAAATGACATTAGGGGTGCCACAGACCCTGTGGAGAAAAAGGTTGACCTGATATTTCATCTTGTCATAAAACACAAATCCACAGAAAAAGAAAAAAGAAAAAGAAAGTGTCATAGTCCTGAAAATCCAGTCCTGGAATAAACATTTTTTGCTGTTCGAATTAGGCATGGAAAGAATACTCATTCTCCTTAGTTTGAGAGCTCTGAAATAGCAGGGTTGTTAGTATAGAAGTCTGAGTCTACTAAATCTGAAGGGCAAAATCTCTTTTTCTTGTCTGAGTCTGCTAATTACACTCTCTACAAGTTCAGCTGTCCATTCTTTCGGGCATGACTCAGTTGCAGTAATTCTGGATGAACATCATGTTTTAATTCATTTGAAATGCGTGTCTGAGACTGGACGCTGCCACGCTGCTGCTCACAGTGCCAGAACTGCTGTTAGATAACCAACCGAAATGTGCTGCCTAAAACATGATCAGTCTGAGATCCGGGCTGTTTATTCTTTATTTGCCCTCCCCCTCACCAAACAGCCTAATCTCATTATGAACTATACTGATTCCTTCTTTCGGAAGCACACAAAGCTTTCTTACAACTACAGGCAGGTACTGCAAATATTCACCTTATTCTTTCTGCTTTCTCCTTGGATTTTCAATCAATTTTCCCATCACTCTGTGTTTGGAACTGTAACCTCAATAGCAACGTGCAGTAGGGAAATCAGTCCAAATTTAGATTTTAAAAAATCTACTTAAATGAACGAACTGTTCTTACGTAGATAGAATTTTTTATTTTTGCTTCCAATACTACTTACAAATTTGTTTTATGAAGTAGTTCAACTTGCCTCATATGAAATACATCACCTGGGGCATCTCCTGTCTACTCTGCTCCTACTCTCTGTTTATCTGACAGCTTCTACCCTCTCACCTCTAGCTAAAGATACTTCTGCCACCTACACACGTCCATACAATCAATCTCCCCTTTCTGTTCCTTCTAGAGACTACAAAAGCACTTTTAACAATGTGCAAATGCTGTGGGTTTTTTGCACGAACTTGTCAATTTACTCCCCATCTCCTGCCTCAGCTCATGGATGAGCCATCTTTATTTATATAACTGTATTATAGGGAAAATCAATTGAAAAGGGAACAAAGAAAGTCAGGAATATAGAAAAGGAAGGCAGATTTCTCAGTTCAGCAAAGAACTTCTTTTGCTGTGGCACTGCAGAGGAATGTTCTTTGCCTTAAGGAGGAGCTTCTGTTCACAGTTCAGAGAAATTAATTTCATTATAGTGAAAATGTAGGGAGAAATGTGTGTGATTCTTCTGCCCTTCCAGGGGATTTTGTAAAAATAATGTTAGAGTGTACTGTGGGCTGCACATCCTTCTTCTGCTCATCTGCCACTCAGTCGTTGTGTGGTGTTTAATGGTTGGATTTCTCTCTGGAACCATCTGGTGGGAGCTGTGACAAAAATTCCAATATGGCCATTGTTTGTGTTAGCAGTCTATCAACTATCCGATTATCAGCATTACTAAAAACAAAGTAGCACTTGTTTTGGTCAAAAGGACCATTTAGGTTTGCTCCTGCCATGAACAGCCTCACTGGGTACCTGTGATCTAATACTGTTTGCTGCTTTTATCTTCTTGGGCACCTAGTGCCAAGGTATCACTTCTATGCTGAGCATGAAAACGCATCTCTGAGGCACAGCATGGGATTAAAAATGAGGAAAGAAACCAAATCCTTCTCTGGCACACTCTCAAGAGCAAGCAAGTGGATGAAGGAGTGCATTCCTTCCTTCTGCCTTTGCTCAAGCACAGAAATACAACGCTGGGTCTTAGCCTGGCACAAACATTGCGTCCTGGTCTCACAGCGGCCTTAGCTAACAGATAGACAATACAAAAGGCACAGATAATCCTTTAATAACAGCTCTTTCCTGAGATAAAATTGTAATGAAGGATATGACTCCGGTACTCAACAGCAATCACTCTTGCAAATCACAGTCTAAAATTGTCAGTGCTGATAGGCAGACAGGGCCTCCTGCAATGTAGTTAATGTGGTCCTGGTCAAGGCTTTGGGATGTGGTTTGGCCAGGTGATGAGATGCTTTCTAACCAAAATTAGAAATAAGAACTGAAATAAGCTGTAGGAACAAAAGTAAAAGATACTTATATTTTTCATACTCATCATGGTGGCTTGAAACAGGCGAGTCATGCACTTGTTTTTAGGAGGCCCCAAACATTTACATGCTCTCATATTTAGCTGAGCACTGCAAAGAGAGTGGAGATTTTCAATGGCTTCAGAAGGAGCGCTGGAGTCAGGAAAAGTGTAACACTTTTCAAGATGCTACTGAATGCATTTGGAGAAATACCTATATGACTTGGCTGCTTCTGTGAAAGGAAGAAGATATTAGATATCCATGTGTCCTCTGTGGCTGCGGCTATACCTCCGTGATAAATACAGCTTGCACAGTGAGGCCAACTGTCCTGGGAGGGCCTGCAGCCACATTGCTCAGTGCTCTGGTTCCTCATGATCTGGTGTTCCCACATCCAAACTGGCTGGTGGGAAAAGCCTCCTAGCAGAAGGTGTGTGGGATCCTCCAACCAAACCATGGGAAGGACAGCTCTAACAAAATAAATGAACTCATTCCAGCATCTGTGTGCACATTCTGTTTGCCAGTATAGATGTTACCTTCTATTCTTCCTCCTCCAGACACTTTGTTCTGTTTTAGCTCCTGCACCAGCCCTTGTCTATTTAATTCTCTATTTCATAGAAGACGAAAGCAAATTTCTGTGCTGACAGCGACTGCAGAAAGAGTTAGGTAGAAGGTTATGACATTTCCATGGCTTGCTGTGTTTCTTTCTCTCAATTTTGTATTTTGTTTCTGACAAAAAAGTTATTTCAAGTCCCTGAGTGGGCTGGTATGAAGGAAACTATGTGCTGGCTCAGAGTTCCCAGTAATTTCAGAACATCATAGCCATTCCTGAGGAGTCACTGGAGTTCAGGGAACAAACTCGTTCCAATTATGTTGCTCCTTCTTCAAGAACAGAGATCTTCAGGAATCCAAATCTTCATTTTGTCTCATGTTTGCTTTCATGCAAGTGTTTCTGCAGCTCTTTGTTGCTCTTCCTGCTTGCCCAGTTATTTTCCACTGCGAAGAGAAAAGAAACCCTTACAAAATATTTCATTGCTCCAAGGCTGGTGCAGCAATAGTGCTGGAGGTGATGGCAGTCAGTGCTGCCATCTCCTCTGTTGTCTCAGCTGGCTTCAGCCAGAAATGAGTCATTCACATTTTTCACTAGAGAGCAAACCACGAAAAATACTCATAAAAAGGGATTGGCCAGGTCTGCCTTATTTGTGTATGTTTTTTATTAGTAAAACCAATTTGTCATTAGAAAGAATGGAAAACTACAGTACTTTGGCCAGACCAGCATTGGTTTACACCCCGAGCTGTTGTGAAGGATTCCCTGGTGTGTTTGGGGTGGACCATATCTTGACCATATGATTGCTTCATCCTAAATAAAGGGAGAAAGGAGCGGCTGAATGAGGTGTGACCCTGCACTGCACATCATCACTGCAGCCCCTGCCCAACTCCTTTCCCCCAGCCACAGCAGTTCACTGCTGGCACACCCCAAAGCCTTCGTGGAAACGCCTGACTTGTATCACTGTCATCAAGTTGCTCCGCGGTGCCTCCTCGTCAGAACCATCAGCGGGTGTCATTGCTGCACGTCAGAAGTCAAGCTTCAATTTAATAATTGCTAGACCTTTTTGTGAAAATGTTGATGGTGAATATAAACCCTGTTGGTTTGTATCTCATTTGGAACCTGTTCAATAAAATCAATGTCCAAAATACATTTTAGCCGGTTTCAATCAGCTCAGTCTCAGTGAATGTTGTGCCTAGCGGGCTGTGGCTTTGGCAGCATGTAACATGTGAGCTCGACTGCTGTGTTACACACAGAGGTCATGATTTTCTCTCAGAGTGGAAGGAAGCCCGGCAGCACCCGCCTGGCCCATCCCACAACTTGCTGTGCTGTGGGTGCTGTGCTGGTTTCGGTCGTGGTGACACCGTGGATGGAAGAGTCCCAGAGCTGCAATCAGCTGGGCCCAGATAAAGGCAGGCAGCACCACCACAGCACAGGGAAGTGAGAGTAGGGCTGCAGGGATCTATTATCCTGCTGATAAAAGAATACCTAGAAGGTGTGCTTGGTGATGAAATAATTGCACCTTAGGGATGAATAAACTCCAAAGCCAGGTGAGAGGTGTTCTCTGGCCTAGAGCTTTGTTAGCATTATGTTTGCAATGAAAGAGAATGGAGGGAGGGCTCTCAGGCATCCTGCTGAGATAAAAAACTAAGGGGGAAAACAAAATTAAAAACAGGCCCCAGTTTGGGTGAGAACAAAGTTAAATGTGAGAGTTTTCATGGCAAAACAAAGAGCTTGTTGTTTGGCTCAAATGCAGCAGAAGATGCCAACTCCCCCACACTGGTTCCTGTTGGAAGGGACCCATGTGGATCATCCAGTCAAATTTCCAGCTCCACACAGCACCCAAACCCAGTGTCTGAGAGCAGTGTCCAAATGCTACTCAACTCCAGCACTCAGGGCTGTGCCCACTGCCCTGGGCACCCTGTTCCATGCCCACCGCTCTCTGGTGCAGAACCATTCCCTGACCCCAGCTGCCCCTCCCCTGACACAGCTCCATGCCGTTCCCTCGGGCCCTGTCGCTGTCACACAGAGCAGAGCTCAGCGCTGCCTCTACGCTCCCTGTGAGGAGCTGCAGCCGCCATCAGGCCTCCCCTCAGCTCCTCTGCTCTGGGCTGAGCACACCCAGACACCTCAGCTGCTCCTCATCCGTGCCGTCTTCTAGACCCTTCCCCATCCTTGTGGGGCAGAAGTTAAAACAGGCTCCCTGATGCGGTGGTGGGTGAATAACACAAAGTCACCATTCTTTAACACGGAGAGGTCTTCAGCTGTTGTGCTTTTGGTTATTTTGCTGTTAGGATCCCAATCATATCGCCACCCAAGCACTTCCCTTTCTCAGCACATTTAGTTTCATTTTTGGAAGAGGGCAAGGGAGGCATGAAAAGGGAAAAAACAGCTTTTCTTATAAAGATGATTCAGGATTGTTCTGTTGTTTTATGAGTGGGCATTATTCATTTTCCCCACTTTATTATACCTTTTTTTTGAGAGACAAAAGAAATTAGTATGCTTTCCTTCTGGGAGAGACCAGTACAGTGATAAGAAAAAAATATAATGTCATGGTCAGAAGAGAGCAGATCAAAAGTCTCCAATTGCTCTCTTTCAAAAGAAGGAAAGAAAAAAGAAGGGAACATTCAGTGACAGTGAAATGTTACAAATCAGAAACAGAGACCATTTTTCACACAGAAGAGGCACTCATTACCAGAACCTTCTGCCGCAGCCCCGAGTGCAGGAGCAGGAAACAAAGGAGCCTTGCACAGGTAGAACTGCAAGGGCTGTAAACCCCCTGGTTTTACAGCATGAACTGGACTGCTGGACCTCCCGCAGTGAATAAGAAACCAGGGCAGGTCGCCTCCTAAAGAACTTGAATGCTTTAGCTTTTAGAGAAGGGATTTTGGCACAAGCTCCTGCACCGCGTGTCTCTGTTTGTGTGGCCCTATGTAAAGCCAGTGAGATTTTCAGAAACTGAATTCGTCTTATACGGAGTATGGGTTTATCACATAAAATCATTGCTTCAGGACACCAACACACTTTATTGCCAAGGAAATAATAATAATGTATAGGCTGCAGGTTAGTCAGTCTGTGGTATACCCTCTTTGTTCCTTGTTTATTCCAGAGAAGCACAAAGCAGGTAAATAGGTCTCTATTTGTTGTGACAAAGAACAATCTGGCATTAAGTAGATGGTTTGCAAAGTGAACAGGATGATCAGCAGTGAATCACAGGACAGGAATCCCTCAGCAGAGCTTCCAGTTGCTGGGAACAAGGTAGCAGCAGCATTCTGTCCTGGAGGCACACCCCAGCTCTCACCATGCTTTCGGCACACTCCCAGCTCTTACAGCCTAGAAAAGAAACAAAGACAATGTGCGACTTGTCTCTCCTCCTTATTTAAAATTTCCCCCAAAGCAATTACTAATGAATTATGTACTCTTCCCCTCTCCTGTGTATATGCTCACTGGCTGGCTGGATGGATGCTAGCCATCTATTATTCATGGGCTCTCTCTCTCCAGCCTTGCCCAGCAGCCCCATTGCTGTCCACTGTGGATTATTGCCATCTGCTGGAAAAACGTGATAGACTGCCAGATAACCTCACCCCAATTCCTGAAAATGGAGTCAAGCCACATAAATTGTTAACAGCAGGCACTGGCCGGTATCAACACAGCTGCGAAATGTGAATGCTTCACTTTCACATGCTTCAGTGGAACCAAGCAACCCAGGGGGTGAGCTGGGAGTGGGGTTTATGGCAGCACAAAGTGGCACCTTCAGGGCTTTCCTGGGCATGGGTTGCCCCCATGGCTCTGAGAGAATCATAAAGCCACTTCCGTGCTGCAGTGACCAGGTTATCACATGGAGCGAGGCTGTTCTGCAGCTGGGAGGCTTTCTCTTAGATACGGATCATTTGAGGGTATTCAGTTAGATGTATAAGAAGGCAGGCTGAATATTAGGAAAAATTTCTTCTCAGAAAAAGTGATGAGGCACTGGCACAGGCTGCCCAGGGAGGTGGTGGAGTCGCCGTCCCTGAAATGTTCAAGAACCGTGTGGATGTGGCACTGAGTGGCACAGTTAGTGTGCATGATGTTGGGTTGATGGTTGGACATGATGGTCTTAGGGGTGTTTTCCAACCTTAACGATACTATGCTTCTACCAGACTTTTTTCCTTCCAGATATAAATTAATTTCAAGCACAATGAGAAGACTCTCATTTAAAATTCTCCTAAGCAACCAGATCTTTTATGAGTAATAACATCTTCAACATCTTTCAAAAACAAAAGAGTGCTGTAGAAATGAGGATGCACTCTGGAAATGGGGATGGGCTTTGATCCCCAGGGCTGCTGGGCTCCAGCAGCAGCACTGGTGTTGCCTCTTTGTGGCCTCTGACAAACCATCCCATGGTCCTACAAAGAAAAATGTGAAAAAAGGCCTCGTAACATCCCAAGCAGATGACTACCAACATATACTTTTAAAAGGAGTTTTATGTTCTTGTGTCATGCACCTTTATGTTGAAGCTCAACATAACTGTCTATACTGATATAACTGTCAGAGGAAAATTAATTAATCTCGTACTGGAAGGTGAAATGATAGCTTCAATTTGCTGTATTACCTTTTTTTCCTGACTATGTGCCACAGACAGTTCATATCCCAGAAATAGGTCCTTTTATAGAAGCAAGCAGGTTACTTTTTCTAGGTTTAAAGTCTTCAGTTACTTTCAGCTTCATACAACTTTTTGATTGGGCTGTCAGACAGCAAAAGGCTGAGTAGGGCATCCAAGGAAGCAATGATCTTAACCAAAGAAAATACAGCGTGATGGGAGACAACTGACATTACTAGACAAGCTTATGATGTATCACAAACGTTTTGTTCATATTACAGGTAAAACTGCAAAATAATTCTGGATGATACCTTAAAAGAAAATGGATTGATCAAAATCATGTTTGAACATCCTCAGTCTAATATTCAGAATATTCGGTTGATGTGAATGCTGGCAGGCTCAGTAAAATTGCTTGGACACAGACAGTGCCCCAATCAGCTTCTGAGGCTGAGGGAATCTGACAGGTATACGTCCCCAGACAGATAAGTCTGACAAGATGACGTGCTGATGACTGTCTATTTTCTGTGAATTCTGCAATTTTTGACCCTGTGATTGCACAGCAAGAGTAAGACAAATCAGCTGCTTAAAATCAATGCTCCCCAAAGCAAAAGAGCCTTTGATTTACTCAAGGTGTTCTGTTATTATCTGACACTTACGTGTGATGGGCACTGAAGATCTACATTGATTTTTGAGATTCAGAAACTGAAAGAAGAAATGGGTTCTGCTGAGCCTTGCCACAATGGGATTTTGTCATATTTTTTGGTGATAATAAATTCATCCATAGATCTATTATTCTTAGTTGGCTCTAAAATGCAGATTGGTGCTTTATTATCTGCCTGTGTGCTGGAGGGTATGTCAGGAGCTCATAGAGATATTCAAAATTGTTAGCACTACAGTCTGTACTGCTGTGAGCAAGCAGCAGGTATAGCACAGTGAGCAGGTGGATCCTATGCTGTAGAATTTAGAGTAAATAAAAGAAAAAAGCAGTATGGGGAGAGAAGGTGATGCTGTGGGAGCCCCATAGCCTTGCTGTTGCAGCCCTATTGCATGGCAAGGAAATGTGGTGAAGGGATGGGAGCTGCAGCAGTGCGCAGAACTTCCCCATTCCCTTCGCTGCTGTGCTGTGAAGCTGCAGCTGTGGGTGAAACACAAAGCACTGCGGCTGCCTGACGGCATTGGTCTCACTGCTTGATCCACTATTGAATTTGGTGAGGATGAATGACAAAATCACGGCATGGCTGAAGTAGAACTGGACATCTGGGTCCATATGGCTCCTCAAGCAGGGACACCCAGAGCTGAGAGCCCAGGCTCATGCCCAGGCAGCATCTGAACATCTCCAAGGAGAGACCCCACTGCCTCTGGGCAGCCTGTTCCTCTCCAAGCCACCTCCCCTGCTGCTATTCTACTTAGAGCTGCACTTTGGTTTAACTTTGAGTTAATGGATTTAGAAATGCTTTGGGGTAGCAAGTGGGAGGGTTTAACCACCGTGGCTGATTCTCATAGTGGTATCGGTGCTCAGCCAATGAAGTGGTTGGCTTGGTCTGTTGGATCCACCCCAGCTGGATACAGGTGGTTCCTCCCTTGATGCCAGGCCAGGCTGCAACCACCTCCCTGCAGGATGAGGCAGCAGCCTGTGGGGCCACAGTCACCTCCTGCTGGAACTGCAGTCACCTGCTGTGGGACCATGGTCACCTCTTATTGGAGTTTCTCTGCCTCCAAACCAGGAGACCACACAGGTTTCAATTCACTCAGCATCAGGAGAACCTCACACCACTTTAGCAGCAAAAGGCTGATGCAGGACACAGTGTTACAGCAGGGAAGAACTTTTACTTAACACATTTCTATTCCCAAACCCGAAATACTTTATACAGCAGGACAGAGATTTTTCTGTTGAGTTTAATCCATGCCAGGCAGTAATCTCCTAATTACACTGTGCAGCAGGATCAGTCTTGCTAATCCTTAATTAGATCTTTGCTTGGAAAACATTTTGTCTCACTGCTGTCTCTTGCACATGGTCTCCACCTGCCCAAAGGCTCCCGCCTCTGGCCCCACGTGTGTTAAATTCATTGTTTCCATCTTCTCCAGCAGTGATGCTGGGGTTGTGCACCCCAGGACCCCCCCTCCAGTGGCACCAGTGGCCCACATCCACTCCCACTCCCTCTGGGCTGGCCAAACCCAGGGCAAACCCTGAAGCACACAATCCCGCATGTCCTGTGTGGTCCTGGGTCCCACTGACCTGTGCAGTTACAGAAGCAGAAGTGAGCTACTCACAGGTATATTGAGTTATGGATCTAAGCTTCCACAGGGGGACAGGAAAATGCAACCTGCCTTTTCCCCCTGCAGCTGTGTGAGGCACTGATGTTGGTATAGATTTGTGTAGGAATCCATTTTTCCTTTTTGAGAATAAATGTAGAAAAAAAGAGTTCTCTGGATCAGATGAATGATTTTAGTGAACAAAGGATTTTTAATATAAAAGAAACACGACTCACTCTGACCTCATTTTCAAGCCACAGTAACCCTATCTGGTGTGATGTGAACCCTTAGTGGTCTTTCACTATTAGATGATACCCCCAGATATGAATCCAGGCTTTAGCTACCAACACTTGTACTATACCATACATTAAGTACTCCTTTCAGCTGTGCTTTTTCCTCTGATTTGTCCCTTTCAACTTGGTATACTCTATTGTTCTACAAATTCATTAAAAAAACACACTGATGAAACCATAGATATTGACGTAAAGGCAGGTTTAATACTTCAAAGGTGACTGCATTTGCTTCCGTGATGAATTATTTGATAACAGTGGGAAATAATTTCTCAAGCAAAGATGAAGATGCTTCAACCACCTGCACACATTATGCCTGAGAATAAACCAACATAGGGAAATGCCAGCTTTCTTCCCAAGTTGAGCCCATCTGGCAGTGTCCTGGTGATACCCAAAGCCTTCAATGGGATCAGAGTTCAGAGTTGGTGGTAGCAGCCAGGCATCTCAGGGATGGCTTTTACAATGGCAAACACTGCTGGTGGGTGGCTCACACGAGCTTAGTCGTCGCTCTGGTGCCTCAGATAGGGATCACTGTTTTGGATGTGAGCTGAGAAAAGCAGGAAACCCACAGACAAGCTGTATGACCTGGTGATTTCTGCCACAGTGTCTCCTCCTCACAGACAGCTGGTGTGGCCAGGCAGGTCAGTCCTGCATGCACAGCTCTGGTGGCACAGGCAAGCCTCAGATGTTCCTCAAAGGAGTAGGATAAAAGCTCTAGAATCTGTTAAATTGGCTCATAGAGCATGAACAATTGGTTTAGTGAAGCAGCCAGGCTGTCTCTCCAGCATGGCAAAGCAAAGAGAGATTTCAGGCCAGGAAGAGTGGGCAAGAAGACCTGCAGTGTTTAGTGCTTGAATTCTGCAGAAAAATGACTGCTCTGACTTGGGCTCAGCACTGACTTGGTCACCCACAGACATGCTCCAGTGTGGGTGAATTTCGTTCTCTTTGAAGATCGAGTTGCCAGAGAGTTACAGAGAGATGTGAACCGTCCCTCTGCCTGATTATGTGCCATGGATTATAATTGCTTGGGGATTGTTTGTACAAGCAGGATTTGGGGAATAGCAAATTCTGTAAAACTGCATTTCCTAATTACTGTCACAACCCTCTCATTGCACGGCTGACTCTTGGCATGTGAAATAGCAATAATGGTGCATTCCAATTCCAAAGCTGCGACTAATTGCTGCTGTGCTTCCTCCTGCTCACGCACACAGGCCAACAGGAATGTGCCACATACTTGCCACGTCCAACTCCATCATCCAAGAGGTGTGATGTTACAGGAATCTGAGGCAGCAAGCAGGCCAGGGCCGGTATCCACTGCGGGAGTGAAATTCACCCGCACTTCTGCCAAAAGAGAAGGTTTCACCCCCAGCCTTGCTAACCTCACACCTTCCTGGGCACCACCCAGCCTGGAGGCCTGCCTGGCAAAGCAGGGCTGTGAGCACGCCGCTCCATTTCACAAGGGGTGGGCCACAGTGGGTGAGACGGCAGGCACGTGCTGATGTTGCTCTGGCACAGAGCCCCAGCAGCCACTGCCTCCACACCGGGCCAGCTAGTCGGTGAGTGTAATAGTAATAATGCACATTACATAATATATTGTATAGCAAGAATATATATTAGTAATATAGGACAGGAGGGTGCCTGCCCCTCTGCTCAGGGAGAGACAGGCGGTGAGAGGCCTCCACAAGCAGAGGCAAAGCTGCATGCCGGGACTGAGTGGACTCAAGTTCGTCTTGAGCTCCCAGGAAAGCAGCTTAACAGGCAGACACAGAGCAAAGTGCTCCCGTCTAAACACGGCCCTGCTGCCCTACGGCCTCCACCAGATCTGAGCTGGTTATTAGCATTAATTATTTAATATCTAATTAATAAAGTACTCTATCTCTGCTGCTAATGTATGAAGAATGGTTTTAAACTAAAAGAAGGAGATTTAGGCTAGGTTTTAGGAGGAAATTCTTTACTCAGAGGGCAGTGAGGCCCCTAGCACTGCTACCCAGAGAAGCTGTGTGTGACCCATCTGTGGAGACACCCAAGGCCGGATTGAATGGGACACTGGGCAGCCTGAGCTGCTGGGTGGGAACCCTGCCCACAGCACGGGGATGGAAATGATGGTCTTTAATATCCCTTTCAGCCCAAGCCATTATGTGTAACTATGATTCTATGATTTCAGAAAATCTTTCTGTACCAACATATGTGATCTTTAAACAGAAAAAGTTCTGACCTCTGTGAAGAGTTTCATGAACAGAGAGCAATAAATACGTTTTCTCCCAGGAACTGTTTTCCCCACCACAAACAAAACTTTCCCAATATTGGCTTGTTTGCTTTTCACTTTGAACAAAGAGATCGCCTAAAATTTGTAATATCACAAAGCACCATTATAGAAACAAATGGTACAGAGTCTCTCCAGCATGTGACATTCTTGGGTAATCTCAGTGACAGTATTGCACACCCATTACCACACACATCAAATGAAAATAACATTTCAGAAGGGAACATACTCCACATCACTCCCCCACAATAATATTTTAGAGGGTGGGAGAAACCTGCAGCTGTTTGGAAAGCATGAGTCTCACTGCAGGGTGAGTCAATATGGAGCGACGTTTCTCTTTTCAAAGAAGTCAGAGGTCAGACAAGACGTCTGGCCATACTGATGCTGTGCACTGATTGCCCACCCTGGACTGGGCCCTCTCGGCCAGAGGGCACCTGCAGGGCTGCTTCTGCCCCAAAGGGTCAGCTGGGCAGTCTCAAAGAATAAGAAATGCAATTGTACATCCACACTGATGTATGTCTACAGTGATATAAGTAGAGCTAAACCTGCGCATGTAGAACCTGGATAAATGCTGCCTAGTGCTCACTCAGAGCTTGAGTTATTTGGGGTTTTATACAGCAGCCAACTTCTGTCTAACATTACTGAATGTTTGCTGGTGAATGTGTGAGTGAGCACTCACAGTGTCAAATACAAATGACTCGGTCAGAAATACATATATGAACGTGAACCAAACTCCTCTGGTAAATGCACCGCCCTGCTCTCTTTCCTCTCTATCAGTTTCAGGCTCCAAGCCTAGAAATCAATCCCACACACGTGGCTGGCCATGAATGCAGGCTAGTCACAGACACCTGTGGTATGTGACTCAGGCTGGTGTTCATTGCACCCCAGTCACCCAATGGCTGCACAAGGCAGGTACTGCTCGCAGGAGCAGAAGTCAGCATGGTGAGATCCCAGCCCACCCCACCTGAGGTGTCAAAGACTCTTTGCAAACACTCCTTCTAAACCTGTCTTTAAAAACAAAACAAAACCAAACAGGGCGGTTTTTCCACTCACTGATGGCATAAAGGAAGTGGGAGCAGGGAATCCTCTCTGCAGACCCATGCATGAGTCATGACTTTCTGTTTTGGTTCACTTTGGTGCTGGGCTTTGTTTTCTTTGCTGCTATTTCTACCCTTGGCTTAGTGGTTTTCTTCCTTCCAGCCAAACACTACTTCTCTATATAAGGTCCCCTTAAGTTTCCCTTGCCACTGAACTGGGAGCAGAGCATCTCCCACCCTCTCCCCTTTGCCAGGAACAGTCCTCACCTTGTTCTCACTTAAAGTCCCTGTGGGGACCCACACACCTGAGCACCTTTCCCATTCGTGTGGGAAAGCACTGCTGGCCAAGCTGCTTTCTCCCCAACACTTATGCCTGCCCACAACACTCTGCTAGGGTAGAAGGAGACTCAATGTAATAGTAATAATAAATGGTTCTTGGGGTGTTGTGATGGACCTTCTTGGGTGGAACAGACACCTGCAGGGAAAGCCATATACCAGTCAGTGGGTCTCCGAGGATTACATTAGGAAAAAATATTTTTAGGAAGAGTAGTGAGGCACTGGCACAGGCTGCTCAGGGAGGTGGTGGAGTCACCATCCCTGGAAGTGTTTAAGAACAGTGTGGATGTGGCACTGAGGGACATGGGAGTGGTGGCAATGGGTTGATGGTTGGATTTAGAGGTCTTCTCCAACCATAATGATTCTATAATTCTGTATATGGAAGTGATGGCCAAATAGCTGATGACTGGGTGTAGTTAGAGCAGCGGTGCCCCTGGGTGATTTGTGTTCCAGCTGCCAGCTTGATTTCACTAACAACAACATGGGCCCATTGTGGGAGGCATCCAATAAGCTCAGCAGGAGCCTGACGTGATTCTATGACACAATACTACTGATTTTCTTGGCCTATGGTCTGCAACACTTCCTAAGGGCTCCATCACACCTCTCCTGCACTCCCCCATCTCAACACAATAGGGGAAGAAAATATGGTGAAAAAAGCTCATAGGTTAAGGTAAGGACAAGGAGATCGCTCATCAATTACTGTCATGGGCAGAACAGACTCAGCACAAAGGAGAATAATGTAATTTATTGCCTGTTGCTAACAGAACAGAGCACTGAGAACTAAAGCAAACTAAAGCAAACTGAAGCCACCTTCCCCCCCCATCCTCTGCCACCTCCTCCCCCCAGGCGGTGCAGGGGAAGGGGGTCTGCAGTCAGTCCACAACTCTTCATCTCTGTCACTCCTCCACGGTCACTCCGCTCCGTGTGGGGCCTCTCTCATGGTCACCATCCTTCCAAAACCCACCCTGCATGGGATTCCCACAGGCTGCAGCTCTCCAAGCACATCTCCAGCACGGCTCCATACATCAAGCCTATCCTTCAGAAACTGCTCCAGCAGCCCCCCCAGCAGCAGCTCTGCCCAACACACAGGGTCCATGTGCTCATCCTCCACGTTTGCAGCCCAGCAGAGGAAGGGAGCACCACGCTCAGCAGAAAGGACTCATGAGACACTGCAACGTGCACTTACGTTACCCTCTCCCACAGCATGGATGGCTGTTAGAAGATTTTGTCCCTATTTATTATTCAGTGCATAAAATTAGAAAGCTCTAAACCAGTTACAGAAAGAGGACTTATTAGCTGCTCAGCAATTTAAATGGCCTGCTCCTCCTTACTCTGTGTGCAGTTATGGCGACATTAGAAAAAAAGTTCTGTTTCTATAGCTACCAAGATCAGCTCCGAGCCATGAGATTATGATCAATAAAACATTCCAGATGTGGCTCCAAGATCTTTCATTAATAATAATATTTTAAAAAGGGAAAGAAGTATGATGAGAATCTTCAGAATCATTCCAAGGGACAGAAACGAGATGCTTTTGATCTAATCAGATGAGAAGCAAAACAGCAGCTAGCATCCACAAGCCTTTATCCCCAGCAGAAGCAGAGGTGTGGCTCTCCTTGGGAGCAGGCGCTAGGAAGCAGCTTCTCAGAACTACACAGCACGCAGCTGAGCAGAAAGGGAAGAACCCTGTCTGTCCCCACTTTCCCAACACACTGTTGACCTGCAGAACAGAACCGTGGGGCAAGGTGAGATAGAGAAGGCTGAATTCCCTGTCCTGCATGTCTCTCCTTACTCACAGGTAGTCTCAAGATCTTGATATCTTGTTCCCTCCCGAGTAGCTACCTATGTATATCATAAAACCTAAAGAAAGGTTGTGTTACTGTTGGGACTGATGAGATCCCATCACCAGCCATAGTTGATCTGTGTCCAACAGAAGGGGAGAAATACAGCCAAGGAAAAGTGGAGGGGGAACCTCAGAGCCAGGCCTGCCCTTGCAGCAGCCTGGCAGGGTCTGAAGGGCTCAGGGTACTCTCCTGTCTTCAACCACCCCCAAGTGCCTCTGCGTGCTGTGTCTATACAAGCTCTTTTTCCCAACAGTTCCCAAACTCCTCTGGCTCTGCACAGCCCTGCCTTGTCCCATGTTGCCGAAGGAGCCGAGGCAGGGATCTGTCTGACCAAAGAATCCAACACAGCCAAGCTGCGGGTCACTGCTCCACTAGCAGCTACAAAGGCCTGATCTCTGCCGGCTCCACTGACTACGTACCCTCTTGTTCACCTGCACACACACTCCTGCCCCTGCACTCAGGGGGATACAGTTCTCTCCTGACAGCTTCCGGTTACAGCTCAGCTGGGTGAAAACTAGAAGGCAATATTTTATTAAAATATATGCCTATTTTCATGTGCTAAGTTCATTTGTTATGCATGTTCCTGCTCCCCAGCTCATTTTCACCAGTGTGTCTCCAGGTTAATAAACTCAACTGGAGCTACGTGGATCATTTTAGTGCAAGTCATGTGCTCTGCATCCCTGATGAGCCCATAACAGAAGGGCTCATTTGCTGCCACGTTGTCATTGACCTATCCTGCGCTGGAACTGGATGCTGCTGTTTGTCACCCTGGGAATGAAACATTAATTTAATGCTATCTACATTTATTACACAGCCCATTGTACAGGCTGCCAAGGGAAACTGACAGTCCTCTAAAATAACGAGCGTGGGGGGAAAAATCCATTTCTCACCAGGAATGACTCCTCCTGCCTCTCTCCTGGATCAGTGGAGATGGGAGAAAAACACTGAAATGTTTCTGAGCATCACCTGTGAGTGCATTTGACAGTGACTCACAGCGCCAAGGGGAGCTCTGACTTTCTGCATCTTGCATCGCAGTTTTACAGTTCAAAAAGATCCCAAATTTTGTGACATTTCCAAGTATCTTCCTGCAAGAAAAAACCTGCTTAAATAAAGAGCATACAACGCCCAGAAGAACATTAAGAAACACCATACGTAGCTTCTCACAGTATTTTAAGGTCAAGATTCAGTTCTGTGCGACTCTGTGAGGTTGAAAAGTTTTCCAGTAACAGCACTGAACGGTGCACGCTGCTCCTGGAGCGTTCCTTAGCGACAAACAGCTTGACCCGCGTGACAGCAGCAGAGTTAGATGAATAGAAGCCAGGCTAAGCACGGATCGCGCAGGTTTGGGTGGCTCTAAGCGGCTCCGCGCCTCCGGGACTTCTCTGCGCTGTGCGGCGGAGGCCCCGGGGCGGCCGCGACCCGGGAGGAGGCGTGGGCAACGAGAGAAACGCAGCTTCTGTGGGAGGGGGAAGCAAAAGCAAAAGGAAGGACGCTCATTCTCGAGGCGCTTCGGCAGCCCCGCGCTCTCAAGCGAGCGCTCCGCAGCCAGACACCGCGCGTCCCCTGGCGGCCCGGGCTGCCGCTCCCTCGGCTTCCAGCCTCGTGCCGGGCCCTGAGGGAAGCGGCGGCTCCGCGTCCCACGCGAGAGGTGTGGATTTCCGACGAAAGCAGAAATGAGGTTCACGCCGAGGGCAGAGCGGATGGTTGGCTAACGGACCGCCGCGTTCAGCCCGGCCTCCGCGGGGCGGCAGCTCCGCTGCGCTCCCTCACAGCCCCGGCCTCCCAGTTAGCGAGGCAGCCCCAGAAGCGGGTTAGGAATCCCTTGGCCTTCAGCTGCAACGGAAGTGGTTCGAGTTGCTCAGCCGTAGCACACACCTGGATCAAGCACTGTGCCAGGGTGACCGAACTGCCGTCCTTCAACAGAAGGCACTATCAAATCTTCGATAGTATAGGATTAGCTCAGTCCTGCGCAGCTTTACAGACAGTGTCTTTTCTGAGATCATCTTCGATGTATCAGCACAGTTAAATCTAGAACTCTTGCGCGTGCTTCTATACGTTTGAAATATATTAGCTCTACAAATTTAGCTGCAAGTTTTTCCAGGAAAATCACCCTGCAGGTGATAATAGAGCTTCCATGTAAATTATATCAGTTCAGTAGCACACACCAAAAGCAGGAACAAGTGTCATAAATTACAGTAAAAGAAAAATTAGCCTTCAAGGAGAGAACACCCACCAGAGAGATAAGAGGTCTACAAAACATTAGAAAGGGATTGAGCTCTCAAAGGAATGAGCAGCCACCAGATACCAAGTTGAAAACAAGACATTCTTGAAGCACATAGACAGGAGCAGCTCTTTTCTACAGGAAAGGAGGACAAGTCCACATGGATTTGGAAGACACTCCCAGCACTGCAAGCACCAGCAGAGAGACAGCCCACAGCAGAGTGCAGAAAGCCCAAGTGTGCACACTGTGAGAAGATAATGAGGGGAAGCATTGCATCTGGCTGTTTTTAATGAGGCACATCTTCATCCTTAAAAGTCTTTAAAATTTCACTTCCACTTGCTCAGAACTTGATCAGAATACACATCATTTGCCCACATCTCCAATTTGTTTCCACACAAGGCTTTATTTTGAGGAACACATATAATCCAAGAGCAATGGTTCCCCGATTGCCAATAAGCCCAAACTAAGGACATGTCTACCCCTACTGCCTTCTGCTCCCAGAAATTTCTTTCACAAGGCATTCACTGTAGGGTTTTTTTGTTTTTCAATCATGAACAATCATTTGAAGCCCAAGATCAAACATTTACGGTGGGGCATAAGAAAAACTTGCAAACAGTGGAACAAAAGGCTAGGGACATGATCACAGATTACATAACTGGCCAGGAAACCTGTAAAGTAAAAAAAAAAAAATACACCCTGACCCTTTGACATACAGGTGTAGATACAATAAACGCACAAAGTTCAAAGATTTTTCTTCTCTTTATTTAAAGACAAATACATTTACAGCATGCAAGTTAAAACTATATGGCGTCTTCCCCAAACCAATTGTTTTAATGCATCTTAAGTGTACTGAAGTTAAATCATCTTATTCCACAGGTAGAATTGTCCTCTCATGTCAAATTTAGAATTACACACAGCAGTGAGTCAGCATTTAAGCTATGCAAATAATTTAGTCATTCGCCTGAAATAAATATTATTTCACCAAGTTCCTATCCTAAACCATCCTGTAAAAAATGTGATCTAGAGGAACGTAAAAATAAGAACCATTCAAAGACTGCAAGTTTAAATAGCAGTGCTGAACATTCCCTGTAGAGACTGAAGATTAATTTACAAAAATTGTCCTGTCCAGCTGACCTATGACAGCTGTACAATCAATGAATATACAGATGATACAGTATATCCAGAAGTTTGGCTGATGTAATTATTATACTGAAGTAGGAAAAAAAGGACACACTATCCTGGGCTCACATAATAGACTCCGGTGGAGCGGATTTCCAGAAGAGATCCTTCCCCACTGGCAGTCAGCTCTTAAATGGGTCTAGGAGAGGTGCAGCCAGGCTCCACCCCTTCCTGCAGCACAGGAGAATTGCCTTCACCTGTGCTCCCATGGCTGACTCATTGCTCACCTCAGGTGATCAATCAGAGGTTCAGGCCGTGATTCAGCAGCCCCATACAGTAGCCAAACCTAAAAACAAAAAGGTTTTTTGTTCTGTTTTTTTTTTTCCTTTTTACATTTTAAGAGGCAGTTCTTGGTAAACCTCCATAAAAGGTTTAAAATAAAAAAGTTTAAATATAGAAAGGTGACGTACGCTGAGCTACAGATTAGTTACCATTGATTTATTTTTTTAAATACAGCAATTTTCAGCACCAAAACCCACGATGATCACCTACAGAAATGAAACCCCCATTCACAGGCACGAGAAAAAAAAGATCCTGCTTCATTTGAATGCATTTTAAAAAAGTGGGGTTTTGCTTTTACGATTGCAAATCAATAAATGAAAGCCTGAACAACTGGAGTTAACATGAAGAAATAACAGACAATGCTGTTTCCATTATGAGAAATCTCAGGTGAACTGTTTGCTGTTCCTTTTCTTTCCTCAGTGTGCTGTATTTGAACACGCTCTGAAACAACAAGCAAGTCTGGAGTGTTGGGTAGCCTTCACCAACAGAAGCCTTAAAAGCTGAAAACTCCAAAACAAGTGACATTTCTGACCGATGCACTCAACCTTTCAAAAATCAAATTATTAAAAACTCAGACTAATGTAGATATAGAAAACTAGTGGTTCAAGGTCTAAAGTCTGACTACACTCCATCATAATATAAATATTTTCTCTTTTTATTATATAAAAGTTGAACATGAATTGCTGTCTGAACAGCCGCAGATCTCTGTCTCCACAATAATTGTGGAATACCCATCAAGAAAACTCCAACTCACACTCAAAGTGGTATTAATTGGGCATGGAAAGCCATGCAAATTCTTTCCATGACATTCAGTTCCTTCTTCCTCAAAGACCTGAAAACTAATTACTATCCAGAAGCTGTTCTAAGAATTACAGTGGCTAAACCCTATGAATAAGTTAGGCAAGTTACACTAGAAGAGTTTAAAACCCAGATTCAGCTCAGTGGGAATATCAGAGCTCAAAAAACCCAAGCAATCAAAAAAACCCATGTTTCATTTCATTAGCCACTTTACAGGACTTTATTGCAAAGAGAAGAAAAAAGATTCAACAACTACTACTTTGGACATTTCATATACCTACTTACAAACGGATTACAAATACAACTCAGTGTAGTGCTTTATTTTTATTTTTAAACACATCTCTGGGACTTCCAGATACATCCATTTTAAGAAGTCATCCATTTTAAGAACTCTTGATTAGGCGTATCTGAAATCATTGCTCAAATTTACTGTAATTGGAAGTTAAAATTTTAGCCCAAAGTTCAGTACTGTGTATGCAGTGGAATATGGAGTTACATTTTAGATTGTGCTCATTTCACTGTTATAAACAGTGAAAGTGAACCGCCACAGACAGAGACAAATGGATAAACAAGCTCATCAGAATGAAGCAGAACGTTTTCACTCCACCAGACTGTACTGTGTGTAGAATCAGGAACAGGACAGATGAGACAATCCATTGCCAAAGTCTTTTTTGTAAACTTCGGTTTACTCTTAGTACTGTACAGTATTTAATTCTGAAGCACCCGATAAACGGGCATCGAATCAGATAACAGTGAAACAGCCTCGTTCATATTGAACTCTTTAGTTCTGTGGTGCAGCGCTCGCAGTGCCTTATGGCAGTTGTTGTAAGCACACTTCAGTATTCTTATGCTGTACAAAGAAGTTTAGTTCCAATGCTCTATGCAGCATTCCAAAAGAAAACCGTAACGCTATGCAGAGTGCCGTTCTAGTTCAGTGGGACACGTAGTGTTATGTGAAGTGATGGAAATGGAAATATACTTCAACACTGTTGCACATTCCCTAAGACAATAAAATGTACACGAAAGAAGCTAGAAAATTTGAACTAAGGTTTTCTTAATGTACATTCAGCTTGGCACAGTGCAGACTAAATTTAAGACATGAAAGACAAACTGTGTAATGAGCAGAGCTACACTTTAACTAACATGTCATTTTTCAAGACGCCAAAATTGCACTCTAGTTTGTTTGTTTGGAGGGGAAGGGGGAATTAGTTAGCAGAATTTGTAGAAGGGAAGAGAGCTGTACAGGCCAGGTATAATTTATACATTTTCAAAAAATAATCCTACAGTCCCCAAGGGGAGAGATTATTGTCATGGAATGACTCCCTCTATACGATATCCAATCCTCCTCATGCTGCATTAACCTTTCAGCAACTGTAAATGAGAAAAATAAAGGAGTTAAAGATTTGTACTTGATAAGCCAAAAAAGCCATGCTATTTACGCTTACAGTAGAACACATTCACTATTTATACAGCTCTTAAGAGCTCAATTCTTAAACCACTTAAATAAATGCTAATACAACATCTGCTTTAGAATGAGAAATTACGCAACACAAAGCATTTAAGCAATGCTGGCTGTTACCAATACAAATTTACAGCAAGATAAGCTGACTAATACTATCAAGACCAGATACTCAAAGCCGCAAACATTACAATCCAGCCAATCCTATCTCATCTCCATTTCCCAAAGCTATTGCTACTTTTCCAGGGAAGTGAGACCTGTCTGGGTACCACCTACCCACCTAACAGCTGCTGCTCTTTTGGAAGGACGAGGTGGGAATGAAGAGATTATTTAGCACTAATGGAGTTTGATTTTTGTAGGGAAGTAACAACTGACTGACTCTCTTCATTTAACAGAGAATACCTAGAATAATTTGTTAAATGCCAGTCTCCAGATATGAAACAGCATATAATGTTTCTACTGTACCAGAAGTTTTAATCTAACCAGAAATCCAGATGCCTGCTATCTTAGTATTAACCCTCATTAGAAGAAAAAAAAAAAAAAAAGACCATTATTCTGCTCTTAAGTGTTAAACTCAGCACTATTATATAGCAACAGGTAACAGGCCTACACTGAAAGATATCTATGAAAGCTTTACCACTGCCTAAAGAAACTCTGTGAGCATATTATGTCATTGGTTTCTTTTGTCATTTGGTTGTTCTTTTGTTGTTTTTTTGTTTGTTTGTTTAAACTTATCTATTTTGCTCTCCCTGATGATTTATCTACAAATATATATACATATATACACACAAATATATATACACACACACAAATATTATCTACAAATAGTCCAAAAGTCAAAGTGCTAAGTCTCCCACTTAAATTCCCCACGACCAACAGTGAAAGTTCCTTCTTCAAAGCAAGATAAAAGCTCAAAATTCAGTCCCTTATTGCTGATAAGGGTACTTAAGCTACTTGATAAAGACATATGACATTCAGTAGTCTCTCTCTCTCTTTACAGATCTAGACAGCACTATTTTACCATGAATATCCACATGTTCAAAGCATCTAAAATAAATTAGGTCAATCACACCTCCAGATGCTTTTGCATTGGACAGCTAAACTAGACTGCCTTCACTGTCAAAATAGCTGCAAGATAAGCTTCATCACTCCAAAATAATAATCAAACATCCATGAATTGCCAGCTCCTTGGTCACTGAAGGATGTTATTCCAAACAAAGTTACATTCCACTTCATCCTCTACCTTAAGAAAGACTACTGAACAGAACCAGTTCTACAGTTCTAACTAGTTTTACAGCCTAAGTTTCTTCCCTCCATTACAGTAAAAGACTTGAAAAGACATTCAGCTAACAACAATAAATGAACAAAAACAAGATTAATATAAGCCACTCTGGAGCCATTCAACAGAGGAAAGGCCAAGGAGTTAAGCATCACCCAATCATATTGGAAGTATTTTCCAACTGAAGATACAGATAATCTCAACTAAGAATTCCTAGAAGATATTCCTATTAGAACACTCAGAAGTGAGGACCATGACAGAGGAAGCAGCAAAGCTTTTCTGTTCAGTGGTCAATAAACGAACTACAGTGCAGATGTTAATGAAAGAGACTTAATGCAGTGAATAACTTACATATGAGCACCTGACTCAGTTTAATGACTTACGAGATTAGAGATGTAGCCTCAATTTTAAAAGTGCACATACTGATTTCAAGTACTATAGCTGTATTTTAATTAGTAAATTTAAAGTTACCGGACAGAGACATTACTTTTTTCATTAAACACCTGCAAATTTCCAACACATGAAACAGTACATAATTGGTAAAAACAGCAAGGAAACAATGTATAAGAATAGGGTCTTTTTTATTTTATTGGCCAATGCTTTCTGAAGGGACCTACAAAAGGAAATACTAGCAAGCCAAAAGAACATGACATGTCCACTCCCTTCCCAAATATTAGCTATTTGCTGTGGCTGGTAACAATATCCTATTGACTTTATTTTTTTTTTGTTTTTTATTTTGCTCTACTGCAACAGAACTCCAGTACAGCATTATTGTTGGACAATAAATGTTAGTTGCAAAACAAAAGCAATTGCATTAATCAGATGCACATAAATACTGATTTTCTAACTATAAATTCTGGGCAAAAAAAAGTTTATGACTATTCACGTGACTTTATGCAGAAGAATGGACAGCAATGAAGCTAACACAAAAGCAGTCCAGTTGCACGTTTAAAACAAATCCTTCGAGCCAAACTTACACTTTGTCCTGCCGTCCTCCACCTCCGCGCACTGCAACCGGCTGGCTGTTCTGAGTGAACGCACCTCCCCCACGAATTGCACTTGGATGAGTTGGAGAAGCTGCTGGATGTTGGCCAGGACGGATGGGCTTAGCTGTATGAAGACAGACATGACTTGCAAGTCTGTATGTAACACTTGTAACATCCAAATTTACTAATGCTTTATTTTACTGAGTCCTAGGAGTAATGATAAAAATTGAATGCATTTTGAATTAAATGAAAACAAATTTAAGAGATGGTATTTTCAGAACTTGTCAGATTAGTACTGAGCACTGAAAAATAGTGTTCCTTTTTTTGTCCCTACTAGAATTAAAGATAACAAAGTTTTGATAATTATCATCCTCACATGTACTATCTGCTCCACCTAATGGATGCCCTTGTAAGAGCACCATCTCTTGTCAGGAAGAACTCAGTTCATCACTTAAGTTTCATTATGTTCCTGTAAAGAATTCTACCCCACTGCCCACCTCACACCTACCACTAGTTACACTGCTCTGCTAGCAGTTCTGCATATGGGTTACTCCATAAATAACACTGCTCTATGCACTACTTACCAGCACACATTATAATACTTGCTATATTTTGGAACTCAAAACGAAGCAGTTTTGACAGGCAATTCACATGCTTTATGTGCTTTCATAAGCAAATACTGTTTGCACTGAGCACTGTACCAGCTCCTAATACTTCATACAGAACTATACAGCCTTATCAAGTTCCGCCATATTAGAATCATAAAGGTTGGAAAAAACCTTTAAGATCCAGTCCAACTGCACACTTACCACTAATAATGCCTATTAAACCCCACACCACATCTACGTGCTTCTTGAACATCTTGAAATGTTGTTAATAAAACTAAGATGTGCATTCAGTGTATTGTTTAGTTCTAGAAGCCAGAACACACATTCAGAGTAGAATTCTAGGTAAAACTTTCCCAGCTTACACAATGGATCACAGAAATGACCCATTTGATACAAAACATAACAAAACACACACACACACACACACACACACACACAGTTCAACTGTTAACCACAACAGAACTTGTAGAACAACACACCATGTTCATGTGAGTGGATCCAACTATGGCTGAAAAATACACGCAGAGAAAAAGAGTGCATCAGGAGAGATGGGAGTTTTAGAAGCCAACAGATTCTTTACTAACCAATTTGTGCAGAATGTCCTCGTCTGGCCATATTTTTGGATCTTACAGCTTCCTTTATACGGTCTACTTCCTGCTGATACCGCTTGCGATCACGAGATGCATTCTCTTTGGCTTCCTTCAGTGCAGACTCCAAAGCTTTAACTCTTTCAGCTGTAGCCCTAAGTCGCTTCTCCAGTTTTGGAAGCTCACAGCGAAGATCTGCGTTATCACGTACCAGCTACAGAAATTGAATCCATTAGTTTCTTGGTTTCTTTTTATGGGTAGAACCAACCAACACAAAATCCCCTGAACAGGCATATTGTCTAGTATGTACAGTACAGCACCTATCCTAGCGTGCTTAAACTTCCAGTAAATCTAGTAGTTCAGCACTCAGCACTAAGATTGTCATCTGTTACTGTAAAAGAATATGCTACCCAACATAGACACTCACAGCCTACGTGCTGTCAGGGACAAGCAGGCATCCCCCCAGATTGAGACACTGATTCTTAACACCAGCTTCAGTCTTCTCTGGTTTAAACAACTATTTTGCTGGTATCCACTGAATTATTTTATAGGAAAACTTTAACCTACTGTTTTATATAAAGAAATACATTCAAGACATCAAAATACTTTCAAAACAGTTACTTCGTGAACAACATGTCCAATAATAATGCAGCTTAAGTAGTCTGTCTGCTTTTGATTGAACTTGAAATTAGGTCTCATTGTACCTGCTTGTGAACCTTTGTAAGCTGTTCAAGATTATTCTCAAGGAAAGAAATCTTCTGTTTTTGCGCAGCGCTGCCTCCTGTATCATCCGAGTCAATCTCAGCACTCTGCAGTAACAAAGGCATGGGAAGGGAAAAAAAGATACCGAGTACAAATCTGAATTTACATGTTACAATCAAACCAGAAAAAACACACAGATCAATTTCAGTTTAGAACTGAGTTTGAAATGTACACAACAATCCCAGAGACACCAAGTATCATCACAGCACCACATTACCTTTTTCACTCTAGTAGCCAGATCCTGAACAAATAGCTTCCGAAGATTGTGGAGAGTCTGAAGTTCTTTAGCCTGCAGTTGAGGAGGAAAAAAAAAAAAAGAATTATTTCTAAAGGAAAAAAACAAGTCATTCAATTTCCTATGGAACATATTTTGATAAGCTTACCACAGTCTCTTCCAAGCCCTTTAAATCTTGCCTTGCTTGCTCCCGTCTGTCCTGCATAACCCTAAAAGAGAATAAATTCATCTTAAAGCATCTGAACAAAGCTGGAAATGCTTTAAGGAGACTACAATGGTAAATCATATGGTTCAAATGAAAAACATCTATTTTTCAGCTGAAGCCCTCACGATTATGGATATAACTAACTGATGACACAACAACTCAAATTCACATGGAACAAGGGAGAAAGCTGCAAACAACAAAGAGGTAGAGCTCCTAAAACTGAAAGGATACAAACAAGTACTTTCAGCTATCTAAATTATAAATTTATAAAATGAATGAAGGAAGATTTTTCAGAATCAAGTTCAGTAACACCAGTGAAAATCTTATTCTGCAAATGCTCTTCTCTTCAATCATCTGTGAATGCGTTGAGTATCTAGCAATGGATTTGGGATTTTCTCTTTTTGTTCCACCACCTCACCTCCACTACATTTGCCAAAGCTTACACCACAAGCAACGGAATCTGTTTCCAGGAATATAACCCAACAAGTACTGCTCTGCACAGCTCCTGTCTTCCTACTTAATGTGAAAGCAGTGACTGCACTGCTAACACTCTTGAAAGTTCTCCTCATCCAGTTACATTACTAGATCGCAACTAAGTGATTAAACATCTGAGATGATGAAATATGCTAAAGAATCTGTCAGCATTCTATCAATTTTCCAGACCTCACTGGAAAAGTAGTTGTAGACACCTTATACAACTATTTAGATCAATAAAATGTGAATAATCAGCACTAATTCTGGTCTGTCCTTTGCCAGCACATTTCTGACGTGCAATGGAAAATAACTGGATTGAAGGAGGAGGACATAATATCAAATGAATTTTAATGTTTCTTGCAGATCCTTGGAAGGGCAAAGCTTCTAACATAGCAAGTCCCTTTAAGAGATCAATGCCATGTATTTCTTTTACTAGCCTGCAAAATATGAAACAAACATGTGGTATGGTTAAACATGTGGTATTAAATCTTCTATGACAAGAAAATCTATTGTGACTGACTGTGAGAGGTATATGAAATAAATAAGGTGGACTCACACACTACTATTCAAATTTCAGTCAACTTAACCAACAACGTATTTCACAGTAAAAGTCCTGAAAAAGCATGTGCTGATTATTGCTTACTCATACAGATCAATCGAGTCTGATCATTGAAACTTCTACAGTTTAAATCAGAACTACCTAACTAGTTAAACCACGCAAGAACTAGAAAGAGTAAGGATCTGTTCTAATATTAATGCAAGTCTCTTCTAGACTTACAGCATGCAAGAAGTTAACTGCTCCATCCCATAGCACACTAACACTGAAAAATACCAGGTCTTTTGTCACATGAAACTACGACATCTTTGCATCCTTCACGATTTTACTTCCAGCTTTATATACTAAGGCAGTGAAAAAGGTTCTAAAAAATTAAATTCAAAGTGGCTCTGGAGCCTCCCTTTATTAAGCGTATCTATTAAACAGTGAAAGCAACTTCATCATCATATCACATCTCTAGTTTAAAAAAAAAGTTCCTCCACACACTTGTTTTACATGAGATTATCACTTACGTGAGCTCATGTAGTTTTCTACTTTTCTCCTGATCGGTTGCTTTCAACTTCTCATGCTCAACTCTAAGACGTTCTTGTTCAAGCATCATCTTCTGATTTTGGCTGAAGACAAAGTAAATAATCAGATGTATTTTTAAAAGGATGGGAAAGGAATATGTCTTTGATATCTATTTAAATTAAGTTAAAGCAGAAAAGACCTTTGTTGTATCACACTGTCATGATAAGCATCCAGAAATCCATTAAATTGCAGTCCAGTTCATGTTACTAATAATCAGAAGCCTTAGTTTCTAATATGTTGTTGCAGTCAAGTGCATCTATCATAAACGGCATCCAGTAAAGCAACAGAAATATGAAGAAAAACCTCTGCCACTTCCCTCCCATCCTCCCATCCGTCCTTCTGTACTTGCACAATCTAGAGGCATTTGCCGTTACCAAAGTGATGGTAATCACTTACTCTTGGAGTTCAGTGATAAGTTTCTCCTTTGCATCAACTTCATCTCGTAGGCTACTGATTTGCTTCTGATGTGTCTCACGATGGCTCTGAATCTGCTGTTCCACAGCTTGCTGTTATAAAAAAAAAAAAACAAACAGCATGTATCTTGCTTTGAGTTGTTATAATTTGTGCTGTTTAAAAAAAAGAAAAAAGCAAATTAGCTTACCTTGACTTCATTTGCAGTTTGAACCTTATTTAAGTGCTCTTTCTCCATCTCATGGACTTTTTCTAGAAATGGAAGAAAAGAGAAGACTTTTCAGCCAGGTATGCAGACTACCACAAGGAGGATGAAGGTAGTTCCCCTTTCCTCCTCTCCCACTCCTTAAAATACGGAAGTTGTACATCTATTTATACCAATTACAATTATTAACATCTTTAATCCTACTCTTAGCAGTTGAACACAACAAGTATGCATTCCCATTGACTAATTCTGTAAATTCAGTAGCAAGAAGCTACCTTATAGCTCTGTCCTTCAATCTAGACTGACCAATTTCATATTTATTGTTACATATTTCAATTGGGGTGGGGGATGGAAGGACAGACTACCAAGAACTGTTCTTACCTTGTGCTCGGAGTTGAACTAGTTCTTCATTAAGAGAATCCACAGACTCTTCCAGTTGCCTCTTTTTCTGTTCTACATTCTGAAGATACTCAGTCAACGACTTGATCTTGGCTTCATGCTTGTAGAATGAAAATATTCATTTACTTCAGAACCAGGTATCATGGAATTACATCTATATAAACACACTGTACTTATTTCTTTAAGCAAGCAACCTGGTCTCAAAATAAAAATGGTACAAACTGAATCTCTAAGAAGAATATGACTACACAAGTAGATCTGTAACACAGCCTGTTAGAACACCTTGCATTCACGTTGCTCAATTGAGTGAAGTACATTTTTTGGCAGGGAGAAGAGATGTGTTTGAATATTAAATATATCAGATCAGAAAGAGGCTCACTGCATTTAGAAAACTGCATAGAAACACATCATCTTATTAAAAAAAGATGATCTGTATGTAAATCAAAATAAAGAAATTAAGAACTGCACATGTAATCACAGTTTTGGTGGTAGTTAGAAGTTGCATTGCTTATCTTCTGTAACAACCACAATAAAACGGCCAGTTGTGCATGTAGAACTACTGCAATATCACTGTGCCTATGTTACCTCTTCCACTTCAAACTTGACACATTAGAGCAGAGCACAAGATTTGTGAGATCTGTATTTGTAAATGATCCCATGACAGAGAACATAAAGATCCTAGTAATTAATACAAATGTTACAGAAGTACTATCAGGCTGCAAACATACTGTGGAAATTCTAACATCCTGTCACACAATTACTCAAAAGCACCCAAACTTCAGAGAATACTAAGGATACAGCTGAGTCCTGTAAAAAAACACTTACCTGGGAGATACGGAGTTGACAGGCAGCCAACTCCTTCTCGTTCTCTTCCATTTTCTTATTGCTTTCAGCCTGTGTGCCTTCCAACTGTTTGCATCGTTTTACCATTGTTTTTACTTCTGATTTCATTTTGCTGATGTACAGCCTTGCAACTGTGAATTCTTCATCTATCATGCCAGTTCCCTCAGGCTGCTGAAAATTGTGGAATCACATTTAGAAAGCTTAAGTACAGAAACAGAATTCAAGATGAGGTAAGGCAACTTAGTGCCTACCATCCTGGCGCTCACCCAAACCAGTAATCACAGCACTCAGGCATCAAAATGAACTTAAATGAATAACCTGGAAGTGTAACATACTTAAAAGGTAACCTTTAATATCCCTTACAAGCTTAACTCTAATGAATCTGACTGAGGTATTTGCGACTTGCATCTGCAGGTTAACAACAAAAAAGCATTAACTGATCTAACCTAGACTCTTGAAAATAATTATTACTTCTGTTTGTTTTTATTTCCCTTTCCTGAGTTATTCTGTTTGCACAAAGGTAATATGTCACTTACAGCACTGCTTAAATTCCTGTCCTATGGTCATCCTCTAAATTATACTTTATTTCAGAAATATGTTCCATTTTTAAGGGAAGTAACCTCCCTGCAGCCAGTGTAGGTCCAAGTCAATGCCTTTGAAACTGTCACGGTCCCAATAACAGTATGAATGAAAACACTATTTCAAATATCATACCTGCTCTCTCTCACCTTTGCATAATCAATTTCTTTTTGGGACCTGGTAAATCACAGAAAAGGCAAGAAATAACCTAATTCTGAATTTATTAATACATAAGGCTTCCTATGGTGGTTATTTTTACTGTACTATGAAACCTTACCCTACCCATCCAGAGTGTATGTGTGCAACACATGGCACTAAAAACTGCATTGACTAATTCTTACCTTGACATCATTATTTCCAACTGCAATTCCTATTTCTGCAAGATCTTTTAGTAAGGAGGCCATCATCTCTGTTGCTCGTTTCTTCTGATGGTTAGTCATTTCTTTAAGTTTTTGAAGCTCTGCATCTATACTAGCTAAAGTAACCTGCAGTAAGAATAATTACATTTTAATAAACAATACGTATGTTTAGAACTACTTTTATATTAAATAATATTGCAACATCAAAACACAGCACCCAGTTCTGGGAGTCTGTAAGCACCATTACTCCAGAGCAGATTTGCAGTTTGAACTGCTGTGGTTGCAGCAGCTGCAATTCAGCAGTCTATATGCTCTAAACTTGTCTGCTCTTTGTTTGCCAGCTTTAAAAGAGAAGTCTGATGTTTCACAGCAGAAACATTCCAGTGGTGCCAAAGGATAGTTACTGCATGGGTTTGCTGCAACAGACAGAGTGACAACGTCATAATTTTACTTCTGTATCCATCCCTCAGTTCTGTCAACACACATCAGTACCAAAACTGTAGTGCAGTAGTCTTTGAATGCTACTGAGAAGACTAACAGTTTCCACAGATAGTTTCACTAAACATATAAAGAAATTTTGACACAGGAAGAAATCTTTCAGGACACATCCACCATGAAAGAATTCCTGAATTTTCATGCAAAAGAGAGGAAGGAGAGAACAAAAGCCATATAAAGAGTGTATCAGCCATTTAGGTTATCAAATCAGGAGTGTTCTGGTATTAAGCAAGCTCTAGACGTAAACTATCATTTTCTCCTTGAGAAAAACCTTTGGCTTCAAGAAGGACACACAGTTAAGGCAAGAAAATGTATATGTTGAAGATTCTCAGTAATTCAATCCATTTTCCTACCGATTTTTGATTGAGTTCATCACTAAGCAGTTCATATTCCTTCGCCTTATCTTCTACTTCCTGAGACTTCTGATCATAATTGACAGCTAATTCTTCAAGAGCTTGTAGCACCTCTTTCACTTCCTCTTTAGAGGCATCATTTTCAGCCTGAAGGCGATTCAGCTCAGCTTGCAGATTGTCTTGGTCCCTTCTAGTTGATGCCAGAAGCTACAACATTAATAGAGATTTAAATTAACAACAAATCATTAATAAAACAATACATTAATAAGTGAAACCTTCACATCTTCATGTATCTACTGAAACTGCCTTTTTTTTTTTTTTTTTTTTAAATAGTGCCTAGCATAACAAAGTAAGGACATTAAGCACAGGTACAATGAGATGCATCTATTCCCAGAATTCAACTTCTATAGTCTTTGAAAATGGAAATGACTGCAGACCAAGGCATTTAAGGTTAGCAAATGAAAACACACAAAATATTGCAAGTCCTCAAAAGAGTTGCTGAATACTTCTCATGAATCTAAAGCTGTCAACAAATTAGCGATTAAACTTTCAGCACTTCAACACAGTTGGCTGCTGCAGAACAGCTAGATAAAAGGAAGAGCTGGAAAAGATGCAATTTAAGTAAAGAGTAAATAACAGCTCCAACTTTCTGCATTCTCAATTCATTTCCTTTTTGGCCAACATATATCAAGTTGTTTTTTTTTTTTAAATTATTATTTTAAAAACAAGTAAGTAACATTTGTCATCTTTGTTAAATGAAATTGATAGGTGTTTGCCCATGCAATTAAGTTATACTTGTATTCACATGTTGTCATTGATATTTTGAATGTTTCAGTAAGTAGAAACAACAGAGATCTCCCTTTTTATATTGAGGGCCATAATACTCCACACACACTCCCTGCCCAACTTCTCTGCCAGTACAGCAATACTGACTAAAGTAAACAGTAGAAAAGATTTCTTACAGTAAATCAAAATACTTTCAGTTTTGACAAACTACTGATTTTGTACGAAGAAGACAACAGCCTACATCTTTGCATAAAATACTTTGCAGAACTGCAGAGGTTGAAAAGGACCATCGAGTCCAACACCCCTGCTAAAGCAGGATCCCTACAGTGGGTCACACAGGTTCCTTCTGTCCTCATGGATACTTAAGGTTCAAGTAGACTGGCTCAGATGTAGCCAAAAGCACAGTGTAAGTGGAAAGAATGAATATGCAGAGCATTTCAATTCAAGTTAAAAAGAACATTGTACAGTAATAAGCCACGACTCTACTTCCTAATCATAAACTTTGGCCCATTAAGAATATCTCAGAGTCAGAGAAAAGCAAAATAAATGTACAAAAGCAAAACTCACCTCTTCCTGATCCAACATTTGTGTTTTCAGTTTTTCTACCAGCTGGCTCTGCTGATTTATTTCTTCATCCTGCAGTTGAAGAAAGACTGTGTTCAATAAACTGACAAACACCACCGAGAAAAAAAAACAATCTAAGAGAAGGTAGCATCAGATATATAATCTTTCCATGTTCTGAGATGACTGGACAACTCAAGGCAGTAAAAGCAAAAAAACACACACACAACAGATGTATACAACGCTGTGCTCTAAAGCCAGCATTTCTCTAACTGCTTTTGCAAATCTTCCTCAGTCTGTTTTGAACTTCCAAAACCAATTCAGATTTAATGAGAAGTTTTTTCTTCTCCAGATTTAGTAGATCTGTTTCAATTTTAGATTATATTCAATGAGTGCATATTTTACTTGAAAACAGCAGTTTTTCCCTCCAGTTAACCTTTTTCTACTTACTTGTTATTTTCCTTCTTCTGGTGCAGAATTAATCCAAATAATCAGCTAAGAATGGTCACCATCCAAGAAGCACAAATGCTAGTTGAGATTCTCATGAGCTCTTCCTTCTCAACTTCTATTTTCCCTCTTTCTTCCACCCCACCTCACCCCTCCCCACAAAGTACCTTTGCATTCAGTACAATTTTCTTGTAGTTTCAGCGAAGGGACAAGAGCAACCTAAGAAAGGATGCTCATTTTGGATAGAATAAAGCAATCTGAACATCACTTAATTAGAACTTTAGAATTAGAGTAGCTCCTTCTGGCAAAAGTTTAAATAAGCTGCAGTAACAAATGAAGACTGGCAAATTAAGCATTACACAATGCATTTCAAGATGCATTTCAAAGAGGTCTTATGTTAAATAAAAAAAGGCATACCTTGTCATCCAGCTGTTTGTATAATTTGGCAATTTCTTCCTCACATTTTCTTCTCTCAGCATCAGTGAAATTGCCAGTTACTCCAATCGTGGTAGCTGGTTTATCATTAATAACAGTAATATCCTTGTCTACTGCAAAAGCTTCTAAGTTGGCCTTCTCCTTGTCAAACTGCTCATCAACAGGTACAGTCTCCCCTTAAATAAAGGAATACACTTATGAAGTATTTTTAGCAGAGTTGGTCATGAAGCATCTTCCACCAAGTATTATCTATTCCCTAATTAAGTACAGCTCCATGGTTAATAAGCAATCGAGTTCATAGCTTCCATGGCAAAAATGACTACTCCATCACCCAGACTACCTCCTGCTTACCACTGAACATTACATTTCACCTAGTTACTCTGCTGTAGGCTGTAAATCTTACATCAAAATATTTTTCAGAACAGCATCTAATTGGAACTGCAGACAGAAACCCCTTTTTCCCCCCCCTTTGGCAGTCTGTCATGACATGTAGCCATATTTACTGCTAAACTGATTTGCTTATTTAAAAATATTCCCACAGTTATACTTTTATGTTTCTATGTCCATCAACACTTTCCTGAGAACACTTTACTACCTTCACATTAAAAAAAATGTACCACATACAAATTTAGCTACTTCTCTGGTAAATTCAAAGTAAATTCCTTGGTGTCTTATTACAAAGCATTTTATGCAGCCCCTGAATGATATGGGCTCTTTCCAACATTCCTGTATGGTGTGTGAATATTCTGGAAGAATTGCACTCAACATTCCAGGTGTGGTCTCTACATAAGACAGGGAGGAGAAAAAACAAAGAAATCCTATCCCACCCAACTTAAGTGAGGCCATTCATTTTTTCCCTCAGATTTATACTAGAATGCAGTGCACAGATTGTCTGATTTGTATGACGTATAGCTTTATGATGGCAAAATCATCTTCTAAAACTGAAAACTCCAGAAAACATTCATATCTTAAATCTTAAGTTTACAGTTTCATATTTATCTTGCATTTTGCCAGTAGCTTCAGTTCAAAAGAATTCAATTGTTCAGAGAGAACAGACACATTCTGTACTGTTAGCACTTTTTTTTTTTTGCCAATAGAAACACTTGAATTATAAATGAGGACAAAATCTTACAATACTGGCTTGAATTTGAAGTTTTTGCACAGTTTCTGCAATTATTATTGTTAGTATCATTCTTTACTTCCAGATAAATTTTTTAGAATGTACCTGAATCTAGTTCTGCTAGTAAATCAGGCACTGAAGAACCTAACACCAACACACTTGCAGACATTTCTGTCAGTATGTGATTACTGAAGTTGTTCCAATTCGAATGAACAATAGTAAGCTTCAACATCAGCCTAATATCACTGCACTGATATTCTTTGTACTGTTTGGCATAGCATTCTACATTAGTTTTGGAATCCTGAAGGGTAATTCAGTATCTCCTTGTCTAAAGTCTGCACAACAAAGAAAAGTGTTTCTCACCATTCCTCCATCTGTTGAGTTCATTTTCTAGCCACTGTATGGTGTTACGCAGCGTCTTGTTTTTCTCTTTTTCTTTCTCATACTTTTTCTTCCACTGTTCTGCAGTGAGCTCAACATTGACACAGACTGTGTTCTTAATGGTCTTTGCTCTACACAAAAAGAAAAACCTCTGAAACCCATTCTATTTTTTTTAAAAGAAAATAATGTTGAAAGCATAAATAACTCCAACCCCTTCCCTAAGCTCATCTCTACACCCTGCCAACTTACTGTTTGTTCAGTTGGATTGATACAATTGTTAATGGACTCAGTAATGTCAGGCATAGAGAAGACTGAAAAAAAAAAACTCTCAAGCCAGTTGTTGGAAAGAAGCAGCTGTATACTTGCACTTGAATTGGGATGGTGTACAGATTTAAAAAAGACTAGCATTTACCACACCCAACAAACATTTCTCTAGTGGACAGCACGATACTTTCAGGATGTACATCACTTAGCTTAAGGAACAGCTCCAAAGTCCAGTGACTAGATCTGCATTAACTGAAGAGGTGTATGAGCTACAAAGTACAGATGCATTTAATTCAGGTGATATATTCAGCCAAGCAAATCTCATCCAAATGCATTAACTTCAGAGACAAAATATCAAGGACTAACATGCTTTGACAAAGTTAACATGCAGTTGTTGCATGATGTACCCGACTCAGTAACTCACACATTATTTCCAACCAAGAATTATCCCCTCCAAAAGATGAAAACAAAAAAAGCTAATTGGCATACAGAAACCCATCCCTGACAACATCATGACTCCTGTACATTTCTGCAAAGTCTCACTGGGAGTGACTACTACCAAAAGGCACATCGTTTCCTACTAATTACGTAATATTTACTTAACCTTCAGTTCCTACAGCTGAAGGTTTCAGTGGAAACTTAACAACCCCAGAAAGCTGAGTTAATACCAGACCAACTATGGTTACCTGAGCAATTCCTGAAGATATCAAGAGCAAGGGACATTGAATCTACACAGCTACAGTTGGAAGACACTCCCTCATACCTGAACGCTAGAAATATTGCAAGGAAAGAATCTCCTAGATCCTAAAAGGAGATCAAACTAGAATTCCACTGCTGCAGAGCACAGTTATGATTCCACACCTATTAACTACTCATATTCTACCAGATTTTTAACAAGTTCTGAAGTCATGTAGTCTACCTTCCGTAATAAAAATCACTGAAATAAATAAAACTGAAAATTATGTTGTTGAACTAAAATGGAAGAGACACAGAAAAACAGATTAAGTAAGAGAAATGTTGATGGCTTTCATAATGGCAGAACTAAAGGAAGAAAGTAAATACTCTAAATAATTTGGTTTAGGAATCCTGACTGGGTAGCTTATTTCTGACTCTGCCTTTATTTCTGAGTTTAGTAACAGCAAAATATTAAGGTACGTTTACTTTCACAATCAGCATTAGTTTAAGATCTCAAACCACATACTTGAAGAACAGCTTCATTGCTTTGCTTATTGTAGAAGGTTTGTTTTATCATTCATTGTTATGCACGCAAGTGCAGTGCATACACAGCACTTAGATTCTCTTAGGAAATTCTGTTTCTCGTCTCTCTCATCATTTAAGATGATACTCACCTCTGGCCAAACAGAAGAGTAGATTTTGTTTCAGATTCATTGTATGAAGATGGAGAGCAGCAAATAACAATAGTGGTTCTACAGTTACCCCCTAGTGAATCTTGAAGGATTCTGGTCATTTTGCTATCACGATATGGAACGTAAGTCTACCAAGAAAATGATTAAAAGAATTGGTCAGTTTTGGTGTGTTTTTTTTTTTCCCGTATTATTTACACTGTTGAAGAGCTATGCTTTCCTTAGGAAAAACTTCATTAGGAAAGGAGATTAAATTCTACTTTAATTAATATAACACTCAGTTGAACACACACTGATTGATCTAAAATCTTGTTTCTATGCTTGGTAACTTCCAAAGCTTTCCATTTGTTTAGGCCTCTTACTACTACATGCAACTTTATCATTTATCAATGACACCACAGTACAAGAAAACCTTATTACTGCAATGTGTTGATGTAATTGGATTACTTTAGAAGACTCCTTCACATCACTATGACCAATAAAGAATTTGTCTATAATATATTGTACAGAAATACAAGCCCTTAATCTTGAAGTACGAAAAAAAGTCAAAAAAAAACGTGGAACACTTACACTGCTTTCAGCCAAAGCTGAGATGACATTTCCAAGAGCAGACAAAGACTTGTTGATGTTCTTAGCCTCATCCAGCACAGCACCTTCTGCTCCAGTTTTGCTAACCTAAAGTATTTCAGTAAATTATTAAAATGTTACATCAGAAAAATCAACTTTCACATTTAATACAAAACTCGGATACCAGGTCGTAAAATGTGTAAATTACAGTGTGAAAGAAGACAGTAATAACATAACATAAAATAACAGTAATATAGAATAAGCAGCATGGCACGTTTCCTCCTCTTCTTCCATCCACTAACACAGCAAGCTGAGCAGTCATTTTAACAATGTTAATCAGTACTTCAAAATAAGAAATTTGATAGCAGCATCAAGTGAAAATCTAGATATTCCACATCCATAAATAGAATCTTGATTCCAGTACCTGGCTAGTCAACACCCCCTTTTTTTTTTCTGCTCAGATACTGAGCCTGAACTCTAGCCTACTTCCCAACCTCCTCCATATTTACAAACCCTCAGTGAAGAAATGCAAAGCAGCTTAGAGATAATATATAACAGCCAATAAAGACTGGATTGAGAAATCACAATTCAAAATCTAAGTTAAAACACTTCACAGATAAGAACTGAGAAGTCATTATTATATTACTGTAAGAGGTTTGATTGTAGAGAACGATTTTTGTTTTTCAGAGCTGGAAGAAGAATGTAATGTTACCTTTTCACTACCTGCCAAGTCCACAAGATAGAGTTTTCCACTTAGTTTCTGTTCTGTTTGAGTATTCTCTTGCTTTACATTAATAAGAAAAATACTATGACTTCGAGAGCTGTGTTCATTCATATCTGCAATCAAAAAAAAAAAAACAACTCATCAAAAATAACGGTACAACCCATCTAACTTGGCTAAACAATATCTTGCTAACAGCCAGAGATGCAAAGCTAATGAATAGTATACAGTTGTATCACTCTGACACAGTAAAACTAAAAGGCAGTAACCAACAGTACCATCTAATTAAAGAATTAGACTCCATCACCTTTGTGTTTCTGTTAATACCATAAATTCACAGATAACATTTGGTAGCTGTCAACTATGGATTTCACACATTTAATTTACTACATTAGAAAAGAAAGCTCATTTACATTTACCAGAGTACTTTTTTTTTTTTGTTTGTTTACAGCACATCCTTCTGTGCAAATGTCAAGTAGATAGCCAAAATTCCTCACCACCCTTTCTGGTTTAAATACTTATTCTGCACATCTCATTGCAGAGATGAGCAGTAAAAGAGATTCATGTCAAACCTTAAAGATGATTTTAATGAATTAACAAAAATCTGATCCGACTGCAATCTGAATGACAATGTCTGCCTACTTTCTTCTTTTTATCTATAAATCTCTCACAGGCTTAAAAGCTAACCAGCACCACAGAAATAGATCAACATGAAAGAATACCCTTCTACCCAAATTTCTGCTACTTTTCTGTTTATTAGTCTGGTCCCTGTTTCAGAACCTTACTACCTCAGAGCACTGAAGTAGAAAGGCAGGACTTTCCTTAATGGAAACATTTTCTTATGCCCAATTCTTAACCAAAGAATATAAATATATTTTTCTTTATTATTGTATGCCTGTTTTTTTTTTCCCCTTTCCAAATAAATATCTGGACAAAATTCACAAACAATTTGGTTCTCAAAAGATTTCAGAGAGTCGCTTCAAATAGAAAAAATGTTTTGCATGCATCTCACCTTTCCTCTTCTTTATTTTGCCAGCATTTCAAAAACAAACACACACAACTCCTAATCCTAATCCTTGGGGGAATTCAGAGGCCTATGACATGACTCCTTGCAACTCATTTGCACACCTCAGGCCAAAACAAATGGGATGCTACTCATATCTGAAGTGTATCTGAAAACATAGCCCAATCAGCTTTTCTTACAGACTACAATAAAATGGACAAACAGTAGATGAGTCACAGTGTCTTGCTTACACATTCATAGGGTAACTGGAACAAACTCCACAAACCAGAATTCTGCACTACCCCCTACTGAAGAGCCCCAACAATTCAAAGCTCTTCTCTGGTCACTTAATTCCTCTTTCCAGTCAAAGCCTAATTAACAACATTAACAAAAAATACATTGAAAAACTTGGTACTTAAAGACATGTTACAACTGCTTGTACAAAACCTTTTCAACAACATGGATTTAGTTCACCATCCTTGTTCTTATGGTATGTTTTAAAAAGTCAGGAAGGCAACTGACAAAGCACTAAAGCAGGTAGGGATAGTACTTACTTGTAACTGCTACATGTCGGTTCGATTTTCCTTCATCTATAGTATCCATAACTTCTTCTGGACTACATACAAAACGTTCTGTGCAACCCTTTAAGACAAAACACCAATAAGCCAGAAGAAAACGAGTACATTGGAATCAAAAGATCAAAACAATATCAGAATGACACTTACCTTTACATAGGGAACTCTATTTTTGTCTTCATGAACAGAAAGATTGGTCTTTGAAACTGGAAGAGAAAAAGTTCTAAAGCTAAAGTATGTGTGATTTCTTTACAGAATGAGACATTTGCAACAGATCCAAGTAAAAATGGAACTACATCAAACAACCACTACAGCAGTCACAGCTGCATTGTATAGATTAGCTATGTGCTGTCTCATTTTGATGTATCCATATCAGAGATGGCTTACTTATTAACATGACACATTTATCTCAGTATCATTCTAAAGCATTTGTTCTTTAAATCTCTCTACCAAGCAGTTTACTTCCTATGCTCAAAGTAAATAAGAGACTTACCATCCAAAAGGTCCCTTATTTTATCCAAGTATATTTCAAAATACGACACCTAGAAGTGTGAAACAAATAGCATTAGAAAGCAAGAACGTTTAGCTCTTCACATACTGCCTCTAGTTCACAAACTTGAGGATGAACTAAAATACACAGCACTGCCACAAGTTATCAAGATAGTTACCATCTATGTTTAATGGAAACAAGATTCAAGTATTTATGTAATTATTCTTTGAGAAGAGCCAGTTACATCTGAAATAACTTTTTATATTTTCCAATTCACAAGCATTTATAACAGCTATGGAACACCCATTCAGCAACAGAGTACTTCCATTTTTAATAAAGATTAAATATAGGAAATAAAGAAAAGGTTACCTTAATATGAAACTCAAGATTCTCATCCATAGAGTAAATATAATTAAAGATATCTTGTACTATTCTTGGAATAATCCCCATTCCATCTGGGTCGTGAAGCTTCCCCTTATTAGAAAAGGGAACAAAAAAACATACTGAATTACTGAATTCAACAGCACAAAGCATTTGAAGGCAGAATAAAAAGTCAGACAAGCTAGCTTTAAAACACTGGTGAGTAAATGCACTTTTTTTTATCTGCAAAGGAAGCTCTTGACCATCCACTTAGGGCCAGCACTTGCTAGGATCAAGAAGAACAGCCTCAAAAACCTCACACAAAACGATGAGAAATCTACCATGAACAACATTGTGTTTTCCATCCTGCTTTTGATAGCTGAATAAATTCAGTAATTGCCATTCTTACATCTGAAAAACAATGTGGGTATCCAAAGTTTGTAATAGAAAGGAAAATGAAAGATGCAGATGCTTCATTTCTGGAAGTGTTCAAATTTAGGGTGGATGGGGGCTTTGGGCAACTTAATCTAATGAATGATGTCCATGCCCACTGCAGAGTAGTTGGAACTACTGATCTTTAAAGATCCTTTCCAACCTAAACCATTCTACGATTTCATGAAAACAAGCCAACATCTTATCTGTAGAAATTTAACACTACTTTGGTGAAAAGAGATGAATGGGGTATTAAAAGAAAATAATTTTAAGTTGCCTTACTTCCATAGTGTGCGTCTTTCCAGATGATGTCTGCCCGTAAGCAAATATTGTACCGTTGTATCCCTCAAGTACATCTAAAGGGAAAGAGTATTTTGTTAGGACTGATTTCCTTCTCCTAAAGGAAAGTCAAATAAAATAGAACGGCAAGCAATTCCTAAAATGTTTAGCAAGTTAAACCATTCAGTAACTGAAAAGTAAGTGCTATAATAGTAGGTGCTCGGAGAGGATGGCAGCAGTGTCCTTCCTTACTACTTTTAATGCAGTCACTAGATTGCATTTTCAGAGGCTGTATTAGAAGTAGCTGCTCCTTCAGCCAGCAAAACACAGCTTTAGAGTCAGGAATAAGAAGGAAATCAATACAACTGCCACGTTGAACAGACAGCCTTTGACTATTTAGACAAATCATATTATGTGCTATGCTATTTGCTGCCTTCACAGTAAAGCTGGAGTATCTGATTATTAAGAGAATGAGTTATTCTACAAGTTTCAAGCATCTTACGCCTCGGCCATAAGCTTACGTTCTAAATTATGAACAAATCAATTCTAAGTTTCAGGTTGAAGGGTAAGGGCCTGGTGGTTTTGTTTGCAAGTCAATTAACATGAAATGACATTCTGCAAACTTCTTTTCCAAAAGGAAGTATGAGAGACTCCAAACAGTGAGGTCTACTTCCCATTGCACCCATAATCCAACTGTACCACCACTACTGCTCCTCAGCGTCTTGATCTACTTCAGAACAGAAAATCCACCCAGAGAAACAAAGAGAAAATCAGCTGGAAGAAGCAGGATGAGGAGGAAAGGGACAAGATTACACACAAGTCTTAGCTCGTTCTTAAGGAACAAACTTCTGATCTAATCCCGATTACTCTTTAAGTCTTCAAGAGTTAAATACTTGCAGCAGTACAGACTTGTAACAGCAATTCACTTTTCTATTTACTAAAAACCATCAACACTTCACTAACCTTCTTGCTTCTAATTGTTGATAGTTTATGAACTCCTAAGAAGGCTTTGATAAGGTTGTTTTAAAAGCTGTGTCAGTTAGAACTTGTACTGATCTCCTTAAGAAATGAATCAATTTTATTTTGAGGTAATTACCAAACTTCTTGCTACCATGCTTTACTGTGGTATAACCCTCTTTGTTAGAACACTTTATCCCCAGAAGCCACAAGACACTAGGACAGTTCAAATTTAGAGAGCCAGTACACCCTGAGAAGCACTGAAATAAGGTAACCCATAATCACAAAGTTAAACAAAACAAACATCAGGTTTCCCAAATTTCCTTTCACCTTACATTCCTCTAAACAAAAGTAACTGCAGGATGTTTTCTGACACCAATAAAAACAACCCACTCATAAGAGTTGTTTTCAAACAGACAGAAACCTATCTTTTATTTATTTATGAGCAATTGTTTTAACCTTCAGCAAAGATATGAAAAAAAGAAAACAACAAACTAACAGGTAAATATCATCAAATGTTCCAAACAACTGGAGAAGCAGGTTTAGTATTGACATAATATCACCTCAAGTACAGGATGATTTTATACTCTGAACCATGATGACTGTTATTAAACTTTCAGAAGGTAAAAGGGAGCAACAGAAGTACCAATTTTCAACATTAAAACCCATACAAAAAAGGTATTTCCCGAAAATTAAGAGTTTGTTCCACCTTACCTTTGACAATCTTCTTAGCACAATCGTTGTATACTTGCTCCTGGGATGTGTTTGACTGGAATACACGGTCAAATATATATGGCTTGGACTGTAAGAAGAATCAGAAAAACTATTAAAAAAAAGACGACCCTGGAAGCACCACTGAAAGGTGTTTGCTCACATAGCTTAGAAGCAGCCTACATGGTCTCAGTCCGATCTTATGTTTTATTTTAAGCACTTGAAGGACGCAGTGAGGAAATCGGCTTATGTATGTGTCTAAATCTTTACATGTTTGCTTACAAATAAAGCCTTGAATTAAATATATTTGGTTTTTAAGTGCAACCCAAACTGCTTTCCATAACTACTCTGCTACATGACCTCTACTTACTTGATTTACACTGTAAACCAGTGCCTAGCGTCTGAGAACCCATTATTCTTCTCCACTGCCTTGGTAAAACCAAATTATTAAAATCAACTTACATCGCATCACACACAACATGCTTTCATAATATTTGTTAAAAACCTCAAACCAAAGGAAACATCCAGGTCACCTACAGTCAGCACAAGAAACATTTCCCCATGCATGATATCCCTACAACAAGGCTCTGCAAGCAGAAGGAAAAGGCCACTCTGGAGGAAGAGAACTTTTCATAGATTTCTTTAGGAAAGCACAGAAAGAGGAAGCTCTGACACAGCTTTCAGAAAAGAATGTGGGATTTGGTAACAGCTGTAACAAGCTGACAATCCACAAAGATATGAGTTATTATGCTCATCTTATTAAGCTGAAATTCTCCTAGCACTTCTGGAGCTTGATTTATTATCTTTGCAGACAGCTGAGGTTTACAAGGGCCTTAAGTCAGTTTCTACCACTAAACTTACTGCAACTGTTAATGCTCCATTTGGCCTATGTTTAATTCATTATCATCCTCCCCTCCCCCAAGGATATTGTGGGACTGCCTCCCTGGCAGCAGAACAAGTTTGGCTTCCATCTTTTACCCACCCACTCACCATATTACCTTTCTTACCCTGACCTTCCATTTGCCTTTCAATAACATCTAGCATAACACCAAACAAAGCTTTTCAGAGCCAGTGCATATCCCTCTGCTTAGAGGGCCTGAAATTCAGATAGATGAGCTCCCTCTTGGAAAAAAAGAAAATAATTACACATTTCACTGTGTAAATATGCTCAAGAAACCACAAGACTTAGTAGGCAGAAACTATCCCTAAGGTGCTGAAGTCTGCCAGAACATTTGTTTCACGGTAGGGAAATCACAGGCTTTCTCAATTACTCATTCTAGCTTCAAATACACCTCAAACTCGTATGCACTATAGGTGGAACTGGTCTCTATGTACACCAGAAGACAAACAAGCAAGTCCAAGTATCCCCAAGGTAAGAAAATGAAGGCTGAGAACTTGTTACGTAACAAGTCTAAGTCACCACAGAAAATACTCATTTATAAGTTTTCTTTCTAACTAACATCTAAAACTTCAAAAAGCCTCCCTCCTCACCATTACCAGGCAGCTACACTACACACTGCAAGCCATCCACATCGCAAACATGAGGCACACTTGTTGCGCGTTGCACGTTTGAGTTTGTCCGCATATTTGTACACACTGAAATAATACCCATTACCCATAATAATACCCATGGAGGATCACGTTCACCACTGCACATTGGAAAAATCCAGAGGGACAAGTGAATGTCCAAGAGGAGGGTGCAGCTGATACACCAGTGAGAAGGGATGCCCCTCAGGCAGTCACTGCCAGGCTTCAGACGTAGATCCATGTGGAACACATTAAGTTCAACAAGGCTGAGTGCAAGGTGCTGTACCTGGGCTGGGGCAACCCCCAGTATCTGTCCAGATTGAGAGAGGCCCTGCAGAAAAGAATCTGGGAACAGAGGATGGAAAATAAGATACAGGCCAACAATGTGTGCTTGCAGCCCAGAAAGCACTTTGCTGGCTTTTACGTATGCTGGGCTGCAGAATGACAAGTATGACCAGCAGGTCAAGGGAGTCAATTTCATCTCTCTACTCCAGCTGTGTGAGACCCCATCTGCAGTACTGCATCCAGGCCTACGACACCCACACAAGAAAGATGTGGAGCTGTAGGAGCAGGTCCAGAGGAGGCCATGAGGACGTTTAGAGGGCTACGGCACCTCTCCTATAAGGAAAGGCTGAGGAAGCTGGGACCATTCAGCTTAGAGAAGAGCGGGCTCTAGGGAAACCACACTGCAGCCTTCCAGTATTAGGAGGGGGCTCATAAAAAAAAGACAGGGAAAGACTCTTTACCAGGGTGTGCAGCAACAGCACAAGGGGTGATGGTTTTAAACACGGAAGAGATTGGATACAACAAAAATTCTTCGTGAGGGTGGTGAAGCGCTGGAACCGGTTGCACAAAGAAGTTGTGGATGCTCTATCACTGGAAGTCAGGCTGGATGCAGCTTTGAGAAACATGCCCTTGCCCATGGCAAGGAGTCAGAATAGATGGTCTGGAAAGGTCCCTTCCAAGCCATTCTGTGATTCTACAATCACTGCAAATAATCAGTGTAACATTAGCAAGCCGGTAAAACTCAAACTCTTCGAATTATTATTCCAGAAAATATTTAAATAATTATTCCAATTAAATTACAACTTCCTAAAATTACAAACAATTTAGTTTACATTAGGAAAGGTCTGTGGGCAGAATCTTCTGACAGTTTACACAGCAACCATTAACAACATTCACTGTTTTCACACAGGTTTACAACATCTCATCTTTGCTGTTCCCAACAGAGCACTGACAGCTACAAGAACAGGAAAGTATACAGTAGTGCAAACATTTTGCACACTATGTGTACTTCAATATCCACACTTACTCTATAGTCTATCTATATACTACTACAAAAGTAGTAGTATATACTCCACCACCTAGTAGCAAATCTTTATTCCCCTCAAAGAAATCCAACCAAAAAAAAAAAAAAAATCAACCAATCAATCCAGCCTGGTTTCCAGTACAGGAGGACACCTTGTTCAGAAGGCACAGCAGGCAGAACCTGGGCTAGGTACCCTGCAGTCCATAGGTATCTGCAGCACACTCTGGCAATGCTCTCCTTCTGCATGTTTTTAAATGCTGTTTCGAAGATGGGTGGTTTTCCTCACCTACTCTTCAGGCAAGCAAATGAAAGCTGACTAAACTACACTACTCTATCTGTTTAAAGGGAAAATTATGTTTATTAATTCAATAGCAATCCCTAGACGTAGAATACTTCTAGATTATTTACTTGCAAATAGCCATTTAGATGCTCTCATAAAAGAACAGAGATAAAGCACGTTGTATAATTACTGACTTTTTTTTGTTTACAAAGCGTTGATTTGAAGAACAGCACACATGATGATTGCCATAGATTAGTAAGAACAGAGAGCCAAACTGCAAAGACTTCACTAAGGCAATACTGCCCTTAATTGGAATTTGTCACATGCCCAGCAGCTGTCACTGTATAAATAAACAAGATCAATTCCCTTCAACAACTGCTACCAGTAAGTACAAAATGCAGTAATTCCAACCAAAAGAACCCCTATGAATGATGCTGCTTACACCACTTGTTACTTCCCGTTTTGGGGGGAGAAAAGTGGTATGTTTGTTTACCTATTCTCAGCATTATATGTCTCCAGATGAATCTAGAACACAACTTCAAAGCACTTAAAAACCCAATTGTGTACTTCCCTGCCAGATGGCAGAATGTTTCTTTATAAAATACATGAAAAGTCCATTCCACCATCAGTGAACCAGCATTGAACCAAGTAGGTTTAACTGCGCAGGTTCCAAGATAATCATGTTTTAAGAATACAAGTTACATTTAGTGCTGTTTCACACCAATGACAACTGCAATACTACATCTTATCACTATTCTTTTTTAACAGTTTACTTTTAGCTGTAAACAAAGCCAAAATAGCATTACCTAGATTAACTCACCCCAGAAAGTCTGGTCCTTATGTTTAAGGGATTAATCATGAAAGATTAAAGCGTCGGATATTTTTTCCTACACTGGCTGTCTTTTCTTCCCCAAGGAACAAAACGATCAGATGATGTGAAGGCCATGAACACACAAGAGGCCCAAGCAGCACTACCACAAGGTGCCTGCAGTGGTGGCAGTATCACTTCTGTAGTATGAAGCTGCTTTAACATACTCCAGAAACGTTCAGCAAATCTTACTAAATTCCAATTAAGAAATTAACATGACCTGTAAGTGACACCAGAAACGTCAAACAAACAAGCAGGACACTGACTTGCCTAGCATTTCTTCTGGCCAGTTATCAGTCGCAGGATAACTTCAGCTCCCGTAACTGCAGCACTGAAGGGATGCTGTCCCACAGCAAGAACTCTGCAGTGCCTCCATGGCCCCTACAAAGCACTTCTGCCAACACGATTTATCACTAGTTGATGTGAATGTTAACATGGGGTTTATGCTCAAGTACAGAGTTCCGCAGTTAAAGACCAGCAATCATCCTCCACTTGCTAGAATGGACTGCTAAAACAACATCATAGCTATCCATCCTCAACTTACAAGAGGCTGAAGCAAGAAGTAAAGGGCTTACCTTCTGCCATGCAGTTTTGCATCTTTAATAAAGAATATTCTTCCTATCAGCACAAAACATGTTAAAAAAACCTCAATGGACAATCTCTGGAAAGTATGAAGTCAACGGCCTGACTCAGTTCTTCCTATTACTAAGTGAAGGAATTACCACCTGAACACACCTAGCAGAGTGCTTTCTTCTTAGCTCTGCACAAACAACTGCAGCTGATACAGAACAGTCAGTGAATCTCCACTCTTTCTGCCTTATTTTTCTTATTTCTGTGCAAATACTGTAAAGATTATTCATGTTATACTTGAATTGCACCAGTTATTTATTGTTATGGATGGAGTGTTAACTACACACACAAAAGTTACTGAAAACTCAATTTCCAGCATGAAAACAGCAGTTCTGCAGAAAGTTTCAGCAAAACTTTGGTTTTACTGTTTCTTCTAAAGAAAAAACAGTATTATTATGCTGCTGGCATAAAAATGGTCCTTGGGTTTCAGAACAGAAGACAAATAAGAGATGAGTGAGGTGTTTTAAACAACTACGTAGCCACTAAGTATAATTGTCCTTCAAACATCGCTAAGCCAGAATATTTGCTTTCTGTTAAACCACCACAGCAGCAGCTGAAAAACTTCTCAATCATCCACTATCTCAAAGGAGACAAAAAGATTAAGAAAAAACACTGAAGGAATACAGTCTTTTCAGCTTCACATTGCTGTTAGTGATTCATGCTTGAAGCTGCAATCTAGGCATCTAGTTTTATTTTATTTGTACTTCTAATTGTGCTTTCTTTCACACTAGCAAAATAGCAATTAGAAGCTGTTCTAAGAACATACCTTGCTTCTTTGACTTCTGTGGGCCAGCACCTTTCTGTCAGGAATGCACGTGAATTACATTTTCATTTTGAATAATCTACTGCCAAAAGCTCCAATAATAGCAAGTGATCTTCATTAATCTATCTCCAAGTAACATACAGCCTTGCTCTCATTTGCTACCCAATATTAGTTTAAAAGGCAATGAAAAAGAAAGCTGAAAGTCTCAAACTCTTCACAGAGGTTACATCTCACTCCAAAGAAATATGAAAACGCAGGCAGAGTTCTTTTGTCTTAATAATTACAGAAATAACCAATGCACTATGATTGCTACATGAAATATCTGGAGGGCAGACAAAGGGATATGGATATTTGGGTGAGTACCCAGAATACCTCACCACTTCCATCATTCAACAGCACTGTTTTCAGTTTAGGCATCAGTTCAAAAAGATGAAGTGTGACTGTATTCAGCAATTCATCTTTTGGGTAGTTTTAAGAAAAGCAAACAGTCTCACATTTGAAAAAATAAAGAACATACTGACGTACACATTCCACTGTACTCAAAAGCCTGAAATTTGAGTAAATTGATATCAACTTTTGCATATAAAGACACTTATCATATTTAACCTAAACATCACATACTCAATAACAAGTGACCCCATTTTCTATTTTAACAGAACCCTTGTATTTAGTAGCTGAAAGAACCATTCAAAAATACTCAGTAAGGTGTGAGTGGAAAGATGCATCCTCAATTAATGATTTAAAAGGTTTTCACTGGTTTTGAAAAAAAACAAAAAACAAAAAAACAAAAAAAACCACACCAAGTGGTGCAAGGACAGTACTTTGTTTCCAAGGTCTGCTCTTCAAAACAGACACGTCCCCTCACATTGCTCCTATGCCCTAGCTACAATAAAGTGTTTTATCTAATACAAATCAAACCGACTCCCTTGTGGAGAAAGACAGCCACGTCAGTAATTAAGCAGGAGCTAGAGAAAGAAGGGGGAAGGGAGGACAGATAGCTCAGAGACGACAAGGGAGCCAAGGAGGAAGGAGGAGAAGGGTTTGGCTGTAGTCAATCTCCCTCCTCAGCCGCCTCCTCAGAGGAGTCAGATGTGCAGTCTGCCACAAACGCTCCTTCCGCAGTCACCCAGTTTTCAGCTATTTACCATTCCAGGCAACTCCCAGATACTGTTAAAGAAGCCTTCCCTGCTTCAGCACAGCCCAAGTGCACACAAGAAGGCAAAGCCTTTCAGGCTGTTCAAGACAAGGCAGCTAAGGAAAGCAGCTACAGAAGTGCCTCAAGTACTGTTCAGCAGGCAGCCAAAATGGCTTTCAGCAGTAAATACAGAAACTATCAGCTGATAATAATCAAATGCATAGCTCACTGAGGAATGTTATTAGAAACTGTTTCACAAGAACTAAGAACTGTTTCTGTTACCATCTGCCCTCTGGCAGTTCCAGAAGGCACGAGAGGTGGGTGACTGACTATGCTGCTCTCCTAGAAAGTTCAAGACTTTGCAAGATCTGTCAGTTTGTTAGAAATATATATATATAATAATAAAAAAGTCCACAGGTTACAGTAAGAGCCTCAACTGCTTAAGAAAAATGAAGTTCCAACTTCGAGAACATCAGTTGCATCACATCCATTACTATAAAAACCAAAAATATACAGAACAACAATTGTACATATTAAGATTTTGTGAAACACAGCTCATATATTGTCACTGCTAACAAACGTACCAGCTTTGGAAGTTTATTCTTCCACACACAGCAAGGTTCTTCCCTTGGGACAACTGCAGAATACATATATTTTTGGTTTTATATATATTATATTGTTATTTTTTGTTGTTGTTGTTGTTTCATACGGACTTAGCACCAGCTCAGCCCGATTTACGTTTTAGATATTTTCAGTTTATTTAAAGAGCAAGCAAATGTTTTAGGGTACGTAAGCAAAGTCATTTCTTTTTTCCTCCTCTAGTCTATGAAGTACTTTAAGAAGACGTGCAAAATTACTACTTGTTAGAAAGTCAGAAGACATCAAGATTTCTAAAACTAGCCCTTATTTTGAAGAGAACATTTGCTGTCACAGTGAATGAACGCTCACTGACTGAAGTGACATCATTAGTTCCAATTAATTGTCTCCATTTTCCAGGCTTGGATCCTTGCTGAGGACTTTACCTACACAAACTGAAAAACGTACTCGACCATAGCGATCTACCAGCCGAGAAAAGCCCCCGGTCACTTCTATTTCATAAGCCCGCTACCCTTCACGCGGCCGCAGACTCGTGGCATTCCACGTTTAATGGACAAATCGCACGAACCGGAGCACTAGCACTCCGTAACTCGCTCTAAAAAGCGGTACGTCATTCCAGCGCCGACAGCTACAGGCGCCGCGCGAGGACTCCGCTCCGGCAGTCCCAGCGCTCCGCCGCCGCCTCCCGCCCGGCCCGGCCGCCCTCAGCCCGCGCCCGCCCCGCCGACCCCGCGCTCCCCCCCCCCGCTCACCGCGATGACGACGGTGTCCTCGCCCTGGAACTTGGCGACGTACTTGTCGCCGCGGGTCACCTCGGACTCGTTGAGGGGCCTGAAGCGACACATCACTTTGATGTTACACTCCGCCGGGTCCGCCATCTTAGGCCGCCGCCGCCGCCCGCGGGGCGCTCAGCTCTGCCACCGCCCGGCTCAGCTCCTGGGATCCGCCAGCCGCCGCGCCGCCGCCGCCGAGAGGCCCGCGTCTGCCCGAGCAGGAGGGAAAACGAAAGGGCTCCTTCCCGGCCGCCGCCTCCCGCTTTCACTTCCTCCTCAATATGGCAGCCATGGCGGCGCCGCAGCCGGCGAGAACGAACCCCCCCGCTTCGCCGGGAGGAGGCGGGGCCGGGAGAGGTGACGTCACCCTCTGCAGAGCCCGGCCCCGCCTTCTCGCTTGGGGCGCGCCGCGCGGGCGCGGTGGCACTGACGGGGAGGGCGCCCGCCGCCGCCGGAGCTTCACGGCGCACGCGCCGAGTCGTTGCTAGGGCGGCGGGCCCGCTCTCGCGCGCCGCCTCGACGCCCGAGGGAGCGCGACTGTGCGAGGGGACGGGGCCCCGCAGGGCCGGGGACGGCGCGTGCCCGAGGCCTTCGCCCGCCCACCTCTCCTGCTCGGGCCGCGCGGCGCAGCCGCTGCTGTGAGTGAGCGCGTGCCGGGCGGTGCTAACGGCCCGGAGTTGCCCGCTGTTCAGGATGGGGCGCAGAACGAACCCGCAACACAGCTAGGTCTGCTTCCTGACAGAAACCGAGGTTTATACTGGAAACTTTTCAAATAGCCTTGAAATAAATAGAAAAAGGAGCCTTTTTTCCTGAAGTTAGTACCAGTTATACCAGAATTACTTAGCATAGCAATGTGCTTCTCTTAAAGGCACTCACTTTTTCATTAAAAAGGGAAAAATATGATGAATTTTAATAGAGACCGTCTGAAATCAAGCAGCCTAAGTCGCCAAAGCCTTTTGCAGCGGGGGGATATGAATGGCTTGCTGTCAGCAGGGCAGGTGCAAGGTGAGCACAGCTTCCAAACTGCAACACAGGACAGGAAAATTGCCTCACAATCGAGCTTCATCCACGGTGCGTTCCTTACACTCCAGTACAACGAGTAGTTTCATGCATAGCAAAGGCTGTTACACAGCTGTGGGATTTGGATCCTCTCAGATTCCCTCTGACAGGAGCTCATTATTATTATGAAGGACATGTAACCTTGTACTTACTGCTTTTCCAATTCATTCGCTTTCATTCCTGAGGAAAAGAAGAACAAGTGACGGCTGTAAAACCAATAATTCCATGGTTATTAGTCCCACAAATGTTCCAGCTGCTAAGACATCCTCTACCCTAGTATACTTAAGAAACATACAGTTCTTGTTATTTTATAACCAAGGAGGGCCGTAGCGTTAGCTGTGTTTGCTGACATACGGTACCCAGTGTAAGAACATCTTAGTATGGCAGAAACTTCATCAGGATGTGATTCGTAAGGAAGTAAATGCTTGGGCTTGCTTACTTTTGAAACAGCAAACTTCACAAAGAATAATGATTCATGAATAGGAAGTTACTTACTTTAATTATGTTGAAACAAGAAAATACCTGGATGCGTCAACTATGTTTACAAAACTGCTTAGTTCTAGTCTATTGATTCTATGTGAACTCAGGAGAATGACTGATGGTCTCTCCTATCCTGGCTGTGGGATACCTTCTTACATGAGCTCTGTTAAACTAAATGTGCATTTTCTGTTATCCATTTCAGGCATTCCATCATGAAGTTTCTCTTCAGGAGCAGAAGTTCAAACTATTCAGCACCCCTTCTTTTACATGACCTACTTTAAATCTGTTACAATGCAGCATGCTCGAAGAGGACAATGTTACTGTTGTTGGTTCTAACATGTCAAAACAACAGTCTTGAACTTGTGTCTAAAGATGTGGTGTCACTTTCTTGGCAACAGAGCAGAGATCAAGCAGCTCGGTAAGTTTCTCATTTTGTCACTGTTCGGCTTACAAAGAAGCAAAATTGCTTGTGACAGAGTATTATATATACCAGGCAAAGTATTTGCAGTTAGGCCAACAGTCACATTCAGAAAGAAGACCAGAACTCACTCACCCAGCTGGTGAAGGGGTTCTCTGACTACGCAGTACTCTTTCACAGGAAGCAACCTCGGTCCAAGAGATGCTCTCCCTTTACTGACTGGCCCAAGATGGCTTCACTCCATCCCTTCTGGTCTGATGGAGAGCACAAGTGCAAATGTTTTTCATGTGCTCCCTAGGCCAGCCACACCCCTTACCAGATGTTCAACCACCAATTCAGTCCTTCACCTAACAGTTCCCCTACAGCTACAGTTAGCTTCTTTTTTGATTGGAAATGCATTTACAATCTTCTTAATTGTTCCATTATACTATACATTTCTTGTGATTTAGATTGATTGTTTCAAAGTATTCTATTTTAGTGAAAACATTGAATTTTCTTTCCCTATTTAGTATTTAAGCCCATTTTGACCTTATACAGTAAATACGTTTTCTAAAGAAACGCTATATGGCAAGTTCTGAAAAGTTTCTCAGTAAAGATCAATGTCTTCTTAAAAGTAATTTTTCCAATGAATTTATGTCTGTTTGTTCATTAACCATGTTTCTTCCCATGTATGATCTGTGCAATAAACCTCTAGATATTCTTTTATGATTTGCAGTTCCTTTAGATCTCTGGTCTTTCCCAGCAATAAAAGCACATTAAGGAAAGAGAATTGGCAAACCTGAGCCTTGCTGTGAAATTGTATCTGGGTGATGATGGAATTAACCATTATAGTTGCTTCAGCAGAGTGAAAATTATTTTGATTTGACCTTAAAAGAATATTACGTAGTTGAACAGACCTTTAAACCAGGTGTTTGCAGGGAAACAAATTAAAGCTGTTTCCTCCTGCTCTTTAAAGAACTGAATTCTTTTACCAGTACTTGTTGATGTTCAGTGTTCCCAATGCACACAAAAGTGCTCTTCTCATTTTAATTTGCACTGTGCTAGAAAAATAGAGTATATGACTTTGGTGAAATTACAGTGTGCCCAGGTTCAATTTATTCTGAATTTGCAAATCAATTTGTAGGACAAAAGTAGTAGGACAATTTGTTGTTGTTTGTAACACTGTCTGTAAATAAAGGCTATTAGGATGTTTTGTGAAATCTAGTGACACTGGAAAAGTGTAATTAAAAGTAACAATATCTTATGGTTCAGACAGCTTTTAAAAAAAAATACATTTTAGAGTCTCTACCAACAGACTGTGAGCAGACAATTCAGCTTTTGGAACAGAACAGATAAATAAATTACTGAGATTAGCAGAAAGTTGGCAGATAAAATTTAGTGTCATGAAATATCACTGCAGTCAAACTGGATTATCTGAAACTCTAATTCAATTATGAAATTGTAAAGCCTTTTTTTTTCATTCTAATAAATAGTATAATGTGGAACGTATTTCCTGTCCCAGGCAGGTTTAGGCTTTTAGGTGATCTGAAAGGCTGAAGCATGCGTGAAGGATGCAACTGCAACAGTAACTTCTTGTTATAAATACCAGTGGTTCTAAGAATCAGGGTTTTTGTTTGTTTGTTTGTTTGTTTTGCAAGAGATGCATAGAACTCAGAGAAACCTCTAGTTTCTTCCTAATCACCAAGACCGTACTTGATTATTTTTATCAGTGTTAGACTAATTAAAAGCAAAACAAGCTCTGGGGATGAAATCACATTTTCGATGTTTATTTCAGCTATTTTGTGCACATTAACACAAACGTTTGCTAACTACCTAAAGCATTGACTCTGAATTCTCCCCGAAGAAGGAACACCCTTTTGGACCACGTTTGTATTTTTAACCATAAAAAAGTTTTGCTATCTGTTTTGTCATCCCATCATAAATCCCTATTCTGAGTCACTTTCCATTGCTTATAACTCATACTAAACTCACCACTGAATTGTGTGTTAGTTTTGGTCATGGCTTAGCTGTTTCAAAGAGTGCAGTTAGACATGCACTGTTTGCTAAAGGAAAACTCTTACAATTGTAGCAGTTAAAGCAGAGAATCTAAGCATGAAAATTTGTTAAGAAAACCCATGTCAGAGCTCTGGTGCTTTTGATTGTCTAAAAGTACTCAAAACTGGCTGTGTCATAGAAAAACACTGGAAAAATAGCTCCTGTGCTCCAGTTCAGCAGGCTTTCCTTTTACACTGAGTAATTAAGCTGAAAGCTGGAGCTGAAAGCAAGGATTATGACTTTATTGAGTTCTAGAAGGAGTTGCTTTATTTCACCTGCAGATAAGAGTATGGGTTGTTAGAAGGAACAGAAAAAGTATTTGGAATAGAAGAGGAAAGGCAGATCCAAGTTCAGGGACAATAGGAAGAAACAAGCAGAAAGGTCTGTGGCAGCTGCAGGACTTCCTCCAGCAGCACAAATGGGATCTGTGATCCCTCACTCTTTGCTGTCACCAAATAGATGTGGAACTCACACAGATGTGCTCAGATGGCACATGCTGAGGGACATCATCATGTAGCTACTGTGTGCTTTGTCATGCAAGGAGCAGGGGCAATGGGCCTAAAATACAATCATGACACTATCTATATCATGAAATACTGCAGAAATGAGTTGAATGAGATGCTGCTCTATAAAGTTCGTGTCAATATGGTGCAATATGGAGAAATTTCCAGGCTTATTAAAAGGCAAAGAAATTATGTACAGGACATGCTTCGCAATAGAATAGCATTCAAAGGCGTAAAAAAGGACAAAAAAAAAAATTGTTCTTGACTGATCCAGCTGTCAGGATATGGTATTGACAACTGGTCTCATAACAGCCTGATTTGAAATGACTGGTGGCTATAAAACCATTATCATACTTCTCAGGTTGCATTCAGAAATAATAGAAATCATACTGAGATTATTATTCTGCCAAGTACTCAGTGGGTGGAAAAATTAGCATGTCATTGGAAACAGAGCGTATTCCTACCTGAAGTGTAAAAGGGAAGTCAGCCTTAACTCTGGAGTCAGTGAATTCACAGCACAACATTTCTCTTTGTTGTCATTTTTAAGTTGCATCTTTTCAGTTTAGTTTCAGTTTTGTTTTTTCTTTTTTTCTTCACTGCTGGAATGCTCTTCCTAAGGATCATATATATCCCAATAACCTTGCCTGGAAGTAGCAGAAATATGGATGGAAGATTTGCATTTGAAAATATAGCCCTGCTCATTGGTTAACTTGTAAATGGCAAAAAAAAAAAAAAAAAAAAAAAAAAAAAAAAAAAAAAAAAAAAAAAGGAAAGTAAAAATTAAAGGACAAAAGCTACATCATGAACTACACAGTCAAGAATAGATCCAAAGATTATGTATCCTTCAAAGTGTCAGTCAGATCATCATTGATATGATGGATAGATCACCCTGCTTTAATATTCTAAGTGCTTTTATGTGCCAAAAAGCATCACTAATATAATCCAAGCTAGGTTATAGCTAATTTGTCTTGCTTCAGGCCCCAGACTCAGAGAAAGCAGGGAATGGAAAGGAGATTGAATGACAAAGAAATATCCATCTACGTGCTATGATTACATGTCAGTATGATGTGTCACTCCATTGCCATTTTATATTGTGTACTTCAGAGCATACCACAGTGTCTTCAGTGATTTCATATGAGGGTGTCAGAAATTATATGTGGTGTCCCTTTTTTTTGAGAGAGAGCTTCTATCTTGTTTTGTATAGGACATTCAGCAAGATCTTATGTTCAGTGATTAAAAAAAATGTGATGGAGCCAATGGAATTTTCTCTGACATTTCACCTCCACTGTGATTAATAGTTCATCAGGCACTTGCAAGAATATGTTTGAATACGTGTGTTTTTCTGAATTTGGATTCACAGATACCAAAGGAAAAAGCAAAAACTAGAGTAGCTTTTCAAAAAATTATGTTGTTCTAAAATGTAAAGCTTGAAAGCTGTTAGTATTTGGGAAGGTCTCGATGATTTCTTAGGGAAGGACCTGAAAAACTAGCTCGAGTGCAGCTAGCACCCTGCCTTGCTTCTCACTTATTAATTCTTATAGCTAAATAGCCAAGCTTGTCACTGTTTCTATCAGCAAATGAAAATTAAAGACAGAATCAGTTTAAAATGTATGAGTTTTGTCTCCCCCTAATACTGCTAGAACAGAAGTATACTAGATGTTTTTGTTTAGTTTGTTCATCAAAAACACTGAGATGTATGACAGTTGGAGGAAACTGGTGCTTTTCATGGGTATACACGTGTGCACACAAAATGGTTGCAAAAAGTATATTTATTTTTGTTCAGTGCAGTTCTGCTGAGAAAGATGGCCATGCACAGTTTTAACTTAGGATGAAGCATGCTTATAGTCAAAATCATGTTTGAAATCTTTGGCAAAAATATATTTTGTTAATCTCTACTTCATAGGCTTTGCAGAAATAATGCTGGGGGAGATAAATCCAAAGCCTTTTCTAGGTCTTTTATGAACAGAATTACCTCAATTCTGACATTTATTGTTGGTGACAGCACATGAGATACACACAAAAGGGAACTGACTTTCAAAATCCAGTTTGAAATTGCTGAGCTGAGAGCACTTTTTCAAGTTCTTTGTGGAACTAATTTTTATGGCAGTGGTAAACAAACCATTCACGGGGGGTAAGAGGATGGCAGAACTGCATCAAAATGGACCTTTTATATTATCTTAAATTCCAGCTGACCTCACACAGACTCATCATCCTGACTTCTAGTCTTCCCATAAATGGATATATGCCTTGCCTGCAGAGAAGTAAGAATCTTCATTAGCTGGAGAGCTGCCCTAAGGAAAGGGAGTGGTGTGTGTGTGCACATACACATGTACTGGTCATACAGCTGCTGTTCATGGAGTTTTCTTCATTTTCTCCAAGTCACATCTTCAAACTGGATAGAAAGGCAGAGAACTTTCATCAGCTTTTCAAGGTATTTAGTAAATTTTTATTTTTTTTATTTTTTATTTTTATTTTTTTGTAATCTGGACATTTGCCAGATGTTACAACACAGCAATACCATGTGGGAAAGCAGCAGTTCTTGGTGTTTAAGTGCTGACTTAGCACACCGAGGAGTGGCAGAGCTTACAAAGAAAAAAAACGCACATAGGGGATGAGGCAGGTACTAATCACTTTCTGGCAACATCTGAAGATCTTTTGTCATCCTGAATAAACTCCCATCACTTCCGTATTTCATTCATGTAGGTGGTCAGTTTCAGCTTTTTTGTAGCCATGCCCTCACTGCCTCCCCAGCCTTGTAATGTTTTTCTTTTATGCATTCCTTGTTCTACCATGTCTAGGAGGCATCACAGAGTTCAAAAGAAATACACCTACTAATATAATCTTTCCCACCCTGTTGTGTTTTAACTCAGCAGAAAACTAAGCACCACACAGCTGTTTGCTCACTCCCTACTCTCTTTGGGATGGAGGATAAAAAAACAACAAAAGAGAACTAGTGGGTTGAGATAAAAAATATTTAGTATGACAGAAAGGGAAGGAAAATAATATTAATGGTAATTACGTATACATATTTATACACACACACACACACATATATGTATTTATAAAATAAGCGATGTACAATGCAATTGCTCACCATTCACTGACCAATGCCCAGACATTCTCCAGGCAATGTCTGTTCCCCAGAGCCAACTCACCCAGTTTTTTAGATAACAAAATGTCCTGTGGTATGGAATATCCCTTTGGCCAGTTTAGGTCAGCCGTCCTGATAATGTCTTCTTCCAGCTCCTTGTGCCCCCTGACCCCTTCACTGACAGGACAGCACAAGGAGCTGAAACATCCTTGGCTCTGTGCAACACTGCTCAGCAATAACTAAAACATTGGTTTGTTATGAACCTCATTTCCCTCCTAAAGCCGGAACACAGCATCATATCAGCCACCCTGAAAAAAATCAACTCCATCCCAGCTGAAATTAGGACACACGCCTTGCTCATATCACATTTAATTCTCTCTTCTTTAAGAATCTTTATTAAATCAAAAATCATTGGCTCTATGGGCCATGCTTTGTATGATGTTGCTGCTGTTTTTCTGTCCTTGCCTTTGTTTATGTCCTGCCTGTCCTCTTTTCTCTGCTGGTGATACATTTTTATGTCCTGCCAAGATACATTTTTCCATTCTTCCAGAGTTGCTGCAATGCTTCCCACTATACTTCTCCAGCTATCAAATGCTCCTCTTCGTGATGACTCCTTCTGCCATGACGTCTACCGAGAATGGTGAATAATATTTGCAAAGACAAAAGAACAGTGAGAACAATTTATGAAAACCCTGTTATTTGTGATACGAAGAACACGTGGATTCGTGCTCAAAGCTGACCATGGTCCTTCTTAGTTTTTCTTCAGCAGACAACAGCAGCCTTCTTATTTTTCTAATTGTTAGAAGAATATAAAAAAACATTGCCAGAAATAAAAAGCAGACTAGTGGAACTGAAACTGCCTTTGTGATTCCCACACCTCTTAAATTGTCGTATTCTGATTTGTCCACACCTCTTTCAGAAACAATGGTATCATCATTCTTGGCAAAGAATGCTTCCTTCCTTAGTCACAGGTGTGAAGACAGGGCTTCCACTTGGATGGAAAAATAAGGAAGTTGTTTTCTCAGTTGATATAGTGTCCATTTTTGGAATCCCCAAAAAGCATTACACTTGCTAAAAGAGAAGGAAAAATAATATAGGGATTTCAGTTAGATTTATTAATTTTAAAATGGGAGGAAGTGCCCCTTGCAAGTATCTGGAACTCACATTGTTTACCATGAGCAAAAATAGAATATTCGTTATCTCCTTTGCACTTGTGCATTTAACAGGCATTGCACAGTTTGTGCCTGTTGCCCCTTGTCCTGTCACTAGGCATCACCAAGCCTGGCCTATCCATCTGGCTCTTGCTCATTAGATATTTATACGTTTTGATAAGATCTCCCCTCTTCTTCTTATCTGTCTCAACAGTTCCAGGTCTTTCACCCTTACCTAGTAAGAGGGATGCTCCCGGTCCCTAATTACCTTTGTGGCCCCCCACTAGGCTCTCTTTAGAAGTTTCCCGTCTTTCTTTAACTGAGGAGCCCAGAACTGCACACAGTACTACAGATGTGGACTCACAAGGGCAGAGTAGAGAGAGAGGATCACATCTCAACATACTGCCCATGCAATTTCTAATGCTGAAGTAATTCTAATTCTGTGAAAAAATTCCACTTCTGTTATTATTATGTTATTATTATTATTTATCATTTTTTCAGAAGTAAGTAGTATGTATTTACTTAGAAACTTATTACTAGTATTTTATGTGATAACCAAACCATATACATATTTCACTGTTAATAAGACTAAAAGCAGATGTTGAAGTATCTAGTATGGATATAATTCTCCAAATTCATTTCACAACGAGAGAACTTATTTAATCCCTTCACATTTTCTGGAAATCAGCTCTCACTAACCTTGGCTACTTTGCATTTCACAGCAGCATAGATGAGTGCTGGACCTACTATGCTTTGAAAAATGTGTGTGCACGTGTGTTTTGCTTTTAATCTACAATTTGAAAGGACGATTGTATTAATCTTTTGTACATTAATTTATCTGGAGTGTCTGTTCTTTCTGAGACAGAATGTACTCTGATTACAAATACTACTTCTATTGCTGGAATTTACAGCCTGGTTTACAAGAAGCAGCATTGTTATGTTATGTTAGACATAAGTAGTATTTAATGGAATAATGTAAGGGTTAACATACAAGTTCATGCTGGTTTAATATTAAAAATTAATTAGATTCCTGTTGTATTCCCCATGGCTAGAATTTCCCTGGGAAAAGATAGACAACAATGGTACATTGTTATGAAAACTGTAAATGTTATAAGATGGAGGTTGATAAGTTTACGGATGGGGATCACAAAACAAGATAAGAAATACTCTGAAGTTAGAATGAAAGCCTGAGATAATTGTTCTTTTGTATCCAGTTTCTTAGTAGGGCTAGTACCTAAGTACATTATGCAGAGGAGATTTGTGTTTGAGCCTCACATTACAGGGCCTCTCTTGCTTAGCTAAGGGAGTTGGGTAGGGTTTGGTGGTCTCAGTGCACGGCAGATATGCTTTTGGAGTTAGAAGCCCTAGGAATATCTTGGATCTTTTGGATAATTTACTTCAAATTCTTAGTACTGTAAAGATTTTAAGGAAATGATTGCTGCTGTTTTTTTCTTATGCTCCATCAGAGGTACGGCTCTCATCCTTTTCTTCTGAGTCTGTACAGGCGATCGGGTGCAGTGTGCACTGAGGTATGGGATTGGTCATGAAATAATTGTATGGCTCTTTTAAGATTAAATATCTGTTGCAATGATTCTTTGATTTCTTGGGACATCATTCAGTGACCTACATAGTCTTCTTCAATCAACAGTTGCTATGTTTTGGACAGTGCTAAGATAGAAATCCAGAAAATGAGAAGCAGTGCTAATAAGCTTGGGAGACAAACTCTAGATGGCTTAGAGCTCATCTTTCTTGGCCAAATAAAAGATTTCTTGAGCAATTTCAGCTGAGCATTTGTGACTGTTGAACATATAACAGGAGGTATTTTGCTCTGAATATGAAGAACACTTTTGTTTACTCTTATTTGCACATAGACTGGGGAAATAGCAAAGCTCCTTCCCTGGGAGGCAAGCATTCCCTTTCTTATTGCACTTCACAGCTCAACGTCATGACTTGGTCATGAGAAAAAGCGAGAAGTACTGGTATGCTTGTTATATCACTTTAGAATTAACTAAAAATTCCAGTGTTATATAAATATTAAGATCACTGGACACCTTGTCTTGAAGATTTTAGAGGACACTCAGAAAAATTCATATGTATTAAGTGTGGAAGAGTCCCAATATCAGAAATTTTTGTAGAAATTTCAAGATAAAACAAATCGTCTGAGGAAAAATCATTTACCACAGCATATAGGATCTTTGGTATTCGTGGTCTGTAGTCCAGACAGTGCCCAGGATTTCTGTTCAGCATTTTAACTGGGGAAGGCTAAAGTTCTTCTGTCTGCCAGAGATGTGTTACAGTCTTTGTTTGACCTTGCCTGGGGCAGGATGCTTCTCAGAGCATTAAAAAACCAGAACAGTTAAAACCTAGAACAGATTTCACCCAGCCTATCATAAGCACCTCAGGTTAGACAGTAGTCTAGACATCCTCGTCTCTTCTTAGAGTCTACAAACAAATTTAAGTACCCCCAGAAGGTGATTTGTGTCATTATAAGATGCATCAGATAAACTGTCCATTGAAGAGGCCCATATTGAATCTAGAAGATCCCAAATAAACTGATTTAGCTTTGGACAGCCACATCCTAAACGCCTAAAGCCTGTGTAGGATGAATGCTGCGTTGTGCCCTTACGTAGGGGGCATTTTAACTAGATGCTTGAATTTACTCATGGAGCTCTTAACTGTAGATTTGAATTGACTTAAATGAGATTTCAGAAGACCGCCTATAGTAGTAGTGCTTCAGTCTCAGAACATGTTTCTAATCACATGATAATCTCACATGTTTTTCCAAACTGTTGTCTGACTCATTCAAAAGAAAATATTCAAATAATAGAGAACCAGACCAGTTCTCTCTCTATGTTTTGCAAAGATCAAACAAAACCCATTAAACTTTTACTGCTTCAAACTTTGTACTGAAGGACCCACTGTAAAAAGCTCTGTCATTAGACCTCTGCAAGGACTTACTAGACTCTGACATGAGTCATTTCATACAGAAGATGCAGCCACCAAATGGTGTTACTGTATGAAGTAAAAAGCGTGGACATTAGCTGGGGGTAAGGCTTGATGATCTCTAGAGGTTGCTTCCAGCCTCAAGGATTCTTTGATTCTGTGATAACTGCATTTTTGGCATGCATGTATGTTCTCCCATTGAACCATGACTTCTCCATTGTTTTGCCAGTACTATCATTATACTTTATTTATTAACAACAACAAAATTTGGCTTTCTAAACGTTTTAAATACTTTACTGTTATGTCAAAGAGACATGTGGCAAACGGGTCTGGTATATTTGAAGGAAGCATAATGAGCAATGATTCTCAAAATGGAGTCCTTTAGAGATGGATTAAATAGCCTGCCAATAACGGAGTAATGCACAATTTTCCCAGCAGATTCCAGAGGTATTACTATCACTGAGCACAGGTTAAATTGAATGATGGTTAGAGTTAGGTTAAATTGAATGATGGTTAGAGTTGATGAAATGAAAACAAATTCTAAGTACAGAACTGGGGATTCAAATTACCTGCCCACATGGTGTTATAAAAAATGATATTTATTTCTGTTATACATGTATTTAATGGATACTTTGCAAAAATCAATATCCAGCATTCCACCAGCAGAGCATGGCATATGAGTTTCCTTTTGATTTTAATATTGTTTTATGTGGGAATCAGAATAATCATCTTTTTTGGATTGAATAACAAAGGTAATTGCATGAAAAATAAGCTACCATATCTTATTTTGGAGGACATTTTTACTGTCTTCTTTTTGTTCCTAAATACACAGTTATACGCTACATCTGAGGGTAAGGATCCTTATTGTCATGTAATATATTTCAATAATGTAGAATCAAACCTTGAAACTCTGTGCATGCAAGATCAAAATTGAATTCAAACATCAGAGCAGTATTTTCATTTTTCCAAGTAAGAGCATGTTTTCATTGTTGCAATTCATTTATGTGTGAACATAATAAGTTCCACATATTTCAAGATGTGAAATTTGAAGACAGGCAATGGGTTAGTATTCCAGTGCCAGGCTCTGAAAGCAGTAGTCACAGACTGACACATCTATATGCAGTAATAGTCATTCAAACAACTGTGTGCTTCTGTCTGGACTTAACCCTTTAGCAATGCTTTTGGTTTCCTAAGGAAGCACTGAGGGAAGGAGGGACTGAGAAAAAAGTTGATGACGACAACTGTGGAAGTTTTATTTGCTGAAATCAAAATATGAAAAATATTTTGATTGAATTTATTTCCTTTTTATTTTTGTCCTGCTTTGCCATACTGTGTTTTAGGTGAGTCAAACTGATGATTCACCTAAATAAGCAGCACCTAATAATATTACCTATGACCACACAGTGCTAAAATTCAAGCTCTGTGGCTGCTTTACACTTGCCTGAGTTTTCAAATACTGTTAGTGGAGATAAATTGTCATCATAGATATAATTAATCAGATGATAAATGATTTGCCTTCCCACCGTGGAAATGACTGCAATGGATGTCCATCATAAATGTTGTGGTATTTCTGAGATTGCTGCAGAAAAAATATCCTTTTCAACAGAATACATAATTATTTTGACAGAGAAGCAAGTATACTCTTGACAAAACTTGCAGCATTTGTCCTGGCAAGCTGTATCATTTTAAATCACAAACATTAGATCTATACAACAGATTGTACACAATCTACAATATACTGTTTGCTTACTGTGTGCCAATCTACCACATAAACTACTGTGACTGTGCAGAGAAGTTACACATTCATTTTGTGAAGTCCTATTTTCTTTTCTTAGCATATGTGTTTTAGTTTCTCAGTGTGAAATTATTATTGTAATCTATTACTAATGTCATCTATTGCAATTCATGTTAGGAATGTAGGCAGGTAAACTTGCAGAAATACGTGGGCTCAGCCAGACTCATAATGGTACTGTTTGCTCTGAGTCTGCTGGATTTTTCACCAACAGACTCCTAGTAGTTTTTTTACATCTAGTAGTTACCTTGGGATGCATACTGAAAAACTTTGCAATATCAAATGCTTAATTAAGAGAGTAATTTGAGCTCCAGGTCTTTTTGATCAGTTAGAAATATTTTGTAGATACATTTTAATCTTAACTTGTATGTCTATGTAAAGTTAGTATAGATATGTAAAGTTTGTCTCTGTTGATGTTGCTTCATATTCACTGAATCTTTTTTAAAAAACCTATGCACTCTCAGTGCCCATAAAAGACAAGAACTGCTATTTACACAGGCATTAATGAACCTTCCCAGAGCTTTTCTCCCTTGCATACCATTTCTCTGCCTGGGTTACAAGTGCAAAGAAAAAGTCTCAAGAGAATTGCACAACTGGCAAAGAACCAAATACAGAGCCATATCCTGATCTCGATTTCAAAACAAAGATCATCTTATTTTAATCCACTTACTGAAGTCTCATAAAATTAATCCCTACTTCATTTTTCCATTTCTTGATCATTTTCTGCTCAGCAAGACAATATCTGAAGCTATAAGCTTTTCAGGAACAGTGGCAAACAGTTCTGTTTTATTTGATCTTCAAATACAAGTTAGGCATGGGGTTCGTTGTTTGTTGTGGCTTTTTTGCATTTTGTTCTACTTCTTTTCCACCTTTTCCATTGGAGAGCAAAGCATCTCTTATCTAAACAAGCCACGAACTGAAAAATGCTGGCTGTGTGTATTTAGACAGTAGAGCAGGTCAGTGCATGTGAAAAATACGTGACTGTTCTTTATTCCGATTTGGTTTTGGTTTTGATTTGCATTATTTCATGTTTTTTCAAGAGATATAGGAACCAGCTCTTGTTTTCATATTATAGGACAATAATTCAAACAAAAATAACAGAGGTTTCAGCAGTTTCCTTTCATACTCAAACAGTACATGAAAAAGCTCTCGAAATACATAAAATGCCCTCATGCTCTGTAAAAGGAAACATAATCTTATGCTTCTAACAGTTCAGTTCAGTGTAACACTGCCAGCTACTTGCTTGTTGTGCTTGAAGAAGCAATAGGTCAGGCACACAGGTAACCTCAGTGCTCACACTTACATTTTTGTCACCTATGTAAGCAATCTGTGTAGCAGCTGGGATAGACATAACTTTCTCATCCTACCAGTGAGCTCTCCAAGTTAGGTCCCAGATTCATTAGCAGTGGTAGAAATCTTGCATTGCTCCTTTCAGTCACACAACTACAACTGTAATTTCAACGAGTGCAAATGGCCCACACAGAACGTTATTAAATTTCCCTCTGCTTTTGTGCATAGTGGGACTGCAAAGAATGTACCTCAGGGCACAGCACAGCAGCCTTCTAAGGAAGAGTGCTTTTGCACATTGTTTCCTAAAACAATGTTCTCCTTCTGATTAAGTGCTGAAACACTTAACCATCCTGAATGGAACTTTTCAACTGAGAAGCAGAATGACACATTAGAAATTCTCATTGTATTTCTTTTTCTCCTGTCTTATCTTCATCCAAATGGCACACAGGGATTTCACTGCCATGGGCAAAAGCAGCAGTTACTATCCCACTCTCTGAAAATAGCACAGCATTGCTATTCTGAACTTGACCAAAGTAACTCAGGAAACTAGTCAAAGCTAGAACTATTTCTAAATGAAATAAATAAACATTAAAAAAAAAAAAGCAAAAAACCAGCTACTGCTTCCTTGGTGACAGGAATATTGCTCCATCATAACGCTAGAATGGATTTCAAGAAAAATGCGAGTACCAGTAGACTGTGGAAGCCATAAAGACTTTGCTGACAGCAGTGTCTCAAGAAAAAGAAGTAAAAATATCCTGAGCAATGCTTGTGGTAATTATAAACACACGGAGTAAGCTTCCCATCACTGTCAGTCCTTGCCTTGCCAACTGACACATCTAGTTGCCATGAAGGTCTTTCCATGTAATTTCTGTATGAAGTTTTGGGGTGTTTTCTGACTATTAAGAATGGTCTCCTTGTATGCTGAGCAGGGCAGGGCAGGCACTCGGTCAGCTGACAGAGTTAACCAAGATAAAGTCCTTTACAATTTCTTCTGGGTTGAAGTTTGGAGGAAAAGTTCTTGCGAGATTTTATAAATCAATATTTTTTTCACAGTGTTCAATGTGAAAAGGAAAGAAAAAGAATATTGACCATAAAATCAGTAGGTGACATTTGGAGTGAAGTAGAAGCATAGAATCATAAAATCCTTAGAGTTGGAAGGGACCTTTAAGGGCCATCTGGTCCAGCTGCCCTGCAATGAACAGCATCCACAGCTCAATCAGGTTACTCAGAGTCTGGTCCAGTCTGGCCTTGAGCATGTCCAGGGATGGGGCTTCCACCACATCTCTGGGCAACCTGTTCCAGTGCTTCACCACCCTTCCTGTAAAAGACTTTTTCCGTATATCCAACATAAATCTCATCACTTTAAGTATGAAACCATTTTCCCTTGTCTTGTCATCTCAGACCCTGCTAAAGATTCTGCCCCCTTCTTTTTTCCAGCCCCCCTTCAGACACTGAAAGGGGGCTATCAGGTCACCTCGGAGCCTTGTATTTTCCAGGCTGCACAGCTCCAGCTCTCTCAGCCTGTCCTTGTAGGAGAGGTGTTCCAATACATTCTAGCCCCTACACAATTTCCTGAAGTAGAACTTAATTCTACAATAGATAAATCTTCCAACAGTATCATACGCTCTTCTCCTTTACAGAAACAGAAATTTCACTTACTTTTTCTCTTTCTTATTTCTTCTCTAGGAGAACTCAGGGGCTATGAATTCAAATGGTACAGGTGGTACCCCTCACCCTTCCTGGGAGTGAAGTAATGAATAATGGCCAAAAAGAAAAGGGTGTAAGGACTGTTTAACTGTATAAGTGTCTAACTGTGTAAGGACTGACTGTATAAGTGTCTTTTATTTTAGAGTCCGAAAGACAAAAGATGTTTAATAATAAAGTCTGGGTATTACAGTAATTGTACATTCCCATTGCTAAGGAGAGAGAACAACCAGCAGGGTGAGGGTGAGGATGCATGCCAAGCTCTCCTACTGGTCCCACATCTATCCTAAGAGTATTCAGCAAGCAGCCAAAGTTAGCTTGCAAGTTAGCTGGGGACAAATGCTTCCCTTGCCCACAGCATGTCTCTCATCTCCACCCACTAAAAGGAATCCTGTGTTTGGCATCAGAGTGCCAGGAATATGGAATCACTCCCTTCTGCTCATTCTCAGCCCATTTCAGTGCCAACTAGAGCAGAATTCAGCCAACAGAATTCAGATTTTGGAAAGTAAGCAGTAAGTCAGAGGTTTTCCTCCATGCTCCAACAATATGTATTTTTAATACAGTGGGGCTTTTAGTTAGTTTGGTTTTTAATTGTGCCCCAGTGGTTAGCAGAAGCTTTTACCTACAGGACCTCAGGAACTCTGTTTGACCTCAGTTAATGCTTTGAGGAACTAAGCTAATAGGAGCCTAAGACATTACTTTACCATCACAGGAATATATATATATATTACAAACATGTGCTTTGCTAAAATGATCTTGGAACAATTTCTGCATGCCTTTGTGTGTCCTCTTGGATCATTACTGCCATTCTTTCTGTGCTGGCATTCCAGAGTTGCTGATTCACAGACTGCATCTGGTTCTGTATCGTTCTTTCCAACTCAACTCTTGAACACTTGACTTGCTACAGTGATTGTCTCTCTATGACTAACATTTTTGTTTCAACATCCTGCATGTTACAAAAACATTTCTTTTTCTCGTTGCCTTTGATTAGGCTATTTCATTTATTGGAAACGAAGCATTTTATTTCTTTATTTATCTTTTTCTCTGACTTTCTTCTCCATTTTGCATGACTTCAGGAAGGCATGGAGAAGGTGAAGAAGTCTTTCTATGAGGAGTGATCAGGCTCAGGAACAGGTCATAGCTCTGTAAGCTGGGGCTGCTGATAGCAAACCTGAGACAATATGTGAGGTCAAACACAGCTGAGATTTCTACCTAATTTATAGGCTATTAAGAGGCCTGGGGCAGTAACTGTGTTTCACTAAATGCATGTTAGGGAGGATGTCTCTTGACCCTCTTTAAATTCCTCTACGTAAGTACATGAAAAATGAAATGATTTGCCATCCTAGGGAGTTCATTTCCTTTTCATCAAAAGTGGTAAGCTTCTGGCCTACTAAAGTCAGTGAAGATTTGCAAGTATCTCAGCAAATCTAAGATTACTTCCAAGAAAAATATATTACTTGCCTTAACTAATGTTGACTTGTTGTTTATTTTTCCTCTACAGCAAATTCTGTGAGAGATCCTCCTTAAGGAAAAAAACAAAAAAAACAAAACAAAACAAAACAAAAAGACAACAAAACAGTTGTTTAGGGTGTGAGTGACTTTAATAGAGTGATTTTTCCTCCACCAAAATGTTTAATGTGGGTAGCAGCTGTGCAACCCTCTTCATCACAGCTCTTCCAGCTTTGCTAGGTAGAAATTCCCTACGGTGGGATATGAATTTGATCTCCACAGCCTTTCCTTCATTTTGTTTTCCATTGAAACTTAGTTACACTCCAGTGTGGTGGTGCATGTGGTGATAAAAGCATGGTGTTCAGAGAATAGGATGGTCAACTTTGTCAGCCATTTCAGTAAGTAACTGTTCGTACTGACTGAGCTTTCAGTGATTTACAAAGTCTCAGTGCTGGCTGCTTTCCAAAAGCTAAAACTAGCAGTCTTTCCAGTGCCCCATCTATAAGCTGACTCAGAAACCTACCATCACTGACTATAACAGGAGGCATTTTATATTTTGAATGGCTGGAAATGGACCAGGCACTGGCTGTAATGGGTATTAACAGAAACATAAGCATGCAACAAATCCAGGATCAAAAGGGTCCTGAGTTTCTTCAATTCAAATGTTGTCAGCTGCTCTCAGTTTGCAGTGAGCTTTGCAACACCAAGTTGTTTTTTTTTTCCAAACCAACATTCTTGAAGTTTGACAGTTCCACGACAATTTTCACTTTCAGGAATTTTCTTGCCAACAAGCATGTCTCAAGTCTGAAAAACACGGTGTGCCTTTGCTGTCTCAGGGTCAAAGAGCGCAGTTTGTGGATCTTTTATTTGTTATCAGTCTGTCATGATTTTTTTTCATTGCTTGAGTTCACAGTCCAAGAGCTGAACTGATGGCTCACATCACAACCAGAGTGACCGGACAGGCATATCTACATGTGCCAAAGCTAGATTTCTAGTGGGTCTCAGCCAGCTAATCAGAAGTTAGCTGAGAAGTCTGCACTGCACTGCAGACAATCACTGTGGTAGCTGAGTTTCTCAAGTAGACATGCACAGCCTTTCCTTATGTACAAGACGGAGTGGGAGCTTCTTCCTTCTAGACAGTGCCCCAGGTCTGGATGCCATAGGAAACTTGATGATTTCCAATGCAGGCATCTCCTTGTGAAATTCGTCCTGAGTGTTTCCAATCTAAATTATTTAAAGCGATAGTGGCATTACAGCCAAAAATAATGTCTCTATCAGCAGATAGAGCTGAGCTGAGGTCACAGAAATCCCATTTGTCATATCCCAAATAAAAGCTTTCATGCTGCAAACAAAAAATAGAACATGGGATACTTCAGCAGTGCTGAAAACAGTTTAGTTTAGTGCTGGCTATTACTAGCAAGACAGCTGTGCTTCTTGAACCAATACTAACTTACAGAATTCAGCTTCTCATGGTGTGATAGTTGCTACCAAACAATGGAGCTTTCTTGCCAGCCAGCACAAAGTCAATCTTCTGGCAGAAACTCAGTTCCAGTTCAATTCTGAACTGTGTTCTGAATATTTTTTCTCATAATTTAGTGCTTTTCTGCATGGAATTCACATTCATTAACTTCCTCTAAAGTCTTCTCAAAGCTCAGAGCTGGTCAAACATCCATGCTTACAGTGAGTTGCTAGAAATTTGTGCTAGGAAACTGAATGGGTAGGACAAAGAACAGCAAAGTGAATCCAAAACGTTTAGTGAAGAGCGGGATAAAAGCCAAATTAAGTAAGAGAGGAAAGCCTCTGAGTGCCAAACATGCCATTACTAGAAATCTTCTAATAGTTATGATATTGGTATTTTGAAGATGCTTGAGGAAAAAAAGTAAATAAATGGAGATAGCTACCAAGTCAATGTAAGAATATATAGTAAGCCATATGAGGAAGGCCACTAAATCCAGTGGCATGGATGTAATTCAATTCAAGGCAATGTGCCAATTTATGGCCTAATCTCTGCCAAAGTATTTTTGGGCCTGGTCTCTGTGGTTGTTGATTAATCTGTCTTCTTCCATTTCCCTGCAAGAGAGTATTTAGCACAAGGAGACATATGAAACTGAGCAAGAATTTATTTGAGGGAGTGGGCTTAATGTTCGTGACAAGATGGAAAGTTACCAGCTGGGTTACCTTCTGCATCTGGTCCACAATAAATATTTTTATCTTAATGTCTATTAAACCAAGCATAAATGAAAGGTAGATTTTTTAACTTTCCTTAAAGCTGTAGCAATTGAGAAAGAGGCCATATGTTGAGTCGTGTTTCATATTGAAGCAGTCTGTATCTAAAAAGGCACAAAGCCTTGACAGGTTTCTAGTATGCTAGTGAGTACAATTTTAATACCATTTTTATAGCAATAATCTCATTCTCGAAGGCTAGTTGTTCAGCAGATCTGGCTGGCCTGGTTATATTATAGGATATGGGATGTCTCCCTGAAACTTACAGGTTAAACGTAGAAGTTTTGTTAGAAAGGGTAGGATCTAAAGACATTTATGGCTTCCAACCACGTTGTTCCTGCTGCTGTGGAATGACCGAGTGCAGCGTTTTGAAACCATCATGCAAAACCTTGCAGAATAATCTGTACTGGGATTATCAGAGCAGCAGCGTAAGGTGCCTAAGTGTTAACAAATGGTTTTGAATTCATATTACAAGAGCAAAGTGGGTCTTAGCCCCAGTTAGATTATTTTGTTTCCTGGTACTTCAATATTAGATAGAGCTTCTTAGCATATTATTTTGCTTATTGTTTAGTTATCTTGCTTGCCCCTGTAAATCTCTGCTGAGACATATGGAGGATTCTCTCTGGGGAATGGCATAGAATAATACCTTGTCACTCTGATTTACAAGGTGTGAAAGTAAGCACTGCACTCCTGCCATATCATTTTTGTCATCTCTTGATTTAGTCCATGGGAAGGTTTTCTTGAGGCCATCATCAAGGAGGTATTTTCATAGCTGTGTTCAGTGTATGTGACACAACTTTTCGGTGCCATTACTTATGTAAAACCTTTTTTTACCACAGCAAAGGTGCAAGCTTACTTCAGTATCATTAAATTTGAGGTGGAAAATCACAATGCAGCTTCCAGTCGAAACTGAACTTTTACTACAATGGAGCATGGCTGATACATCCCGTGTTGGCTTTGTTAAAAACCTAATCTTCAGTGCAGAGTTTTGAAGAATCATATTTTTTTTCAGGATTGAGATTGTATCATGTACCAAGCTATTTAGTTTTCATCTGTCTGCTTACAGAGCTCTAAATGAATTGCAGTTATACTGATTGGTTTCATGAGAATGATGATCCTTGTCAGGACCTGGCTTGAGACCAGCACTTTAATGTAACCAAAAAGCTAAAAGATATCCTTTGTTAAGCTATGGTCTGTGCTGCAAACAGACAGATGTCCTTAAGGTAAATCTCTGTATGCAATTGAAATGCTTTTCAGTCCTCAGAAGTCTTTGGACCAGACATCTTAACTATACTAATATTGTCTATGTTGAAAGAAACAAGAAGATAAAGTAGAAGAGCAATAGGCAGCCTGGAACAGCTGACAAAGCTGGAGGAGCAGCAGGGAAGGGAAAAAGAGTCAGTGATTAGTAAGCAGCTCGGGCAGGCGAATCTATGAACCATGAACCAGCAGATAAACTAACAATTTGATAAGTTAGAAAAAAAAATGCATGAAAGTGGGTTTAGCTGATGACAGCTGATGGCTGTCACCAGCCAGTCAGGCATTGCTCCAAAGCACGAGGAAGAGCAGCCTGCCAAAGTGCTTATCCCAGCCGCCTGCCAAAATCTGTGCTCTAACAGGAAGAACATTGGCGCCAAGGAAACTGCAATAGAGGCTGTTTATTTTCATTTTCAAGGTTTGTTAAGTGTTTAGCCACATCCATCTCTGCATCCTGGGGCAGCCTTCTTCTCCTACCTGCTCGCACACAGCCTATAAGCAGTGACACAAGCCTTCTGTGGAAAGAACTCTGAATTCTTTCAAGGCTGCTAGCAATGACTGAGGGACAGTGCTTATTGTGGGCATCAAGGCCAGACTAATGCTTACCCACACAAACACACAGAAGTATGTGCTGGTGCAGTAGTTATCAGGGACACTGTGGCTACGGTAATGCCTACCTACACAAACATGCAGAAGTGTTTGCTAATATAGTAGCCTCCTCCCGCCAACTCCTTCTAATGAGGAAGCTTACGAAGAAATGAAGAATGGGATATATGATGGGCACATTAATGTCCTTCCTGAGCCTTAGCATATACTATATTTTCCAAGATACAAATCATACTGATGATCTCTAGTGCACAAGCACACAAAACTTTAGAAGCTTTTCTTCTAATTTTTTTCATGTTGATCAGATTGCCAACCAAATACTAAAACTGCCCATTCCAACTCCATGAGGCAATCTCCTATGCCAAAGCAACAGCTATAGTAAACATTCAAAAATTTTACGCTTTAAATCAGGCAATTTTTGAAGCTGAAACTTATGCCTGTTGTACTGATGGTATCAATGTACCACAAGCTAAATAAAGAACTTTTAAACTCACATGAGATGCCAACTTCACATTTCCCTATGCTTTATTATCTCTAGTCTGATTTTGATGTGGCTAGTTTAATTTATCTGTGTATATTCATACTTTATGAGATAGGATTATCACACTGAGATATGCAAATGTAAAACATTCTTTCAAATGTAAAACAGCACTTTCAAGCTGTATGAAATACACATCTGTAATACTAATACTACTTGTAAGACGATGCTATCTTTATACTTAGAAAATATGATTAAACAGAGAGGTGTATTTGATGATTTTGTCCCATTTTATCCATCATCTCAGGTATATAAATAACAACAACAAAAACAACAAAATACAATTGTTACTTTTTTGCTCAAATTAAATTCTTCAATGATAAAAGTAGAATTTATCCTGGAAACTGAATAAAATACAAGCCCAGGTTAGAAAACATTTCTAGCAGAGTTTCAAGAAACTGGACCCCTTATGTTGCAGTGCTGGCCGTTGGTAGTATGTTTGTTGTGTCTGCAGACAGTGGTAACCTAGTGCAATAATTTTCTCTACTGTTGATGTGAATGAAGGAAGGAAAGCCATGATCCTGGTCCATTTCTGCATGTGACATTATCTCCATCTTGTATGGAGATTAAACATTTTATTGAGCACCAAGTTCTGGTCTGGTCACAGACCTTGTGCTCATTCTTCTTTTCCACTGCACCAGCTAGGGGCAGACTGTTAAGATTTTAGATACTGAATTACGTGAATTTTGCAATTTGCTTTAAAATCTTATCAGTGATGCTTGCAGATAATGTTTTCAAAGTTAGGCATCTCAGAGGAGCTGGCTCTCACATACGAAGTTTCAGTGAAAAACGCATTGCTGAAAGTAGTACGTGAAATCAGTTTCTGTGACTGTAACCAAAGTGACTTTGATTCAGTGACTGAGAAATCTTCTCTTCTGACTCCATGAGGAAGCCTTTGATTTCTCTGCACCCACTACCACCTGGAACAGCACTGTGGGTCCTTACACCTCCCTGAGCCGATCCTTCCATTTCCAGAGGTACCATGGTTGGTTCCTTCTCAACTGGTAATTACGTACGGAGACTTAGTGAATGTATTATTTCCCAAGATGGTATGTTTATCTTATGAGGATGTGAAAGGAGAAAAGAGGGGAAACAGAGTTTTTCTGTGCACTCTATTGCCATCCACTGAAGAGATTTCCCTGAAATGAAAATGAACCCTCTGTCAGGGTTCCTTTGCATGTTGCACTCAGGTGCATATCACAGAGATAGTCTCCATCCAAACAAAACATATTTGTTAAAATAGCTCAGAAATTATACAGTCATTAGGACTGTAAACATAAGAAAATATCTAGGCCTGTACAGAAACTTCAAGTTTTAGAGCTGATTTAATTTCACTGAATGTTTAATCACTTATAGAGAAAGCCCAGTATTTGTTCCCTTAAGCTTAAAATACTAAATATTGACTTCCTAGTTTGATATAATTAAAATATATATTGTTTTCCAAACGCTATTAAAATGGCCTTTCATTAGTCATTCTCATGACTAATTCAGTCATAAGAATTAGTTTGGGAAGTCATTTGTTCAAAGCTTCAGATTCAGCTGAATAAAAAACTGAATTTGTCCCCTATGCTTTAACGAAACTGACTAAAGCATGCTAAAGGACATGAGATTCTGGTCCATTATTTCATTAGCAGACTGTACCCACTATAATGGACAGACTAATTTGTTATTCCTAATAGTCTGTTTTTTATGTTCTGTAGTGAAACAAATTACACAACCATGATTCAAGCACAACACAGTAAAAGACAAGGCCAAAATAAAAGCAGTGATGGAGCCATTTCTGAACTAAGAACATTTTGAATTACTAAGGGATGGAAGACTTTTGCAGCTAGATGGGTAAGGCAAGCTCAGTAATTGTCTAAAGGAGCTTCAATAGAAGTCATGTAGCAACAGATACTGATTTTATTTTATTGTATACCAACTACTCCTGTTTTTAGAATGTTAACTTCTTTCCTTCAGATATCTAATGGGGAGAATTTTCACAAAGGTAAAGTATGTCTTTTATTTTTTTCTTTAGTAAGCCTTATACTTTATGAGATTATACAACTGATACAATTATAGTAGAATAAAGTGGGTTTTATCCAGAGGCCATTATTTTATTTCTCATTCCTTGAACATTTTGCTTACATTTCCTTTCTGAAATCCATTGACAATTTAGGGCTGTAACTCACAGAAAAAGAATTGGTACCACACATAACCGGGCTCTAAACTAGTGTTATTCTATCAGTAACACAGTGTAGTAATTGGTACTAAAATGATGAAGATACTTGGCACATACCTTTATCATAGGCATTACCAAAGCCATACCACAAAGTTATGTTGAAAGGCTTTTGCTAAATAAGGATTAAAAGGCAAAATACTTTGAAATACCTCTCCTACACGTATCTGAAGATAATCCACAGCATAATCTGTCATGGCATGCAACTGAAATCCACTAAACCCATAGGCAGAGTCCTCAGCTCAGGACACAGCTCCCTGCCTGGTGTAGGCATGCTTGGTTCTGCCGCAGGGTGGAAAGCTTGCCTTGCCTCCCTCCCTTCCTCCTTAAATCCTCAAGGGAAGGGCGGGTGTCTGCCAAGGGGGGGGAAGGAATATGAAATGAGAAAGGAATCCAGCTATTACTGTAGAAACAAGTGCAGTTTAAAAAAAAATCAATTAACACAGAAAAGTTTAACAGTTGGAAATGTGTCACTTTTTCCGATCTCTTCATGTTACTCTACATATGTGGGCTACATTGCCTAGCAGTTTCGAGAGAATAATAAAAATGACTCCAAAAAACAGGTGGAAATAAGACCAAAAAATAAGGCAAACTGTGAAACAAGGCAATACATGGCGGCAGCGATAGGCTGAAAACATGAATTGTAATGCGAGTATCACCCTCTGTGCCACTCTGCCATTAGATGTACCAAGGAAATAGTTAGAATAGAACAGAACAGAATTTATGGCTGGGAATCAATTTGTCCTCAAGCTCTTTTACTCTGTTGTTCTGCCAGTAGTTAAAGGACACCTTGTCCTGCCACAACGGCGGCTGCTCATGCCACGCTTCAGACGCTTTTCTCGTTGGCCTGTCTGGCCTTGAATAGCGTGAATTAGCTTGTGGCCAGAAACTCTTCTCCTATCAATTTGTCATTAGCCCCTGTCATACAGCTAGGAGGGTATGGCAGGAGACACTGGTAATGGAGACATCATCAGAACTAGTATGAACAAAGCACAGAAGGCTTTAGCGGGAGGAATTCTGCATCCCCAAAGTTATGTCCTGTAATTTTTTTCTGTGGCTAGTGCTTGTTTTCTGATAGGTTGAGGTACAATTCATGATTTTTAACAGAGGAAATAAACACAAGCTGTATGTTGTTTGTCATCTGACACTGTTGAAAGCCATACAGCCGGAAAGACTTGAAGTGGTAACCAAACTACGCAAAATGGAAGATGAACAGTCCCAAAATGGATTTTAATGGAATGTTTATGTAGTCATCCAGACTGTGTTTCCTATTTTTTTTAGAATTTTGACTTTTCTAAATTTTGCTTTTGGTAGCTATTTGTATTTCTCCTATGTTTACATTCCTGGCAGCAATAGGCTTAGGATGCTGGGTGGTACATGTAAACATTTCTGTGCCACTAACACCTCCTACTTCCAGAGAGATCACAAAATGCTAGAATATCAAGTTAGCAATTATAAACCTGCTAATGGAGTTCTTGGACTGGATGATTTTCAGAAGTCAGTTCTGTGATTCTGTAATCGCAACAGTGGATTCACTTTCTTTAGCCCAGCAAAGTTCATCTCCTCGTGCTTCCTCTACAGCCAAGAAGAAATTTCTATAATGCAATTCAGAGCAGAAACCAAAGATTTAAAGCTAAGGTATAAGTACTGATTATGATTCTATAGAGTAGGTCTGACAACAGCATCCTTAGGCTGCAGATGTCCTCCTCATTTTCTATGCCAGGATTTTTTTTCTATTTAGGAAAAGGAATTCCAATAAATCAAAACAAATACCAGTTATTATAAGGGGAGGGAAGGGGAAGAACAAGAGGAGAAAGCTGCTGATCTCATGCTTCCCTGCAGAGAAAATGAGGAAATGGTGGAGAATGGCCTGGACACCTGATTATCTTGTAAGATAGGATGGGAACAATGAGGCAGCTGGTTTGAGCCTGAGCAGAGCACTTTCATTTTGGCACTTCAACAAATGGCTGGCAGCATTTTCTTTTTTAATGTCAACATTATGTGCACAACTTCAAGGTAAGCTTTCCAACTCTCTCAAGTTAATTGACACATCGGGAATTCTGTACTGGAACATCATGTCCTGACTGATGAATAAAAAATATTGCAAATATATACGTTGCCTTGGAGGAGGATCTAGAAAAGTCCAAATGCATTCCAAAAGTGTTGGCCAGAAATTGATGAATTCACTGCAGTTATTTCCTGTAGTGTGCGCCTCAGACTGATTTAAGAACAGTGGGATTATGACCTCAAGGGTCACCAAGTTCCAATCCCTTGCCACAGGCAGGGCTGCCAGCCCCTAGGAAAGTACTACATCAGATTGCTAAGAAAATACAGTCCTGTCTCCCAAGTTGGATCAACTTTCATCTCATATGTAACTTACCTCTTGGTGACTGGTTGTATATTTTTATACAAAAGAAGAAAGCGCTTTTTGCTCTGAACTTAGAGCTGTCTGCTGCAATATAGCCTCAAGGCTTCAAAGCGGAGGGTTTTGTATCTGGTACAAGAGATTGTTGGTACAGGGACAGATTCTACTGATCACTTGGAGTACATAAATGTTACTTACCAGTAGCTGTTGCTCTTGGATACATATGATACATCCTGCATGTATCCTAATGCTGTAGGTGAACATCCACCTGTGATGCAGGTATCACAAACTCCTAGCACACATCATCTTCTACCTCGCAGGTACACTCAGCCCCTGCTTTTCTCGTGGCCATATAGGATGAAGAGATGTTATCTCAGCCAGCATCTGCTCAGTGAGGAGTGGGGCACAGTCAGTGAATGCTCAGACATCACAGAATTTCAAATGTTTAAATAAAAAGTCAAGAGAAATGTCTTAGCAGAGCCAGCCTGGCCTCCAGCTGCCACTCCAGATCAATGCAGTTCTGCTATAGGTTATCACATCAGTCAGTCTGGTGGAGATTTTATTGGGAATGCAGAGTGGGTCACATGGGACAAAACGTCCTGTTTGATCAGCAAAGCAAGCAACTCAAATAGTGACAATTACTAACTACTAAGTAATGCATTGCGTTAGTTTTTTTGTTGTTGGTTTTGGGGTTTTTTTTCTTAAAATATGTTGTCTGTCAAAACTATCTGGAGTAAAAACAGATGCCGGCTGTGTTCCAGTGCAAGCGTCCTGACCAAAAGGGGAACACATTGCTGTGCCCTTCTCCTTCAACATCTCCTAGCCTTAGAAGTCTTCAGAGGCTCATTAGAGCTTCTGAGTTACCAACTGTGCCCCCAGAAATAGCAGCTTTCTGCTGCACGAACCTTAGGAAGGTCTGCTCTGCACCTCTATGGCGTACTGCTGCTGTTTATCTAACCCATGTATTCTGCTGCAGTCAGATAAGGAAGGCTATAAGGCCTTCCATAACTGCATTTTTATAATCAGACTTTTCCTGTGCACAATGAGTGGGTGGAACTGCAAATAAGAGCTACTGTCATACTAAAGTTCAAAATGACAAGGTTTCTTTCTTGCCTAGGCAGCACTGACCTCACACAGCACTGCCGTGAGACAGAAGACTGAGAGCTGCTGAGGACAGCCGAGGGTTTTGTGTTGTGGGGGGTGTAGCTCCAGTTAGCGTTCTCTGTCTCTGTGCTGTGCTACTTGATTATGTACTTCACTCTGGGAAGATCAAAACTGACTTCACTACATACAGTCAAGTCAATTAGATCTTAAATTCAGTGCTTAAAACCTGGAGCACTTCCTGGGCTTCAGCAACACTTTCTAGGTTTTAGTGTCAGTTTATTTTATTATGCGAGCAATTCATTTTACCAAAAATGTGCCAGAGGTAAGGAAATAATTCAGCACTACAAATGGAAATCTTGCGGTGCCTTCAGCTGAACCTCGGAAGATCCTGACTCCCATTCATTGCTTCCATTTACTTCATTCCAGTTCTTCATTTTGTGCAATTTTACATTCAGGCACAAAATAAATAAGGTGGAGAGATGGTGACAGTTGTGTTTGTTTATAAGCAGCACAAGCAGATGCAGCACCTCTCTGGGGGAGCACCAAGCGCAGGAGGTTGTGAGGAGCCCCGTAAGGATGGCTGCGTGCTCACCTAGCAGTGTAACTGCGCTCCTCAGTTCTGTGAGCAGCGCTACTTTGACGTGATGCTACTTGATTTGATGTGATTTGAAGAGTAATCTTTTAAGGAAAACGTTTCCTAAGGGAACTCTGAGCCATGCTAGCAAAGGAAATGCCGCTCCCCGGTGAGACCGCTGCTGCTGGTTAGCTGATAAAATAATATCCTCCAGAAGGAGCCGCTGCTGTGCTGTGGGGGCAGCCATTCCGGCTCCGCGACTCAGTGGCGCGCAGCTCAGCCCTGCCGGGCTCCCGGAGTGGGGAAGTGGCAGCGGCTGGTGAGCTCTGGGCTTAGTGGGGAACCGTAGTCTGGCAAGGCCTGCTGCTCCTCAGGAGGAAGGTCTGAGAATCTCTGGGCCCTAAACAAAAATAGCTCATCTTGCTGAAAGCTTCAGTTCTTAGTGAAGTCAAATGCACTAAAAGCCTTCCCGAACAGAAGTGTGATTTTGTTCAGCTGACAAAGAGCAGCTCCTGCTCAGTATGGCTGTTCCTGCTCACCTTGAGCCAGGACCACTTCCTCCCCTAGCATTAAGCCCGATGGCATTGGGAGCACAATCCTTAAGCTGTAAAAAACTCTGAAACTAAACAAATAAGAACTGATACCAGCAAATGTATATTCTGTGCTGGGTTCAAGCCCTATTTAACTTTTACCAGCATTCGCTGTGAGAGTGCTTGTAGTCAAGATCAGCCTTAAGAACGCAACAGGAATCTATAAAATTTCTTAAGAGCTCTGATTTCTGTGTAAATACATACTAAAAAAGCTAGATTTGATTGTGTTGCTTTCAAAGTAATTAATTTTTAACCTTAGTCTTTGTGCAGTGTAGACAACTTATTTTTTAGATGTTTGTATTAATTTTTGAAGGAATTGAATGCATATTAGATTCTATATATGAAGTGAAGGCAGGTAACAACCTGGTACAATTTCCTTTTGTTTCACTTTTATAGCTCATGCATAATGTTTTTGTGGCAGAGGATAATTTTGTACTATATTAACTACATAAAGAGAATTTAAAAAAAATGAAACCAACAGTTTTGATTACTGAAGCTCAGCCTCAGGTGTATGTAAGTTAATTGCTATTAATGAATAGCAACTTGATCAGGAAGTGACCTGGCTTCACCCACTGTGTTACCACACAGCAGTAAGCTGGTACACTGGTAAGCAGTACTGCTTCTGCTTTCTCAAAAATAAGAGTTAAAGGAAACTCAGCAGAGAATGATATCTATTCTGAGTTGTGTCAGTAGATCCTGAAGCCAAGAGAAATATCCCAGAGTGGAAGAGATCAGAAAAGGCCTCTGGAAGCCCAACCCCTGTTCAGGCAGGGCTTCCTGGTGCAGGCTGCCCAGGCCCACCCCCAGGTGGTTTCCGAATGTCTTCAAGGAGGGAACCCCACAGACTCTGGGCAGCCTGTGCCAGGGTGGAGTCATCCTAATTCTGGAGTATTTTCTGATTTCTGACTGAACCTCCCGTGTTTCCTTTCCTGCCCATCGCCTCTGGTGCAGGCACGAGGCTCCAGGTTCTGCTGCACTACATGTGCCAGAGGACCGCCCTTCAATCTTTAACTTTTCCTTTTAAGGAACAGCTGGTCTTGATGTAAATGTTTCTAGGAATCACAGTCCCTCAGGCTTTTGGTAATGCTAAGCTTAAATGAGCATACCTGGTTAATGACACATTTACCTGATAGTTTGAAAGGCTTCCTATTATCCCACTGTTCTCCTTGTAGGTACTTGGTGACAGTGCTCAGGCTGTGGTACATGGAATGAAGCAGGCTGGGCTGTAGGGCTCTCACCATCAGGTGTCTTTGTGACTCTTGTTTATTCTCACAGCTCTTCTCAGAATCCTTCAGAGCACAACGCTACCACTGGTGGCTCTGATGGCAGCTGCTGAATGGGTTGGTGCCAAACACTGCTGCAGGGCCTTTATAGCTGAGAGAGAAACATATAGAAGCCCTTACTCATATGAATAGACTCACAGGAAGCACCTGCAGGTCCCCACGGCCATGAGTGTCCCTTTGGTGCAGAAGCACACTGCTGCCACTCGTAATGCCCGCTGAGCATTGGCAGGAAGTCTGCTCAGGGTGAAATCTAAGAATTGGTTCAGTGTGAGTAGAGTCACAATTGCCTTTCCTAACACCCACCTATAGAAATGGTTTCAGCTCTCTTTCTAGACCTTCTGAGACTTCTTGCTATCATTTATTATCCAAACTGTTATCCTAGCCATAGATCCTGTCTACAAGCGGCTCCCAAGGCTGCAGTCTCTTTATGAAATAATATGCATTCCTGCAATAGGCAGGAGGGAAAATGCCACATTGCCATGTTTATGTGATGACTTAGAATATAGGCAGGGAGCTGTGTGGGGAAGGCCCAACCTGCCCTTGTAGATGGTTGGAGGGGCACCAGTAGTGCCAGCAGGGGCACG